>NC_086195.1:45631816-46831816 GCF_035770615.1 Melospiza melodia melodia | reverse complement strand
GCCCAACTTGGTACTGGTTCCACTTTGGGTCTGGTCACCATCCTGCCTATCGTAGCTTTTCAGGAGCCAGCCGGTCACTCGCAGCCATAGGCCCCCAGACACAAAGCTCGGCCCTTTTCCCTGGCAAACAAAAGTAATCTGCCCCGCTTCTGGATGGCAGATTACAGCAGCCACATGGTACTATCAAACCAGGCCAACATGGCACTGGTGCTACCTTGGCTCTGGGAACCATCCTGCCTATCGTGGATTTTCAGGGGCCAGCCGGCCACTCTCAGCCATATGCCCCCAAACACATACCACGGCCCTTTGCTCTGGCAAACAAAACTCAACTGCCCCTCTTCTGGATGGCAAATTGCAGGACGCACTTGGTACTACGAAAACAGCCCGACTTGGCAGTGATGCCACCTTGGGTCAGGGAACAATCCTGCGTATCGATCTTTTTAAGGAGCCAGCCGGCCACGTCCAGCCATATACCCCCAAAAAAAAACCACGGAACTTTTCTCCAGCAAACAAAAATCCGCTGCCCCGCGTCTGAATGGCAGATTTCAGGAGCTATTTCGTATTATCAAACCAGCCCGACTTGGCACTGGTGCCACCATGAGTCTGGTAACCATCCTGCCTATCGTAGGTTTTCAGTAGCCAGCTGGTCACTCCCAGCCATAGGCCCCCAGACAAATACCTCGGCCCGTTTCCCTGGGAAACAAAGGTAAGCTGTCCCGCTTCTGGATGGCAGATTGCAGGATCCACTTGGTACTATCAAACCAGCCCAACTTGGCACTGGTGCCACCTTGGGTCTGGGAACCATCCTGCGTATCCTGGGTTCAAAGGAGGCAGCCGGCCACTCCCAGCCACAGGCCTCTAAACAAGAACAACGGCGCTTTTCCCTGGAAAACAAAACTCGCCTGACAACTTTTTGATGGCAGATTGCAGGAGCCACTTGGTACTATCAAACCAGCCCAACTTGGCACTGGTGCCACCATGGGTCTGGTCACCATCCTGCCTATCGTAGCTTTTCAGGAGCCAGCCGCTCACTCCCAGCCATAGGCCCCCAGACAAATATCTCGGCCCGTTTCCCTGGCAAACAAAAGTAAGCAGCCCCGCTTCTGGATGGCAGATTGCAGGAGCCACATGGTACTATCAAACCAGGCCAACATGGCACTGGTGCCACCTTGGTTCTGGGAACCATCCTGCCTATCGTGGATTTTCAGGGGCCAGCCGGCCACTCTCAACCATATGCCCCCAAACATATACCACGGCCCTTTTCTCTGGCAAACAAAACTCAACTGCCCCTCTTCTGGATGGCAAATTGCAGGACGCACTTGGTACTACGAAAACAGCCCGACTTGGCACTGATGCCACCTTGGGTCAGGGAACAAACCTGCGTATCGATCTTTTAAGGAGCCAGCCGGCCACGTCCAGCCATATACCCCCAAAAAAAAACCACGGAACTTTTCTGCAGCAAACAAAAATCCGCTGCCCCCCGTCTGGATGGCAGATTGCAGGAGCTATTTAGTATTATCAAACCAGCCCGACTTGGCACTGGTGCCACCATGAGTTTGGTAACCATCCTGCCTATCGTAGCTTTTCAGTAGCCAGCCAGTCACTTCCAGCCATAGGCCCCCAGACAAATACCTCGGCCCGTTGCCCTGGGAAACAAAATTAAGCTGTCCCGCTTCTGGATGGCAGATTGCAGGAGCCGCTTGGTACTATCAAACCAGCCCAACTTGGCACTGGCGCCACCTTGGCTCTGGGAACCATCCTGCGTATCCTGGGTTCAAAGGAGGCAGCCGGCCACTCCCAGCCACAGGCCTCCAAACACAAACAACGGCGCTTTTCCCTGGAAAACAAAACTGGCCTGCCAACTTTTTGATGGCAGATTGCAGGAGCCACTTGGTACTATCAAACCAGCCCAACTTGACACTGGTGCCACCATGGGTCTGGTCACCATCCTGCCTATCGTAGCTTTTCAGGCGCCAGCCGGTCACTCCCAGCCATAGGCCCCCAGTCACAAACCTCGGCCCGTTTCCCTGGCAAACAAAAGTAAGCTACCCCGCTTCTGGATGGCAGATTGCAGGAGCCACTTTGTACCATCAAACCAGCCCGACTTGGCACTGGTGCCACCTCTGGTCTGGGAACCATCCTGCGTATCGTGGATTCTAAGGAGCCAGCTGGCCACTCCCAGCCACAGGCCCCCAAACACAAACAACGGCGCTTTTCCCTGGAAAACAAAACTCACCTGCCAACTTTTTGATGGCAGATTGCAGGAGCCACTTGGTACTATCAAACCAGCCCAACTTGGCACTGGTGCCACCATGGGTCTGCTCACCATCCTGCCTATCGTAGCTTTTCAGGAGGCAGCCGGTCACTCCCAGCCATAGGCCCCCAGACACAAAGCTCGGACCGTTTCCCTGGCAAACAAAAGTAAGCTACCCTGCTTCTGGATGGCAGATTGCAGGAGTCACTTTGCACCATCAAACCAGCCCGACTTGGCACTGGTGCCACCTCTGGTCTGGGACCCATCCTGCGTATCGTGGATTCTAAGGAGACAGCTGGCCACTCCCAGCCACAGGCCCCCAAACACAAACAACGGCGCTTTTCCCTGGAAAACAAAACTCGCTTGCCACCTTTTTGATGGAAGATCGCAGGAGCCACTTGGTACTATCAAACCACCCCAACTTGGCAACAAGTGGTTCCTGCAATCTGACATCCAGAAGCGGGGCAGCTTACTTTTCTTTGCCAGGGAAACGGACCGTTGTTTGTGTTTGGAGGCGTATGGCTGGGAGTGGCCGACTGGCTCCTTAAAATCCACGATACGCAGGATGGTTCCCAGACCAGAGGTGGCACCAGTGCCAAGACGGGCTAGTTTGATGGTGCAAAGTGGCTCCTGCAATCTGCCATCCAGAAGCGGGGTAGCTTACTTTTGTTTGCCAGGGAAACGGGCCGAGCTTTTTGTCTGGGGGCCTATGGCTGCGAGTGACCGGCTGGCTCCTGAAAAGCTACGATAGGCAGGATGGTGACCAGACCCATGGTGGCACCAGTGCCAAGTTGGGCTGATTTGATAAAACCAAGTGGCTCCTGCAATCTGCCATCAAAAAGTTGGCAGGAGAGTTTTGTTTTCCAGGGAAAAGCGCCGTTGTTTCTGTTTGGGGGCCTGTGGCTGGGAGTGGCCGGCTGGCTCCTTAGAATCCACGATACGCAGCATGGTATCCAGACCCAAGGTGGCACCAGTGCCAAGTTTTGCTGGTTTGATAGTACCAAGTGGTTCCTGCAATCTGCCATCCAGAAGCAGGGCAGCTTACTTTTGTTTGCCAGGGAAACGGTCCGAGGTTTTTGTCTGGTGGCCTATGGCTGGGAGTGACCGGCTGGCTCCTGAAAAGCTACGATAGGCAGGATGGTGACCAGACCCATGGTGGCACCATTCCCAAGTTGGGCTGATTTGATAGTACCAAGTGGCTCCTGCAATCTGCCGTCAAAATTTGGCAGGCGAGTTTTGTTTTCCAGGGAAAAGCGCCGTTGTTTGTGTTTGGGGGCCTGTGGCTGGGAGTGGCCGGCTGGCTCCTTAGAATCCACGATACGCGGCATGGTTCCCAGACCCAAGGTGGCACCAGTGCCAAGTCGGGCTAGTATGATGGTGCAAAGTGGTTCCTGCAATCTGCCATCCAGAAGCGGGGCAGATTACTTTTGTTTGCCAGGGAAAAGGGCCGAGCTTTGTGTCTGGGGGCCTATGGCTGGGAGTGAGCGGCTGGCTCCTGAAAAGCTACGATAGGCAGAATGGTGAGCAGACCCATGGTGGCACAAGTGCCAAGTTGGGCTGGTTTGATAGCACCAAGTGGCTCCTGCAATCTGCCATCAAAATGTTGGCAGGCGAGTTTTGTTTTCCAGGGAAAAGCGCCGTTGTTTCTGTTTGGGGGCCTATGTCTGGGAGTGGCCGGCTGGCTCCTTAGAATCCACGATACGCAGGATGGTTCCCAGACCAGAGGTGGCACCAGTGCCAAGTCGGGCTGGTTTGATAGTACCGAGTGCGTCCTACAATCTGCCATCCAGAAGCGGGACAGCTTGCTTTTGTTTGCCAGGGAAACGGGTCGAGATTTGTGTCTGGGGGCCTATGGCTGGGAGTGACCGGCTAGGTCCTGAAAAGCTAAGGTAGGCAGGATGGTGACCAGACCCATGGTGGCACCAGTGCCAAGTTGGGCTGGTTTGATAGTACCAAGTGGCTCCTGCAATCTGCCATCAAAAAGTTGGCAGGCGAGTTTTGTTTTCCAGGGAAAAGCGCCGTTGTTTGTGTTTGGGGGCCTTTGGCTGGGAGTGGCCGGCTGGCTCCTTAGAATCCACGATACGCAGCATGGTTCCCAGACCAGAGGTGGCACCAGTGCCAAGTCGGGCTGGTTTTATAGTACCAAGTGGTTCCTGCAATCTGCCATCCAGAAGCGGGGCAGCTTACTTTTGTTTGCCAGTGAAACGGGCCGAGGTTTTTGTCTGGGAGCCTATGGCTGGGAGTGACCGGCTGGCTCCTGAAAAGCTACGATAGGCAGGATGGTGACCAGACCCATGGTGGCACCAGTGCCAAGTTGGGCTGATTTGATAGTAGCAAGTGGCTCCTGCAATCTGCCATCAAAAAGTTGTCAGGCGAGTTTTGTTTTCCAGGGAAAAGCGCCGTTGTTTGTGTTTGGGGGCCTGTGGCTGGGAGTGGCCGGCTGGCTCCTTAGAATCCACGATACGCAGCATGGTTCCCAGACCAGAGATGGCTCCAGTTCCAAGTCGGGCTATTTGATGGTGAAAAGTGGTTCCTGCAATCTGCCATCCAGAAGCGGGGCAGCTTACTTTGGTTTGCCAGGGAAAAGGGCAGAGCATTGTGTCTGGGCGCCTATGGCTGGGAGTGACCGGCTGGCTCCTGAAAAGCTACGATAAGCAGGATGGTGACCAGACCCATGGTGGCACCAGTGCCAAGTTGGGCTGATTTGATTGTACCAAGTGGCTCCTGCAATCTGCCATCAAAAAGTTGGCCGGCGAATTTTGTTTTCCAGGGAAAAGCGCTGTGGTTTGTGTTTGGGGGCCTGTGGCTGGGAGTGGCCGGCTGGATCCTTATAATCCACGATACGCAGCATGGTTCCCAGACCCAAGGTGGCACCAGTGCCAAGTTGGGCTGGTTTGATAGTACCAAGTGGCTCTGGCATTTGCCATCAAAAAGTTGGCAGACGAGTTTTGTTTTCCAGGGAAAAGCGCCGTTGTTTTTGTTTGGGGGCCTGTGGCTGGGAGTGGACGGATGGCTAATTAGAATCCACGATAGGCAGGATGGTGACCAGACCTGAGGTGGCACCAGTGCCAAGTCGGGCTAGTTTGATTGTGCAAAGTGGCTCCTGCAATCTGCCATCCAGAAGCGGGGTAGCTTACTTTTGTTTGCCAGGGAAACGGGCCGAGTTTTGTGTCTGGGGGCCTATGGCTGGGAGTGACCGGCTGGCTCCTGAAAAGCTACGATAGGCAGGATGGTGACCAGACCCATGGTGGCACCAGTGCCAAGTTGGGCTGATTTGATAGCAGCAAGTGGCTCCTGCAATCTGCCATCAAAAAGTTGGCAGGCGAGTTTTGTTTTCCAGGGAAAAGCGCCGTTGTTTGTGTCTGGGGGCCTGGGGCTGGAGTGGCCGGCTGGATCCTTACAATGAACGATACGCACCATAGTTCCCAGACCAGAGGTGGCACCAGTGCCAAGTCGGGCTGGTTTGATAGTACCAAGTGCGTCCTACAATCTGCCATCCAGAAGCGGGGCAGCTTACTTTTGTTTGCCAGGGAAACGGGCCGAGCTTTGTGTCTGGGGGCCTATGGCTGGGAGTGACCGGCTGGCTCCTGAAAAGCTACGATAGGCAGGATGGTGACCAGACCCATGGTGGCACCAGTGCCAAGTTGGGCTGATTTGATAGCAGCAAGTGGCTCCTGCAATCTGCCATCAAAATATCGGCAGGCGGGTTTGTTTTCCAGGGAAAAGCGCTGTGGTTTGTGTTTGGGGGCCTGTGGCTGGGAGTGACCGGCTGGCTCCTTAGAATCCACGATACGCAGGATGGTTCCCAGACCCAAGGTGGCACCAGTGCCAAGTTGGGCTGGTTTGATAGTACCAAGTGGCTCCTGCAATCTGCCATCCAGAAGCGGGGCAGCTTACTTTTGTTTGCCAGGGAAACGGGCCGAGCTTTGTGTCTGGGGGCCTATGGCTGGGAGTGACCGGCTGGCTCCTGAAAAGCTAAGATAGGCAGGATGGTGACCAGACCCATGGTGGCACCAGTGTCAAGTTGGGCTGGTTTGATAGTACCAAGTGGCTCCTGCAATCTGCCATCAAAAATTTGGCAGGCGAGTTTTGTTTTCCAGGGAAAAGCGCCGTTGTTTTTGTTTGGGGTCCTGTGGCTGGGAGTGGACGGATGGCTCCTTAGAATCCACGATACGCAGCATGGTTCCCAGACCAGAGGTGGCACCAGTGCCAAGTCGGGCTGGTTTTATAGTACCAAGTGGTTCCTGCAATCTGCCATCCAGAAGCGGGGCAGCTTACTTTGGTTTGCCAGGGAAAAGGGCAGGGCATTGTGTCTGGGCGCCTATGGCTGGGAGTGACCGGCTGGCTCCTGAAAAGCTACGATAAGCAGGATGGTGACCAGACCCATGGTGGCACTAGTGCCAAGTTGGGCTGATTTGATAGTACCAAGTGGCTCCTGCAATCTGCCATCAAAAAGTTGGCCGGCGAATTTTGTTTTCCAGGGAAAAGCGCTGTGGTTTGTGTTTGGGGGCCTGTGGCTGGGAGTGGCCGGCTGGCTCCTTATAATCCACGATACGCAGCATGGTTCCCAGACCCAAGGTGGCACCAGTGCCAAGTTGGGCTGGTTTGATAGTACCAAGTGGCTCTGGCAATCTGCCATCAAAAAGTTGGCAGACGAGTTTTGTTTTCCAGGGAAAAGCGCCGTTGTTTTTTTTTGGGGGCCTGTGGCTGGGAGTGGACGGATGGCTAATTAGAATCCACGATAGGCAGGATGGTGACCAGACCCATGGTGGCACCAGTGCCAAGTTGGGCTGATTTGATAAAACCAAGTGGCTCCTGCAATCTCCCATCAAAAAGTTGGCAGGAGAGTTTTGTTTTCCAGGGAAAAGCGCCGTTGTTTGTGTTTGGGGGCCTGTGGCTGGGAGTGGCCGGCTGGCTCCTTAGAATCCACGATACGCAGCATGGTATCCAGAGCCAAGGTGGCACCAGTGCCAAGTTTTGCTGGTTTGATAGTACCAAGTGGTTCCTGCAATCTGCCATCCAGAAGCAGGGCAGCTTACTTTTGTATGCCAGGGAAACGGGCCGAGGTTTTTGTCTGGGAGCCTATGGCTGGGAGTGACCGGCTGGCTCCTGAAAAGCTACGATAGGCAGGATGGTGACCAGACCCATGGTGGCACCAGTCCCAAGTTGGGCTGATTTGATAGTACCAAGTGGCTCCTGCAATCTGCCGTCAAAATTTGGCAGGCGAGTTTTGTTTTCCAGGGAAAAGCGCCGTTGTTTGTGTTTGGGGGCCTGTGGCTGGGAGTGGCCGGCTGGCTCCTTAGAATCCACGATACGCAGGATGGTTCCCAGACCTGAGGTGGCACCAGTGCCAAGTCGGGCTGGTTTGATAGTACTAAATAGCTCCTGCAATCTGCCATGCAGAAGCGGGGCAGCTTACTTTTGTTTGCCAGGGAAACGGGCCGAGGTTTTTGTCTGGGGGCCTATGGCTGCGAGTGACCGTCTGGCTCCTGAAAAGCTACGATAGGCAGGATGGTGAGCAGACCCATGGTGGCACCAGTGCCAAGTTGAGCTGGTTTGATAGTACCAAGTGGCTCCTGCAATCTGCCATCAAAAAGTTGGCAGGCGAGTTTTGTTTTCCAGGGAAAAGCGCCGTTGTTTGTGTTTGGGTGCCTATGGCTGGGAGTGGCCGGCTGGCTCCTTAGAATCCACGATACGCACCATAGTTCCCAGACCAGAGGTGGCACCAGTGCCAAGTCGGGCTGGTTTGATAGTACCAAGTGCGTCCTACAATCTGCCATCCAGAAGCGGGGCAGCTTACTTTTGTTTGCCAGGGAAACGGGCCGAGCTTTGTGTCTGGGGGCCTATGACTGGGAGTGACCGGCTGGCTCCTGAAAAGCTACGATAGGCAGGATGGTGACCAGACCCATGGTGGCACCAGTGCCAAGTTGGGCTGATTTGATAGCAGCAAGTGGCTCCTGCAATCTGCCATCAAAATGTCGGCAGGCGGGTTTGTTTTCCAGGGAAAAGCGCTGTGGTTTGTGTTTGGGGGCCTGTGGCTGGGAGTGACCGGCTGGCTCCTTAGAATCCACGATACGCAGGATGGTTCCCAGACCCAAGGTGGCACCAGTGCCAAGTTGGGCTGGTTTGATAGTACCAAGTGGCTCCTGCAATCTGCCATCCAGAAGCGGGGCAGCTTACTTTTGTTTGCCAGGGAAACGGGCCGAGCTTTGTGTCTGGGGGCCTATGGCTGGGAGTGACCGGCTGGCTCCTGAAAAGCTAAGATAGGCAGGATGTTGACCAGACCCATGGTGGCACCAGTGTCAAGTTGGGCTGGTTTGATAGTACCAAGTGGCTCCTGCAATCTGCCATCAAAAATTTGGCAGGCGAGTTTTGTTTTCCAGGGAAAAGCGCCGTTGTTTTTGTTTGGGGGCCTGTGGCTGGGAGTGGCCGGCTGGCTCCTTAGAATCCACGATACGCAGCATGGTTCCCAGACCAGAGGTGGCACCAGTGCCAAGTCGGGCTGGTTTTATAGTACCAAGTGGTTCCTGCAATCTGCCATCCAGAAGCGGGGCAGCTTACTTTGGTTTGCCAGGGAAAAGGGCAGAGCATTGTGTCTGGGCGCCTATGGCTGGGAGTGACCGGCTGGCTCCTGAAAAGCTACGATAAGCAGGATGGTGACCAGACCCATGGTGGCACTAGTGCCAAGTTGGGCTGATTTGATAGTACCAAGTGGCTCCTGCAATCTGCCATCAAAAAGTTGGCCGGCGAATTTTGTTTTCCAGGGAAAAGCGCTGTGGTTTGTGTTTGGGGGCCTGTGGCTGGGAGTGGCCGGCTGGCTCCTTATAATCCACGATACGCAGCATGGTTCCCAGACCCAAGGTGGCACCAGTGCCAAGTTGGGCTGGTTTGATAGTACCCAGTGGCTCTGGCAATCTGCCATCAAAAAGTTGGCAGACGAGTTTTGTTTTCCAGGGAAAAGCGCCGTTGATTTTGTTTGGGGGCCTGTGGCTAGGAGTGGACGGATGGCTAATTAGAATCCACGATAGGCAGGATGGTGACCAGACCCATGGTGGCACCAGTGCCAAGTCGGGCTGGTTTGATAGTACCAAGTGGCTCCTGCAATCTGCCATCCAGAAGCGGGATAACTAACTTTTGTTTGTCAGCGAAACGGGCCGAGGTTTGTGTCTGGGGGCCTATGGCTGGGAGTGACCGGCTGGCTCCTGAAAAGCTACGATAGGCAGGATGGTGACCAGACCCATGGTGGCACCAGTGCCAAGTTGGTCTGATTTGATAGTACCAAGTGGCTCCTTCAATCTCCCATCAAAAAGTTGGCAGGAGAGCTTTGTTTCCCAGGGAAAAGCGCCGTTGTTTGTGTTTGGGGGCCTGTGGCTGGGAGTGGCCGGCTGGCTCCTTAGAATCCACGATACGCAGCATGGTATCCAGACCCAAGGTGGCACCAGTGCCAAGTTTTGCTGGTTTGATAGTACCAAGTGGTTCCTGCAATCTGCCATCCAGAAGCAGGGCAGCTTACTTTTGTATGCCAGGGAAACGGGCCGAGGTTTTTGTCTGGGGGCCTATGGCTGGGAGTGACCGGCTGGCTCCTGAAAAGCTACGATAGGCAGGATGGTGACCAGACCCATGGTGGCACCAGTCCCAAGTTGGGCTGATTTGATAGTACCAAGTGGCTCCTGCAATCTGCCATCAAAATTTGGCAGGAGAGTTTTGTTTTCCAGGGAAAAGCGCCGTTGTTTGTGTTTGGGCGCCTGTGGCTGGGAGTGGCCGGCTGGCTCCTTAGAATCCACGATACGCAGGATGGTTCCCAGACCTGAGGTGGCACCAGTGCCAAGTCGGGCTGGTTTGATAGTACTAAATAGCTCCTGCAATCTGCCATGCAGAAGCGGGGCAGCTTACTTTTGTTTGCCAGGGAAACGGTCCGAGCTTTTTGTCTGGGGGCCTATGGCTGGGAGTGACCGGCTGGCTCCTTAGAATTCACGATACGCACCATGGTTCCCAGACCAGAGGTGGCACCAGTGTCAAGTCGGGCTGGTTTGATAGTACCAAGTGCGTCCTACAATCTGCCATCCAGAAGCGGGGCAGCTTACTTTTGTTTGCCAGGGAAACGGGCCGAGCTTTGTGTCTGGGGGCCTATGGCTGGGAGTGACCGGCTGGCTCCTGAAAAGCTACGATAGGCAGGATGGTGACCAGACCCATGGTGGCACCAGTGCCAAGTTGGGCTGATTTGATAGTAGCAAGTGGCTCCTGCAATCTGCCATCAAAATGTCGGCAGGCGGGTTTTGTTTTCCAGGGAAAAGCGCTGTGGTTTGTGTTTGGGGGCCTGTGGCTGGGAGTGACCGGCTGGCTCCTTAGAATCCACGATACGCAGCATGGTTCCCAGACCAGAGGTGGCACCAGTGCCAAGTTGGGCTGGTTTGATAGTACCAAGTGCTTCCTGCAATCTGCCATCCAGAAGCGGGGTAGCTTACTTTTGTTTGCCAGGGAAACGGGCCGAGGTTTGTGTCTCGGGGCCTATGGCTGGGAGTGACCGGCTGGCTCCTGAAAAGCTACGATAGGCAGGATGGTGACCAGACCCATGGTGGCACCAGTGCCAAGTTGGGCTGGTTTGATAGTACCAAGTGGCTCCTGCAATCTGCCATCAAAAAGTTGGCAGGCGAGTTTGTTATCCAGGGAAATACGCCGTTGTTTGTGTTTGGGGGCCTGTGGCTGGGAGTGGCCGGCTGGCTCCTTAGAATCCACGATACGCAGCATGGTTCCCAGACCAGAGGTGGCACCAGTGCCAAGTCGGGCTGGTTTGATGGTGAAAAGTGGCTCCTGCAATCTGCCATCCAGTAGCGGAATAACTTACTTTTGTTTGCCAGGGAAACGGTCCGAGCTTTTTGTCTGGGGGCCTATGGCTGGGAGTGACCGGCTGGCTCCTGAATAGCTACGATAGGCAGGATGGTGACCAGACCCATGGTGGCACCAGTGTCAAGTTGGGCTGGTTTGATAGTACCCAGTGGCTCCGGCAATCTGCCATCAAAATTTGGCAGGCGAGTTTTGTTTTCCAGGGAAAAGCGCCGTTGATTTTGTTTGGGGGCCTGTGGCTGGGAGTGGACGGATGGCTAATTAGAATCCACGATACGCAGGATGGTTCCCAGACCAGAGGTGGCACCAGTGCCAAGTCGGGCTGGTTTGATGGTGCAAAGTGGCTCCTGCAATGTGCCATCCAGAAGCGGGGTAGCTTATTTTTCTTTGCCAGGGAAACGGGCCGAGGTTTTTCTCTGGGGGCCTATGGCTTGGAGTGACCGGCTGGCTCCTGAAAAGCTACGATAGGCAGGATGGTGACCAGACCCATGGTGGCACCAGTGCCAAGTTGGGCTGGTTTGATAGTACCAAGTGGCTCCTGCAATCTGCCATCAAAATGTTGGCAGGCGAGTTTTGTTTTCCAGGGAAAAGCGCCGTTGTTTGTGTTTGGGGGCCTGTGGCAGGGAGCGGCCGGCTGGCTGCTTAGAATCCACGATACGCAGGATGGTTCCCAGACCAGAGGTGGCACCAGTGCCAAGTCGGGCTGGTTTGATAATACCTAGTGGATCCTGCAATCTGCCATCCAGAAGCGGGACAGCTTACTTTTGTTTGCCAGGGAAACGGGCCGAGCTTTGTGTCACGGGGCCTATGGCTGGGAGTGACCGTCTAGGTCCTGAAAAGCTACGATAGGCAGGATGGTGACCAGACCCATGGTGGCACCAGTGCCAAGTTGGGCTGGTTTGATAGTACCAAGTGGCTCCTGCAATCTGCCATCAAAAAGTTGGCAGGCGAGTTTTGTTTTCCAGGGAAAAGCGCCGTTGTTTGTGTTTGGAGGCCTGTGGCTGGGAGTGGCCGGCTTGCTAATTGGAATCCACGATACACAGCATGGTTCCCAGACCAGAGGTGGCACCAGTGCCAAGTTGGGCTGGTTTGATGGTGCAAAGTGGCTCCTGCAATCTGCCATCCAGAAGCGGGGCAGCTTACTTTTGTTTGCCAGGGAAACGGGCCGAGGTTTTTCTCTGGGGGCCTATGGCTGGGAGTGACCGGCTGGCGCCTGAACACCTACGATAGGCAGGATGGTGACCAGACCCATGGTGGCACCTGTGCCAAGATGGGCTGATTTGATAGTAGCAAGCGGCTCCTGCAATCTGCCATCAAAATGTTGGCAGGCGAGTTTTGTTTTCCAGGGAAAAGCGCCGTTGTTTGTGTTTGGGGGCCTGTGGCTGGGAGTGGACGGATGGCTCCTTAGAATCCACGATACGCAGCATGGTTCCCAGACCAGAGGTGGCACCAGTGCCAAGTCGGGCTGGTTTGATAGTACCAAGTGGCTCCGGAAATCTGCCATCCAGAAGCGGGGCAGCTTACTTTTGTTTGCCAGGGAAACGGGCCGAGCTTTGTGTCTGGGCGCCTATGGCTGGGAGTGACCTGCTAGGTCCTGAAAAGCTACGATAGGCAGGATGGTGACCAGACCCATGGTGGCACCAGTGCCAAGTTGGGCTGATTTGACAGTACCAAGTGGCTCCTGCAATCTGCCATCTAAAAGTTGGCAGGCGAGTTTTGTTTTCCAGGGAAAAGCGCCGTTGTTTGTGTCTGGGGGCCTGTGGCTGGAGTGGCCGGCTGGCTCCTTAGAATGAACGATACGCAGGATGGTTCCCAGACCTGAGGTGGCACCAGTGCCAAGTCGGGCTAGATTGATGGTGCAAAGTGGCTCCTGCAATCTGCCATCCAGAAGCGGGGTAGCTTACTTTTGTTTGCCAGGGAAACGGGCCGAGGTTTTTCTCTGGGGGCCTATGGCAGGGAGGGACCGGCTGGCTCCTGAAAAGCTACGATAGGCAGGATGGTGACCAGACCCATGGTGGCACCAGTGCCAAGTTGGGCTGATTTGATAGTAGCAAGTGGCTCCTGCAATCTGCCATCAAAATATTGGCAGGCGAGTTTTGTTTTCCAGGGAAAAGCGCCGTTGTTTGTGTTTGGGGGCCTGTGGCTGGGAGTGACCGGCTGGCTCCTTAGAATCCACGATACGCAGGATGGTTCCCAGACCCAAGGTGGCACCAGTGCCAAGTCGGGCTGGTTTGATAGTACCAAGTGGTTCCTGCAATCTGCCATCCAGAAGCGGGGCAGCTTACTTTGTTTGCCAGGGAAACGGGCCGAGCTTTTTGTCTGGGCGCCTATGGCTTGGAGTGACCGGCTAGGTCCTGAAAAGCTACGATAGGCAGGATGGTGACCAGATCCATGGTGGCACCAGTGCCAAGTTGGGCTGGTTTGATAGTACCAAGTGGCTCCTGCAATCTGCCATCAAAATGTTGGCAGGCGAGTTTTGTTTTCCAGGGAAAAGCGCCGTTGTTTGTGTTTGGGGGCCTGTGGCTGGGAGTGGCCGGCTGGCTCCTTAGAATCCACGATACGCAGGATGGTTCCCAGACCAGAGGTGGCACCAGTGCCAAGTTTTGCTGGTTTGATACTACCAAGTGCGTCCTGCAATCTGCCATCCAGAAGCGGGGCAGCTTACTTTTGTTTGCCAGGGAAACGGGGCGAGGTTTGTGTCTGGGGGCCTATGGCTGCGAGTGACCGGCTGGCTCCTGAAAAGCTACGATAGGCAGGATGGTGACCAGACCCATGGTGGCACCAGTGCCAAGTTGGGCTGGTTTGATAGTACCAAGTGGCTCCTGCAATCTGCCATGAAAAAGTTGGCAGGCGAGTTTTGTTTTCCAGGGAAAAGCGCCGTTGTTTGTGTTTGGGGGCCTGTGGCTGGGAGTGGACGGATGGCTCCTTAGAATCCACGATACGCAGCATGGTTCCCAGACCAGAGGTGGCACCAGTGCCAAGTCGGGCTAGTTTGATGGTGCAAAGTGGCTCCTGAAATCTGCCATCCAGAAGCGGGGTAGCTTACTTTTGTTTGCCAGGGAAACGGGCCGAGGTTTGTGTCTGGGGGCCTATGGCTGGGAGTGACCGGCTGGCTCCTGAAAAGCTACGATAGGCAGGATGGTGACCAGACCCATGGTGGCACCAGTGCCAAGTTGGGCTGATTTGATAGTACCAAGTGGCTCCTGCAATCTGCCATGAAAAATTGGCAGGCGAGTTTTGTTTTCCAGGGAAAAGCGCCGTTGTTTCTGTTTGGGGGCCTGTGGCTGGGAGTGGCCAGCGGGCTCCTTAGAATCCACGATACGCGGCATGGTTCCCAGACCAGAGGTGGCACCAGTGCCAAGTTGGGCTGGTATATAGTACCAAGTGCGTCCTGCAATCTGCCATCCAGAAGCGGGGCAGCTTACTTTTTTTTGCCAGGGATACGGGCCGAGGTTTGTGTCTCAGGGCCTATGGCTGGGAGTGACCGCCTGGCTCCTGAAAAGCTACGATAGGCAGGATGGTGACCAGACCCATGGTGGCACCAGTGCCAAGTTGGGCTGGTTTGATAGTACCAAGTGGCTCCTGCAATCTGCCATCAAAAAGTTGGCAGGCGAGTTTGTTATCCAGGGAAAAGCGCCGTTGTTTGTGTTTGGGGGCCTGTGGCAGGGAGTGGCCGGCTGGCTCCTTAGAATCCACGATACGCAGCATGGTTCCCAGACCAGAGGTGGCACCAGTGCCAAGTCGGGCTGGTTTGATGGTGAAAAGTGGCTCCTGCAATCTGCCATCCAGAAGCGGGATAACTTACTTTTGTTTGCCAGGGAAACGGGCCGAGGTTTTTGTCTGGGGGCCTATGGCTGGGAGTGACCGGCTGGCTCCTGAAAAGCTACGATAAGCAGGATGGTGACCAGACCCATGGTGGCACCAGTGCCAAGTTGGGCTGGTTTGATAGTACCAAGTGGCTCCTGCAATCTGCCATCAAAATGTTGGCAGGCGAGTTTTGTTTTCCAGGGAAAAGTGCCGTTGTTTGTGTTTGGGGGCCTGTGGGTGGGAGTGACCGGCTGGCTCCTTAGAATCCACGATACGCAGCATGGTTCCCAGACCAGAGGTGGCACCAGTGCCAAGTTGGGCTGGTTTTATAGTACCAAGTGGTTCCTGCAATCTGCCATCCAGAAGCGGGGCAGCTTACTTTGGTTTGCAAGGGAAAAGGGCAGAGCATTGTGTCTGGGCGCCTATGGCTGGGAGTGACCGGCTGGCTCCTGAAAAGCTACGATAAGCAGGATGGTGACCAGACCCATGGTGGCACTAGTGCCAAGTTGGGCTGATTTGATAGTACCAAGTGGCTCCTGCAATCTGCCATCAAAAAGTTGGCCGGCGAATTTTGTTTTCCAGGGAAAAGCGCTGTGGTTTGTGTTTGGGGGCCTGTGGCTGGGAGTGGCCGGCTGGCTCCTTATAATCCACGATACGCAGCATGGTTCCCAGACCCAAGGTGGCACCAGTGCCAAGTTGGGCTGGTTTGATAGTACCAAGTGGCTCTGGCAATCTGCCATCAAAAAGTTGGCAGACGAGTTTTGTTTTCCAGGGAAAAGTGCCGTTGTTTTTTTTGGGGGCCTGTGGCTGGGAGTGGAAGGATGGCTAATTAGAATCCACGATAGGCAGGATGGTGACCAGACCCATGGTGGCACCAGTGCCAAGTTGGTCTGATTTGATAAAATCAAGTGGCTTCCTCAATCTCCCATCAAAAAGTTGGCAGGAGAGTTTTGTTTCCCAGGGAAAAGCGCCGTTGTTTGTGTTTGGGGGCCTGTGGCTGGGAGTGGCCGGCTGGCTCCTTAGAATCCACGATACGCAGCATGGTATCCAGACCCAAGGTGGCACCAGTGCCAAGTTTTGCTGGTTTGATAGTACCAAGTGGTTCCTGCAATCTGCCATCCAGAAGCAGGGCAGCTTACTTTTGTATGCCAGGGAAACGGGCCGAGGTTTTTGTCTGGGGGCCTATGGCTGGGAGTGACCGGCTGGCTCCTGAAAAGCTACGATAGGCAGGATGGTGACCAGACCCATGGTGGCACCAGTCCCAAGTTGGGCTGATTTGATAGTACCAAGTGGCTCCTGCAATCTGCCGTCAAAATTTGGCAGGCGAGTTTTGTTTTCCAGGGAAAAGCGCCGTTGTTTGTGTTTGGGGGCCTGTGGCTGGGAGTGGCCGGCTGGCTGCTTAGAATCCACGATACGCAGGATGGTTCCCAGACCTGAGGTGGCACCAGTGCCAAGTCGGGCTGGTTTGATAGTACCAAGTGCGTCCTACAATCTGCCATCCAGAAGCGGGGCAGCTTACTTTTGTTTGCCAAGGAAACGCGCCGAGCTTTGTGTCTGGGGGCCTATGGCTGGGAGTGACCGGCTGGCGCCTGAACACCTACGATAGGCAGGATGGTGACCAGACCCATGGTGGCACCAGTGTCAAGTTGGGCTGGTTTGATAGTACCAAGTGGCTCCTGCAATCTGCCATCAAAAATTTGGCAGGCGAGTTTTGTTTTCCAGGGAAAAGCGCCGTTGTTTTTGTTTGGGGGCCTGTGGCTGGGAGTGGAGGGCTGGCTCCTTAGAATCCACGATACGCAGCATGGTTCCCAGACCAGAGGTGGCACCAGTGCCAAGTCGGGCTGGTTTTATAGTACCAAGTGGTTCCTGCAATCTGCCATCCAGAAGCGGGGCAGCTTACTTTGGTTTGCCAGGGAAAAGGGCAGAGCATTGTGTCTGGGCGCCTATGGCTGGGAGTGACCGGCTGGCTCCTGAAAAGCTACGATAAGCAGGATGGTGACCAGACCCATGGTGGCACTAGTGCCAAGTTGGGCTGATTTGATAGTACCAAGTGGCTCCTGCAATCTGCCATCAAAAAGTTGGCCGGCGAATTTTGTTTTCCAGGGAAAAGCGCTGTGGTTTGTGTTTGGGGGCCTGTGGCTGGGAGTGGCCGGCTGGCTCCTTATAATCCACGATACGCAGCATGGTTCCCAGACCCAAGGTGGCACCAGTGCCAAGTTGGGCTGGTTTGATAGTACCAAGTGGCTCCTGCAATCTGCCATGAAAAAGTTGGCAGACGAGTTTTGTTTTCCAGGGAAAAGCGCCGTTGTTTTTGTTTGGGGGCCTGTGGCTAGGAGTGGACGGATGGCTAACTAGAATCCACGATAGGCAGGATGGTGACCAGACCCATGGTGGCACCAGTGCCAAGTCGGGCTGGTTTGATAGTACCAAGTGGCTCCGGCAATCTGCCATCCAGAAGCGGGATAAATTACTTTTGTTTGTCAGCGAAACGGGCCGAGGTTTGTGTCTGGGGGCCTATGGCTGGGAGTGACCGGCTGGCTCCTGAAAAGCTACGATAGGCAGGATGGTGACCAGACCCATGGTGGCACCAGTGCCAAGTTGGTCTGATTTGATAGTACCAAGTGGCTCCTGCAATCTCCCATCAAAAAGTTGGCAGGAGAGTTTTGTTTCCCAGGGAAAAGCGCCGTTGTTTGTGTTTGGGGGCCTGTGGCTGGGAGTGGCCGGCTGGCTCCTTAGAATCCACGATACGCAGGATGGTTCCCAGACCTGAGGTGGCACCAGTGCCAAGTCGGGCTGGTTTGATAGTACTAAATAGCTCCTGCAATCTGCCATGCAGAAGCGGGGCAGCTTACTTTTGTTTGCCAGGGAAACGGGCCGAGGTTTGTGTCTGGGGGCCTATGGCTGCGAGTGACCGTCTGGCTCCTGAAAAGCTACGATAGGCAGGATGGTGAGCAGACCCATGGTGGCACCAGTCCCAAGTTGAGCTGGTTTGATAGTACCAAGTGGCTCCTGCAATCTGCCATCAAAAAGTTGGCAGGCGAGTTTTGTTTTCCAGGGAAAAGCGCCGTTGTTTGTGTTTGGGTGCCTATGGCTGGGAGTGGCCGGCTGGCTCCTTAGAATTCACGATACGCACCATGGTTCCCAGACCAGAGGTGGCACCAGTGCCAAGTCGGGCTGGTTTGATAGTACCAAGTGCGTCCTACAATCTGCCATCCAGAAGCGGGGCAGCTTACTTTTGTTTGCCAGGGAAACGGGCCGAGCTTTGTGTCTGGGGGCCTATGGCTGGGAGTGACCGGCTGGCTCCTGAAAAGCTACGATAGGCAGGATGGTGACCAGACCCATGGTGGCACCAGTGCCAAGTTGGGCTGATTTGATAGTACCAAGTGGCTCCTGCAATCTGCCATCAAAAATTTGGCAGGCGAGTTTTGTTTTCCAGGGAAAAGCGCCGTTGTTTTTGTTTGGGGGCCTGTGGCTGGGAGTGGAGGGCTGGCTCCTTAGAATCCACGATACGCAGCATGGTTCCCAGACCAGAGGTGGCACCAGTGCCAAGTCGGGCTGGTTTTATAGTACCAAGTGGTTCCTGCAATCTGCCATCCAGAAGCGGGGCAGCTTACTTTGGTTTGCCAGGGAAAAGGGCAGAGCATTGTGTCTGGGCGCCTATGGCTGGGAGTGACCGGCTGGCTCCTGAAAAGCTACGATAAGCAGGATGGTGACCAGACCCATGGTGGCACTAGTGCCAAGTTGGGCTGATTTGATAGTACCAAGTGGCTCCTGCAATCTGCCATCAAAAAGTTGGCCGGCGAATTTTGTTTTCCAGGGAAAAGCGCTGTGGTTTGTGTTTGGGGGCCTGTGGCTGGGAGTGGCCGGCTGGCTCCTTATAATCCACGATACGCAGCATGGTTCCCAGACCCAAGGTGGCACCAGTGCCAAGTTGGGCTGGTTTGATAGTACCAAGTGGCTCCTGCAATCTGCCATGAAAAAGTTGGCAGACGAGTTTTGTTTTCCAGGGAAAAGCGCCGTTGTTTTTGTTTGGGGGCCTGTGGCTAGGAGTGGACGGATGGCTAACTAGAATCCACGATAGGCAGGATGGTGACCAGACCCATGGTGGCACCAGTGCCAAGTCGGGCTGGTTTGATAGTACCAAGTGGCTCCGGCAATCTGCCATCCAGAAGCGGGATAACTTACTTTTGTTTGTCAGCGAAACGGGCCGAGGTTTGTGTCTGGGGGCCTATGGCTGGGAGTGACCGGCTGGCTCCTGAAAAGCTACGATAGGCAGGATGGTGACCAGACCCATGGTGGCACCAGTGCCAAGTTGGTCTGATTTGATAGTACCAAGTGGCTCCTGCAATCTCCCATCAAAAAGTTGGCAGGAGAGTTTTGTTTCCCAGGGAAAAGCGCCGTTGTTTGTGTTTGGGGGCCTGTGGCTGGGAGTGGCCGGCTGGCTCCTTAGAATCCACGATACGCAGGATGGTTCCCAGACCTGAGGTGGCACCAGTGCCAAGTCGGGCTGGTTTGATAGTACTAAATAGCTCCTGCAATCTGCCATGCAGAAGCGGGGCAGCTTACTTTTGTTTGCCAGGGAAACGGGCCGAGGTTTGTGTCTGGGGGCCTATGGCTGCGAGTGACCGTCTGGCTCCTGAAAAGCTACGATAGGCAGGATGGTGAGCAGACCCATGGTGGCACCAGTCCCAAGTTGAGCTGGTTTGATAGTACCAAGTGGCTCCTGCAATCTGCCATCAAAAAGTTGGCAGGCGAGTTTTGTTTTCCAGGGAAAAGCGCCGTTGTTTGTGTTTGGGTGCCTATGGCTGGGAGTGGCCGGCTGGCTCCTTAGAATTCACGATACGCACCATGGTTCCCAGACCAGAGGTGGCACCAGTGCCAAGTCGGGCTGGTTTGATAGTACCAAGTGCGTCCTACAATCTGCCATCCAGAAGCGGGGCAGCTTACTTTTGTTTGCCAGGGAAACGGGCCGAGCTTTGTGTCTGGGGGCCTATGGCTGGGAGTGACCGGCTGGCTCCTGAAAAGCTACGATAGGCAGGATGGTGACCAGACCCATGGTGGCACCAGTGCCAAGTTGGGCTGATTTGATAGTACCAAGTGGCTCCTGCAATCTGCCATCAAAAAGTTGGCCGGCGAATTTTGTTTTCCAGGGAAAAGCGCTGTGGTTTGTGTTTGGGGGCCTGTGGCTGGGAGTGGCCGGCTGGCTCCTTATAATCCACGATACGCAGCATGGTTCCCAGACCCAAGGTGGCACCAGTGCCAAGTTGGGCTGGTTTGATAGTACCAAGTGGCTCTGGCAATCTGCCATCAAAAAGTTGGCAGACGAGTTTTGTTTTCCAGGGAAAAGCGCCGTTGTTTTTTTTTGGGGGCCTGTGGCTGGGAGTGGACGGATGGCTAATTAGAATCCACGATAGGCAGGATGGTGACCAGACCCATGGTGGCACCAGTGCCAAGTTGGTCTGATTTGATAAAATCAAGTGGCTTCCTCAATCTCCCATCAAAAAGTTGGCAGGAGAGTTTTGTTTCCCAGGGAAAAGCGCCGTTGTTTGTGTTTGGGGGCCTGTGGCTGGGAGTGGCCGGCTGGCTCCTTAGAATCCACGATACGCAGCATGGTATCCAGACCCAAGGTGGCACCAGTGCCAAGTTTTGCTGGTTTGATAGTACCAAGTGGTTCCTGCAATCTGCCATCCAGAAGCAGGGCAGCTTACTTTTGTATGCCAGGGAAACGGGCCGAGGTTTTTGTCTGGGGGCCTATGGCTGGGAGTGACCGGCTGGCTCCTGAAAAGCTACGATAGGCAGGATGGTGACCAGACCCATGCTGGCACCAGTCCCAAGTTGGGCTGATTTGATAGTACCAAGTGGCTCCTGCAATCTGCCGTCAAAATTTGGCAGGCGAGTTTTGTTTTCCAGGGAAAAGCGCCGTTGTTTGTGTTTGGGGGCCTGTGGCTGGGAGTGGCCGGCTGGCTGCTTAGAATCCACGATACGCAGGATGGTTCCCAGACCTGAGGTGGCACCAGTGCCAAGTCGGGCTGGTTTGATAGTACCAAGTGCGTCCTACAATCTGCCATCCAGAAGCGGGGCAGCTTACTTTTGTTTGCCAAGGAAACGGGCCGAGCTTTGTGTCTGGGGGCCTATGACTGGGAGTGAACGGCTGGCTCCTGAAAAGCTACGATAGGCAGGATGGTGACCAGACCCATGGTGGCACCAGTGCCAAGTTGGGCTGATTTGATAGCAGCAAGTGGCTCTTGCAGTCTGCCATCAAAATGTCGGCAGGCGGGTTTGTTTTCCAGGGAAAAGCGCTGTGGTTTTTGTTTGGGGGCCTGTGGCTGGGAGTGACCGGCTGGCTCCTTAGAATCCACGATACGCAGGATGGTTCCCAGACCCAAGGTGGCACCAGTGCCAAGTTGGGCTGGTTTGATAGTACCAAGTGGCTCCTGCAATCTGCCATCCAGAAGCGGGGCAGCTTACTTTTGTTTGCCAAGGAAACGCGCCGAGCTTTGTGTCTGGGGGCCTATGGCTGGGAGTGACCGGCTGGCGCCTGAACACCTACGATAGGCAGGATGGTGACCAGACCCATGGTGGCACCAGTGTCAAGTTGGGCTGGTTTGATAGTACCAAGTGGCTCCTGCAATCTGCCATCAAAAATTTGGCAGGCGAGTTTTGTTTTCCAGGGAAAAGCGCCGTTGTTTTTGTTTGGGGGCCTGTGGCTGGGAGTGGCCGGCTGGCTCCTTAGAATCCACGATACGCAGCATGGTTCCCAGACCAGAGGTGGCACCAGTGCCAAGTCGGGCTGGTTTTATAGTACCAAGTGGTTCCTGCAATCTGCCATCCAGAAGCGGGGCAGCTTACTTTGGTTTGCCAGGGAAAAGGGCAGAGCATTGTGTCTGGGCGCCTATGGCTGGGAGTGACCGGCTGGCTCCTGAAAAGCTACGATAAGCAGGATGGTGACCAGACCCATGGTGGCACTAGTGCCAAGTTGGGCTGATTTGATAGTACCAAGTGGCTCCTGCAATCTGCCATCAAAAAGTTGGCCGGCGAATTTTGTTTTCCAGGGAAAAGCGCTGTGGTTTGTGTTTGGGGGCCTGTGGCTGGGAGTGGCCGGCCGGCTCCTTATAATCCACGATACGCAGCATGGTTCCCAGACCCAAGGTGGCACCAGTGCCAAGTTGGGCTGGTTTGATAGTACCAAGTGGCTCCTGCAATCTGCCATGAAAAAGTTGGCAGACGAGTTTTGTTTTCCAGGGAAAAGCGCCGTTGTTTTTGTTTGGGGGCCTATGGCTAGGAGTGGACGGATGGCTAACTAGAATCCACGATAGGCAGGATGGTGACCAGACCCATGGTGGCACCAGTGCCAAGTCGGGCTGGTTTGATAGTACTAAATAGCTCCTGCAATCTGCCATGCAGAAGCGGGGCAGCTTACTTTTGTTTGCCAGGGAAACGGGCCGAGGTTTGTGTCTGGGGGCCTATGGCTGCGAGTGACCGTCTGGCTCCTGAAAAGCTACGATAGGCAGGATGGTGAGCAGACCCATGGTGGCACCAGTCCCAAGTTGAGCTGGTTTGATAGTACCAAGTGGCTCCTGCAATCTGCCATCAAAAAGTTGGCAGGCGAGTTTTGTTTTCCAGGGAAAAGCGCCGTTGTTTGTGTTTGGGTGCCTATGGCTGGGAGTGGCCGGCTGGCTCCTTAGAATTCACGATACGCACCATGGTTCCCAGACCAGAGGTGGCACCAGTGCCAAGTCGGGCTGGTTTGATAGTACCAAGTGCGTCCTACAATCTGCCATCCAGAAGCGGGGCAGCTTACTTTTGTTTGCCAGGGAAACGGGCCGTTGTTTGTGTCTGGGGGCCTATGGCTGGGAGTGACCGGCTGGCTCCTGAAAAGCTACGATAGGCAGGATGGTGACCAGACCCATGGTGGCACCAGTGCCAAGTTGGGCTGATTTGATAGTAGCAAGTGGCTCCTGCAATCTGCCATCAAAATGTCGGCAGGCGGGTTTTGTTTTCCAGGGAAAAGCGCTGTGGTTTGTGTTTGGGGGCCTGTGGCTGGGAGTGACCGGCTGGCTCCTTAGAATCCACGATACGCAGGATGGTTCCCAGACCCAAGGTGGCACCAGTGCCAAGTTGGGCTGGTTTGATAGTACCAAGTGGCTCCTGCAATCTGCCATCCAGAAGCGGGGCAGCTTACTTTTGTTTGCCAGGGAAACGGGCCGAGCTTTGTGTCTGGGGGCCTATGGCTGGGAGTGACCGGCTGGCTCCTGAAAAGCTAAGATAGGCAGGATGGTGACCAGACCCATGGTGGCACCAGTGCCAAGTTGGGCTGATTTGATAGTACCAAGTGGCTCCTGCAATCTGCCATCAAAAAGTTGGCAGGCGAGTTTTGTTTTCCAGGGAAAAGCGCCGTTGTTTTTGTTTGGGGGCCTGTGGCTGGGAGTGGCCGGCTGGCTCCTTAGAATCCACGATACGCAGCATGGTTCCCAGACCAGAGGTGGCACCAGTGCCAAGTTGGGCTGGTTTGATAGTACCAAGTGCGTCCTGCAATCTGCCATCCAGAAGCGGGGTAGCTTACTTTTGTTTGCCAGGGAAACGGGCCGAGTTTTGTGTCTGGGGGCCTATGGCTGGGAGTGACCGGCTGGCTCCTGAAAAGCTACGATAGGCAGGATGGTGACCAGACCCATGGTGGCACCAGTGCCAAGTTGGGCTGGTTTGATAGTACCAAGTGGCTCCTGCAATCTGCCATCAAAAAGTTGGCAGGCGAGTTTGTTATCCAGGGAAATGCGCCGTTGTTTGTGTTTGGGGGCCTGTGGCTGGGAGTGGCCGGCTGGCTCCTTAGAATCCACGATACGCAGCATGGTTCCCAGACCAGAGGTGGCACCAGTGCCAAGTCGGGCTGGTTTGATGGTGAAAAGTGGCTCCTGCAATCTGCCATCCAGTAGCGGAATAACTTACTTTTGTTTGCCAGGGAAACGGTCCGAGCTTTTTGTCTGGGGGCCTATGGCTGGGAGTGACCGGCTGGCTCCTGAAAAGCTAAGATAGGCAGGATGGTGACCAGACCCATGGTGGCACCAGTGTCAAGTTGGGCTGGTTTGATAGTACCCAGTGGCTCCGGCAATCTGCCATCAAAATTTGGCAGGCGAGTTTTGTTTTCCAGGGAAAAGCGCCGTTGATTTTGTTTGGGGGCCTGTGGCTGGGAGTGGACGGATGGCTAATTAGAATCCACGATACGCAGGATGGTTCCCAGACCAGAGGTGGCACCAGTGCCAAGTCGGGCTGGTTTGATGGTGCAAAGTGGCTCCTGCAATGTGCCATCCAGAAGCGGGGTAGCTTATTTTTCTTTGCCAGGGAAACGGGCCGAGGTTTTTGTCTGGGGGCCTATGGCTTGGAGTGACCGGCTGGCTCCTGAAAAGCTACGATAGGCAGGATGGTGACCAGACCCATGGTGGCACCAGTGCCAAGTTGGGCTGGTTTGATAGTACCAAGTGGCTCCTGCAATCTGCCATCAAAATGTTGGCAGGCGAGTTTTGTTTTCCAGGGAAAAGCGCCGTTGTTTTTGTTTGGGGGCCTGTGGCTGGGTGTGGCCGGCTGGCTGCTTAGAATCCACGATACGCAGCATGGTTCCCAGACCAGAGGTGGCACCAGTGCCAAGTCGGGCTGGTTTGATAATACCTAGTGGATCCTGCAATCTGCCATCCAGAAGCGGGACAGCTTACTTTTGTTTGCCAGGGAAACGGGCCGAGCTTTGTGTCACGGGGCCTATGGCTGGGAGTGACCGTCTAGGTCCTGAAAAGCTACGATAGGCAGGATGGTGACCAGACCCATGGTGGCACCAGTGCCAAGTTGGGCTGGTTTGATAGTACCAAGTGGCTCCTGCAATCTGCCATCAAAAAGTTGGCAGGCGAGTTTTGTTTTCCAGGGAAAAGCGCCGTTGTTTGTGTTTGGAGGCCTGTGGCTGGGAGTGGCCGGCTTGCTAATTGGAATCCACGATACACAGCATGGTTCCCAGACCAGAGGTGGCACCAGTGCCAAGTTGGGCTGGTTTGATGGTGCAAAGTGGCTCCTGCAATCTGCCATCCAGAAGCGGGGCAGCTTACTTTTGTTTGCCAGGGAAACGGGCCGAGGTTTTTCTCTGGGGGCCTATGGCTGGGAGTGACCGGCTGGCGCCTGAACACCTACGATAGGCAGGATTGTGACCAGACCCATGGTGGCACCAGTGCCAAGATGGGCTGATTTGATAGTAGCAAGCGGCTCCTGCAATCTGCCATCAAAATCTTGGCAGGCGAGTTTTGTTTTCCAGGGAAAAGCGCCGTTGTTTGTGTTTGGGGGCCTGTGGCTGGGAGTGGACGGATGGCTCCTTAGAATCCACGATACGCAGCATGGTTCCCAGACCAGAGGTGGCACCAGTGCCAAGTCGGGCTGGTTTGATAGTACCAAGTGGCTCCGGAAATCTGCCATCCAGAAGCGGGGCAGCTTACTTTTGTTTGCCAGGGAAACGGGCCGAGCTTTGTGTCTGGGCGCCTATGGCTGGGAGTGACCTGCTAGGTCCTGAAAAGCTACGATAGGCAGGATGGTGACCAGACCCATGGTGGCACCAGTGCCAAGTTGGGCTGATTTGACAGTACCAAGTGGCTCCTGCAATCTGCCATCTAAAAGTTGGCAGGCGAGTTTTGTTTTCCAGGGAAAAGCGCCGTTGTTTGTATCTGGGGGCCTGTGGCTGGAGTGGCCGGCTGGCTCCTTAGAATGAACGATACGCAGGATGGTTCCCAGACCTGAGGTGGCACCAGTGCCAAGTCGGGCTAGTTTGATGGTGCAAAGTGGCTCCTGCAATCTGCCATCCAGAAGCGGGGTAGCTTACTTTTGTTTGCCAGGGAAACGGGCCGAGGTTTTTCTCTGGGGGCCTATGGCTGTGAGTGACCGGCTGGCTCCTGAAAAGCTACGATAGGCAGGATGGTGACCAGACCCATGGTGGCACCAGTGCCAAGTTGGGCTGATTTGATAGTAGCAAGTGGCTCCTGCAATCTGCCATCAAAATATTGGCAGGCGAGTTTTGTTTTCCAGGGAAAAGCGCCGTTGTTTGTGTTTGGGGGCCTGTGGCTGGGAGTGACCGGCTGGCTCCTTAGAATCCACGATACGCAGGATGGTTCCCAGACCCAAGGTGGCACCAGTGCCAAGTCGGGCTGGTTTGATAGTACCAAGTGGTTCCTGCAATCTGCCATCCAGAAGCGGGGCAGCTTACTTTGTTTGCTAGGGAAACGGGCCGAGCTTTTTGTCTGGGCGCCTATGGCTTGGAGTGACCGGCTAGGTCCTGAAAAGCTACGATAGGCAGGATGGTGACCAGATCCATGGTGGCACCAGTGCCAAGTTGGGCTGGTTTGATAGTACCAAGTGGCTCCTGCAATCTGCCATCAAAATGTTGGCAGGCGAGTTTTGTTTTCCAGGGAAAAGCGCCGTTGTTTGTGTTTGGGGGCCTGTGGCTGGGAGTGGACGGATGGCTCCTTAGAACCACGATACGCAGGATGGTTCCCAGACCAGAGGTGGCACCAGTGCCAAGTCGGGCTGGTTTGATAGTACCAAGTTGTTCCTGCAATCTGCCATCCAGAAGCGGGGCAGCTTACTTTTGTATGCCAGGGAAACGGGCCGAGGTTTTTGTCTGGGGGCCTATAGCTGGGAGTGACCGTCTGGCTCCTGAAAAGCTACGATAGGCAGGATGGTGACCAAACGCATGGTGGCACCAGTGCCAAGTTGGGCTGATTTGATAGTACCAAGTGGCTCCTGCAATCTGCCATCAAAAAGTTGGCAGGCGAGTTTTGTTTTCCAGGGAAAAGCGCCGTTGTTTGTGTTTGGGGGCCTGTGGCTGGGAGTGGCCGGCTGTCTCCTTAGAATCCACGATACGCAGGATGGTTCCCAGACCAGAGGTGGCACCAGTGCCAAGTCGGGCTGGTTTGATACTACCAAGTGCGTCCTGCAATCTGCCATCCAGAAGCGGGGCAGCTTACTTTTGTTTGCCAGGGAAACGGGGCGAGGCTTGTGTCTGGGGGCCTATGGCTGCGAGTGACCGGCTGGCTCCTGAAAAGCTACGATAGGCAGGATGGTGACCAGACCCATGGTGGCACCAGTGCCAAGTTGGGCTGGTTTGATAGTACCAAGTGGCTCCTGCAATCTGCCATCCAAAACTTGGCAGGCCAGTTTTGCTTTCCAGGGAAAAGCGCCGTTGTTTGTGTTTGGGGGCCTGTGTCTGGGAGTGGACGGATGGCTCCTTAGAATCCACGATACGCAGCATGGTTCCCAGACCAGAGGTGGCACCAGTGCCAAGTCGGGCTAGTTTGATGGTGCAAAGTGGCTCCTGCAATCTGCCATCCAGAAGCGGGGTAGCTTACTTTTGTTTGCCAGGGAAACGGGCCGAGGTTTGTGTCTGGGGGCCTATGGCTGGGAGTGACCGGCTGGCTCCTGAAAAGCTACGATAGGCAGGATGGTGACCAGACCCATGGTGGCACCAGTGCCAAGTTGGGCTGATTTGATAGTACCAAGTGGCTCCTGCAATCTGCCATGAAAAAGTTGGCAGGCGAGTTTTGTTTTCCAGGGAAAAGCGCCGTTGTTTCTGTTTGGGGGCCTGTGGCTGGGAGTGGCCGGCTGGCTCCTTAGAATCCACGATACGCGGCATGGTTCCCAGACCAGAGGTGGCACCAGTGCCAAGTTGGGCTGGTTTGATAGTACCAAGTGCGTCCTGCAATCTGCCATCCAGAAGCGGGGCAGCTTACTTTTGTTTGCCAGGGATACGGGCCGAGGTTTGTGTCTCAGGGCCTATGGCTGGGAGTGACCGCCTGGCTCCTTAGAATCCACGATACGCAGGATGGTTCCCAGACCAGAGGTCGCACCAGTGCCAAGTCGGGCCAGTTTGATGGTGCAAAGTGGCTCCTGCAATCTGCCATCCAGAAGCGGGGTAGCTTACTTTTGTTTGCCAGGGAAACGGGCCGAGTTTTGTGTCTGGGGGCCTATGGCTGCGAGTGACCGGCTGGCTCCTGAAAAGCTACGATAGGCAGGATGGTGACCAGACCCATGGTGGCACCAGTGCCAAGTTGAGCTGGTTTGATAGTATCAAGTGGCTCCTGCAATCTGCCATCAAAAAGTTGGCAGGCGAGTTTTGTTTTCCAGGGAAAAGCGCCGTTGTTTGTGTTTGGGTGCCTATGGCTGGGAGTGGCCGGCTGGCTCCTTAGAATCCACGATACGCACCATAGTTCCCAGACCAGAGGTGGCACCAGTGCCAAGTCGGGCTGGTTTGATAGTACCAAGTGCGTCCTACAATCTGCCATCCAGAAGCGGGGCAGCTTACTTTTGTTTGCCAGGGAAACGGGCCGAGCTTTGTGTCTGGGGGCCTATGACTGGGAGTGAACGGCTGGCTCCTGAAAAGCTACGATAGGCAGGATGGTGACCAGACCCATGGTGGCACCAGTGCCAAGTTGGGCTGATTTGATAGCAGCAAGTGGCTCCTGCAATCTGCCATCAAAATGTCGGCAGGCGGGTTTGTTTTCCAGGGAAAAGCACTGTGGTTTGTGTTTGGGGGCCTGTGGCTGGGAGTGACCGGCTGGCTCCTTAGAATCCACGATACGCAGGATGGTTCCCAGACCCAAGGTGGCACCAGTGCCAAGTTGGGCTGGTTTGATAGTACCAAGTGGCTCCTGCAATCTGCCATCCAGAAGCGGGGCAGCTTACTTTTGTTTGCCAGGGAAACGGGCCGAGCTTTGTGTCTGGGGGCCTATGGCTGGGAGTGACCGGCTGGCTCCTGAAAAGCTAAGATAGGCAGGATGGTGACCAGACCCATGGTGGCACCAGTGTCAAGTTGGGCTGGTTTGATAGTACCAAGTGGTTCCTGCAATCTGCCATCCAGAAGCGGGGCAGCTTACTTTGGTTTGCCAGGGAAAAGGGCAGAGCATTGTGTCTGGGCGCCTATGGCTGGGAGTGACCGGCTGGCTCCTGAAAAGCTACGATAAGCAGGATGGTGACCAGACCCATGGTGGCACTAGTGCCAAGTTGGGCTGATTTGATAGTACCAAGTGGCTCCTGCAATCTGCCATCAAAAAGTTGGCCGGCGAATTTTGTTTTCCAGGGAAAAGCGCTGTGGTTTGTGTTTGGGGGCCTGTGGCTGGGAGTGGCCGGCTGGCTCCTTATAATCCACGATACGCAGCATGGTTCCCAGACCCAAGGTGGCACCAGTGCCAAGTTGGGCTGGTTTGATAGTACCAAGTGGCTCCTGCAATCTGCCATCAAAATGTTGGCAGGCGAGTTTTGTTTTCCAGGGAAAAGCGCCGTTGTTTGTGTTTGGGGGCCTGTGGCTGGGAGTGGACGGATGGCTAATTAGAATCCACGATAGGCAGGATGGTGACCAGACCCATGGTGGCACCAGTGCCAAGTCGGGCTGGTTTGATGGTACCATGTGGCTTCTGCAATCTGCCATCCAGAAGCGGGATAACTTACTTTTGTTTGTCAGGGAAACGGGCCGAGGTTTGTGTCTGGGGGCCTATGGCTGGGAGTGACCGGCTGGCTCCTGAAAAGCTACGATAGGCAGGATGGTGACCAGACCCATGGTGGCACCAGTGCCAAGTTGGTCTGATTTGATAGTACCAAGTGGCTCCTGCAATCTCCCATCAAAAAGTTGGCAGGAGAGTTTTGTTTCCCAGGGAAAAGCGCCGTTGTTTGTGTTTGGGGGCCTGTGGCTGGGAGTGGCCGGCTGGCTCCTTAGAATCCACGATACGCAGCATGGTATCCAGACCCAAGGTGGCACCAGTGCCAAGTTTTGCTGGTTTGATAGTACCAAGTGGTTCCTGCAATCTGCCATCCAGAAGCAGGGCAGCTTACTTTTGTATGCCAGGGAAACGGGCCGAGGTTTTTGTCTGGGGGCCTATGGCTGGGAGTGACCGGCTGGCTCCTGAAAAGCTACGATAGGCAGGATGGTGACCAGACCCATGGTGGCACCAGTCCCAAGTTGGGCTGATTTGATAGTACCAAGTGGCTCCTGCAATCTGCCGTCAAAATTTGGCAGGCGAGTTTTGTTTTCCAGGGAAAAGCGCCGTTGTTTGTGTTTGGGCGCCTGTGGCTGGGAGTGGCCGGCTGGCTCCTTAGAATCCACGATACGCAGGATGGTTCCCAGACCTGAGGTGGCACCATTGCCAAGTCGGGCTGGTTTGATAGTACTAAATAGCTCCTGCAATCTGCCATGCAGAAGCGGGGCAGCTTACTTTTGTTTGCCAGGGAAACGGGCCGAGGTTTGTGTCTGGGGGCCTATGGCTGCGAGTGACCGTCTGGCTCCTGAAAAGCTACGATAGGCAGGATGGTGAGCAGACCCATGGTGGCACCAGTGCCAAGTTGAGCTGGTTTGATAGTACCAAGTGGCTCCTGCAATCTGCCATCAAAAAGTTGGCAGGCGAGTTTTGTTTTCCAGGGAAAAGCGCCGTTGTTTGTGTTTGGGTGCCTATGGCTGGGAGTGGCCGGCTGGCTCCTTAGAATTCACGATACGCACCATGGTTCCCAGACCAGAGGTGGCACCAGTGCCAAGTCGGGCTGGTTTGATAGTACCAAGTGCGTCCTACAATCTGCCATCCAGAAGCGGGGCAGCTTACTTTTGTTTGCCAGGGAAACGGGCCGAGCTTTGTGTCTGGGGGCCTATGGCTGGGAGTGACCGGCTGGCTCCTGAAAAGCTACGATAGGCAGGATGGTGACCAGACCCATGGTGGCACCAGTGCCAAGTTGGGCTGATTTGATAGTAGCAAGTGGCTCCTGCAATCTGCCATCAAAATGTCGGCAGGCGGGTTTTGTTTTCCAGGGAAAAGCGCTGTGGTTTGTGTTTGGGGGCCTGTGGCTGGGAGTGACCGGCTGGCTCCTTAGAATCCACGATACGCAGGATGGTTCCCAGACCCAAGGTGGCACCAGTGCCAAGTTGGGCTGGTTTGATAGTACCAAGTGGCTCCTGCAATCTGCCATCCAGAAGCGGGGCAGCTTACTTTTGTTTGCCAGGGAAACGGGCCGAGGTTTGTGTCTGGGGGCCTATGGCTGGGAGTGACCGGCTGGCTCCTGAAAAGCTACGATAGGCAGGATGGTGACCAGACCCATGGTGGCACCAGTGCCAAGTTGGGCTGATTTGATAGTACCAAGTGGCTCCTGCAGTCTGCCATCAAAAAGTTGGCAGGCGAGTTTTGTTTTCCAGGGAAAAGCGCCGTTGTTTTTGTTTGGGGGCCTGTGGCTGGGAGTGGCCGGCTGGCTCCTTAGAATCCACGATACGCAGCATGGTTCCCAGACCAGAGGTGGCACCAGTGCCAAGTTGGGCTGGTTTGATAGTACCAAGTGCGTCCTGCAATCTGCCATCCAGAAGCGGGGTAGCTTACTTTTGTTTGCCAGGGAAACGGGCCGAGGTTTGTGTCTCGGGGCCTATGGCTGGGAGTGACCGGCTGGCTCCTGAAAAGCTACGATAGGCAGGATGGTGACCAGACCCATGGTGGCACCAGTGCCAAGTTGGGCTGGTTTGATAGTACCAAGTGGCTCCTGCAATCTGCCATCAAAAAGGTGGCAGGCGAGTTTGTTATCCAGGGAAATGCGCCGTTGTTTGTGTTTGGGGGCCTGTGGCTGGGAGTGGCCGGCTGGCTCCTTAGAATCCACGATACGCAGCATGGTTCCCAGACCAGAGGTGGCACCAGTGCCAAGTCGGGCTGGTTTGATGGTGAAAAGTGGCTCCTGCAATCTGCCATCCAGTAGCGGAATAACTTACTTTTGTTTGCCAGGGAAACGGTCCGAGCTTTTTGTCTGGGGGCCTATGGCTGGGAGTGACCGGCTGGCTCCTGAAAAGCTACGATAGGCAGGATGGTGACCAGACCCATGGTGGCACCAGTGCCAAGTTGGGCTGGTTTGATAGTACCCAGTGGCTCCGGCAATCTGCCATCAAAATTTGGCAGGCGAGTTTTGTTTTCCAGGGAAAAGCGCCGTTGATTTTGTTTGGGGGCCTGTGGCTGGGAGTGGACGGATGGCTAATTAGAATCCACGATACGCAGGATGGTTCCCAGACCAGAGGTGGCACCAGTGCCAAGTCGGGCTGTTTTGATGGTGCAAAGTGGCTCCTGCAATGTGCCATCCAGAAGCGGGGTAGCTTATTTTTCTTTGCCAGGGAAACGGGCCGAGGTTTTTGTCTGGGGGCCTATGGCTTGGAGTGACCGGCTGGCTCCTGAAAAGCTACGATAGGCAGGATGGTGACCAGACCCATGGTGGCACCAGTGCCAAGTTGGGCTGGTTTGATAGTACCAAGTGGCTCCTGCAATCTGCCATCAAAATGTTGGCAGGCGAGTTTTGTTTTCCAGGGAAAAGCGCCGTTGTTTGTGTTTGGGGGCCTGTGGCTGGGAGTGGACGGCTGGCTGCTTAGAATCCACGATACGCAGGATGGTTCCCAGACCAGAGGTGGCACCAGTGCCAAGTCGGGCTGGTTTGATAATACCTAGTGGATCCTGCAATCTGCCATCCAGAAGCGGGACAGCTTACTTTTGTTTGCCAGGGAAACGGGCCGAGCTTTGTGTCACGGGACCTATGGCTGGGAGTGACCGTCTAGGTCCTGAAAAGCTACGATAGGCAGGATGGTGACCAGACCCATGGTGGCACCAGTGCCAAGTTGGGCTGGTTTGATAGTACCAAGTGGCTCCTGCAATCTCCCATCAAAAAGTTGGCAGGCGAGTTTTGTTTTCCAGGGAAAAGCGCCGTTGTTTGTGTTTGGAGGACTGTGGCTGGGAGTGGCCGGCTTGCTAATTTGAATCCACGATACACAGCATGGTTCCCAGACCAGAGGTGGCACCAGTGCCAAGTTGGGCTGGTTTGATGGTGCAAAGTGGCTCCTGCAATCTGCCATCCAGAAGCGGGGCAGCTTACTTTTGTTTGCCAGGGAAACGGGCCGAGGTTTTTCTCTGGGGGCCTATGGCTGGGAGTGACCGGCTGGCGCCTGAACACCTACGATAGGCAGGATGGTGACCAGACCCATGGTGGCACCAGTGCCAAGATGGGCTGATTTGATAGTAGCAAGCGGCTCCTGCAATCTGCCATCAAAATGTTGGCAGGCGAGTTTTGTTTTCCAGGGAAAAGCGCCGTTGTTTGTGTTTGGGGGCCTGTGGCTGGGAGTGGACGGATGGCTCCTTAGAATCCACGATACGCAGCATGGTTCCCAGACCAGAGGTGGCACCAGTGCCAAGTCGGGCTGGTTTGATAGTACCAAGTGGCTCCGGAAATCTGCCATCCAGAAGCGGGGCAGCTTACTTTTGTTTGCCAGGGAAACGGGCCGAGCTTTGTGTCTGGGCGCCTATGGCTGTGAGTGACCGGCTGGCTCCTGAAAAGCTACGATAGGCAGGATGGTGACCAGACCCATGGTGGCACCAGTGCCAAGTTGGGCTGATTTGATAGTAGCAAGTGGCTCCTGCAATCTGCCATCAAAATATTGGCAGGCGAGTTTTGTTTTCCAGGGAAAAGCGCCGTTGTTTGTGTTTGGGGGCCTGTGGCTGGGAGTGACCGGCTGGCTCCTTAGAATCCACGATACGCAGGATGGTTCCCAGACCCAAGGTGGCACCAGTGCCAAGTCGGGCTGGTTTGATAGTACCAAGTGGTTCCTGCAATCTGCCATCCAGAAGCGGGGCAGCTTACTTTGTTTGCCAGGGAAACGGGCCGAGCTTTTTGTCTGGGCGCCTATGGCTTGGAGTGACCGGCTAGGTCCTGAAAAGCTACGATAGGCAGGATGGTGACCAGATCCATGGTGGCACCAGTGCCAAGTTGGGCTGGTTTGATAGTACCAAGTGGCTCCTGCAATCTGCCATCAAAATGTTGGCAGGCGAGTTTTGTTTTCCAGGGAAAAGCGCCGTTGTTTGTGTTTGGGGGCCTGTGGCTGGGAGTGGACGGATGGCTCCTTAGAACCACGATACGCAGGATGGTTCCCAGACCAGAGGTGGCACCAGTGCCAAGTCGGGCTGGTTTGATAGTACCAAGTTGTTCCTGCAATCTGCCATCCAGAAGCGGGGCAGCTTACTTTTGCATGCCAGGGAAACGGGCCGAGGTTTTTGTCTGGGGGCCTATGGCTGGGAGTGACCGGCTGGCTCCTGAAAAGCTACGATAGGCAGGATGGTGACCAAACGCATGGTGGCACCAGTGCCAAGTTGGGCTGATTTGATAGTACCAAGTGGCTCCTGCAATCTGCCATCAAAATGTTGGCTGGCGAGTTTTGTTTTCCAGGGAAAAGCGCCATTGTTTGTGTTTGGGGGCCTGTGGCTGGGAGTGGCCGGCTGGCTCCTTAGAATCCACGATACGCAGGATGGTTCCCAGACCAGAGGTGGCACCAGTACCAAGTCGGGCTGGTTTGATACTACCAAGTGCGTCCTGCAATCTGCCATCCAGAAGCGGGGCAGCTTACTTTTGTTTGCCAGGGAAACGGGGCGAGGTTTGTGTCTGGGGGCCTATGGCTGCGAGTGACCGGCTGGCTCCTGAAAAGCTACGATAGGCAGGATGGTGACCAGACCCATGGTGGCACCAGTGCCAAGTTGGGCTGGTTTGATAGTACCAAGTGGCTCCTGCAATCTGCCATCCAGAAGCGGGGCAGCTTACTTTTGTTTGCCAGGGAAACGGGCCGTTGTTTGTGTCTGGGGGACTATGGCTGCGAGTGACCGGCTGGCTCCTGAAAAGCTACGATAGGCAGGATGGTGACCAGACCCATGGTGGCACCAGTGCCAAGTTGGGCTGGTTTGATAGTACCAAGTGGCTCCTGCAATCTGCCATCAAAAAGTTGGCAGGCCAGTTTTGTTTTCCAGGGAAAAGCGCCGTTGTTTTTGTTTGGGGGCCTGTGTCTGGGAGTGGACGGATGGCTCCTTAGAATCCACGATACGCAGCATGGTTCCCAGACCAGAGGTGGCACCAGTGCCAAGTCGGGCTAGTTTGATGGTGCAAAGTGGCTCCTGCAATCTGCCATCCAGAAGCGGGGTAGCTTACTTTTGTTTGCCAGGGAAACGGGCCGAGGTTTGTGTCTGGGGGCCTATGGCTGGGAGTGACCGGCTGGCTCCTGAAAAGCTACGATAGGCAGGATGGTGACCAGACCCATGGTGGCACCAGTGCCAAGTTGGGCTGATTTGATAGTACCAAGTGGCTCCTGCAATCTGCCATGAAAAAGTTGGCAGGCGAGTTTTGTTTTCCAGGGAAAAGCGCCGTTGTTTCTGTTTGGGGGCCTGTGGCTGGGAGTGGCCGGCTGGCTCCTTAGAATCCACGATACGCGGCATGGTTCCCAGACCAGAGGTGGCACCAGTGCCAAGTTGGGCTGGTTTGATAGTACCAAGTGCGTCCTGCAATCTGCCATCCAGAAGCGGGGCAGCTTACTTTTGTTTGCCAGGGATACGGGCCGAGGTTTGTGTCTCAGGGCCTATGGCTGGGAGTGACCGCCTGGCTCCTGAAAAGCTACGATAGGCAGGATGGTGACCAGACCCATGGTGGCACCAGTGCCAAGTTGGGCTGGTTTGATAGTACCAAGTGGCTCCTGCAATCTGCCATCAAAAAGTTGGCAGGCGAGTTTGTTATCCAGGGAAAAGCGCCGTTGTTTGTGTTTGGGGGCCTGTGGCAGGGAGTGGCCGGCTGGCTCCTTAGAATCCACGATACGCAGGATGGTTCCCAGACCAGAGGTGGCACCAGTGCCAAGTCGGGCTGGTTTGATGGTGAAAAGTGGCTCCTGCAATCTGCCATCCAGAAGCGGGATAACTTACTTTTGTTTGCCAGGGAAACGGGCCGAGGTTTTTGTCTGGGGGCCTATGGCTGGGAGTGACCGGCTGGCTCCTGAAAAGCTACGATAGGCAGGATGGTGACCAGACCCATGGTGGCACCAGTGCCAAGTTGGGCTGGTTTGATAGTACCAAGTGGCTCCTGCAATCTGCCATCAAAATGTTGGCAGGCGAGTTTTGTTTTCCAGGGAAAAGTGCCGTTGTTTGTGTTTGGGGGCCTGTGGGTGGGAGTGACCGGCTGGCTCCTTAGAATCCACGATACGCAGGATGGTTCCCAGACCAGAGGTCGCACCAGTGCCAAGTCGGGCCAGTTTGATGGTGCAAAGTGGCTCCTGCAATCTGCCATCCAGAAGCGGGGTAGCTTACTTTTGTTTGCCAGGGAAACGGGCCGAGTTTTGTGTCTGGGGGCCTATGGCTGCGAGTGACCGGCTGGCTCCTGAAAAGCTACGATAGGCAGGATGGTGACCAGACCCATGGTGGCACCAGTGCCAAGTTGGGCTGATTTGATAGTACCAAGTGGCTCCTGCAATCTGCCATCAAAAAGTTGGCAGGCGAGTTTTGTTTTCCAGGGAAAAGCGCCGTTGTTTGTGTCTGGGGGCCTGTGGCTGGGAGTGGCCGGCTGGCTCCTTACAATGAACGATACGCAGGATGGTTCCCAGACCTGAGGTGGCACCAGTGCCAAGTCGGGCTAGTTTGATGGTGCAAAGTGGCTCCTGCAATGTGCCATCCAGAAGCGGGGTAGCTTACTTTTGTTTGCCAGGGAAACGGGCCGAGGTTTTTCTCTGGGGGCCTATGGCAGGGAGGGACCGGCTGGCTCCTGAAAAGCTACGATAGGCAGGATGGTGACCAGACCCATGGTGGCACCAGTGCCAAGTTGGGCTGATTTGATAGTAGCAAGTGGCTCCTGCAATCTGCCATCAAAATGTTGGCAGGCGAGTTTTGTTTTCCAGGGAAAAGCGCCGTTGTTTGTGTTTGGTGGCCTGTGGCTGGGAGTGACCGGCTGGCTCCTTAGAATCCACGATACGCAGGATGGTTCCCAGACCCAAGGTGGCACCAGTGCCAAGTTGGGCTGGTTTGATAGTACCAAGTGGTTCCTGCAATCTGCCATCCAGAAGCGGGGCAGCTTACTTTTGTTTGCCAGGGAAACGGGCCGAGGTTTTTCTCTGGGGGCCTATGGCTTGGAGTGACCGGCTAGGTCCTGAAAAGCTACGATAGGCAGGATGGTGACCAGATCCATGGTGGCACCAGTGCCAAATTGGGCTGGTTTGATAGTACCAAGTGGCTCCTGCAATCTGCCATCAAAGAGTTGGCAGGCGAGTTTTGTTTTCCAGGGAAAAGCGCTGTGATTTGTGTTTGGGGGCCTGTGGCTGGAAGTGGCCGGCTGGCTCCTTAGAATCCACGATACGCAGGATGGTTCCCAGACCAGAGGTGGCACCAGTGCCAAGTCGGGCTGGTTTGATGGTGAAAAGTGGCTCCTGCAATCTGCCATCCAGAAGCGGGATAACTTACTTTTGTTTGCCAGGGAAACGGGCCGAGGTTTGTGTCTGGGGGCCTATGGCTGGGAGTGACCGGCTGGCTCCTGAAAAGCTACGATAGGCAGGATGGTGACCAGACCCATGGTGGCACCAGTGCCAAGTTGGGCTGGTTTGATAGTACCAAGTGGCTCCTGCAATCTGCCATCAAACAATTGGCAGGCGAGTTTTGTTTTCCAGGGAAAAGCGCCGTTGTTTTTGTTTGGGGGCCTGTGGGGGGGAGTGGCCGGCTGGCTCCTTAGAATCCACGATACGCAGGATGGTTCCCAGAGCTGAGGTGGCACCAGTGCCAAGTCGGGCTAGTTTGATGGTGCAAAGTGGCTCCTGCAATCTGCCATCCAGAAGCGGGGCAGCTTACTTTTGTTTGCCAGGGAAACGGGCCGAGTATTGTTTCTGGGGGCCTATGGCTGTGAGTGACCGGCTGGCTCCTGAAAAGCTACGATAGGCAGGATGGTGACCAGACCCATGGTGGCACCAGTGCCAAGTTGGGCTGATTTGATAGTACCAAGTGGCTCCTGCAATCTGCCATCAAAAAGTTGGCAGGCGAGTTTTGTTTTCCAGGGAAAAGCGCCGTTGTTTGTGTTTGGGGGCCTGTGGCTGGGAGTGGACGGATGGCTCCTTAGAACCACGATACGCAGGATGGTTCCCAGACCAGAGGTGGCACCAGTGCCAAGTCGGGCTGGTTTGATACTACGAAGTGGTTCCTGCAATCTGCCATCCAGAAGCGGGGCAGCTTACTTTTGTTTGCCAGGGAAACGGGCCGAGGTTTGTGTCTGGGGACCTATGGCTGGGAGTGACCGCCTGGCTCCTGAAAAGCTACGATAGGCAGGATGGTAACCAGACCCATGGTGGCACCAGTGCCAAGTTGGGCTGGTTTGATAGTACCAAGTGGCTCCTCCAATCTGCCATCAAAAAGTTGGCAGGCGAGTTTGTTATCCAGGGAAAAGCGCCGTTGTTTGTGTTTGGGGGCCTGTGGCTGGGAGTGGCCGGCTGGCTCCTTAGAATCCACGATACGCAGGATGGTTCCCAGACCAGAGGTGGCACCAGTGCCAAGTCGGGCTGGTTTGATGGTGAAAAGTGGCTCCTGCAATCTGCCATCCAGAAGCGGGATAACTTACTTTTGTTTGCCAGGGAAACGGGCCGAGCTTTTTGTCTGGGGGCCTATGGCTGGGAGTGACCGGCTGGCTCCTGAAAAGCTATGATAGGCAGGATGGTGACCAGACCCATGGTGGCACCAGTGCCAAGTTGGGCTGATTTGATAGTACCAAGTGGCTCCTGCAATCTGCCATCAAAAAGTTGGCAGGCGAGTTTTGTTTTCCAGGGAAAAGCGCCGTTGTTTGTGTCTGGGGGCCGGTGGCTGGGAGTGGCCGGCTGGCTCCTTACAATGAACGATACGCAGGATGGTTCCCAGACCTGAGGTGGCACCAGTGCCAAGTCGGGCTAGTTTGATGGTGCAAAGTGGCTCCTGCAATCTGCCATCCAGAAGCGGGGTAGCTTACTTTTGTTTGCCAGGGAAACGGGCCGAGGTTTTTCTCTGGGGGCCTATGGCAGGGAGGGACCGGCTGGCTCCTGAAAAGCTACGATAGGCAGGATGGTGACCAGACCCATGGTGGCACCAGTGCCAAGTTGGGCTGATTTGATAGTAGCAAGTGGCTCCTGCAATCTGCCATCAAAATGTTGGCAGGCGAGTTTTGTTTTCCAGGGAAAAGCGCCGTTGTTTGTGTTTGGTGGCCTGTGGCTGGGAGTGACCGGCTGGCTCCTTAGAATCCACGATACGCAGGATGGTTCCCAGACCTGAGGTGGCACCAGTGCCAAGTTGGGCTGGTTTGATAGTACCAAGTGGCTCCTGCAATCTGCCATCCAGAAGCGGGGCAGCTTACTTTTGTTTGCCAGGGAAACGGTCCGAGGTTTGTGTCTGGGGGCCTATGGCTTGGAGTGACCGGCTAGGTCCTGAAAAGCTACGATAGGCAGGATGGTGACCAGATCCATGGTGGCACCAGTGCCAAGTTGGGCTGGTTTGATAGTACCAAGTGGCTCCTGCAATCTGCCATCAAAAAGTTGGCAGGCGAGTTTTGTTTTCCAGGGAAAAGCGCTGTGGTTTGTGTTTGGGGGCCTGTGGCTGGGAGTGGCCGGCTGGCTCCTTAGAATCCACGATACGCAGGATGGTTCCCAGACCAGAGGTGGCACCAGTGCCAAGTCGGGCTGGTTTGATGGTGAAAAGTGGCTCCTGCAATCTGCCATCCAGAAGCGGGATAACTTACTTTTGTTTGCCAGGGAAACGGGCCAGGGTTTTTGTCTGGGGGCCTATGGCTGGGAGTGACCGGCTGGCTCCTGAAAAGCTACGATAGGCAGGATGGTGACCAGACCCATGGTGGCACCAGTGTCAAGTTGGGCTGGTTTGATAGTACCAAGTGGCTCCGGCAATCTGCCATCAAAATTTGGCAGGCGAGGTTTGTTTTCCAGGGAAAAGCGCCGTTGTTTTTGTTTGGGGGCCTGTGGGTGGGAGTGGCCAGATGGCTAATTAGAATCCACGATACGCAGCATGGTTCCCAGACCTGAGGTGGCACCAATGCCAAGTCGGGCTGGTTTGATACTATCAAGTGCGTCCTGCAATCTGCCATCCAGAAGCGGGGTAGCTTACTTTTGTTTGCCAGGGAAACGGGCCGAGGTTTGTGTCTGGGGGCCTATGGCTGGGAGTGACCGGCTGGCTCCTGAAAAGCTACGATAGGCAGGATGGTGACCAGACCCATGGTGGCACCAGTGCCAAGTTGGGCTGGTTTGATAGTACCAAGTGGCTCCTGCAATCTGCCATCAAAAAATTGGCAGGCGAGTTTTGTTTTCCAGGGAAAAGCGCCGTTGTTTTTGTTTGGGGGCCTGTGGGTGGGAGTGGCCGGCTGGCTCCTTTGAATCCACGATACGCAGGATGGTTCCCAGACCAGAGGTGGCACCAGTGCCAAGTCGGGCTAGTTTGATGGTGCAAAGTGGCTCCTGCAATCTGCCATCCAGAAGCGGGGCAGCTTACTTTTGTTTGCCAGGGAAACGGGCCGAGTATTGTTTCTGGGGGCCTACGGCTGCGAGTGACCGGCTGGCTCCTGAAAAGCTACGATAGGCAGGATGGTGACCAGACCCATGGTGGCACCAGTGCCAAGTTGGGCTGATTTGATAGTACCAAGTGGCTCCTGCAATCTGCCATCAAAAATTTGGCAGGCGAGTTTTGTTTTCCAGGGAAAAGCGCCGTTGTTTGTGTTTGGGGGCCTGTGGCTGGGAGTGGACGGATGGCTCCTTAGAACCACGATACGCAGGATGGTTCCCAGACCAGAGGTGGCACCAGTGCCAAGTCGGGCTGGTTTGATACTACCAAGTGCGTCCTGCAATCTGCCATCCAGAAGCGGGGCAGCTTACTTTTGTTTGCCAGGGAAACGGGCCGAGGTTTGTGTCTGGGGGCCTATGGCTGGGAGTGACCGGCTGGCTCCTGAAAAGCTACGATAGGCAGGATGGTGACCAGACCCATGGTGGCACCAGTGCCAAGTTGGGCTGGTTTGATAGTACCAAGTGGCTCCTGCAATCTGCCATCAAAATGTTGGCAGGCGAGTTTTGTTTTCCAGGGAAAAGCGCCGTTGTTTGTGTTTGGGGGCCTATGGCTGGGAGTGGCCGGCTGGCTCCTTAGAATCCACGATACACAGCATGGTTCCCAGACCAGAGGTGGCACCAGTGACAAGTCGGGCTAGTTTGATGGTGCAAAGTGCTTCCTGCAATCTGCCATCCAGAAGCGGGGCAGCTTACTTTTGTTTGCCAGGGAAACGGGCCGAGGTTTGTGTCTGGGGGCCTATGGCTGGGAGTGACCGGCTGGCTCCTGAAAAGCTACGATAGGCAGGATGGTGACCAGACCCATGGTGGCACCAGTGCCAAGTTGGGCTGATTTGATAGTACCAAGTGGCTCCTGCAATCTGCCATCAAAAAGTTGTCAGGCGAGTTTTGTTTTCCAGGGAAAAGCGCCGTTGTTTGTGTTTGGGGGCCTGTGGCTGGGAGTGGACGGATGGCTCCTTAGAATCCACGATACACAGCATGGTTCCCAGACCAGAGGTGGCACCAGTGCCAAGTTGGGCTGGTTTGATAGTACCAAGTGCGTCCTGCAATCTACCATCCAGAAGCGGGGCAGCTTACTTTTGTTTGCCAGGGAAACGGGCCGAGGTTTGTGTCTGGGGGCCTATGGCTGGGAGTGACCGGCTGGCTCCTGAAAAGCTACGATAGGCAGGATGGTGACCAGACCCATGGTGGCACCAGTGCCAAGTTGGGCTGGTTTGATAGTACCAAGTGGCTCCTGCAATCTGCCATCAAAAAGTTGGCAGGCGAGTTTGTTATCCAGGGAAAAGCGCTGTTGTTTGTGTTTGGGGGCCTCTGGCTGGGAGTGGCCGGCTGGCTCCTTAGAATCCATGATACGCAGGATGGTTCCCAGACCAGAGGTGGCACCAGTGCCAAGTCGGGCTGGTTTGATGGTGAAAAGTGGCTCCTGCAATCTGCCATCCAGAAGCGGGATGACTTACTTTTGTTTGCCAGGGAAACGGGCCGAGGTTTGTGTCTGGGGGCCTATGGCTGGGAGTGACCGGCTGGCTCCTGAAAAGCTACGATAGGCAGGATGGTGACCAGACCCATGGTGGCACCAGTGCCAAGTTGGGCTGATTTGATAGTACCAAGTGGCTCCTGCAATCTGCCATCAAAAAGTTGGCAGGCGAGTTTTGTTTTCCAGGGAAAAGCGCCGTTGTTTGTGTTTGGGGGCCTGTGGCTGGGAGTGGACGGATGGCTCCTTAGAACCACGATACGCAGGATGGTTCCCAGACCAGAGGTGGCACCAGTGCCAAGTCGGGTGGTTTGATAGTACCAAGTGTCTCCTGCAATCTGCCATCCAGAAGCGGGGCAGCTTACTTTTGTATGCCAGGGAAACGGGCCGAGGTTTTTTTCTGGGGGCCTATAGCTGGGAGTGACCGGCTGGCTCCTGAAAAGCTACGATAGGCAGGATGGTGACCAAACGCATGGTGGCACCAGTGCCAAGTTGGGCTGATTTGATAGTACCAAGTGGCTCCTGCAATCTGCCATGAAAAAGTTGGCAGGCGAGTTTTGTTTTCCAGGGAAAAGCGCTGTGGTTTGTGTTTGGGGGCCTGTGGCTGGGAGTGGCCGGCTGGCTCCTTAGAATCCACGATACGCAGGATGGTTCCCAGACCAGAGGTGGCACCAGTGCCAAGTCGGGCTGGTTTGATGGTGAAAAGTGGCTCCTGCAATCTGCCATCCAGAAGCGGGATAACTTACTTTTGTTTGCCAGGGAAACGGGCCGAGGTTTGTGTCTGGGGGCCTATGGCTGGGAGTGACCGGCTGGCTCCTGAAAAGCTACGATAGGCAGGATGGTGACCAGACCCATGGTGGCACCAGTGCCAAGTTGGGCTGGTTTGATAGTACCAAGTGGCTCCTGCAATCTGCCATCAAACAATTGGCAGGCGAGTTTTGTTTTCCAGGGAAATGCGCCGTTGTTTTTGTTTGGGGGCCTGTGGGGGGGAGTGGCCGGCTGGCTCCTTAGAATCCACGATACGCAGGATGGTTCCCAGACCAGAGGTGGCACCAGTGCCAAGTCGGGCTAGTTTGATGGTGCAAAGTGGCTCCTGCAATCTGCCATCCAGAAGCGGGGCAGCTTACTTTTGTTTGCCAGGGAAACGGGCCGAGTATTGTTTCTGGGGGCCTATGGCTGTGAGTGACCGGCTGGCTCCTGAAAAGCTACGATAGGCAGGATGGTGACCAGACCCATGGTGGCACCAGTGCCAAGTTGGGCTGATTTGATAGTACCAAGTGGCTCCTGCAATCTGCCATCAAAAAGTTGGCAGGCGAGTTTTGTTTTCCAGGGAAAAGGGCCGTTGTTTGTGTTTGGGGGCCTGTGGCTGGGAGTGGACGGATGGCTCCTTAGAACCACGATACGCAGGATGGTTCCCAGACCAGAGGTGGCACCAGTGCCAAGTCGGGCTGGTTTGATACTACGAAGTGGTTCCTGCAATCTGCCATCCAGAAGCGGGGCAGCTTACTTTTGTTTGCCAGGGAAACGGGCCGAGGTTTGTGTCTGGGGGCCTATGGCTGGGAGTGACCGCCTGGCTCCTGAAAAGCTACGATAGGCAGGATGGTAACCAGACCCATGGTGGCACCAGTGCCAAGTTGGGCTGGTTTGATAGTACCAAGTGGCTCCTCCAATCTGCCATCAAAAAGTTGGCAGGCGAGTTTGTTATCCAGGGAAAAGCGCCGTTGTTTGTGTTTGGGGGCCTGTGGCTGGGAGTGGCCGGCTGGCTCCTTAGAATCCACGATACGCAGGATGGTTCCCAGACCAGAGGTGGCACCAGTGCCAAGTCGGGCTGGTTTGATGGTGAAAAGTGGCTCCTGCAATCTGCCATCCAGAAGCGGGATGACTTACTTTTGTTTGCCAGGGAAACGGGCCGAGGTTTGTGTCTGGGGGCCTATGGCTGGGAGTGACCGGCTGGCTCCTGAAAAGCTACGATAGGCAGGATGGTGACCAGACCCATGGTGGCACCAGTGCCAAGTTGGGCTGATTTGATAGTACCAAGTGGCTCCTGCAATCTGCCATCAAAAAGTTGGCAGGCGAGTTTTGTTTTCCAGGGAAAAGCGCCGTTGTTTGTGTTTGGGGGCCTGTGGCTGGGAGTGGACGGATGGCTCCTTAGAACCACGATACGCAGGATGGTTCCCAGACCAGAGGTGGCACCAGTGCCAAGTCGGGTGGTTTGATAGTACCAAGTGTCTCCTGCAATCTGCCATCCAGAAGCGGGGCAGCTTACTTTTGTATGCCAGGGAAACGGGCCGAGGTTTTTTTCTGGTGGCCTATAGCTGGGAGTGACCGGCTGGCTCCTGAAAAGCTACGATAGGCAGGATGGTGACCAAACGCATGGTGGCACCAGTGCCAAGTTGGGCTGATTTGATAGTACCAAGTGGCTCCTGCAATCTGCCATGAAAAAGTTGGCAGGCGAGTTTTGTTTTCCAGGGAAAAGCGCTGTGGTTTGTGTTTGGGGGCCTGTGGCTGGGAGTGGCCGGCTGGCTCCTTAGAATCCACGATACGCAGGATGGTTCCCAGACCAGAGGTGGCACCAGTGCCAAGTTGGGCTGGTTTGATGGTGAAAAGTGGCTCCTGCAATCTGCCATCCAGAAGCGGGATAACTTACTTTTGTTTGCCAGGGAAACGGGCCGAGGTTTGTGTCTGGGGGCCTATGGCTGGGAGTGACCGGCTGGCTCCTGAAAAGCTACGATAGGCAGGATGGTGACCAGACCCATGGTGGCACCAGTGCCAAGTTGGGCTGGTTTGATAGTACCAAGTGGCTCCTGCAATCTGCCATCAAACAATTGGCAGGCGAGTTTTGTTTTCCAGGGAAATGCGCCGTTGTTTTTGTTTGGGGGCCTGTGGGGGGGAGTGGCCGGCTGGCTCCTTAGAATCCACGATACGCAGGATGGTTCCCAGACCAGAGGTGGCACCAGTGACAAGTCGGGCTAGTTTGATGGTGCAAAGTGGCTCCTGCAATCTGCCATCCAGAAGCGGGGCAGCTTACTTTTGTTTGCCAGGGAAACGGGCCGAGTATTGTTTCTGGGGGCCTATGGCTGTGAGTGACCGGCTGGCTCCTGAAAAGCTACGATAGGCAGGATGGTGACCAGACCCATGGTGGCACCAGTGCCAAGTTGGGCTGATTTGATAGTACCAAGTGGCTCCTGCAATCTGCCATCAAAAAGTTGGCAGGCGAGTTTTGTTTTCCAGGGAAAAGCGCCGTTGTTTGTGTTTGGGGGCCTGTGGCTGGGAGTGGACGGATGGCTCCTTAGAACCACGATACGCAGGATGGTTCCCAGACCAGAGGTGGCACCAGTGCCAAGTCGGGCTGGTTTGATACTACGAAGTGGTTCCTGCAATCTGCCATCCAGAAGCGGGGCAGCTTACTTTTGTTTGCCAGGGAAACGGGCCGAGGTTTGTGTCTGGGGGCCTATGGCTGGGAGTGACCGGCTGGCTCCTGAAAAGCTATGATAGGCAGGATGGTGACCAGACCCATGGTGGCACCAGTGCCAAGTTGGGCTGATTTGATAGTACCAAGTGGCTCCTGCAATCTGCCATCAAAAAGTTGGCAGGCGAGTTTTGTTTTCCAGGGAAAAGCGCCGTTGTTTGTGTCTGGGGGCCGGTGGCTGGGAGTGGCCGGCTGGCTCCTTACAATGAACGATACGCAGGATGGTTCCCAGACCTGAGGTGGCACCAGTGCCAAGTCGGGCTAGTTTGATGGTGCAAAGTGGCTCCTGCAATCTGCCATCCAGAAGCGGGGTAGCTTACTTTTGTTTGCCAGGGAAACGGGCCGAGGTTTTTCTCTGGGGGCCTATGGCAGGGAGGGACCGGCTGGCTCCTGAAAAGCTACGATAGGCAGGATGGTGACCAGACCCATGGTGGCACCAGTGCCAAGTTGGGCTGATTTGATAGTAGCAAGTGGCTCCTGCAATCTGCCATCAAAATGTTGGCAGGCGAGTTTTGTTTTCCAGGGAAAAGCGCCGTTGTTTGTGTTTGGTGGCCTGTGGCTGGGAGTGACCGGCTGGCTCCTTAGAATCCACGATACGCAGGATGGTTCCCAGACCTGAGGTGGCACCAGTGCCAAGTTGGGCTGGTTTGATAGTACAAAGTGGCTCCTGCAATCTGCCATCCAGAAGCGGGGCAGCTTACTTTTGTTTGCCAGGGAAACGGGCCGAGGTTTTTCTCTGGGGGCCTATGGCTTGGAGTGACCGGCTAGGTCCTGAAAAGCTACGATAGGCAGGATGGTGACCAGATCCATGGTGGCACCAGTGCCAAGTTGGGCTGGTTTGATAGTACCAAGTGGCTCCTGCAATCTGCCATCAAAAAGTTGGCAGGCGAGTTTTGTTTTCCAGGGAAAAGCGCTGTGGTTTGTGTTTGGGGGCCTGTGGCTGGGAGTGGACGGATGGCTCCTTAGAATCCACGATACGCAGGATGGTTCCCAGACCAGAGGTGGCACCAGTGCCAAGTCGGGCTGGTTTGATGGTGAAAAGTGGCTCCTGCAATCTGCCATCCAGAAGCGGGATAACTTACTTTTGTTTGCCAGGGAAACGGGCCAGGGTTTTTGTCTGGGGGCCTATGGCTGGGAGTGACCGGCTGGCTCCTGAAAAGCTACGATAGGCAGGATGGTGACCAGACCCATGGTGGCACCAGTGTCAAGTTGGGCTGGTTTGATAGTACCAAGTGGCTCCGGCAATCTGCCATCAAAATTTGGCTGGCGAGGTTTGTTTTCCAGGGAAAAGCGCCGTTGTTTTTGTTTGGGGGCCTGTGGGTGGGAGTGGCCAGATGGCTAATTAGAATCCACGATACGCAGCATGGTTCCCAGACCTGAGGTGGCACCAATGCCAAGTCGGGCTGGTTTGATACTATCAAGTGCGTCCTGCAATCTGCCATCCAGAAGCGGGGTAGCTTACTTTTGTTTGCCAGGGAAACGGGCCAAGGTTTGTGTCTGGGGGCCTATGGCTGGGAGTGACCGGCTGGCTCCTGAAAAGCTACGATAGGCAGGATGGTGACCAGACCCATGGTGGCACCAGTGCCAAGTTGGGCTGGTTTGATAGTACCAAGTGGCTCCTGCAATCTGCCATCAAAAAATTGGCAGGCGAGTTTTGTTTTCCAGGGAAAAGCGCCGTTGTTTTTGTTTGGGGGCCTGTGGGTGGGAGTGGCCGGCTGGCTCCTTAGAATCCACGATACGCAGGATGGTTCCCAGACCAGAGGTGGCACCAGTGCCAAGTCGGGCTAGTTTGATGGTGCAAAGTGGCTCCTGCAATCTGCCATCCAGAAGCGGGGCAGCTTACTTTTGTTTGCCAGGGAAACGGGCCGAGTATTGTTTCTGGGGGCCTACGGCTGCGAGTGACCGGCTGGCTCCTGAAAAGCTACGATAGGCAGGATGGTGACCAGACCCATGGTGGCACCAGTGCCAAGTTGGGCTGATTTGATAGTACCAAGTGGCTCCTGCAATCTGCCATCAAAAATTTGGCAGGCGAGTTTTGTTTTCCAGGGAAAAGCGCCGTTGTTTGTGTTTGGGGGCCTGTGGCTGGGAGTGGACGGATGGCTCCTTAGAACCACGATACGCAGGATGGTTCCCAGACCAGAGGTGGCACCAGTGCCAAGTCGGGCTGGTTTGATAGTACCAAGTGGTTCCTGCAATCTGCCATCCAGAAGCGGGGCAGCTTACTTTTGTATGCCAGGGAAACGGGCCGAGGTTTTTGTCTGGGGGCCTATAGCTGGGAGTGACCGGCTGGCTCCTGAAAAGCTACGATAGGCAGGATGGTGACCAAACGCATGGTGGCACCAGTGCCAAGTTGGGCTGATTTGATAGTACCAAGTGGCTCCTGCAATCTGCCATCAAAATGTTGGCAGGCGAGTTTTGTTTTCCAGGGAAAAGCGCCGTTGTTTGTGTTTGGGGGCCTGTGGCTGGGAATGGCCGGCTGGCTGCTTAGAATCCACGATACGCAGGATGGTTCCCAGACCAGAGGTGGCACCAGTGCCAAGTCGGGCTGGTTTGATACTACCAAGTGCGTCCTGCAATCTGCCATCCAGAAGCGGGGCAGCTTACTTTTGTTTGCCAGGGAAACGGGCCGAGGTTTGTGTCTGGGGGCCTATGGCTGGGAGTGACCGGCTGGCTCCTGAAAAGCTACGATAGGCAGGATGGTGACCAGACCCATGGTGGCACCAGTGCCAAGTTGGGCTGGTTTGATAGTACCAAGTGGCTCCTGCAATCTGCCATCAAAATGTTGGCAGGCGAGTTTTGTTTTCCAGGGAAAAGCGCCGTTGTTTGTGTTTGGGGGCCTGTGGCTGGGAGTGGACGGATGGCTCCTTAGAATCCACGATACACAGCATGGTTCCCAGACCAGAGGTGGCACCAGTGACAAGTCGGGCTAGTTTGATGGTGCAAAGTGCTTCCTGCAATCTGCCATCCAGAAGCGGGGCAGCTTACTTTTGTTTGCCAGGGAAACGGGCCGAGGTTTGTGTCTGGGGGCCTATGGCTGGGAGTGACCGGCTGGCTCCTGAAAAGCTACGATAGGCAGGATGGTGACCAGACCCATGGTGGCACCAGTGCCAAGTTGGGCTGATTTGATAGTACCAAGTGGCTCCTGCAATCTGCCATCAAAAAGTTGTCAGGCGAGTTTTGTTTTCCAGGGAAAAGCGCCGTTGTTTGTGTTTGGGGGCCTGTGGCTGGGAGTGGACGGCTGGCTCCTTAGAATCCACGATACGCAGGATGGTTCCCAGACCAGAGGTGGCACCAGTGCCAAGTTGGGCTGGTTTGATAGTACCAAGTGCGTCCTGCAATCTACCATCCAGAAGCGGGGCAGCTTACTTTTGTTTGCCAGGGAAACGGGCCGAGGTTTGTGTCTCAGGGCCTATGGCTGGGAGTGACCGGCTGGCTCCTGAAAAGCTACGATAGGCAGGATGGTGACCAGACCCATGGTGGCACCAGTGCCAAGTTGGGCTGGTTTGATAGTACCAAGTGGCTCCTGCAATCTGCCATCAAAAAGTCGACAGGCGAGTTTGTTATCCAGGGAAAAGCGCTGTTGTTTGTGTTTGGGGGCCTCTGGCTGGGAGTGGCCGGCTGGCTCCTTAGAATCCATGATACGCCGGATGGTTCCCAGACCAGAGGTGGCACCAGTGCCAAGTCGGGCTGGTTTGATGGTGAAAAGTGGCTCCTGAAATCTGCCATCCGGAAGCGGGATGACTTACTTTTTTTTGCCAGGGAAACGGGCCGAGGTTTTTGTCTGGGGGCCTATGGCTGGGAGTGAGCGGCTGGCTCCTGAAAAGCTACGATAGGCAGGATGGTGACCAGACCCATGGTGGCACCAGTGCCAAGTTGGGCTGGTTTGATAGTACCAAGTGGCTCCTGCAATCTGCCATCAAAATGTTGGCAGGCGAGTTTTGTTTTCCAGGGAAAAGTGCCGTTGTTTGTGTTTGGGGGCCTGTGGGTGGGAGTGACCGGCTGGCTCCTTAGAATCCACGATACGCAGGATGGTTCCCAGACCAGAGGTCGCACCAGTGCCAAGTCGGGCCAGTTTGATGGTGCAAAGTGGCTCCTGCAATCTGCCATCCAGAAGCGGGGTAGCTTACTTTTGTTTGCCAGGGAAACGGGCCGAGTATTGTTTCTGGGGGCCTATGGCTGCGAGTGACCGGCTGGCTCCTGAAAAGCTACGATAGGCAGGATGGTGACCAGACCCATGGTGGCACCAGTGCCAAGTTGGGCTGATTTGATAGTACCAAGTGGCTCCTGCAATCTGCCATCAAAATGTTGGCAGGCGAGTTTTGTTTTCCAGGGAAAAGCGCCGTTGTTTGTGTCTGGGGGCCTGTGGCTGGGAGTGGCCGGCTGGCTCCTTACAATGAACGATACGCAGGATGGTTCCCAGACCTGAGGTGGCACCAGTGCCAAGTCGGGCTAGTTTGATGGTGCAAAGTGGCTCCTGCAATCTGCCATCCAGAAGCGGGGTAGCTTACTTTTGTTTGCCAGGGAAACGGGCCGAGGTTTTTCTCAGGGGGCCTATGGCAGGGAGTGACCGGCTGGCTCCTGAAAAGCTACGATAGGCAGGATGGTGACAGACCCATGGTGGCACCAGTGCCAAGTTGGGCTGATTTGATAGTAGCAAGTGGCTCCTGCAATCTGCCGTCTAAATGTTGGCAGGCGAGTTTTGTTTTCCAGGGAAAAGCGCCGTTGTTTGTGTTTGGTGGCTTGTGGCTGGGAGTGACCGGCTGGCTCCTTAGAATCCACGATACGCAGGATGGTTCCCAGACCCAAGGTGGCACCAGTGCCAAGTTGGGCTGGTTTGATAGTACAAAGTGGTTCCTGCAATCTGCCATCCAGAAGCGGGGCAGCTTACTTTTGTTTGCCAGGGAAACGGGCCGAGGTTTTTCTCTGGGGGCCTATGGCTTGGAGTGACCGGCTAGGTCCTGAAAAGCTACGATAGGCAGGATGGTGACCAGATCCATGGTGGCACCAGTGCCAAGTTGGGCTGGTTTGATAGTACCAAGTGGCTCCTGCAATCTGCCATGAAAATGTTGGCAGGCGAGTTTTGTTTTCCAGGGAAAAGCGCTGTGGTTTGTGTCTGGGGGCCTGTGGCTGGGAGTGGCCGGCTGGCTCCTTAGAATCCACGATACGCAGGATGGTTCCCAGACCAGAGGTGGCACCAGTGCCAAGTCGGGCTGGTTTGATGGTGAAAAGTGGTTCCTGCAATCTGCCATCCAGAAGCGGGATAACTTACTTTTGTTTGCCAGGGAAACGGGCCAAGGTTTTTGTCTGGGGGCCTATGGCTGGGAGTGACCGGCTGGCTCCTGAAAAGCTACGATAGGCAGGATGGTGACCAGACCCATGGTGGCACCAGTGCCAAGTTGGGCTGATTTGATAGTACCAAGTGGCTCCTGCAATCTGCCATCAAAAAGTTGGCAGGCGAGTTTTGTTTTCCAGGGAAAAGCGCCGTTGTTTGTGTTTGGGGGCCTGTGGCTGGGAGTGGACGGATGGCTCCTTAGAACCACGATACGCAGGATGGTTCCCAGACCAGAGGTGGCACCAGTGCCAAGTCGGGCTGGTTTGATAGTACCAAGTGTCTCCTGCAATCTGCCATCCAGAAGCGGGGCAGCTTACTTTTCTATGCCAGGGAAACGGGCCGAGGTTTTTGTCTGGGGGCCTATAGCTGGGAGTGACCGGCTGGCTCCTGAAAAGCTACGATAGGCAGGATGGTGACCAAACGCATAGTGGCACCAGTGCCAAGTTGGGCTGATTTGATAGTACCAAGTGGCTCCTGCAATCTGCCATCAAAATGTTGGCAGGCGAGTTTTGTTTTCCAGGGAAAAGCGCCGTTGTTTGTGTTTGGGGGCCTGTGGCTGGGAGTGGACGGATGGCTCCTTAGAATCCACGATACACAGCATGGTTCCCAGACCAGAGGTGGCACCAGTGCCAAGTCGGGCTAGTTTGATGGTGCAAAGTGGTTCCTGCAATCTGCCATCCAGAAGCGGGGCAGCTTACTTTTGTTTGCCAGGGAAACGGGCCGAGGTTTGTGTCTGGGGGCCTATGGCTGGGAGTGACCGCCTGGCTCCTGAAAAGCTACGATAGGCAGGATGGTGACCAGACCCATGGTGGCACCAGTGCCAAGTTGGGCTGATTTGATAGTACCAAGTGGCTCCTGCAATCTGCCATCAAAAAGTTGGCAGGCGAGTTTTGTTTTCCAGGGAAAAGCGCCGTTGTTTGTGTTTGGGGGCCTGTGGCTGGGAGTGGCCGGCTGGCTCCTTAGAATCCACGATACGCAGGATGGTTCCCAGACCAGAGGTGGCACCAGTGCCAAGTTGGGCTGGTTTGATAGTACCAAGTGCGTCCTGCAATCTACCATCCAGAAGCGGGGCAGCTTACTTTTGTTTGCCAGGGAAACGGGCCGAGGTTTGTGTCTCAGGGCCTATGGCTTGGAGTGACCGTCTAGGTCCTGAAAAGCTACGATAGGCAGGATGGTGACCAGACCCATGGTGGCACCAGTGCCAAGTTGGGCTGGTTTGATAGTACCAAGTGGCTCCTGCAATCTGCCATCAAAAAGTTGGCAGGCGAGTTTGTTATCCAGGGAAAAGCGTCGTTGTTTGTGTTTGGGGGCCTCTGGCTGGGAGTGGCCGGCTGGCTGCTTAGAATCCACGATACGCAGGATGGTTCCCAGACCAGAGGTGGCACCAGTGCCAAGTCGGGCTGGTTTGATGGTGAAAAGTGGCTCCTGCAATCTGCCATCCAGAAGCGGGATGACTTACTTTTGTTTGCCAGGGAAACGGGCCGAGGTTTTTGTCTGGGGGCCTATGGCTGGGAGTGACCGGCTGGCTCCTGAAAAGCTACGATAGGCAGGATGGTGACCAGACCCATGGTGGCACCAGTGCCAAGTTGGGCTGGTTTGATAGTACCAAGTGGCTCCTGCAATCTGCCATCAAAAAGTTGGCAGGCGAGTTTTGTTTTCCAGGGAAAAGTGCCGTTGTTTGTGTTTGGGGGCCTGTGGGTGGGAGTGACCGGCTGGCTCCTTAGAATCCACGATACGCAGGATGGTTCCCAGACCAGAGGTGGCACCAGTGCCAAGTCGGGCTAGTTTGATGGTGCAAAGTGGCTCCTGCAATCTGCCATCCAGAAGCGGGGTAGCTTACTTTTGTTTGCCAGGGAAACGGGCCGAGTTTTGTGTCTGGGGGCCTATGGCTGCGAGTGACCGGCTGGCTCCTGAAAAGCTACGATAGGCAGGATGGTGACCAGACCCATGGTGGCACCAGTGCCAAGTTGGGCTGATTTGATAGTAGCAAGTGGCTCCTGCAATCTGCCATCAAAAAGTTGGCAGGCGAGTTTTGTTTTCCAGGGAAAAGCGCCGTTGTTTGTGTCTGGGGGCCTGTGGCTGGAGTGGCCGACTGGCTCCTTACAATGAACGATACGCAGGATGGTTCCCAGAGCTGAGGTGGCACCAGTGCCAAGTCGGGCTAGTTTGATGGTGCAAAGTGGCTCCTGCAATCTGCCATCCAGAAGCGGGGTAGCTTACTTTTGTTTGCCAGGGAAACGGGCCGAAATATTTGTCTAGGGGCCTCTGGCTGGGGGTGGCTGGCTGGCTCCTGAAAAGATACGATAGGCAGGATGGTGACCAGACCCATGGTGGCACCAGTGCCAAGTTGGGCTGGTTTGATAGTACCAAGTGGCTCCTGCAATCTGCCATCAAAAAGTTGTCAGGCGAGTTTTGTTTTCCAGGGAAAAGCGCCGTTGTTTGTATTTGGGGGCCTGTGGCTGGGAGTGGCCGGCTGGCTCCTTTGAACCCACGATACGCAGGATGGTTCCCAGACCCAAGGTGGCACCAGTGCCAAGTCGGGCTGGTTTGATACTACCAAGTGCGTCCTGCAATCTGCCATCCAGAAGCGGGGCAGCTTAATTTTGTTTGCCAGGGAAACGGGCCGTGGGTTTTGTTTGGGGGCCTATGGCTGAGAGTGGCCGGCTGGCTCCTGAAAATCCACGCTAGGCAGCATGGTTCCCAGATGCAAGGTGGCACCAGTGCCAAGTCGGGCTGGTTTGATGGTGCAAAGTGGCTCCTGCAATCTGCCATCCAGAAGCGGGGCAGCTGATTTTTTTTTGCCAGAGAAAAATTCCGTGGATTGTTTTTGGGGGCATATTGCTGGGAGTGGCCGGCTGGCTCCTTAAAATGCTCGATACGCATGATGGTTCCCAGGTCCAAGGTGTCACCACTACCAAGTCGGCCTGCGGTTTTAGTATCAAGTTCATCCTGCAATTTGCCATCCAGAAGAGGGGCAGTTGAGTTTTGTTTGCCAGAGAAACGGGCCGAGGTTTCTGTTTGGGGACATATGGCTGAGAGTGGCCGGCTGGTCCCTGAATATCCACGATACACAGCATGGTTCCCAGATCCAAGGTGGCACCAGTGCCAAGTTGGGCTGGTTTGATAGTACCAAGTGTCTCCTGCAATCTGCCATCCAGAAGCGGGGCAGCTTACTTTTGTTTGCCAGAGAAATAGGCCTAGGTTTTTGTCTGGGGGCCTGTGGCTAGGAGTGGCCGGCTGGCTCCTAAGAATCCACGATACGCAGGATGTTTCCCAGACCCAAGGTGGCACCAGTGCCAAGTCGGGCTGGTTTGATAGTACCAAGTGGCTCCTGCAAACTCCATCAAAAAGTTGGCAGGCGTGTTTTGTTTTCCAGGGAACAGCGCCGCTGATTTTGTTTGGGGGCCTGTGGCTGGGAGTGGCCGGCTGGCTCCTTAGAATCCACGATACGCAGGATGGTTCCCAGACCCAAGGTGGCACCAGTGCCAAGTCGGGCTGGTTTGATTACACCAAGTGGCTCCTGCAATCTGCCATCCAGAAGTGAGGCAGCTTACTTTTGTTTGCCAGGGAAAGGGCCGTGGATTTTGTTGGGGGCCTGTGGCTGGGAGTGGCCGGCTGGCTCCTTAGAATCCACCATACGCAGGATGGTTCCCAGACCCAAGGTGGCACCAGTGCCAAGTCGGGCTGGTTTGATAGTACCAAGTGGCTCCTGCAATCTGCCATCCAGAAGCGGTGCAGTTGAGTTTTGTTTGCCAGAGAAAAGGGCCGTGGGTTGTGTTTGGGGGCATATGGCTGGGAGTGGCCGGCTGTCTCATTTAAAAGATCGATACGCAGGATGGTTCCCAGACCCAAGGTGGCACCAGTGCCAAGTCGGGCTGTTTTTATAGTACCAAGTGCGTCCTGCAATTTACCATACAGAAGAGGGGCAGTGGAGTTTTGTTTGCCAGAGAATAGCGCCGTTGTTTGTGTTTGGGGGCTTGTGGCTGGGAGTGGCCGACTGGCGCCTTAGAATCTGTGTTACGCAGGATGGTTCCCAGACCAGAGGTGGCACCAGTGCCAAGTTGGGCTGGTTTGATAGTACCAAGTGGCTCCTGCAATCTGCCATCCAGAAGCGGGGCAGCTTACTTTTGTTTGCCAGGGAAACGGGCCGAGCTTTGTGTCTGGGCGCCTATGGCTGGGAGTGACCGGCTGGCTCCTGAAAAGCTACGATAGGCAGGATGGTGACCAGACCCATGGTGGCACCAGTGCCAAGTTGGGCTGATTTGATAGTACCAAGTGGCTCCTGCAATCTGCCATGAAAAAGTTGGCAGGCGAGTTTTGTTTTCCAGGGAAAAGCGCCGTTGTTTGTATTTGGGGGCCTGTGGCTGGGAGTGGACGGCTGGCTCCTTAGAATCCACGATACGCAGCATGGTTCCCAGACCAGAGGTGGCACCAGTGCCAAGTTGGGCTGGTTTGATAGTACCAAGTGCGTCCTGCAATCTGCCATCCAGAAGCGGGGCAGCTTACTTTTGTTTGCCAGGGAAACGGGCCGAGGTTTGTGTCTGGGGGCCTATGGCTGGGAGTGACCGCCTGGCTCCTGAAAAGCTACGATAGGCAGGATGGTGACCAGACCCATGGTGGCACCAGTGCCAAGTTGGGCTGGTTTGATAGTACCAAGTGGCTCCTGCAATCTGCCATCAAAAAGTTGGCAGGCGAGTTTGTTATCCAGGGAAAAGCGCCGTTGTTTGTGTTTGGGGGCCTGTGGCTGGGAGTGGCCGGCTGGCTCCTTAGAATCCACGATACGCAGGATGGTTCCCAGACCAGAGGTGGCACCAGTGCCAAGTCGGGCTGGTTTGATGGTGAAAAGTGGCTCCTGCAATCTGCCATCCAGAAGCGGGATAACTTACTTTTGTTTGCCAGGGAAACGGGCCGAGGTTTTTGTCTGGGGGCCTATGGCTGGGAGTGACCGGCTGGCTCCTGAAAAGCTACGATAGGCAGGATGGTGACCAGACCCATGGTGGCACCAGTGCCAAGTTGGGCTGGTTTGATAGTACCAAGTGGCTCCTGCAATCTGCCATCAAAATGTTGGCAGGCGAGTTTTGTTTTCCAGGGAAAAGTGCCGTTGTTTGTGTTTGGGGGCCTGTGGGTGGGAGTGACCGGCTGGCTCCTTAGAATCCACGATACGCAGGATGGTTCCCAGACCAGAGGTCGCACCAGTGCCAAGTCGGGCCAGTTTGATGGTGCAAAGTGGCTCCTGCAATCTGCCATCCAGAAGCGGGGCAGCTTACTTTTGTTTGCCAGGGAAACGGGCCGAGTATTGTTTCTGGGGGCCTATGGCTGGGAGTGACCGGCTGGCTCCTGAAAAGCTACGATAGGCAGGATGGTGACCAGACCCATGGTGGTACCAGTGCCAAGTTGGGCTGATTTGATAGTAGCAAGTGGCTCCTGCAATCTGCCATCAAAAAGTTGGCAGGCGAGTTTTGTTTTCCAGGGAAAAGCGCCGTTGTTTGTGTCTGGGGGCCTGTGGCTGGGAGTGGCCGGCTGGCTCCTTACAATGAACGATACGCAGGATGGTTCCCAGACCTGAGGTGGCACCAGTGCGAAGTCGGGCTAGTTTGATGGTGCAAAGTGGCTCCTGCAATCTGCCATCCAGAAGCGGGGTAGCTTACTTTTGTTTGCCAGGGAAACGGGCCGAGGTTTTTCTCTGGGGGCCTATGGCAGGGAGGGACCGGCTGGCTCCTGAAAAGCTACGATAGGCAGGATGGTGACCAGACCCATGGTGGCACCAGTGCCAAGTTGGGCTGGTTTGATAGTACCAAGTGGTTCCTGCAATCTGCCATCCAGAAGCGGGGCAGCTTACTTTTGTTTGCCAGGGAAACGGGCCGAGGTTTTTCTCTGGGGGCCTATGGCTTGGAGTGACCGGCTAGGTCCTGAAAAGCTACGATAGGCAGGATGGTGACCAGACCCATGGTGGCACCAGTGCCAAGTTGGGCTGGTTTGATAGTACCAAGTGGCTCCTGCAATCTGCCATCAAAAAGTTGGCAGGCGAGTTTTGTTTTCCAGGGAAAAGCGCTGTGGTTTGTGTTTGGGGGCCTGTGGCTGGGAGTGGCCGGCTGGCTCCTTAGAATCCACGATACGCAGGATGGTTCCCAGACCAGAGGTGGCACCAGTGCCAAGTCGGGCTGGTTTGATGGTGAAAAGTGGCTCCTGCAATCTGCCATCCAGAAGCGGGATAACTTACTTTTGTTTGCCAGGGAAACGGGCCAAGGTTTTTGTCTGGGGGCCTATGGCTGGGAGTGACCTGCTGGCTCCTGAAAAGCTACGATAGGCAGGATGGTGACCAGACCCATGGTGGCACCAGTGTCAAGTTGGGCTGGTTTGATAGTACCAAGTGGCTCCGGCAATCTGCCATCAAAATTTGGCAGGCGAGGTTTGTTTTCCAGGGAAAAGCGCCGTTGATTTTGTTTGGGGGCCTGTGGGTGGGAGTGGCCAGATGGCTAATTAGAATCCACGATACGCAGCATGGTTCCCAGACCTGAGGTGGCACCAGTGCCAAGTCGGGCTGGTTTGATACTATCAAGTGCGTCCTGCAATCTGCCATCCAGAAGCGGGGTAGCTTACTTTTGTTTGCCAGGGAAACGGGCCGAGGTTTGTGTCTGGGGGCCTATGGCTGGGAGTGACCGGCTGGCTCCTGAAAAGCTACGATAGGCAGGATGGTGACCAGACCCATGGTGGCACCAGTGCCAAGTTGGGCTGGTTTGATAGTACCAAGTGGCTCCTGCAATCTGCCATCAAAAAATTGGCAGGCGAGTTTTGTTTTCCAGGGAAAAGCGCCGTTGTTTTTGTTTGGGGGCCTGTGGGTGGGAGTGACCGGCTGGCTCCTTAGAATCCACGATACGCAGGATGGTTCCCAGACCAGAGGTGGCACCAGTGCCAAGTCGGGCTAGTTTGATGGTGCAAAGTGGCTCCTGCAATCTGCCATCCAGAAGCGGGGCAGCTTACTTTTGTTTGCCAGGGAAACGGGCCGAGTATTGTTTCTGGGGGCCTATGGCTGCGAGTGACCGGCTGGCTCCTGAAAAGCTACGATAGGCAGGATGGTGACCAGACCCATGGTGGCACCAGTGCCAAGTTGGGCTGATTTGATAGTACCAAGTGGCTCCTGCAATCTGCCATCAAAAAGTTGGCAGGCGAGTTTTGTTTTCCAGGGAAAAGCGCCGTTGTTTTTGTTTGGGGGCCTGTGGCTGGGAGTGCACGGATGGCTCCTTAGAACCACGATACGCAGGATGGTTCCCAGACCAGAGGTGGCACCAGTGCCAAGTTGGGCTGGTTTGATACTACGAAGTGGTTCCTGCAATCTGCCATCCAGAAGCGGGGCAGCTTACTTTTGTTTGCCAGGGAAACGGGCCGAGGTTTGTGTCTGGGGGCCTATGGCTGGGAGTGACCGGCTGGCTCCTGAAAAGCTACGATAGGCAGGATGGTGACCAGACCCATGGTGGCACCAGTGCCAAGTTGGGCTGGTTTGATAGTACCAAGTGGCTCCTGCAATCTGCCATCAAAAAGTTGTCAGGCGAGTTTGTTATCCAGGGAAAAGCGCCGTTGTTTGTGTTTGGGGGCCAGTGGCTGGGAGTGGCCGGCTGGCTCCTTAGAATCCACGATACGCAGGATGGTTCCCAGACCAGAGGTGGCACCAGTGCCAAGTCGGGCTGGTTTGATGGTGAAAAGTGGCTCCTGCAATCTGCCATCCAGAAGCGGGGCAGCTTACTTTTGTTTGCCAGGGAAACGGGCCGAGGTTTGTTTCTGGGGGCCTACGGCTGCGAGTGACCGGCTGGCTCCTGAAAAGCTACGATAGGCAGGATGGTGACCAGACCCATGGTGGCACCAGTGCCAAGTTGGGCTGATTTGATAGTACCAAGTGGCTCCTGCAATCTGCCATCAAAAAGTTGGCAGGCGAGTTTTGTTTTCCAGGGAAAAGCGCCGTTGTTTTTGTTTGGGGGCCTGTGGCTGGGAGTGGCCGGCTGGCTCCTTAGAACCACGATACGCAGGATGGTTCCCAGACCAGAGGTGGCACCAGTGCCAAGTCGGGCTGGTTTGATACTACCAAGTGGTTCCTGCAATCTGCCATCCAGAAGCGGGGCAGCTTACTTTTGTTTGCCAGGGAAACGGGCCGAGGTTTGTGTCTGGGGGCCTATGGCTGGGAGTGACCGCCTGGCTCCTGAAAAGCTACGATAGGCAGGATGGTGACCAGACCCATGGTGGCACCAGTGCCAAGTTGGGCTGGTTTGATAGTACCAAGTGGCTCCTGCAATCTGCCATCAAAAAGTTGGCAGGCGAGTTTGTTATCCAGGGAAAAGCGCCGTTGTTTGTGTTTGGGGGCCAGTGGCTGGGAGTGGCCGGCTGGCTCCTTAGAATCCACGATACGCAGGATGGTTCCCAGACCAGAGGTGGCACCAGTGCCAAGTCGGGCTGGTTTGATGGTGAAAAGTGGCTCCTGCAATCTGCCATCCAGAAGCGGGATAACTTACTTTTGTTTGCCAGGGAAACGGGCCGAGCTTTTTGTCTGGGGGCCTATGGCTGGGAGTGATCGGCTGGCTCCTGAAAAGCTACGATAGGCAGGATGGTGACCAGACCCATGGTGGCACCAGTGCCAAGTTGGGCTGGTTTGATAGTACCAAGTGGCTCCTGCAATCTGCCATCAAAATGTTGGCAGGCGAGTTTGTTTTCCAGGGAAAAGTGCCGTTGTTTGTGTTTGGGGGCCTGTGGGTGGGAGTGACCGGCTGGCTCCTTAGAATCCACGATACGCAGGATGGTTCCCAGACCAGAGGTGGCACCAGTGCCAAGTCGGGCTGGTTTGATAGTACCAAGTGGTTCCTGCAATCTGCCATCCAGAAGCGGGGCAGCTTACTTTTGTATGCCAGGGAAACGGGCCGAGGTTTTTGTCTGGGGGCCTACAGCTGGGAGTGACCGTCTGGCTCCTGAAAAGCTACGATAGGCAGGATGGTGACCAAACGCATGGTGGCACCAGTGCCAAGTTGGGCTGATTTGATAGTACCAAGTGGCTCCTGCAATCTGCCATCAAAATGTTGGCAGGCGAGTTTTGTTTTCCAGGGAAAAGCGCCGTTGTTTGTGTTTGGGGGCCTGTGGCTGGGAGTGGCCGGCTGGCTCCTTAGAATCCACGATACGCAGGATGGTTCCCAGACCAGAGGTGGCACCAGTGCCAAATCGGGCTGGTTTGATACTACCAAGTGCGTCCTGCAATCTGCCATCCAGAAGCGGGGCAGCTTACTTTTGTTTGCCAGGGAAACGGGCCGAGGTTTGTGTCTGGGGGCCTATGGCTGGGAGTGACCGGCTGGCTCCTGAAAAGCTACGATAGGCAGGATGGTGACCAGACCCATGGTGGCACCAGTGCCAAGTTGGGCTGGTTTGATAGTACCAAGTGGCTCCTGCAATCTGCCATCAAAAAGTTGGCAGGCGAGTTTTGTTTTCCAGGGAAAAGCGCCGTTGTTTGTGTTTGGGGGCCTGTGGCTGGGAGTGGCCGGCTGGCTCCTTAGAATCCACGATACGCAGGATGGTTCCCAGACCAGAGGTGGCACCAGTGCCAAGTTGGGCTGGTTTGATAGTACCAAGTGCGTCCTGCAATCTACCATCCAGAAGCGGGGCAGCTTACTTTTGTTTGCCAGGGAAACGGGCCGAGGTTTGTGTCTCAGGGCCTATGGCTGGGAGTTACCGGCTGGCTCCTGAAAAGCTACGATAGGCAGGGTGGTGACCAGACCCATGGTGGCACCAGTGCCAAGTTGGGCTGATTTGATAGTACCAAGTGGCTCCTGCAATCTGCCATCAAAAAGTTGGCAGGCGAGTTTGTTATCCAGGGAAAAGCGCCGTTGTTTGTGTTTGGGGGCCTGTGGCTGGGAGTGGCCGGCTGGCTCCTTAGAATCCATGATACGCAGGATGGTTCCCAGACCAGAGGTGGCACCAGTGCCAAGTCGGGCTGGTTTGATGGTGAAAAGTGGCTCCTGCACTCTGCCATCCAGAAGCGGGATGACTTACTTTTGTTTGCCAGGGAAACGGGCCGAGGTTTTTGTCTGGGGGCCTATGGCTGGGAGTGACCGGCTGGCTCCTGAAAAGCTACGATAGGCAGGATGGTGACCAGACCCATGGTGGCACCAGTGCCAAGTTGGGCTGGTTTGATAGTACCAAGTGGCTCCTGCAATCTGCCATCAAAAAGTTGGCAGGCGAGTTTTGTTTTCCAGGGAAAAGTGCCGTTGTTTGTGTTTGGGGGCCTGTGGGTGGGAGTGACCGGCTGGCTCCTTAGAATCCACGATACGCAGGATGGTTCCCAGACCAGAGGTGGCACCAGTGCCAAGTCGGGCTAGTTTGATGGTGCAAAGTGGCTCCTGCAATCTGCCATCCAGAAGCGGGGCAGCTTACTTTTGTTTGCCAGGGAAACGGGCCGATTTTTGTGTCTGGGGGCCTATGGCTGCGAGTGACCGGCTGGCTCCTGAAAAGCTACGATAGGCAGGATGGTGACCAGACCCATGGTGGCACCAGTGCCAAGTTGGGCTGATTTGATAGTAGCAAGTGGCTCCTGCAATCTGCCATCAAAAAGTTGGCAGGCGAGTTTTGTTTTCCAGGGAAAAGCGCCGTTGTTTGTGTCTGGGGGCCTGTGGCTGGAGTGGCCGGCTGGCTCCTTACAATGAACGATACGCAGGATGGTTCCCAGAGCTGAGGTGGCACCAGTGCCAAGTCGGGCTAGTTTGATGGTGCAAAGTGGCTCCTGCAATCTGCCATCCAGAAGCGGGGTAGCTTACTTTTGTTTGCCAGGGAAACGGGCCGAAATATTTGTCTAGAGGCCTCTGGCTGGGGGTGGCTGGCTGGCTCCTGAAAAGCTACGATAGGCAGGATGGTGACCAGACCCATGGTGGCACCAGTGCCAAGTTGGGCTGGTTTGATAGTACCAAGTGGCTCCTGCAATCTGCCATCAAAAAGTTGTCAGGCGAGTTTTGTTTTCCAGGGAAAAGCGCCGTTGTTTGTATTTGGGGGCCTGTGGCTGGGAGTGGCCGGCTGGCTCCTTTGAACCCACAATACGCAGGATGGTTCCCAGACCCAAGGTGGCACCAGTGCCAAGTCGGGCTGGTTTGATACTACCAAGTGCGTCCTGCAATCTGCCATCCAGAAGCGGGGCAGCTTAATTTTGTTTGCCAGGGAAACGGGCCGTGGGTTTTGTTTGGGGGCCTATGGCTGAGAGTGGCCGGCTGGCTCCTGAAAATCCACGCTAGGCAGCATGGTTCCCAGATGCAAGGTGGCACCAGTGCCAAGTCGGGCTGGTTTGATGGTGCAAAGTGGCTCCTGCAATCTGCCATCCAGAAGCGGGGCAGCTGATTTTTTTTTGCCAGAGAAAAATTCCGTGGATTGTTTTTGGGGGCATATTGCTGGGAGTGGCCGGCTGGCTCCTTAAAATGCTCGATACGCATGATGGTTCCCAGGCCCAAGGTGTCACCACTACCAAGTCGGCCTGCGGTTTTAGTATCAAGTTCATCCTGCAATTTGCCATCCAGAAGAGGGGCAGTTGAGTTTTGTTTGCCAGAGAAACGGGCCGAGGTTTCTGTTTGGGGACATATGGCTGAGAGTGGCCGGCTGGCCCCTGAATATCCACGATACACAGCATGGTTCCCAGATCCAAGGTGGCACCAGTGCCAAGTTGGGCTGGTTTGATAGTACCAAGTGTCTCCTGCAATCTGCCATCCAGAAGCGGGGCAGCTTACTTTTGTTTGCCAGAGAAATAGGCCTAGGTTTTTGTCTGGGGGCCTGTGGCTAGGAGTGGCCGGCTGGCTCCTAAGAATCCACGATACGCAGGATGTTTCCCAGACCCAAGGTGGCACCAGTGCCAAGTCGGGCTGGTTTGATAGTACCAAGTGGCTCCTGCAAACTCCATCAAAAAGTTGGCAGGCGTGTTTTGTTTTCCAGGGAACAGCGCCGTTGATTTTGTTTGGGGGCCTGTGGCTGGGAGTGGCCGGCTGGCTCCTTAGAATCCACGATACGCAGGATGGTTCCCAGACCCAAGGTGGCACCAGTGCCAAGTCGGGCTGGTTTGATTACACCAAGTGGCTCCTGCAATCTGCCATCCAGAAGTGAGGCAGCTAAGTTTTGTTTGCCAGAAAAAAGGGCCGTGGTTTTTGTTGGGGGCCTGTGGCTGGGAGTGGCCGGCTGGCTCCTTAGAATCCACCATACGCAGGATGGTTCCCAGACCCAAGGTGGCACCAGTGCCAAGTCGGGCTGGTTTGATAGTCCCAAGTGGCTCCTGCAAACTGCCATCCGGAAGCGGGGCAGCTTACTTTTGTTTGCCAGGGAAATGGGCCGTTGTTTGTGTTTGGGGGCCTGTGGCTGGGAGTGTTCGGCTGGTTCCTGAATATGTACGATACGCAGGATTGTTCCCAGACCCAAGGTGGCACGAGTGCCAAGTCGGGCTGGTTTGATGGTGTAAAGTGGCTCCTGCAATCTGCCATCCAGACGCGGGGCAGCGGATTTTTGTTTCCATGAGAAATGGTCCGTGGTTTGTTTTTGGGGGTATATGGCTGGGCCTGGCCGGCTGGCTCCTTAAAAAGCTCGATATGCAGGATGGTTCCCTGACACAAGGTGGCACCAGTGCCACGTCGGGCGGTTTTCGTAGTACAAAGTGCGTCCTAAAATTTGCCATCCAGAAGAGGGGCAGTTGAGTTTTGTTTGCCAGAGAAAAGGTCCGTGGTTTGTTTTTGGGGGCATATGGCTGAGAGTGGCCGGCTGGCTCCTGAAAATCCACGCTAGGCAGCATGGTTCCCAGATGCAAGGTGGCACCAGTGCCAAGTCGGGCTGGTTTGATGGTGCAAAGTGGCTCCTGCAATCTGCCATCCAGAAGCGGGGCAGCTGATTTTTGTTTGCCAGAGAAAAATTCCGTGGATTGTTTTTGGGGGCATATTGCTGGGAGTGGCCGGCTGGCTCCTTAAAATGCTCGATACGCATGATGGTTCCCAGGTCCAAGGTGTCACCACTACCAAGTCGGCCTGCGGTTTTAGTATCAAGTTCATCCTGCAATTTGCCATCCAGAAGAGGGGCAGTTGAGTTTTGTTTGCCAGAGAAACGGGCCGAGGTTTCTGTTTGGGGACATATGGCTGAGAGTGGCCGGCTGGCCCCTGAATATCCACGATACACAGCATGGTTCCCAGATCCAAGGTGGCACCAGTGCCAAGTTGGGCTGGTTTGATAGTACCAAGTGTCTCCTGCAATCTGCCATCCAGAAGCGGGGCAGCTTACTTTTGTTTGCCAGAGAAATAGGCCTAGGTTTTTGTCTGGGGGCCTGTGGCTAGGAGTGGCCGGCTGGCTCCTAAGAATCCACGATACGCAGGATGTTTCCCAGACCCAAGGTGGCACCAGTGCCAAGTCGGGCTGGTTTGATAGTACCAAGTGGCTCCTGCAAACTGCCATCAAAAAGTTGGCAGGCGTGTTTTGTTTTCCGGGGAACAGCGCCGTTGATTTTGTTTGGGGGCCTGTGGCTGGGAGTGGCCGGCTGGCTCCTTAGAATCCACGATACGCAGGATGGTTCCCAGACCCAAGGTGGCACCAGTGCCAAGTCGGGCTGGTTTGATTACACCAAGTGGCTCCTGCAATCTGCCATCCAGAAGTGAGGCAGCTAAGTTTTGTTTGCCAGAAAAAAGGGCCGTGGTTTTTGTTGGGGGCCTGTGGCTGGGAGTGGCCGGCTGGCTCCTTAGAATCCACCATACGCAGGATGGTTCCCAGACCCAAGGTGGCACCAGTGCCAAGTCGGGCTGGTTTGATAGTACCAAGTGGCTCCTGCAATCTGCCATCCAGAAGCGGTGCAGTTGAGTTTTGTTTGCCAGAGAAAAGGGCCGTGGGTTGTGTTTGGGGGCATATGGCTGGGAGTGGCCGGCTGTCTCATTAAAAAGATCGATACACAGGATGGTTCCCAGACCCAAGGTGGCACCAGTGCCAAGTCGGGCTGTTTTTATATTACCAAGTGCATCCTGCAATTTGCCATCCAGAAGAGGGGCAGTGGAGTTTTGTTTGCCAGAGAATAGCGCCGTTGTTTGTGTTTGGGGGCTTGTGGCTGGGAGTGGCCGACTGGCGCCTTAGAATCTGTGTTACGCAGCATGGTTCCCAGACCAGAGGTGGCACCAGTGCCAAGTTGGGCTGGTTTGATAGTACCAAGTGGCTCCTGCAATCTGCCATCCAGAAGCGGGGCAGCTTACTTTTGTTTGCCAGGGAAACGGGCCGAGGTTTGTGACTGGGGACCTATGGCTGGGAGTGACCGGCTGGCTCCTGAAAAGCTACGATAGGCAGGATGGTGACCAGACCCATGGTGGCACCAGTGCCAAGTTGGGCTGGTTTGATAGTACCAAGTGGCTCCTGCAATCTGCCATCAAAAAGTTGTCAGGCGAGTTTTGTTTTCCAGGGAAAAGCGCCGTTGTTTGTATTTGGGGGCCTGTGGCTGGGAGTGGCCGGCTGGCTCCTTTGAACCCACAATACGCAGGATGGTTCCCAGACCCAAGGTGGCACCAGTGCCAAGTCGGGCTGGTTTGATACTACCAAGTGCGTCCTGCAATCTGCCATCCAGAAGCGGGGCAGCTTAATTTTGTTTGCCAGGGAAACGGGCCGTGGGTTTTGTTTGGGGGCCTATGGCTGAGAGTGGCCGGCTGGCTCCTGAAAATCCACGCTAGGCAGCATGGTTCCCAGATGCAAGGTGGCACCAGTGCCAAGTCGGGCTGGTTTGATGGTGCAAAGTGGCTCCTGCAATCTGCCATCCAGAAGCGGGGCAGCTGATTTTTGTTTGCCAGAGAAAAATTCCGTGGATTGTTTTTGGGGGCATATTGCTGGGAGTGGCCGGCTGGCTCCTTAAAATGCTCGATACGCATGATGGTTCCCAGGTCCAAGGTGTCACCACTACCAAGTCGGCCTGCGGTTTTAGTATCAAGTTCATCCTGCAATTTGCCATCCAGAAGAGGGGCAGTTGAGTTTTGTTTGCCAGAGAAACGGGCCGAGGTTTCTGTTTGGGGACATATGGCTGAGAGTGGCCGGCTGGCCCCTGAATATCCACGATACACAGCATGGTTCCCAGATCCAAGGTGGCACCAGTGCCAAGTTGGGCTGGTTTGATAGTACCAAGTGTCTCCTGCAATCTGCCATCCAGAAGCGGGGCAGCTTACTTTTGTTTGCCAGAGAAATAGGCCTAGGTTTTTGTCTGGGGGCCTGTGGCTAGGAGTGGCCGGCTGGCTCCTAAGAATCCACGATACGCAGGATGTTTCCCAGACCCAAGGTGGCACCAGTGCCAAGTCGGGCTGGTTTGATAGTACCAAGTGGCTCCTGCAAACTCCATCAAAAAGTTGGCAGGCGTGTTTTGTTTTCCAGGGAACAGCGCCGTTGATTTTGTTTGGGGGCCTGTGGCTGGGAGTGGCCGGCTGGCTCCTTAGAATCCACGATACGCAGGATGGTTCCCAGACCCAAGGTGGCACCAGTGCCAAGTTGGGCTGGTTTGATTACACCAAGTGGCTCCTGCAATCTGCCATCCAGAAGTGAGGCAGCTAAGTTTTGTTTGCCAGAAAAAAGGGCCGTGGTTTTTGTTGGGGGCCTGTGGCTGGGAGTGGCCGGCTGGCTCCTTAGAATCCACCATACGCAGGATGGTTCCCAGACCCAAGGTGGCACCAGTGCCAAGTCGGGCTGGTTTGATAGTCCCAAGTGGCTCCTGCAAACTGCCATCCAGAAGCGGGGCAGCTGAGTTTTGTTTGCCAGGGAAATGGGCCGTTGTTTGTGTTTGGGGGCCTGTGGCTGGGAGTGTTCGGCTGGTTCCTGAATATGTACGATACGCAGGATTGTTCCCAGACCCAAGGTGGCACCAGTGCCAAGTCGGGCTGGTTTGATGGTGCAAAGTGGCTCCTGCAATCTGCCATCCAGACGCGGGGCAGCGGATTTTTGTTTCCATGAGAAATGGTCCGTGGTTTGTTTTTGGGGGTATATGGCTGGGCCTGGCCGGCTGGCTCCTTAAAAAGCTCGATATGCAGGATGGTTCCCTGACACAAGGTGGCACCAGTGCCACGTCGGGCGGTTTTCGTAGTACAAAGTGCGTCCTAAAATTTGCCATCCAGAAGAGGGGCAGTTGAGTTTTGTTTACCAGAGAAAAGGGCCGTGGTTTGTTTTTGGGGGCATATGGCTGAGAGTGGCTGGCTGGCCCCTGAAAATCCACGATACACAGGATGGTTCCCAGATCCAAGGTGGCACCTGTGCCAAGTCGGGCTGATTTGATAGTACTAAGTAGCTCCTGCAATCTGCCATCCAGAAGCGGGACAGCTTACTTTTGTTTGCCAGGGAAACGGGCCGAGGTTTGTGTTTGGGGGCCTATGGCTGAGAGTGACCGGCTGGCTCCTGAAAAGCTACATTAGGCAGGATGGTGACCAGACCCATGGTGGCACCAGTGCCAAGTTGGGCTGGTTTGATAGTACCAAGTGGTTCCTGCAATCTGCCATCCAGAAGCAGGGCAGCTGAGTTTTGTTTGCCAGAGAAAAGGGCCTTGGTTTGTGTTTGGGGGCATATGGCTGGGTGTGGCCAGCTGGCTCCTTAAAATGCACGATATGCAACATGGCTCCCAGACCCAAGGTGGCACCAGTGCCAAGTTGGGCTGGTTTGATAGTACCAAGTGGCTCCTGCAATCTTCCATGATCACGTGGAGAAATACTTTCTGGTTTCAGCCTCATGCTCTTTCTTCTCTCCCTCAACTTCTCTATCACCTCTCATCTGGTTCACATGCGCTGTCTTCAAGGTCCACAGGCTACTTTTCACAGAATCTTCTGGCCTGATGAAGTAAGAATGATGAATAGAACAGAGCTGGGATCTATTTTCCAGTTTGGATAAAATGCATTCTGCACACAAATCCAAGGAGAACGTGCTGCCCCAATGCCCAGAAAATCTTTCACTCCTGCTAGTGTTCTACGTCAACCGCAACTTAGTCTGAAAGAAAAGCTTTTTCTCTGAGAGCATCTGAGAGGTTTGCATGAAGCACTGATATCTGACATATGCAATTTTGAATAGGAGAGGAAAAAGAAAATGGCAAGGAGTTTTTAATTTTAGTGGTTTCAATTTTAATTTCCGTGCACTTTTTCAAAACTTGTCAGCTCAAATGCCCATCAACATCTTTTAGTCATCTGTAAGTCAGTATTCATATAAAATGTGCTTCAAATCCAAAGAATTTCAAATTTGCACTCCAAGCTTCTATGCCTAGATTTATGATTTCCTACACATATTAGATGAAAGGAAGGCCTTTTTTACTGTGGGAGTGCTGGAACACTGGAACAGGTTGCCCAGAGAAGTTGTGGGTGTCCCATCCCTGAAAGTATTCAAGGTCACCTTGGACGGGGCTTGGAGCAGCAACAAAGGAGAAGCTTGATGGTAGAGAAACAAAGTTGGACTATAGAAGAAACTCGGATTGAAGTATAGGATCAAGTTTTCTCTCAGCTCTTGGGGTAAATTCAAAGTTGTACAAAATGACATTTATCTGTGCTATTCACTACTGTAACAGAAAGTTTCATGAAAACTGTACAGAAGATAGTAAATTTTAAAAGAGATAAGAATTACAGCATAAAATCCATGGGATAGGTTACAACATGAGACACTCTCTAAGAGAAAATCTCTTTGTTTCAGCACTTCATCGGGGTAAGATTTCATGAAGTGCCAAAGAAGGCGGCAAAATATCATTCGGGACATTATTTACTGGAATTCAGCCTGGCCATTAGTAGGAACTGCCTTTGAACATATCATGTAGATATACCACACACGCTTTCCCTTCACTGAAAAATTACTGTTTACAACAAATAAGCAATTGACGATCAAAATTGATTGAAAGCATCTTAAACATGTCAAGTATTTCATTGTAGATGATCTGTGATCCAAATGCTTCTTCCACCTTCGAGAGGGACAGAAGAATTCTTCCATATCATGATGGTTTAAAATTGTATCAACCAATGTTTTCTGCTGAAAAGATATCATCTATTTTTTTCTATTTTTGGAAGAAAATATTCCTAGACATACAACAGGTGAGAACTAAGTAATTTTAAAGAAACAAATGAAATGAAAATATTCTGTAAATAGAATGAAATGAAAAGCTGTGTTTTAAATAGGAGCTAAATATTAAACAGAATTTTTGTACCAGGCATTTGAATTACTGCACCAGCTCTTTTGCCCATCAAGAGAGGCATTTAGCATTTCAGTCTTTTCCAAGGTGTTCATGATCTGCTATGCTGATCTCTGTGTGTGCCTAGGTGTGTGTGGAGGGGGGGGCATATGAAGGGGAGTGTGTATGTTTGCTTTACAATTGTTGTGGCAGATTCATGCCTCAGCTCCACATTTTGTTTTAAAAAGGTCACACCGAGTGGATATGAAGTTTACTATCAACAAGAGATCGATTCCCAAATCATCCATTTGACTCTCCCTTATAAATCATGTGCTTTGTTGCATATTTTATCAAATATACTTTCAAGCCAGATGGAGGAAGGAGGATGTGGGAATCCCTCCACCATCTTGCAACTTTTATGTAAGTAGGTTTTCAAGAAAATCATCATTTCTCTTTTAAATATGTCTGGAACAGGCATGATGGTAGTGTCAACCTGTTGGAGTTTTTGTTGCTGGAAGAAGTTGTACAAAAGGATTGGTTTTTACATTGACCAGTTACTGAATCAAGCGCAGGAATACATTGGAAATTTAGCTGGGGGTTCCTTTTCCCAGCAGACTACTTCTAGAACGAGCTTGTACACTGAAGCTGACTCTTTTGCTCTCTTTTTGTTTCTTTCCTATTTTCTTGGCTTCTTTGCCACTATCTAGACAATTTTGGAACTTTGTTCCCAACTAAAATGGTTTCAATAGTCTGATTGTGATCATACATTTTTACAAGGAATTTTTAAAATCTTTCCTCGAGTCCAGAAAGTCAAGGACTTAGATCTTTTTCTTCCCTTATCAATATTGCCATGAAATTGATAAATAAAGACCAACTCTTTATTTTTGTTTTTAACCCACGTAGATAATTCCCATCCATTAATCCATTTTGTGGACCAATAGCTGCCATTCTGATGGAAGCTGTCACTTCTTAACAATAGGCATTCTGTGACTATGTTGACTGCACTTTGGGTGAAGATCCTAACTGGTCTTAGATATACATAGGGAGAAATTTGCTCAGCCAGTGTCAGTCTTAAGCATGCGTATCAGAAGATCTTTCTAGAGCTGGGAATTTTCCCATGAAAGGGATTCAGTTAGGGAAGAGACACTTGTGCCAGAGTTTTACATTCTTCTTGAACACTGCTTAAGGAACTTAGATGCCATGTCCATTTGGATCTCTGTCTGCACAGAACTTTGTCATGCCAGCGCTTTGAAATGCATCTTGAAGAGAATTCACTAGCACAGAATGAAAGAGAGTGGAAGGGGTTGGTGGGGCTAACCAGGCCCAACCCCCCTGCCTAAACCAGGATACCTAGAGCCTCTTGCCCAGGATTCTATCTGGGTGTACTTTTAATGTCTTCAAAGATCCAGGCTCCACAATCTTTCTGGGCAGTCTGTGCCGTGGTTCAGTCACCCTGACAGTAAAGAAACATTTACTGATGTTCAAAGGCAATCTCCTGTATTTCAGTGTGTGCCCACTGCCTCTTGTCTTTTCCCTCAGCATCACTGAAAAGACACTGATTCCCTCCCCTTTGCACTATTGCTTCCATATGTATGTGTGATGCCATGTAGAGGTATGTCAAAAACCTCCCTGAAGCCCAGGCAGATAATATTCCCTTCATCTACCAGTCAAGTTGATTCATCAGAGGAGTTTAAAGTGATGTTCAGCATGAAATTCCCCTGAAAAATCATGCTAACTACATTATTTGGTCATCTGTCATGTGCCTGGCAAGGATTTCCAGGAAGAGCTGCTTCATCAACTTCCTGGGGATAAAAAAGAGGCTGGCTGGTTTGTACTATGGCGAGTCCTCTTAATTGCCTTTTTTGAAGATGGGTGTCATTTGCTAACATCCACTCTTTAGCTCCTCTTCTCATCTACACCTCGGCAAAAAGCTTTTCCACTATGTCTGGCTAGGAAAAACTGTGCCAGCACAGAAAACATCTCCCATCGTGTTCTAGAAGTTGCACGGATGTCTGCCAAGTGTTTGGCAGGAAGAAAAGTTGTCCAAAACAGCTTCCAATCGAATGTTCCTGTGATTGGAAAAGTCAGGAGAGTGCAAAGGTACTGTTTTCTATCAGTTGGCAAGGTGCGCACACAATCCCAGTGTTGTACAGCTTGCTTCTTCACCTTCCCGAAGCTGCCGCTCTCGCCGGCTGCCGGAGCCCAAGAAGCGGCTTCTTCGCGCAAAGACGATTGTGCCGCTCACAGTGCTCTCCTTAGCGCGGCTTCTGCCGAAAGACGCCCGGCAGCGGCTCTTACCTCCGGAGAGCATCCTACCTTCGTCTTTCGCGTCTTATGTAGTCCACACCTCGGCAAAAAGCTTTTCCACTATGTCTGGCTAGGAAAAACTGTGCCAGCACAGAAAACATCTCCCATCGTGTTCTAGAAGTTGCACGGATGTCTGCCAAGTGTTTGGCAGGAAGAAAAGAAAAGTTGTCCAAAACAGCTTCCAATCGAATGTTCCTGTGATTGGAAAAGTCAGGAGAGTGCAAAGGTACTGTTTTCTATCAGTTGGCAAGGTGCGCACACAATCCCAGTGTTGTACAGCTTGCTTCTTCACCTTCCCGAAGCTGCCGCTCTCGCCGGCTCCCGGAACCGAAGAAGCGGCTTCTTCGCGCAAAGACGATTGTGCCGCTCACAGTGCTCTCCTTAGCGCGGCTTCTGCCGAAAGACGCCCGGCAGCGGCTCTTACCTCCGGAGAGCATCCTACCTTCGTCTTTCGCGTCTTTTGTAGTCTACATCTTAGCAAAACGCTTTTCCACTATGTCTGGCTAGGAAAAACTGTGCCAGCACAGAAAACATCTCCCATCGTGTTCTAGAAGTTGCACGGATGTCTGCCAAGTGTTTGGCAGGAAGAAAAGAAAAGTTGTTCAAAACAGCTTCCAATCGAATGTTCATGTGATTGGAAAAGTCAGGAGAGTGCAAAGGTACTGTTTTCTATCAGTTGGCAAGGTGCGCACACAATCCCAGTGTTGTACAGCTTGCTTCTTCACCTTCCCGAAGCTGCCGCTCTCGCCGGCTGCCGGAGCCCAAGAAGCGGCTTCTTCGCGCAAAGACGATTGTGCCGCTCACAGTGCTCTCCTTAGCGCGGCTTCTGCCGAAAGACGCCCGGCAGCGGCTCTTACCTCCGGAGAGCATCCTACCTTCGTCTTTCGCGTCTTTTGTAGTCTACATCTTAGCAAAACGCTTCTCCACTATGTCTGGCTAGGAAAAACTGTGCCAGCACAGAAAACATCTCCCATCGTGTTCTAGAAGTTGCACGGATGTCTGCCAAGTGTTTGGCAGGAAGAAAAGAAAAGTTGTCCAAAACAGCTTCCAATCGAATGTTCCTGTGATTGGAAAAGTCAGGAGAGTGCAAAGGTACTGTTTTCTATCAGTTGGCAAGGTGCGCACACAATCCCAGTGTTGTACAGCTTGCTTCTTCACCTTCCCGAAGCTGCCGCTCTCGCCGGCTGCCGGAGCCCAAGAAGCGGCTTCTTCGCGCAAAGACGATTGTGCCGCTCACAGTGCTCTCCTTAGCGCGGCTTCTGCCGAAAGACGCCCGGCAGCGGCTCTTACCTCCGGAGAGCATCCTACCTTCGTCTTTCGCGTCTTATGTAGTCTACACCTCGGCAAAAAGCTTTTCCACTATGTCTGGCTAGGAAAAACTGTGCCAGCACAGAAAACATCTCCCATCGTGTTCTAGAAGTTGCACGGATGTCTGCCAAGTGTTTGGCAGGAAGAAAAGAAAAGTTGTCCAAAACAGCTTCCAATCGAATGTTCCTGTGATTGGAAAAGTCAGGAGAGTGCAAAGGTACTGTTTTCTATCAGTTGGCAAGGTGCGCACACAATCCCAGTGTTGTACAGCTTGCTTCTTCACCTTCCCGAAGCTGCCGCTCTCGCCGGCTGCCGGAGCCCAAGAAGCGGCTTCTTCGCGCAAAGACGATTGTGCCGCTCACAGTGCTCCCCTTAGCGCGGCTTCTGCCGAAAGACGCCCGGCAGCGGCTCTTACCTCCTGAGAGTGGCAGCTTCTGGAAGGTGAAGAAGCAAGCTGTACAACACTGGGATTGTGTGCGCACCTTGCCAACTGATAGAAAACAGTACCTTTGCACTCTCCTGACTTTTCCAATCACAGGAACATTCGATTGGAAGCTGTTTTGGACAACTTTTCTTTTCTTCCTCCCAAATACTTGGCAGACATATCTGCAACTTCTAGAAAACGATGGGAGATGTTTTCTGTGCTGGCACGGTTTTTCCTAGCCAGACATAGTGGAAAAGCGTTTTGCTAAGATGTAGACTACATAAGACGCGAAAGACGAAGGTAGGATGCTCTCCGGAGTTAAGAGCCGCTGCCGGGCGTCTTTCGGCAGAAGCCGCGCTAAGGAGAGCCCTGTGAGCGGCACAATCGTCTTTGCGCGAAGAAGCCGCTTCTTGGGCTCCGGCAGCCGGCGAGAGCGGCAGCTTCGGGAAGGTGAAGAAGCAAGCTGTACAACACTGGGATTGTGTGCGCACCTTGCCAACTGATAGAAAACAGTACCTTTGCACTCTCCTGACTTTTCCAATCACAGGAACATTCGATTGGAAGCTGTTTTGGACAACTTTTCTTTTCTTCCTGCCAAACACTTGGCAGACATCCGTGCAACTTCTAGAACACGATGGGAGATGTTTTCTGTGCTGGCACAGTTTTTCCTAGCCAGACATAGTGGAAAAGCGTTTTGCTAAGATGTAGACTACAAAAGACGCGAAAGACGAAGGTAGGATGCTCTCCGGAGGTAAGAGCCGCTGCCGGGCGTCTTTCGGCAGAAGCCGCGCTAAGGAGAGCCCTGTGAGCGGCACAATCGTCTTTGCGCGAAGAAGCCGCTTCTTCGGTTCCGGCAGCCGGCGAGAGCGGCAGCTTCGGGAAGGTGAAGAAGCAAGCTGTACAACACTGGGATTGTGTGCGCACCTTGCCAACTGATAGAAAACAGTACCTTTGCACTCTCCTGACTTTTCCAATCACAGGAACATTCGATTGGAAGCTGTTTTGAACAACTTTTCTTTTCTTCCTGCCAAACACTTGGCAGACATCCGTGCAACTTCTAGAACACGATGGGAGATGTTTTCTGTGCTGGCACAGTTTTTCCTAGCCAGACATAGTGGAAAAGCGTTTTGCCGAGGTGTAGACTACAAAAGACGCGAAAGACGAAGGTAGGATGCTCTCCGGAGGTAAGAGCCGCTGCCGGGCGTCTTTCGGCAGAAGCCGCGCTAAGGAGAGCACTGTGAGCGGCACAATCGTCTTTGCGCGAAGAAGCCGCTTCTTGGGCTCCGGCAGCCGGCGAGAGCGGCAGCTTCGGGAAGGTGAAGAAGCAAGCTGTACAACACTGGGATTGTGTGCGCACCTTGCCAACTGATAGAAAACAGTACCTTTGCACTCTCCTGACTTTTCCAATCACAGGAACATTCGATTGGAAGCTGTTTTGGACAACTTTTCTTTTCTTCCTGCCAAACACTTGGCAGACATCCGTGCAACTTCTAGAACACGATGGGAGATGTTTTCTGTGCTGGCACAGTTTTTCCTAGCCAGACATAGTGGAAAAGCGTTTTGCTAAGATGTAGACTACAAAAGACGCGAAAGACGAAGGTAGGATGCTCTCCGGAGGTAAGAGCCGCTGCCGGGCGTCTTTCGGCAGAAGCCGCGCTAAGGAGAGCCCTGTGAGCGGCACAATCGTCTTTGCGCGAAGAAGCCGCTTCTTGGGCTCCGGCAGCCGGCGAGAGCGGCAGCTTCGGGAAGGTGAAGAAGCAAGCTGTACAACACTGGGATTGTGTGCGCACCTTGCCAACTGATAGAAAACAGTATCTTTGCACTCTCCTGACTTTTCCAATCACATGAACATTCGATTGGAAGCTGTTTTGAACAACTTTTCTTTTCTTCCTGCCAAACACTTGGCAGACATCCGTGCAACTTCTAGAACACGATGGGAGATGTTTTCTGTGCTGGCACAGTTTTTCCTAGCCAGACATAGTGGAAAAGCGTTTTGCCGAGGTGTAGACTACAAAAGACGCGAAAGACGAAGGTAGGATGCTCTCCGGAGGTAAGAGCCGCTGCCGGGCGTCTTTCGGCAGAAGCCGCGCTAAGGAGAGCACTGTGAGCGGCACAATCGTCTTTGCGCGAAGAAGCCGCTTCTTGGGCTCCGGCAGCCGGCGAGAGCGGCAGCTTCGGGAAGGTGAAGAAGCAAGCTGTACAACACTGGGATTGTGTGCGCACCTTGCCAACTGATAGAAAACAGTACCTTTGCACTCTCCTGACTTTTCCAATCACAGGAACATTCGATTGGAAGCTGTTTTGGACAACTTTTCTTTTCTTCCTGCCAAACACTTGGCAGACATCCGTGCAACTTCTAGAACACGATGGGAGATGTTTTCTGTGCTGGCACAGTTTTTCCTAGCCAGACATAGTGGAAAAGCGTTTTGCTAAGATGTAGACTACAAAAGACGCGAAAGACGAAGGTAGGATGCTCTCCGGAGGTAAGAGCCGCTGCCGGGCGTCTTTCGGCAGAAGCCGCGCTAAGGAGAGCACTGTGAGCGGCACAATCGTCTTTGCGCGAAGAAGCCGCTTCTTGGGCTCCGGCAGCCGGCGAGAGCGGCAGCTTCGGGAAGGTGAAGAAGCAAGCTGTACAACACTGGGATTGTGTGCGCACCTTGCCAACTGATAGAAAACAGTATCTTTGCACTCTCCTGACTTTTCCAATCACATGAACATTCGATTGGAAGCTGTTTTGAACAACTTTTCTTTTCTTCCTGCCAAACACTTGGCAGACATCCGTGCAACTTCTAGAACACGATGGGAGATGTTTTCTGTGCTGGCACAGTTTTTCCTAGCCAGACATAGTGGAAAAGCGTTTTGCCGAGGTGTAGACTACAAAAGACGCGAAAGACGAAGGTAGGATGCTCTCCGGAGGTAAGAGCCGCTGCCGGGCGTCTTTCGGCAGAAGCCGCGCTAAGGAGAGCCCTGTGAGCGGCACAATCGTCTTTGCGCGAAGAAGCCGCTTCTTGGGCTCCGGCAGCCGGCGAGAGCGGCAGCTTCGGGAAGGTGAAGAAGCAAGCTGTACAACACTGGGATTGTGTGCGCACCTTGCCAACTGATAGAAAACAGTACCTTTGCACTCTCCTGACTTTTCCAATCACAGGAACATTCGATTGGAAGCTGTTTTGGACAACTTTTCTTTTCTTCCTGCCAAACACTTGGCAGACATCCGTGCAACTTCTAGAACACGATGGGAGATGTTTTCTGTGCTGGCACAGTTTTTCCTAGCCAGACATAGTGGAAAAGCTTTTTGCCGAGGTGTAGACTACATAAGACGCGAAAGACGAAGGTAGGATGCTCTCCGGAGGTAAGAGCCGCTGCCGGGCGTCGTTCGGCAGAAGCCGCGCTAAGGAGAGCACTGTGAGCGGCACAATCGTCTTTGCGCGAAGAAGCCGCTTCTTGGGCTCCGGCAGCCGGCGAGAGCGGCAGCTTCGGGAAGGTGAAGAAGCAAGCTGTACAACACTGGGATTGTGTGCGCACCTTGCCAACTGATAGAAAACAGTACCTTTGCACTCTCCTGACTTTTCCAATCACAGGAACATTCGATTGGAAGCTGTTTTGGACAACTTTTCTTTTCTTCCTGCCAAACACTTGGCAGACATCCGTGCAACTTCTAGAACACGATGGGAGATGTTTTCTGTGCTGGCACAGTTTTTCCTAGCCAGACATAGTGGAAAAGCTTTTTGCCGAGGTGTAGACTACATAAGACGCGAAAGACGAAGGTAGGATGCTCTCCGGAGGTAAGAGCCGCTGCCGGGCGTCTTTCGGCAGAAGCCGCGCTAAGGAGAGCACTGTGAGCGGCACAATCGTCTTTGCGCGAAGAAGCCGCTTCTTGGGCTCCGGCAGCCGGCGAGAGCGGCAGCTTCGGGAAGGTGAAGAAGCAAGCTGTACAACACTGGGATTGTGTGCGCACCTTGCCAACTGATAGAAAACAGTACCTTTGCACTCTCCTGACTTTTCCAATCACAGGAACATTCGATTGGAAGCTGTTTTGGACAACTTTTCTTTTCTTCCTGCCAAACACTTGGCAGACATCCGTGCAACTTCTAGAACACGATGGGAGATGTTTTCTGTGCTGGCACAGTTTTTCCTAGCCAGACATAGTGGAAAAGCTTTTTGCCGAGGTGTAGACTACATAAGACGCGAAAGACGAAGGTAGGATGCTCTCCGGAGGTAAGAGCCGCTGCCGGGCGTCGTTCGGCAGAAGCCGCGCTAAGGAGAGCACTGTGAGCGGCACAATCGTCTTTGCGCGAAGAAGCCGCTTCTTGGGCTCCGGCAGCCGGCGAGAGCGGCAGCTTCGGGAAGGTGAAGAAGCAAGCTGTACAACACTGGGATTGTGTGCGCACCTTGCCAACTGATAGAAAACAGTACCTTTGCACTCTCCTGACTTTTCCAATCACAGGAACATTCGATTGGAAGCTGTTTTGGACAACTTTTCTTTTCTTCCTGCCAAACACTTGGCAGACATCCGTGCAACTTCTAGAACACGATGGGAGATGTTTTCTGTGCTGGCACAGTTTTTCCTAGCCAGACATAGTGGAAAAGCGTTTTGCCGAGGTGTAGACTACAAAAGACGCGAAAGACGAAGGTAGGATGCTCTCCGGAGGTAAGAGCCGCTGCCGGGCGTCTTTCGGCAGAAGCCGCGCTAAGGAGAGCACTGTGAGCGGCACAATCGTCTTTGCGCGAAGAAGCCGCTTCTTGGGCTCCGGCAGCCGGCGAGAGCGGCAGCTTCGGGAAGGTGAAGAAGCAAGCTGTACAACACTGGGATTGTGTGCGCACCTTGCCAACTGATAGAAAACAGTACCTTTGCACTCTCCTGACTTTTCCAATCACAGGAACATTCGATTGGAAGCTGTTTTGGACAACTTTTCTTTTCTTCCTGCCAAACACTTGGCAGACATCCGTGCAACTTCTAGAACACGATGGGAGATGTTTTCTGTGCTGGCACAGTTTTTCCTAGCCAGACATAGTGGAAAAGCTTTTTGCCGAGGTGTAGATGAGAAGAGGAGCTAAAGACGAAGGTAGGATGCTCTCCGGAGGTAAGAGCCGCTGCCGGGCGTCTTTCGGCAGAAGCCGCGCTAAGGAGAGCACTGTGAGCGGCACAATCGTCTTTGCGAGAAGAAGCCGCTTCTTGGGCTCCGGCAGCCGGCGAGAGCGGCAGCTTCGGGAAGGTGAAGAAGCAAGCTGTACAACACTGGGATTGTGTGCGCACCTTGCCAACTGATAGAAAACAGTACCTTTGCACTCTCCTGACTTTTCCAATCACAGGAACATTCGATTGGAAGCTGTTTTGGACAACTTTTCTTTTCTTCCTGCCAAACACTTGGCAGACATCCGTGCAACTTCTAGAACACGATGGGAGATGTTTTCTGTGCTGGCACAGTTTTTCCTAGCCAGACATAGTGGAAAAGCTTTTTGCCGAGGTGTAGATGAGAAGAGGAGCTAAAGAGTGGATGTTAGCAAATGACACCCATCTTCAAAAAAGGCAATTAAGAGGACTCGCCATAGTACAAACCAGCCAGCCTCTTTTTTATCCCCAGGAAGTTGATGAAGCAGCTCTTCCTGGAAATCCTTGCCAGGCACATGACAGATGACCAAATAATGTAGTTAGCATGATTTTTCAGGGGAATTTCATGCTGAACATCACTTTAAACTCCTCTGATGAATCAACTTGACTGGTAGATGAAGGGAATATTATCTGCCTGGGCTTCAGGGAGGTTTTTGACATACCTCTACATGGCATCACACATACATATGGAAGCAATAGTGCAAAGGGGAGGGAATCAGTGTCTTTTCAGTGATGCTGAGGGAAAAGACAAGAGGCAGTGGGCACACACTGAAATACAGGAGATTGCCTTTGAACATCAGTAAATGTTTCTTTACTGTCAGGGTGACTGAACCACGGCACAGACTGCCCAGAAAGATTGTGGAGCCTGGATCTTTGAAGACATTAAAAGTACACCCAGATAGAATCCTGGGCAAGAGGCTCTAGGTATCCTGGTTTAGGCAGGGGGGTTGGGCCTGGTTAGCCCCACCAACCCCTTCCACTCTCTTTCATTCTGTGCTAGTGAATTCTCTTCAAGATGCATTTCAAAGCGCTGGCATGACAAAGTTCTGTGCAGACAGAGATCCAAATGGACATGGCATCTAAGTTCCTTAAGCAGTGTTCAAGAAGAATGTAAAACTCTGGCACAAGTGTCTCTTCCCTAACTGAATCCCTTTCATGGGAAAATTCCCAGCTCTAGAAAGATCTTCTGATACGCATGCTTAAGACTGACACTGGCTGAGCAAATTTCTCCCTATGTATATCTAAGACCAGTTAGGATCTTCACCCAAAGTGCAGTCAACATAGTCACAGAATGCCTATTGTTAAGAAGTGACAGCTTCCATCAGAATGGCAGCTATTGGTCCACAAAATGGATTAATGGATGGGAATTATCTACGTGGGTTAAAAACAAAAATAAAGAGTTGGTCTTTATTTATCAATTTCATGGCAATATTGATAAGGGAAGAAAAAGATCTAAGTCCTTGACTTTCTGGACTCGAGGAAAGATTTTAAAAATTCCTTGTAAAAATGTATGATCACAATCAGACTATTGAAACCATTTTAGTTGGGAACAAAGTTCCAAAATTGTCTAGATAGTGGCAAAGAAGCCAAGAAAATAGGAAAGAAACAAAAAGAGAGCAAAAGAGTCAGCTTCAGTGTACAAGCTCGTTCTAGAAGTAGTCTGCTGGGAAAAGGAACCCCCAGCTAAATTTCCAATGTATTCCTGCGCTTGATTCAGTAACTGGTCAATGTAAAAACCAATCCTTTTGTACAACTTCTTCCAGCAACAAAAACTCCAACAGGTTGACACTACCATCATGCCTGTTCCAGACATATTTAAAAGAGAAATGATGATTTTCTTGAAAACCTACTTACATAAAAGTTGCAAGATGGTGGAGGGATTCCCACATCCTCCTTCCTCCATCTGGCTTGAAAGTATATTTGATAAAATATGCAACAAAGCACATGATTTATAAGGGAGAGTCAAATGGATGATTTGGGAATCGATCTCTTGTTGATAGTAAACTTCATATCCACTCGGTGTGACCTTTTTAAAACAAAATGTGGAGCTGAGGCATGAATCTGCCACAACAATTGTAAAGCAAACATACACACTCCCCTTCATATGCCCCCCCCTCCACACACACCTAGGCACACACAGAGATCAGCATAGCAGATCATGAACACCTTGGAAAAGACTGAAATGCTAAATGCCTCTCTTGATGGGCAAAAGAGCTGGTGCAGTAATTCAAATGCCTGGTACAAAAATTCTGTTTAATATTTAGCTCCTATTTAAAACACAGCTTTTCATTTCATTCTATTTACAGAATATTTTCATTTCATTTGTTTCTTTAAAATTACTTAGTTCTCACCTGTTGTATGTCTAGGAATATTTTCTTCCAAAAATAGAAAAAAATAGATGATATCTTTTCAGCAGAAAACATTGGTTGATACAATTTTAAACCATCATGATATGGAAGAATTCTTCTGTCCCTCTCGAAGGTGGAAGAAGCATTTGGATCACAGATCATCTACAATGAAATACTTGACATGTTTAAGATGCTTTCAATCAATTTTGATCGTCAATTGCTTATTTGTTGTAAACAGTAATTTTTCAGTGAAGGGAAAGCGTGTGTGGTATATCTACATGATATGTTCAAAGGCAGTTCCTACTAATGGCCAGGCTGAATTCCAGTAAATAATGTCCCGAATGATATTTTGCCGCCTTCTTTGGCACTTCATGAAATCTTACCCCGATGAAGTGCTGAAACACAGAGATTTTCTCTTAGAGAGTGTCTCATGTTGTAACCTATCCCATGGATTTTATGCTGTAATTCTTATCTCTTTTAAAATTTACTATCTTCTGTACAGTTTTCATGAAACTTTCTGTTACAGTAGTGAATAGCACAGATAAATGTCATTTTGTACAACTTTGAATTTACCCCAAGAGCTGAGAGAAAACTTGATCCTATACATCAATCCGAGTTTCTTCTATAGTCCAACTTTGTTTCTCTACCATCAAGCTTCTCCTTTGTTGCTGCTCCAAGCCCCGTCCAAGGTGACCTTGAATACTTTCAGGGATGGGACACCCACAACTTCTCTGGGCAACCTGTTCCAGTGTTCCAGCACTCCCACAGTAAAAAAGGCCTTCCTTTCATCTAATATGTGTAGGAAATCATAAATCTAGGCATAGAAGCTTGGAGTGCAAATTTGAAATTCTTTGGATTTGAAGCACATTTTATATGAATACTGACTTACAGATGACTAAAAGATGTTGATGGGCATTTGAGCTGACAAGTTTTGAAAAAGTGCACGGAAATTAAAATTGAAACCACTAAAATTAAAAACTCCTTGCCATTTTCTTTTTCCTCTCCTATTCAAAATTGCATATGTCAGATATCAGTGCTTCATGCAAACCTCTCAGATGCTCTCAGAGAAAAAGCTTTTCTTTCAGACTAAGTTGCGGTTGACGTAGAACACTAGCAGGAGTGAAAGATTTTCTGGGCATCGGGGCAGCCCGTTCTCCTTGGATTTGTGTGCAGAATGCATTTTATCCAAACTGGAAAATAGATCCCAGCTCTGTTCTATTCATCATTCTTACTTCATCAGGCCAGAAGATTCTGTGAAAAGCAGCCTGTGGACCTTGAAGACAGCGCATGTGAACCAGATGAGAGGTGATAGAGAAGTTGAGGGAGAGAAGAAAGAGCATGAGGCTGAAACCAGAAAGTATTTCTCCACGTGATCATGGAAGATTGCAGGAGCCACTTGGTACTATCAAACCAGCCCGACTTGGCACTGGTGCCACCTTGGGTCTGGGAGCCATGTTGCATATCGTGCATTTTAAGGAGCCAGCTGGCCACACCCAGCCATATGCCCCCAAACACAAACCAAGGCCCTTTTCTCTGGCAAACAAAACTCAGCTGCCCTGCTTCTGGATGGCAGATTGCAGGAACCACTTGGTACTATCAAACCAGCCCAACTTGGCACTGGTGCCACCATGGGTCTGGTCACCATCCTGCCTATTGTAGCTTTTCAGGAGCCAGCCGGTCACTCTCAGCCATAGGCCCCCAAACACAAACCTCGGCCCGTTTCCCTGGCAAACAAAAGTAAGCTGCCCCGCTTCTGGATGGCAGATTGCAGGAGCTACTTAGTACTATCAAATCAGCCCGACTTGGCACAGGTGCCACCTTGGATCTGGGAACCATCCTGTGTATCGTGGATTTTCAGGGGCCAGCCAGCCACTCTCAGCCATATGCCCCCAAAAACAAACCACGGACCTTTTCTCTGGCAAACAAAACTCAACTGCCCCTCTTCTGGATGGCAAATTTTAGGACGCACTTTGTACTACGAAAACCGCCCGACGTGGCACTGGTGCCACCTTGTGTCAGGGAACCATCCTGCATATCGAGCTTTTTAAGGAGCCAGCCGGCCAGGCCCAGCCATATACCCCCAAAAACAAACCACGGACCATTTCTCATGGAAACAAAAATCCGCTGCCCCGCGTCTGGATGGCAGATTGCAGGAGCCACTTTGCACCATCAAACCAGCCCGACTTGGCACTGGTGCCACCTTGGGTCTGGGAACAATCCTGCGTGTCGTACATATTCAGGAACCAGCCGAACACTCCCAGCCACAGGCCCCCAAACACAAACAACGGCCCATTTCCCTGGCAAACAAAACTCAGCTGCCCGGCTTCTGGATGGCAGTTTGCAGGAGCCACTTGGGACTATCAAACCAGCCCGACTTGGCACTGGTGCCACCTTGGGTCTGGGAACCATCCTGCGTATGGTGGATTCTAAGGAGCCAGCCGGCCACTCCCAGCCACAGGCCCCCAACAAAAACCACGGCCCTTTTTTCTGGCAAACAAAACTTAGCTGCCTCACTTCTGGATGGCAGATTGCAGGAGCCACTTGGTGTAATCAAACCAGCCCGACTTGGCACTGGTGCCACCTTGGGTCTGGGAACCATCCTGCGTATCGTGGATTCTAAGGAGCCAGCCGGCCACTCCCAGCCACAGGCCCCCAAACAAAATCAACGGCGCTGTTCCCTGGAAAACAAAACACGCCTGCCAACTTTTTGATGGAGTTTGCAGGAGCCACTTGGTACTATCAAACCAGCCCGACTTGGCACTGGTGCCACCTTGGGTCTGGGAAACATCCTGCGTATCGTGGATTCTAAGGAGCCAGCCGGCCACTCCTAGCCACAGGCCCCCAGACAAAAACCTAGGCCTATTTCTCTGGCAAACAAAAGTAAGCTGCCCCGCTTCTGGATGGCAGATTGCAGGAGACACTTGGTACTATCAAACCAGCCCAACTTGGCACTGGTGCCACCTTGGATCTGGGAACCATGCTGTGTATCGTGGATATTCAGGGGCCAGCCGGCCACTCTCAGCCATATGTCCCCAAACAGAAACCTCGGCCCGTTTCTCTGGCAAACAAAACTCAACTGCCCCTCTTCTGGATGGCAAATTGCAGGATGAACTTGATACTAAAACCGCAGGCCGACTTGGTAGTGGTGACACCTTGGACCTGGGAACCATCATGCGTATCGAGCATTTTAAGGAGCCAGCCGGCCACTCCCAGCAATATGCCCCCAAAAACAATCCACGGAATTTTTCTCTGGCAAACAAAAATCAGCTGCCCCGCTTCTGGATGGCAGATTGCAGGAGCCACTTTGCACCATCAAACCAGCCCGACTTGGCACTGGTGCCACCTTGCATCTGGGAACCATGCTGCCTAGCGTGGATTTTCAGGAGCCAGCCGGCCACTCTCAGCCATAGGCCCCCAAACAAAACCCACGGCCCGTTTCCCTGGCAAACAAAATTAAGCTGCCCCGCTTCTGGATGGCAGATTGCAGGACGCACTTGGTAGTATCAAACCAGCCCGACTTGGCACTGGTGCCACCTTGGGTCTGGGAACCATCCTGCGTATTGTGGGTTCAAAGGAGCCAGCCGGCCACTCCCAGCCACAGGCCCCCAAATACAAACAACGGCGCTTTTCCCTGGAAAACAAAACTCGCCTGACAACTTTTTGATGGCAGATTGCAGGAGCCACTTGGTACTATCAAACCAGCCCAACTTGGCACTGGTGCCACCATGGGTCTGGTCACCATCCTGCCTATCGTAGCTTTTCAGGAGCCAGCCGGTCACTCCCAGCCATAGGTCCCCAGTCACAAACCTCGGCCCGTTTCCCTGGCAAACAAAAGTAAGCTGCCCCGCTTCTGGATGGCAGATTGCAGGAGCCACTTGGTACTATCAAACCAGCCCAACTTGGCACTGGTGCCACCTCTGGTCTGGGAACCATGCTGCGTAACACAGATTCTACGGCGCCAGTCGGCCACTCCCAGCCACAAGCTCCCAAACACAAACAACGGCGCTATTCTCTGGCAAACAAAACTCCACTGCCCCTCTTCTGGATGGCAAATTGCAGGACGCACTTGGTACTATAAAAACAGCCCGACTTGGCACTGGTGCCACCTTGGGTCTGGGAACCATCCTGCGTATCGATCTTTTTAATGAGACAGCCGGCCACTCCCAGCCATATGCCCCCAAACACAACCCACGGCCCTTTTCTCTGGCAAACAAAACTCAACTGCACCGCTTCTGGATGGCAGATTGCAGGAGCCACTTGGTACTATCAAACCAGCCCGACTTGGCACTGGTGCCACCTTGGGTCTGGGAACCATCCTGCGTATGGTGGATTCTAAGGAGCCAGCCGGCCACTCCCAGCCACAGGCCCCCAACAAAAACCACGGCCCTTTTTTCTGGCAAACAAAACTTAGCTGCCTCACTTCTGGATGGCAGATTGCAGGAGCCACTTGGTGTAATCAAACCAGCCCGACTTGGCACTGGTGCCACCTTGGGTCTGGGAACCATCCTGCGTATCGTGGATTCTAAGGAGCCAGCCGGCCACTCCCAGCCACAGGCCCCCAAACAAAATCAACGGCGCTGTTCCCTGGAAAACAAAACACGCCTGCCAACTTTTTGATGGAGTTTGCAGGAGCCACTTGGTACTATCAAACCAGCCCGACTTGGCACTGGTGCCACCTTGGGTCTGGGAAACATCCTGCGTATCGTGGATTCTTAGGAGCCAGCCGGCCACTCCTAGCCACAGGCCCCCAGACAAAAACCTAGGCCTATTTCTCTGGCAAACAAAAGTAAGCTGCCCCGCTTCTGGATGGCAGATTGCAGGAGACACTTGGTACTATCAAACCAGCCCAACTTGGCACTGGTGCCACCTTGGATCTGGGAACCATGCTGTGTATCGTGGATATTCAGGGGCCAGCCGGCCACTCTCAGCCATATGTCCCCAAACAGAAACCTCGGCCCGTTTCTCTGGCAAACAAAACTCAACTGCCCCTCTTCTGGATGGCAAATTGCAGGATGAACTTGATACTAAAACCGCAGGCCGACTTGGTAGTGGTGACACCTTGGACCTGGGAACCATCATGCGTATCGAGCATTTTAAGGAGCCAGCCGGCCACTCCCAGCAATATGCCCCCAAAAACAATCCACGGAATTTTTCTCTGGCAAACAAAAATCAGCTGCCCCGCTTCTGGATGGCAGATTGCAGGAGCCACTTTGCACCATCAAACCAGCCCGACTTGGCACTGGTGCCACCTTGCATCTGGGAACCATGCTGCCTAGCGTGGATTTTCAGGAGCCAGCCGGCCACTCTCAGCCATAGGCCCCCAAACAAAACCCACGGCCCGTTTCCCTGGCAAACAAAATTAAGCTGCCCCGCTTCTGGATGGCAGATTGCAGGACGCACTTGGTAGTATCAAACCAGCCCGACTTGGCACTGGTGCCACCTTGGGTCTGGGAACCATCCTGCGTATCATGGATTTTCAGGAGCCAGCCGTCCACTGCCAGCCACAGGCCCCGAAACACAAACAACAGCCTTTTTCTCTGGCAAACAAAATTCAGCTGCCCCGCTTCTGGATGGCAGATTGCAGGAACCACTTGGTACTAACAAACCAGCCCGACTTGGCACTGGTGCCACCTTGGGTCTGGGAACCATCCTGCGTATCGTGGATTCTAAGGAGCCAGCTGGCCACTCCCTGCCACAGGCGCCCAAAACACACACAACGGTGCTTTTCCCTGGAAAACAAAACTCGCCTGCCAAACATTTGATGGCAGATTGCAGGAGCCACTTGGTACTATCAAACCAGCCCAACTTGGCACTGGTGCCACCATGGGTCTGGTCACCATCCTGCCTATCGTAGCTTTTCAGGTGCCAACCAGCCACCCCCAGCCAGAGGCCCCTAGACAAATATTTCGGCCCGTTTCCCTGGCAAACAAAAGTAAGCTACCCCGCTTCTGGATGGCAGATTGCAGGAGCCACTTTGCACCATCAAACCAGCCCAACTTGGCACTGGTGCCACCTCTGGTCTGGGAACCATCCTGCGTATCGTGGGTTCTAAGGAGCCAGCTGGCCACTCCCAGCCACAGGCCCCCAGACACAAACAACGGCGCTTTTCCCTGGAAAACAAAACTCGCCTGCCAACTTTTTGATGGCAGATTGCCGGAGCCACTTGGTACTATCAAACCAGCCCAACTTGGCACTGGTGCCACCATGGGTCTGGTCACCATCCTGCCTATCGTAGCTTTTCAGGAGCCAGCCGGTCACTCCCAGCCATAGGCCCCCAGACACAAAACTCGGCCCGTTTCCCTGGCAAACAAAAGTAAGCTGCCCCGCTTCTGCATGGCTGATTGCAGGAGCTATTTAGTACTATCAAACCAGCCCGACTTGGAACTGGTGACACCTCTGGTCTGGGAACCATCCTGCCTATCGTGGATTTTCAGGGGCCAGCCGGCCACTCTCAGCCATATGCCCCCAAAAACAAACCACGGCCCTTTTCTCTGGCAAACAAAACTCAACTGCCCCTCTTCTGGATGGCAAATTTTAGGACGCACTTTGTACTACGAAAACCGCCCGACGTGGCACTGGTGCCACCTTGTGTCAGGGAACCATCCTGCATATCGAGCTTTTTAAGGAGCCAGCCGGCCACGCCCAGCCATATACCCCCAAAAACAAACCACGGACCATTTCTCATGGAAACAAAAATCCGCTGCCCCGCGTCTGGATGGCAGATTGCAGGAGCCACTTTGCACCATCAAACCAGCCCGACTTGGCACTGGTGCCACCTTGGGTCTGGGAACAATCCTGCATATCGTGGATTCTAAGGAGCCAGCCGGCCACTCCCAGCCACAGGCCCCCAAACACAAACAACGGCGCTTTTCCCTGGAAAACAAAACTCGCCTGCCAGCTTTTTGATGGCAGATTGCAGGAGCCACTTGGTACTATCAAATCATCCCAACTTGGCACTGGTGCCACTATGGGTCTGGGAACCATCCTGCCTATTGTAGCTTTTCAGGAGCCAGCCGGTCACTCCCAGCCATAGGCCCCAGACACAAACCTCGGACCGTTTCCCTGGCAAACAAAATTAAGATGCCCCGCTTCTGGATGGCAGATTGCAGGACGCACTTGGTAGTATCAAACCAGCCCGACTTGGCACTGGTGCCACCTTGGGTCTGGGAACCATCCTGCGTATTGTGGGTTCAAAGGAGCCAGCCGGCCACTCCCAGCCACAGGCCCCCAAATACAAACAACGGCGCTTTTCCCTGGAAAACAAAACTCGCCAGCCAACTTTTTGATGGCAGATTGCAGGAGCAACTTGGTACTATCAAACCAGCCCAACTTGGCACTGGTGCCACCATGGGTCTGGTAACCATCCTGCCTATTGTAGCTTTCCAGGAGCCAGCCGGTCACTCCCAGCCATAGGCCCCCAGTCACAAACCTCGGCCCGTTTCCCTGGCAAACAAAAGTAAGCTGCCCCGCTTCTGGATGGCAGATTGCAGGAGCCACTTGGTACTATCAAACCAGCCCGATTTGGCACTGGTGCCACCTTGGGTATGGGAACCATGCTGCGTATCGCAGATTCTAAGGCGCCAGTCGGCCACTCCCAGCCACAAGACCCCAAACACAAACAACGGCGCTTTTCTCTGGCAAACAAAACTCAACTGCCCCTCTTCTGGATGGCAAATTGCAGGACGCACTTGGTACTATCAAACCAGCACGACTTGGCACTGGTGCCACCTTGGGTCTGGGAACCATCCTGCCTATCGTGGATTTTAAGGAGCCAGCTGGACACTCTCGGCCACAGACCCCAATCAAAAACAACGGCCCGTTTCACAGGCAAACAAAACTCAGCTGCCCCGCTTCTGGATGGGAGATTGCAGGAGGCACTTGACACTGTGAAACCAGCCCCACTTGGCACTGGTGCCACCTTGGGTCTGGGAACCATGCTGCGTATCATGGATTTTCAGGAGCCAGCCGGCCACTCCCAGCCATAGGCCCCCAAACAAAAACCACAGCCTTTTTCTCTGGCAAACAAAATTCAGCTGCCCCGCTTCTGGATGGCAGATTGCAGGAGCCACTTGGGACTATCACACCAGCACAACATGGCACTGGTGCCACCTTGGATCTGGGAATCATCCTTCCTATCGTGGATTTTCAGGGGTCAGCCGGTCACTCTCAGCCATAGGCCCCAAACACAAACCACGGCCCTTTTCTCTGGAAAACAAAACTCAACTGCCCCTCTTCTGGATGGCAGATTGCAGGAGCCACTGGGTACTATGAAACCAGCCCTACTTGGCACTGGTGCCACCTTGGGTCTGGGAACCATGCTGCGTATCATGGATTTTCAGGAGCCAGCCGTCCACTGCCAGCCACAGGCCCCGAAACACAAACAACAGCCTTTTTCTCTGGCAAACAAAATTCAGCTGCCCCGCTTCTGGATGGCAAATTGCAGGACGCACTTGGTACTATCAAACCAGCACGACTTGGCACTGGTGCCACCTTGGGTCTGGGAACCATCCTGCCTATCGTGGATTTTAAGGAGCCAGCTGGACACTCTCGGCCACAGACCCCAATCAAAAACAACGGCCCGTTTCACAGGCAAACAAAACTCAGCTGCCCCGCTTCTGGATGGGAGATTGCAGGAGGCACTTGACACTGTGAAACCAGCCCCACTTGGCACTGGTGCCACCTTGGGTCTGGGAACCATGCTGCGTATCATGGATTTTCAGGAGCCAGCCGGCCACTCCCAGCCATAGGCCCCCAAACAAAAACCACAGCCTTTTTCTCTGGCAAACAAAATTCAGCTGCCCCGCTTCTGGATGGCAGATTGCAGGAGCCACTTGGGACTATCACACCAGCACAACATGGCACTGGTGCCACCTTGGATCTGGGAATCATCCTTCCTATCGTGGATTTTCAGGGGCCAGCCGGTCACTCTCAGCCATAGGCCCCAAACACAAACCACGGCCCTTTTCTCTGGAAAACAAAACTCAACTGCCCCTCTTCTGGATGGCAGATTGCAGGAGCCACTGGGTACTATGAAACCAGCCCTACTTGGCACTGGTGCCACCTTGGGTCTGGGAACCATGCTGCGTATCATGGATTTTCAGGAGCCAGCCGTCCACTGCCAGCCACAGGCCCCGAAACACAAACAACAGCCTTTTTCTCTGGCAAACAAAATTCAGCTGCCCCGCTTCTGGATGGCAGATTGCAGGAGCCACTTTGCACCATCAAACCAGCCCGACTTGGCACTGGTGCCACCTTGGGTCTGGGAACCATCCTGCATATCGTGGATTTTAAGGAGCCAGCTGGCCACTCCCAGCCACAGGCCCCAAAACACACACAACGGCGCTTTTCCCTGGAAAACAAAACTCGCCTGCCAACTTTTTGATGGCAGATTGCAGGAGCCACTTGGTACTATCAAACCAGCCCAACTTGCCACTGGTGCCACCATGGGTCTGGTCATCATCCTGCCTATCGTAGCTTTTCAGGAGCCAGCCGGTCACTCCCTGCCATAGGCCCCGAGACACAAAGCTCGGCCCGTTTCCCTGGCAAACAAAAGTAAGCTGCCCCGCTTCTGGATGGCAGATTGCAGGAGCCACTTGGTACTATCAAACCAGCCCGACTTGGCACTGGTACCACCTTGGGTCTGGGAACCATCCTGCGTATCGTGGATTTTAAGGAGCCAGCCGGCTACTCCCAGCCACAGGCCCCCAACAAAAACCACGGCCCTTTTTTCTGGCAAACAAAACATAGCTGCCTCACTTATGGATGGCAGATTGCAGGAGCCACTTGGTAGTATCAAACCAGCCCGACTTGGCACTGGATTCACCCTGGGTCTGGGAACCATCCTGCGTATCGTGGATTCTAAGGAGCCAGCCGGCCACTCCCAGCCACAGGCCTCCAAACAAAATCAACGGCGCTGTTCCCTGGAAAGCAAAACACGCCTGCCAACTTTTTGATGGAGTTTGCAGGAGCCACTTGGTACTATCAAACCAGCCCAACTTGGCACTGGTGCCACCATGGGTCTGGTAAACATCCTGCGTATCGTGGATTCTTAGGAGCCAGCAGGCCACTCCTAGCCACAGGCCCCCAAACAAAAACCTAGGCCTATTTCTCTGGCAAACAAAAGTAAGCTGCCCCGCTTCTGGATGGCAGATTGCAGGAGACACTTGGTACTATCAAACCAGCCCAACTTGGCACTGGTGCCACCTTGGATCTGGGAACCATGTTGTGTATCGTGAATTTTCAGGGGCCAGCCGGCCACTCTCAGCCATATGTCCCCAAACAGAAACCTCGGCCCGTTTCTCTGGCAAACAAAACTCAACTGCCCCTCTTCTGGATGGCAAATTGCAGGATGAACTTGATACTAAAACCGCAGGCCGACTTGGTAGTGGTGACACCTTGGGCCTGGGAACCATCATGCGTATCGAGAATTTTAAGGAGCCAGCCGGCCACTCCCAGCAATATGCCCCCAAAAACAATCCACGGAATTTTTCTCTGGCAAACAAAAATCAGCTGCCCCGCTTCTGGATGGCAGATTGCAGGAGCCACTTTGCACCATCAAACCAGCCCGACTGGGCACTGGTGCCACCTTGCATCTGGGAACCATGCTGCCTAGCGTGGATTTTCAGGGGCCAGCGGGCCACTCTCAGCTATATGCCCCCAAACAAAACCCACGGCCCGTTTCACTGGCAAACAAAAGTAAGCTGCCCTGCTTCTGGATGGCAGATTGCAGGAACCACTTGGTAGTATCAAACCAGCCCGACTTGGCACTGGTGCCACCTTGGGTCTGGGAACCATCCTGCGTATCGTGGATTCTAAGGAGCCAGCCGGCCACTCCCAGCCACAGGCCCCCAAACACAAACCACAGCGCTTTTCCCTGGAAAACAAAACTCGCCTGCCAACTTTTTGATGGCAGATTGCAGGAGCAACTTGGTACTATCAAACCAGCCCAACTTGGAACTGGTGCCACCTTGGGTCTGGGAACCATGCTGCGTATCGCAGATTCTAAGGCGCCAGTCGGCCACTCCCAGCCACAAGCCCCCAAACACAAACAACGGCGCTTTTCTCTGGCAAACAAAACTCAACTGCCCCTCTTCTGGATGGCAAATTGGAGGACGCACTTGGTACTATAAAAACAGCCCGACTTGGCACTGGTGCCACCTTGGGTCTGGGAACCATCCTGCGTATCGATCTTTTTAATGAGACAGCCGGCCACTCCCAGCCATATGCCCCCAAACACAAACCACGGCCCTTTCCTCTGGCAAACAAAACTCAACTGCCCCTCTTCTGGATGGCAGATTGCAGGAGCCACTTGGTACTATCAAACCAGCAAGACTTGGCACTGGTGCCACCTTGGGTCTGGGAACCATCCTGCGTATTGTGGATTGTCAGGAGCCAGCTGAACATTCTCGGCCACAGACCCAAATCAAAAACAACGGCCTGTTTCACAGGCAAACAAAACTCAGCTGCCCCGCTTCTGGATGGGAGATTGCAGGAGGCACTTGACACTGTGAAACCAGCCCCACTTGGCACTGGTGCCACCTTGGGTCTGGGAACCATGCTGCGTACCATGGATTTTCAGGAGCCAGCCGGCCACTCCCAGCCATAGGCCCCCAAACAAAAACCACAGCCTTTTTCTCTGGCAAACAAAATTCAGCTGCCCCACTTCTGGATGGCAGATTGCAGGAGCCACTTGGGACTATCACACCAGCACAACATGGCACTGCTGCCACCTTGGATCTGGGAACCATCCTTCCTATCGTGGATTTTCAGGGGCCAGACGGTCACTCTCAGCCATAGGCCCCAAACACAAACCACGGCCCTTTTCTCTGGAAAACAAAACTCAACTGCCCCTCTTCTGGATGGCAGATTGCAGGAGCTACTGGGTACTATGAAACTAGCCCTACTTGGCACTGGTGCCACCTTGGGTCTGGGAACCATGCTGCGTATCATGGATTTTCAGGAGCCAGCCATCCACTGTCAGCCACAGGCCCCGAAACACAAACAACAGCCTTTTTCTCTGGCAAACAAAATTCAGCTGCACCGCTTCTGGATGGCAGATTGCAGGAACCACTTGGTACTAACAAACCAGCCCGACTTGGCACTGGTGCCACCTTGGGTCTGGGAACCATCCTGCGTATCGTGGATTCTAAGGAGCCAGCTGGCCACTCCCAGCCACAGGCCCCAAAATACAAACAACGGCGCTTTTCCCTGGAAAACAAAACTCGCCTGCCAACTTTTTGATGGCAGATTGCAGGAGCCACTTGGTACTATCAAACCAGCCCGACTTGGCACTGGTGCCACCATGGGTCTGGTCACCATCCTGCCTATCGTAGCTTTTCAGGAGCCAGCCGGTCACTCCCAGCCATAGGCCCCCAGAAAAAAACCTCGGTCCGTTTCCCTGGAAAACAAAAGTAAGCTGCCCCGCTTCTGGATGGCAGATTGCAGGAGCCACTTGGTGCTATCAAACCAGCCCGACTTGGCACTGGTGCCACCTTGGGTCTGGGAACCATCCTGCGTATCCTGTGTTCTAAGGAGCCAGCCGGCCACTCCCAGCCACAGTCCCCCAAACACAAACAACGGCGCTTTTCCCTGGAAAACAAAACTGACCTGCCAACATTTTGATGGCAGATTGCAGGAGCCACTTGGTACTATCAAACCAGCCCAACTTGGCACTGGTGCCACCATGGGTCTGGTCACCATCCTGCCTATCGTAGCTTTTCAGGAGCCAGCCGGTCACTCCCAGCCATAGGTCCCCAGACAAATACCTCGGCCCGTTTCCCTGGCAAACAAAAGTAAGCTGCCCCGCTTCTGGATGGCAGATTGCAGGAGCCACTTGGTACAATCAAACCAGCCCAACTTGACACTGGTGCCACCTTGGCTCTGGGAACCATGCTGCGTAACCCGGATTCTAAGAGGAAAGGCAGGCACTGCCAGCCACAGGCCTCCAAACAAAATCAACGGCGCTTTTCCCTGGAAAACAAAACTCGCCTGACAACTTTTAGATGGCAGATTGCAGGAGCCAGTTGGTACCATCAAACCAGCCCAACTTGGCACTGGTGCCACCTTGGGTCTGGGAACCATCCTGCCTATTGTTGCTTTTCAGGAGCCAGCCGGTCACTTCTAGCCCTAGGCCCCCAGTCATAAACCTCGGCCCGTTTCCCTGGCACACAAATGTAAGCTACCCCGCTTCAGGATGGCAGATTGCAGGAGCCACTTTTCACCATCAAACCAGCCCAACGTGGCACTGGTGCCACCTTGGGTCTGGGAACCATCCTGCGTATCGTGCGTTCTAAGGAGCCAGCCGGCCACTCCCAGCCACAGTCCCCCAAACACAAACAACGGCGCTTTTCCCTGGAAAACAAAACTGGCCTGCCAACTTTTTGATGGCAGATTGCAGGAGCCACTTGGTACTATCAAACCAGCCCAACTTGGCACTGGTGCCACCATGGGTCTGGTCACCATCCTGCCTATCGTAGCTTTTCAGGAGCCAGCCGGTCACTCCCAGCCATAGGCCCCCAGACACAAAGCTCGGCCCGTTTCCCTGGCAAACAAAAGTAAGCTGCCCCGCTTCTGCATGGCAGATTGCAGGTGCTATTTAGTACTATCAAACCAGCCCGACTTGGCACTGGTGCCACCTCTGGTCTGGGAACCATCCTGCCTATCGTGGATTTTCAGGGGCCAGACGGCCACTATCAGCCATATGCCCCCAAAAACAAACCACGGCCCTTTTCTCTGGTAAACAAAACTCAACTGCCCCTCTTCTGGATGGCAAATTTTAGGACGCACTTTGTACTACGAAAACCGCCCGACTTGGCACTGGTGCCACCTTGGGTCAGGGAACCATCCTGCCTATCGTAGCTTTTCAGGAGCCAGCCGCTCACTCCCAGCCATAGGTCCCCAGACAAATACCTCGGCCCGTTTCCCTGGCAAACAAAAGTAAGCTGCCCCGCTTCTGGATGGCAGATTGCAGGAGCCACTTGGTACTATCAAACCAGCCCAACTTGACACTGGTGCCACCTTGGCTCTGGGAACCATGCTGCGTAACCCGGATTCTAAGACGACTGGCAGCCACTGCCAGCCACAGGCCTCCAAAAAAAATCAACGGCGCTTTTCCCTGGAAAACAAAACTCGCCTGACAACTTTTAGATGGCAGATTGCAGGAGCCAGTTGGTACCATCAAACCAGCCCAACTTGGCACTGGTGCCACCTTGGGTCTGGGAACCATCCTGCCTATTGTTGCTTTTCAGGAGCCAGCCGGTCACTTCTAGCCCTAGGCCCCCAGTCATAAACCTCGGCCCGTTTCCCTGGCACACAAATGTAAGCTACCCCGCTTCAGGATGGCAGATTGCAGGAGCCACTTTTCACCATCAAACCAGCCCAACGCGGCACTGGTGCCACCTTGGGTCTGGGAACCATCCTGCGTATCGTGTGTTCTAAGGAGCCAGCCGGCCACTCCCACCCACAGTCCCCCAAACACAAACAACGGCGCTTTTCCCTGGAAAACAAAACTGGCCTGCCAACTTTTTGATGGCAGATTGCAGGAGCCACTTGGTACTATCAAACCAGCCCAACTTGGCACTGGTGCCACCATGGGTCTGGTAACCATCCTGCCTATCGTAGCTTTTCAGGAGCCAGGCGGTCACTCCCAGCCATAGGCCCCCAGACACAAACCGCGGCCCGTTTCCCTGGCAAACAAAAGTAAGCTGCCCCGCTTCTGCATGGCAGATTGCAGGTGCTATTTAGTACTATCAAACCAGCCCGACTTGGCACTGGTGCCACCTCTGGTCTGGGAACCATCCTGCCTATCGTGGATTTTCAGGCGCCAGACGGCCACTATCAGCCATATGCCCCCAAAAACAAACCACGGCCCTTTTCTCTGGTAAACAAAACTCAACTGCCCCTCTTCTGGATGGCAAATTTTAGGACGCACTTTGTACTACGAAAACCGCCCGACTTGGCACTGGTGCCACCTTGGGTCAGGGAACCATCCTGCCTATCGTAGCTTTTTAAGGAGCCAGCAGGCCACGCCCAGCCATATAGCCCCAAAAACAAACCATGGACCATTTCTCTTGGAAACAAAAATCCGCTGCCCCGCGTCAGGATGGCAGATTGCAGGAGCCACTTTGCACCATCAAACCACCCCGACTTGGCACTGGTGCCATCTTGGATCTGGGAACCATCCTGCCTATCGTAGCTTTTCAGGAGCCAGCCGGTTACTCCCAACCATAGGCCCCCAGACAGAAAGCTCTGCCCGTTTCCCTGGCAAACAAAAGTAAGCTACCCCGCTTCTGGATGGCAGATTGCAGGAGCCACATGGTACTATCAAACCAGGCCAACATGGCACTGGTGCCACCTTGGCTCTGGGAACCATCCTGCCTATCGTGGATTTTCAGGCGCCAGCCGGCCACTCTCAGCTATATGCCCCCAAACACAAACCACGGCCCTTTTCTCTGGTAAACAAAACTCAACTGCCCCTCTTCTGGATGGCAAATTGCAGGACGCACTTTGTACTACGAAAACAGCCCGACTTGGCAGTGATGCCACCTTGGGTCAGGGAACCATCCTGCGTATCGATGTTTTTAAGGCGTCAGCCGGCAACGTCCAGCCATATACCCCCAAAAAAAACCCACGGAACTTTTCTCCAGCAAGCAAAAATCCGCTGCCCCGCGTCTGGATGGCAGATTGCAGGAGCTATTTAGTATTATCAAACTAGCCCGACTTGGCACTTGTGCCACCATGGGTCTGGTCACCATCCTGCCTATCGTAGCTTTTCAGGAGCCAGCCGGTCACTCTCAGCCATAGGCCCCAAACACAAACCACGGCCCTTTTCTCTGGAAAACAAAACTCAACTGCCCCTCTTCTGGATGGCAGATTGCAGGAGCCACTGGGTACTATGAAACCAGCCCTACTTGGCACTGGTGCCACCTTGGGTCTGGGAACCATGCTGCGTATCATGGATTTTCAGGAGCCAGCCGTCCACTGCCAGCCACAGGCCCCGAAACACAAACAACAGCCTTTTTCTCTGGCAAACAAAATTCAGCTGCCCCGCTTCTGGATGGCAGATTGCAGGAACCACTTGGTACTAACCAACCAGCCCGACTTGGCACTGGTGCCACCTTGGGTCTGGGAACCATCCTGCGTATCATGGATTTTCAGGAGCCAGCCGGTCACTCCCAGCCATAGGCCCCCAGACACAAACCTCGGCCTGTTTCCCTGGCACACAAAAGTAAGCTACCGCACTTCTGGATGGCAGATTGCAGGAGCCACTTTGCACCATCAAACCAGCCCAACTTGGCACTGGTGCCACCTTGGCTCTGGGAACCATGCTGCGTAACCCGGATTCTAAGACGACAGGCAGCCACTGCCAGCCACAGGCCTCCAAACAAAATCAACGGCGCTTTTCCCTGGAAAACAAAACTCGCCTGACAACTTTTAGATGGCAGATTGCAGGAGCCAGTTGGTACCATCAAACCAGCCCAACTTGGCACTGGTGCCACCTTGGGTCTGGGAACCATCCTGCCTATTGTTGCTTTTCAGGAGCCAGCCGGTCACTCCTAGCCCTAGGCCCCCAGTCATAAACCTCGGCCCGTTTCCCTGGCACACAAAAGTAAGCTACCCCGCTTCAGGATGGCAGATTGCAGGAGCCACTTTTCACCATCAAACCAGCCCGACGTGGCACTGGTGCCACCTTGGGTCTGGGAACCATCCTGCGTATCGTGTGTTCTAAGGAGCCAGCCGGCCACTCCCACCAACAGTCCCCCAAACACAAACAACGGCGCTTTTCCCTGGAAAACAAAACTCGCCTGACAACTTTTTGATGGCAGATTGCAGGAGCCACTTGGTACTATCAAACCAGCCCAACTTGGCACTGGTGCCACCATGGGTCTGGTAACCATCCTGCCTATCGTAGCTTTTCAGGAGCCAGGCGGTCACTCCCAGCCATAGGCCCCCAGACAAAAACCTCGGCCCGTTTCCCTGGCAAACAAAAGTAAGCTGCCCCGCTTCTGCATGGCAGATTGCAGGTGCTATTTAGTACTATCAAACCAGCCCGACTTGGCACTGGTGCCACCTCTGGTCTGGGAACCATCCTGCCTATCGTGGATTTTCAGGCGCCAGACGGCCACTATCAGCCATATGCCCCCAAAAACAAACCACGGCCCTTTTCTCTGGTAAACAAAACTCAACTGCCCCTCTTCTGGATGGCAAATTTTAGGACGCACTTTGTACTACGAAAACCGCCCGACTTGGCACTGGTGCCACCTTGGGTCAGGGAACCATCCTGCCTATCGTAGCTTTTTAAGGAGCCAGCAGGCCACGCCCAGCCATATAGCCCCAAAAACAAACCACGGACCATTTCTCTTGGAAACAAAAATCCGCTGCCCCGCGTCAGGATGGCAGATTGCAGGAGCCACGTTGCACCATCAAACCACCCCGACTTGGCACTGGTGCCATCTTGGATCTGGGAACCATCCTGCCTATCGTAGCTTTTCAGGAGCCAGCCGGTTACTCCCAACCATAGGCCCCCAGACAGAAAGCTCTGCCAGTTTCCCTGGCAAACAAAAGTAAGCTACCCCGCTTCTGGATGGCAGATTGCAGGAGCCACTTGGTACTATCAAACCAGCCCAACTTGACACTGGTGCCACTTTGGGTCTGGGAACCATGCTGCGTAAGGTAGATTCTAAGGCGCCAGGCGGCCACTCCCAGCCACAGGCCCCCAAATACAAACAACGGCGCTTTTCCCTGGAAAACAAAACTCGCCTGCCAGCTTTTTGATGGCAGATTGCAGGAGCCACTTGGTACTATCAATTCATCCCAACTTGGCACTGGTGCCACTATGGGTCTGGGAACCATCCTGCCAATTGTACCATTTCAGGAGCCAGCCGGTCACTCCCAGCCATAGGCCCCCATCACAAACCTCGGACCGTTTCCCTGGCAAACAAAATTAAGCTGCCCCGATTCTGGATGGCAGATTGCAGGAGCCACTTTGTAGTGTCAAAACAGCCCGACTTGGCACTGGTGCCACCTTGGGTCTGGGAACCATCCTGCGTATCGTGGATTCTAAGCAGCCACCCGGCCACTCCGTGCCACAGGCGCCCAAACACAAACAACGGCGCTTTTCCCTGGAAAACAAAACTCGCCTGCCAACTTTTTGATGGCAGATTGCAGGAGCCACTTGGTACTATCAAACCAGCCCAACTTGGCACTGGTGCCACCATGGGTCTGGTCACCATCCTGCCTATCGAAGCTTTTCAGGAGCCAGCCGGTCACTCCCAGCCATAGGCCCCCAGACACAAACCTCGGCCCGTTTCCCTGGCAAACAAAAGTAAGCAGCCCCGCTTCTGGATGGCAGATTGTAGGACGCACTTGGTACTATCAAACCAGCCCGACTTGGCACTGGTGCCACCTCTGGTCTGGGAACCATGGTGCGTATCGTGGATTCTAAGGAGCCAGCCGGCCACTCCCAGCCATAGGCACCCAAACACAAACAACGGCGCTTTTCCCTGGAAAACAAAACTCGCCTGCCAACTTTTTGATGGCAGATTGCAGGAGCCACTTGGTACTATCAAACCAGCTCAACTTGGCACTGGTGCCACCATGGGTCTGCTCACCATCCTGCCTATCATAGCTTTTCAGGAGCCAGACGGTCACTCCAAGCCATAGGTCCCCAGACAAAAAGCTCGGCCCGTTTCCCTGGCAAACAAAAGTAAGCTGCCCCGCTTCTGGATGGCAGATTGCAGGAGCCACTTTGCACCATCAAACTAGCCCGACTTGGCACTGGTGCCACCTCAGGTCTGGGAACCATCCTGCGTATCGTGGATTCTAAGGAGCCAGCCGGCCACTCCAGCCACAGGCCCCCAAACACAAACAACGGCGCTTTTCCCTGGAAAACAAAACTCGCCTGCCAAATTTTGACGGCAGATTGCAGGAGCCACTTGGTACTATCAAATCAGCCCAACTTGGCACTGGTGCCACCATGAGTCTGGTCACCATCCTGCCTATCGTAGCTTTTCAGGAGGCAGCCGGTCACTCCCAGCCATAGGCCCCCAGACAAAAACCTCGGCCCGTTTCCCTGGCAAACAAAAGTAAGCTGCCCCGCTTCTGGATGGCAGATTGCAGGAACCACATGGTACTATCAAACCAGCAAAACTTGGCACTGGTGCCACCTTGGGTCTGAATACCATGCTGCGTATCGTGGATTCTAAGGAGCCAGCCGGCCACTCCCAGCCACAGGCCCCCAAACACAAACAACGGCGCTTTTCCCTGGAAAACAAAACTCTCGTGCCAACTTTTTGATGGGAGATTGCAGGAGCCACTTGGTTTTATCAAATCAGACCAACTTGGCACTGGTGCCACCATGGGTCTGGTCACCATCCTGCCTATCGTAGCTTTTCAGGAGCCAGCCGGTCACTCCCAGCCATAGGCCCCCAGACAAAAAGCTCGGCCCATTTCCCTGACAAACAAAAGTAAGTTATCCCGCTTCTAGATGGCAGATTGCAGGAACCACTTGGTACTATCAAACCAGCCCGACTTGGCACTGGTGCCACCTCTGGTCTGGGAACCATCCTGCGTATCGTGGATTCTAATTAGCCATCCGTCCACTCCCAGCCACAGGCCCCCAAACGCAAACAACGGCGCTTTTCCCTCGAAAACAAAACTCGTCTGCCAACTTTTTGATGGCAGATTGCCAGAGCCACTTGGTACTATCAAACCAGCCCAACTTGGCACTGGTGCCACCTTGGGTCTGGGAACCATGCTGCGTATCGTGGATTATAAGGAGGCAGCCGGCCACTCCCAGCCACAGGCCCCCAAACACAAACCTCGGCCCTTTTCCCTGACAAACCAAAGTAAGCTGCCCCGCTTCTGGATGGCAGATTGCAGGAACCACTTTTCACCATCAAATAGCCCGACTTGGAACTGGTGCCACCTTGGGTCTGGGAACCATCCTGCGTATCCTGTGTTCTAAGGAGGCAGCCGGCCACTCCCAGCCACAGTCCCCCAAACACAAACAACGGCGCTTTTCCCTGGAAAACAAAACTGACCTGCCAACATTTTGATGGCAGATTGCAGGAGCCACTTGGTACTATCAAACCAGCCCAACTTGGCACTGGTGCCACCATGGGTCTGGTCACCATCCTGCCTATCGTAGCTTTTCAGGAGCCAGCCGGTCACTCCCAGCCATAGGTCCCCAGACAAATACCTCGGCCCGTTTCCCTGGCAAACAAAAGTAAGCTGCCCCGCTTCTGGATGGCAGATTGCAGGAGCCACTTGGTACAATCAAACCAGCCCAACTTGACACTGGTGCCACCTTGGCTCTGGGAACCATGCTGCGTAACCCGGATTCTAAGAGGAAAGGCAGGCACTGCCAGCCACAGGCCTCCAAACAAAATCAACGGCGCTTTTCCCTGGAAAACAAAACTCGCCTGACAACTTTTAGATGGCAGATTGCAGGAGCCAGTTGGTACCATCAAACCAGCCCAACTTGGCACTGGTGCCACCTTGGGTCTGGGAACCATCCTGCCTATTGTTGCTTTTCAGGAGCCAGCCGGTCACTTCTAGCCCTAGGCCCCCAGTCATAAACCTCGGCCCGTTTCCCTGGCACACAAATGTAAGCTACCCCGCTTCAGGATGGCAGATTGCAGGAGCCACTTTTCACCATCAAACCAGCCCAACGTGGCACTGGTGCCACCTTGGGTCTGGGAACCATCCTGCGTATCGTGCGTTCTAAGGAGCCAGCCGGCCACTCCCAGCCACAGTCCCCCAAACACAAACAACGGCGCTTTTCCCTGGAAAACAAAACTGGCCTGCCAACTTTTTGATGGCAGATTGCAGGAGCCACTTGGTACTATCAAACCAGCCCAACTTGGCACTGGTGCCACCATGGGTCTGGTCACCATCCTGCCTATCGTAGCTTTTCAGGAGCCAGCCGGTCACTCCCAGCCATAGGCCCCCAGACACAAAGCTCGGCCCGTTTCCCTGGCAAACAAAAGTAAGCTGCCCCGCTTCTGCATGGCAGATTGCAGGTGCTATTTAGTACTATCAAACCAGCCCGACTTGGCACTGGTGCCACCTCTGGTCTGGGAACCATCCTGCCTATCGTGGATTTTCAGGGGCCAGACGGCCACTATCAGCCATATGCCCCCAAAAACAAACCACGGCCCTTTTCTCTGGTAAACAAAACTCAACTGCCCCTCTTCTGGATGGCAAATTTTAGGACGCACTTTGTACTACGAAAACCGCCCGACTTGGCACTGGTGCCACCTTGGGTCAGGGAACCATCCTGCCTATCGTAGCTTTTCAGGAGCCAGCCGCTCACTCCCAGCCATAGGTCCCCAGACAAATACCTCGGCCCGTTTCCCTGGCAAACAAAAGTAAGCTGCCCCGCTTCTGGATGGCAGATTGCAGGAGCCACTTGGTACTATCAAACCAGCCCAACTTGACACTGGTGCCACCTTGGCTCTGGGAACCATGCTGCGTAACCCGGATTCTAAGACGACTGGCAGCCACTGCCAGCCACAGGCCTCCAAAAAAAATCAACGGCGCTTTTCCCTGGAAAACAAAACTCGCCTGACAACTTTTAGATGGCAGATTGCAGGAGCCAGTTGGTACCATCAAACCAGCCCAACTTGGCACTGGTGCCACCTTGGGTCTGGGAACCATCCTGCCTATTGTTGCTTTTCAGGAGCCAGCCGGTCACTTCTAGCCCTAGGCCCCCAGTCATAAACCTCGGCCCGTTTCCCTGGCACACAAATGTAAGCTACCCCGCTTCAGGATGGCAGATTGCAGGAGCCACTTTTCACCATCAAACCAGCCCAACGCGGCACTGGTGCCACCTTGGGTCTGGGAACCATCCTGCGTATCGTGTGTTCTAAGGAGCCAGCCGGCCACTCCCACCCACAGTCCCCCAAACACAAACAACGGCGCTTTTCCCTGGAAAACAAAACTGGCCTGCCAACTTTTTGATGGCAGATTGCAGGAGCCACTTGGTACTATCAAACCAGCCCAACTTGGCACTGGTGCCACCATGGGTCTGGTAACCATCCTGCCTATCGTAGCTTTTCAGGAGCCAGCCGGTCACTCCCAGCCATAGGCCCCCAGACACAAACCGCGGCCCGTTTCCCTGGCAAACAAAAGTAAGCTGCCCCGCTTCTGCATGGCAGATTGCAGGTGCTATTTAGTACTATCAAACCAGCCCGACTTGGCACTGGTGCCACCTCTGGTCTGGGAACCATCCTGCCTATCGTGGATTTTCAGGCGCCAGACGGCCACTATCAGCCATATGCCCCCAAAAACAAACCACGGCCCTTTTCTCTGGTAAACAAAACTCAACTGCCCCTCTTCTGGATGGCAAATTTTAGGACGCACTTTGTACTACGAAAACCGCCCGACTTGGCACTGGTGCCACCTTGGGTCAGGGAACCATCCTGCCTATCGTAGCTTTTTAAGGAGCCAGCAGGCCACGCCCAGCCATATAGCCCCAAAAACAAACCATGGACCATTTCTCTTGGAAACAAAAATCCGCTGCCCCGCGTCAGGATGGCAGATTGCAGGAGCCACTTTGCACCATCAAACCACCCCGACTTGGCACTGGTGCCATCTTGGATCTGGGAACCATCCTGCCTATCGTAGCTTTTCAGGAGCCAGCCGGTTACTCCCAACCATAGGCCCCCAGACAGAAAGCTCTGCCCGTTTCCCTGGCAAACAAAAGTAAGCTACCCCGCTTCTGGATGGCAGATTGCAGGAGCCACATGGTACTATCAAACCAGGCCAACATGGCACTGGTGCCACCTTGGCTCTGGGAACCATCCTGCCTATCGTGGATTTTCAGGCGCCAGCCGGCCACTCTCAGCTATATGCCCCCAAACACAAACCACGGCCCTTTTCTCTGGTAAACAAAACTCAACTGCCCCTCTTCTGGATGGCAAATTGCAGGACGCACTTTGTACTACGAAAACAGCCCGACTTGGCAGTGATGCCACCTTGGGTCAGGGAACCATCCTGCGTATCGATGTTTTTAAGGCGTCAGCCGGCAACGTCCAGCCATATACCCCCAAAAAAAACCCACGGAACTTTTCTCCAGCAAGCAAAAATCCGCTGCCCCGCGTCTGCATGGCAGATTGCAGGAGCTATTTAGTATTATCAAACTAGCCCGACTTGGCACTTGTGCCACCATGGGTCTGGTCACCATCCTGCCTATCGTAGCTTTTCAGGAGCCAGCCGGTCACTCTCAGCCATAGGCCCCAAACACAAACCACGGCCCTTTTCTCTGGAAAACAAAACTCAACTGCCCCTCTTCTGGATGGCAGATTGCAGGAGCCACTGGGTACTATGAAACCAGCCCTACTTGGCACTGGTGCCACCTTGGGTCTGGGAACCATGCTGCGTATCATGGATTTTCAGGAGCCAGCCGTCCACTGCCAGCCACAGGCCCCGAAACACAAACAACAGCCTTTTTCTCTGGCAAACAAAATTCAGCTGCCCCGCTTCTGGATGGCAGATTGCAGGAACCACTTGGTACTAACAAACCAGCCCGACTTGGCACTGGTGCCACCTTGGGTCTGGGAACCATCCTGCGTATCATGGATTTTCAGGAGCCAGCCGGTCACTCCCAGCCATAGGCCCCCAGACACAAACCTCGGCCTGTTTCCCTGGCACACAAAAGTAAGCTACCGCACTTCTGGATGGCAGATTGCAGGAGCCACTTTGCACCATCAAACCAGCCCAACTTGGCACTGGTGCCACCTTGGCTCTGGGAACCATGCTGCGTAACCCGGATTCTAAGACGACAGGCAGCCACTGCCAGCCACAGGCCTCCAAACAAAATCAACGGCGCTTTTCCCTGGAAAACAAAACTCGCCTGACAACTTTTAGATGGCAGATTGCAGGAGCCAGTTGGTACCATCAAACCAGCCCAACTTGGCACTGGTGCCACCTTGGGTCTGGGAACCATCCTGCCTATTGTTGCTTTTCAGGAGCCAGCCGGTCACTCCTAGCCCTAGGCCCCCAGTCATAAACCTCGGCCCGTTTCCCTGGCACACAAAAGTAAGCTACCCCGCTTCAGGATGGCAGATTGCAGGAGCCACTTTTCACCATCAAACCAGCCCGACGTGGCACTGGTGCCACCTTGGGTCTGGGAACCATCCTGCGTATCGTGTGTTCTAAGGAGCCAGCCGGCCACTCCCACCAACAGTCCCCCAAACACAAACAACGGCGCTTTTCCCTGGAAAACAAAACTCGCCTGACAACTTTTTGATGGCAGATTGCAGGAGCCACTTGGTACTATCAAACCAGCCCAACTTGGCACTGGTGCCACCATGGGTCTGGTAACCATCCTGCCTATCGTAGCTTTTCAGGAGCCAGCCGGTCACTCCCAGCCATAGGCCCCCAGACACAAACCGCGGCCCGTTTCCCTGGCAAACAAAAGTAAGCTGCCCCGCTTCTGCATGGCAGATTGCAGGTGCTATTTAGTACTATCAAACCAGCCCGACTTGGCACTGGTGCCACCTCTGGTCTGGGAACCATCCTGCCTATCGTGGATTTTCAGGCGCCAGACGGCCACTATCAGCCATATGCCCCCAAAAACAAACCACGGCCCTTTTCTCTGGTAAACAAAACTCAACTGCCCCTCTTCTGGATGGCAAATTTTAGGACGCACTTTGTACTACGAAAACCGCCCGACTTGGCACTGGTGCCACCTTGGGTCAGGGAACCATCCTGCCTATCGTAGCTTTTTAAGGAGCCAGCAGGCCACGCCCAGCCATATAGCCCCAAAAACAAACCATGGACCATTTCTCTTGGAAACAAAAATCCGCTGCCCCGCGTCAGGATGGCAGATTGCAGGAGCCACGTTGCACCATCAAACCACCCCGACTTGGCACTGGTGCCATCTTGGATCTGGGAACCATCCTGCCTATCGTAGCTTTTCAGGAGCCAGCCGGTTACTCCCAACCATAGGCCCCCAGACAGAAAGCTCTGCCCGTTTCCCTGGCAAACAAAAGTAAGCTACCCCGCTTCTGGATGGCAGATTGCAGGAGCCACATGGTACTATCAAACCAGGCCAACATGGCACTGGTGCCACCTTGGCTCTGGGAACCATCCTGCCTATCGTGGATTTTCAGGCGCCAGCCGGCCACTCTCAGCTATATGCCCCCAAACACAAACCACGGCCCTTTTCTCTGGTAAACAAAACTCAACTGCCCCTCTTCTGGATGGCAAATTGCAGGACGCACTTTGTACTACGAAAACAGCCCGACTTGGCAGTGATGCCACCTTGGGTCAGGGAACCATCCTGCGTATCGATGTTTTTAAGGCGTCAGCCGGCAACGTCCAGCCATATACCCCCAAAAAAAACCCACGGAACTTTTCTCCAGCAAGCAAAAATCCGCTGCCCCGCGTCTGGATGGCAGATTGCAGGAGCTATTTAGTATTATCAAACTAGCCCGACTTGGCACTTGTGCCACCATGGGTCTGGTCACCATCCTGCCTATCGTAGCTTTTCAGGAGCCAGCCGGTCACTCTCAGCCATAGGCCCCAAACACAAACCACGGCCCTTTTCTCTGGAAAACAAAACTCAACTGCCCCTCTTCTGGATGGCAGATTGCAGGAGCCACTGGGTACTATGAAACCAGCCCTACTTGGCACTGGTGCCACCTTGGGTCTGGGAACCATGCTGCGTATCATGGATTTTCAGGAGCCAGCCGTCCACTGCCAGCCACAGGCCCCGAAACACAAACAACAGCCTTTTTCTCTGGCAAACAAAATTCAGCTGCCCCGCTTCTGGATGGCAGATTGCAGGAACCACTTGGTACTAACAAACCAGCCCGACTTGGCACTGGTGCCACCTTGGGTCTGGGAACCATCCTGCGTATCATGGATTTTCAGGAGCCAGCCGGTCACTCCCAGCCATAGGCCCCCAGACACAAACCTCGGCCTGTTTCCCTGGCACACAAAAGTAAGCTACCGCACTTCTGGATGGCAGATTGCAGGAGCCACTTTGCACCATCAAACCAGCCCAACTTGGCACTGGTGCCACCTTGGCTCTGGGAACCATGCTGCGTAACCCGGATTCTAAGACGACAGGCAGCCACTGCCAGCCACAGGCCTCCAAACAAAATCAACGGCGCTTTTCCCTGGAAAACAAAACTCGCCTGACAACTTTTAGATGGCAGATTGCAGGAGCCAGTTGGTACCATCAAACCAGCCCAACTTGGCACTGGTGCCACCTTGGGTCTGGGAACCATCCTGCCTATTGTTGCTTTTCAGGAGCCAGCCGGTCACTCCTAGCCCTAGGCCCCCAGTCATAAACCTCGGCCCGTTTCCCTGGCACACAAAAGTAAGCTACCCCGCTTCAGGATGGCAGATTGCAGGAGCCACTTTTCACCATCAAACCAGCCCGACGTGGCACTGGTGCCACCTTGGGTCTGGGAACCATCCTGCGTATCGTGTGTTCTAAGGAGCCAGCCGGCCACTCCCACCAACAGTCCCCCAAACACAAACAACGGCGCTTTTCCCTGGAAAACAAAACTCGCCTGACAACTTTTTGATGGCAGATTGCAGGAGCCACTTGGTACTATCAAACCAGCCCAACTTGGCACTGGTGCCACCATGGGTCTGGTAACCATCCTGCCTATCGTAGCTTTTCAGGAGCCAGGCGGTCACTCCCAGCCATAGGCCCCCAGACAAAAACCTCGGCCCGTTTCCCTGGCAAACAAAAGTAAGCTGCCCCGCTTCTGCATGGCAGATTGCAGGTGCTATTTAGTACTATCAAACCAGCCCGACTTGGCACTGGTGCCACCTCTGGTCTGGGAACCATCCTGCCTATCGTGGATTTTCAGGCGCCAGACAGCCACTATCAGCCATATGCCCCCAAAAACAAACCACGGCCCTTTTCTCTGGTAAACAAAACTCAACTGCCCCTCTTCTGGATGGCAAATTTTAGGACGCACTTTGTACTACGAAAACCGCCCGACTTGGCACTGGTGCCACCTTGGGTCAGGGAACCATCCTGCCTATCGTAGCTTTTTAAGGAGCCAGCAGGCCACGCCCAGCCATATAGCCCCAAAAACAAACCATGGACCATTTCTCTTGGAAACAAAAATCCGCTGCCCCGCGTCAGGATGGCAGATTGCAGGAGCCACGTTGCACCATCAAACCACCCCGACTTGGCACTGGTGCCATCTTGGATCTGGGAACCATCCTGCCTATCGTAGCTTTTCAGGAGCCAGCCGGTTACTCCCAACCATAGGCCCCCAGACAGAAAGCTCTGCCAGTTTCCCTGGCAAACAAAAGTAAGCTACCCCGCTTCTGGATGGCAGATTGCAGGAGCCACTTGGTACTATCAAACCAGCCCAACTTGACACTGGTGCCACTTTGGGTCTGGGAACCATGCTGCGTAAGGTAGATTCTAAGGCGCCAGGCGGCCACTCCCAGCCACAGGCCCCCAAATACAAACAACGGCGCTTTTCCCTGGAAAACAAAACTCGCCTGCCAGCTTTTTGATGGCAGATTGCAGGAGCCACTTGGTACTATCAATTCATCCCAACTTGGCACTGGTGCCACTATGGGTCTGGGAACCATCCTGCCAATTGTACCATTCCAGGAGCCAGCCGGTCACTCCCAGCCATAGGCCCCCATCACAAACCTCGGACCGTTTCCCTGGCAAACAAAATTAAGCTGCCCCGATTCTGGATGGCAGATTGCAGGAGCCACTTTGTAGTGTCAAAACAGCCCGACTTGGCACTGGTGCCACCTTGGGTCTGGGAACCATCCTGCGTATCGTGGATTCTAAGCAGCCACCCGGCCACTCCGTGCCACAGGCGCCCAAACACAAACAACGGCGCTTTTCCCTGGAAAACAAAACTCGCCTGCCAACTTTTTGATGGCAGATTGCAGGAGCCACTTGGTACTATCAAACCAGCCCAACTTGGCACTGGTGCCACCATGGGTCTGGTCACCATCCTGCCTATCGAAGCTTTTCAGGAGCCAGCCGGTCACTCCCAGCCATAGGCCCCCAGACACAAACCTCGGCCCGTTTCCCTGGCAAACAAAAGTAAGCAGCCCCGCTTCTGGATGGCAGATTGTAGGACGCACTTGGTACTATCAAACCAGCCCGACTTGGCACTGGTGCCACCTCTGGTCTGGGAACCATGGTGCGTATCGTGGATTCTAAGGAGCCAGCCGGCCACTCCCAGCCATAGGCACCCAAACACAAACAACGGCGCTTTTCCCTGGAAAACAAAACTCGCCTGCCAACTTTTTGATGGCAGATTGCAGGAGCCACTTGGTACTATCAAACCAGCTCAACTTGGCACTGGTGCCACCATGGGTCTGCTCACCATCCTGCCTATCATAGCTTTTCAGGAGCCAGACGGTCACTCCAAGCCATAGGTCCCCAGACAAAAAGCTCGGCCCGTTTCCCTGGCAAACAAAAGTAAGCTGCCCCGCTTCTGGATGGCAGATTGCAGGAGCCACTTTGCACCATCAAACTAGCCCGACTTGGCACTGGTGCCACCTCAGGTCTGGGAACCATCCTGCGTATCGTGGATTCTAAGGAGCCAGCCGGCCACTCCAGCCACAGGCCCCCAAACACAAACAACGGCGCTTTTCCCTGGAAAACAAAACTCGCCTGCCAACTTTTTGATGGCAGATTGCAGGAGCCACTTGGTAATATCAAACCAGCCCAACTTGGCACTGGTGCCACCATGGGTCTGGTCACCATCCTGCATATCGTAGCTTTTCAGGAGCCAGCCGGTCACTCCCAGCCATAGGCCCCGAGACACAAAGCTCGGCCCTTTTCCCTGGAAAACAAAAGTAAGCTGCCCCGCTTCTGGATGGCAGATTGCAGGAGCCACTTTGCACGATCATACTAGCCCGACTTGGCACTGGTGCCACCTTGGGTCTGGGAACCATCCTGCGTATCGTGGATTCTAAGGAGCCATCCGTCCACTCCCAGCCACAGGCCCCCAAACACAAACAACGGCGCTTTTCCCTGGAAAACAAAACTCGCCTGCCAGCTTTTTGATGGCAGATTGCAGGAGCCACTTGGTACTATCAAACCAGCCCGACTTGGCACTGGTGCCACCTCTGGTCTGGGAACCATCCTGCGTATCGTGGATTCTAATTAGTCATCCGTCCACTCCCAGCCACAGGCCCCCAAACAAAAACAACGGCGCTTTTCCCTGGAAAACAAAACTCGTCTGCCAACTTTTTGATGGCAGATTGCCAGAGCCACTTGGTACTATCAAACCAGCCCAACTTGGCACTGGTGCCACCTTGGGTCTGGGAACCATCCTGCGTATCGTGGATTATAAGGAGGCAGCCGGCCACTCCCAGCCACAGGCCCCCAAACATAAACCACAGCGCTTTTCCCTGGAAAACAAAATTCGCCGGCCAACTTTTTGATGGCAGATTGCAGGAGCCACTTGGTACTATCAAACCAGCCCAACTTGGCACTGGTGCCACCATGGGTCTGGTCACCATCCTGCCTATCGTAGCTTTTCAGGAGCCAGCCGGTCACTCCCAGCCATAGGCGCCCAGACACAAAGCTCTGCCCTTTTCCCTGGCAAACCAAAGTAAGCTGCCCCGCTTCTGGATGGCAGATTGCAGGAACCACTTTTCACCATCAAATAGCCCGACTTGGAACTGGTGCCACCTCTGGTCTGGGAACCATGCTGCGTATCGTGGATTCTAAGGAGCCAGCCGGCCACTCCCAGCCACAGGCCCCCAAACACAAACAACGGCGCTTTTCCCTGGAAAACAAAACTCGCCTGACAACTTTTTGATGGCAGATTGCAGGAGCCACTTGCTACTATCAAATCAGCCCAACTTGGCACTGGTGCCACCATGGGTCTGGTCACCATCCTGCCTATCGTAGCTTTTCAGGAGCCAGCCGGTCACTCCCAGCCATAGGCTCCCAGACAAAAACCTCGGCCCGTTTCCCTGGCAAACAAAAGTAAGCTGCCCCGCTTCTGCATGGCAGATTGCAGGAACCACTTGGTACTATAAAACCAGCCCGACTTGGCACTGGTGCCACCTCTGGTCTGGGAACCATGCTGCGTATCGTGGATTCTAAGGAGCCAGCCGGCCACTCCCAGCCAAAGGACCCCAAACACAAACAACGGCGCTTTTCCCTGGAAAACAAAACTCGCCTGCCAACTTTTTGATGGCAGATTGCAGGAGCCACTTGGTACTATCAAACCAGCCCAACTTGGCACTTGTGCCACCATGGGTCTGGTCACCATCCTGCCTATCTTAGCTTTTCAGGACCTAGCCGGTCACTCCCTGCCATAGGCCCCCAGACAAAAAGCTCGGCCCGTTTCCCTGGCAAACAAAAGTAAGCTGCCCCACTTCTGGATGGCAGATTGCAGGACGCACTTGGTGTTATCAAACCAGCCCGACTTGGCACTGGTGCCACCTTGGGTCTGGGAACCATCCTGCGTATCGTGGATTCTAAGGAGCCACCTGGCCACTCCCAGCCACAGGCCCCCAAACACAAACAACGGCGCTTTTCCCTGGAAAACCAAACTCGCCTGCCAGCTTTTTGATGGCAGATTGCAGGAGCCACTTGGTACTATCAAACCAGCCCGACTTGGCACTGGTGCCACCTCTGGTCTGGGAACCATCCTGCGTATCGTGGATTCTAATTAGTCATCCGTCCACTCCCAGCCACAGGCCCCCAAACAAAACAACGGCGCTTTTCCCTGGAAAACAAAACTCGTCTGCCAACTTTTTGATGGCAGACTGCCAGAGCCACTTGGTACTATCAAACCAGCCCAACTTGGCACAGGTGCCACCTTGGGTCTGGGAACCATGCTGCGTATCGTGGATTATAAGGAGGCAGCCGGCCACTCCCAGCCACAGGCCCCCAAACACAAACCACAGCGCTTTTCCCTGGAAAACAAAATTCGCCGGCCAACTTTTTAATGGCAGATTGCAGGAGCCACTTGGTACTATCAAATCAGCCCAACTTGGCACTGGTGCCACCATGGGTCTGGTCACCATCCTGCCTATCGTAGCTTTTCAGGAGCCAGCCGGTCACTCCCAGCCATAGGCGCCCAGACACAAAGCTCTGCCCTTTTCCCTGGCAAACCAAAGTAAGCTGCCCCGCTTCTGGATGGCAGATTGCAGGAACCACTTTTCACCATCAAATAGCCCGACTTGGAACTGCTGCCACCTCTGGTCTGGGAACCATGCTGCGTATCGTGGATTCTAAGGAGCCAGCCGGCCACTCCCAGCCACAGGCCCCCAAACACAAACAACGGTGCTTTTCCCTGGAAAACAAAACTCGCCTGACAACTTTTTGATGGCAGATTGCAGGAGCCACTTGCTACTATCAAATCAGCCCAACTTGGCACTTGTGCCACCATGGGTCTGGTCACCATCCTGCCTATCTTAGCTTTTCAGGACCTAGCCGGTCACTCCCAGCCATAGGCCCCCAGACAAAAAGCTCGGCCCGTTTCCCTGGGAAACAAAAGTAAGCTGCCCCGCTTCTGGATGGCAGATTGCAGGACGCACTTGGTAGTATCAAACCAGCCCGACTTGGCACTGGTGCCACCTCAGGTCTGGGAACCATCCTGCGTATCGTGGATTCTAAGGAGCCAGCCGGCCACTCCCACCCACAGGCCCCCAAACACAAACAACGGCGCTTTTCCCTGGAAAACAAAACTCGCCTGCCAACTTTTTGATGGCAGATTGCAGGAGCCACTTGGTACTATCAAACCAGCCCAACTTGGCACTGGTGCCACCATGGGTCTGGTCACCATCCTGCCTATCGTAGCTTTTCAGGAGCCAGCCGGTCACTCCAAGCCATAGGCCCCGAGACACAAAGCTCGGCCCTTTTCCCTGGCAAACAAAAGTAAGCTGCCCCGCTTCTGGATGGCAGATTGCAGGAGCCACTTTGCACCATCATACTAGCCCGACTTGGCACTGGTGCCACCTTGGGTCTGGGAACCATCCTGCGTATCGTGGATTCTAAGGAGCCAGCCGGCCACTCCCAGCCACAGGCCCCCAAACACAAACAACGGCGCTTTTCCCTGGAAAACTAAACTCTCCTGCCAGCTTTTTGATGGCAGATTGCAGGAGCCACTTGGTACTATCAAACCAGCCCGACTTGGCACTGGTGCCACCTCTGGTCTGGGAACCATCCTGCGTATTGTGGATTCTAATTAGTCATCCGTCCACTCCCAGCCACAGGCCCCCAAACAAAAACAACGGGGCTTTTCCCTGGAAAACAAAACTCGTCTGCCAACTTTTTGATGGCAGATTGCCAGAGCCACTTGGCACTATCAAACCAGCCCAACTTGGCACTGGTGCCACCTTGGGTCTGGGAACCATGCTGCGTATCGTGGATTATAAGGAGGCAGCCGGCCACTCTCAGCCACAGGCCCCCAAACACAAACCACAGCGCTTTTCCCTGGAAAACAAAATTCGCCGGCCAACTTTTTAATGGCAGATTGCAGGAGCCACTTGGTACTATCAAATCAGCCCAACTTGGCACTGGTGCCACCATGGGTCTGGTCACCATCCTGCCTATCGTAGCTTTTCAGGAGCCAGCCGGTCACTCCCAGCCATAGGCGCCCAGACACAAAGCTCTGCCCTTTTCCCTGGCAAACCAAAGTAAGCTGCCCCGCTTCTGGATGGCAGATTGCAGGAACCACTTTTCACCATCAAATACCCCGACTTGGAACTGCTGCCACCTCTGGTCTGGGAACCATGCTGCGTATCGTGGATTCTAAGGAGCCAGCCGGCCACTCCCAGCCACAGGCCCCCAAACACAAACAACGGTGCTTTTCCCTGGAAAACAAAACTCGCCTGACAACTTTTTGATGGCAGATTGCAGGAGCCACTTGCTACTATCAAATCAGCCCAACTTGGCACTGGTGCCACCATGGGTCTGGTCACCATCCTGCCTATCGTAGCTTTTCAGGAGCCAGCCGGTCACTCCCAGCCATAGGCTCCCAGACAAAAACCTCGGCCCGTTTCCCTGGCAAACAAAAGTAAGCTGCCCCGCTTCTGGATGGCAGATTGCAGGAACCACTTGGTACTATAAAACCAGCCCGACTTGGCACTGGTGCCACCTCTGGTCTGGGAACCATGCTGCGTATCGTGGATTCTAAGGAGCCAGCCGGCCACTCCCAGCCAAAGGACCCCAAACACAAACAACGGCGCTTTTCCCTGGAAAACAAAACTCGCCTGCCGACATTTTGATGGCAGATTGCAGGAGCCACTTGGTACTATCAAACCAGCCCAACTTGGCACTTGTGCCACCATGGGTCTGGTCACCATCCTGCCTATCTTAGCTTTTCAGGACCTAGCCGGTCACTCCCTGCCATAGGCCCCCAGACACAAAGCTCGACCCGTTTCCCTGGCAAACAAAAGTAAGCTGCCCCGCTTCTGCATGGCAGATTGTAGGACGCACTTGGTACTATCAAACCAGCCCGACTTGGCACTGGTGCCACCTCTGGTCTGGGAACCATCCTGCGTATCGTGGATTCTAAGGAGCCAGCCGGCCACTCCCAGCCATAGGCACCCAAACACAAACAACGGCGCTTATCCCTGGAAAACAAAACTCGCCTGCCAACTTTTTGATGGCAGATTGCAGGAGCCACCTGGTACTATGAAACCAGCCCAACTTGGCACTGGTGCCACCATGGGTCTGGTCACCATCCTGCCTATCGTAGCTTTTCAGGAGCCAGCCGGTCACTCCCAGCCATAGGCCCCGAGACACAAATCTCGGCCCTTTTCCCTGGCAAACAAAAGTAAGCTACCCCGCTTCTGGATGGCAGATTGCAGGAGCCACTTTGCACGATCATACTAGCCCGACTTGGCACTGGTGCCACCTTGGGTCTGGGAACCATCCTGCGTATCGTGGATTCTAAGGAGCCAGCCGGCCACTCCCAGCCACAGGCCCCCAAACACAAACAACGGCGCTTTGCCCTGGAAATCAAAACTCGCCTGCCAAATTTTGACGGCAGATTGCAGGAGCCACTTGGTACTATCAAATCAGCCCAACTTGGGACTGGTGCCACCATGGGTCTGGTCACCATCCTGCCTATCGTAGCTTTTCAGGAGGCAGCCGGTCACTCCCAGCCATAGGCCCCCAGACAAAAACCTCGGCCCGTTTCCCTGGCAAACAAAAGTAAGCTGCCCTGCTTCTGGATGGCAGATTGCAGGAACCACTTGGTACTATCAAACCAGCAAAACTTGGCACTGGTGCCACCTTGGGTCTGGATACCATGCTGCGTATCGTGGATTCTAAGGAGCCAGCCGGCCACTCCCAGCCACAGGCCCCCAAACACAAACAACGGCGCTTTTCCCTGGAAAACAAAACTCTCCTGCCAACTTTTTGATGGCAGATTGCAGGAGCCCCTTGGTTTTATCAAATCAGCCCAACTTGGCACTGGTGCCACCATGGGTCTGGTCACCATCCTGCCTATCGTAACTTTTCAGGAGCCAGCCGGTCACTCCCAGCCATAGGTCCCCAGTCAAAAACCTCGGCCCGTTTCCCTGGCAAACAAAAGCAACCTACCCCGCTTCTGGATGGCAGATTGCAGGAGCCACTTTGCACCATCAAACTAGCCCGACTCGGCACTGGTGCCACCTCAGGTCTGGGAACCATGCTGCGTATCGTGGATTCTAAGGAGCCAGCCGGCCACTCCCAGCCACAGGCCCCCAATCACAAACAACGGCGCATTTCCCTGGATAACAAACTCGCCTGCCAACTATTTGATGGCAGATTGCAGGAGCCACTTGGTACTATCAAACCAGCCCAACTTGGCACTGGTGCCACCATGGGTCTGGTCACCATCCTGCCTATCGTAGCTTTTCAGGAGCCAGCCGGTCACTCCCAGCCATAGGCACCCAGACAAAAACCTTGGCCCGTTTCCCTGGCAAACAAAAGTAAGCTGCCCCGCTTCTGGATGGCAGATTGCAGGACGCACTTGGTACTATCAAACCAGCCCAACTTGGCACTGGTGCCACCTCAGGTCTGGGAACCATGCTGCGTATCGTGGATTCTAAGGAGCCAGCCGGCCACTCCCAGCCACAGACGCCCAAACAAAAACAACGGCGCTTTTCCCTGGAAAACAAAACTCGCCTGCCAAAATTTTGATGGCACATTGCAGGAGCCACTTGGTACTATCAAACCAGCCCAACTTGACACTGGTGCCACCATGGGTCTGGTCACCATCCTGCCTATCGTAGCTTTTCAGGAGCCAGCCGCTCACTCCCAGCCATAGGCCCCCAGACACAAAGCTCGGCCCGTTTCCCTGTCAAACAAAAGTAAGCTGCCCCGCTTCTGGATGGCAGATTCCAGGAGCCACTTGGTACTATCAAATCAGCCCAACTTGGCACTGGTGCCACCTCTGGTCTGGGAACCATCCTGCATATCGTGGATTCTAATTAGCCATCCGTCCACTCCCAGCCACAGGCCCCCAAACGCAAACAACGGCGCTTTACCCTGGAAAACAAAACTCGTCTGCCAACTTTTTGATGGCAGATTGCCGGAGCCACTTGGTAATATCAAACCGGCCCAACTTGGCACTGGTGCCACCTCTGGTCTGGGAACCATCTTGCGTATCGTGGATTCTAAGGAGCCAGCTGGCCACTCCCAGCCACAGGCCCCCAAACACAAACAACGGCGCTTTTCCCTGGAAAACAAAACTCGCCTGCCAACTTTTTGATGGCAGATTGCAGGAGCCACTTGCTACTATCAAATCAGCCCAACTTGGCACTTGTGCCACCATGCGTCTGGTAACCATCCTGCCTATCGTAGCTTTTCAGGAGCCAGCCGGTCACTCCCAGCCATAGGCCCCCAGACAAAAACCTCGGCCCGTTTCCCTGGCAAAGAAAAGTCAGCTGCCCCGCTTCTGGATGGCAGATTGCAGGAGCCACTTGGTACTATCAAACCAGCCCAACTTGGCACTGGTGCCACCATGGGTCTGGTAAACATCCTGCGTATCGTGGATTCTTAGGAGCCAGCAGGCCACTCCTAGCCATAGGCCCCCAAACAAAAACCTAGGCCTATTTCTCTGGCAAACAAAAGTAAGCTGCCCCGCTTCTGGATGGCAGATTGCAGGAGACACTTGGGACTATCAAACCAGCCCAACTTGGCACTGGTGCCACCTTGGATCTGGGAACCATGCTGTGTATCGTGGATTTTCAGGGGCCAGCCGGCCACTCTCAGCCATATGCCCCCAAACAGAAACCTCGGCCCGTTTCTCTGGCAAACAAAACTCAACTGCCCCTCTTCTGGATGGCAAATTGGAGGATGAACTTGATACTAAAACCGCAGGCCGACTTGGTAGTGGTGACACCTTGGGCCTGGGAACCATCATGCGTATCGAGCATTTTAAGGAGCCAGCCGGCCACTCCCAGCAATATGCCCCCAAAAACAATCCACGGAATTTTTCTCTGGCAAACAAAAATCAGCTGCCCCGCTTCTGGATGGCAGATTGCAGGAGCCACTTTGACCCATCAAACCAGCCCGACTTGGCACTGGTGCCACCTTGCATCTGGGAACCATGCTGCCTAGCGTGGATTTTCAGGGGCCAGCCGGCCACTCTCAGCTATATGCCCCCAAACAAAACCCACGGCCCGTTTCCCTGGCAAACAAAAGTAAGCTGCCCTGCATCTGGATGGCAGATTGCAGGAACCACTTGGTAGTATCAAACCAGCCCGACTTGGCACTGGTGCCACCTTGGGTCTGGGAACCATCCTGCGTATCGTGGATTCTAAGGAGCCAGCCGGCCACTCCCTGCCACAGGCCCCCAAACACAAACAACGGCGCTTTTCCCTGGAAAACAAAACTCGCCTGCCAACATTTTGATGGCAGATTGCAGGAGCAACTTGGTACTATCAAACCAGCCCAACTTGGCACTGGTGCCACCATGGGTCTGGTCACCATCCTGCCTATTGTAGCTTTCCAGGAGCCAGCCGGTCACTCCCAGCCATAGGCCCCCAAACACAAACCTCGGCCCGTTTCCCTGGCAAACAAAAGTAAGCTGCCCCGCTTCTGGATGGCAGATTGCAGGAGCCACTTGGTACTATCAAACCAGCCCGACTTGGAACTGGTGCCACCTTGGGTCTGGGAACCATGCTGCGTATCGCAGATTCTAAGGCGCCAGTCGGCCACTCCCAGCCACAAGACCCCAAACACAAACAACGGCGCTTTTCTCTGGCAAACAAAACTCAACTGCCCCTCTTTTGGATGGCAAATTGCAGGACGCACTTGGTACTATAAAAACAGCCCGACTTGGCACTGGTGCCACCTTGGGTCTGGGAACCATCGTGCGTATCGGTCTTTTTAATGAGACAGCCGACCACTCCCAGCCATATGCCCCCGAACACAACCCACGGCCCTTTCCTCTGGCAAACAAAACTCAGCTGCACCGCTTCTGGATGGCAGATTGCAGGAGCCACTTGGTACTATCAAACCAGCACGACATGGCACTGGTGCCAGCTTGGGTCTGGGAACCATCCTGCGTATTGTGGATTGTCAGGAGCCAGCTGAACACTCTCGGCCACAGACCCCAATCAAAAACAACGGCCCGTTTCACAGGCAAACAAAACTCAGCTGCCCCGCTTCTGGATGGGAGATTGCAGGAGGCACTTGACACTGTGAAACCAGCCCCACTTGGCACTGGTGCCACCTTGGGTCTGGGAACCATGCTGCGTATCATGGATTTTCAGGAGCCAGCCGGCCACTCCCAGCCATAGGCCCCCAAACACAAACCACAGCCTTTTTCTCTGGCAAACAAAATTCAGCTGCCCCACTTCTGGATGGCAGAGTGCAGGAGCCACTTGGGACTATCACACCAGCACAACATGGCACTGGTGCCACCTTGGATCTGGGAACCATCCTTCCTATCGTGGATTTTCAGGGGCCAGCCGGTCACTCTCTGCCATAGGCCCCAAACACAAACCACGGCCCTTTTCTCTGGAAAACAAAACTCAACTGCCCCTCTTCTGGATGGCAGATTGCAGGAGCCACTGGGTACTATGAAACCAGCCCTACTTGGCACTGGTGCCACCTTGGGTCTGGGAACCATGCTGCGTATCATGAATTTTCAGGAGCCAGCCGTCCACTGCCAGCCACAGGCCCCGAAACACAAACAACAGTCTTTTTCTCTGGCAAACAAAATTCAGCTGCCCCGCTTCTGGATGGCAGATTGCAGGAACCACTTGGTACTATCAAACCAGCCCAACTTGACAGTGGTGCCACCATGGGTCTGGTCACCATCCTGCCTATCGTAGCTTTTCAGGCGCCAGCCGGTCACTCCCAGCCATAGGCCCCAGACACAAACCTCGGCCTGTTTCCCTGGCACACAAAAGTAAGCTACCGCACTTCTGGATGGCAGATTGCAGTAGCCACTTTGCACCATCAAACCAGCCCGACTTGGCACTGGTGCCACCTCTGGTCTGGGAACCATGCTGCGTATCGTGGATTCTAAGGAGCCAGCCGGCCACTCCCAGCCACAGGCCCCCAAACACAAACAACGGCGCTTTTCCCTGGAAAACAAAACTCGCCTGCCAACATTTTGATGGCAGAGTGCAGGAGCCACTTGGTACTATCAAACCAGCCCAACTTGGCACTGGTGCCACCATGGGTCTGGTCACCATCCTGCCTATCGTAGCTTTTCAGGAGCCAGCCGGTCACTCCCAGCCATAGGCCCCCAGAAAAAATCTCGGTCCGTTTCCCTGGAAAACAAAAGTAAGCTGCCCTGCTTCTGGATGGCAGATTGCAGGAGCCACTTGGTGTTATCAAACCAGCCCGACTTGGCACTGGTGCCACCTTGGGTCTGGGAACCATCCTGCGTATCGTGTGTTCTAAGGAGCAAGCCGGCCACTCCCAGCCACAGTCCCCCAAACACAAACAACGGCGCTTTTCCCTGGAAAACAAAACTGGCCTGCCAACTTTTTGATGGCAGATTGCAGGAGCCACTTGGTACTATCAAACCAGCCCAACTTGGCACTGGTGCCACCATGGGTCTGGTCACCATCCTGCCTATCGTAGCTTTTCAGGAGCCAGCCGGTCACTCCCAGCCATATGTCCCCAGACAAATACCTCGGCCCGTTTCCCTGGCAAACAAAAGTAAGCTGCCCCGCTTCTGGATGGCAGATTGCAGGAGCCACTTGGTACTATCAAACCAGCCCAACTTGACACTGGTGCCACCTTGGCTCTGGGAACCATGCTGCGTAACCCGGATTCTAAGACGACAGGCAGCCACTGCCAGCCACAGGCCTCCAAACAAAATCAACGGCGCTTTTCCCTGGAAAACAAAACTCGCCTGACAACTTTTAGATGGCAGATTGCAGGAGCCAGTTGGTACCATCAAACCAGCCCAACTTGGCACTGGTGCCACCTTGGGTCTGGTCACCATCCTGCCTATTGTTGCTTTTCAGGAGCCAGCCGGTCACTCCTAGCCCTAGGCCCCCAGTCATAAACCTCGGCCCGTTTCCCTGGCACACAAATGTAAGCTACCCCGCTTCAGCATGGCAGATTTCAGGAGCCACTTTTCACCATCAAACCAGCCCGACGTGGCACTGGTGCCACCTTGGGTCTGGGAACCATCCTGCGTATCGTGTGTTCTAAGGAGCCAGCCGGCCACTCCCACCCACAGTCCCCCAAACACAAACAACGGCGCTTTTCCCTGGAAAACAAAACTCGCCTGCCAACTTTTTGATGGCAGTTTGCAGGAGCCACTTGGTACTATCAAACCAGCCCAACTTGGCACTGGTGCCACCATGGGTCTGGTCACCATCCTGCCTATCGTAGCTTTTCAGGAGCCAGGCGGTCACTCCCAGCCATAGGCCCCCAGACACAAACCTCGGCCCGTTTCCCTGGCAAACAAAAGTAAGCTGCCCCGCTTCTGCATGGCAGATTGCAGGTGCTATTTAGTACTATCAAACCAGCCCGACTTGGCACTGGTGCCACCTCTGGTCTGGGAACCATCCTGCCTATCGTGGATTTTCAGGCGCCAGACGGCCACTATCAGCCATATGCCCCCAAAAACAAACCACGGCCCTTTTCTCTGGTAAACAAAACTCAACTGCCCCTCTTCTGGATGGCAAATTTTAGGACGCACTTTGTACTACGAAAACCGCCCGACTTGGCACTGGTGCCACCTTGGGTCAGGGAACCATCCTGCCTATCGTAGCTTTTTAAGGAGCCAGCAGGCCACGCCCAGCCATATAGCCCCAAAAAAAAACCACGGACCATTTCTCTTGGAAACAAAAATCCGCTGCCCCGCGTCAGGATGGCAGATTGCAGGAGCCACTTTGCACCATCAAACCACCCCGACTTGGCACTGGTGCCATCTTGGATCTGGGAACCATCCTGCCTATCGTAGCTTTTCAGGAGCCAGGCGGTTACTCCCAACCATAGGCCCCCAGACAGAAAGCTCTGCCCGTTTCCCTGGCAAACAAAAGTAAGCTACCCCGCTTCTGGATGGCAGATTGCAGGAGCCCCTTGATACTATCAAACCAGCCCAACTTGACACTGGTGCCACTTTGGGTCTGGGAACCATGCTGCGTAAGGTAGATTCTAAGGCGCCAGGCGGCCACTCCCAGCCACAGGCCCCCAAATACAAACAACGGCGCTTTTCCCTGGAAAACAAAACTCGCCTGCCAGCTTTTTGATGGCAGATTGCAGGAGCCACTTGGTACTATCAAATCAGCCCAACTTGGCACTGGTGCCACTATGGGTCTGGGAACCATCCTGCCTATTGTAGCATTTCAGGAGCCAGCCGGTCACTCCCAGCCATAGGCCCCCAGACACAAACCTCGGACCGTTTCCCTGGCAAACAAAATTAACCTGCCCGATTCTGGATGGCAGATTGCAGGAGCCACTTGGTAGTGTCAAAACAGCCCGACTTGGCACTGGTGCCACCTTGGGTCTGGGAACCATCCTGAATATCGTGGATTCTAAGCAGCCACCCGGCCACTCCGTGCCACAGGCGCCCAAACACAAACAACGGCGCTTTTCCCTGGAAAACAAAACTCGCCTGCCAACATTTTGATGGCAGATTGCAGGAGCCACTTGGTACTATCAAACCAGCCCAACTTGGCACTGGTGCCACCATGGATCTGGTCACCATCCTGCCTATCGTAGCTTTTCAGGAGCCAGCTGGTCACTCCCAGCCATAAACCCCCAGACACATACGTCGGCCCGTTTCCCTGGAAAACAAAAGTAAGCACCCCCGATTCTGGATGGCAGATTGCAGGAGCCACTTGGTAGTATCAAATTAGCCAAACTTGGCACTGGTGCCATCATGGGTCTGGTAAACATCCTGCCTATCTTAGCTTTTCAGGAGCCGGCCGGTCACTCCCTGCCATAGGCCCCCAGAGAAATACCTCGGCCCGTTTCCCTGGCAAACAAAAGTAAGCTGCCCCGCTTCTGGATGGCAGATTGCAGGAACCACTTGCTACTATCAAACCAGCCCAACTTGGCACTGGTGCCACCTTGGCTCTGGGAACCATGCTGCGTAAAGTAGATTCTAAGAGGACAGGCGGACACTCCCAGCCACAGGCCTCTAAACAAAAACAACGGCGCGTTACCCTGGAAAACAAAACTCGCCTGCCAACTTTTTGATGGCAGATTGCAGGAGCCACTTGGTACTATCAAACCAGCCCAACTTGGCACTGGTGCCACCATGGGTCTGGTCACCATCCTGCCTATCGTAGCTTTTCAGGAGCCAGGCGGTCACTCCCAGCCATAGGCCCCCAGACAAATACCTCGGCCCGTTTCCCTGGCAAACAAAAGTAAGCTGCCCCGCTTCTGGATGGCAGATTGCAGGAGCCACATGGTACTATCAAACCAGGCCAACATGGCACTGGTGCCACCTTGGATCTGGGAACCATCCTGCCTATCGTGGATTTTCAGGCGCCAGCCGGCCACTCTCAGCCATATGCCCCCAAACACAAACCACGGCCTTTTTCTCTGGTAAACAAAACTCAACTGCCCCTCTTCTGGATGGCAAATAGCAGGACGCACTTGGTACTACGAAAACAGCCCGACTTGGCAGTGATGCCACCTTGGGTCAGGGAACCATCCTGCGTATCGATGTTTTTAAGGAGTCAGCCGGCAACGTCCAGCCATACACCCCCAAAAAATACCCACGGATCTTTTCTCCAGCAAGCAAAAATCCGCTGCCCCGCGCCTGGATGGCAGATTGCAGGAGCTATTTAGTATTATCAAACCAGCCCGACTTGGCACTGGTGCCACCATGGGTCTGGTCACCATCCTGCCTATCGTAGCTTTTCAGGAGCCAGCCGGTCACTCTCAGCCATAGGCCCCAAACACAAACCACGGCCCCTTTCTCTGGAAAACAAAACTCAACTGCCCCTCTTCTGGATGGCAGATTGCAGGAGCCACTGGGTACTATGAAACCAGCCCTACTTGGCACTGGTGCCACCTTGGGTCTGGGAACCATGCTGCGTATCATGGATTTTCAGGAGCCAGCCGTCCACTGCCAGCCACAGGCCCCGAAACACAAACAACAGCCTTTTTCTCTGGCAAACAAAATTCAGCTGCCCCGCTTCTGGATGGCAGATTGCAGGAACCACTTGGTACTAACAAACCAGCCCGACTTGGCACTGGTGCCACCTTGGGTCTGGGAACCATCCTGCGTATCGTGGATTCTAAGGAGCCAGCTGGCCACTCCCAGCCACAGGCCCCCAAACAAAATCAACGGCGCTTTTCCCTGGAAAACAAAACTCGCCTGCCAACTTTTTGATGGCAGATTGCAGGAGCCACTTGGTACTATCAAACCAGCCCAACTTGGCACTGGTGCCACCATGGGTCTGGTCACCATCCTGCCTATCGTAGCTTTTCAGGAGCCAGCCGGTCACTCCCAGCCATAGGCCCCCAGACACAAACCTCGGCCCGTTTCCCTGGCACACAAAAGTAAGCTACCGCACTTCTGGATGGCAGATTGCAGGAGCCACTTGGTACTATCAAACCAGCCCAACTTGGCACTGGTGCCACCTTGGCTCTGGGAACCATGCTGCGTAACCCGGATTCTAAGACGACAGGCAGCCACTGCCAGCAACAGGCCTCCAAACATAATCAACGGCGCTTTTCCCTGGAAAACAAAACTCGCCTGACAACTTTTAGATGGTAGATTGCAGGAGCCAGTTGGTACCATCAAACCAGCCCAACTTGGCACTGGTGCCACCTTGGGTCTGGTCACCATCCTGCCTATTGTTGCTTTTCAGGAGCCAGCCGGTCACTCCTAGCCCTAGGCCCCCAGTCATAAACCTCGGCCCGTTTCCCTGGCACACAAATGTAAGCTACCCCGCTTCAGGATGGCAGATTGCAGGAGCCACTTTTCACCATCAAACCAGCCCGACGTGGCACTGGTGCCACCTGGGGTCTGGGAACCATCCTGCGTATCATGTGTTCTAAGGAGCCAGCCGGCCACTCCCACCCACAGTCCCCCAAACACAAACAACGGCGCTTTTCCCTGGAAAACAAAACTCGCCTGCCAACTTTTTGATGGCAGATTGCAGGAGCCACTTGGTACTATCAAACCAGCCCAACTTGGCACTGGTGCCACCATGGGTCTGGTCACCATCCTGCCTATCGTAGCTTTTCAGGAGCCAGGCGGTCACTCCCAGCCATAGGCCCCCAAACACAAACCGCGGCCCGTTTCCCTGGCAAACAAAAGTAAGCTGCCCCGCTTCTGCATGGCAGATTGCAGGTGCTATTTAGTACTATCAAACCAGCCCGACTTGGCACTGATGCCACCTCTGGTCTGGGAACCATCCTGCCTATCGTGGATTTTCAGGCGCCAGACGGCCACTATCAGCCATATGCCCCCAAAAACAAACCACGGCCCTTTTCTCTGGTAAACAAAACTCAACTGCCCCTCTTCTGGATGGCAAATTTTAGGACGCACTTTGTACTACGAAAACCGCCCGACTTGGCACTGGTGCCACCTTGGGTCAGGGAACCATCCTGCCTATCGTAGCTTTTTAAGGAGCCAGCAGGCCACGCCCAGCCATATAGCCCCAAAAACAAACCACGGACCATTTCTCTTGGAAAAAAAAATCCGCTGCCCCGCGTCAGGATGGCAGATTGCAGGAGCCACGTTTCACCATCAAACCACCCCGACTTGGCACTGGTGCCATCTTGGATCTGGGAACCATCCTGCCTATCGTAGCTTTTCAGGAGCCAGCCGGTTACTCCCAACCATAGGCCCCCAGACAGAAAGCTCTGCCCGTTTCCCTGGCAAACAAAAGTAAGCTACCCCGCTTCTGGATGGCAGATTGCAGGAGCCACTTGGTACTATCAAACCAGCCCAACTTGACACTGGTGCCACTTTGGGTCTGGGAACCATGCTGCGTAACGTAGATTCTAAGGCGCCAGGCGGCCCCTCCCAGCCACAGGCCCCCAAATACAAACAACGGCGCTTTTCCCTGGAAAACAAAACTCGCCTGCCAGCTTTTTGATGGCAGATTGCTGGAGGCACTTGGTACTATCAAATCATCCCAACTTGGCACTGGTGCCACTATGGGTCTGGGAACCATCCTGCCTATTGTAGCACTGCAGGAGCCAGCCGGTCACTCCCAGCCATAGGCCCCCAGACACAAACCTCGGACCGTTTCCCTGGCAAACAAAATTAAGCTGCCCCGATTCTGGATGGCAGATTGCAGGAGCCACTTGGTAGTGTCAAAACAGCCCGACTTGGCACTGGTGCCACCTTGGGTCTGGGAACCATCCTGCGTATCGTGGATTCTAAGCAGCCACCCGGCCACTCCGTGCCACAGGCGCCCAAACACAAACAACGGCGCTTTTCCCTGGAAAACAAAACTCGCCTGCCAACTTTTTGATGGCAGATTGCAGGAGCCACTTGGTACTATCAAACCAGCCCAACTTGGCACTGGTGCCACCATGGGTCTGGTCACCATCCTGCCTATCGTAGCTTTTCAGGAGCCAGCCGGTCACTCCCAGCCATAAACCCCCAGACACAAACCTCGGCCCGTTTCCCTGGAAAACAAAAGTAAGCACCCCCGATTCTGGATGGCAGATTGCAGGAGCCACTTGGTAGTATCAAATTAGCCCAACTTGGCACTGGCGCCATCATGGGTCTGGTAAACATCCTGCCTATCTTAGCTTTTCAGGAGCCGGCCGGTCACTCCCTGCCATAGGCCCCCAGAGAAATACCTCGGCCCGTTTCCCTGGCACACAAAAGTAAGCTACCGCACTTCTGGATGGCAGATTGCAGGAGCCACTTGGTACTATCAAACCAGCCCAACTTGACACTGGTGCCACCTTGGCTCTGGGAACCATCCTGCGTAACGTAGATTCTAAGAGGACAGGCGGACACTCCCAGCCACAGGCCTCTAAACAAAAACAACGGCGCGTTACCCTGGAAAACAAAACTCGCCTGCCAACTTTTTGATGGCAGATTGCAGGAGCCACTTGGTACTATCAAACCAGCCCAACTTGGCACTGGTGCCACCATGGGTCTGGTCACCATCCTGCCTATCGTAGCTTTTCAGGAGCCAGCCGGTCACTCACAGCCATAGGCCCCCAGACAAATACCTCGGCCCGTTTCCCTGGCAAACAAAAGTAAGCTACCCCGCTTCTGGATGGCAGATTGCAGGAGCCACTTGGTACTATCAAACCAGGCCAACATGGCACTGGTGCCACCTTGGCTCTGGGAACCATCCTGCCTATCGTGGATTTTCAGGCGCCAGCCGGCCACTCTCAGCCATATGCCCCCAAACACAAACCACGGCCCTTTTCTCTGGTAAACAAAACTCAACTGCCCCTCTTCTGGATGGCAAATTGCAGGACGCACTTGGTACTACGAAAACAGCCCGACTTGGCAGTGATGCCACCTTGGGTCAGGGAACCATCCTGCGTATCGATGTTTTTAAGGAGTCAGCCGGCAACGTCCAGCCATATACCCCCAAAAAAAACCCACGGATCTTTTCTCCAGCAAGCAAAAATCCGCTGCCCCGCGTCTGGATGGCAGATTGCCGGAGCCAGTTGGTACCATCAAACCAGCCCAACTTGGCACTGGTGCCACCTTGGGTCTGGTCACCATCCTGCCTATTGTTGCTTTTCAGGAGCCAGCCGGTCACTCCTAGCCCTAGGCCCCCAGTCATAAACCTCGGCCCGTTTCCCTGGCACACAAATGTAAGCTACCCCGCTTCAGGATGGCAGATTGCAGGAGCCACTTTTCACCATCAAACCAGCCCGACGTGGCACTGGTGCCACCTTGGGTCTGGGAACCATCCTGCGTATCGTGTGTTCTAAGGAGCCAGCCGGCCACTCCCACCCACAGTCCCCCAAACACAAACAACGGCGCTTTTCCCTGGAAAACAAAACTCGCCTGCCAACTTTTTGATGGCAGTTTGCAGGAGCCACTTGGTACTATCAAACCAGCCCAACTTGGCACTGGTGCCACCATGGGTCTGGTCACCATCCTGCCTATCGTAGCTTTTCAGGAGCCAGGCGGTCACTCCCAGCCATAGGCCCCCAGACACAAACCTCGGCCCGTTTCCCTGGCAAACAAAAGTAAGCTGCCCCGCTTCTGCATGGCAGATTGCAGGTGCTATTTAGTACTATCAAACCAGCCCGACTTGGCACTGGTGCCACCTCTGGTCTGGGAACCATCCTGCCTATCGTGGATTTTCAGGCGCCAGATGGCCACTATCAGCCATATGCCCCCAAAAACAAACCACGGCCCTTTTCTCTGGTAAACAAAACTCAACTGCCCCTCTTCTGGATGGCAAATTTTAGGACGCACTTTGTACTACGAAAACCGCCCGACTTGGCACTGGTGCCACCTTGGGTCAGGGAACCATCCTGCCTATCGTAGCTTTTTAAGGAGCCAGCAGGCCACGCCCAGCCATATAGCCCCAAAAAAAAACCACGGACCATTTCTCTTGGAAACAAAAATCCGCTGCCCCGCGTCAGGATGGCAGATTGCAGGAGCCACTTTGCACCATCAAACCACCCCGACTTGGCACTGGTGCCATCTTGGATCTGGGAACCATCCTGCCTATCGTAGCTTTTCAGGAGCCAGCCGGTTACTCCCAACCATAGGCCCCCAGACAGAAAGCTCTGCCCGTTTCCCTGGCAAACAAAAGTAAGCTACCCCGCTTCTGGATGGCAGATTGCAGGAGCCCCTTGATACTATCAAACCAGCCCAACTTGACACTGGTGCCACTTTGGGTCTGGGAACCATGCTGCGTAACGTAGATTCTAAGGCGCCAGGCGGCCACTCCCAGCCACAGGCCTCTAAACAAGAACAACGGCGCTTTTCCCTGGAAAACAAAAGTCGCCTGACAACTTTTTGATGGCAGATTGCAGGAGCCACTTGGTACTATCAAATCAGCCCAACTTGGCACTGGTGCCACTATGGGTCTGGGAACCATCCTGCCTATTGTAGCACTGCAGGAGCCAGCCGGTCACTCCCAGCCATAGGCCCCCAGACACAAACCTCGGACCGTTTCCCTGGCAAACAAAATTAAGCTGCCCCGATTCTGGATGGCAGATTGCAGGAGCCACTTGGTAGTGTCAAAACAGCCCGACTTGGCACTGGTGCCACCTTGGGTCTGGGAACCATCCTGCGTATCGTGGATTCTAAGCAGCCACCCGGCCACTCCGTGCCACAGGCGCCCAAACACAAACAACGGCGCTTTTCCCTGGAAAACAAAACTCGCCTGCCAACTTTTTGATGGCAGATTGCAGGAGCCACTTGGTACTATCAAACCAGCCCAACTTGGCACTGGTGCCACCATGGGTCTGGTCACCATCCTGCCTATCGTAGCTTTTCAGGAGCCAGCCGGTCACTCCCAGCCATAAACCCCCAGACACAAACCTCGGCCCGTTTCCCTGGAAAACAAAAGTAAGCACCCCCGATTCTGGATGGCAGATTGCAGGAGCCACTTGGTAGTATCAAATTAGCCCAACTTGGCACTGGCGCCATCATGGGTCTGGTAAACATCCTGCCTATCTTAGCTTTTCAGGAGCCGGCCGGTCACTCCCTGCCATAGGCCCCCAGAGAAATACCTCGGCCCGTTTCCCTGGCACACAAAAGTAAGCTACCGCACTTCTGGATGGCAGATTGCAGGAGCCACTTGGTACTATCAAACCAGCCCAACTTGACACTGGTGCCACCTTGGCTCTGGGAACCATCCTGCGTAACGTAGATTCTAAGAGGACAGGCGGACACTCCCAGCCACAGGCCTCTAAACAAAAACAACGGCGCGTTACCCTGGAAAACAAAACTCGCCTGCCAACTTTTTGATGGCAGATTGCAGGAGCCACTTGGTACTATCAAACCAGCCCAACTTGGCACTGGTGCCACCATGGGTCTGGTCACCATCCTGCCTATCGTAGCTTTTCAGGAGCCAGCCGGTCACTCACAGCCATAGGCCCCCAGACAAATACCTCGGCCCGTTTCCCTGGCAAACAAAAGTAAGCTACCCCGCTTCTGGATGGCAGATTGCAGGAGCCACTTGGTACTATCAAACCAGGCCAACATGGCACTGGTGCCACCTTGGCTCTGGGAACCATCCTGCCTATCGTGGATTTTCAGGCGCCAGCCGGCCACTCTCAGCCATATGCCCCCAAACACAAACCACGGCCCTTTTCTCTGGTAAACAAAACTCAACTGCCCCTCTTCTGGATGGCAAATTGCAGGACGCACTTGGTACTACGAAAACAGCCCGACTTGGCAGTGATGCCACCTTGGGTCAGGGAACCATCCTGCGTATCGATGTTTTTAAGGAGTCAGCCGGCAACGTCCAGCCATATACCCCCAAAAAAAACCCACGGATCTTTTCTCCAGCAAGCAAAAATCCGCTGCCCCGCGTCTGGATGGCAGATTGCAGGAGCCAGTTGGTACCATCAAACCAGCCCAACTTGGCACTGGTGCCACCTTGGGTCTGGTCACCATCCTGCCTATTGTTGCTTTTCAGGAGCCAGCCGGTCACTCCTAGCCCTAGGCCCCCAGTCATAAACCTCGGCCCGTTTCCCTGGCACACAAATGTAAGCTACCCCGCTTCAGGATGGCAGATTGCAGGAGCCACTTTTCACCATCAAACCAGCCCGACGTGGCACTGGTGCCACCTTGGGTCTGGGAACCATCCTGCGTATCGTGTGTTCTAAGGAGCCAGCCGGCCACTCCCACCCACAGTCCCCCAAACACAAACAACGGCGCTTTTCCCTGGAAAACAAAACTCGCCTGCCAACTTTTTGATGGCAGTTTGCAGGAGCCACTTGGTACTATCAAACCAGCCCAACTTGGCACTGGTGCCACCATGGGTCTGGTCACCATCCTGCCTATCGTAGCTTTTCAGGAGCCAGGCGGTCACTCCCAGCCATAGGCCCCCAGACACAAACCTCGGCCCGTTTCCCTGGCAAACAAAAGTAAGCTGCCCCGCTTCTGCATGGCAGATTGCAGGTGCTATTTAGTACTATCAAACCAGCCCGACTTGGCACTGGTGCCACCTCTGGTCTGGGAACCATCCTGCCTATCGTGGATTTTCAGGCGCCAGATGGCCACTATCAGCCATATGCCCCCAAAAACAAACCACGGCCCTTTTCTCTGGTAAACAAAACTCAACTGCCCCTCTTCTGGATGGCAAATTTTAGGACGCACTTTGTACTACGAAAACCGCCCGACTTGGCACTGGTGCCACCTTGGGTCAGGGAACCATCCTGCCTATCGTAGCTTTTTAAGGAGCCAGCAGGCCACGCCCAGCCATATAGCCCCAAAAAAAAACCACGGACCATTTCTCTTGGAAACAAAAATCCGCTGCCCCGCGTCAGGATGGCAGATTGCAGGAGCCACTTTGCACCATCAAACCACCCCGACTTGGCACTGGTGCCATCTTGGATCTGGGAACCATCCTGCCTATCGTAGCTTTTCAGGAGCCAGCCGGTTACTCCCAACCATAGGCCCCCAGACAGAAAGCTCTGCCCGTTTCCCTGGCAAACAAAAGTAAGCTACCCCGCTTCTGGATGGCAGATTGCAGGAGCCCCTTGATACTATCAAACCAGCCCAACTTGACACTGGTGCCACTTTGGGTCTGGGAACCATGCTGCGTAACGTAGATTCTAAGGCGCCAGGCGGCCACTCCCAGCCACAGGCCTCTAAACAAGAACAACGGCGCTTTTCCCTGGAAAACAAAAGTCGCCTGACAACTTTTTGATGGCAGATTGCAGGAGCCACTTGGTACTATCAAATCAGCCCAACTTGGCACTGGTGCCACTATGGGTCTGGGAACCATCCTGCCTATTGTAGCATTTCAGGAGCCAGCCGGTCACTCCCAGCCATAGGCCCCCAGACACAAACCTCGGACCGTTTCCCTGGCAAACAAAATTAAGCTGCCCGATTCTGGATGGCAGATTGCAGGAGCCACTTGGTAGTGTCAAAACAGCCCGACTTGGCACTGGTGCCACCTTGGGTCTGGGAACCATCCTGCGTATCGTGGATTCTAAGCAGCCACCCGGCCACTCCGTGCCACAGGCGCCCAAACACAAACAACGGCGCTTTTCCCTGGAAAACAAAACTCGCCTGCCAACATTTTGATGGCAGATTGCAGGAGCCACTTGGTACTATCAAACCAGCCCAACTTGGCACTGGTGCCACCATGGATCTGGTCACCATCCTGCCTATCGTAGCTTTTCAGGAGCCAGCTGGTCACTCCCAGCCATAAACCCCCAGACACAAACGTCGGCCCGTTTCCCTGGAAAACAAAAGTAAGCACCCCCGATTCTGGATGGCAGATTGCAGGAGCCACTTGGTAGTATCAAATTAGCCAAACTTGGCACTGGTGCCATCATGGGTCTGGTAAACATCCTGCCTATCTTAGCTTTTCAGGAGCCGGCCGGTCACTCCCTGCCATAGGCCCCCAGAGAAATACCTCGGCCCGTTTCCCTGGCAAACAAAAGTAAGCTGCCCCGCTTCTGGATGGCAGATTGCAGGAACCACTTGCTACTATCAAACCAGCCGAACTTGGCACTGGTGCAACCTTGGCTCTGGGAACCATGCTGCGTAAAGTAGATTCTAAGAGGACAGGCGGACACTCCCAGCCACAGGCCTCTAAACAAAAACAACGGCGCGTTACCCTGGAAAACAAAACTCGCCTGCCAACTTTTTGATGGCAGATTGCAGGAGCCACTTGGTACTATCAAACCAGCCCAACTTGGCACTGGTGCCACCATGGGTCTGGTCACCATCCTGCCTATCGTAGCTTTTCAGGAGCCAGGCGGTCACTCCCAGCCATAGGCCCCCAGACAAATACCTCGGCCCGTTTCCCTGGCAAACAAAAGTAAGCTGCCCCGCTTCTGGATGGCAGATTGCAGGAGCCACATGGTACTATCAAACCAGGCCAACATGGCACTGGTGCCACCTTGGATCTGGGAACCATCCTGCCTATCGTGGATTTTCAGGCGCCAGCCGGCCACTCTCAGCCATATGCCCCCAAACACAAACCACGGCCCTTTTCTCTGGTAAACAAAACTCAACTGCCCCTCTTCTGGATGGCAAATAGCAGGACGCACTTGGTACTACGAAAACAGCCCGACTTGGCAGTGATGCCACCTTGGGTCAGGGAACCATCCTGCGTATCGATGTTTTTAAGGAGTCAGCCGGCAACGTCCAGCCATACACCCCCAAAAAATACCCACGGATCTTTTCTCCAGCAAGCAAAAATCCGCTGCCCCGCGTCTGGATGGCAGATTGCAGGAGCTATTTAGTATTATCAAACCAGCCCGACTTGGCACTGGTGCCACCATGGGTCAGGTCCCCATCCTGCCTATCGTAGCTTTTCAGGAGCCAGCCGGTCACTCTCAGCCATAGGCCCCAAACACAAACCACGGCCCCTTTCTCTGGAAAACAAAACTCAACTGCCCCTCTTCTGGATGGCAGATTGCAGGAGCCACTGGGTACTATGAAACCAGCCCTACTTGGCACTGGTGCCACCTTGGGTCTGGGAACCATGCTGCGTATCATGGATTTTCAGGAGCCAGCCGTCCACTGCCAGCCACAGGCCCCGAAACACAAACAACAGCCTTTTTCTCTGGCAAACAAAATTCAGCTGCCCCGCTTCTGGATGGCAGATTGCAGGAATCACTTGGTACTAACAAACCAGCCCGACTTGGCACTGGTGCCACCTTGGGTCTGGGAACCATCCTGCGTATCGTGGATTCTAAGGAGCCAGCTGGCCACTCCCAGCCACAGGCCCCCAAACAAAATCAACGGCGCTTTTCCCTGGAAAACAAAACTCGCCTGCCAACTTTTTGATGGCAGATTGCAGGAGCCACTTGGTACTATCAAACCAGCCCAACTTGGCACTGGTGCCACCATGGGTCTGGTCACCATCCTGCCTATCTTAGCTTTTCAGGAGCCAGCCGGTCACTCCCAGCCATAGGCCCCCAGACACAAACCTCGGCCCGTTTCCCTGGCACACAAAAGTAAGCTACCGCACTTCTGGATGGCAGATTGCAGGAGCCACTTGGTACTATCAAACCAGCCCAACTTGGCACTGGTGCCACCTTGGCTCTGGGAACCATGCTGCGTAACCCGGATTCTAAGACGACAGGCAGCCACTGCCAGCCACAGGCCTCCAAACAAAATCAACGGCGCTTTTCCCTGGAAAACAAAACTCGCCTGACAACTTTTAGATGGTAGATTGCAGGAGCCAGTTGGTACCATCAAACCAGCCCAACTTGGCACTGGTGCCACCATGGGTCTGGTCACCATCCTGCCTATCGTAGCTTTTCAGGAGCCAGGCGGTCACTCCCAGCCATAGGCCCCCAGACACAAACCGCGGCCCGTTTCCCTGGCAAACAAAAGTAAGCTGCCCCGCTTCTGCATGGCAGATTGCAGGTGCTATTTAGTACTATCAAACCAGCCCGACTTGGCACTGATGCCACCTCTGGTCTGGGAACCATCCTGCCTATCGTGGATTTTCAGGCGCCAGACGGCCACTATCAGCCATATGCCCCCAAAAACAAACCACGGCCCTTTTCTCTGGTAAACAAAACTCAACTGCCCCTCTTCTGGATGGCAAATTTTAGGACGCACTTTGTACTACGAAAACCGCCCGACTTGGCACTGGTGCCACCTTGGGTCAGGGAACCATCCTGCCTATCGTAGCTTTTTAAGGAGCCAGCAGGCCACGCCCAGCCATATAGCCCCAAAAACAAACCACGGACCATTTCTCTTGGAAAAAAAAATCCGCTGCCCCGCGTCAGGATGGCAGATTGCAGGAGCCACGTTTCACCATCAAACCACCCCGACTTGGCACTGGTGCCATCTTGGATCTGGGAACCATCCTGCCTATCGTAGCTTTTCAGGAGCCAGCCGGTTACTCCCAACCATAGGCCCCCAGACAGAAAGCTCTGCCCGTTTCCCTGGCAAACAAAAGTAAGCTACCCCGCTTCTGGATGGCAGATTGCAGGAGCCACTTGGTACTATCAAACCAGCCCAACTTGACACTGGTGCCACTTTGGGTCTGGGAACCATGCTGCGTAACGTAGATTCTAAGGCGCCAGGCGGCCCCTCCCAGCCACAGGCCCCCAAATACAAACAACGGCGCTTTTCCCTGGAAAACAAAACTCGCCTGCCAGCTTTTTGATGGCAGATTGCAGGAGCCACTTGGTACTATCAAATCATCCCAACTTGGCACTGGTGCCACTATGGGTCTGGGAACCATCCTGCCTATTGTAGCACTGCAGGAGCCAGCCGGTCACTCCCAGCCATAGGCCCCCAGACACAAACCTCGGACCGTTTCCCTGGCAAACAAAATTAAGCTGCCCCGATTCTGGATGGCAGATTGCAGGAGCCACTTGGTAGTGTCAAAACAGCCCGACTTGGCACTGGTGCCACCTTGGGTCTGGGAACCATCCTGCGTATCGTGGATTCTAAGCAGCCACCCGGCCACTCCGTGCCACAGGCGCCCAAACACAAACAACGGCGCTTTTCCCTGGAAAACAAAACTCGCCTGCCAACTTTTTGATGGCAGATTGCAGGAGCCACTTGGTACTATCAAACCAGCCCAACTTGGCACTGGTGCCACCATGGGTCTGGTCACCATCCTGCCTATCGTAGCTTTTCAGGAGCCAGCCGGTCACTCCCAGCCATAAACCCCCAGACACAAACCTCGGCCCGTATCCCTGGAAAACAAAAGTAAGCACCCCCGATTCTGGATGGCAGATTGCAGGAGCCACTTGGTAGTATCAAATTAGCCCAACTTGGCACTGGCGCCATCATGGGTCTGGTAAACATCCTGCCTATCTTAGCTTTTCAGGAGCCGGCCGGTCACTCCCTGCCATAGGCCCCCAGAGAAATACCTCGGCCCGTTTCCCTGGCACACAAAAGTAAGCTACCGCACTTCTGGATGGCAGATTGCAGGAGCCACTTGGTACTATCAAACCAGCCCAACTTGACACTGGTGCCACCTTGGCTCTGGGAACCATCCTGCGTAACGTAGATTCTAAGAGGACAGGCGGACACTCCCAGCCACAGGCCTCTAAACAAAAACAACGGCGCGTTACCCTGGAAAACAAAACTCGCCTGCCAACTTTTTGATGGCAGATTGCAGGAGCCACTTGGTACTATCAAACCAGCCCAACTTGGCACTGGTGCCACCATGGGTCTGGTCACCATCCTGCCTATCGTAGCTTTTCAGGAGCCAGCTGGTCACTCCCAGCCATAGGCCCCCAGACAAATACCTCGGCCCGTTTCCCTGGCAAACAAAAGTAAGCTACCCCGCTTCTGGATGGCAGATTGCAGGAGCCACTTGGTACTATCAAACCAGGCCAACATGGCACTGGTGCCACCTTGGCTCTGGGAACCATCCTGCCTATCGTGGATTTTCAGGCGCCAGCCGGCCACTCCCAGCCTCAGGCCCCCAAACACAAACCACGGCCCTTTTCTCTGGTAAACAAAACTCAACTGCCCCTCTTCTGGATGGCAAATTGCAGGACGCACTTGGTACTACGAAAACAGCCCGACTTGGCAGTGATGCCACCTTGGGTCAGGGAACCATCCTGCGTATCGATGTTTTTAAGGAGTCAGCCGGCAACGTCCAGCCATATACCCCCAAAAAAAACCCACGGATCTTTTCTCCAGCAAGCAAAAATCCGCTGCCCCGCGTCTGGATGGCAGATTGCAGGAGCTATTTAGTATTGTCAAACCAGCCCGACTTGGCACTGGTGCCACCATGGGTCTGGTCACCATCCTGCCTATCGTAGCTTTTCAGGAGCCAGCCGGTCACTCTCAGCCATAGGCCCCAAACACAAACCACGGCCCTTTTCTCTGGGAAACAAAACTCAACTGCCCCTCTTCTGGATGGCAGATTGCAGGAACCACTTTGCACCATCAAACTAGCCCGACTTGGCACTGGTGCCACCTCTGGTCTGGGAACCATGCTGCGTATCGTGGATTCTAAGGAGCCATCCGTCCACTCCCAGACACAGGTCCTCAAACACAAACAACGGCGCTTTTCCCTGGAAAACAAAACTCGCCTGCCAACTTTTTGATGGCAGATTGCAGGAGCCACTTGGTACTATCAAACCAGCCCAACTTGGCGTTGGTGCCACCATGGGTCTGGTCACCATCCTGCCTATCGTAGCTTTTCAGGAGCCAGCCGGTCACTCCCAGCCATAGGCCCCCAGACACAAAGCTCGGCCCGTTTCCCTGGCAAACACAAGTAAGCTGCCCTGCTTCTGGATGGCAGATTGCAGGACGCACTTGGTAGTGTCAAACCAGCCCGACTTGGCATTGGTGCCACCTCTGGTCTGGGAACCATCCTGCGTATCGTGGATTCTAAGCAGCCAGCCGGCCACTCCCAGCCACAGGCCCCCAAACACAAACAACGGCGCTTTTCCCTGGAAAACAAAACTCGCCTGCCAACATTTTGATGGCAGATTGCAGGAGCCACTTGGTACTATCTAATCAGCCCAACTTGGCACTGGTGCCACCATGCGTTTGGTCACCATCCTGCCTATCGTAGCTTTTCAGGAGCCAGACGGTCACTCCCAGCTATAGGCCCCCAGACAAAAACCTCGGCCCGTTTCCCTGGCATACAAAAGTAAGCTGCCCCGCTTCTGGATGGCAGATTGCAGGAACAACTTTGTACTATCAAACCAGCCCGACTTGGCACTGGTGCCACCTCTGGTCTGGGAACCATCCTGCGTATCGTGATTCTAAGGAGCCATCCGTCCACTCCCAGCCACAGGCCCCCAAACACAAACAACGGCGCTTTTCCCTGGAAAACAAAACTCGCCTGCCAACATTTTGATGGCAGATTGCAGGAGCCACTTGGTACTATCAAACCAGCCCAACTTGGCACTGGTGCCACCATGGGTCTGGTCACCATCCTGCCTATCGTAGCTTTTCAGGAGCCAGCCGGTCCCTCCCTGCCATAGGCCCCCAGAGAAAAACCTCGGCCCGTTTCCCTGGCAAACAAAAGTAAGCTACCCCGCTTCTGGATGGCAGATTGCAGGAGCCACTTTGCACCATCAAACTAGCCCGACTTGGCACTGGTGCCACCTCAGGTCAGGGAACCATCCTGCGTATCGTGGATTCTAAGCAGCCAGCCGGCCACTCCCAGCCACAGGCCCCCAAACACAAACAACGGCGCTTTTCCCTGGAAAACAAAACTGGCCTGCCAACTTTTTGATGGCAGATTGCAGGAGCCACTTGGTACTATCAAACCAGCCCAACTTGGCACTGGTGCCACCTCTGGTCTGGGAACCATCCTGCGTATCGTGGATTCTAAGCAGCCAGCCGGCCACTCCCAGCCACAGGCCCCCAAACACAAACAACGGCGCTTTTCCCTGGAAAACAAAACTGGCCTGCCAACTTTTTGATGGCAGATTGCAGGAGTCACTTGGTACTATCAAACCAGCCCAACTTGGCACTGGTGCCACCATGGGTCTGGTAACCATCCTGCCTATCGTAGCTTTTCAAGAGCCAGCCGGTCACTCCAAGCCATAGGCCCCCAGACAAAAACCTCGGCCCATTTCCCTGGCAAAGAAAAATAAGCTGCCCCGCTTCTGGATGGCAGATTGCAGGAGCCACTTTGCACCATCAAACCAGCCCGACTTGGCACTGGTGCCACCTCTGGTCTGGGAACCATCCTGCGTATCGTGGATTCTAAGGAGCCAGCCGGCCACTCCCAGCCACAGGCCCCCAAACACAAACCACAGCGCTTTTCCCTGGAAAACAAAACCCGCCTGCCGACATTTTGATGGCAGATTGCAGGAGCCACTTGCTACTATCAAATCAGCCCAACTTGGCACTTGTGCCACCATGGGTCTGGTCACCATCCTGCCTATCGTAGCTTTTCAGGAGCCAGCCGGTCACTCCCAGCCATAGGCCCCCAGACACAAAGCTCGGCCCGTTTCCCTGGCAAACAAAAGTAAGCTGCCCCGCTTCTGGATGGCAGATTGTAGGACGCACTTGGTACTATCAAACCAGCCCGACTTGGCACTGGTGCCACCTCAGGTCTGGGAACCATCCTGCGTATCGTGGATTCTAAGGAGCCAGCCGGCCACTCCCAGCCACAGGCCCCCAAACACAAACAACGGCGCTTTTCCCTGGAAAACAAAACTCGCCTGCCAAATTTTGACGGCAGATTGCAGGAGCCACTTGGTACTATCAAATCAGCCCAACTTGGGACTGGTGCCACCATGGGTCTGGTCACCATCCTGCCTATCGTAGCTTTTCAGGAGCCAGCCGGTCACTCCCAGCCATAGGCCCCCAGACAAAAACCTCGGCCCGTTTCCCTGGCAAACAAAAGTAAGCTGCCCTGCTTCTGGATGGCAGATTGCAGGAACCACTTGGTACTATCAAACCAGCAAAACTTGGCACTGGTGCCACCTTGGGTCTGGATACCATGCTGCGTATCGTGGATTCTAAGGAGCCAGCCGGCCACTCCCAGCCACAGGCCCCCAAACACAAACAACGGCGCTTTTCCCTGGGAAACAAAACTCTCCTGCCAACTTTTTGATGGGAGATTGCAGGAGCCACTTGGTTTTATCAAATCAGACCAACTTGGCACTGGTGCCACCATGGGTCTGGTCACCATCCTGCCTATCGTAGCTTTTCAGGAGCCAGCCGGTCACTCGCAGCCATAGGCCCCCAGACAAAAAGCTCGGCCCGTTTCCCTGGCAAACAAAAGTAAGCTACCCCGCTTCTGGATGGCAGATTGCAGGAGCCACTTTGCACCATCAAACTAGCCCGTCTTGGCACTGGTGCCACCTCTGGTCTGGGAACCATCCTGCGTATCGTGGATTTTAAGGAGCCAGTCGGCCACTCCCAGCCATACGCCTCCAAACACAAACACTGGTCCGTTTCCCTGGCAAAGAAAAGTAAGCTGCCCCGCTTCTGGATGTCAGATTGCAGGAACCACTTGTTGCCAAGTTGGGGTGGTTTGATAGTACCAAGTGGCTCCTGCAATCTTCCATCAAAAAGTTGGCAAGCGAGTTTTGTTTGCCAGGGAAAAGCGCCGTTGTTTGTGTTTGGGGGCCTGTGGCTGGGAGTGGCCAGCTGTCTCCTTAGAATCCACGATACGCAGGATGGGTCCCAGACCAGAGGTGGCACCAGTGCCAAGTCGGGCTGGTTTGATGGTGCAAAGTGACTCCTGCAATCTGCCATCCAGAAGCGGGGTAGCTGACTTTTGTTTGCCAGGGAAATGGGCAGAGCTTTGTGTCTGGGGGCCTATGGCTGGGAGTGACCGGCTGCCTCCTGAAAAGCTACGATAGGCAGGATGGTGACCAGACCCATGGTGGCACCAGTGCCAAGTTGGGCTGGTTTGATAGTACCAAGTGGCTCCTGCAATCTGCCATCAAAAAGTTGGCAGGTGAGTTTTGTTTTCCAGGGAAAAGCGCCGTTGTTTGTGTTTGGGGGCCTGTGGCTGGGAGTGGCTAGCTGGCTCCTTAGAACCCACGATACGCAGGATGGTTCCCAGACCAGAGGTGGCACCAGTGCCAAGTTGGGCTGGTTTGATGGTACAAAGTGGCTCCTGCAATCTGCCATCCAGAAGCGGGACAGCTTAATTTTGTTTCCCAGGGAAACGGGCCGAGGTATTTGTCTGGGGGCCTATGGCTGGGAGTGACAGGCTGGCTACTGAAAAGCTACGATAGGCAGGATGGTTACCAAACTCATGGTGGCACCAGTGCCAAGTCGGGCTGGTTTGATAATACTAAATAGCTCCTGCAATCTGCCATCCAGACGGGGGGCAGCGGATTTTTGTTTGCTGGAGAAAAGTTCCGTGGTTTTTTTTTGGGGGTATATGGCTGGACGTGGCCGGCTGTTTCTTAAAAGATCAATACGCAGGATTGTTCCCTGACCCAAGGTGGCATCAGTGCCAAGTCGGGCTGTTTTCGTAGTACCAAGTGCGTCCTGCAATTTGCCATCCAGAAGAGGGGCAGTTGAGTTTTGTTTGCCAGAGAAAAGGGCCGTGGTATATGTTTGGGGGCATATGGTTGAGAGTGGCCGGCTGGCCCCTGAAAATCCACTATAGGCAGGATGGTTCCCAGAACCAACGTGGCACCAGTGCCATGTTGGCCTGGTTTGATAGTACCATGTGGCTCCTGCAATCTGCCATCCAGAAGCGGGGCTGCTTACTTTTGTTTGCCAGGGAAACGGGCCGAGATATTTGTCTGGGGGCCTATGGCTGGGAGTGAGCGGCTGGCTCCTGAAAAGCTACGATAGGCAGGATGGTGACCAGACCCATGGTGGCACCAGTGCCAAGTTGGGCTGGTTTGATAGTACCAAGTGGCTCCTGCAATCTGCCATCAAAAATTTGGCAGGCGAGTTTTGTTTTCCAGGGAAAAGCGCCGTTGTTCTTGTTTAGAGGCCTGTGGCTGGGAGTGGCCGGCTGCCTCCGTTGAACCCAGGATACGCAGGATGGTTCCCAGACCCAAGGTGGCACCAGTGCCAAGTTGGGCTGGTTTGATAGTACCAAGTGGCTCCTGCAATCTGCCATCCAGAAGCGGGACAGCTTACCTTTGTTTCCCAGGGAAACGGGCCGAGGTATTTGTCTGGGGGCCTATGGCTGGGAGTGACCGGCTGGCTACTGAAAAGCTACGATAGGCAGGATGGTTACCAGACTCATGGTGGCACCAGTGCCAAGTCGGGCTGGTTTGATAATACGAAATAGCTCCTGAAATCTGCCATTCAGACGCGGGGCAGCGGATTTTTGTTTGCTGGAGAAAAGTTCCATGGTTTTTTTTTGGGGGTATATGGCTGGACGTGGCCGGCTGGCTCCTTAAAAAGATCGATACGCAGGATTGTTCCCTGACCCAAGGTGGCATCACTGTCAAGTCGGGCTGTTTTCGTAGTACCAAGTGCGTCCTGCAATTTGCCATCCAGAAGAGGGGCAGTTGAGTTTTGTTTGCCAGAGCAAAGGGCCGTGGTATGTGTTTGGGGGCATATGGCTGAGAGTGGCCGGCTGGCCCCTGAAAATCCACGATAGGCAGGATGGTTCCCAGAGCCAAGGTAGCACCAGTGCCATGTTGGCCTGGTTTGATAGTACCATGTGGCTCCTGCAATCTGCCATCCAGAAGCGGGGCAGCTTACTTTTGTTTGCCAGGGAAACGGGCCGAGGTATTTGTCTGGGGGCCTATGGCTGGGAGTGACCGGCTGGCTCCTGAAAAGCTACGATAGGCAGGATGGTGACCAGACCCAAAGTGGAACCAGTACCAAGTTGGGCTGGTTTGATAGTACCAAGTGGCTCCTGCAATCTGCCATCAAAAATTTGGCAGGCGAGTTTTGTTTTCCAGGGAAAAGCGCCGTTGTTTAGAGGCCTGTGGCTGGGAGTGGCCGCCTGTCCTCGTAGAATCTACGTTACGCAGCATGGTTCCCAGAGCCAAGGTGGCACCAGTGCCAAGTCGGGCAGGTTTGATAGTACCAAATGCATCCTGCAATCTGCCATCCAAAAGCGGGGCAGTTTACTTTTGTTTGCCAGGGAAACGGGCCGAGGTTTGTGTCTGGGGGCCTATGGCAGGGAGTGACCGGCTGGCTCCTGAAAAGCTACGATAGGCAGGATGTTTACCAGACCCATGGTGGCACCAGTGCCAAGTTGGGCTGATTTGATAGTACCAAGTGGCTCCTGCAATCTGCCATCCAGAATCGGGGCAGCTTACTTTTGTTTTCCAGGGAAACGGGCCGAGGTTTGTGTCTGGGGGTCTATGGCTGGGAGTGACCGGCTGGCTCCTGAAAAGCTACGATAGGCAGGATGGTGACCAGACCCATGGTGGCACCAGTGCCAAGTTGGGCTGGTTTGATAGCACCAAGTGGCTCCTGCAAGCTGCCATCAAAATGTTGGCAGGCGATTTTTGTTTTCCAGGGAAAAGCGCCGTTGTTTGTGTTTGGGCGCCTGTGGCTCAGAGTGGCCGGGTGGCTCCTTAGAATCCACGATACGCGGCATGGTTCCCAGACCCAAGGTGGCACCAGTGCCAAGTCGGGCTGGTTTGACACTACCAAGTGGCTCCTGCAATCTGCCATCCAGAATCGGGGCAGCTTAATTTTGTTTGCCAGGGAAACGGTCCGAGGTTTGTGTCTGGGGGCCTATGGCTGGGAGTGACCGGCTGGCTCCTGAAATGCTACAATAGGCAGAATGGTTCCCAGACCCATAGTGGCACCAGTGCCAAGTTGGGATGATTTAATAGTACCAAGTGGCTCCTGCAATCTGCCATCAAAAAGCTGGCAAGCGAGTTTTGTTTTCCAGGGAAAAGCGCCGTTGTTTGTGTTTGGGGGCCTGTGGCTGGGAGTTGCCGGCTGGCTCCTTAGAATCCACGATATGCAGGATTGTTCCCAGACCCAAGGTGGCACCAGTGCCAAGTCGGGCTGGTTTGATGGTGCAAAGTGGCTCCTGCAATCTGCCATCCAGACGCGGGGCAGCGGATTTTTGTTTCCGTGAGAAATGGTCCGTGGTTTGTTTTTGGGGGTATATGGCTGTGCGTGGCCGGCTGGCTCCTTAAAAAGCTCGATATGCAGGATGGTTCCCTGACACAAGGTGGCACCAGTGCCACGTCGGGCGGTTTTCGTAGTACAAAGTGCGTCCTAAAATTTGCCATCCAGAAGAGGGGCAGTTGAGTTTTGTTTGCCAGAGAAAAGGGACGTGGTTTGTTTTTGGGGGCATATGGCTGATAGTGGCCGGCTGGCCCCTGAAAATCCACGTTAAGCAGGATGGTTCCCACACCAGAGGTGTCACCAGTGCCAAGTCGGGGTGGTTTGATAGTACTAAATAGCTCCTGCAATCTGCCATGCAGAAGCGGGGCAGCTTACTTTTGTTTGCCAGGGAAACGGGCCGAGGTTTGTGTCTGGGGGCCTATGGCTGCGAGTGACCGGCTGGCTCCTGAAAAGCTACGATAGGCAGGATGGTGACCAGACCCATGGTGGCACCAGTGCCAAGTTGGGCTGGTTTGATAGTACCAAGTGGCTCCTGCAATCTGCCATCAAAAAGTTGGCAGGCGAGTTTTGTTTTCCAGGGAAAAGCGCCGTTGTTTGTGTTTGGGGGCCTGTGGCTGGGAGTGGCTAGCTGGCTCCTTAGAACCCACGATACGCAGGATGGTTCCCAGACCAGAGGTGGCACCAGTGCCAAGTTGGGCTGGTTTGATGGTGCAAAGTGGCTCCTGCAATCTGCCAGCCAGAAGCGGGGTAGCTTACTTTTGTTTGCCAGGGAAACGGGCCGAAATATTTGTCTAGGGGCCTCTGGCTGGGGGTGACTGGGTGGCACCTGAAAAGCTACGATAGGCAGGATGGTGACCAGACCCATGGTGGCACCAGTGCCAAGTTGGGCTGATTTGATAAAACCAAGTGGCTCCTGCAATCTGCCATCAAATGTTTGGCAGGCGAGTTTTGTTTTCCAGGGAAAAGCACCGTTGTGTGTGTTTTGGGGCCTGTGGCTGGGAGTGGCTAGCTGGCTCCTTAGAATCCACGATACGCAGGATGGTTCCCAGACCCAAGGTGGCACCAGTGCCAAGTCGGGCTGGTTTGATAGTACCAAGTGGTTCCTGCAATCTGCCATCCAGAAGCGGGGCAGCTGAATTTTGTTTGCCAGAGAAAAAGGCTGTTGTTTGTGTTTCGGGGCCTGTGGCTGGCAGTGGCCGGCTGGCTCCTGAAAATCCATGATACGCAGCATGGTTCCCAGACCCAAGGTGGCACCAGTGCCAAGTGGGGCTGGTTTCACAGTGTCAAGTGCCTCCTGCAATCTCCGATCCAGAAGCGGGGCAGCTGAGTTTTGTTTGCCTGTGAAACGGGCCGTTGTTTTTGATTGGGGTCTGTGGCCGAGAGTGTTCGGCTGGCTCCTGACAACCCACAATACGCAGGATGTTTCCCAGACCCAAGGTGGCACCAGTGCCAAGTCGGGCTGGTTTGATAGTACCAAGTGGCTCCTGCAATCTGCCATCCAGAAGCGGTGCAGTTGAGTTTTGTTTGCTGGAGAAAAGGGCCGTGGGTTGTGTTTGGGGGCATATGGCTGGGAGTGGCCGGCTGTCTCATTAAAAAGATCGATACGCAGGATGGTTCCCAGACCCAAGGTGGCACCAGTGCCAAGTAGGGCTGTTTTTATAGAACCAAGTGCGTCCTGCAATTTGCCATCCAGAAGAGGGGCAGTTGAGTTTTGTTTGCCAGAGAATAGCGCGGTTGTTTGTGTTTGGGGGCTTGTGGCTGGGAGTGGCCGACTGGCGCCTTAGAATCTGTGTTACGCAGCATGGTTCCCAGACCAGAGGTGGCACCAGTGCCAAGTTGGGCTGGTTTGATAGTACCAAGTGGCTCCTGCAATCTGCCATCCAGAAGCGGGGCAGCTTACTTTTGTTTGCCAGGGAAACGGGCCGAGGTTTGTGACTGGGGACCTATGGCTGGGAGTGACCGGCTGGCTCCTGGAAAGCTACAATAGGCAGGATGGTGACCAGACCCATGGTGGCACCAGTGTCAAGTTGGGCTGGTTTGATAGTACCAAGTGGCTCCTGCAATCTGCCATGAAAATGTTGGCAGGCGAGTTTTGTTTTCCAGGGAAAAGCGCCGTTGTTTGTATTTGGGGGCCTGTGGCTGGGAGTGGCCGGCTGGCTCCTTTGAACCCACGATACGCAGGATGGTTCCCAGACCGAAGGTGGCACCAGTGCCAAGTCGGGCTGGTTTGATACTACCAAGTGCATCCTGCAATCTGCCATCCAGAAGCGGGGCAGCTTAATTTTGTTTGCCAGGGAAACGGGCCGTGGGTTTTGTTTGGGGGCCTATGGCTGAGAGTGGCCGGCTGGCTCCTGAAAATCCACGCTAGGCAGCATGGTTCCCAGATGCAAGGTGGCACCAGTGCCAAGTCGGGCTGGTTTGATGGTGCAAAGTGGCTCCTGCAATCTGCCATCCAGAAGCGGGGCAGCTGATTTTTGTTTGCCAGAGAAAAATTCCGTGGATTGTTTTTGGGGGCATATTGCTGGGAGTGGCCGGCTGGCTCCTTAAAATGCTCGATACGCATGATGGTTCCCAGGTCCAAGGTGTCACCACTACCACGTCGGCCTGCGGTTTTAGTATCAAGTTCATCCTGCAATTTGCCATCCAGAAGAGGGGCAGTTGAGTTTTGTTTGCCAGAGAACAGGGCCGAGGTTTCTGTTTGGGGACATATGGCTGAGAGTGGCCGGCTGGCCCCTGAATATCCACAATACACAGCATGGTTCCCAGATCCAAGGTGGCACCAGTGCCAAGTTGGGCTGGTTTGATAGTACCAAGTGTCTCCTGCAATCTGCCATCCAGAAGCGGGGCAGCTTACTTTTGTTTGCCAGAGAAATAGGCCTAGGTTTTTGTTTGGGGGCCTGTGGCTAGGAGTGGCCGGCTGGCTCCTAAGAATCCACGATACGCAGGATGTTTCCCAGACCCAAGGTGGCACCAGTGCCAAGTCGGGCTGGTTTGATAGTACCAAGTGGCTCCTGCAAACTCCATCAAAAAGTTGGCAGGCGTGTTTTGTTTTCCAGGGAACAGCGCCGTTGATTTTGTTTGGGGGCCTGTGGCTGGGAGTGGCCGGCTGGCTCCTTAGAATCCACCATACGCAGGATGGTTCCCAGACCCAAGGTGGCACCAGTGCCAAGTCGGGCTGGTTTGATAGTCCCAAGTGGCTCCTGCAAACTGCCATCCAGAAGCGGGGCCGCTGAGTTTTGTTTGCCAGGGAAATGGGCCGTTGTTTGTGTTTGGGGGCCTGTGGCTGGGAGTGTTCGGCTGGTTCCTGAATATGTACGATACGCAGGATTGTTCCCAGACCCAAGGTGGCACCAGTGCCAAGTCGGGCTGGTTTGATGGTGCAAAGTGGCTCCTGCAATCTGCCATCCAGACGCGGGGCAGCGGATTTTTGTTTCCATGAGAAATGGTCCGTGGTTTGTTTTTGGGGGTATATGGCTGGGCCTGGCCGGCTGGCTCCTTAAAAAGCTCGATATGCAGGATGGTTCCCTGACACAAGGTGGCACCAGTGCCACGTCGGGCGGTTTTCGTAGTACAAAGTGCGTCCTAAAATTTGCCATCCAGTAGAGGGGCAGCTGAGTTTTGTTTGCCAGAGTAAAGGTCCGTGGTTTGTTTTTGGGGGCATATGGCTGAGAGTGGCTGGCTGGCCCCTGAAAATCCACGATACACAGGATGGTTCCCAGATCCAAGGTGGCACCTGTGCCAAGTCGGGCTGATTTGATAGTACTAAGTAGCTCCTGCAATCGTCCATCCAGAAGCGGGGCAGCTTACTTTTGTTTGCCAGGGAAACGGGCCGAGGTTTGTGTTTGGGGGCCTATGGCTGAGAGTGACCGGCTGGCTCCTGAAAAGCTACAATAGGCAGGATGGTGACCAGACCCATGGTGGCACCAGTGCCAAGTTGGGCTGGTTTGATAGTACCAAGTGGTTCCTGCAATCTGCCATCCAGAAGCAGGGCAGCTGAGTTTTATTTGCCAGAGAAAAGGGCCTTGGTTTGTGTTTGGGGGCATATGGCTGGGTGTGGCCAGCTGGCTCCTTAAAATGCACGATATGCAACATGGCTCCCAGACCCAAGGTGGCACCAGTGCCAAGTTGGGCTGGTTTGATAGTACCAAGTGGCTCCTGCAATCTTCCATGATCACGTGGAGAAATACTTTCTGGTTTCAGCCTCATGCTCTTTCTTCTCTCCCTCAACTTCTCTATCACCTCTCATCTGGTTCACATGCGCTGTCTTCAAGGTCCACAGGCTACTTTTCACAGAATCTTCTGGCCTGATGAAGTAAGAATGATGAATAGAACAGAGCTGGGATCTATTTTCCAGTTTGGATAAAATGCATTCTGCACACAAATCCAAGGAGAACGTGCTGCCCCGATGCCCAGAAAATCTTTCACTCCTGCTAGTGTTCTACGTCAACCGCAACTTAGTCTGAAAGAAAAGCTTTTTCTCTGAGAACATCTGAGAGGTTTGCATGAAGCACTGATATCTGACATATGCAATTTTGAATAGGAGAGGAAAAAGAAAATGGCAAGGAGTTTTTAATTTTAGTGGTTTCAATTTTAATTTCCGTGCACTTTTTCAAAACTTGTCAGCTCAAATGCCCATCAACATCTTTTAGTCATCTGTAAGTCAGTATTCATATAAAATGTGCTTCAAATCCAAAGAATTTCAAATTTGCACTCCAAGCTTCTATGCCTAGATTTATGATTTCCTACACATATTAGATGAAAGGAAGGCCTTTTTTACTGTGGGAGTGCTGGAACACTGGAACAGGTTGCCCAGAGAAGTTGTGGGTGTCCCATCCCTGAAAGTATTCAAGGTCACCTTGGACGGGGCTTGGAGCAGCAACAAAGGAGAAGCTTGATGGTAGAGAAACAAAGTCGGACTATAGAAGAAACTCGGATTGAAGTATAGGATCAAGTTTTCTCTCAGCTCTTGGGGTAAATTCAAAGTTGTACAAAATGACATTTATCTGTGCTATTCACTACTGTAACAGAAAGTTTCATGAAAACTGTACAGAAGATAGTAAATTTTAAAAGAGATAAGAATTACAGCATAAAATCCATGGGATAGGTTACAACATGAGACACTCTCTAAGAGAAAATCTCTTTGTTTCAGCACTTCATCGGGGTAAGATTTCATGAAATGCCAAAGAAGGCGGCAAAATATCATTCGGGACATTATTTACTGGAATTCAGCCTGGCCATTAGTAGGAACTGCCTTTGAACATATCATGTAGATATACCACACACACTTTCCCTTCACTGAAAAATTACTGTTTACAACAAATAAGCAATTGACGATCAAAATTGATTGAAAGCATCTTAAACATGTCAAGTATTTCATTGTAGATGATCTGTGATCCAAATGCTTCTTCCACCTTCGAGAGGGACAGAAGAATTCTTCCATATCATGATGGTTTAAAATTGTATCAACCAATGTTTTCTGCTGAAAAGATATCATCTATTTTTTTCTATTTTTGGAAGAAAATATTCCTAGACATACAACAGGTGAGAACTAAGTAATTTTAAAGAAACAAATGAAATGAAAATATTCTGTAAATAGAATGAAATGAAAAGCTGTGTTTTAAATAGGAGCTAAATATTAAACAGAATTTTTGTACCAGGCATTTGAATTACTGCACCAGCTCTTTTGCCCATCAAGAGAGGCATTTAGCATTTCAGTCTTTTCCAAGGTGTTCATGATCTGCTATGCTGATCTCTGTGTGTGCCTAGGTGTGTGTGGAGGGGGGGGCATATGAAGGGGAGTGTGTATGTTTGCTTTACAATTGTTGTGGCAGATTCATGCCTCAGCTCCACATTTTGTTTTAAAAAGGTCACACCGAGTGGATATGAAGTTTACTATCAACAAGAGATCGATTCCCAAATCATCCATTTGACTCTCCCTTATAAATCATGTGCTTTGTTGCATATTTTATCAAATATACTTTCAAGCCAGATGGAGGAAGGAGGATGTGGGAATCCCTCCACCATCTTGCAACTTTTATGTAAGTAGGTTTTCAAGAAAATCATCATTTCTCTTTTAAATATGTCTGGAACAGGCATGATGGTAGTGTCAACCTGTTGGAGTTTTTGTTGCTGGAAGAAGTTGTACAAAAGGATTGGTTTTTACATTGACCAGTTACTGAATCAAGCGCAGGAATACATTGGAAATTTAGCTGGGGGTTCCTTTTCCCAGCAGACTACTTCTAGAACGAGCTTGTACACTGAAGCTGACTCTTTTGCTCTCTTTTTGTTTCTTTCCTATTTTCTTGGCTTCTTTGCCACTATCTAGACAATTTTGGAACTTTGTTCCCAACTAAAATGGTTTCAATAGTCTGATTGTGATCATACATTTTTACAAGGAATTTTTAAAATCTTTCCTCGAGTCCAGAAAGTCAAGGACTTAGATCTTTTTCTTCCCTTATCAATATTGCCATGAAATTGATAAATAAAGACCAACTCTTTATTTTTGTTTTTAACCCACGTAGATAATTCCCATCCATTAATCCATTTTGTGGACCAATAGCTGCCATTCTGATGGAAGCTGTCACTTCTTAACAATAGGCATTCTGTGACTATGTTGACTGCACTTTGGGTGAAGATCCTAACTGGTCTTAGATATACATAGGGAGAAATTTGCTCAGCCAGTGTCAGTCTTAAGCATGCGTATCAGAAGATCTTTCTAGAGCTGGGAATTTTCCCATGAAAGGGATTCAGTTAGGGAAGAGACACTTGTGCCAGAGTTTTACATTCTTCTTGAACACTGCTTAAGGAACTTAGATGCCATGTCCATTTGGATCTCTGTCTGCACAGAACTTTGTCATGCCAGTGCTTTGAAATGCATCTTGAAGAGAATTCACTAGCACAGAATGAAAGAGAGTGGAAGGGGTTGGTGGGGCTAACCAGGCCCAACCCCCCTGCCTAAACCAGGATACCTAGAGCCTCTTGCCCAGGATTCTATCTGGGTGTACTTTTAATGTCTTCAAAGATCCAGGCTCCACAATCTTTCTGGGCAGTCTGTGCCGTGGTTCAGTCACCCTGACAGTAAAGAAACATTTACTGATGTTCAAAGGCAATCTCCTGTATTTCAGTGTGTGCCCACTGCCTCTTGTCTTTTCCCTCAGCATCACTGAAAAGACACTGATTCCCTCCCCTTTGCACTATTGCTTCCATATGTATGTGTGATGCCATGTAGAGGTATGTCAAAAACCTCCCTGAAGCCCAGGCAGATAATATTCCCTTCATCTACCAGTCAAGTTGATTCATCAGAGGAGTTTAAAGTGATGTTCAGCATGAAATTCCCCTGAAAAATCATGCTAACTACATTATTTGGTCATCTGTCATGTGCCTGGCAAGGATTTCCAGGAAGAGCTGCTTCATCAACTTCCTGGGGATAAAAAAGAGGCTGGCTGGTTTGTACTATGGCGAGTCCTCTTAATTGCCTTTTTTGAAGATGGGTGTCATTTGCTAACATCCACTCTTTAGCTCCTCTTCTCATCTACACCTCGGCAAAAAGCTTTTCCACTATGTCTGGCTAGGAAAAACTGTGCCAGCACAGAAAACATCTCCCATCGTGTTCTAGAAGTTGCACGGATGTCTGCCAAGTGTTTGGCAGGAAGAAAAGAAAAGTTGTCCAAAACAGCTTCCAATCGAATGTTCCTGTGATTGGAAAAGTCAGGAGAGTGCAAAGGTACTGTTTTCTATCAGTTGGCAAGGTGCGCACACAATCCCAGTGTTGTACAGCTTGCTTCTTCACCTTCCCGAAGCTGCCGCTCTCGCCGGCTGCCGGAGCCCAAGAAGCGGCTTCTTCGCGCAAAGACGATTGTGCCGCTCACAGTGCTCTCCTTAGCGCGGCTTCTGCCGAAAGACGCCCGGCAGCGGCTCTTACCTCCGGAGAGCATCCTACCTTCGTCTTTAGCTCCTCTTCTCATCTACACCTCGGCAAAAAGCTTTTCCACTATGTCTGGCTAGGAAAAACTGTGCCAGCACAGAAAACATCTCCCATCGTGTTCTAGAAGTTGCACGGATGTCTGCCAAGTGTTTGGCAGGAAGAAAAGAAAAGTTGTCCAAAACAGCTTCCAATCGAATGTTCCTGTGATTGGAAAAGTCAGGAGAGTGCAAAGGTACTGTTTTCTATCAGTTGGCAAGGTGCGCACACAATCCCAGTGTTGTACAGCTTGCTTCTTCACCTTCCCGAAGCTGCCGCTCTCGCCGGCTGCCGGAGCCCAAGAAGCGGCTTCTTCGCGCAAAGACGATTGTGCCGCTCACAGTGCTCTCCTTAGCGCGGCTTCTGCCGAAAGACGCCCGGCAGCGGCTCTTACCTCCGGAGAGCATCCTACCTTCGTCTTTCGCGTCTTTTGTAGTCTACATCTTAGCAAAACGCTTCTCCACTATGTCTGGCTAGGAAAAACTGTGCCAGCACAGAAAACATCTCCCATCGTGTTCTAGAAGTTGCACGGATGTCTGCCAAGTGTTTGGCAGGAAGAAAAGAAAAGTTGTCCAAAACAGCTTCCAATCGAATGTTCCTGTGATTGGAAAAGTCAGGAGAGTGCAAAGGTACTGTTTTCTATCAGTTGGCAAGGTGCGCACACAATCCCAGTGTTGTACAGCTTGCTTCTTCACCTTCCCGAAGCTGCCGCTCTCGCCGGCTGCCGGAGCCCAAGAAGCGGCTTCTTCGCGCAAAGACGATTGTGCCGCTCACAGTGCTCTCCTTAGCGCGGCTTCTGCCGAAAGACGCCCGGCAGCGGCTCTTACCTCCGGAGAGCATCCTACCTTCGTCTTTCGCGTCTTATGTAGTCTACACCTCGGCAAAAAGCTTTTCCACTATGTCTGGCTAGGAAAAACTGTGCCAGCACAGAAAACATCTCCCATCGTGTTCTAGAAGTTGCACGGATGTCTGCCAAGTGTTTGGCAGGAAGAAAAGAAAAGTTGTCCAAAACAGCTTCCAATCGAATGTTCCTGTGATTGGAAAAGTCGGGAGAGTGCAAAGGTACTGTTTTCTATCAGTTGGCAAGGTGCGCACACAATCCCAGTGTTGTACAGCTTGCTTCTTCACCTTCCCGAAGCTGCCGCTCTCGCCGGCTGCCGGAGCCCAAGAAGCGGCTTCTTCGCGCAAAGACGATTGTGCCGCTCACAGGGCTCTCCTTAGCGCGGCTTCTGCCGAAAGACGCCCGGCAGCGGCTCTTACCTCCGGAGAGCATCCTACCTTCGTCTTTCGCGTCTTTTGTAGTCTACACCTCGGCAAAACGCTTTTCCACTATGTCTGGCTAGGAAAAACTGTGCCAGCACAGAAAACATCTCCCATCGTGTTCTAGAAGTTGCACGGATGTCTGCCAAGTGTTTGGCAGGAAGAAAAGAAAAGTTGTTCAAAACAGCTTCCAATCGAATGTTCATGTGATTGGAAAAGTCAGGAGAGTGCAAAGGTACTGTTTTCTATCAGTTGGCAAGGTGCGCACACAATCCCAGTGTTGTACAGCTTGCTTCTTCACCTTCCCGAAGCTGCCGCTCTCGCCGGCTGCCGGAGCCCAAGAAGCGGCTTCTTCGCGCAAAGACGATTGTGCCGCTCACAGTGCTCTCCTTAGCGCGGCTTCTGCCGAAAGACGCCCGGCAGCGGCTCTTACCTCCGGAGAGCATCCTACCTTCGTCTTTCGCGTCTTTTGTAGTCTACATCTTAGCAAAACGCTTTTCCACTATGTCTGGCTAGGAAAAACTGTGCCAGCACAGAAAACATCTCCCATCGTGTTCTAGAAGTTGCACGGATGTCTGCCAAGTGTTTGGCAGGAAGAAAAGAAAAGTTGTCCAAAACAGCTTCCAATCGAATGTTCCTGTGATTGGAAAAGTCAGGAGAGTGCAAAGGTACTGTTTTCTATCAGTTGGCAAGGTGCGCACACAATCCCAGTGTTGTACAGCTTGCTTCTTCACCTTCCCGAAGCTGCCGCTCTCGCCGGCTGCCGGAGCCCAAGAAGCGGCTTCTTCGCGCAAAGACGATTGTGCCGCTCACAGTGCTCTCCTTAGCGCGGCTTCTGCCGAAAGACGCCCGGCAGCGGCTCTTACCTCCGGAGAGCATCCTACCTTCGTCTTTCGCGTCTTATGTAGTCTACACCTCGGCAAAAAGCTTTTCCACTATGTCTGGCTAGGAAAAACTGTGCCAGCACAGAAAACATCTCCCATCGTGTTCTAGAAGTTGCACGGATGTCTGCCAAGTGTTTGGCAGGAAGAAAAGAAAAGTTGTCCAAAACAGCTTCCAATCGAATGTTCCTGTGATTGGAAAAGTCAGGAGAGTGCAAAGGTACTGTTTTCTATCAGTTGGCAAGGTGCGCACACAATCCCAGTGTTGTACAGCTTGCTTCTTCACCTTCCCGAAGCTGCCGCTCTCGCCGGCTGCCGGAGCCCAAGAAGCGGCTTCTTCGCGCAAAGACGATTGTGCCGCTCACAGTGCTCTCCTTAGCGCGGCTTCTGCCGAAAGACGCCCGGCAGCGGCTCTTACCTCCGGAGAGCATCCTACCTTCGTCTTTCGCGTCTTTTGTAGTCTACATCTTAGCAAAACGCTTCTCCACTAGGTCTGGCTAGGAAAAACTGTGCCAGCACAGAAAACATCTCCCATCGTGTTCTAGAAGTTGCACGGATGTCTGCCAAGTGTTTGGCAGGAAGAAAAGAAAAGTTGTCCAAAACAGCTTCCAATCGAATGTTCCTGTGATTGGAAAAGTCAGGAGAGTGCAAAGGTACTGTTTTCTATCAGTTGGCAAGGTGCGCACACAATCCCAGTGTTGTACAGCTTGCTTCTTCACCTTCCCGAAGCTGCCGCTCTCGCCGGCTGCCGGAGCCCAAGAAGCGGCTTCTTCGCGCAAAGACGATTGTGCCGCTCACAGTGCTCTCCTTAGCGCGGCTTCTGCCGAAAGACGCCCGGCAGCGGCTCTTACCTCCGGAGAGCATCCTACCTTCGTCTTTCGCGTCTTTTGTAGTCTACACCTCGGCAAAACGCTTTTCCACTATGTCTGGCTAGGAAAAACTGTGCCAGCACAGAAAACATCTCCCATCGTGTTCTAGAAGTTGCACGGATGTCTGCCAAGTGTTTGGCAGGAAGAAAAGAAAAGTTGTTCAAAACAGCTTCCAATCGAATGTTCATGTGATTGGAAAAGTCAGGAGAGTGCAAAGGTATTGTTTTCTATCAGTTGGCAAGGTGCGCACACAATCCCAGTGTTGTACAGCTTGCTTCTTCACCTTCCCGAAGCTGCCGCTCTCGCCGGCTGCCGGAGCCCAAGAAGCGGCTTCTTCGCGCAAAGACGATTGTGCCGCTCACAGTGCTCTCCTTAGCGCGGCTTCTGCCGAAAGACGCCCGGCAGCGGCTCTTACCTCCGGAGAGCATCCTACCTTCGTCTTTCGCGTCTTTTGTAGTCTACATCTTAGCAAAACGCTTTTCCACTATGTCTGGCTAGGAAAAACTGTGCCAGCACAGAAAACATCTCCCATCGTGTTCTAGAAGTTGCACGGATGTCTGCCAAGTGTTTGGCAGGAAGAAAAGAAAAGTTGTCCAAAACAGCTTCCAATCGAATGTTCCTGTGATTGGAAAAGTCAGGAGAGTGCAAAGGTACTGTTTTCTATCAGTTGGCAAGGTGCGCACACAATCCCAGTGTTGTACAGCTTGCTTCTTCACCTTCCCGAAGCTGCCGCTCTCGCCGGCTGCCGGAGCCCAAGAAGCGGCTTCTTCGCGCAAAGACGATTGTGCCGCTCACAGTGCTCTCCTTAGCGCGGCTTCTGCCGAAAGACGCCCGGCAGCGGCTCTTACCTCCGGAGAGCATCCTACCTTCGTCTTTCGCGTCTTATGTAGTCTACACCTCGGCAAAAAGCTTTTCCACTATGTCTGGCTAGGAAAAACTGTGCCAGCACAGAAAACATCTCCCATCGTGTTCTAGAAGTTGCACGGATGTCTGCCAAGTGTTTGGCAGGAAGAAAAGAAAAGTTGTCCAAAAACAGCTTCCAATCGAATGTTCCTGTGATTGGAAAAGTCAGGAGAGTGCAAAGGTACTGTTTTCTATCAGTTGGCAAGGTGCGCACACAATCCCAGTGTTGTACAGCTTGCTTCTTCACCTTCCCGAAGCTGCCGCTCTCGCCGGCTGCCGGAGCCCAAGAAGCGGCTTCTTCGCGCAAAGACGATTGTGCCGCTCACAGTGCTCTCCTTAGCGCGGCTTCTGCCGAAAGACGCCCGGCAGCGGCTCTTACCTCCGGAGAGCATCCTACCTTCGTCTTTCGCGTCTTTTGTAGTCTACATCTTAGCAAAACGCTTCTCCACTAGGTCTGGCTAGGAAAAACTGTGCCAGCACAGAAAACATCTCCCATCGTGTTCTAGAAGTTGCACGGATGTCTGCCAAGTGTTTGGCAGGAAGAAAAGAAAAGTTGTCCAAAACAGCTTCCAATCGAATGTTCCTGTGATTGGAAAAGTCAGGAGAGTGCAAAGGTACTGTTTTCTATCAGTTGGCAAGGTGCGCACACAATCCCAGTGTTGTACAGCTTGCTTCTTCACCTTCCCGAAGCTGCCGCTCTCGCCGGCTGCCGGAGCCCAAGAAGCGGCTTCTTCGCGCAAAGACGATTGTGCCGCTCACAGTGCTCTCCTTAGCGCGGCTTCTGCCGAAAGACGCCCGGCAGCGGCTCTTACCTCCGGAGAGCATCCTACCTTCGTCTTTCGCGTCTTTTGTAGTCTACATCTTAGCAAAACGCTTTTCCACTATGTCTGGCTAGGAAAAACTGTGCCAGCACAGAAAACATCTCCCATCGTGTTCTAGAAGTTGCACGGATGTCTGCCAAGTGTTTGGCAGGAAGAAAAGAAAAGTTGTCCAAAACAGCTTCCAATCGAATGTTCCTGTGATTGGAAAAGTCAGGAGAGTGCAAAGGTACTGTTTTCTATCAGTTGGCAAGGTGCGCACACAATCCCAGTGTTGTACAGCTTGCTTCTTCACCTTCCCGAAGCTGCCGCTCTCGCCGGCTGCCGGAGCCCAAGAAGCGGCTTCTTCGCGCAAAGACGATTGTGCCGCTCACAGTGCTCTCCTTAGCGCGGCTTCTGCCGAAAGACGCCCGGCAGCGGCTCTTACCTCCGGAGAGCATCCTACCTTCGTCTTTCGCGTCTTATGTAGTCTACACCTCGGCAAAAAGCTTTTCCACTATGTCTGGCTAGGAAAAACTGTGCCAGCACAGAAAACATCTCCCATCGTGTTCTAGAAGTTGCACGGATGTCTGCCAAGTGTTTGGCAGGAAGAAAAGAAAAGTTGTCCAAAACAGCTTCCAATCGAATGTTCCTGTGATTGGAAAAGTCAGGAGAGTGCAAAGGTACTGTTTTCTATCAGTTGGCAAGGTGCGCACACAATCCCAGTGTTGTACAGCTTGCTTCTTCACCTTCCCGAAGCTGCCGCTCTCGCCGGCTGCCGGAGCCCAAGAAGCGGCTTCTTCGCGCAAAGACGATTGTGCCGCTCACAGTGCTCTCCTTAGCGCGGCTTCTGCCGAAAGACGCCCGGCAGCGGCTCTTACCTCCGGAGAGCATCCTACCTTCGTCTTTCGCGTCTTTTGTAGTCTACATCTTAGCAAAACGCTTCTCCACTAGGTCTGGCTAGGAAAAACTGTGCCAGCACAGAAAACATCTCCCATCGTGTTCTAGAAGTTGCACGGATGTCTGCCAAGTGTTTGGCAGGAAGAAAAGAAAAGTTGTCCAAAACAGCTTCCAATCGAATGTTCCTGTGATTGGAAAAGTCAGGAGAGTGCAAAGGTACTGTTTTCTATCAGTTGGCAAGGTGCGCACACAATCCCAGTGTTGTACAGCTTGCTTCTTCACCTTCCCGAAGCTGCCGCTCTCGCCGGCTGCCGGAGCCCAAGAAGCGGCTTCTTCGCGCAAAGACGATTGTGCCGCTCACAGTGCTCTCCTTAGCGCGGCTTCTGCCGAAAGACGCCCGGCAGCGGCTCTTACCTCCGGAGAGCATCCTACCTTCGTCTTTCGCGTCTTTTGTAGTCTACACCTCGGCAAAACGCTTTTCCACTATGTCTGGCTAGGAAAAACTGTGCCAGCACAGAAAACATCTCCCATCGTGTTCTAGAAGTTGCACGGATGTCTGCCAAGTGTTTGGCAGGAAGAAAAGAAAAGTTGTTCAAAACAGCTTCCAATCGAATGTTCATGTGATTGGAAAAGTCAGGAGAGTGCAAAGGTATTGTTTTCTATCAGTTGGCAAGGTGCGCACACAATCCCAGTGTTGTACAGCTTGCTTCTTCACCTTCCCGAAGCTGCCGCTCTCGCCGGCTGCCGGAGCCCAAGAAGCGGCTTCTTCGCGCAAAGACGATTGTGCCGCTCACAGTGCTCTCCTTAGCGCGGCTTCTGCCGAAAGACGCCCGGCAGCGGCTCTTACCTCCGGAGAGCATCCTACCTTCGTCTTTCGCGTCTTTTGTAGTCTACATCTTAGCAAAACGCTTTTCCACTATGTCTGGCTAGGAAAAACTGTGCCAGCACAGAAAACATCTCCCATCGTGTTCTAGAAGTTGCACGGATGTCTGCCAAGTGTTTGGCAGGAAGAAAAGAAAAGTTGTCCAAAACAGCTTCCAATCGAATGTTCCTGTGATTGGAAAAGTCAGGAGAGTGCAAAGGTACTGTTTTCTATCAGTTGGCAAGGTGCGCACACAATCCCAGTGTTGTACAGCTTGCTTCTTCACCTTCCCGAAGCTGCCGCTCTCGCCGGCTGCCGGAGCCCAAGAAGCGGCTTCTTCGCGCAAAGACGATTGTGCCGCTCACAGTGCTCTCCTTAGCGCGGCTTCTGCCGAAAGACGCCCGGCAGCGGCTCTTACCTCCGGAGAGCATCCTACCTTCGTCTTTCGCGTCTTATGTAGTCTACACCTCGGCAAAAAGCTTTTCCACTATGTCTGGCTAGGAAAAACTGTGCCAGCACAGAAAACATCTCCCATCGTGTTCTAGAAGTTGCACGGATGTCTGCCAAGTGTTTGGCAGGAAGAAAAGAAAAGTTGTCCAAAACAGCTTCCAATCGAATGTTCCTGTGATTGGAAAAGTCAGGAGAGTGCAAAGGTACTGTTTTCTATCAGTTGGCAAGGTGCGCACACAATCCCAGTGTTGTACAGCTTGCTTCTTCACCTTCCCGAAGCTGCCGCTCTCGCCGGCTGCCGGAGCCCAAGAAGCGGCTTCTTCGCGCAAAGACGATTGTGCCGCTCACAGTGCTCTCCTTAGCGCGGCTTCTGCCGAAAGACGCCCGGCAGCGGCTCTTACCTCCGGAGAGCATCCTACCTTCGTCTTTCGCGTCTTTTGTAGTCTACATCTTAGCAAAACGCTTCTCCACTAGGTCTGGCTAGGAAAAACTGTGCCAGCACAGAAAACATCTCCCATCGTGTTCTAGAAGTTGCACGGATGTCTGCCAAGTGTTTGGCAGGAAGAAAAGAAAAGTTGTCCAAAACAGCTTCCAATCGAATGTTCCTGTGATTGGAAAAGTCAGGAGAGTGCAAAGGTACTGTTTTCTATCAGTTGGCAAGGTGCGCACACAATCCCAGTGTTGTACAGCTTGCTTCTTCACCTTCCCGAAGCTGCCGCTCTCGCCGGCTGCCGGAGCCCAAGAAGCGGCTTCTTCGCGCAAAGACGATTGTGCCGCTCACAGTGCTCTCCTTAGCGCGGCTTCTGCCGAAAGACGCCCGGCAGCGGCTCTTACCTCCGGAGAGCATCCTACCTTCGTCTTTCGCGTCTTTTGTAGTCTACACCTCGGCAAAACGCTTTTCCACTATGTCTGGCTAGGAAAAACTGTGCCAGCACAGAAAACATCTCCCATCGTGTTCTAGAAGTTGCACGGATGTCTGCCAAGTGTTTGGCAGGAAGAAAAGAAAAGTTGTCCAAAACAGCTTCCAATCGAATGTTCCTGTGATTGGAAAAGTCAGGAGAGTGCAAAGGTACTGTTTTCTATCAGTTGGCAAGGTGCGCACACAATCCCAGTGTTGTACAGCTTGCTTCTTCACCTTCCCGAAGCTGCCACTCTCAGGAGGTAAGAGCCGCTGCCGGGCGTCTTTCGGCAGAAGCCGCGCTAAGGAGAGCCCTGTGAGCGGCACAATCGTCTTTGCGCGAAGAAGCCGCTTCTTCGGTTCCGGGAGCCGGCGAGAGCGGCAGCTTCGGGAAGGTGAAGAAGCAAGCTGTACAACACTGGGATTGTGTGCGCACCTTGCCAACTGATAGAAAACAGTACCTTTGCACTCTCCTGACTTTTCCAATCACAGGAACATTCGATTGGAAGCTGTTTTGGACAACTTTTCTTTTCTTCCTGCCAAACACTTGGCAGACATCCGTGCAACTTCTAGAACACGATGGGAGATGTTTTCTGTGCTGGCACAGTTTTTCCTAGCCAGACATAGTGGAAAAGCTTTTTGCCGAGGTGTAGACTACATAAGACGCGAAAGACGAAGGTAGGATGCTCTCCGGAGGTAAGAGCCGCTGCCGGGCGTCTTTCGGCAGAAGCCGCGCTAAGGAGAGCACTGTGAGCGGCACAATCGTCTTTGCGCGAAGAAGCCGCTTCTTGGGCTCCGGCAGCCGGCGAGAGCGGCAGCTTCGGGAAGGTGAAGAAGCAAGCTGTACAACACTGGGATTGTGTGCGCACCTTGCCAACTGATAGAAAACAGTACCTTTGCACTCTCCTGACTTTTCCAATCACAGGAACATTCGATTGGAAGCTGTTTTGGACAACTTTTCTTTTCTTCCTGCCAAACACTTGGCAGACATCCGTGCAACTTCTAGAACACGATGGGAGATGTTTTCTGTGCTGGCACAGTTTTTCCTAGCCAGACATAGTGGAAAAGCTTTTTGCCGAGGTGTAGACTACATAAGACGCGAAAGACGAAGGTAGGATGCTCTCCGGAGGTAAGAGCCGCTGCCGGGCGTCTTTCGGCAGAAGCCGCGCTAAGGAGAGCCCTGTGAGCGGCACAATCGTCTTTGCGCGAAGAAGCCGCTTCTTCGGTTCCGGGAGCCGGCGAGAGCGGCAGCTTCGGGAAGGTGAAGAAGCAAGCTGTACAACACTGGGATTGTGTGCGCACCTTGCCAACTGATAGAAAACAGTACCTTTGCACTCTCCTGACTTTTCCAATCACAGGAACATTCGATTGGAAGCTGTTTTGGACAACTTTTCTTTTCTTCCTGCCAAACACTTGGCAGACATCCGTGCAACTTCTAGAACACGATGGGAGATGTTTTCTGTGCTGGCACAGTTTTTCCTAGCCAGACATAGTGGAAAAGCGTTTTGCTAAGATGTAGACTACAAAAGACGCGAAAGACGAAGGTAGGATGCTCTCCGGAGGTAAGAGCCGCTGCCGGGCGTCTTTCGGCAGAAGCCGCGCTAAGGAGAGCCCTGTGAGCGGCACAATCGTCTTTGCGCGAAGAAGCCGCTTCTTCGGTTCCGGGAGCCGGCGAGAGCGGCAGCTTCGGGAAGGTGAAGAAGCAAGCTGTACAACACTGGGATTGTGTGCGCACCTTGCCAACTGATAGAAAACAGTACCTTTGCACTCTCCTGACTTTTCCAATCACAGGAACATTCGATTGGAAGCTGTTTTGGACAACTTTTCTTTTCTTCCTGCCAAACACTTGGCAGACATCCGTGCAACTTCTAGAACACGATGGGAGATGTTTTCTGTGCTGGCACAGTTTTTCCTAGCCAGACATAGTGGAAAAGCGTTTTGCTAAGATGTAGACTACAAAAGACGCGAAAGACGAAGGTAGGATGCTCTCCGGAGGTAAGAGCCGCTGCCGGGCGTCTTTCGGCAGAAGCCGCGCTAAGGAGAGCCCTGTGAGCGGCACAATCGTCTTTGCGCGAAGAAGCCGCTTCTTGGGCTCCGGCAGCCGGCGAGAGCGGCAGCTTCGGGAAGGTGAAGAAGCAAGCTGTACAACACTGGGATTGTGTGCGCACCTTGCCAACTGATAGAAAACAGTACCTTTGCACTCTCCTGACTTTTCCAATCACATGAACATTCGATTGGAAGCTGTTTTGGACAACTTTTCTTTTCTTCCTGCCAAACACTTGGCAGACATCCGTGCAACTTCTAGAACACGATGGGAGATGTTTTCTGTGCTGGCACAGTTTTTCCTAGCCAGACATAGTGGAAAAGCGTTTTGCCGAGGTGTAGATGAGAAGAGGAGCTAAAGACGAAGGTAGGATGCTCTCCGGAGGTAAGAGCCGCTGCCGGGCGTCTTTCGGCAGAAGCCGCGCTAAGGAGAGCACTGTGAGCGGCACAATCGTCTTTGCGCGAAGAAGCCGCTTCTTGGGCTCCGGCAGCCGGCGAGAGCGGCAGCTTCGGGAAGGTGAAGAAGCAAGCTGTACAACACTGGGATTGTGTGCGCACCTTGCCAACTGATAGAAAACAGTACCTTTGCACTCTCCTGACTTTTCCAATCACAGGAACATTCGATTGGAAGCTGTTTTGGACAACTTTTCTTTTCTTCCTGCCAAACACTTGGCAGACATCCGTGCAACTTCTAGAACACGATGGGAGATGTTTTCTGTGCTGGCACAGTTTTTCCTAGCCAGACATAGTGGAAAAGCTTTTTGCCGAGGTGTAGACTACATAAGACGCGAAAGACGAAGGTAGGATGCTCTCCGGAGGTAAGAGCCGCTGCCGGGCGTCTTTCGGCAGAAGCCGCGCTAAGGAGAGCCCTGTGAGCGGCACAATCGTCTTTGCGCGAAGAAGCCGCTTCTTCGGTTCCGGGAGCCGGCGAGAGCGGCAGCTTCGGGAAGGTGAAGAAGCAAGCTGTACAACACTGGGATTGTGTGCGCACCTTGCCAACTGATAGAAAACAGTACCTTTGCACTCTCCTGACTTTTCCAATCACAGGAACATTCGATTGGAAGCTGTTTTGGACAACTTTTCTTTTCTTCCTGCCAAACACTTGGCAGACATCCGTGCAACTTCTAGAACACGATGGGAGATGTTTTCTGTGCTGGCACAGTTTTTCCTAGCCAGACATAGTGGAAAAGCGTTTTGCTAAGATGTAGACTACAAAAGACGCGAAAGACGAAGGTAGGATGCTCTCCGGAGGTAAGAGCCGCTGCCGGGCGTCTTTCGGCAGAAGCCGCGCTAAGGAGAGCCCTGTGAGCGGCACAATCGTCTTTGCGCGAAGAAGCCGCTTCTTCGGTTCCGGGAGCCGGCGAGAGCGGCAGCTTCGGGAAGGTGAAGAAGCAAGCTGTACAACACTGGGATTGTGTGCGCACCTTGCCAACTGATAGAAAACAGTACCTTTGCACTCTCCTGACTTTTCCAATCACAGGAACATTCGATTGGAAGCTGTTTTGGACAACTTTTCTTTTCTTCCTGCCAAACACTTGGCAGACATCCGTGCAACTTCTAGAACACGATGGGAGATGTTTTCTGTGCTGGCACAGTTTTTCCTAGCCAGACATAGTGGAAAAGCGTTTTGCTAAGATGTAGACTACAAAAGACGCGAAAGACGAAGGTAGGATGCTCTCCGGAGGTAAGAGCCGCTGCCGGGCGTCTTTCGGCAGAAGCCGCGCTAAGGAGAGCCCTGTGAGCGGCACAATCGTCTTTGCGCGAAGAAGCCGCTTCTTGGGCTCCGGCAGCCGGCGAGAGCGGCAGCTTCGGGAAGGTGAAGAAGCAAGCTGTACAACACTGGGATTGTGTGCGCACCTTGCCAACTGATAGAAAACAGTACCTTTGCACTCTCCTGACTTTTCCAATCACATGAACATTCGATTGGAAGCTGTTTTGGACAACTTTTCTTTTCTTCCTGCCAAACACTTGGCAGACATCCGTGCAACTTCTAGAACACGATGGGAGATGTTTTCTGTGCTGGCACAGTTTTTCCTAGCCAGACATAGTGGAAAAGCGTTTTGCCGAGGTGTAGATGAGAAGAGGAGCTAAAGACGAAGGTAGGATGCTCTCCGGAGGTAAGAGCCGCTGCCGGGCGTCTTTCGGCAGAAGCCGCGCTAAGGAGAGCACTGTGAGCGGCACAATCGTCTTTGCGCGAAGAAGCCGCTTCTTGGGCTCCGGCAGCCGGCGAGAGCGGCAGCTTCGGGAAGGTGAAGAAGCAAGCTGTACAACACTGGGATTGTGTGCGCACCTTGCCAACTGATAGAAAACAGTACCTTTGCACTCTCCTGACTTTTCCAATCACAGGAACATTCGATTGGAAGCTGTTTTGGACAACTTTTCTTTTCTTCCTGCCAAACACTTGGCAGACATCCGTGCAACTTCTAGAACACGATGGGAGATGTTTTCTGTGCTGGCACAGTTTTTCCTAGCCAGACATAGTGGAAAAGCTTTTTGCCGAGGTGTAGATGAGAAGAGGAGCTAAAGAGTGGATGTTAGCAAATGACACCCATCTTCAAAAAAGGCAATTAAGAGGACTCGCCATAGTACAAACCAGCCAGCCTCTTTTTTATCCCCAGGAAGTTGATGAAGCAGCTCTTCCTGGAAATCCTTGCCAGGCACATGACAGATGACCAAATAATGTAGTTAGCATGATTTTTCAGGGGAATTTCATGCTGAACATCACTTTAAACTCCTCTGATGAATCAACTTGACTGGTAGATGAAGGGAATATTATCTGCCTGGGCTTCAGGGAGGTTTTTGACATACCTCTACATGGCATCACACATACATATGGAAGCAATAGTGCAAAGGGGAGGGAATCAGTGTCTTTTCAGTGATGCTGAGGGAAAAGACAAGAGGCAGTGGGCACACACTGAAATACAGGAGATTGCCTTTGAACATCAGTAAATGTTTCTTTACTGTCAGGGTGACTGAACCACGGCACAGACTGCCCAGAAAGATTGTGGAGCCTGGATCTTTGAAGACATTAAAAGTACACCCAGATAGAATCCTGGGCAAGAGGCTCTAGGTATCCTGGTTTAGGCAGGGGGGTTGGGCCTGGTTAGCCCCACCAACCCCTTCCACTCTCTTTCATTCTGTGCTAGTGAATTCTCTTCAAGATGCATTTCAAAGCGCTGGCATGACAAAGTTCTGTGCAGACAGAGATCCAAATGGACATGGCATCTAAGTTCCTTAAGCAGTGTTCAAGAAGAATGTAAAACTCTGGCACAAGTGTCTCTTCCCTAACTGAATCCCTTTCATGGGAAAATTCCCAGCTCTAGAAAGATCTTCTGATACGCATGCTTAAGACTGACACTGGCTGAGCAAATTTCTCCCTATGTATATCTAAGACCAGTTAGGATCTTCACCCAAAGTGCAGTCAACATAGTCACAGAATGCCTATTGTTAAGAAGTGACAGCTTCCATCAGAATGGCAGCTATTGGTCCACAAAATGGATTAATGGATGGGAATTATCTACGTGGGTTAAAAACAAAAATAAAGAGTTGGTCTTTATTTATCAATTTCATGGCAATATTGATAAGGGAAGAAAAAGATCTAAGTCCTTGACTTTCTGGACTCGAGGAAAGATTTTAAAAATTCCTTGTAAAAATGTATGATCACAATCAGACTATTGAAACCATTTTAGTTGGGAACAAAGTTCCAAAATTGTCTAGATAGTGGCAAAGAAGCCAAGAAAATAGGAAAGAAACAAAAAGAGAGCAAAAGAGTCAGCTTCAGTGTACAAGCTCGTTCTAGAAGTAGTCTGCTGGGAAAAGGAACCCCCAGCTAAATTTCCAATGTATTCCTGCGCTTGATTCAGTAACTGGTCAATGTAAAAACCAATCCTTTTGTACAACTTCTTCCAGCAACAAAAACTCCAACAGGTTGACACTACCATCATGCCTGTTCCAGACATATTTAAAAGAGAAATGATGATTTTCTTGAAAACCTACTTACATAAAAGTTGCAAGATGGTGGAGGGATTCCCACATCCTCCTTCCTCCATCTGGCTTGAAAGTATATTTGATAAAATATGCAACAAAGCACATGATTTATAAGGGAGAGTCAAATGGATGATTTGGGAATCGATCTCTTGTTGATAGTAAACTTCATATCCACTCGGTGTGACCTTTTTAAAACAAAATGTGGAGCTGAGGCATGAATCTGCCACAACAATTGTAAAGCAAACATACACACTCCCCTTCATATGCCCCCCCCTCCACACACACCTAGGCACACACAGAGATCAGCATAGCAGATCATGAACACCTTGGAAAAGACTGAAATGCTAAATGCCTCTCTTGATGGGCAAAAGAGCTGGTGCAGTAATTCAAATGCCTGGTACAAAAATTCTGTTTAATATTTAGCTCCTATTTAAAACACAGCTTTTCATTTCATTCTATTTACAGAATATTTTCATTTCATTTGTTTCTTTAAAATTACTTAGTTCTCACCTGTTGTATGTCTAGGAATATTTTCTTCCAAAAATAGAAAAAAATAGATGATATCTTTTCAGCAGAAAACATTGGTTGATACAATTTTAAACCATCATGATATGGAAGAATTCTTCTGTCCCTCTCGAAGGTGGAAGAAGCATTTGGATCACAGATCATCTACAATGAAATACTTGACATGTTTAAGATGCTTTCAATCAATTTTGATCGTCAATTGCTTATTTGTTGTAAACAGTAATTTTTCAGTGAAGGGAAAGTGTGTGTGGTATATCTACATGATATGTTCAAAGGCAGTTCCTACTAATGGCCAGGCTGAATTCCAGTAAATAATGTCCCGAATGATATTTTGCCGCCTTCTTTGGCACTTCATGAAATCTTACCCCGATGAAGTGCTGAAACAAAGAGATTTTCTCTTAGAGAGTGTCTCATGTTGTAACCTATCCCATGGATTTTATGCTGTAATTCTTATCTCTTTTAAAATTTACTATCTTCTGTACAGTTTTCATGAAACTTTCTGTTACAGTAGTGAATAGCACAGATAAATGTCATTTTGTACAACTTTGAATTTACCCCAAGAGCTGAGAGAAAACTTGATCCTATACTTCAATCCGAGTTTCTTCTATAGTCCAACTTTGTTTCTCTACCATCAAGCTTCTCCTTTGTTGCTGCTCCAAGCCCCGTCCAAGGTGACCTTGAATACTTTCAGGGATGGGACACCCACAACTTCTCTGGGCAACCTGTTCCAGTGTTCCAGCACTCCCACAGTAAAAAAGGCCTTCCTTTCATCTAATATGTGTAGGAAATCATAAATCTAGGCATAGAAGCTTGGAGTGCAAATTTGAAATTCTTTGGATTTGAAGCACATTTTATATGAATACTGACTTACAGATGACTAAAAGATGTTGATGGGCATTTGAGCTGACAAGTTTTGAAAAAGTGCACGGAAATTAAAATTGAAACCACTAAAATTAAAAACTCCTTGCCATTTTCTTTTTCCTCTCCTATTCAAAATTGCATATGTCAGATATCAGTGCTTCATGCAAACCTCTCAGATGCTCTCAGAGAAAAAGCTTTTCTTTCAGACTAAGTTGCGGTTGACGTAGAACACTAGCAGGAGTGAAAGATTTTCTGGGCATCGGGGCAGCCCGTTCTCCTTGGATTTGTGTGCAGAATGCATTTTATCCAAACTGGAAAATAGATCCCAGCTCTGTTCTATTCATCATTCTTACTTCATCAGGCCAGAAGATTCTGTGAAAAGTAGCCTGTGGACCTTGAAGACAGCGCATGTGAACCAGATGAGAGGTGATAGAGAAGTTGAGGGAGAGAAGAAAGAGCATGAGGCTGAAACCAGAAAGTATTTCTCCACGTGATCATGGAAGATTGCAGGAGCCACTTGGTACTATCAAACCAGCCCAACTTGGCACTGGTGCCACCTTGGGTCTGGGAGCCATGTTGCATATCGTGCATTTTAAGGAGCCAGCTGGCCACACCCAGCCATATGCCCCCAAACACAAACCAAGGCCCTTTTCTCTGGCAAACAAAACTCAGCTGCCCTGCTTCTGGATGGCAGATTGCAGGAACCACTTGGTACTATCAAACCAGCCCAACTTGGCACTGGTGCCACCATGGGTCTGGTCACCATCCTGCCTATTGTAGCTTTTCAGGAGCCAGCCGGTCACTCTCAGCCATAGGCCCCCAAACACAAACCTCGGCCCGTTTCCCTGGCAAACAAAAGTAAGCTGCCCCGCTTCTGGATGGCAGATTGCAGGAGCTACTTAGTACTATCAAATCAGCCCGACTTGGCACAGGTGCCACCTTGGATCTGGGAACCATCCTGTGTATCGTGGATTTTCAGGGGCCAGCCAGCCACTCTCAGCCATATGCCCCCAAAAACAAACCACGGACCTTTTCTCTGGCAAACAAAACTCAACTGCCCCTCTTCTGGATGGCAAATTTTAGGACGCACTTTGTACTACGAAAACCGCCCGACGTGGCACTGGTGCCACCTTGTGTCAGGGAACCATCCTGCATATCGAGCTTTTTAAGGAGCCAGCCGGCCAGGCCCAGCCATATACCCCCAAAAACAAACCACGGACCATTTCTCATGGAAACAAAAATCCGCTGCCCCGCGTCTGGATGGCAGATTGCAGGAGCCACTTTGCACCATCAAACCAGCCCGACTTGGCACTGGTGCCACCTTGGGTCTGGGAACAATCCTGCGTATCGTACATATTCAGGAACCAGCCGAACACTCCCAGCCACAGGCCCCCAAACACAAACAACGGCCCATTTCCCTGGCAAACAAAACTCAGCTGCCCCGCTTCTGGATGGCAGTTTGCAGGAGCCACTTGGGACTATCAAACCAGCCCGACTTGGCACTGGTGCCACCTTGGGTCTGGGAACCATCCTGCGTATGGTGGATTCTAAGGAGCCAGCCGGCCACTCCCAGCCACAGGCCCCCAAACAAAATCAACGGCGCTGTTCCCTGGAAAACAAAACACGCCTGCCAACTTTTTGATGGAGTTTGCAGGAGCCACTTGGTACTATCAAACCAGCCCGACTTGGCACTGGTGCCACCTTGGGTCTGGGAAACATCCTGCGTATCGTGGATTCTTAGGAGCCAGCCGGCCACTCCTAGCCACAGGCCCCCAGACAAAAACCTAGGCCTATTTCTCTGGCAAACAAAAGTAAGCTGCCCCGCTTCTGGATGGCAGATTGCAGGAGACACTTGGTACTATCAAACCAGCCCAACTTGGCACTGGTGCCACCTTGGATCTGGGAACCATGCTGTGTATCGTGGATATTCAGGGGCCAGCCGGCCACTCTCAGCCATATGTCCCCAAACAGAAACCTCGGCCCGTTTCTCTGGCAAACAAAACTCAACTGCCCCTCTTCTGGATGGCAAATTGCAGGATGAACTTGATACTAAAACCGCAGGCCGACTTGGTAGTGGTGACACCTTGGACCTGGGAACCATCATGCGTATCGAGCATTTTAAGGAGCCAGCCGGCCACTCCCAGCAATATGCCCCCAAAAACAATCCACGGAATTTTTCTCTGGCAAACAAAAATCAGCTGCCCCGCTTCTGGATGGCAGATTGCAGGAGCCACTTTGCACCATCAAACCAGCCTGACTTGGCACTGGTGCCACCTTGCATCTGGGAACCATGCTGCCTAGCGTGGATTTTCAGGAGCCAGCCGGCCACTCTCAGCCATAGGCCCCCAAACAAAACCCACGGCCCGTTTCCCTGGCAAACAAAATTAAGCTGCCCCGCTTCTGGATGGCAGATTGCAGGACGCACTTGGTAGTATCAAACCAGCCCGACTTGGCACTGGTGCCACCTTGGGTCTGGGAACCATCCTGCGTATTGTGGGTTCAAAGGAGCCAGCCGGCCACTCCCAGCCACAGGCCCCCAAATGCAAACAACGGCGCTTTTCCCTGGAAAACAAAACTCGCCTGACAACTTTTTGATGGCAGATTGCAGGAGCCACTTGGTACTATCAAACCAGCCCAACTTGGCACTGGTGCCACCTTGGGTCTGGGAGCCATGTTGCATATCGTGCATTTTAAGGAGCCAGCTGGCCACACCCAGCCATATGCCCCCAAACACAAACCAAGGCCCTTTTCTCTGGCAAACAAAACTCAGATGCCCTGCTTCTGGATGGCAGATTACAGGAACCATTTGGTACTATCAAACCAGCCCAACTTGGCACTGGTGCCACCATGGGTCTGGTCACCATCCTGCCTATTGTAGCTTTTCAGGAGCCAGCCAGTCACTCTCAGCCATAGGCCCCCAAACACAAACCTCGGCCCGTTTCCCTGGCAAACAAAAGTAAGCTGCCCCGCTTCTGGATGGCAGATTGCAGGAGCTACTTAGTACTATCAAATCAGCCCGACTTGGCACAGGTGCCACCTTGGATCTGGGAACCATCCTGTGTATCGTGGATTTTCAGGGGCCAGCCAGCCACTCTCAGCCATATGCCCCCAAAAACAAACCACGGACCTTTTCTCTGGCAAACAAAACTCAACTGCCCCTCTTCTGGATGGCAAATTTTAGGACGCACTTTGTACTACGAAAACCGCCCGACGTGGCACTGGTGCCACCTTGTGTCAGGGAACCATCCTGCATATCGAGCTTTTTAAGGAGCCAGCCGGCCAGGCCCAGCCATATACCCCCAAAAACAAACCACGGACCATTTCTCACGGAAACAAAAATCCGCTGCCCCGCGTCTGGATGGCAGATTGCAGGAGCCACTTTGCACCATCAAACCAGCCCGACTTGGCACTGGTGCCACCTTGGGTCTGGGAACAATCCTGCGTATCGTACATATTCAGGAACCAGCCGAACACTCCCAGCCACAGGCCCCCAAACACAAACAACGGCCCATTTCCCTGGCAAACAAAACTCAGCTGCCCCGCTTCTGGATGGCAGTTTGCAGGAGCCACTTGGTAGTATCAAACCAGCCCGACTTGGCACTGGTGCCACCTTGGGTCTGGGAACCATCCTGCGTATGGTTGATTCTAAGGAGCCAGCTGGCCACTCCCAGCCACAGGCCCCCAACAAAAACCACGGCCCTTTTTTCTGGGAAACAAAACTTAGCTGCCTCACTTCTGGATGGCAGATTGCAGGAGCCACTTGGTGTAATCAAACCAGCCCGACTTGGCACTGGTGCCACCTTGGGTCTGGGAACCATCCTGCGTATCGTGGATTCTAAGGAGCCAGCCGGCCACTCCCAGCCACAGGCCCCCAAACAAAATCAACGGCGCTGTTCCCTGGAAAACAAAACACGCCTGCCAACTTTTTGATGGAGTTTGCAGGAGCCACTTGGTACTATCAAACCAGCCCGACTTGGCACTGGTGCCACCTTGGGTCTGGGAAACATCCTGCGTATCGTGGATTCTTAGGAGCCAGCCGGCCACTCCTAGCCACAGGCCCCCAGACAAAAACCTAGGCCTATTTCTCTGGCAAACAAAAGTAAGCTGCCCCGCTTCTGGATGGCAGATTGCAGGAGACACTTGGTACTATCAAACCAGCCCAACTTGGCACTGGTGCCACCTTGGATCTGGGAACCATGCTGTGTATCGTGGATATTCAGGGGCCAGCCGGCCACTCTCAGCCATATGTCCCCAAACAGAAACCTCGGCCCGTTTCTCTGGCAAACAAAACTCAACTGCCCCTCTTCTGGATGGCAAATTGCAGGATGAACTTGATACTAAAACCGCAGGCCGACTTGGTAGTGGTGACACCTTGGACCTGGGAACCATCATGCGTATCGAGCATTTTAAGGAGCCAGCCGGCCACTCCCAGCAATATGCCCCCAAAAACAATCCACGGAATTTTTCTCTGGCAAACAAAAATCAGCTGCCCCGCTTCTGGATGGCAGATTGCAGGAGCCACTTTGCACCATCAAACCAGCCCGACTTGGCACTGGTGCCACCTTGCATCTGGGAACCATGCTGCCTAGCGTGGATTTTCAGGAGCCAGCCGGCCACTCTCAGCCATAGGCCCCCATACAAAACCCACGGCCCGTTTCCCTGGCAAACAAAATTAAGCTGCCCCGCTTCTGGATGGCAGATTGCAGGACGCACTTGGTAGTATCAAACCAGCCCGACTTGGCACTGGTGCCACCTTGGGTCTGGGAACCATCCTGCGTATTGTGGGTTCAAAGGAGCCAGCCGGCCACTCCCAGCCACAGGCCCCCAAATACAAACAACGGCGCTTTTCCCTGGAAAACAAAACTCGCCTGACAACTTTTTGATGGCAGATTGCAGGAGCCACTTGGTACTATCAAACCAGCCCAACTTGGCACTGGTGCCACCATGGGTCTGGTCACCATCCTGCCTATCGTAGCTTTTCAGGAGCCAGCCGGTCACTCCCAGCCATAGGTCCCCAGTCACAAACCTCGGCCCGTTTCCCTGGCAAACAAAAGTAAGCTGCCCCGCTTCTGGATGGCAGATTGCAGGAGCCACTTGGTACTATCAAACCAGACCAACTTGGCACTGGTGCCACCTTGGGTCTGGGAACCATGCTGCGTAACACAGATTCTACGGCGCCAGTCGGCCACTCCCAGCCACAAGCTGCCAAACACAAACAACGGCGCTATTCTCTGGCAAACAAAACTCCACTGCCCCTCTTCTGGATGGCAAATTGCAGGACGCACTTGGTACTATAAAAACAGCCCGACTTGGCACTGGTGCCACCTTGGGTCTGGGAACCATCCTGCGTATCGATCTTTTTAATGAGACAGCCGGCCACTCCCAGCCATATGCCCCCAAACAAAACCCACGGCCCTTTTCTCTGGCAAACAAAACTCAAATGCACCGCTTCTGGATGGCAGATTGCAGGAGCCACTTGGTACTATCAAACCAGCCCGACTTGGCACTGGTGCCACCTTGGGTCTGGGAACCATCCTGCGTATGGTGGATTCTAAGGAGCCAGCCGGCCACTCCCAGCCACAGGCCCCCAACAAAAACCACGGCCCTTTTTTCTGGCAAACAAAACTTAGCTGCCTCACTTCTGGATGGCAGATTGCAGGAGCCACTTGGTGTAATCAAACCAGCCCGACTTGGCACTGGTGCCACCTTGGGTCTGGGAACCATCCTGCGTATGGTTGATTCTAAGGAGCCAGCCGGCCACTCCCAGCCACAGGCCCCCAAACAAAATCAACGGCGCTGTTCCCTGGAAAACAAAACTCGCCTGCCAACTTTTTGATGGAGTTTGCAGGAGCCACTTGGTACTATCAAACCAGCCCGAGTTGGCACTGGTGCCACCTTGGGTCTGGGAAACATCCTGCGTATCGTGGATTCTTAAGAGCCAGCCGGCCACTCCTAGCCACAGGCCCCCAGACAAAAACCTAGGCCTATTTCTCTGGCAAACAAAAGTAAGCTGCCCCGCTTCTGGATGGCAGATTGCAGGAGACACTTGGTACTATCAAACCAGCCCAACTTGGCACTGGTGCCACCTTGGATCTGGGAACCATGCTGTGTATCGTGGATATTCAGGGGCCAGCCGGCCACTCTCAGCCATATGTCCCCAAACAGAAACCTCGGCCCGTTTCTCTGGCAAACAAAACTCAACTGCCCCTCTTCTGGATGGCAAATTGCAGGATGAACTTGATACTAAAACCGCAGGCCGACTTGGTAGTGGTGACACCTTGGACCTGGGAACCATCATGCGTATCGAGCATTTTAAGGAGCCAGCCGGCCACTCCCAGCAATATGCCCCCAAAAACAATCCACGGAATTTTTCTCTGGCAAACAAAAATCAGCTGCCCCGCTTCTGGATGGCAGATTGCAGGAGCCACTTTGACCCATCAAACCAGCCCGACTTGGCACTGGTGCCACCTTGCATCTGGGAACCATGCTGCCTAGCGTGGATTTTCAGGAGCCAGCCGGCCACTCTCAGCCATAGGCCCCCAAACAAAACCCACGGCCCGTTTCCCTGGCAAACAAAATTAAGCTGCCCCGCTTCTGGATGGCAGATTGCAGGACGCACTTGGTAGTATCAAACCAGCCCGACTTGGCACTGGTGCCACCTTGGGTCTGGGAACCATCCTGCGTATTGTGGGTTCAAAGGAGCCAGCCGGCCACTCCCAGCCACAGGCCCCCAAATACAAACAACGGCGCTTTTCCCTGGAAAACAAAACTCGCCTGACAACTTTTTGATGGCAGATTGCAGGAGCCACTTGGTACTATCAAACCAGCCCAACTTGGCACTGGTGCCACCATGGGTCTGGTCACCATCCTGCCTATCGTAGCTTTTCAGGAGCCAGCCGGTCACTCCCAGCCATAGGTCCCCAATCACAAACCTCGGCCCGTTTCCCTGGCAAACAAAAGTAAGCTGCCCCGCTTCTGGATGGCAGATTGCAGGAGCCACTTGGTACTATCAAACCAGCCCAACTTGGCACTGGTGCCACCTCTGGTCTGGGAACCATGCTGCGTAACACAGATTCTAAGGCGCCAGTCGGCCACTCCCAGCCAAAAGCCCCCAAACACAAACAACGGCGCTATTCTCTGGCAAACAAAACTCCACTGCCCCTCTTCTGGATGGCAAATTGCAGGACGCACTTGGTACTATAAAAACAGCCCGACTTGGCACTGGTGCCACCTTGTGTCAGGGAACCATCCTGCGTATCGATCTTTTTAATGAGACAGCCGGCCACTCCCAGCCATATGCCCCCAAACACAACCCACGGCCCTTTTCTCTGGCAAACAAAACTCAACTGCACCGCTTCTGGATGGCAGATTGCAGGAGCCACTTGGTACTATCAAACCAGCCCGACTTGGCACTGGTGCCACCTTGGGTCTGGGAACCATCCAGCCTATCGTGGATTTTAAGGAGCCAGCCGGCTACTCCCAGCCACAGGCCCCCAACAAAATCCACGGCCCTTTTTTCTGGCAAACAAAACTTAGCTGCCTCACTTCTGGATGGCAGATTGCAGGAGCCACTTGGTGTAATCAAACCAGCCCGACTTGGCACTGGTGCAACCTTGGGTCTGGGAACCATCCTGCGTATCGTGGATTCTAAGGAGCCAGCCGGCCACTCCTAGCCACAGGCCCCCAGACAAAAACCTAGGCCTATTTCTCTGGCAAACAAAAGTAAGCTGCCCCGCTTCTGGATGGCAGATTGCAGGAGACACTTGGGACTATCAAACCAGCCCAACTTGGCACTGGTGCCACCTTGGATCTGGGAACCATGCTGTGTATCGTGGATATTCAGGGGCCACCCGGCCACTCTCAGCCATATGTCCCCAAACAGAAACCTCGGCCCGTTTCTCTGGCAAACAAAACTCAACTGCCCCTCTTCTGGATGGCAAATTGCAGGATGAACTTGATACTAAAACCGCAGGCCGACTTGGTAGTGGTGACACCTTGGGCCTGGGAACCATCATGCGTATCGAGCATTTTAAGGAGCCAGCCGGCCACTCCCAGCAATATGCCCCCAAAAACAATCCACGGAATTTTTCTCTGGCAAACAAAAATCAGCTGCCCCGCTTCTGGATGGCAGATTGCAGGAGCCACTTTGCACCATCAAACCAGCCCGACTTGGCACTGGTGCCACCTTGCATCTGGGAACCATGCTGCCTAGCGTGGATTTTCAGGAGCCAGCCGGCCACTCTCAGCCATAGGCCCCCATACAAAACCCACGGCCCGTTTCCCTGGCAAACAAAATTAAGCTGCCCCGCTTCTGGATGGCAGATTGCAGGACGCACTTGGTAGTATCAAACCAGCCCGACTTGGCACTGGTGCCACCTTGGGTCTGGGAACCATCCTGCGTATCATGGATTTTCAGGAGCCAGCCGTCCACTGCCAGCCACAGGCCCCGAAACACAAACAACAGCCTTTTTCTCTGGCAAACAAAAGTAAGCTGCCCCGCTTCTGGATGGCAGATTGCAGGAACCACTTGGTACTAACAAACCAGCCCGACTTGGCACTGGTGCCACCTTGGGTCTGGGAACCATCCTGCGTATGGTGGATTCTAAGGAGCCAGCTGGCCACTCCCAGCCACAGGCCCCAAAACACACACAACGGTGCTTTTCCCTGGAAAACAAAACTCGCCTGCCAAACATTTGATGGCAGATTGCAGGAGCCACTTGGTACTATCAAACCAGCCCAACTTGGCACTGGTGCCACCATGGGTCTGGTCACCATCCTGCCTATCGTAGCTTTTCAGGTGCCAGCCAGCCACCCCCAGCCATAGGCCCCTAGACAAATATTTCGGCCCGTTTCCCTGGCAAACAAAAGTAAGCTGCCCCGCTTCTGGATGGCAGATTGCAGGAGCCACTTTGCACCATCAAACCAGTCCAACTTGGCACTGGTGCCACCTCTGGTCTGGGAACCATCCTGCGTATCGTGGGTTCTAAGGAGCCAGCTGGCCACTCCCAGCCACAGGCCCCCAAACACAAACAACGGCGCTTTTCCCTGGAAAACAAAACTCGCCTGCCAACTTTTTGATGGCAGATTGCCGGAGCCACTTGGTACTATCAAACCAGCCCAACTTGGCACTGGTGCCACCATGGGTCTGGTCACCATCCTGCCTATCGTAGCTTTTCAGGAGCCAGCCGGTCACTCTCAGCCATAGGCCCCCAAACACAAACCTCGGCCCGTTTCCCTGGCAAACAAAAGTAAGCTGCCCCGCTTCTGCATGGCAGATTGCAGGAGCTATTTAGTACTATCAAACCAGCCCGACTTGGCACTGGTGACACCTCTGGTCTGGGAACCATCCTGCCTATCGTGGATTTTCAGGGGCCAGCCGGCCACTCTCAGCCATATGCCCCCAAAAACAAACCACGGCCCTTTTCTCTGGCAAACAAAACTCAACTGCCCCTCTTCTGGATGGCAAATTTTAGGACGCACTTTGTACTACGAAAACCGCCCGACGTGGCACTGGTGCCACCTTGTGTCAGGGAACCATCCTGCATATCGAGCTTTTTAAGGAGCCAGCCGGCCAGGCCCAGCCATATACCCCCAAAAACAAACCACGGACCATTTCTCATGGAAACAAAAATCCGCTGCCCCGCGTCTGGATGGCAGATTGCAGGAGCCACTTTGCACCATCAAACCAGCCCGACTTGGCACTGGTGCCACCTTGGATCTGGGAACAATCCTGCATATCGTGGATTCTAAGGAGCCAGCCGGCCACTCCCAGCCACAGGCCCGCAAACACAAACAACGGCGCTTTTCCCTGGAAAACAAAACTCGCCTGCCAACTTTTTGATGGCAGATTGCAGGAGCCACTTGGTACTATCAAATCATCCCAACTTGGCACTGGTGCCACTATGGGTCTGGGAACCATCCTGCCTATTGTAGCATTTCAGGAGCCAGCCGGTCACTCCCAGCCATAGTCCCCCAGACACAAACCTCGGACCGTTTCCCTGGCAAACAAAATTAAGCTGCCCCGATTCTGGATGGCAGATTGCAGGAGCCACTTGGTAGTGTCAAACCAGCCCGACTTGGCACTGGTGCCACCTTGGGTCTGGGAACCATCCTGCGTATCGTGGATTCTAAGCAGCCACCCGGCCACTCTGAGCCACAGGCGCCCAAACACAAACAACGGCGCTTTTCCCTGGAAAACAAACCTCGCCTGCCAACATTTTGATGGCAGATTGCAGGAGCCACTTGGTGCTATCAAACCAGCCCAACTTGGCACTGGTGCCACCATGGGTCTGGTCACCATCCTGCCTATCGTAGCTTTTCAGGAGCCAGGCGGTCACTCCCAGCCATAGACCCCCAGACACAAACCTCGGCCCGTTTCCCTGGAAAACAAAAGTAAGCTGCCCCGATTCTGGATGGCAGATTGCCGGAGCCACTTGGTACTATCAAATCAGCCCAACTTGGCACTGGTGCCACCATGGGTCTGGTAAACATCCTGCCTATCGTAGCTTTTCAGGAGCCAGCCGGTCACTCCCTGCCATAGGCCCCCAGACACAAACCTCGGCCCGTTTCCCTGGCAAACAAAAGTAAACTGCCCCGCTTTTGGATGGCAGATTGCAGGATGCATTTGGTACTATCAAACCTGCCCGACTTGGCCCTCGTGCCACCTTGGCTCTGGGAACCATGCTGCGTAACGTAGATTCTACGAGGACAGGCGGCCACTCCCAGCCACAGGCCTCTAAACAAAAACAACGGCGCTTTTCCCTGGAAAACAAAACTCGCCTGCCAAATTTTTGATGGCAGATTGCAGGAGCCACTTGGTACTATCAAACCAGCCCAACTTGGTACTGGTGCCACCATGGGTCTGGTCACCATCCTGCCTATCGTAGCTTTTCAGGAGCCAGCCGCTCACTCCCAGCCATAGGCCCCCAGACAAATATCTCGGCCCGTTTCCCTGGCAAACAAAAGTAAGCTGCCCCGCTTCTGGATGGCAGATTACAGCAGCCACATGGTACTATCAAACCAGGCCAACATGGCACTGGTGCCACCTTGGCTCTGGGAACCATCCTGCCTATCGTGGATTTTCAGGGGCCAGCCGGCCACTCTCAGCCATATGCCCCCAAACACATACCACGGCCCTTTGCTCTGGCAAACAAAGCTCAACTGCCCCTCTTCTGGATGGCAAATTGCAGGACGCACTTGGTACTACGAAAACAGCCCGACTTGACAGTGATGCCACCTTGGTTCAGGGAACAATCCTGCGTATCGATCTTTTTAAGGAGCCAGCCGGTCACGTCCAGCCATATACCCCCAAAATAAAACCACGGAACTTTTCTCCAGCAAACAAAAATCCGCTGCCCCGCGTCTGAATGGCAGATTTCAGGAGCTATTTAGTATTATCAAACCAGCCCGACTTGGCACTGGTGCCACCATGAGTCTGGTAACCATCCTGCCTATCGTAGCTTTTCAGTAGCCAGCCGGTCACTCCCAGCCATAGGCCCCCAGACACAAACCTCGGCCCGTTTCCCTGGGAAACAAAAGTAAGCTGACCCGCTTCTGGATGGCAGATTGCAGGAGCCACTTGGTACTATCAAACCAGCCCAACGTGGCACTGGTGCCACCTTGGCTCTGGGAACCATCCTGCGTATCCTGGGTTCAAAGGAGGCAGCCGGCCACTCCCAGCCACAGGCCTCTAAACAAGAACAACGGCGCTTTTCCCTGGAAAACAAAAGTCGCCTGACAACTTTTTGATGGCAGATTGCAGGAGCCACTTGGTACTATCAAACCAGCCCAACTTGGCACTGGTGCCACCATGGGTCTGGTCACCATCCTGCCTATCGTAGCTTTTCAGGAGCCAGCCGCTCACTCCCAGCCATAGGCCCCCAGACAAATATCTCGGCCCGTTTCCCTGGCAAACAAAAGTAAGCAGCCCCGCTTCTGGATGGCAGATTGCAGGAGCCACATGGTACTATCAAACCAGCCCAACTTGGCACTGGTGCCACCTCTGGTCTGGGAACCATCCTGCGTATCGTGGGTTCTAAGGAGCCAGCTGGCCACTCCCAGCCACAGGCCCCCAAACACAAACAACGGCGCTTTTCCCTGGAAAACAAAACTCGCCTGCCAACTTTTTGATGGCAGATTGCCGGAGCCACTTGGTACTATCAAACCAGCCCAACTTGGCACTGGTGCCACCATGGGTCTGGTCACCATCCTGCCTATCGTAGCTTTTCAGGAGCCAGCCGGTCACTCCCAGCCATAGGCCCCCAGACACAAACCTCGGCCCGTTTCCCTGGCAAACAAAAGTAAGCTGTCCCGCTTCTGCATGGCAGATTGCAGGAGCTATTTAGTACTATCAAACCAGCCCGACTTGGCACTGGTGACACCTCTGGTCTGGGAACCATCCTGCCTATCGTGGATTTTCAGGGGCCAGCCGGCCACTCTCAGCCATATGCCCCCAAAAACAAACCACGGCCCTTTTCTCTGGCAAACAAAACTCAACTGCCCCTCTTCTGGATGGCAAATTTTAGGACGCACTTTGTACTACGAAAACCGCCCGACGTGGCACTGGTGCCACCTTGTGTCAGGGAACCATCCTGCATATCGAGCTTTTTAAGGAGCCAGCCGGCCAGGCCCAGCCATATACCCCCAAAAACAAACCATGGACCATTTCTCATGGAAACAAAAATCCGCTGCCCCGCGTCTGGATGGCAGATTGCAGGAGCCACTTTGCACCATCAAACCAGCCCGACTTGGCACTGGTGCCACCTTGGGTCTGGGAACCATCCTGCGTATGGTGGATTCTAAGGAGCCAGCCGGCCACTCCCAGCCACAGGCCCCCAACAAAAACCACGGCCCTTTTTTCTGGCAAACAAAACTTAGCTGCCTCACTTCTGGATGGCAGATTGCAGGAGCCACTTGGTGTAATCAAACCAGCCCGACTTGGCACTGGTGCCACCTTGGGTCTGGGAACCATCCTGCGTATCGTGGATTCTAAGGAGCCAGCCGGCCACTCCCAGCCACAGGCCCCCAAACAAAATCAACGGCGCTGTTCCCTGGAAAACAAAACTCGCCTGCCAACTTTTTGATGGAGTTTGCAGGAGCCACTTGGTACTATCAAACCAGCCCGACTTGGCACTGGTGCCACCTTGGGTCTGGGAACAATCCTACGTATCGTGGATTCTTAGGAGCCAGCCGGCCACTCCTAGCCACAGGCCCCCAGACAAAAACCTAGGCCTATTTCTCTGGCAAACAAAAGTAAGCTGCCCCGCTTCTGGATGGCAGATTGCAGGAGACACTTGGTACTATCAAACCAGCCCAACTTGGCACTGGTGCCACCTTGGATCTGGGAACCATGCTGTGTATCGTGGATATTCAGGGGCCAGCCGGCCACTCTCAGCCATATGTCCCCAAACAGAAACCTCGGCCCGTTTCTCTGGCAAACAAAACTCAACTGCCCCTCTTCTGGATGGCAAATTGCAGGATGAACTTGATACTAAAACCGCAGGCCGACTTGGTAGTGGTGACACCTTGGACCTGGGAACCATCATGCGTATCGAGCATTTTAAGGAGCCAGCCGGCCACTCCCAGCAATATGCCCCCAAAAACAATCCACGGAATTTTTCTCTGGCAAACAAAAATCAGCTGCCCCGCTTCTGGATGGCAGATTGCAGGAGCCACTTTGACCCATCAAACCAGCCCGACTTGGCACTGGTGCCACCTTGCATCTGGGAACCATGCTGCCTAGCGTGGATTTTCAGGAGCCAGCCGGCCACTCTCAGCCATAGGCCCCCAAACAAAACCCACGGCCCGTTTCCCTGGCAAACAAAATTAAGCTGCCCCGCTTCTGGATGGCAGATTGCAGGACGCACTTGGTAGTATCAAACCAGCCCGACTTGGCACTGGTGCCACCTTGGGTCTGGGAACCATCCTGCGTATTGTGGGTTCAAAGGAGCCAGCCGGCCACTCCCAGCCACAGGCCCCCAAATACAAACAACGGCGCTTTTCCCTGGAAAACAAAACTCGCCTGACAACTTTTTGATGGCAGATTGCAGGAGCCACTTGGTACTATCAAACCAGCCCAACTTGGCACTGGTGCCACCATGGGTCTGGTCACCATCCTGCCTATCGTAGCTTTTCAGGAGCCAGCCGGTCACTCCCAGCCCTAGGTCCCCAGTCACAAACCTCGGCCCGTTTCCCTGGCAAACAAAAGTAAGCTGCCCCACTTCTGGATGGCAGATTGCAGGAGCCACTTGGTACTATCAAACCAGCCCAACTTGGCACTGGTGCCACCTCTGGTCTGGGAACCATGCTGCGTAACACAGATTCTAAGGCGCCAGTCGGCCACTCCCAGCCAAAAGCCCCCAAACACAAACAACGGCGCTATTCTCTGGCAAACAAAACTCCACTGCCCCTCTTCTGGATGGCAAATTGCAGGACGCACTTGGTACTATAAAAACAGCCCGACTTGGCACTGGTGCCACCTTGGGTCTGGGAACCATCCTGCGTATCGATCTTTTTAATGAGACAGCCGGCCACTCCCAGCCATATGCCCCCAAACACAACCCACGGCCCTTTTCTCTGGCAAACAAAACTCAACTGCACCGCTTCTGGATGGCAGATTGCAGGAGCCACTTGGTACTATCAAACCAGCCCGACTTGGCACTGGTGCCACCTTGGGTCTGGGAACCATCCAGCCTATCGTGGATTTTAAGGAGCCAGCCGGCTACTCCCAGCCACAGGCCCCCAACAAAATCCACGGCCCTTTTTTCTGGCAAACAAAACTTAGCTGCCTCACTTCTGGATGGCAGATTGCAGGAGCCACTTGGTGTAATCAAACCAGCCCGACTTGGCACTGGTGCAACCTTGGGTCTGGGAACCATCCTGCGTATCGTGGATTCTAAGGAGCCAGCCGGCCACTCCCAGCCACAGGTCCCCAAACAAAATCAACGGCGCTGTTCCCTGGAAAACAAAACACGTCTGCCAACATTTTGATGGAGTTTGCAGGAGCCACTTGGTACTATCAAACCAGCCCGACTTGGCACTGGTGCCACCTTGGGTCTGGGAAACATCCTGCGTATCGTGGATTCTAAGGAGCCAGCCGGCCACTCCTAGCCACAGGCCCCCAGACAAAAACCTAGGCCTATTTCTCTGGCAAACAAAAGTAAGCTGCCCCGCTTCTGGATGGCAGATTGCAGGAGACACTTGGGACTATCAAACCAGCCCAACTTGGCACTGGTGCCACCTTGGATCTGGGAACCATGCTGTGTATCGTGGATATTCAGGGGCCACCCGGCCACTCTCAGCCATATGTCCCCAAACAGAAACCTCGGCCCGTTTCTCTGGCAAACAAAACTCAACTGCCCCTCTTCTGGATGGCAAATTGCAGGATGAACTTGATACTAAAACCGCAGGCCGACTTGGTAGTGGTGACACCTTGGGCCTGGGAACCATCATGCGTATCGAGCATTTTAAGGAGCCAGCCGGCCACTCCCAGCAATATGCCCCCAAAAACAATCCACGGAATTTTTCTCTGGCAAACAAAAATCAGCTGCCCCGCTTCTGGATGGCAGATTGCAGGAGCCACTTTGCACCATCAAACCAGCCCGACTTGGCACTGGTGCCACCTTGCATCTGGGAACCATGCTGCCTAGCGTGGATTTTCAGGAGCCAGCCGGCCACTCTCAGCCATAGGCCCCCATACAAAACCCACGGCCCGTTTCCCTGGCAAACAAAATTAAGCTGCCCCGCTTCTGGATGGCAGATTGCAGGACGCACTTGGTAGTATCAAACCAGCCCGACTTGGCACTGGTGCCACCTTGGGTCTGGGAACCATCCTGCGTATCATGGATTTTCAGGAGCCAGCCGTCCACTGCCAGCCACAGGCCCCGAAACACAAACAACAGCCTTTTTCTCTGGCAAACAAAAGTAAGCTGCCCCGCTTCTGGATGGCAGATTGCAGGAACCACTTGGTACTAACAAACCAGCCCGACTTGGCACTGGTGCCACCTTGGGTCTGGGAACCATCCTGCGTATGGTGGATTCTAAGGAGCCAGCTGGCCACTCCCAGCCACAGGCCCCAAAACACACACAACGGTGCTTTTCCCTGGAAAACAAAACTCGCCTGCCAAACATTTGATGGCAGATTGCAGGAGCCACTTGGTACTATCAAACCAGCCCAACTTGGCACTGGTGCCACCATGGGTCTGGTCACCATCCTGCCTATCGTAGCTTTTCAGGTGCCAGCCAGCCACCCCCAGCCATAGGCCCCTAGACAAATATTTCGGCCCGTTTCCCTGGCAAACAAAAGTAAGCTGCCCCGCTTCTGGATGGCAGATTGCAGGAGCCACTTTGCACCATCAAACCAGTCCAACTTGGCACTGGTGCCACCTCTGGTCTGGGAACCATCCTGCGTATCGTGGGTTCTAAGGAGCCAGCTGGCCACTCCCAGCCACAGGCCCCCAAACACAAACAATGGCGCTTTTCCCTGGAAAACAAAACTCGCCTGCCAACTTTTTGATGGCAGATTGCCGGAGCCACTTGGTACTATCAAACCAGCCCAACTTGGCACTGGTGCCACCATGGGTCTGGTCACCATCCTGCCTATCGTAGCTTTTCAGGAGCCAGCCGCTCACTCCCAGCCATAGGCCCCCAAACACAAACCTCGGCCCGTTTCCCTGGCAAACAAAAGTAAGCTGCCCCGCTTCTGCATGGCAGATTGCAGGAGCTATTTAGTACTATCAAACCAGCCCGACTTGGCACTGGTGACACCTCTGGTCTGGGAACCATCCTGCCTATCGTGGATTTTCAGGGGCCAGCCGGCCACTCTCAGCCATATGCCCCCAAAAACAAACCACGGCCCTTTTCTCTGGCAAACAAAACTCAACTGCCCCTCTTCTGGATGGCAAATTTTAGGACGCACTTTGTACTACGAAAACCGCCCGACGTGGCACTGGTGCCACCTTGTGTCAGGGAACCATCCTGCATATCGAGCTTTTTAAGGAGCCAGCCGGCCACGCCCAGCCATATACCCCCAAAAACAAACCACGGACCATTTCTCATGGAAACAAAAATCCGCTGCCCCGCGTCTGGATGGCAGATTGCAGGAGCCACTTTGCACCATCAAACCAGCCCGACTTGGCACTGGTGCCACCTTGGGTCTGGGAACAATCCTGCATATCGTGGATTCTAAGGAGCCAGCCGGCCACTCCCAGCCACAGGCCCGCAAACACAAACAACGGCGCTTTTCCCTGGAAAACAAAACTCGCCTGCCAACTTTTTGATGGCAGATTGCAGGAGCCACTTGGTACTATCAAATCATCCCAACTTGGCACTGGTGCCACTATGGGTCTGGGAACCATCCTGCCTATTGTAGCATTTCAGGAGCCAGCCGGTCACTCCCAGCCATAGTCCCCCAGACACAAACCTCGGACCGTTTCCCTGGCAAACAAAATTAAGCTGCCCCGATTCTGGATGGCAGATTGCAGGAGCCACTTGGTAGTGTCAAACCAGCCCGACTTGGCACTGGTGCCACCTTGGGTCTGGGAACCATCCTGCGTATGGTGGATTCTAAGCAGCCACCCGGCCACTCTGAGCCACAGGCGCCCAAACACAAACAACGGCGCTTTTCCCTGGAAAACAAAACTCGCCTGCCAACATTTTGATGGCAGATTGCAGGAGCCACTTGGTGCTATCAAACCAGCCCAACTTGGCACTGGTGCCACCATGGGTCTGGTCACCATCCTGCCTATCGTAGCTTTTCAGGAGCCAGGCGGTCACTCCCAGCCATAGACCCCCAGACACAAACCTCGGCCCGTTTCCCTGGAAAACAAAAGTAAGCTGCCCCGATTCTGGATGGCAGATTGCAGGAGCCACTTGGTACTATCAAATCAGCCCAACTTGGCACTGGTGCCACCATGGGTCTGGTAAACATCCTGCCTATCGTAGCTTTTCAGGAGCCAGCCGGTCACTCCCTGCCATAGGCCCCCAGACACAAACCTCGGCCCGTTTCCCTGGCAAACAAAAGTAAACTGCCCCGCTTTTGGATGGCAGATTGCAGGATGCATTTGGTACTATCAAACCTGCCCGACTTGGCCCTCGTGCCACCTTGGCTCTGGGAACCATGCTGCGTAACGTAGATTCTACGAGGACAGGCGGCCACTCCCAGCCACAGGCCTCTAAACAAAAACAACGGCGCTTTTCCCTGGAAAACAAAACTCGCCTGCCAAATTTTTGATGGCAGATTGCAGGAGCCACTTGGTACTATCAAACCAGCGCAACTTGGTACTGGTGCCACCATGGGTCTGGTCACCATCCTGCCTATCGTAGCTTTTCAGGAGCCAGCCGGTCACTCCCAGCCATAGGCCCCCAGACAAATATCTCGGCCCGTTTCCCTGGCAAACAAAAGTAAGCTGCCCCGCTTCTGGATGGCAGATTACAGCAGCCACATGGTACTATCAAACCAGGCCAACATGGCACTGGTGCCACCTTGGCTCTGGGAACCATCCTGCCTATCGTGGATTTTCAGGGGCCAGCCGGCCACTCTCAGCCATATGCCCCCAAACACATACCACGGCCCTTTGCTCTGGCAAACAAAGCTCAACTGCCCCTCTTCTGGATGGCAAATTGCAGGACGCACTTGGTACTACGAAAACAGCCCGACTTGACAGTGATGCCACCTTGGGTCAGGGAACAATCCTGCGTATCGATCTTTTTAAGGAGCCAGCCGGCCACGTCCAGCCATATACCCCCAAAATAAAACCACGGAACTTTTCTCCAGCAAACAAAAATCCGCTGCCCCGCGTCTGAATGGCAGATTTCAGGAGCTATTTAGTATTATCAAACCAGCCCGACTTGGCACTGGTGCCACCATGAGTCTGGTAACCATCCTGCCTATCGTAGCTTTTCAGTAGCCAGCCGGTCACTCCCAGCCATAGGCCCCCAGACACAAACCTCGGCCCGTTTCCCTGGGAAACAAAAGTAAGCTGACCCGCTTCTGGATGGCAGATTGCAGGAGCCACTTGGTACTATCAAACCAGCCCAACTTGGCACTGGTGCCACCTTGGCTCTGGGAACCATCCTGCGTATCCTGGGTTCAAAGGAGGCAGCCGGCCACTCCCAGCCACAGGCCTCTAAACAAGAACAACGGCGCTTTTCCCTGGAAAACAAAAGTCGCCTGACAACTTTTTGATGGCAGATTGCAGGAGCCACTTGGTACTATCAAACCAGTCCAACTTGGCACTGGTGCCACCATGGGTCTGGTCACCATCCTGCCTATCGTAGCTTTTCAGGAGCCAGCCGCTCACTCCCAGCCATAGGCCCCCAGACAAATATCTCGGCCCGTTTCCCTGGCAAACAAAAGTAAGCAGCCCCGCTTCTGGATGGCAGATTGCAGGAGCCACATGGTACTATCAAACCAGCCCAACTTGGCACTGGTGCCACCTCTGGTCTGGGAACCATCCTGCGTATCGTGGGTTCTAAGGAGCCAGCTGGCCACTCCCAGCCACAGGCCCCCAAACACAAACAACGGCGCTTTTCCCTGGAAAACAAAACTCGCCTGCCAACTTTTTGATGGCAGATTGCCGGAGCCACTTGGTACTATCAAACCAGCCCAACTTGGCACTGGTGCCACTGTTGCCTTCTATGCTAAGGCAGGCGACCTGGTTCTGAGTTACAGCTCGACAGCCCTCTCTCTAGGGCCGTTCGGTCCAATGACATACGCAGACACCAATGTGGTGGACGGTCAAAAGGCGTTTATTACTTCTTCTCATGGGGTCTTATAGTCTTAGGGGTCTCTACGTCAAAAAGGGGTTTGTCCTTCTTACCTATGGTTAGTAGGGAATGGAAAAGTACTGGGTAAGGGATGGAAAGTTACTGGCTTCTGTGGGGCAACATTCCTATTGTTAGTGGGACCACATTCCTATGTTAATTTCTTATCTATGAGTACCTGAGGGTCTTATCTATGGGGAACCGAGGGTCCTGGCTTTCCGTGACATCACGAAATCTTCCGCAGCGCCTCTTCCCTAGCTACCACATCTCCCCCTCCCTTTTCACAAATGAATGAGGTAGTCGTGTACATAGATACTGAATTAAGGTATAAAGTTGTGACTTGACAAGGGAAAGGGATTTTGGGAAACCTGAGTAAGCTTTTGCCAGACAAGTTTGGAAAATCTTGTGACTGGCAGTGTTCTTTGGTTGAATTCTCTGGTTGAATTCACAGCAACTGTCGTCGCCCTATGAACAGGATGTTGGTCCGTTCCAGGCGGCTCTGAACGAACGAGACTAGCTTGTTCAGCAGGCATGGTCCGAAGGTGACTGTTAGAAACAGCATCGCCAATGGACCTATCAGGGCAGAAATCAAAGTGGTTAGCCAAGGTGATTGATTGAACCAGGACTCGTACCAGCTCTGTTGGGCCTCCCTGTCTTTCTGCCTCTGGGCCAGTCGGTTCCGGAGTTCCGTCATGGAGTCTCTCACGACTCCCGTGTGGTCTGCATAGAAACAGCACTCTTCTTTCAAGGCGGCACACAGGCCCCCTTGCTGCATGAACAGGAGGTCCAGGCCTCGCCTGTTCTGCAAGACCACTTCTGAGAGTGAGGAGACTGACTTCTCTAGATAGGAGATGGATTTCTCAATCTTCTGCAGGTCCTCGTCAATCGTTGCCTGCAGTTGGGACAGTCTTTGGTGCTGTGTCGCTAGGGCTGAGACACCCGTGGCCGTTCCTGCTGCTCCCAGGCCGAGCAGCATTGTAATAGTTATACCTGTCATTATTTCTCTTTTGTGGATCCGGCTGGGTCCCTCAAGAAGATGGTACATCTCTTCGTCTGAGTGGTACAAGACCCTAGGAACAATCAGAACTTGGACACAGAAGTCGTTAGAGTCATTGAATTTGGGAAGGAACACACAAGGACTCACTCCGGATCGCTGGCAAACCCACATCCCCGATGTGGATGGGACTGCCCACTTATTGTTTTTCCTGTTCAGCCTGCCAATTTTGGTGCAGATGTTACCTCCCCGCTTAGCTAGGGTTGAATTGCCAAAGCATCTGCCTCGGCCTGTGACTTGACTCAGGGTGATTCCTTTGCGAGGGGTATCCCATCTGCACTGGTGAGGGGCGTCGGCTGTGGAATAACTGAAGGGAGTGTCTAAAGCGACTCCTTCGTAAAAGGGAGGTTTGACGTCGTAACAAAGCCAGCAGGATTCGGTTAGGTTAGGGTTGGATTCGTTCAGGGATACAAAGGTAGCCTCTAACATACGAAGGATTGGGTCTGCGTCTGACCCGGTTAAGCGACTCATCTGAAAGGTTTCCGCTAGACCGGTCGGGACATTGCTGACCCCTGTGGGTAAGGTTTTGGGGTAGGTTATGTTTCTCCCTTTCGGCACGCTTTTAATCACTTTGTTGGGTCCGACTGCTCGGGGTGCTGACGGCTGGAGCCTGATAATTTGCACGTTCACCCTCTCTTTTGACCCTTGAAGGACCACTGTCTATGTTCTGCCTGTGGCCTAGCTAGGGTGGTCTGGCTGCAGGACCGTCATGTTGTAATCAGTGCATGCCCGAAAGTTAGGGATTTTAATTTGGTTTCGATGGGGGTTTTCACGAAAGAAGAAGGGTATTTTGCAACCGATGGGTGCCCAGGTGAACTGTAAGAATTTGTCTGGCTCTTGTGGATCCCACCCAGGCCCCGACGGTCTGGCATCTGTAACTATGGTTTCACAGCCCCAGTGCCCACAATATCCCCACCCTGGGTGATTGCAGTAGCTTTTCCCAGGGTTTGAAGCTGGGCACCAGTAGGATAGGTATGAGTGTTTGGCGTGTAGGGAATAGGGGTTTGCCCTTGGCTGTCCTGGAAACAGGTCGGTGATGCGGAGCACGAAGGATGGAGTGTTCGGTGTGGTGATTTCTCTGAGTGCTTTGCCACTACCAAGGTGTCGCATGACCCACCTGAAGGGCTGATGGGAGTAGTGGACTGGGCTGGCTTGCCCTCTAGCGACAAGCCCCAACAGCAAAATCACACAGAAGCACCCTTGGTGTTTGGGTCTCACCCGTGCGGGTCTCTCGGGTGCTGCCTGACGGCTTGGTGGTCTGTCACTTTCGTCTGGAACCGGGATGTACGCGTCACGAGGGCGTCCCACGAGCAGGTCCTGTAAACAAAGACTCGCAATTCTCGTCAGTCTCATTCTGCTCGCTATGAAGGTCTGGTTTAATCGACTTAAGTGGACACCACTTGATTTTGCCGTCCTTTTTGACAGCTGCATACCCTCTCCCCGTGAGCATCAGCCTCCAACCCCGTTCTCACTCGCTTAGTTCGTTTCTGATCACTACCTGTGGGCCCTCTTCTAGCGCTCGAGTGGCCCAATGTTTTTGGACAGGACTGTTTGTTTCATCTCCCCTAGGGAATTGATTCAGTGCCAGCAAAGCGGTTGCCAGCATGCGTGCCTGATCTCCTGGGGGAATGGCATTGGCAAAGCCCTCTGCTTTTGCCAATACTTCTATCTTGGTTTTCAGGGTCTGGTTTGCTCTCTCAACTATGGCCTGCCCTGTACTGTTGTGTGGGATGCCTTGCACTAACGTGATGCCCCATTTCGCAGCGAATTCCTGTACTTGTTTAGAGATGAAATTGGAGCCATTGTCCGTTTTGATCTGCTTGGGGATACCAAGCCAAGCCATGGCTGTCAGCCAGTGCTGAATTGTGTTTTTGGAGTTGGTTTTGGGGTGCTGTGTGGCTATGATCGTCCCGCTATAAGTGTCTACTGTCACTGCAAGCCATGCTCGGGGCTTCATCAGTTCGCACCAGGTGAAGTCCGACTGCCAGATTTCTGAGGGCTTGAGACCTCTCGGGTTGACTCTGTAGGTCCAAAGGGGTGACTTCTGGCAGTAAGGGCAAGTGGCTACCACATGTTTCGCGTCCGCTGTCGGGATTCCGCATCTCTTCGCCAGTGCTTTGACTCCGATGTGGAGCGACTCGTGCAGCTGACGAGCTCTTTGCAGGGTCTAAACGCCTTTTGCTGCGGCGTCCGCTTTATCGTTGCCGGTCTGGAAGTAGCTTTTGACTGGGTCATGGCTGTTGATGTGGATGACTGACACGGTGCCCTGTCGCGAGGAAAGTGCTTCTTCCAGCATTAGGGCTGCTGCTGATGTCGACACTCCTGGTCCTGCCATGGACAGGCAGAGCCTTGCCACGAATATAGAGTCCGTTACGATGTTGAGGTGTTCGTCTTGGAAGAGTCCGCACGCCAAAACCACTGCTGCTGCCTCCAGCTGTTGCACTGACAGTGTGGGGTCACACGCTTTGACGCAGTGCCATTGCTCTCCTGCCTGCCACACTGCTGCTGCGGTTGAAGTCGTGGAGGAAGCGTCTGTGAAGACCGTTGGTCCTGGCTGCGGTCTGTCCTTGACCTTCGGTGGCACGTCCACGTCGACTACGGTCAGCAGCTTCGTTCAGGGTGGCTTGGAGGAGTAGGAGATTTCTCCTCCGAAGCCGGAGAGAGCAAGGGCCAGGTACTCCGATATTGTGGCTGACTCCGAGGTCGGCTGCTTGCGAAACGGAAGGTGGATGCTTGTCGGCTCTGTCCCTAGGTGTTTCAAGGCGAGTCTCCTGCCTTTCATGATGAGACTGGCGATGCATTCGATTCCTGGGGAAAATGCACGAGCGGGTCTTCCGAGGACCACCCATTGGATCGGTCGGGCCTTTTCAGCGAGTCCTTGAGCCAGTGCTCCCACTCCCCCCTTCGGTGTAAAGTGGACGTACAAGTCCAGTGGCATGGCTGGGTTCCACCTGGCAAGCGTGCCAGTGGACATCTGGTTTTCGATGAAGTCGAGGGAGCTCGTTGCTTGCGGTGTCAGCTCCTTGGGATCCCAGGGGTTCTTCTCCTTCAGGAGTTCGTACAGAGGGTCCATGACTTCGGGAGGTATCAGGACAACGTTGCGAAGCCACTGCAGCGATCCCACCAGGCGTTGCACGTCGTGGAGCGTCTTGATGTCTCGGTTGACCTTCATCTCGGGGGGTGTCACGTAGGAGCTTGTGATTCTTACTCCCAGGAAGGTCACGCAGGGTCCTCTCTTGATCTTTGCGCTCGCGATCTCGAAGCCGTTGGCTTGAAGGGTCTCTGTGATTGTGGTCACCAGGTCATCTACTTGGCTTGTTGATGGTGCTGCAACCAGGATGTCGTCCATGTACTGGATGATGGTTGCGGTGGGATTGGAGTGTCGGACTGGCATCAGTGCTTTGTCCACGGTGATCTGGCATATGGTCAGGCTGTCGACTAGGCCTTGTGGAAGCACTCTCCATTGGAAGCGAAGGTTGGGCCGCTCGCCATTCTGAAACGCCACGGAAAAGGCAAATCGTTCTCTGTCTTCAGGGTGCAGGGGTATTGAAAAGAAACAGTCCTTGATGTCCAGTACTGCGCACGGCTGCCCTTCGGGGATGGCTGAATTCGCGGGTAGCAGTGTCTGGACTGGACCCAGGGGTCGGATCGTCTTGTTCACCTCTCTCAGGTCGTGGACGAGACGATAGCCTTGTCCGGACCTCTTGGGGATCACGAATACAGGGGTGTTCCATGGGCTGGTGGAGGGTTCTATGTGACCCTTTTGCAGTTCGCGGTCGACCAGTTCCAGCAAGGCTGCCATTCGAGGCTCTGTCAGGGGCCACTGCTCAACCCATACAGGGTCTGATGATTTCCAAGTCAATTTGATTGGCAGCGCGGGGTGCACGGCAGTGGCCCTCAGGATAAATTTGTAATCCGAAATCCTAGCAAGGAAAGAACATCCCTTCCCAACAGGGGTGGAGAATTTTGCAAAATGTAGGGGTAAATTGCTACTGTCTGTTCTGGTCCCTTCTTCGTGTGAAGTGTTATAGCTACCAGCTGGGTGCTTTTCTATGCTCGGGACTGCCCCCCCACTCCATTCACTGGAGGGACTTCTTTGATTTGCCAATGTCCGGGCCAGTGTGCTTGGGGAATAATCGTGCAGTCTGATCCCGTGTCCGCCCAGAACTGGAACCCTATGACGTGTGGATCTTGACTACCATAAAGGCGGCATGTCCCCCACACCATCAGGGGTTCTTTCTCTATTTTCATGACCAAGGCCACTCAGGGATCTCGCTCTGGGACGTCCCCTGCTGTTCCTGTGACTCTGGCGCGGCTTGTGGCGGTGGGGGGTGCGAGGGTATTGAGGGCGGTGCTGCGCAACTCTGCCATTGTATTGTTGGAGGGGATGCAAAGTTGACTGCTCCCTGTGGGGCCATAGGGTATGAGGGTCCCCTGCCCCACTGGGGGTTGCTGTAGCTGGGCCGCTGCATATTCTAGGTGGGAGGGGGCTGGATACGGCCTGGCTGCCCCCTCCCTCTCCCGTTTCTCTGAAACTTGGATCTGCATTCTTTAGCTAAATGCCCCTTCCTTCCGCACACCCAGCACGGCCTCCTACTTCTTCTTTGGCGTGGTGGAGCATCTGCTGATAGGCGCCTTGGCTGTGGGCAGTTTACTGCCAAGTGGCTTGCCTGGCTGCACTTAAGACACGCCATCACACTGGTTATTGCGGTGTGAACTGCTGCTTGAATGGGAACTAGATGTTCCTCCTTTGCAACGTGTCTGATCATGGCAGCTACATTGGACCCCTGTGGCAGTGACCTTAAAATGTCTTTGGTGGCTGAGTTACATTGCTGGCGTAGGCAGTCTGCCAGCACGGGACCCTTCGCCTCTGGGGGTAACGCAGAGGAATCTAATGCAGCCTGAAGTTTGTCCACAAACTGAGTGAAACTTTCACTCTCACTCTGTTTTATGAGAGACCACGGGGATGGTTTAGCTACCACTTTCGAAGTGTCACGGATGGCTTCTCGGGCAGCACGGGTGGTTGTCATAACTTCATGGGCACGCAAACCCTCAGCCTGTTGCTGAGGGGTGATCATAGTGGGGTCTGTGCTCATTAGCCTCTGTATGCTGGAGCCGTGCAGTGGGTGGTCTGCCCCCGTTACCAAGGCTAGCTGTTTGAGGCAATTATCCTCCCATTCTTGTTTAAAAACGATCATTCTCGCACCATCAAATATCATTCTACACGTCTGCTTAATATCAAAGGGAAGCATATCGTCTCCACCAAAAAGGCCGTTAATGAGAGTGCGAACCATGGCAGAATTAATTCTCTTATCTGCAATCGCTTTAACAATTGCCTGCACATCTTTTGGATTAACCGGTGAATAAATCTTTTGGTTTCCGCCTGCCCCCCTCACACGAACTGGGAACACCAAAGTGGCAGACGGAGCCCATTCTGCGCAAGCCATTTTTATTTTCTGCCAGTTTGTAAGCGGGGTTCGGTTTTTCTCTGGTAACTCCTTCACCCATGCAGGAGCGTTGTGGCTAGTGACCTTACATGCCGCTGCTCTCTCTCTGTTAGAGCTAGAATCTGAGTCGGAATCCTCCGACCCTGTCTCGGGCTCCGAGCTCGCGTCTGAGTCCGAGCCGGAAGTCGAGTAAAGAGACGCTTCCGGGCTGCTCTGCCTTTTCTTCGGGCTCCGACCCCGCCCCTTCTTGCGGAGGTCGGGCCGTTCCCTCCCCCTGGGGTCCCTCCGCCTCCTGCTGGGGGAGGTCCTTGCCCTACAAGGACTTAATTTGAATAAAGCGCTCTGATTGGTCTTACGCGCCTCCGCGGGGGCCGCCCCGTCCCCCCGCTCGCCCGCACATGCGTTGTTCAGCGGGCTGACTGCGTTTCCGCCCCCTGCCTCTTCCTTTCCGCCCTGACCATGCGGTCTGGCGCCGTTTTCAAACGCATATGGTGGGGGGGCGTTTCTATCGGTCTCTATGGGGTCCGACATTCTGGCCGCGTTCTGCGCCTCTTCTGCGAGCCCCCGCCAGAACACTCGCGTGTGCTCCCCCGCCTCCGATGGTGAGTCCGCTCCCTGAGGGGGATCCGGCGTTCGCGCCTCCGCGCGCCCGCCCGGGTCAAGCACCTCCGCGGTTTGTGTCGCCGCGCCCACCCTCAACTGCGGCACGGCTAATAAACAAGCTCGCGCGGCTTTCCAGGTTTCTTGCTCTTGTCGAGCTTTTTTCAGAGCCTGGACAACTCTGCCCCACGATTTTAGGGCTTTCCCTGAGCCCAAGGACATAGCGTCCTCCGCCAGGGCTTTTGTACAGTTATCCCACACGTCCGAATGTAGGACGTCCACGGGGCTTTCAATAGCCCCAAGATTAATCAATCTCGTCAATGCGAGAGTTAAATCTTTAAGTTTACATTCTATACCCTATTGCGCATGCATCTCTGTTACGACCTTCGCTATGGCTTCCATCGTCCAAGCTGGTCCGGGAGCGTCCACCCCGCTGCGATTCAGTCCCGCTGTCGCAGCCGCCGTCCTCGTTCCAGGAGTGTTCCCGTTTGCCGGGCGCAAGCCGCTGTCCCGGGTTTCGGCACCAAATGTTGCCTTCTATGCTAAGGCAGGCGACCTGGTTCTGAGGTACAGCTCGACAGCCCTCTCTCTAGGGCCGTTCGGGCCAATGACATACGCAGACACCAATGTGGTGGACGGTCAAAAGGCGTTTATTACTTCTTCTCATGGGGTCTTATAGTCTTAGGGGTCTCTACGTCAAAAAGGGGTTTGTCCTTCTTACCTATGGTTAGTAGGGAATGGAAAAGTACTGGGTAAAGGATGGAAAGTTACTGGCTTCTGTGAGGCAACATTCCTATTGTTAGTAGGACCACATTCCTATGTTAATTTCTTATCTATGAGTACCTGAGGGTCTTATCTATGGGGAACCGAGGGTCCTGGCTTTCCGTGACATCACGAAATCTTCCGCAGCGCCTCTTCCCTAGCTACCACAGTGCCACCATGGGTCTGGTCACCATCCTGCCTATCGTAGCTTTTCAGGAGCCAGCCGGTCACTCCCAGCCATAGGCCCCCAGACACAAACCTCGGCCCGTTTCCCTGGCAAACAAAAGTAAGCTGCCCCGCTTCTGCATGGCAGATTGCAGGAGCTATTTAGTACTATCAAACCAGCCCGACTTGGCACTGGTGACACCTCTGGTCTGGGAACCATCCTGCCTATCGTGGATTTTCAGGGGCCAGCCGGCCACTCTCAGCCATATGCCCCCAAAAACAAACCACGGCCCTTTTCTCTGGCAAACAAAACTCAACTGCCCCTCTTCTGGATGGCAAATTTTAGGACGCACTTTGTACTACGAAAACCGCCCGACGTGGCACTGGTGCCACCTTGTGTCAGGGAACCATCCTGCATATCGAGCTTTTTAAGGAGCCAGCCGGCCACGCCCAGCCATATACCCCCAAAAACAAACCATGGACCATTTCTCATGGAAACAAAAATCCGCTGCCCCGCGTCTGGATGGCAGATTGCAGGAGCCACTTTGCACCATCAAACCAGCCCGACTTGGCACTGGTGCCACCTTGGGTCTGGGAACAATCCTGCATATCGTGGATTCTAAGGAGCCAGCCGGCCACTCCCAGCCACAGGCCCCCAAACACAAACAACGGCGCTTTTCCCTGGAAAACAAAACTCGCCTGCCAGCTTTTTGATGGCAGATTGCAGGAGCCACTTGGTACTATCAAATCATCCCAACTTGGCACTGGTGCCACTATGGGTCTGGGAACCATCCTGCCTATTGTAGCATTTCAGGAGCCAGCCGGTCACTCCCAGCCATAGTCCCCCAGACACAAACCTCGGACCGTTTCCCTGGCAAACAAAATTAAGCTGCCCCGATTCTGGATGGCAGATTGCAGGAGCCACTTGGTAGTGTCAAACCAGCCCGACTTGGCACTGGTGCCACCTTGGGTCTGGGAACCATCCTGCGTATCGTGGATTCTAAGGAGCCACCCGGCCACTCTGAGCCACAGGCGCCCAAACACAAACAACGGCGCTTTTCCCTGGAAAACAAAACTCGCCTGCCAACATTTTGATGGCAGATTGCAGGAGCCACTTGGTGCTATCAAACCAGCCCAACTTGGCACTGGTGCCACCATGGGTCTGGTCACCATCCTGCCTATCGTAGCTTTTCAGGAGTCAGGCGGTCACTCCCTGCCATAGACCCCCAGACACAAACCTCGGCCCGTTTCCCTGGAAAACAAAAGTAAGCTGCCCCGATTCTGGATGGCAGATTGCAGGAGCCACTTGGTACTATCAAATCAGCCCAACTTGGCACTGGTGCCACCATGGGTCTGGTAAACATCCTGCCTATCGTAGCTTTTCAGGAGCCAGCCGGTCACTCCCTGCCATAGGCCCCCAGACACAAACCTCGGCCCGTTTCCCTGGCAAACAAAAGTAAACTGCCCCGCTTTTGGATGGCAGATTGCAGGATGCATTTGGTACTATCAAACCTGCCCGACTTGGCCCTCGTGCCACCTTGGCTCTGGGAACCATGCTGCGTAACGTAGATTCTACGAGGACAGGCGGCCACTCCCAGCCACAGGCCTCTAAACAAAAACAACGGCGCTTTTCCCTGGAAAACAAAACTCGCCTGCCAAATTTTTGATGGCAGATTGCAGGAGCCACTTGGTACTATCAAACCAGCCCAACTTGGTACTGGTGCCACCATGGGTCTGGTCACCATCCTGCCTATCGTAGCTTTTCAGGAGCCAGCCGGTCACTCCCAGCCATAGGCCCCCAGACAAATATCTCGGCCCGTTTCCCTGGCAAACAAAAGTAAGCTGCCCCGCTTCTGGATGGCAGATTACAGCAGCCACATGGTACTATCAAACCAGGCCAACATGGCACTGGTGCCACCTTGGCTCTGGGAACCATCCTGCCTATCGTGGATTTTCAGGGGCCAGCCGGCCACTCTCAGCCATATGCCCCCAAACACATACCACGGCCCTTTGCTCTGGCAAACAAAACTCAACTGCCCCTCTTCTGGATGGCAAATTGCAGGACGCACTTGGTACTACGAAAACAGCCCGACTTGACAGTGATGCCACCTTGGGTCAGGGAACAATCCTGCGTATCGATCTTTTTAAGGAGCCAGCCGGCCACGTCCAGCCATATACCCCCAAAATAAAACCACGGAACTTTTCTCCAGCAAACAAAAATCCGCTGCCCCGCGTCTGAATGGCAGATTTCAGGAGCTATTTAGTATTATCAAACCAGCCCGACTTGGCACTGGTGCCACCATGAGTCTGGTAACCATCCTGCCTATCGTAGCTTTTCAGTAGCCAGCCGGTCACTCCCAGCCATAGGCCCCCAGACACAAACCTCGGCCCGTTTCCCTGGGAAACAAAAGTAAGCTGACCCGCTTCTGGATGGCAGATTGCAGGAGCCACTTGGTACTATCAAACCAGCCCAACTTGGCACTGGTGCCACCTTGGCTCTGGGAACCATCCTGCGTATCCTGGGTTCAAAGGAGGCAGCCGGCCACTCCCAGCCACAGGCCTCTAAACAAGAACAACGGCGCTTTTCCCTGGAAAACAAAAGTCGCCTGACAACTTTTTGATGGCAGATTGCAGGAGCCACTTGGTACTATCAAACCAGCCCAACTTGGCACTGGTGCCACCATGGGTCTGGTCACCATCCTGCCTATCGTAGCTTTTCAGGAGCCAGCCGCTCACTCCCAGCCATAGGCCCCCAGACAAATATCTCGGCCCGTTTCCCTGGCAAACAAAAGTAAGCAGCCCCGCTTCTGGATGGCAGATTGCAGGAGCCACATGGTACTATCAAACCAGCCCAACTTGGCACTGGTGCCACCTCTGGTCTGGGAACCATCCTGCGTATCGTGGGTTCTAAGGAGCCAGCTGGCCACTCCCAGCCACAGGCCCCCAAACACAAACAACGGCGCTTTTCCCTGGAAAACCAAAGTCGCCTGCCAACTTTTTGATGGCAGATTGCCGGAGCCACTTGGTACTATCAAACCAGCCCAACTTGGCACTGGTGCCACCATGGGTCTGGTCACCATCCTGCCTATCGTAGCTTTTCAGGAGCCAGGCGGTCACTCCCAGCCATAGGCCCCCAGACACAAACCTCGGCCCGTTTCCCTGGCAAACAAAAGTAAGCTGCCCCGCTTCTGCATGGCAGATTGCAGGAGCTATTTAGTACTATCAAACCAGCCCGACTTGGCACTGGTGCCACCTCTGGTCTGGGAACCATCCTGCCTATCGTGGATTTTCAGGGGCCAGCCGGCCACTCTCAGCCATATGCCCCCAAAAACAAACCACGGCCCTTTTCTCTGGCAAACAAAACTCAACTGCCCCTCTTCTGGATGGCAAATTTTAGGACGCACTTTGTACTACGAAAACCGCCCGACGTGGCACTGGTGCCACCTTGTGTCAGGGAACCATCCTGCATATCGAGCTTTTTAAGGAGCCAGCCGGCCACGCCCAGCCATATACCCCCAAAAACAAACCACGGACCATTTCTCATGGAAACAAAAATCCGCTGCCCCGCGTCTGGATGGCAGATTGCAGGAGCCAATTTGCACCATCAAACCAGCCCGACTTGGCACTGGTGCCACCTTGGGTCTGGGAACAATCCTGCATATCGTGGATTCTAAGGAGCCAGCCGGTCACTCCCAGCCACAGGCCCCCAAACACAAACAACGGCGCTTTTCCCTGGAAAACAAAACTCGCCTGCCAGCTTTTTGATGGCAGATTGCAGGAGCCACTTGGTACTATCAAATCATCCCAACTTGGCACTGGTGCCACTATGGGTCTGGGAACCATCCTGCCTATTGTAACTTTTCAGGAGCCAGCCGGTCACTCCCAGCCATAGTCCCCCAGACACAAACCTCGGACTGTTTCCCTGGCAAACAAAATTAAGCTGCCCCGATTCTGGATGGCAGATTGCAGGAGCCACTTGGTAGTGTCAAACCAGCCCGACTTGGCACTGGTGCCACCTTGGGTCTGGGAACCATCCTGCGTATCGTGGATTCTAAGCAGCCACCCGGCCACTCTGAGCCACAGGCGCCCAAACACAAACGGCGCTTTTCCCTGGAAAACAAAACTCGCCTGCCAACATTTTGATGGCAGATTGCAGGAGCCACTTGGTGCTATCAAACCAGCCCAACTTGGCACTGGTGCCACCATGGGTCTGGTCACCATCCTGCCTATCGTAGCTTTTCAGGAGCCAGGCGGTCACTCCCAGCCATAGACCCCCAGACACAAACCTCGGCCCGTTTCCCTGGAAAACAAAAGTAAGCTGCCCCGATTCTGGATGGCAGATTGCAGGAGCCACTTTGTACTATCAAATCAGCCCAACTTGGCACTGGTGCCACCATGGGTCTGGTAAACATCCTGCCTATCGTAGCTTTTCAGGAGCCAGCCGGTCACTCCCTGCCATAGGCCCCCAGACACAAACCTCGGCCCGTTTCCCTGGCAAACAAAAGTAAACTGCCCCGCTTTTGGATGGCAGATTGCAGGATGCATTTGGTACTATCAAACCTGCCCGACTTGGCCCTCGTGCCACCTTGGCTCTGGGAACCATGCTGCGTAACGTAGATTCTACGAGGACAGGCGGCCACTCCCAGCCACAGGCCTCTAAACAAAAACAACGGCGCTTTTCCCTGGAAAACAAAACTCGCCTGCCAAATTTTTGATGGCAGATTGCAGGAGCCACTTGGTACTATCAAACCAGCGCAACTTGGTACTGGTGCCACCATGGGTCTGGTCACCATCCTGCCTATCGTAGCTTTTCAGGAGCCAGGCGGTCACTCCCAGCCATAGGCCCCCAGACAAATATCTCGGCCCGTTTCCCTGGCAAACAAAAGTAAGCTGCCCCGCTTCTGGATGGCAGATTACAGCAGCCACATGGTACTATCAAACCAGGCCAACATGGCACTGGTGCCACCTTGGCTCTGGGAACCATCCTGCCTATCGTGGATTTTCAGGGGCCAGCCGGCCACTCTCAGCCATATGCCCCCAAACACATACCACGGCCCTTTGCTCTGGCAAACAAAACTCAACTGCCCCTCTTCTGGATGGCAAATTGCAGGACGCACTTGGTACTACGAAAACAGCCCGACTTGACAGTGATGCCACCTTGGGTCAGGGAACAATCCTGCGTATCGATCTTTTTAAGGAGCCAGCCGGCCACGTCCAGCCATATACCCCCAAAATAAAACCACGGAACTTTTCTCCAGCAAACAAAAATCCGCTGCCCCGCGTCTGAATGGCAGATTTCAGGAGCTATTTAGTATTATCAAACCAGCCCGACTTGGCACTGGTGCCACCATGAGTCTGGTAACCATCCTGCCTATCGTAGCTTTTCAGTAGCCAGCCGGTCACTCCCAGCCATAGGCCCCCAGACACAAACCTCGGCCCGTTTCCCTGGGAAACAAAAGTAAACTGACCCGCTTCTGGATGGCAGATTGCAGGAGCCACTTGGTACTATCAAACCAGCCCAACTTGGCACTGGTGCCACCTTGGCTCTGGGAACCATCCTGCGTATCCTGGGTTCAAAGGAGGCAGCCGGCCACTCCCAGCCACAGGCCTCTAAACAAGAACAACGGCGCTTTTCCCTGGAAAACAAAAGTCGCCTGACAACTTTTTGATGGCAGATTGCAGGAGCCACTTGGTACTATCAAACCAGCCCAACTTGGCACTGGTGCCACCATGGGTCTGGTCACCATCCTGCCTATCGTAGCTTTTCAGGAGCCAGCCGCTCACTCCCAGCCATAGGCCCCCAGACAAATATCTCGGCCCGTTTCCCTGGCAAACAAAAGTAAGCAGCCCCGCTTCTGGATGGCAGATTGCAGGAGCCACATGGTACTATCAAACCAGCCCAACTTGGCACTGGTGCCACCTCTGGTCTGGGAACCATCCTGCGTATCGTCGGTTCTAAGGAGCCAGCTGGCCACTCCCAGCCACAGGCCCCCAAACACAAACAACGGCGCTTTTCCCTGGAAAACAAAACTCGCCTGCCAACATTTTGATGGCAGATTGCCGGAGCTACTTGGTACTATCAAACCAGCCCAACTTGGCACTGGTGCCACCATGGGTCTGGTCACCATCCTGCCTATCGTAGCTTTTCAGGAGCCAGGCGGTCACTCCCAGCCATAGGCCCCCAGACACAAACCTCGGCCCGTTTCCCTGGCAAACAAAAGTAAGCTGCCCCGCTTCTGCATGGCAGATTGCAGGAGCTATTTAGTACTATCAAACCAGCCCGACTTGGCACTGGTGCCACCTCTGGTCTGGGAACCATCCTGCCTATCGTGGATTTTCAGGGGCCAGCCGGCCACTCTCAGCCATATGCCCCCAAAAACAAACCACGGCCCTTTTCTCTGGCAAACAAAACTCAACTGCCCCTCTTCTGGATGGCAAATTTTAGGACGCACTTTGTACTACGAAAACCGCCCGACGTGGCACTGGTGCCACCTTGTGTCAGGGAACCATCCTGCATATCGAGCTTTTTAAGGAGCCAGCCGGCCAGGCCCAGCCATATACCCCCAAAAACAAACCACGGACCATTTCTCATGGAAACAAAAATCCGCTGCCCCGCGTCTGGATGGCAGATTGCAGGAGCCACTTTGCACCATCAAACCAGCCCGACTTGGCACTGGTGCCACCTTGGGTCTGGGAACAATCCTGCATATCGTGGATTCTAAGGAGCCAGCCGGCCACTCCCAGCCACAGGCCCCCAAACACAAACAACGGCGCTTTTCCCTGGAAAACAAAACTCGCCTGCCAGCTTTTTGATGGCAGATTGCAGGAGCCACTTGGTACTATCAAATCATCCCAACTTGGCACTGGTGCCACTATGGGTCTGGGAACCATCCTGCCTATTGTAGCATTTCAGGAGCCAGCCGGTCACTCCCAGCCATAGTCCCCCAGACACAAACCTCGGACCGTTTCCCTGGCAAACAAAATTAAGCTGCCCCGATTCTGGATGGCAGATTGCAGGAGCCACTTGGTAGTGTCAAACCAGCCCGACTTGGCACTGGTGCCACCTTGGGTCTGGGAACCATCCTGCGTATCGTGGATTCTAAGCAGCCACCCGGCCACTCTGAGCCACAGGCGCCCAAACACAAACAACGGCGCTTTTCCCTGGAAAACAAAACTCGCCTGCCAACATTTTGATGGCAGATTGCAGGAGCCACTTGGTGCTATCAAACCAGCCCAACTTGGCACTGGTGCCACCATGGGTCTGGTCACCATCCTGCCTATCGTAGCTTTTCAGGAGCCAGGCGGTCACTCCCAGCCATAGACCCCCAGACACAAACCTCGGCCCGTTTCCCTGGAAAACAAAAGTAAGCTGCCCCGATTCTGGATGGCAGATTGCAGGAGCCACTTGGTACTATCAAATCAGCCCAACTTGGCACTGGTGCCACCATGGGTCTGGTAAACATCCTGCCTATCGTAGCTTTTCAGGAGCCAGCCGGTCACTCCCTGCCATAGGCCCCCAGACACAAACCTCGGCCCGTTTCCCTGGCAAACAAAAGTAAACTGCCCCGCTTTTGGATGGCAGATTGCAGGATGCATTTGGTACTATCAAACCTGCCCGACTTGGCCCTCGTGCCACCTTGGCTCTGGGAACCATGCTGCGTAACGTAGATTCTACGAGGACAGGCGGCCACTCCCAGCCACAGGCCTCTAAACAAAAACAACGGCGCTTTTCCCTGGAAAACAAAACTCGCCTGCCAAATTTTTGATGGCAGATTGCAGGAGCCACTTGGTACTATCAAACCAGCGCAACTTGGTACTGGTGCCACCATGGGTCTGGTCACCATCCTGCCTATCGTAGCTTTTCAGGAGCCAGCCGGTCACTCCCAGCCATAGGCCCCCAGACAAATATCTCGGCCCGTTTCCCTGGCAAACAAAAGTAAGCTGCCCCGCTTCTGGATGGCAGATTACAGCAGCCACATGGTACTATCAAACCAGGTAAACATGGCACTGGTGCCACCTTGGCTCTGGGAACCATCCTGCCTATCGTGGATTTTCAGGGGCCAGCCGGCCACTCTCAGCCATATGCCCCCAAACACATACCACGGCCCTTTGCTCTGGCAAACAAAACTCAACTGCCCCTCTTCTGGATGGCAAATTGCAGGACGCACTTGGTACTACGAAAACAGCCCGACTTGACAGTGATGCCACCTTGGGTCAGGGAACAATCCTGCGTATCGATCTTTTTAAGGAGCCAGCCGGCCACGTCCAGCCATATACCCCCAAAATAAAACCACGGAACTTTTCTCCAGCAAACAAAAATCCGCTGCCCCGCGTCTGAATGGCAGATTTCAGGAGCTATTTAGTATTATCAAACCAGCCCGACTTGGCACTGGTGCCACCATGAGTCTGGTAACCATCCTGCCTATCGTAGCTTTTCAGTAGCCAGCCGGTCACTCCCAGCCATAGGCCCCCAGACACAAACCTCGGCCCGTTTCCCTGGGAAACAAAAGTAAGTTATCCCGCTTCTGGATGGCAGATTGCAGGAGCCACTTGGTACTATCAAACCAGCCCAACTTGGCACTGGTGCCACCTTGGCTCTGGGAACCATCCTGCGTATCCTGGGTTCAAAGGAGGCAGCCGGCCACTCCCAGCCACAGGCCTCTAAACAAGAACAACGGCGCTTTTCCCTGGAAAACAAAAGTCGCCTGACAACTTTTTGATGGCAGATTGCAGGAGCCACTTGGTACTATCAAATCAGCCCAACTTGGCACTGGTGCCACCATGGGTCTGGTAAACATCCTGCCTATCGTAGCTTTTCAGGAGCCAGCCGGTCACTCCCTGCCATAGGCCCCCAGACACAAACCTCGGCCCGTTTCCCTGGCAAACAAAAGTAAACTGCCCCGCTTTTGGATGGCAGATTGCAGGATGCATTTGGTACTATCAAACCTGCCCGACTTGGCCCTCGTGCCACCTTGGCTCTGGGAACCATGCTGCGTAACGTAGATTCTACGAGGACAGGCGGCCACTCCCAGCCACAGGCCTCTAAACAAAAACAACGGCGCTTTTCCCTGGAAAACAAAACTCGCCTGCCAAATTTTTGATGGCAGATTGCAGGAGCCACTTGGTACTATCAAACCAGCCCAACTTGGTACTGGTGCCACCATGGGTCTGGTCACCATCCTGCCTATCGTAGCTTTTCAGGAGCCAGCCGGTCACTCCCAGCCATAGGCCCCCAGACAAATATCTCGGCCCGTTTCCCTGGCAAACAAAAGTAAGCTGCCCCGCTTCTGGATGGCAGATTACAGCAGCCACATGGTACTATCAAACCAGGCCAACATGGCACTGGTGCCACCTTGGCTCTGGGAACCATCCTGCCTATCGTGGATTTTCAGGGGCCAGCCGGCCACTCTCAGCCATATGCCCCCAAACACATACCACGGCCCTTTGCTCTGGCAAACAAAACTCAACTGCCCCTCTTCTGGATGGCAAATTGCAGGACGCACTTGGTACTACGAAAACAGCCCGACTTGACAGTGATGCCACCTTGGGTCAGGGAACAATCCTGCGTATCGATCTTTTTAAGGAGCCAGCCGGCCACGTCCAGCCATATACCCCCAAAATAAAACCACGGAACTTTTCTCCAGTAAACAAAAATCCGCTGCCCCGCGTCTGAATGGCAGATTTCAGGAGCTATTTAGTATTATCAAACCAGCCCGACTTGGCACTGGTGCCACCATGAGTCTGGTAACCATCCTGCCTATCGTAGCTTTTCAGTAGCCAGCCGGTCACTCCCAGCCATAGGCCCCCAGACACAATCCTCGGCCTGTTTCCCTGGGAAACAAAAGTAAGCTGACCCGCTTCTGGATGGCAGATTGCAGGAGCCACTTGGTACTATCAAACCAGCCCAACTTGGCACTGGTGCCACCTTGGCTCTGGGAACCATCCTGCGTATCCTGGGTTCAAAGGAGGCAGCCGGCCACTCCCAGCCACAGGCCTCTAAACAAGAACAACGGCGCTTTTCCCTGGAAAACAAAAGTCGCCTGACAACTTTTTGATGGCAGATTGCAGGAGCCACTTGGTACTATCAAACCAGCCCAACTTGGCACTGGTGCCACCATGGGTCTGGTCACCATCCTGCCTATCGTAGCTTTTCAGGAGCCAGCCGCTCACTCCCAGCCATAGGCCCCCAGACAAATATCTCGGCCCGTTTCCCTGGCAAACAAAAGTAAGCAGCCCCGCTTCTGGATGGCAGATTGCAGGAGCCACATGGTACTATCAAACCAGGCCAACATGGCACTGGTGCCACCTCTGGTCTGGGAACCATCCTGCGTATCGTGGATTCTAAGGAGCCAGCTGGCCACTCCCAGCCACAGGCCCCCAAACACAAACAACGGTGCTTTTCCCTGGAAAACAAAACTCACCTGCCAACTTTTTGATGGCAGATTGCAGGAGCCACTTGGTACTATCAAACCAGCCCAACTTGGCACTGGTGCCACCATGGGTCTGGTCACCATCCTGCCTATCGTAGCTTTTCAGGAGCCAGCCGGTCACTCCCAGCCATAGGCCCCCAGACACAAAGCTCTACCCGTTTCCCTGGCAAACAAAAGTAAGCTACCCCGCTTCTGGATGGCAGATTGCAGGAGTCACTTTGCACCATCAAACCAGCCCGACTTGGCACTGGTGCCACCTTGGGTCTGGGACCCATCCTGCGTATCGTGGATTCTAAGGAGACAGCTGGCCACTCCCAGACACAGGCCCCCAAACACAAACAACGGCGCTTTTCCCTGGAAAACAAAACTCGCTTGCCAACTTTTTGATGGCAGATTGCAGGAGCCACTTGGTACTATCAAACCACCCCAACTTGGCAACAAGTGGTTCCTGCAATCTGACCTCCAGAAGCGGGGCAGCTTACTTTTGTTTGCCAGGGAAATGGACCGTTGTTTGTGTTTGGAGGCGTATGGCTGGGAGTGGCCGACTGGCTCCTTAAAATCCACGATACGCAGCATGGTTCCCAGACCAGAGGTGGCACCAGTGCCAAGTCGGGCTGGTTTGATAGTACAAAGTGGCTCCTGCAATCTGCCATCCAGAAGCGGGGCAGCTTACTTTTGTTTGCCAGGGAAACGGGCCGGGCTTTCTGTCTCGGGGCCTATGGAAGGGAGTGACCGGCTGGCTCCTGAAAAGCTACGATAGGCAGGATGGTGACCAGACCCATGGTGGCACCAGTGCCAAGTTGGGCTGGTTTGATAGTACCAAGTGGCTCCTGCAATCTGCCATCAAAAAGTTGTCAGGCGAGTTTTGTTTTCCAGGGAAAAGCGCCATTGTTTGTGTTTGGGGACCTGTGGTTGGGAGTGCCCGGCTGGCTCCTTAGAAACCACGATACGCAGCATGGTTACCAGACAAGAGGTGCCACCAGTGCCAAGTTGTGCTGGTTTGATACTACCAAGTGGTTCCTGCAATCTGCCATCCAGAAGTGGGGCAGCTTACTTTTGTTTGCCACGGAAACGGGCCGTTGTTTGTGTTTGGGGGCCTGTGGCTGGGAGTGGCCGACTGGCTCCTTAGAATCCACGATACGCAGGATGGGTCCCAGACCAGAGGTGGCACCAGTGCCAAGTCGGGCTGGTTTGATAGTACCAAGTGGCTCCTGCAATCTGCCATCCAGAAGCGGGGCAGCTTACTTTTGTTTGCCAGGGAAACGGGCCGAGGTTTGTGACTGGGGACCTATGGCTGGGAGTGACCGGCTAGGTCCTGAAAAGTTACGATAGGCAGGATTGTGACCAGACCCATGGTGGCACCAGTGCCAAGTTGGGCTGGTTTGATAGTACCAAGTGGCTCCTGTAATCTGCCATCAAATAGTTGGTAGGCGAGTTTTGTTTTCCAGGGAAAAGCGCCGTTGTTTGTGTTTGGGGGCCTGTGGTAGGGAGTGGCCGGGTGGCTAATTAGAATCCACGATACGCAGGATGGTTCCCAGACCAGAGGTGGCACCAGTGCCAAGTCGGGCTAGTTTGATGGTGAAAAGTGGCTCCTGCAATCTGCCATCCAGAAGCGGGTTAGCTTACTTTTGTTTGCCAGGGAAACGTGCCGAGATTTTTGTCTGGGGGCCTATGGCGGGGAGTGACCGGCTGGCTCCTGAAAAGCTAAGATAGGCAGGATGGTGACCAGACCCATGGTGGCACCAGTGCCAAGTTGGGCTGATTTGATAAAACCAAGTGGCTCCTGCAATCTGCCATCAAAAAGTTGGCAGGAGAATTTTGTTTTCCAGGGAAAAGCGCCGTTGTTTGTGTTTGGGGGCCTGTGGCTGGGAGTGGCCGGCTGGCTCCTTAGAATCCACGATACGCAGCATGGTATCCAGACCCAAGGTGGCACCAGTGCCAAGTTTTGCTGGTTTGATAGTACCAAGTGGTTCCTGCAATCTGCCATCCAGAAGCAGGGCAGCTTACTTTTGTTTGCCAGGGAAACGGGCCGAGGTTTTTGTCTGGGGGCCTATGGCTGGGAGTGACCGGCTGGCTCCTGAAAAGCTACGATAGGCAGGATGGTGACCAGACCCATGGTGGCACCAGTCCCAAGTTGGGCTGATTTGATAGTACCAAGTGGCTCCTGCAATCTGCCGTCAAAATTTGGCAGGCGAGTTTTTATTTTCCAGGGAAAAGCGCCGTTGTTTGTGTTTGGGGGCCTGTGGCTGGGAGTGGCCGGCTGGCTGCTTAGAATCCACGATACGCAGGATGGTTCCCAGACCCAAGGTGGCACCAGTGCCAAGTCGGGCTAGTATGATGGTGCAAAGTGGCTCCTGCAATCTGCCATCCAGAAGCGGGGCAGCTTACTTTTGTTTGCCAGGGAAACGGTCCGAGCTTTGTGTCTCGGGGCCTATGGCTGGGAGTGACCGGCTGGCTCCTGAAAAGCTACGATAGGCAGGATGGTGACCAGACCCATGGTGGCACCAGTGCCAAGTTGGGCTGGTTTGATAGTACCAAGTGGCTCCTGCAATCTGCCATCAAAATGTCGGCAGGCGAGTTTTGTTTTCCAGGGAAAAGCGCCGTTGTTTGTGTTTGGGGGCCTGTGGCTGGGAGTGGCCGGCTGGCTCCTTAGAATCCACGATACGCAGGATGGTTCCCAGACCTGAGGTGGCACCAGTGCCAAGTCGGGCTGGTTTTATAGTACCAAGTGCGTCCTGCAATCTGCCATCCAGAAGCGGGGCAGCTTACTTTGGTTTGCCAGGGAAACGGGCCGAGCATTTTGTCTGGGGGCCTATGGCTGGGAGTGAGCGGTTGGCTCCTGAAAAGCTACGATAGGCAGGATGGTGAGCAGACCCATGGTGGCACAAGTGCCAAGTTGGGCTGGTTTGATAGCACCAAGTGGCTCCTGCAATCTGACATCAAAAAGTTGGCAGGCGAGTTTTGTTTTCCAGGGAAAAGCGCCGTTGTTTGTGTTTGGGTGCCTATGGCTGGGAGTGGCCGGCTGGCTCCTTAGAATCCACGATACGCAGGATGGTTCCCAGACCCAAGGTGGCACCAGTGCCAAGTCGGGCTGGTTTGATAGTACCAAGTGCGTCCTACAATCTGCCATCCAGAAGCGGGGCAGCTTACTTTTGTTTGCCAGGGAAACGGGTCGAGTTTTGTGTCTGGGGGCCAATGGCAGGGAGTGACCGGCTAGGTCCTGAAAAGCTAAGATAGGCAGGATGGTGACCAGACCCATGGTGGCACAAGTGCCAAGTTGGGCTGGTTTGATAGTACCAAGTGGCTCCTGCAATCTGCCATCAAAATTTGGCAGGCGAGTTTTGTTTTCCAGGGAAAAGCGCCGTTGTTTGTGTTTGGGGGCCTGTGGCTGGGAGTGGCCGGCTGGCTCCTTAGAATCCACGATACGCACCATGGTTCCCAGACCAGAGGTGGCACCAGTGCCAAGTCGGGCTGGTTTTATAGTACCAAGTGGTTCCTGCAATCTGCCATCCAGAAGCGGGGCAGCTTACTTTTGTTTGCCAGGGAAACGGGCCGAGGTTTTTGTCTGGGAGCCTATGGCTGGGAGTGACCGGCTGGCTCCTGAAAAGCTACGATAGGCAGGATGGTGACCAGACCCATGGTGGCACCAGTGCCAAGTTGGGCTGATTTGATAGTAGCAAGTGGCTCCTGCAATCTGCCATCAAAAAGTTGTCAGGCGAGTTTTGTTTTCCAGGGAAAAGCGCCGTTGTTTGTGTTTGGGGGCCTGTGGCTGGGAGTGGCCGGCTGGCTCCTTAGAATCCACGATACGCAGCATGGTTCCCAGACCAGAGGTGGCACCAGTTCCAAGTCGGGCTATTTGATGGTGAAAAGTGGTTCCTGCAATCTGCCATCCAGAAGCGGGGCAGCTTACTTTGGTTTGCCAGGGAAAAGGGCAGAGCTTTGTGTCTGGGCGCCTATGGCTGGGAGTGACCGGCTGGCTCCTTATAATCCACGATACGCAGCATGGTTCCCAGACCCAAGGTGGCACCAGTGCCAAGTTGGGCTGGTTTGATAGTACCAAGTGGCTCTGGCAATCTGCCATCAAAAAGTTGGCAGACGAGTTTTGTTTTCCAGGGAAAAGCGCCGTTGTTTTTGTTTGGGGGCCTGTGGCTGGGAGTGGACGGATGGCTAATTAGAATCCACGATACGCAGGATGGTTCCCAGACCAGAGGTGGCACCAGTGCCAAGTCGGGCTGGTTTGATAGTACCAAGTGGTTCCTGCAATCTGCCATCCAGAAGCGGGATAACTTACTTTTGTTTGTCAGGGAAACGGGCCGAGATTTCTGTCTGGGGGCCTATGGCTGGGAGTGACCGGCTGGCTCCTGAAAAGCTACGATAGGCAGGATGGTGACCAGACCCATGGTGGCACCAGTGCCAAGTTGGTCTGATTTGATAAAACCAAGTGGCTCCTGCAATCTCCCATCAAAAAGTTGGCAGGAGAGTTTTGTTTTCCAGGGAAAAGCGCCGTTGTTTGTGTTTGGGGGCCTGTGGCTGGGAGTGGCCGGCTGGCTCCTTAGAATCCACGATACGCAGCATGGTATCCAGACCCAAGGTGGCACCAGTGCCAAGTCGGGCTGGTTTGATAGTACCAAGTGGTTCCTGCAATCTGCCATCCAGAAGCAGGGCAGCTTACTTTTGTTTGCCAGGGAAACGGGCCGAGGTTTTTGTCTGGTGGCCTATGGCTGGGAGTGACCGGCTGCCTCCTGAAAAGCTACGATAGGCAGGATGGTGACCAGACCCATGGTGGCACCAGTCCCAAGGTTTGCTGATTTGATAGTACCAAGTGGCTCCTGCAGTCTGCCGTCAAAATTTGGCAGGCGAGTTTTGTTTTCCAGGGAAAAGCGCCGTTGTTTGTGTTTGGGGGCCTATGGCTGGGAGTGGCCGGCTGGCTCCTTAGAATCCACGATACGCAGGATGGTTCCCAGACCTAAGGTGGCACCAGTGCCAAGTCGGGCTAGTTTGATGGTGCAAAGTGGCTCCTGCAATCTGCCATCCAGAAGCGGGGCAGCTTACTTTTGTTTGCCAGGGAAACGGGCCGAGTTTTTGTCTGGGGGCCTATGGCTGGGAGTGACCGTCTGGCTTCTGAAAAGCTACGATAGGCAGGATGGTGAGCAGACCCATGGTGGCACCAGTGCCAAGTTGAGCTGGTTTGATAGTACCAAGTGGCTCCTGCAATCTGCCATCAAAATGTTGGCAGGCGAGTTTTGTTTTCCAGGGAAAAGCGCCGTTGTTTGTGTTTGGGTGCCTATGGCTGGGAGTGGCCGGCTGGCTCCTTAGAATCCACGATACGCACCATGGTTCCCAGACCAGAGGTGGCACCAGTGCCAAGTCGGGCTGGTTTGATAGTACCAAGTGCGTCCTACAATCTGCCATCCAGAAGCGGGGCAGCTTACTTTTGTTTGCCAGGGAAACGGGCCGAGGTTTGTGTCTGGGGGCCTATGGCTGGGAGTGACCGGCTGGCTCCTGAAAAGCTACGATAGGCAGGATGGTGACCAGACCCATGGTGGCACCAGTGCCAAGTTGGACTGATTTGATAGTAGCAAGTGGCTCCTGCAATCTGCCATCAAAATGTTGGCAGGCGGGTTTAGTTTTCCAGGGAAAAGCGCTGTGGTTTGTGTTTGGGGGCCTGTGGCTGGGAGTGACCGGCTGGCTCCTTAGAATCCACGATACGCAGGATGGTTCCCAGATCCAAGGTGGCACCAGTGCCAAGTTGGGCTGGTTTGATAGTACCAAGTGGCTCCTGCAATCTGCCATCCAGAAGCGGGGCAGCTTACTTTTGTTTGCCAGGGAAACGGGCCGAGCTTTGTGTCTGCGAGCCTATGACTGGTAGTGACCGGCTAGGTCCTGAAAAGCTACGATAGGCAGGATGGTGACCAGACCCATGGTGGCACCAGTGCCAAGTTGAGCTGGTTTGATAGTACCAAGTGGCTCCTGCAATCTGCCATCAAAAAGTTGGCAGGCGAGTTTTGTTTTCCAGGGAAAAGCGTCGTTGTTTGTATTTGGGGGCCTGTGGCTGGGAGTGGCCGGCTGGCTCCTTAGAATCCACGATACGCAGGATGGTTCCCAGACCCAAGGTGGCACCAGTCCCAAGTTGGGCTGATTTGATAGTACCAAGTGGTTCCTGCAATCTGCCATCCAGAAGCGGGGCAGCTTACTTTTGTTGGCCAGGGAAACGGGCCGAGGTTTGTGTCTGGGGGCCTATGGATGGGAGTGACCGGCTGCCTCCTGAAAGGCTACGATAGGCAGGATGGTGACCAGACCCATGGTGGCACCAGTGCCAAGTTGGGCTGGTTTGATAGTACCAAGTGGCTCCTGTAATCTGCCATCAAAAACTTGGCAGGCGAGTTTTGTTTCCCAGGGAAAAGCGCCGTTGTTTGTGTTTGGGGGCCTGTGGCTGGGAGTGGCCGGCTGGCTAATTAGAATCCACGACAGGCAGGATGGTTCCCAGACCAGAGGTGACACCAGTGCCAAGTCGGGCTAGTTTGATGGTGAAAAGTGGCTCCTGCAATCTGCCATCCAGAAGCGGGTTAACTTACTTTTGTTTGCCAGGGAAAAGGGCCGAGGTTTTTGTCTGGGGGCCTATGGCTGGGAGTGACCGGCTGTCTCCTGAAAAGCTACGATAGGCAGGATGGTGACCAGACCCATGGTGGCACCAGTGCCAAGTTGGGCTGGTTTGATAGTACCAAGTGGCTCCTGCAATCTGCCATCAAAAAGTTGGCAGGCGAGTTTGTTATCCAGGGAAAAGCGCCGTTGTTTTTGTTTGGGGGCCTGTGGCTGGGAGTGGCCGGATGGCTAATTAGAATCCACGATACGCAGCATGGTTCCCAGACCTGAGGTGGCACCAGTGCCAAGTTGGGCTGGTTTGATACTACCAAGTGCGTCCTGCAATCTGCCATCCAGAAGCGGGGCAGCTTACTTTTGTTTGCCAGGGAAACGGGCCGAGGTTTTGTCTGGGGGCCTATGGCAGGGAGTGACCGGCTGGCTCCTGAAAAACTACGATAGGCAGGATGGTGACCAGACCCATGGTGGCACCAGTGCCAAGTTGGGCTGGTTTGATAGTACCAAGTGGCTCCTGCAATCTGCCATCAAAATGTTGGCAGGCGAGTTTTGTTTTCCAGGGAAAAGCGCCGTTGTTTGTGTTTGGGGGCCTGTGGCTGGGAGTGGCCGGCTGGCTCCTTAGAATCCAAAATACGCAGGATGGTTCCCAGACCTGAGGTGGCACCAGTGCCAAGTTGGGCTGGTTTGATTGTAGCAAATGGTTCCTGCAATCTGCCATCCAGAAGCGGGGCAGCTTACTTTTGTTTGCCAGGGAAACGGGCCGAGCTTTGTGTCTGGGGGCCTATGGCTGGGAGTGACCGGCTGGCTCCTGAAAAGCTACGATAGGCAGGATGGTGACCAGACCCATGGTGGCACCAGTGCCATGTTCGGCTGATTTCATAGTACCAAGTGGCTCCTGCACTCTGCCATCAAAATGTTGGCAGGCGAGTTTTGTTTTCCAGGGAAAAGCGCCGTTGTTTGTGTCGGCGGGCCTGTGGCTGGAGTGGCCGGCTGGCTGCTTAGAATCCACAATACGCAGCATGGTTCCCAGACCCAAGGTGGCACCAGTGCCAAGTTGGGCTGGTTTGATAGTACCAAGTGGCTCCTGCAATCTGCCATCAAAAAGTTGTCAGGCGAGTTTTGTTTTCCAGGGAAAATCGCCGTTGTTTTTGTTTGGGGGCCTGTGGCTGGGAGTGGCCGGCTGGCTCCTTAGGATCCACGATACCCAGGATGGTTCCCAGACCAGAGGTGGCACCAGTACCAAGTCGGGCTGGTTTGATAATAACAAGTGGATCCTGCAATCTGCCATCCAGAAGCGGGGCAGCTTACTTTTGTTTGCCAGGGAAACGGGCCGAGGTTTGTGTCTCAGGGCCTATGGCTGGGAGTGACCGGCTGGCTCCTGAAAAGCTACGATAGGCAGGATGGTGACCAGACCCATGGTGGCACCAGTGCCAAGTTGGGCTGGTTTGATAGTACCAAGTGGCTCCTGCAATCTGCCATCAAAATGTCGGCAGGCGAGTTTTGTTTTCCAGGGAAAAGCGCCGTTGTTTGTGTTTGGGGGCCTGTGGCTGGGAGTGGCCGGCTGGCTCCTTAGAATCCACGATACGCAGGATGGTTCCCAGACCTGAGGTGGCACCAGTGCCAAGTCGGGCTGGTTTTATAGTACCAAGTGCGTCCTGCAATCTGCCATCCAGAAGCGGGGCAGCTTACTTTTGTTTGCCAGGGAAACGGGCCGAGCTTTGTGTCAGGGGGCCTATGGCTGGGAGTGACCGGGTGGCTCCTGAAAAGCTACGATAGGCAGGATGGTGACCAGACCCATGGTGGCACCAGTGCCATGTTCGGCTGATTTCATAGTACCAAGTGGCTCCTGCAATCTGCCATCAAAAAGTCGGCAGGCGAGTTTTGTTTTCCAGGGAAAAGCGCCGTTGTTTTTGTCTGCGGGCCTGTGGCTTGGAGTGACCGGCTGGCTCCTTAGAATCCACGATACGCAGGATGGTTCCCAGACCCAAGGTGGCACCAGTGCCAAGTCGGGCTGGTTTGATAGTACCAAGTGGTTCCTGCAATCTGCCATCAAAAAGTTGGCAGGCGAGTTTTGTTTTCCAGGGAAAAGCTTCGTTGTTTGTGTTTGGGGGCCTGTGGCTGGGAGTGGCCGGCTGGCTCCTTAGAATCCACGATACGCAGGATGGTTCCCAGACCCAAGGTGGCACCAGTCCCAAGTTGGGCTGGTTTGATAGTACCAAGTGGTTCCTGCAATCTGCCATCCAGAAGCGGGGCAGCTTACTTTTGTTTGCCAGGGAAACGGGCCGAGGTTTGTGTCTGGGGGCCTATGGCTGGGAGTGACCGGCTGCCTCCTGAAAGGCTACGATAGGCAGGATGGTGACCAGACCCATGGTGGCACCAGTGCCAAGTTGGGCTGGTTTGATAGTACCAAGTGGCTCCTGTAATCTGCCATCAAAAACTTGGCAGGCGAGTTTTGTTTCCCAGGGAAAAGCGCCGTTGTTTGTGTTTGGGGGCCTGTGGCTGGGAGTGGCCGGCTGGCTAATTAGAATCCACGACAGGCAGGATGGTTCCCAGACCAGAGGTGACACCAGTGCCAAGTCGGGCTAGTTTGATGGTGAAAAGTGGCTCCTGCAATCTGCCATCCAGAAGCGGGTTAACTTACTTTTGTTTGCCAGGGAAAAGGGCCGAGGTTTTTGTCTGGGGGCCTATGGCTGGGAGTGACCGGCTGCCTCCTGAAAGGCTACGATAGGCAGGATGGTGACCAGACCCATGGTGGCACCAGTGCCAAGTTGGGCTGGTTTGATAGTACCAAGTGGCTCCTGCAATCTGCCATCAAAATGTTGGCAGGCGAGTTTTGTTTTCCAGGGAAAAGCGCCGTTGTTTGTGTTTGGGGGCCTGTGGCTGGGAGTGGCCGGCTGGCTCCTTAGAATCCAAAATACGCAGGATGTTTCCCAGACCTGAGGTGGCACCAGTGCCAAGGTGGGCTGGTTTGATTGTAGCAAATGGTTCCTGCAATCTACCATCCAGAAGCGGGGCAGCTTACTTTTGTTTGCCAGGGAAACGGGCCGAGCTTTGTGTCTGGGGGCCTATGGCTGGGAGTGACCGGCTGGCTCCTGAAAAGCTACGATAGGCAGGATGGTGACCAGACCCATGGTGGCACCAGTGCCATGTTCGGCTGATTTCATAGTACCAAATGCATCCTGCACTCTGCCATCAAAATGTTGGCAGGCGAGTTTTGTTTTCCAGGGAAAAGCGCCGTTGTTTGTGTCTGCGGGCCTGTGGCTGGAGTGGCCGGCTGGCTCCTTAGAATCCACAATACGCAGCATGGTTCCCAGACCCAAGGTGGCACCAGTGCCAAGTTGGGCTGGTTTGATAGTACCAAGTGGTTCCTGCAATCTGCCATCAAAAAGTTGTCAGGCGAGTTTTGTTTTCCAGGGAAAATCGCCGTTGTTTTTGTTTGGGGGCCTGTGGCTGGGAGTGGCCGGCTGGCTCCTTAGGATCCACGATACCCAGGATGGTTCCCAGACCAGAGGTGGCACCAGTACCAAGTCGGGCTGGTTTGATAATAACAAGTGGATCCTGCAATCTGCCATCCAGAAGCGGGGCAGCTTACTTTTGTTTGCCAGGGAAACGGGCCGAGGTTTGTGTCTGGGGGCCTATGGCTGGGAGTGACCGGCTGGCTCCTGAAAAGCTACGATAGGCAGGATGGTGACCAGACCCATGGTGGCACCAGTGCCAAGTTGGGCTGGTTTGATAGTACCAAGTGGCTCCTGCAATCTGCCATCAAAAAGTTGGCAGGCGAGTTTTGTTTTCCAGGGAAAAGCGCCGTTGTGTGTGTTTTGGGGCCTGTGGCTGGGAGTGGCCAGCTGGCTGCTTAGAATCCACGATACGCAGGATGGTTCCGAGACCCAAGGTGGCACCAGTGCCAAGTCGGGCTGGTTTGTTAGTACCAAGTGGTTCCTGCAATCTGCCATCCAGAAGCGGGGCAGCTGAATTTTGTTTGCCAGAGAAAAAGGCTGTTGTTTGTGTTTCGGGGCCTGTGGCTGGCAGTGGACGGCTGGCTCCTGAAAATCCATGATACGCAGCATGGTTCCCAGACCCAAGGTGGCACCAGTGCCAAGTAGGGCTGGTTTCATAGTACCCAGTGGCTCCTGCAATCTGCCATCCAGAAGAGGGGCAGTTGAATTTTGTTTTCCAGAGAAAAGGGCCGTGGTTTGTGTTTGGGGCCTATGGCTGAGAGTGACCGGCTGGCTCCTGAAAAGCTACGATAGGCAGGATGGTGACCAGACCGATGGTGGCACCAGTGCCAAGTCGGGCTGGTTTGATAATACTAAATAGCTCCTGCAATCTGCCATCCTGACGCGGGGCAGCGGATTTTTGTTTCCAAGAGAAATGGTCCGTGGTTTGTTTTTGGGGCTATATGGCTGGGCGTGGCCTGCTGGCTCCTTAAAAAGCTACGATAGGCAGGATGGTTCCCTGACCCAAGGTGGCACCAGTGCCAAGTCGGGCGGTATTCGTAGTACAAAGTGCGTCCTAAAATTTGCCATCCAGAAGAGGGGCAGTTGAGTTTTGTTTACCAGAGAAAAGGGCCGTGGTTTGTTTTTGGGGGCATATGGCTGATAGTGGCCGTCTGGCGCCTGAAAATCCACGATACGCAGCATGGTTCCCAGACCAGAGGTGGCACCAGTGCCAAGTCGGGCTGGTTTGATAGTACTAAATAGCACCTGCAATCTGCCATGCAGAAGCGGGGCAGCTTACTTTTGTTTGCCAGGGAAACGGGCCGAGGTTTGTGTCTGGGGGCCTATGGCTGGGAGTGACCGCCTGGCTCCTGAAAAGCTACGATAGGCAGGATGGTTACCGGACCCATGGTGGCACCAGTGCCAAGTTGGGCTGGTTTGATAGTACCAAGTGGCTCCTGCAATCTGCCATCAAAAAGTTGGCAGGCCAGTTTTGTTTTCCAGGGAAAAGCGCCGTTGTTTGTGTTTGGGGGACTGTGGGTGGGAGTGGCCGGCTGGCTCCTTAGAACACACGATACGCAGGATGGTTCCCAGACCGGAGGTGGCACCAGTGCCACGTCGGGCTGGTTTGATGGTGAAAAGTGGCTCCTGCAATCTGCCATCCTGAAGCGGGGTAGCTTACATTTGTGTGCCAGGGAAACGGGCCGAGGTTTATGACTGGGGGCCTAGGGCTAGAAGTGACCGGCTGGCTCCTGAAAAGCAACAATAGGCAGGATGGTTCCCAGACCCAAGGTGGCACCAGTGCCAAGTTGGGCTGGTTTGATGGTACCAACTGGCTCCTGCAATCTGCCATCTAAAAGTTGTCAGGCGAGTTTTGTTTTCCAGGGAAAAGCGCCGTTGATTTTGTTTGGAGGCCTGTGGCTGGCAGTGGCTGCCTGTCGTCTTAGAATCCGGGTTACGCAGCATGGTTCCCAGAGCCAAGGTGGCACCAGTGTCAAGTTGGGCTGGTTTGATTGTACCAAGTGGCTCCTGCAATCTGCCATCCAGAAGCGGGGCAGCTTACTTTTGTTTGCCAGGGAAACGGGCCGAGGTATTTGTCTGGGGACCTATGGCTGGGAGTGACCGGCTGGCTCCTGAAAAGCTACGATAGGCAGGATGGTGACCAGACCCATGGTGGCACCAGTGCCAAGTTGGGCTGGTTTGATAGTACCAAGTGGCTCCTGCAATCTGCCATCAAAATGTTGGCAGGCGAGTTTTGTTTTCCAGGGAAAAGCGCCGTTGTGTGTATTTTGGGGCCTGTGGCTGGGAGTGGCCGGCTGGCTCCTTAGAATCCACGATACGCAGGATGGTTCCCAGACCTGAGGTGGCACCAGTGCCAAGTCGGGCTGGTTTTATAGTACCAAGTGCGTCCTGCAATCTGCCATCCAGAAGCGGGGCAGCTTACTTTTGTTTGCCAGGGAAACGGGCCGAGCTTTGTGTCAGGGGGCCTATGGCTGGGAGTGACCGGCTGGCTCCTGAAAAGCTACGATAGGCAGGATGGTGACCAGACCCATGGTGGCACCAGTGCCATGTTCGGCTGATTTCATAGTACCAAGTGGCTCCTGCAATCTGCCATCAAAAAGTCGGCAGGCGAGTTTTGTTTTCCAGGGAAAAGCGCCGTTGTTTTTGTCTGCGGGCCTGTGGCTTGGAGTGACCGGCTGGCTCCTTAGAATCCACGATACGCAGGATGGTTCCCAGACCCAAGGTGGCACCAGTGCCAAGTCGGGCTGGTTTGATAGTACCAAGTGGTTCCTGCAATCTGCCATCAAAAAGTTGGCAGGCGAGTTTTGTTTTCCAGGGAAAAGCGTCGTTGTTTGTGTTTGGGGGCCTGTGGCTGGGAGTGGCCGGCTGGCTCCTTAGAATCCACGATACGCAGGATGGTTCCCAGACCCAAGGTGGCACCAGTCCCAAGTTGGGCTGGTTTGATAGTACCAAGTGGTTCCTGCAATCTGCCATCCAGAAGCGGGGCAGCTTACTTTTGTTGGCCAGGGAAACGGGCCGAGGTTTGTGTCTGGGGGCCTATGGCTGGGAGTGACCGGCTGCCTCCTGAAAGGCTACGATAGGCAGGATGGTGAGCAGACCCATGGTGGCACAAGTGCCAAGTTGGGCTGGTTTGATAGTACCACGTGGCTCCTGTAATCTGCCATCAAAAACTTGGCAGGCGAGTTTTGTTTCCCAGGGAAAAGCGCCGTTGTTTGTGTTTGGGGGCCTGTGGCTGGGAGTGGCCGGCTGGCTAATTAGAATCCACGACAGGCAGGATGGTTCCCAGACCAGAGGTGACACCAGTGCCAAGTCGGGCTAGTTTGATGGTGAAAAGTGGCTCCTGCAATCTGCCATCCAGAAGCGGGTTAACTTACTTTTGTTTGCCAGGGAAAAGGGCCGAGGTTTTTGTCTGGGGGCCTATGGCTGGGAGTGACCGGCTGTCTCCTGAAAAGCTACGATAGGCAGGATGGTGACCAGACCCATGGTGGCACCAGTGCCAAGTTGGGCTGGTTTGATAGTACCAAGTGGCTCCTGCAATCTGCCATCAAAAAGTTGGCAGGCGAGTTTGTTATCCAGGGAAAAGCGCCGTTGTTTTTGTTTGGGGGCCTGTGGCTGGGAGTGGCCGGATGGCTAATTAGAATCCACGATACGCAGCATGGTTCCCAGACCTGAGGTGGCACCAGTGCCAAGTTGGGCTGGTTTGATACTACCAAGTGCGTCCTGCAATCTGCCATCCAGAAGCGGGGCAGCTTACTTTTGTTTGCCAGGGAAACGGGCCGAGGTTTTGTCTGGGGGCCTATGGCAGGGAGTGACCGGCTGGCTCCTGAAAAACTACGATAGGCAGGATGGTGACCAGACCCATGGTGGCACCAGTGCCAAGTTGGGCTGGTTTGATAGTACCAAGTGGCTCCTGCAATCTGCCATCAAAATGTTGGCAGGCGAGTTTGGTTTTCCAGGGAAAAGCGCCGTTGTTTGTGTTTGGGGGCCTGTGGCTGGGAGTGGCCGGCTGGCTCCTTAGAATCCAAAATACGCAGGATGGTTCCCAGACCTGAGGTGGCACCAGTGCCAAGTTGGGCTGGTTTGATTGTAGCAAATGGTTCCTGCAATCTACCATCCAGAAGCGGGGCAGCTTACTTTTGTTTGCCAGGGAAACGGGCCGAGCTTTGTGTCTGGGGGCCTATGGCTGGGAGTGAGCGGCTGGCTCCTGAAAAGCTACGATAGGCAGGATGGTGACCAGACCCATGGTGGCACCAGTGCCATGTTCGGCTGATTTCATAGTACCAAGTGGCTCCTGCACTCTGCCATCAAAATGTTGGCAGGCGAGTTTTGTTTTCCAGGGAAAAGCGCCGTTGTTTGTGTCTGCGGGCCTGTGGCTGGAGTGGCCGGCTGGCTCCTTAGAATCCACAATACGCAGCATGGTTCCCAGACCCAAGGTGGCACCAGTGCCAAGTTGGGCTGGTTTGATAGTACCAAGTGGTTCCTGCAATCTGCCATCAAAAAGTTGTCAGGCGAGTTTTGTTTTCCAGGGAAAATCGCCGTTGTTTTTGTTTGGGGGCCTGTGGCTGGGAGTGGCCGGCTGGCTCCTTAGGATCCACGATACCCAGGATGGTTCCCAGACCAGAGGTGGCACCAGTACCAAGTCGGGCTGGTTTGATAATAACAAGTGGATCCTGCAATCTGCCATCCAGAAGCGGGGCAGCTTACTTTTGTTTGCCAGGGAAACGGGCCGAGGTTTGTGTCTCAGGGCCTATGGCTGGGAGTGACCGGCTGGCTCCTGAAAAGCTACGATAGGCAGGATGGTGACCAGACCCATGGTGGCACCAGTGCCAAGTTGGGCTGGTTTGATAGTACCAAGTGGCTCCTGCAATCTGCCATCAAAAAGTTGGCAGGCGAGTTTTGTTTTCCAGGGAAAAGCGCCGTTGTGTGTGTTTTGGGGCCTGTGGCTGGGAGTGGCCAGCTGGCTGCTTAGAATCCACGATACGCAGGATGGTTCCCAGACCCAAGGTGGCACCAGTGCCAAGTCGGGCTGGTTTGTTAGTACCAAGTGGTTCCTGCAATCTGCCATCCAGAAGCGGGGCAGCTGAATTTTGTTTGCCAGAGAAAAAGGCTGTTGTTTGTGTTTCGGGGCCTGTGGCTGGCAGTGGACGGCTGGCTCCTGAAAATCCATGATACGCAGCATGCTTCCCAGACCCAAGGTGGCACCAGTGCCAAGTAGGGCTGGTTTCATAGTACCCAGTGGCTCCTGCAATCTGCCATCCAGAAGAGGGGCAGTTGAATTTTGTTTTCCAGAGAAAAGGGCCGTGGTTTGTGTTTGGGGCCTATGGCTGAGAGTGACCGGCTGGCTCCTGAAAAGCTACGATAGGCAGGATGGTGACCAGACCGATGGTGGCACCAGTGCCAAGTCGGGCTGGTTTGATAATACTAAATAGCTCCTGCAATCTGCCATCCTGACGCGGGGCAGCGGATTTTTGTTTCCAAGAGAAATGGTCCGTGGTTTGTTTTTGGGGCTATATGGCTGGGCGTGGCCTGCTGGCTCCTTAAAAAGCTACGATAGGCAGGATGGTTCCCTGACCCAAGGTGGCACCAGTGCCAAGTCGGGCGGTATTCGTAGTACAAAGTGCGTCCTAAAATTTGCCATCCAGAAGAGGGGCAGTTGAGTTTTGTTTACCAGAGAAAAGGGCCGTGGTTTGTTTTTGGGGGCATATGGCTGATAGTGGCCGTCTGGCGCCTGAAAATCCACGATAGGCAGGATGGTTCCCAGACCAGAGGTGGCACCAGTGCCAAGTCGGGCTGGTTTGATAGTACTAAATAGCACCTGCAATCTGCCATGCAGAAGCGGGGCAGCTTACTTTTGTTTGCCAGGGAAACGGGCCGAGGTTTGTGTCTGGGGGCCTATGGCTGGGAGTGACCGCCTGGCTCCTGAAAAGCTACGATAGGCAGGATGGTTACCGGACCCATGGTGGCACCAGTGCCAAGTTGGGCTGGTTTGATAGTACCAAGTGGCTCCTGCAATCTGCCATCAAAAAGTTGGCAGGCCAGTTTTGTTTTCCAGGGAAAAGCGCCGTTGTTTGTGTTTGGGGGACTGTGGGTGGGAGTGGCCGGCTGGCTCCTTAGAACACACGATACGCAGGATGGTTCCCAGACCCAAGGTGGCACCAGTGCCACGTCGGGCTGGTTTGATGGTGAAAAGTGGCTCCTGCAATCTGCCATCCTGAAGCGGGGTAGCTTACATTTGTGTGCCAGGGAAACGGGCCGAGGTTTATGACTGGGGGCCTAGGGCTAGAAGTGACCGGCTGGCTCCTGAAAAGCAACAATAGGCAGGATGGTTCCCAGACCCAAGGTGGCACCAGTGCCAAGTTGGGCTGGTTTGATGGTACCAACTGGCTCCTGCAATCTGCCATCTAAAAGTTGTCAGGCGAGTTTTGTTTTCCAGGGAAAAGCGCCGTTGATTTTGTTTGGAGGCCTGTGGCTGGCAGTGGCTGCCTGTGGTCTTAGAATCCGGGTTACGCAGCATGGTTCCCAGAGCCAAGGTGGCACCAGTGTCAAGTTGGGCTGGTTTGATTGTACCAAGTGGCTCCTGCAATCTGCCATCCAGAAGCGGGGCAGCTTACTTTTGTTTGCCAGGGAAACGGGCCGAGGTATTTGTCTGGGGACCTATGGCTGGGAGTGACCGGCTGGCTCCTGAAAAGCTACGATAGGCAGGATGGTGACCAGACCCATGGTGGCACCAGTGCCAAGTTGGGCTGGTTTGATAGTACCAAGTGGCTCCTGCAATCTGCCATCAAAAACTTGGCAGGCGAGTTTTGTTTTCCAGGGAAAAGCGCCGTTGTTTGTGTTTGGGGGACTGTGGCTGGGAGTGGCCGGCTGGCTCCTTAGAACACAGGATACGCAGGATGGTTCCCAGACCCAAGGTGGCACCAGTGCCAAGTCGGGCTGGTTTGATAGCACCAAGTGGCTCCTGCAATCTGCCATCCAGAAGCGGGGCAGCTTACTTTTGTTTTCCAGGGAAACGGACCGAGGTTTTTTTCTGGGGGCCTATGGCTGGGAGTGAGCGGCTGGCTCCTGAAAAGCTACGATAGGCAGGATGGTGACCAGACCCATGGTGGCACCAGTGCCAAGTTGGGCTGGTTTGATAGTACCAAGTGGCTCCTGCAATCTGCCATCAAAATGTTGGCAGGCGAGTTTTGTTTTCCAGGGAAAAGCGCCGTTGTGTGTATTTTGGGGCCTGTGGCTGGGAGTGGCCGGCTGGCTCCTTAGAATCCACGATACGCAGGATGGTTCCCAGACCTGAGGTGGCACCAGTGCCAAGTCGGGCTGGTTTTATAGTACCAAGTGCGTCCTGCAATCTGCCATCCAGAAGCGGGGCAGCTTACTTTTGTTTGCCAGGGAAACGGGCCGAGCTTTGTGTCAGGGGGCCTATGGCTGGGAGTGACCGGCTGGCTCCTGAAAAGCTACGATAGGCAGGATGGTGACCAGACCCATGGTGGCACCAGTGCCATGTTCGGCTGATTTCATAGTACCAAGTGGCTCCTGCAATCTGCCATCAAAAAGTCGGCAGGCGAGTTTTGTTTTCCAGGAAAAGCGCCGTTGTTTTTGTCTGCGGGCCTGTGGCTTGGAGTGACCGGCTGGCTCCTTAGAATCCACGATACGCAGGATGGTTCCCAGACCCAAGGTGGCACCAGTGCCAAGTCGGGCTGGTTTGATAGTACCAAGTGGTTCCTGCAATCTGCCATCAAAAAGTTGGCAGGCGAGTTTTGTTTTCCAGGGAAAAGCGTCGTTGTTTGTGTTTGGGGGCCTGTGGCTGGGAGTGGCCGGCTGGCTCCTTAGAATCCACGATACGCAGGATGGTTCCCAGACCCAAGGTGGCACCAGTCCCAAGTTGGGCTGGTTTGATAGTACCAAGTGGTTCCTGCAATCTGCCATCCAGAAGCGGGGCAGCTGACTTTTGTTGGCCAGGGAAACGGGCCGAGGTTTGTGTCTGGGGGCCTATGGCTGGGAGTGACCGGCTGCCTCCTGAAAGGCTACGATAGGCAGGATGGTGACCAGACCCATGGTGGCACAAGTGCCAAGTTGGGCTGGTTTGATAGTACCACGTGGCTCCTGTAATCTGCCATCAAAAACTTGGCAGGCGAGTTTTGTTTCCCAGGGAAAAGCGCCGTTGTTTGTGTTTGGGGGCCTGTGGCTGGGAGTGGCCGGCTGGCTAATTAGAATCCACGACAGGCAGGATGGTTCCCAGACCAGAGGTGACACCAGTGCCAAGTCGGGCTAGTTTGATGGTGAAAAGTGGCTCCTGCAATCTGCCATCCAGAAGCGGGTTAACTTACTTTTGTTTGCCAGGGAAAAGGGCCGAGGTTTTTGTCTGGGGGCCTATGGCTGGGAGTGACCGGCTGTCTCCTGAAAAGCTACGATAGGCAGGATGGTGACCAGACCCATGGTGGCACCAGTGCCAAGTTGGGCTGGTTTGATAGTACCAAGTGGCTCCTGCAATCTGCCATCAAAAAGTTGGCAGGCGAGTTTGTTATCCAGGGAAAAGCGCCGTTGTTTTTGTTTGGGGGCCTGTGGCTGGGAGTGGCCGGATGGCTAATTAGAATCCACGATACGCAGCATGGTTCCCAGACCTGAGGTGGCACCAGTGCCAAGTTGGGCTGGTTTGATACTACCAAGTGCGTCCTGCAATCTGCCATCCAGAAGCGGGGCAGCTTACTTTTGTTTGCCAGGGAAACGGGCCGAGGTTTTGTCTGGGGGCCTATGGCAGGGAGTGACCGGCTGGCTCCTGAAAAACTACGATAGGCAGGATGGTGACCAGACCCATGGTGGCACCAGTGCCAAGTTGGGCTGGTTTGATAGTACCAAGTGGCTCCTGCAATCTGCCATCAAAATGTTGGCAGGCGAGTTTTGTTTTCCAGGGAAAAGCGCCGTTGTTTGTGTTTGGGGGCCTGTGGCTGGGAGTGGCCGGCTGGCTCCTTAGAATCCAAAATACGCAGGATGGTTCCCAGACCTGAGGTGGCACCAGTGCCAAGTTGGGCTGGTTTGATTGTAGCAAATGGTTCCTGCAATCTACCATCCAGAAGCGGGGCAGCTTACTTTTGTTTGCCAGGGAAACGGGCCGAGCTTTGTGTCTGGGGGCCTATGGCTGGGAGTGAGCGGCTGGCTCCTGAAAAGCTACGATAGGCAGGATGGTGACCAGACCCATGGTGGCACCAGTGCCATGTTCGGCTGATTTCATAGTACCAAGTGGCTCCTGCACTCTGCCATCAAAATGTTGGCAGGCGAGTTTTGTTTTCCAGGGAAAAGCGCCGTTGTTTGTGTCTGCGAGCCTGTGGCTGGAGTGGCCGGCTGGCTCCTTAGAATCCACAATACGCAGCATGGTTCCCAGACCCAAGGTGGCACCAGTGCCAAGTTGGGCTGGTTTGATAGTACCAAGTGGTTCCTGCAATCTGCCATCAAAAAGTTGTCAGGCGAGTTTTGTTTTCCAGGGAAAATCGCCGTTGTTTTTGTTTGGGGGCCTGTGGCTGGGAGTGGACGGCTGGCTCCTTAGGATCCACGATACCCAGGATGGTTCCCAGACCAGAGGTGGCACCAGTACCAAGTCGGGCTGGTTTGATAATAACAAGTGGATCCTGCAATCTGCCATCCAGAAGCGGGGCAGCTTACTTTTGTTTGCCAGGGAAACGGGCCGAGGTTTGTGTCTGGGGGCCTATGGCTGGGAGTGACCGGCTGGCTCCTGAAAAGCTACGATAGGCAGGATGGTGACCAGACCCATGGTGGCACCAGTGCCAAGTTGGGCTGGTTTGATAGTACCATGTGGCTCCTGCAATCTGCCATCAAAAAGTTGGCAGGCGAGTTTTGTTTTCCAGGGAAAAGCGCCGTTGTGTGTGTTTTGGGGCCTGTGGCTGGGAGTGGCCAGCTGGCTGCTTAGAACCCACGATACGCAGGATGGTTCCCAGACCCAAGGTGGCACCAGTGCCAAGTCGGGCTGGTTTGTTAGTACCAAGTGGTTCCTGCAATCTGCCATCCAGAAGCGGGGCAGCTTACTTTTGTTTGCCAGAGAAAAAGGCTGTTGTTTGTGTTTCGGGGCCTGTGGCTGGCAGTGGACGGCTGGCTCCTGAAAAGCTACGATAGGCAGGATGGTTACCAGACCCATGGTGGCACCAGTGCCAAGTTGGGCTGGTTTGATGGTACCAACTGGCTCCTGCAATCTGCCATCAAAAAGTTGGCAGGCCAGTTTTGTTTTCCAGGGAAAAGCGCCGTTGTTTGTGTTTGGGGGACTGTGGGTGGGAGTGGCCGGCTGGCTCCTTAGAACACACGATACGCAGGATGGTTCCCAGACCCAAGGTGGCACCAGTGCCACGTCGGGCTGGTTTGATGGTGAAAAGTGGCTCCTGCAATCTGCCATCCTGAAGCGGGGTAGCTTACATTTGTGTGCCAGGGAAACGGGCCGAGGTTTATGACTGGGGGCCTAGGGCTAGAAGTGACCGGCTGGCTCCTGAAAAGCAACAATAGGCAGGATGGTTCCCAGACCCAAGGTGGCACCAGTGCCAAGTTGGGCTGGTTTGATGGTACCAACTGGCTCCTGCAATCTGCCATCTAAAAGTTGTCAGGCGAGTTTTGTTTTCCAGGGAAAAGCGCCGTTGATTTTGGTTGGAGGCCTGTGGCTGGCAGTGGCTGCCTGTCGTCTTAGAATCCGGGTTACGCAGCATGGTTCCCAGAGCCAAGGTGGCACCAGTGCCAAGTTGGGCTGGTTTGATTGTACCAAGTGGCTCCTGCAATCTGCCATCCAGAAGCGGGGCAGCTTACTTTTGTTTGCCAGGGAAACGGGCCGAGGTATTTGTCTGGGGACCTATGGCTGGGAGTGACCGGCTGGCTCCTGAAAAGCTACGATAGGCAGGATGGTGACCAGACCCATGGTGGCACCAGTGCCAAGTTGGGCTGGTTTGATAGTACCAAGTGGCTCCTGCAATCTGCCATCAAAAAGTTGGCAGGTCAGTTTTGTTTTCCAGGGAAAAGCGCCGTTGTTTGTGTTTGGGGGACTGTGGCTGGGAGTGGCCGGCTGGCTCCTTAGAACACAGGATACGCAGGATGGTTCCCAGACCCAAGGTGGCACCAGTGCCAAGTCGGGCTGGTTTGATAGCACCAAGTGGCTCCTGCAATCTGCCATCCAGAAGCGGGGCAGCTTACTTTTGTTTTCCAGGGAAACGGACCGAGGTTTTTTTCTGGGGGCCTATGGCTGGGAGTGAGCGGCTGGCTCCTGAAAAGCTACGATAGGCAGGATGGTGACCAGACCCATGGTGGCACCAGTGCCAAGTTGGGCTGGTTTGATAGTACCAAGTGGCTCCTGCAATCTGCCATCAAAATGTTGGCAGGCGAGTTTTGTTTTCCAGGGAAAAGCGCCGTTGTGTGTATTTTGGGGCCTGTGGCTGGGAGTGGCCAGCTGGCTCCTTAGAATCCACGATACGCAGGATGGTTCCCAGACCCAAGGTGGCACCAGTGCCAAGTCGGGCTGGTTTGTTAGTACCAAGTGGTTCCTGCAATCTGCCATCCAGAAGCGGGGCAGCTGAATTTTGTTTGCCAGAGAAAAAGGCTGTTGTTTGTGTTTCGGGGCCTGTGGCTGGCAGTGGACGGCTGGCTCCTGAAAATCCATGATACGCAGCATGGTTCCCAGACCCAAGGTGGCACCAGTGCCAAGTAGGGCTAGTTTCATAGTACCCAGTGGCTCCTGCAATCTGCCATCCAGAAGAGGGGCAGTTGAGTTTTGTTTTCCAGAGAAAAGGGCCGTGGTTTGTGTTTGGGGTCTATGGCTGACAGTGACCGGCTGGCCCCTGAAAATCCACGATAGGAAGGATGGTTCCCAGACCCAAGGTGGCACCAGTGCCATGTTGTGCTGGTGTGATAGTCCCAAGTGGCTCCTGCAATCTGCCATCCAGGAGCGGGGCAGCTGAATTTTGTTTGCCAGAGAAAAAGGCTGTGGTTTTTGTTTGGGGGCCTATGGCTGGGAGTGGCCGGCTGGCTCCTGAAAATCCATGATACGCAGCATGGTTCCCAGACCCAAGGTGGCACCAGTGCCAAGTGGGGCTGGTTTCACAGTGTCAAGTGCCTCCTGCAATCTCCCATCCAGAAGCGGGGCAGCTGAGTTTTGTTTGCCTGTGAAACGGGCCGTTGTTTTTGATTGGGGTCTGTGGCCGAGAGTGTCCAGCTGGCTCCTGACAATCCACAATACGCAGGATGGTTCCCAGACCCAAGGTGGCTCCAGTGCCAAGTCGTGCTGGTTTGATAGTACCAAGTGCGTCCTGCAATTTGCCATCCAGAAGAGGGGCAGTTGAGTTTTGTTTGCCAGAGAAAAGCGCCGTTGTTTGTGTTTGGGGTCTTGTGGCTGGGAGTGGCCGACTGGCGCCTTAGAATCTGCGATACGCAGCATGGTTCCCAGACCCAAGGTGGCACCAGTGCCAAGTCGGGCTGGTTTGATAGTACCAAGTGGCTCCTGCAATCTGCCATCCAGAAGCGGGGCAGCTTACTTTTGTTTGCCAGGGAAACGGGCCGAGGTTTGTGACTGGGGGCCTATGGCTGGGAGTGACCGGCTGGCTCCTGGAAAGCTACAATAGGCAGGATGGTTACCAGACCCATGGTGGCACCAGTGCCAAGTTGGGCTGGTTTGATAGTACCAAGTTGCTCCTGCAATCTGCCATCAAAAAGTTGGCAGGCGAGTTTTGTTTTCCAGGGAAAAGCGCCGTTGTTTTTGTTTGGGGGCCTGTGGCTGGGAGTGGCCGGCTGGCTCCTTAGAATCCACGATACGCAGGATGGTTCCCAGACCCAAGGTGGCACCAGTGCCAAGTCGGGCTGGTTTGACACTACCAAGTGGTTCCTGCAATCTGCCATCCAGAAGCGGGGCAGCTTACTTTTGTTTGCCAGGGAAACGGGCCGTGGGTTTTGTTTGGGGGCATATAGCTGAGAGTGGCCGGCTGGCCCCTGAATATCCACGCTAGGCAGCATGGTTCCAGGATGCAAGGTGGCACCAGTGCCAAGTCGGGCTGGTTTGATGGGTCAAAGTGGCTCCTGCAATCTGCCATCCAGAAGCGGGGCAGCTGATTTTTGTTTGCCAGAGAAAAATTCCGTGGATTGTTTTTGGGGGCATATTGCTGGGAGTGGCCGGCTGGCTCCTTAAAATGCTCGATACGCATGATGGTTCCCAGGCCCAAGGTGTCACCACTACCAAGTCGGCCTGCGGTTTTAGTATCAAGTTCATCTTGCAATTTGCCATCCAGAAGAGGGGCAGTTGAGTTTTGTTTGCCAGAGAAACGGGCCGAGGTTTCTGTTTGGGGGCATATGGCTGAGAGTGGCCGGCTGGCCCCTGAAAATCCACGATACACAGCATGGTTCCCAGATCCAAGGTGGCACCAGTGCCAAGTTGGGCTGGTTTGATAGTCCCAAGTGTCTCCTGCAATCTGCCATCCAGAAGCGGGGCAGCTTACTTTTGTTTGCCAGAGAAATAGGCCTAGGTTTTTGTTTGGGGGCCTGTGGCTAGGAGTGGCCGGCTGGCTCCTAAGAATCCACGATAGGCAGGATGTTTACCAGACCCATGGTGGCACCAGTGCCAAGTTGGGCTGGTTTGATAGTACCAAGTGGCTCCTGCAAACTCCATCAAAAAGTTGGCAGGCGTGTTTTGTTTTCCAGGGAACAGCGCCGTTGATTTTGTTTGGGGGCCTGTGGCTGGGAGTGGCCAGCTGGCTCCTTAGAATCCACGATACGCAGGATGGTTCCCAGACCCAAGGTGGCACCAGTGCCAAGTCGGGCTGGTTTGATTACACCAAGTGACTCCTGCAATCTGCCATCCAGAAGTGAGGCAGCTAAGTTTTGTTTGCGAGAAAAAATGGCCGTGGTTTTTGTTGGGGGCCTGTGGCTGGGAGTAGCCGGCTGGCTCCTTAAAATCCACGATAGGCAGGATGGTTCCCAGACCCAAGGTGGCACCAGTGCCAAGTCGGGCTGGTTTGATAGTACCAAGTGGCTCCTGCAATCTGCCATCCAGAAGCGGGGCAGCTGAGTTTTGTTTGCCAGAGAAAAAGGCTGTGGTTTTTGTTTGGGGGCCTGTGGCTGGCAGTGGCCGGCTGACTCCTGAAAATCCACGATACGCAGCATGGTTCCCAGACCCAAGGTGGCACCAGTACAAAGTGGGGCTCGTTTGACAGTGTCAAGTGCCTCCTGCAATCTCCCATCCAGAAGCGGGGCAGCTGAGTTTTTTTTGCCAGGGAAACGGACCTTTGTTTTTGATTGGGGTCTGTGGCCGAGAGTGGTCGGCTGTCTCCTGACAATCCACAATACGCAGGATGGTTCCCAGACCAAAGGTGGCACCAGTGCCAATTCGGGCTGGTTTGATAGTACCAAGTGTCTCCTGCACTCTGCCATCCAGAAGCGGGGCAGCTGAGTTTTGTTTGCCAGAGAAAAGGGCCGTGGGTTGTGTTTGGGGGCATATGGCTGGGAGTGGCCACCTGGCTCCTTAAAATGCACGATACGCCGCATGGTAACCAGACGCAAGGTGGCACCAGTGCCAAGTCGGGCTGTTTTTGTAGTACCCAGTGGCTCCTGCAATTTGCCATCCAGAAGCGGGGCAGCTAAATTTTGTTTGCTAGAGAAAAGGGCTGTGGTTTGTGTTTGGGGGCCTATGGCCGAGAGTGGTAGGCTGGCCCCTGAAAATCAACGATAGGCAGGATGGTTCCCAGATCCAAGGTGGCACCAGTGCCAAGTAAGGCTGGTTGTATGGTTCAAAGTGACTCCTGCAATCTGCCATCCAGAAGCGGGACAGCTGAGTTTTTTTTGCCAGAGAAAAGGTCCGTGGTTTCTTTTTGGGGCATACGGCTGGGAATTGCCGGCTGGCTCCTTAAAATGCTCGATACGCAGGATGGTTCCCAGAGCCAAGGTGGCACCAGTGCCACGTCGGGCGGTTTTCGTAGTACAAAGTGCGTCCTAAAATTTGCCATCCAGAAGAGGGGCAGTTGAGTTTTGTTTGCCAGAGTAAAAGTCCGTGGTTTGTTTTTGGGGGCATATGGCTGAGGGTGGCTGGCTGGCCCCTGAAAATCCACGATACACAGGATGGTTCCCAGATCCAAGGTGGCACCTGTGCCAAGTCGGGCTGATTTGATAGTACTAAGTAGCTCCTGCAATCTGCCATCCAGAAGCGGGGCAGCTTACTTTTGTTTGCCAGGGAAACGGGCCGAGCTTTGTGTTTGGGGGCCTATGGCTGAGAGTGACCGGCTGGCTCCTGAAAAGCTACAATAGGCAGGATGGTGACCAGACCCATGGTGGCACCAGTGCCAAGTTGGGCTGGTTTGATAGTACCAAGTGGTTCCTGCAATCTGCCATCCAGAAGCAGGGCAGCTGAGTTTTGTTTGCCAGAGAAAAGGGCCTTGGTTTGTGTTTGGGGGCATATGGCTGGGTGTGGCCAGCTGGCTCCTTAAAATGCACGATATGCAACATGGCTCCCAGACCCAAGGTGGCACCAGTGCCAAGTTGGGCTGGTTTGATAGTACCAAGTGGCTCCTGCAATCTTCCATGATCACGTGGAGAAATACTTTCTGGTTTCAGCCTCATGCTCTTTCTTCTCTCCCTCAACTTCTCTATCACCTCTCATCTGGTTCACATGCGCTGTCTTCAAGGTCCACAGGCTACTTTTCACAGAATCTTCTGGCCTGATGAAGTAAGAATGATGAATAGAACAGAGCTGGGATCTATTTTCCAGTTTGGATAAAATGCATTCTGCACACAAATCCAAGGAGAACGGGCTGCCCCGATGCCCAGAAAATCTTTCACTCCTGCTAGTGTTCTACGTCAACCGCAACTTAGTCTGAAAGAAAAGCTTTTTCTCTGAGAGCATCTGAGAGGTTTGCATGAAGCACTGATATCTGACATATGCAATTTTGAATAGGAGAGGAAAAAGAAAATGGCAAGGAGTTTTTAATTTTAGTGGTTTCAATTTTAATTTCCGTGCACTTTTTCAAAACTTGTCAGCTCAAATGCCCATCAACATCTTTTAGTCATCTGTAAGTCAGTATTCATATAAAATGTGCTTCAAATCCAAAGAATTTCAAATTTGCACTCCAAGCTTCTATGCCTAGATTTATGATTTCCTACACATATTAGATGAAAGGAAGGCCTTTTTTACTGTGGGAGTGCTGGAACACTGGAACAGGTTGCCCAGAGAAGTTGTGGGTGTCCCATCCCTGAAAGTATTCAAGGTCACCTTGGACGGGGCTTGGAGCAGCAACAAAGGAGAAGCTTGATGGTAGAGAAACAAAGTTGGACTATAGAAGAAACTCGGATTGAAGTATAGGATCAAGTTTTCTCTCAGCTCTTGGGGTAAATTCAAAGTTGTACAAAATGACATTTATCTGTGCTATTCACTACTGTAACAGAAAGTTTCATGAAAACTGTACAGAAGATAGTAAATTTTAAAAGAGATAAGAATTACAGCATAAAATCCATGGGATAGGTTACAACATGAGACACTCTCTAAGAGAAAATCTCTTTGTTTCAGCACTTCATCGGGGTAAGATTTCATGAAGTGCCAAAGAAGGCGGCAAAATATCATTCGGGACATTATTTACTGGAATTCAGCCTGGCCATTAGTAGGAACTGCCTTTGAACATATCATGTAGATATACCACACACACTTTCCCTTCACTGAAAAATTACTGTTTACAACAAATAAGCAATTGACGATCAAAATTGATTGAAAGCATCTTAAACATGTCAAGTATTTCATTGTAGATGATCTGTGATCCAAATGCTTCTTCCACCTTCGAGAGGGACAGAAGAATTCTTCCATATCATGATGGTTTAAAATTGTATCAACCAATGTTTTCTGCTGAAAAGATATCATCTATTTTTTTCTATTTTTGGAAGAAAATATTCCTAGACATACAACAGGTGAGAACTAAGTAATTTTAAAGAAACAAATGAAATGAAAATATTCTGTAAATAGAATGAAATGAAAAGCTGTGTTTTAAATAGGAGCTAAATATTAAACAGAATTTTTGTACCAGGCATTTGAATTACTGCACCAGCTCTTTTGCCCATCAAGAGAGGCATTTAGCATTTCAGTCTTTTCCAAGGTGTTCATGATCTGCTATGCTGATCTCTGTGTGTGCCTAGGTGTGTGTGGAGGGGGGGGCATATGAAGGGGAGTGTGTATGTTTGCTTTACAATTGTTGTGGCAGATTCATGCCTCAGCTCCACATTTTGTTTTAAAAAGGTCACACCGAGTGGATATGAAGTTTACTATCAACAAGAGATCGATTCCCAAATCATCCATTTGACTCTCCCTTATAAATCATGTGCTTTGTTGCATATTTTATCAAATATACTTTCAAGCCAGATGGAGGAAGGAGGATGTGGGAATCCCTCCACCATCTTGCAACTTTTATGTAAGTAGGTTTTCAAGAAAATCATCATTTCTCTTTTAAATATGTCTGGAACAGGCATGATGGTAGTGTCAACCTGTTGGAGTTTTTGTTGCTGGAAGAAGTTGTACAAAAGGATTGGTTTTTACATTGACCAGTTACTGAATCAAGCGCAGGAATACATTGGAAATTTAGCTGGGGGTTCCTTTTCCCAGCAGACTACTTCTAGAACGAGCTTGTACACTGAAGCTGACTCTTTTGCTCTCTTTTTGTTTCTTTCCTATTTTCTTGGCTTCTTTGCCACTATCTAGACAATTTTGGAACTTTGTTCCCAACTAAAATGGTTTCAATAGTCTGATTGTGATCATACATTTTTACAAGGAATTTTTAAAATCTTTCCTCGAGTCCAGAAAGTCAAGGACTTAGATCTTTTTCTTCCCTTATCAATATTGCCATGAAATTGATAAATAAAGACCAACTCTTTATTTTTGTTTTTAACCCACGTAGATAATTCCCATCCATTAATCCATTTTGTGGACCAATAGCTGCCATTCTGATGGAAGCTGTCACTTCTTAACAATAGGCATTCTGTGACTATGTTGACTGCACTTTGGGTGAAGATCCTAACTGGTCTTAGATATACATAGGGAGAAATTTGCTCAGCCAGTGTCAGTCTTAAGCATGCGTATCAGAAGATCTTTCTAGAGCTGGGAATTTTCCCATGAAAGGGATTCAGTTAGGGAAGAGACACTTGTGCCAGAGTTTTACATTCTTCTTGAACACTGCTTAAGGAACTTAGATGCCATGTCCATTTGGATCTCTGTCTGCACAGAACTTTGTCATGCCAGTGCTTTGAAATGCATCTTGAAGAGAATTCACTAGCACAGAATGAAAGAGAGTGGAAGGGGTTGGTGGGGCTAACCAGGCCCAACCCCCCTGCCTAAACCAGGATACCTAGAGCCTCTTGCCCAGGATTCTATCTGGGTGTACTTTTAATGTCTTCAAAGATCCAGGCTCCACAATCTTTCTGGGCAGTCTGTGCCGTGGTTCAGTCACCCTGACAGTAAAGAAACATTTACTGATGTTCAAAGGCAATCTCCTGTATTTCAGTGTGTGCCCACTGCCTCTTGTCTTTTCCCTCAGCATCACTGAAAAGACACTGATTCCCTCCCCTTTGCACTATTGCTTCCATATGTATGTGTGATGCCATGTAGAGGTATGTCAAAAACCTCCCTGAAGCCCAGGCAGATAATATTCCCTTCATCTACCAGTCAAGTTGATTCATCAGAGGAGTTTAAAGTGATGTTCAGCATGAAATTCCCCTGAAAAATCATGCTAACTACATTATTTGGTCATCTGTCATGTGCCTGGCAAGGATTTCCAGGAAGAGCTGCTTCATCAACTTCCTGGGGATAAAAAAGAGGCTGGCTGGTTTGTACTATGGCGAGTCCTCTTAATTGCCTTTTTTGAAGATGGGTGTCATTTGCTAACATCCACTCTTTAGCCTCTGTTGTCGTCTACATCTTAGCAAAACGCTTTTCCACTATGTCTGGCTAGGAAAAACTGTGCCAGCACAGAAAACATCTCCCATCGTGTTCTAGAAGTTGCACGGATGTCTGCCAAGTGTTTGGCAGGAAGAAAAGAAAAGTTGTCCAAAACAGCTTCCAATCGAATGTTCCTGTGATTGGAAAAGTCAGGAGAGTGCAAAGGTACTGTTTTCTATCAGTTGGCAAGGTGCGCACACAATCCCAGTGTTGTACAGCTTGCTTCTTCACCTTCCCGAAGCTGCCGCTCTCGCCGGCTGCCGGAGCCCAAGAAGCGGCTTCTTCGCGCAAAGACGATTGTGCCGCTCACAGTGCTCTCCTTAGCGCGGCTTCTGCCGAAAGACGCCCGGCAGCGGCTCTTACCTCCGGAGAGCATCCTACCTTCGTCTTTCGCGTCTTTTGTAGTCTACATCTTAGCAAAACGCTTTTCCACTATGTCTGGCTAGGAAAAACTGTGCCAGCACAGAAAACATCTCCCATCGTGTTCTAGAAGTTGCACGGATGTCTGCCAAGTGTTTGGCAGGAAGAAAAGAAAAGTTGTCCAAAACAGCTTCCAATCGAATGTTCCTGTGATTGGAAAAGTCAGGAGAGTGCAAAGGTACTGTTTTCTATCAGTTGGCAAGGTGCGCACACAATCCCAGTGTTGTACAGCTTGCTTCTTCACCTTCCCGAAGCTGCCGCTCTCGCCGGCTGCCGGAGCCCAAGAAGCGGCTTCTTCGCGCAAAGACGATTGTGCCGCTCACAGTGCTCTCCTTAGCGCGGCTTCTGCCGAAAGACGCCCGGCAGCGGCTCTTACCTCCGGAGAGCATCCTACCTTCGTCTTTCGCGTCTTTTGTAGTCTACATCTTAGCAAAACGCTTTTCCACTATGTCTGGCTAGGAAAAACTGTGCCAGCACAGAAAACATCTCCCATCGTGTTCTAGAAGTTGCACGGATGTCTGCCAAGTGTTTGGCAGGAAGAAAAGAAAAGTTGTCCAAAACAGCTTCCAATCGAATGTTCCTGTGATTGGAAAAGTCAGGAGAGTGCAAAGGTACTGTTTTCTATCAGTTGGCAAGGTGCGCACACAATCCCAGTGTTGTACAGCTTGCTTCTTCACCTTCCCGAAGCTGCCGCTCTCGCCGGCTGCCGGAGCCCAAGAAGCGGCTTCTTCGCGCAAAGACGATTGTGCCGCTCACAGTGCTCTCCTTAGCGCGGCTTCTGCCGAAAGACGCCCGGCAGCGGCTCTTACCTCCGGAGAGCATCCTACCTTCGTCTTTCGCGTCTTTTGTAGTCTACATCTTAGCAAAACGCTTTTCCACTATGTCTGGCTAGGAAAAACTGTGCCAGCACAGAAAACATCTCCCATCGTGTTCTAGAAGTTGCACGGATGTCTGCCAAGTGTTTGGCAGGAAGAAAAGAAAAGTTGTCCAAAACAGCTTCCAATCGAATGTTCCTGTGATTGGAAAAGTCAGGAGAGTGCAAAGGTACTGTTTTCTATCAGTTGGCAAGGTGCGCACACAATCCCAGTGTTGTACAGCTTGCTTCTTCACCTTCCCGAAGCTGCCGCTCTCGCCGGCTGCCGGAGCCCAAGAAGCGGCTTCTTCGCGCAAAGACGATTGTGCCGCTCACAGTGCTCTCCTTAGCGCGGCTTCTGCCGAAAGACGCCCGGCAGCGGCTCTTACCTCCGGAGAGCATCCTACCTTCGTCTTTCGCGTCTTTTGTAGTCTACATCTTAGCAAAACGCTTTTCCACTATGTCTGGCTAGGAAAAACTGTGCCAGCACAGAAAACATCTCCCATCGTGTTCTAGAAGTTGCACGGATGTCTGCCAAGTGTTTGGCAGGAAGAAAAGAAAAGTTGTCCAAAACAGCTTCCAATCGAATGTTCCTGTGATTGGAAAAGTCAGGAGAGTGCAAAGGTACTGTTTTCTATCAGTTGGCAAGGTGCGCACACAATCCCAGTGTTGTACAGCTTGCTTCTTCACCTTCCCGAAGCTGCCGCTCTCGCCGGCTGCCGGAGCCCAAGAAGCGGCTTCTTCGCGCAAAGACGATTGTGCCGCTCACAGTGCTCCCCTTAGCGCGGCTTCTGCCGAAAGACGCCTGGCAGCGGCTCTTACCTCCTGAGAGTGGCAGCTTCGGGAAGGTGAAGAAGCAAGCTGTACAACACTGGGATTGTGTGCGCACCTTGCCAACTGATAGAAAACAGTACCTTTGCACTCTCCTGACTTTTCCAATCACAGGAACATTCGATTGGAAGCTGTTTTGGACAACTTTTCTTTTCTTCCTGCCAAACACTTGGCAGACATCCGTGCAACTTCTAGAACACGATGGGAGATGTTTTCTGTGCTGGCACAGTTTTTCCTAGCCAGACATAGTGGAAAAGCGTTTTGCTAAGATGTAGACTACAAAAGACGCGAAAGACGAAGGTAGGATGCTCTCCGGAGGTAAGAGCCGCTGCCAGGCGTCTTTCGGCAGAAGCCGCGCTAAGGAGAGCACTGTGAGCGGCACAATCGTCTTTGCGCGAAGAAGCCGCTTCTTGGGCTCCGGCAGCCGGCGAGAGCGGCAGCTTCGGGAAGGTGAAGAAGCAAGCTGTACAACACTGGGATTGTGTGCGCACCTTGCCAACTGATAGAAAACAGTACCTTTGCACTCTCCTGACTTTTCCAATCACAGGAACATTCGATTGGAAGCTGTTTTGGACAACTTTTCTTTTCTTCCTGCCAAACACTTGGCAGACATCCGTGCAACTTCTAGAACACGATGGGAGATGTTTTCTGTGCTGGCACAGTTTTTCCTAGCCAGACATAGTGGAAAAGCTTTTTGCCGAGGTGTAGATGAGAAGAGGAGCTAAAGACGAAGGTAGGATCCTCTCCGGAGGTAAGAGCCGCTGCCGGGCGTCTTTCGGCAGAAGCCGCGCTAAGGAGAGCCCTGTGAGCGGCACAATCGTCTTTGCGCGAAGAAGCCGCTTCTTCGGTTCCGGGAGCCGGCGAGAGCGGCAGCTTCGGGAAGGTGAAGAAGCAAGCTGTACAACACTGGGATTGTGTGCGCACCTTGCCAACTGATAGAAAACAGTACCTTTGCACTCTCCTGACTTTTCCAATCACAGGAACATTCGATTGGAAGCTGTTTTGGACAACTTTTCTTTTCTTCCTGCCAAACACTTGGCAGACATCCGTGCAACTTCTAGAACACGATGGGAGATGTTTTCTGTGCTGGCACAGTTTTTCCTAGCCAGACATAGTGGAAAAGCGTTTTGCTAAGATGTAGACGACAACAGAGGCTAAAGAGTGGATGTTAGCAAATGACACCCATCTTCAAAAAAGGCAATTAAGAGGACTCGCCATAGTACAAACCAGCCAGCCTCTTTTTTATCCCCAGGAAGTTGATGAAGCAGCTCTTCCTGGAAATCCTTGCCAGGCACATGACAGATGACCAAATAATGTAGTTAGCATGATTTTTCAGGGGAATTTCATGCTGAACATCACTTTAAACTCCTCTGATGAATCAACTTGACTGGTAGATGAAGGGAATATTATCTGCCTGGGCTTCAGGGAGGTTTTTGACATACCTCTACATGGCATCACACATACATATGGAAGCAATAGTGCAAAGGGGAGGGAATCAGTGTCTTTTCAGTGATGCTGAGGGAAAAGACAAGAGGCAGTGGGCACACACTGAAATACAGGAGATTGCCTTTGAACATCAGTAAATGTTTCTTTACTGTCAGGGTGACTGAACCACGGCACAGACTGCCCAGAAAGATTGTGGAGCCTGGATCTTTGAAGACATTAAAAGTACACCCAGATAGAATCCTGGGCAAGAGGCTCTAGGTATCCTGGTTTAGGCAGGGGGGTTGGGCCTGGTTAGCCCCACCAACCCCTTCCACTCTCTTTCATTCTGTGCTAGTGAATTCTCTTCAAGATGCATTTCAAAGCACTGGCATGACAAAGTTCTGTGCAGACAGAGATCCAAATGGACATGGCATCTAAGTTCCTTAAGCAGTGTTCAAGAAGAATGTAAAACTCTGGCACAAGTGTCTCTTCCCTAACTGAATCCCTTTCATGGGAAAATTCCCAGCTCTAGAAAGATCTTCTGATACGCATGCTTAAGACTGACACTGGCTGAGCAAATTTCTCCCTATGTATATCTAAGACCAGTTAGGATCTTCACCCAAAGTGCAGTCAACATAGTCACAGAATGCCTATTGTTAAGAAGTGACAGCTTCCATCAGAATGGCAGCTATTGGTCCACAAAATGGATTAATGGATGGGAATTATCTACGTGGGTTAAAAACAAAAATAAAGAGTTGGTCTTTATTTATCAATTTCATGGCAATATTGATAAGGGAAGAAAAAGATCTAAGTCCTTGACTTTCTGGACTCGAGGAAAGATTTTAAAAATTCCTTGTAAAAATGTATGATCACAATCAGACTATTGAAACCATTTTAGTTGGGAACAAAGTTCCAAAATTGTCTAGTAGTGGCAAAGAAGCCAAGAAAATAGGAAAGAAACAAAAAGAGAGCAAAAGAGTCAGCTTCAGTGTACAAGCTCGTTCTAGAAGTAGTCTGCTGGGAAAAGGAACCCCCAGCTAAATTTCCAATGTATTCCTGCGCTTGATTCAGTAACTGGTCAATGTAAAAACCAATCCTTTTGTACAACTTCTTCCAGCAACAAAAACTCCAACAGGTTGACACTACCATCATGCCTGTTCCAGACATATTTAAAAGAGAAATGATGATTTTCTTGAAAACCTACTTACATAAAAGTTGCAAGATGGTGGAGGGATTCCCACATCCTCCTTCCTCCATCTGGCTTGAAAGTATATTTGATAAAATATGCAACAAAGCACATGATTTATAAGGGAGAGTCAAATGGATGATTTGGGAATCGATCTCTTGTTGATAGTAAACTTCATATCCACTCGGTGTGACCTTTTTAAAACAAAATGTGGAGCTGAGGCATGAATCTGCCACAACAATTGTAAAGCAAACATACACACTCCCCTTCATATGCCCCCCCCTCCACACACACCTAGGCACACACAGAGATCAGCATAGCAGATCATGAACACCTTGGAAAAGACTGAAATGCTAAATGCCTCTCTTGATGGGCAAAAGAGCTGGTGCAGTAATTCAAATGCCTGGTACAAAAATTCTGTTTAATATTTAGCTCCTATTTAAAACACAGCTTTTCATTTCATTCTATTTACAGAATATTTTCATTTCATTTGTTTCTTTAAAATTACTTAGTTCTCACCTGTTGTATGTCTAGGAATATTTTCTTCCAAAAATAGAAAAAAATAGATGATATCTTTTCAGCAGAAAACATTGGTTGATACAATTTTAAACCATCATGATATGGAAGAATTCTTCTGTCCCTCTCGAAGGTGGAAGAAGCATTTGGATCACAGATCATCTACAATGAAATACTTGACATGTTTAAGATGCTTTCAATCAATTTTGATCGTCAATTGCTTATTTGTTGTAAACAGTAATTTTTCAGTGAAGGGAAAGTGTGTGTGGTATATCTACATGATATGTTCAAAGGCAGTTCCTACTAATGGCCAGGCTGAATTCCAGTAAATAATGTCCCGAATGATATTTTGCCGCCTTCTTTGGCACTTCATGAAATCTTACCCCGATGAAGTGCTGAAACAAAGAGATTTTCTCTTAGAGAGTGTCTCATGTTGTAACCTATCCCATGGATTTTATGCTGTAATTCTTATCTCTTTTAAAATTTACTATCTTCTGTACAGTTTTCATGAAACTTTCTGTTACAGTAGTGAATAGCACAGATAAATGTCATTTTGTACAACTTTGAATTTACCCCAAGAGCTGAGAGAAAACTTGATCCTATACTTCAATCCGAGTTTCTTCTATAGTCCAACTTTGTTTCTCTACCATCAAGCTTCTCCTTTGTTGCTGCTCCAAGCCCCGTCCAAGGTGACCTTGAATACTTTCAGGGATGGGACACCCACAACTTCTCTGGGCAACCTGTTCCAGTGTTCCAGCACTCCCACAGTAAAAAAGGCCTTCCTTTCATCTAATATGTGTAGGAAATCATAAATCTAGGCATAGAAGCTTGGAGTGCAAATTTGAAATTCTTTGGATTTGAAGCACATTTTATATGAATACTGACTTACAGATGACTAAAAGATGTTGATGGGCATTTGAGCTGACAAGTTTTGAAAAAGTGCACGGAAATTAAAATTGAAACCACTAAAATTAAAAACTCCTTGCCATTTTCTTTTTCCTCTCCTATTCAAAATTGCATATGTCAGATATCAGTGCTTCATGCAAACCTCTCAGATGCTCTCAGAGAAAAAGCTTTTCTTTCAGACTAAGTTGCGGTTGACGTAGAACACTAGCAGGAGTGAAAGATTTTCTGGGCATCGGGGCAGCCCGTTCTCCTTGGATTTGTGTGCAGAATGCATTTTATCCAAACTGGAAAATAGATCCCAGCTCTGTTCTATTCATCATTCTTACTTCATCAGGCCAGAAGATTCTGTGAAAAGTAGCCTGTGGACCTTGAAGACAGCGCATGTGAACCAGATGAGAGGTGATAGAGAGGTTGAGGGAGAGAAGAAAGAGCATGAGGCTGAAACCAGAAAGTATTTCTCCACGTGATCATGGAAGATTGCAGGAGACACTTGGTACTATCAAACCAGCCCAACTTGGCACTGGTGCCACCTTGGGTCTGGGAGCCATGTTGCATATCGTGCATTTTAAGGAGCCAGCTGGCCACACCCAGCCATATGCCCCCAAACACAAACCAAGGCCCTTTTCTCTGGCAAACAAAACTCAGCTGCCCTGCTTCTGGATGGCAGATTGCAGGAGCCACTTGGTACTATCAAACCAGCCCAACTTGGCACTGGTGCCACCATGGGTCTGGTCACCATCCTGCCTATTGTAGCTTTTCAGGAGCCAGCCGGTCACTCTCAGCCATAGGCCCCCAAACACAAACCTCGGCCCGTTTCCCTGGCAAACAAAAGTAAGCTGCCCCGCTTCTGGATGGCAGATTGCAGGAGCTACTTAGTACTATCAAATCAGCCCGACTTGGCACAGGTGCCACCTTGGATCTGGGAACCATCCTGTGTATCGTGGATTTTCAGGGGCCAGCCAGCCACTCTCAGCCATATGCCCCCAAAAACAAACCACGGACCTTTTCTCTGGCAAACAAAACTCAACTGCCCCTCTTCTGGATGGCAAATTTTAGGACGCACTTTGTACTACGAAAACCGCCCGACGTGGCACTGGTGCCACCTTGGCTCTGGGAACCATCCTGCGTATCGAGCATTTTAAGGAGCCAGCCGGCAATTCCCAGCCGTATGCCCCAAAAAGAAACCACGGACCTTTTCTCTGGCAAAAAAAACTCAGCTGTCCCGCTTCTGGATGGCAGATTGCAGGAGTCACTTTGAACCATACAACCAGCCTTACTTGGCACTGGTGCCACCTTGGATCTGGGAACCATCCTGCCTATCGTTGATTTTCAGGGGCCAGCCTACCACTCTCGGCCATAGGCCCCCAAACACAAACCACAGCCCTTTTCTCTAGCAAATAAAAATTTAGCTGCCCCGCTTCTGGATGGCAAATTGCAGGAGCCACTGGGTACTACAAAAACAGCCCGACTTGGCACTGGTGCCATCTTGCGTCTGGTTACCATGCGGCGTATCGTGCATTTTAAGGAGCCAGGTGGCCACTCCCAGCCATATGCCCCCAAACACAACCCACGGCCCTTTTCTCTGGCAAACAAAACTCAGCTGCCCCGCTTCTGGATGGCAGAGTGCAGGAGACACTTGGTACTATCAAACCAGCCCGACTTGGCACTGGTGCCACCTTTGGTCTGGGAACCATCCTGCGTATTGTGGATTGTCAGGAGACAGCCGACCACTCTCGGCCACAGACCCCAATCAAAAACAAAGGTCCGTTTCCCTGGCAAAAAAACCTCAGCTGCCCCGCTTCTGGATGGGAGATTGCAGGAGGCACTTGACACTGTCAAACGAGCCCCACTTTGTACTGGTGCCACCTTGGGTCTGGGAACCATGCTGCGTATCGTGGATTTTCAGGAGCCAGCCGGCCACTGCCAGCCACAGGCCCCCAAACAAAAACCACAGCCTTTTTCTCTGGCAAACAAAACTCAGCTGCCCGCTTCTGGATGGCAGATTGCAGGAGCCACTTGGTACTATCAAACCAGCCCGACTTGGCACTGGTGCCACCTTGGATCTGGGAACCATCCTGCCTATCGTGGATTTTAAGGAGCCAGCCGCCTACTCCCAGCCACAGGCCCCCAACAAAAACCACGGCCCTTTTTTCTCGCAAACAAAACTTAGCTGCCTCACTTCTGGTTGGCAGATTGCAGGAGTCACTTGGTGTAATCAAACCAGCCCGACTTGGCACTGGTGCCACCTTGGGTCTGGGAACCATCCTGCGTATCGTGGATTCTAAGGAGCCAGCCGGCCACTCCCAGCCACAGGCCCCCAAACAAAATCAACGGCGCTGTTCCCTGGAAAACAAAACACGCCTGCCAACTTTTTGATGGAGTTTGCAGGAGCCACTTGGTACTATCAAACCAGCCCAACTTGGCACTGGTGCCACCATGGGTCTGGTAAACATCCTGCGTATCGTGGATTCTTAGGAGCCAGCCGGCCACTCCTAGCCACAGGCCCCCAAACAAAAACCTAGGCCTATTTCTCTGGCAAACAAAAGTAAGCTGCCCCGCTTCTGGATGGCAGATTGCAGGAGACACTTGGGACTATCAAACCAGCCCAACTTGGCACTGGTGCCACCTTGGATCGGGGAACCATGCTGTGTATCGTGGATTTTCAGGGGCCAGCCGACCACTCTCAGCCATATGCCCCCAAACAGAAACCTCGGCCTGTTTCTCTGGCAAACAAAACTCAACTGCCCCTCTTCTGGATGGCAAATTGCAAGATGAACTTGATACTAAAACCGCAGGCCGACTTGGTAGTGGTGACACCTTGGGCCTGGGAACCATCATGCGTATCGAGCATTTTAAGGAGCCAGCCGGCCACTCCCAGCCATATGCCCCCAAAAACAATCCACGGAATTTTTCTCTGGCAAACAAAAATCAGCTGCCCCGCTTCTGGATGGCAGATTGCAGGAGCCACTTTGACCCATCAAACCAGCCCGACTTGGCACTGGTGCCACCTTGCATCTGGGAACCATGCTGCCTAGCGTGGATTTTCAGGGGCCAGCCGGCCACTCTCAGCTATATGCCCCCAAACAAAACCCACGGCCCGTTTCCCTGGCAAACAAAAGTAAGCTGCCCCGCTTCTGGATGGCAGATTGCAGGAACCACTTGGTAGTATCAAACCAGCCCGACTTGGCACTGGTGCCACCTTGGGTCTGGGAACCATCCTGCGTATCGTGGATTCTAAGGAGCCAGCCGGCCACTCCCAGCCACAGGCCCCCAAATACAAACAACGGCGCTTTACCCTGGAAAACAAAACTCGCCTGCCAACTTTTTGATGGCAGATTGCAGGAGCAACTTGGTACTATCAAACCAGCCCAACTTGGCACTGGTGCCACCATGGGTCTGGTAACCATCCTGCCTATTGTAGCTTTCCAGGAGCCAGCCGGTCACTCCCAGCCACAGGCCCCCAGTCACAAACCTCGGCCTGTTTCCCTGGCAAACAAAAGTAAGCTGCCCCGCTTCTGGATGGCAGATTGCAGGAGCCACTTGGTACTATCAAACCAGCCCGACTTGGCACTGGTGCCACCTTGGGTCTGGGAACCATGCTGCGTATCGCAGATTCTAAGGCGCCAGTCGGCCACTCCCAGCCACAAGACCCCAAACACAAACAACGGCGCTTTTCTCTGGCAAACAAAACTCAACTGCCCCTCTTCTGGATGGCAAATTGCAGGACGCACTTGGTACTATCAAACCAGCACGACTTGGCACTGGTGCCACCTTGGGTCTGGGAACCATCCTGCGTATTGTGGATTGTCAGGAGCCAGCTGGACACTCTCGGCCACAGACCCCAATCAAAAACAACGGCCCGTTTCACAGGCAAACAAAACTCAGCTGCCCCGCTTCTGGATGGGAGATTGCAGGAGGCACTTGACACTGTGAAACCAGCCCCACTTGGCACTGGTGCCACCTTGGGTCTGGGAACCATGCTGCGTATCATGGATTTTCAGGAGCCAGCCGGCCACTCCCAGCCATAGGCCCCCAAACAAAAACCTAGGCCTATTTCTCTGGCAAACAAAAGTAAGCTGCCCCGCTTCTGGATGGCAGATTGCAGGAGACACTTGGGACTATCAAACCAGCCCAACTTGGCACTGGTGCCACCTTGGATCTGGGAACCATGCTGTGTATCGTGGATTTTCAGGGGCCAGCCGGCCACTCTCAGCCATATGCCCCCAAACAGAAACCTCGGCCCGTTTCTCTGGCAAACAAAACTCAACTGCCCCTCTTCTGGATGGCAAATTGCAAGATGAACTTGATACTAAAACCGCAGGCCGACTTGGTAGTGGTGACACCTTGGGCCTGGGAACCATCATGCGTATCGAGCATTTTAAGGAGCCAGCCGGCCACTCCCAGCAATATGCCCCCAAAAACAATCCACGGAATTTTTCTCTGGCAAACAAAAATCAGCTGCCCCGCTTCTGGATGGCAGATTGCAGGAGCCACTTTGACCCATCAAACCAGCCCGACTTGGCACTGGTGCCACCTTGCATCTGGGAACCATGCTGCCTAGCGTGGATTTTCAGGGGCCAGCCGGCCACTCTCAGCTATATGCCCCCAAACAAAACCCACGGCCCGTTTCCCTGGCAAACAAAAGTAAGCTGCCCCGCTTCTGGATGGCAGATTGCAGGAACCACTTGGTAGTATCAAACCAGCCCGACTTGGCACTGGTGCCACCTTGGGTCTGGGAACCATCCTGCGTATCGTGGATTCTAAGGAGCCAGCCGGCCACTCCCAGCCACAGGCCCCCAAATACAAACAACGGCGCTTTTCCCTGGAAAACAAAACTCGCCTGCCAACTTTTTGATGGCAGATTGCAGGAGCAACTTGGTACTATCAAACCAGCCCAACTTGGCACTGGTGCCACCATGGGTCTGGTAACCATCCTGCCTATTGTAGCTTTCCAGGAGCCAGCCGGTCACTCCCAGCCATAGGCCCCCAGTCACAAACCTCGGCCCGTTTCCCTGGCAAACAAAAGTAAGCTGCCCCGCTTCTGGATGGCAGATTGCAGGAGCCACTTGGTACTATCAAACCAGCCCGACTTGGCACTGGTGCCACCTTGGGTCTGGGAACCATGCTGCGTATCGCAGATTCTAAGGCGCCATTCAGCCACTCCCAGCCACAAGACCCCAAACACAAACAACGGCGCTTTTCTCTGGCAAACAAAACTCAACTGCCCCTCTTCTGGATGGCAAATTGCAGGACGCCCTTGGTACTATCAAACCAGCACGACTTGGCACTGGTGCCACCTTGGGTCTGGGAACCATCCTGCGTATTGTGGATTGTCAGGAGCCAGCTGGACACTCTCGGCCACAGACCCCAATCAAAAACAACGGCCCGTTTCACAGGCAAACAAAACTCAGCTGCCCCGCTTCTGGATGGGAGATTGCAGGAGGCACTTGACACTGTGAAACCAGCCCCACTTGGCACTGGTGCCACCTTGGGTCTGGGAACCATCCTGCGTATGGTGGATTCTAAGGAGCCAGCCGGCCACTCCCAGCCACAGGCCCCCAACAAAAACCACGGCCCTTTTTTCTGGCAAACAAAACTTAGCTGCCTCACTTCTGGATGGCAGATTGCAGGAGCCACTTGGTGTAATCAAACCAGCCCGACTTGGCACTGGTGCCACCTCGGGTCTGGGAACCATCCTGCGTATCATGGATTTTCAGGAGCCAGCCGGCCACTCCCAGCCATAGGCCCCCAAACAAAAACCACAGCCTTTTTCTCTGGCAAACAAAATTCAGCTGCCCCGCTTCTGGATGGCAGATTGCAGGAGCCACTTGGGACTATCACACCAGCACAACATGGCACTGCTGCCAGCTTGGATCTGGGAACCATCCTTCCTATCGTGGATTTTCAGGGGCCAGCCGGTCACTCTCAGCCATAGGCCCCAAACACAAACCACGGCCCTTTTCTCTGGAAAACAAAACTCAACTGCCCCTCTTCTGGATGGCAGATTGCAGGAGCCACTGGGTACTATGAAACTAGCCCTACTTGGCACTGGTGCCACCTTGGGTCTGGGAACCATGCTGCGTATCATGGATTTTCAGGAGCCAGCCGTCCACTGCCAGCCACAGGCCCCGAAACACAAACAACAGCCTTTTTCTCTGGCAAACAAAATTCATCTGCCCCGCTTCTGGATGGCAGATTGCAGGAACCACTTGGTACTAACAAACCAGCCCGACTTGGCACTGGTGCCACCTTGGGTCTGGGAACCATCCTGCGTATCGTGGATTCTAAGGAGCCAGCTGGCCACTCCCAGCCACAGGCCCCAAAATACACACAACGGCGCTTTTCCCTGGAAAACAAAACTCGCCTGCCAACATTTTGATGGCAGATTGCAGGAGCCACTTGGTACTATCAAACCAGCCCAACTTGGCACTGGTGCCACCATGGGTCTGGTCACCATCCTGCCTATCGTAGCTTTTCAGGAGCCAGCCGATCACTCCCAGCCATAGGCCCCCAGAAAAAAACCTCGGTCCGTTTCCCTGGAAAACAAAAGTAAGCTGCCCCGCTTCTGGATGGCAGATTGCAGGAGCCACTTGGTGCTATCAAACCAGCCCGACTTGGCACTGGTGCCACCTTGGGTCTGGGAACCATCCTGCGTATCCTGTGTTCTAAGGAGCCAGCCTGCCACTCCCAGCCACAGTCCCCCAAACACAAACAACGGCGCTTTTCCCTGGAAAACAAAACTGACCTGCCAACTTTTTGATGGCAGATTGCAGGAGCCACTTGGTACTATCAAACCAGCCCAACTTGGCACTGGTGCCACCATGGGTCTGGTCACCATCCTGCCTATCGTAGCTTTTCAGGAGCCAGCCGGTCACTCCCAGCCATAGGTCCCCAGACAAATACCTCGGCCCGTTTCCCTGGCAAACAAAAGTAAGCTGCCCCGCTTCTGGATGGCAGATTGCAGGAGCCACTTGGTACAATCAAACCAGCCCAACTTGACACTGGTGCCACCTTGGCTCTGGGAACCATGCTGCGTAACCCGGATTCTAAGACGACAGGCAGCCACTGCCAGCCACAGGCCTCCAAACAAAATCAACGGCGCTTTTCCCTGGAAAACAAAACTCGCCTGACAACTTTTAGATGGCAGATTGCAGGAGCCAGTTGGTACCATCAAACCAGCCCAACTTGGCACTGGTGCCACCTTGGGTCTGGGAACCATCCTGCCTATTGTTGCTTTTCAGGAGCCAGCCGGTCACTTCTAGCCCTAGGCCCCCAGTCATAAACCTCGGCCCGTTTCCCTGGCACACAAATGTAAGCTACCCCGCTTCAGGATGGCAGATTGCAGGAGCCACTTTTCACCATCAAACCAGCCCGACGTGGCACTGGTGCCACCTCCGGTCTGGGAACCATCCTGCGTATCGTGTGTTCTAAGGAGCCAGCCGGCCACTCCCACCCACAGTCCCCCAAACACAAACAACGGCGCTTTTCCCTGGAAAACAAAACTCGCCTGCCAACTTTTTGATGGCAGATTGCAGGAGCCACTTGGTACTATCAAACCAGCCCAACTTGGCACTGGTGCCACCATGGGTCTGGTAACCATCCTGCCTATCGTAGCTTTTCAGGAGCCAGGCGGTCACTCCCAGCCATAGGCCCCCAGACACAAACCTCGGCCCGTTTCCCTGGCAAACAAAAGTAAGCTGCCCCGCTTCTGCATGGCAGATTGCAGGTGCTATTTAGTACTATCAAACCAGCCCGACTTGGCACTGGTGCCACCTCTGGTCTGGGAACCATCCTGCCTATCGTGGATTTTCAGGCGCCAGACGGCCACTATCAGCCATATGCCCCCAAAAACAAACCACGGCCCTTTTCTCTGGTAAACAAAACTCAACTGCCCCTCTTCTGGATGGCAAATTTTAGGACGCACTTTGTACTACGAATACCGCCCGACTTGGCACTGGTGCCACCTTGGGTCAGGGAACCATCCTGCCTATCGTAGCTTTTTAAGGAGCCAGCAGGCCACGCCCAGCCATATAGCCCCAAAAACAAACCACGGACCATTTCTCTTGGAAACAAAAATCCGCTGCCCCGCGTCAGGATGGCAGATTGCAGGAGCTATTTAGTATTATCAAACCAGCCCGACTTGGCACTGGTGCCACCATCGGTCTGGTCACCATCCTGCCTATCGTAGCTTTTCAGGAGCCAGCCGGTCACTCTCAGCCATAGGCCCCAAACACAAACCACGGCCCTTTTCTCTGGAAAACAAAATTCAACTGCCCCTCTTCTGGATGGCAGATTGCAGGAGCCACTGGGTACTATGAAACCAGCCCTACTTGGCACTGGTGCCACCTTGGGTCTGGGAACCATGCTGCGTATCATGGATTTTCAGGAGCCAGCCGTCCACTGCCAGCCACAGGCCCCGAAACACAAACAACAGCCTTTTTCTCTGGCAAACAAAATTCAGCTGCCCCGCTTCTGGATGGCAGATTGCAGGAACCACTTGGTACTAACAAACCAGCCCGACTTGGCACTGGTGCCACCTTGGGTCTGGGAACCATGCTGCGTATCGTGGATTCTAAGCAGCCAGCTGGCCACTCCCAGCCACAGGCCCCAAAACACACACAACGGCGCTTTTCCCTGGAAAACAAAACTCGCCTGCCAACTTTTTGATGGCAGATTGCAGGAGCCACTTGGTACTATCAAACCAGCCCAACTTGGCACTGGTGCCACCATGGGTCTGGTCACCATCCTGCCTATCGTAGCTTTTCAGGAGCCAGCCGGTCACTCCCAGCCATAGGCCCCCAGACACAAACCTCGGACCGTTTCCCTGGCAAACAAAAGTAAGCTGCCCCGCTTCTGGATGGCAGATTGCAGGAACCACTTGGTACTATCAAACCAGCCCAACTTGGGACTGGTGCCACCTTGGGTCTGGGAACCATCCTGCGTATCGTGGATTCTAAGGAGCCAGCCGGCCACTCCCAGCCACAGGCCCCCAAACACAAACAACGACGCTTTTCCCTGGAAAACAAAACTCGCCTGCCAACTTTTTGATGGCAGATTGCAGGAACCACTTGGTACTATCAAACCAGCCCAACTTGGCACTGGTGCCACCTTGGGTCTGGGAACCATCCTGCGTATCGTGGATTCTAAGGAGCCAGCCGGTCACTCCAGCCACAGGCCCGCAGACACAAACAACGGCGCTTTTCCCTGGAAAACAAAACTCGCCTGCCGACTTTTTGATGGCAGATTGCAGGAGCCACTTGGTACTATGAAATCAGCCGAACATGGCACTGGTGCCACCATGGGTCTGGTCACCATCCTGCCTATCGTAGCTTTTCAGGAGCCAGCCGGTCACTCCCAGCCATAGGCCCCCTGACACAAAGCTCGGCCCGTTTTCCTGGGAAACAAAAGTAAGCTGCCCCGCTTCTGGATGGCAGATTGCAGGACGCACTTGGTACTATAAAACCAGCCCGACTTGGCACTGGTGCCACCTCTGGTCTGGGAACCATCCTGCGTATCGTGGATTCTAAGGAGCCAGCCGGCCACTCCCAGCCACAGGCCCCCACACACAAACAACGGCGCTTTTCCCTGGAAAACAAAACTCGCCTGCCGACATTTTCATGGCAGATTGCAGGAGCCACTTGGTACTATCAAACCAGCCCAACTTGGCACTGGTGCCACCATGGGTCTGGTCACCATCCTGCCTATCGTAGCTCTTCAGGAGCCAGCCGGTCACTCCCAGCCATAGGCCCCGAGACACAAAGCTCGGACCGTTTCCCTGGCAAACAAAAGTAAGCTGCCCTGCTTCTGGATGGCAGATTGCAGGAGCCACTTTGCACCATCATACTAGCCCAACTTGGCACTGGTGCCACCTCTGGTCTGGGAACCATGCTGCGTATCGTGGATTCTAAGGAGCCAGCCGGCCACTCCCAGCCACAGGCCCCCAAACACAAACAACGGCGCTTTTTCCTGGAAAACAAAACTCGCCTGCCAAATTTGATGGCAGATTGCAGGAGCTACTTGGTACTATCAAATCAGCCCAACTTGGCACTGGTGCCACCTCTGGTCGGGTCACCATCCTGCCTATCGTAGCTTTTCAGGAGCCAGGCGGTCACTCCCAGCCATAGGCCCCCAGACAAAAACCTCGGCCCGTTTCCCTGGCAAACAAAAGTCAGCTGCCCCGCTTCTGGATGGCAGATTGCAGGAACCACTTGGTACTATAAAACCAGCCCGACTTGGCACTGGTGCCACCTCTGGTCTGGGAACCATGCTGCGTATCGGGGATTCTAAGGAGCCAGCCGGCCACTCCCAGCCAAAGGCCCCCAAACACAAACAACGGCGCTTTTCCCTGGAAAACAAAACTCGCCTGCCAACTTTTTGATGGCAGATTGCAGGAGCCACTTGGTACTATCAAACCAGCTCAAATTGGCACTGGTGCCACCATGGGTCTGGTCACCATCCTGCCTATCTTAGCTTTTCAGGACCTAGCCGGTCACTACCAGTCATAGGCTCGCAGACACAAAGCTCGGCCCGTTTCCCTGGCAAACAAAAGTAAGCTGCCCCGCTTCTGGATGGCAGATTGCAGGAGCCACTTGGTACTATCAAACCAGCCCAACTTGGCACTGGTGCCACCTTGGATCTGGGAACCATCCTGCGTATCGTGGATTCTAAGGAGCCAGCCGGTCACTCCCAGCCACAGTCCCCCAAACACAAACAACGGCGCTTTTCCCTGGAAAACAAAACTGACCTGCCAACATTTTGATGGCAGATTGCAGGAGCCACTTGGTACTATCAAACCAGCCCAACTTGGCACTGGTGCCACCATGGGTCTGGTCACCATCCTGCCTATCGTAGCTTTTCAGGAGCCAGCCGGTCACTCCCAGCCATAGGTCCCCAGACAAATACCTCGGCCCGTTTCCCTGGCAAACAAAAGTAAGCTGCCCCGCTTCTGGATGGCAGATTGCAGGAGCCACTTGGTACAATCAAACCAGCCCAACTTGACACTGGTGCCACCTTGGCTCTGGGAACCATGCTGCGTAACCCGGATTCTAAGACGACAGGCAGCCACTGCCAGCCACAGGCCTCCAAACAAAATCAACGGCGCTTTTCCCTGGAAAACAAAACTCGCCTGACAACTTTTAGATGGCAGATTGCAGGAGCCAGTTGGTACCATCAAACCAGCCCAACTTGGCACTGGTGCCACCTTGGGTCTGGGAACCATCCTGCCTATTGTTGCTTTTCAGGAGCCAGCCGGTCACTTCTAGCCCTAGGCCCCCAGTCATAAACCTCGGCCCGTTTCCCTGGCACACAAATGTAAGCTACCCCGCTTCAGGATGGCAGATTGCAGGAGCCACTTTTCACCATCAAACCAGCCCGACGTGGCACTGGTGCCACCTCCGGTCTGGGAACCATCCTGCGTATCGTGTGTTCTAAGGAGCCAGCCGGCCACTCCCACCCACAGTCCCCCAAACACAAACAACGGCGCTTTTCCCTGGAAAACAAAACTGGCCTGCCAACTTTTTGATGGCAGATTGCAGGAGCCACTTGGTACTATCAAACCAGCCCAACTTGGCACTGGTGCCACCATGGGTCTGGTAACCATCCTGCCTATCGTAGCTTTTCAGGAGCCAGGCGGTCACTCCCAGCCATAGGCCCCCAGACACAAACCTCGGCCCGTTTCCCTGGCAAACAAAAGTAAGCTGCCCCGCTTCTGCATGGCAGATTGCAGGTGCTATTTAGTACTATCAAACCAGCCCGACTTGGCACTGGTGCCACCTCTGGTCTGGGAACCATCCTGCCTATCGTGGATTTTCAGGCGCCAGACGGCCACTATCAGCCATATGCCCCCAAAAACAAACCACGGCCCTTTTCTCTGGTAAACAAAACTCAACTGCCCCTCTTCTGGATGGCAAATTTTAGGACGCACTTTGTACTACGAATACCGCCCGACTTGGCACTGGTGCCACCTTGGGTCAGGGAACCATCCTGCCTATCGTAGCTTTTTAAGGAGCCAGCAGGCCACGCCCAGCCATATAGCCCCAAAAACAAACCACGGACCATTTCTCTTGGAAACAAAAATCCGCTGCCCCGCGTCAGGATGGCAGATTGCAGGAGCTATTTAGTATTATCAAACCAGCCCGACTTGGCACTGGTGCCACCATCGGTCTGGTCACCATCCTGCCTATCGTAGCTTTTCAGGAGCCAGCCGGTCACTCTCAGCCATAGGCCCCAAACACAAACCACGGCCCTTTTCTCTGGAAAACAAAATTCAACTGCCCCTCTTCTGGATGGCAGATTGCAGGAGCCACTGGGTACTATGAAACCAGCCCTACTTGGCACTGGTGCCACCTTGGGTCTGGGAACCATGCTGCGTATCATGGATTTTCAGGAGCCAGCCGTCCACTGCCAGCCACAGGCCCCGAAACACAAACAACAGCCTTTTTCTCTGGCAAACAAAATTCAGCTGCCCCGCTTCTGGATGGCAGATTGCAGGAACCACTTGGTACTAACAAACCAGCCCGACTTGGCACTGGTGCCACCTTGGGTCTGGGAACCATGCTGCGTATCGTGGATTCTAAGCAGCCAGCTGGCCACTCCCAGCCACAGGCCCCAAAACACACACAACGGCGCTTTTCCCTGGAAAACAAAACTCGCCTGCCAACTTTTTGATGGCAGATTGCAGGAGCCACTTGGTACTATCAAACCAGCCCAACTTGGCACTGGTGCCACCATGGGTCTGGTCACCATCCTGCCTATCGTAGCTTTTCAGGAGCCAGCCGGTCACTCCCAGCCATAGGCCCCCAGACACAAACCTCGGACCGTTTCCCTGGCAAACAAAAGTAAGCTGCCCCGCTTCTGGATGGCAGATTGCAGGAACCACTTGGTACTATCAAACCAGCCCAACTTGGGACTGGTGCCACCTTGGGTCTGGGAACCATCCTGCGTATCGTGGATTCTAAGGAGCCAGCCGGCCACTCCCAGCCACAGGCCCCCAAACACAAACAACGACGCTTTTCCCTGGAAAACAAAACTCGCCTGCCAACTTTTTGATGGCAGATTGCAGGAACCACTTGGTACTATCAAACCAGCCCAACTTGGCACTGGTGCCACCTTGGGTCTGGGAACCATCCTGCGTATCGTGGATTCTAAGGAGCCAGCCGGTCACTCCAGCCACAGGCCCGCAGACACAAACAACGGCGCTTTTCCCTGGAAAACAAAACTCGCCTGCCGACTTTTTGATGGCAGATTGCAGGAGCCACTTGGTACTATGAAATCAGCCGAACATGGCACTGGTGCCACCATGGGTCTGGTCACCATCCTGCCTATCGTAGCTTTTCAGGAGCCAGCCGGTCACTCCCAGCCATAGGCCCCCTGACACAAAGCTCGGCCCGTTTTCCTGGCAAACAAAAGTAAGCTGCCCCGCTTCTGGATGGCAGATTGCAGGACGCACTTGGTACTATAAAACCAGCCCGACTTGGCACTGGTGCCACCTCTGGTCTGGGAACCATCCTGCGTATCGTGGATTCTAAGGAGCCAGCCGGCCACTCCCAGCCACAGGCCCCCACACACAAACAACGGCGCTTTTCCCTGGAAAACAAAACTCGCCTGCCGACATTTTCATGGCAGATTGCAGGAGCCACTTGGTACTATCAAACCAGCCCAACTTGGCACTGGTGCCACCATGGGTCTGGTCACCATCCTGCCTATCGTAGCTCTTCAGGAGCCAGCCGGTCACTCCCAGCCATAGGCCCCGAGACACAAAGCTCGGACCGTTTCCCTGGCAAACAAAAGTAAGCTGCCCTGCTTCTGGATGGCAGATTGCAGGAGCCACTTTGCACCATCATACTAGCCCAACTTGGCACTGGTGCCACCTCTGGTCTGGGAACCATGCTGCGTATCGTGGATTCTAAGGAGCCAGCCGGCCACTCCCAGCCACAGGCCCCCAAACACAAACAACGGCGCTTTTTCCTGGAAAACAAAACTCGCCTGCCAAATTTGATGGCAGATTGCAGGAGCTACTTGGTACTATCAAATCAGCCCAACTTGGCACTGGTGCCACCTCTGGTCGGGTCACCATCCTGCCTATCGTAGCTTTTCAGGAGCCAGCCGGTCACTCCCAGCCATAGGCCCCCAGACAAAAACCTCGGCCCGTTTCCCTGGCAAACAAAAGTCAGCTGCCCCGCTTCTGGATGGCAGATTGCAGGAACCACTTGGTACTATAAAACCAGCCCGACTTGGCACTGGTGCCACCTCTGGTCTGGGAACCATGCTGCGTATCGGGGATTCTAAGGAGCCAGCCGGCCACTCCCAGCCAAAGGCCCCCAAACACAAACAACGGCGCTTTTCCCTGGAAAACAAAACTCGCCTGCCAACTTTTTGATGGCAGATTGCAGGAGCCACTTGGTACTATCAAACCAGCTCAAATTGGCACTGGTGCCACCATGGGTCTGGTCACCATCCTGCCTATCTTAGCTTTTCAGGACCTAGCCGGTCACTACCAGTCATAGGCTCGCAGACACAAAGCTCGGCCCGTTTCCCTGGCAAACAAAAGTAAGCTGCCCCGCTTCTGGATGGCAGATTGCAGGAGCCACTTGGTACTATCAAACCAGCCCAACTTGGCACTGGTGCCACCTTGGATCTGGGAACCATCCTGCGTATCGTGGATTCTAAGGAGCCAGCCGGTCACTCCCAGCCACAGGCCCCCAAACACAAACCACAGCGCTTTTCCCTGGAAAACTAAACCCGCCTGCCAACATTTTGATGGCAGATTGCAGGAGCCACTTGGTACTATCAAATCAGTCCAACTTGGCACTGGTGCCACCATGGGTCTGGTCACCATCCTGCCTATCGTAGCTTTTCAGGAGCCAGCCGGTCACTCCCAGCCATAGGCCCCCAGACACAAACCTCGGCCCGTTTCCCTGGCAAACAAAAGTAAGCTTCCCCGCTTCTGGATGGCAGATTGTAGGACGCACTTGGTACTATCAAACCAGCCCGACTTGGCACTGGTGCCACCTCTGGTCTGGGAACCATGGTGCGTATCGTGGATTCTAAGGAGCCAGCCGGCCACTCCCAGCCATAGGCACCCAAACACAAACAACGGCGCTTTTCCCTGGAAAACAAAACTCGCCTGCCAACTTTTTGATGGCAGATTGCAGGAGCCACTTGGTACTATCAAACCAGCTCAACTTGGCACTGGTGCCACCATGGGTCTGCTCACCATCCTGCCTATCGTAGCTTTTCAGGAGCCCGACGGTCACTCCCAGCCATAGGCCCCCAGACAAAAACTCGGCCCGTTTCCCTGGCAAACAAAAGTAAGCTGCCCCGCTTCTGGATGGCAGATTGCAGGAGCCACTTTGCACCATCAAACTAGCCCGACTTGGCACTGGTGCCACCTTGGGTCTGGGAACCATCCTGCGTATCGTGGATTCTAAGGAGCCAGCCGGCCACTCCCAGCCATAGGCCCCCAAACACAAACAACGGCGCTTTTCCCTGGAAAACAAAACTCGCCTGCCAAATTTTGACGGCAGATTGCAGGAGCCACTTGGTACTATCAAATCAGCCCAACTTGGGACTGGTGCCACCATGGGTCTGGTCACCATCCTGCCTATCGTAGCTTTTCAGGAGGCAGCCCGTCACTCCCAGCCATAGGCCACCAGACAAAAACCTCGGCCCGTTTCCCTGGCAAACAAAAGTAAGCTGCCCTGCTTCTGGATGGCAGATTGCAGGAACCACTTGGTACTATCAAACCAGCCCGACTTGGCACTGGTGCCACCTTGGGTCTGGATACCATGCTGCGTATCGTGGATTCTAAGGAGCCAGCCGGCCACTCCCAGCCACAGGCCCCCAAACACAAACAACGGCGCTTTTCCCTGGAAAACAAAACTCGTCTGCCAACTTTTTGATGGCAGATTGCCAGAGCCACTTGGTACTATCAAACCAGCCCAACTTGGGACTGGTGCCACCATGGGTCTGGTCACCATCCTGCCTATCGTAGCTTTTCAGGAGGCAGCCGGTCACTCCCAGCCATAGGCCCCCAGACAGAAATCTCGGCCCGTTTCCCTGACAAACAAAAGTAAGTTATCCCGCTTCTGGATGGCAGATTGCAGGAACCACTTGGTACTATCAAACCAGCCCGACTTGGCACTGGTGCCACCTCTGGTCTGGGAACCATCCTGCGTATCGTGGATTCTAATTAGCAATCCGTCCACACCCAGCCACAGGCCCCCAAACAAAAACAACGGCGCTTTTCCCTGGAAAACAAAACTCGTCTGCCAACTTTTAGATGGCAGATTGCCAGAGCCACTTGGTACTATCAAACCAGCCCAACTTGGCACTGGTGCCACCTTGGGTCTGGGAACCATGCTGCGTATCGTGGATTATAAGGAGCCAGCCGGCCACTCCCAGCCACAGGCCCCCAAACACAAACCACAGCGCTTTTCCCTGGAAAACAAAATTCGCCGGCCAACTTTTTGATGGCAGATTGCAGGAGCCACTTGGTACTATCAAATCAGCCCAACTTGGCACTGGTGCCACCATGGGTCTGGTCACCATCCTGCCTATCGTAGCTTTTCAGGAGCCAGCCGGTCACTCCCAGCCATAGGTGCCCAGACACAAAGCTCTGCCCTTTTCCCTGGCAAACCAAAGTAAGCTGCCCCGCTTCTGGATGGCAGATTGCAGGAACCATTTTTCACCATCAAATAGCCCGACTTGGAACTGGTTCCACCTCTGGTCTGGGAACCATGCTGCGTATCGTGGATTCTAAGGAGCCAGCCGGCCACTCCCAGCCACAGGCCCCCAAACACAAACAACGGCGCTTTTCCCTGGAAAACAAAACTCGCCTGACAACTTTTTGATGGCAGATTGCAGGAGCCACTTGCTACTATCAAATCAGCCCAACTTGGCACTGGTGCCACCATGGGTCTGGTCACCATCCTGCCTATCGTAGCTTTTCAGGAGCCAGCCGGTCACTCCCAGCCATAGGCTCCCAGACAAAAACCTCGGCCCGTTTCCCTGGCAAACAAAAGTAAGCTGCCCCGCTTCTGGATGGCAGATTGCAGGAACCACTTGGTACTATAAAACCAGCCCGACTTGGCACTGGTGCCACCTCTGGTCTGGGAACCATGCTGCGTATCGTGGATTCTAAGGAGCCAGCCGGCCACTCCCAGCCAAAGGCCCCCAAACACAAACAACGGCGCTTTTCCCTGGAAAACAAAACTCGCCTGCCGACATTTTGATGGCAGATTGCAGGAGCCACTTGGTACTATCAAACCAGCCCAACTTGGCACTGGTGCCACCATGGGTCTGGTCACCATCCTGCCTATCGTAGCTTTTCAGGAGCCAGCCGGTCACTCCCAGCCATAGGCCCCGAGACACAAAGCTCGGACCGTTTCCCTGGCAAACAAAAGTAAGCTGCCCCGCTTCTGGATGGCAGATTGCAGGAGCCACTTTGCACCATCATACTAGCCCGACTTGGCACTGGTGCCACCTTGGGTCTGGGAACCATCCTGCGTATCGTGGATTCTAAGCAGCCAGCCGGCCACTCCCAGCCACAGGCCCCCAAACACAAACAACGGCGCTTTTCCCTGGAAAATAAAAACTCGCCTGCCAAATTTTGACGGCAGATTGCAGGAGCCACTTGGTACTATCAAATCAGCCCAACTTGGGACTGGTGCCACCATGGGTCTGGTCACCATCCTGCCTATCGTAGCTTTTCAGGAGCCAGCCGGTCACTCCCAGCCATAGGCCCCCAGACAAAAACCTCGGCCCGTTTCCCTGGCAAACAAAAGTAAGCTGCCCTGCTTCTGGATGGCAGATTGCAGGAACCACTTGGTACTATCAAACCAGCAAAACTTGGCACTGGTGCCACCTTGGGTCTGGATACCATGCTGCGTATCGTGGATTCTAAGGAGCCAGCCGGCCACTCCCGGCCACAGGCCCCCAAACACAAACAACGGCGCTTTTCCCTGGAAAACAAAATTCTCCTGCCAACTTTTTGATGGCAGATTGCAGGAGCCACTTGGTTTTATCAAATCAGCCCAACTTGGCACTGGTGCCACCATGGGTCTGGTCACCATCCTGCCTATCTTAGCTTTTCAGGAGCCAGCCGGTCACTCCCCGCCATAGGCCCCCAGACAAAAAGCTCGGGCCGTTTCCCTGGCAAACAAAAGTAAGCTACCCCGCTTCTGGATGGCAGATTGCAGGAGCCACTTTGCACCATCAAACTAGCCCGTCTTGGCACTGGTGCCACCTCTGGTCTGGGAACCATCCTGCGTATCGTGGATTCTAATTAGCCACCCGGCCACTCCCTACCACAGGCCCCCAAACACAAACAACGGCGCTTTTCCCTGGAAAACAAAACTCGCCTACCAACTATTTGATGGCAGATTACAGGAGCCACTTGGTACTATCAAACCAGCCCAACTTGGCACTGGTGCCACCATGGGTCTGGTCACAATCCTGCCTATCGTAACTTTTCAGGACCTAGCCGGTCACTCCCAGCCATAGGTCCCCAGTCACAAACCTCGGCCCGTTTCCCTGGCAAACAAAAGTAAGCTGCCCCGCTTCTGGATGGCAGATTGCAGGAGCCACTTGGTACTATCAAACCAGCCCGACTTGGCACTGGTGCCACCTCTGGTCTGGGACCCATCCTGCGTATCGTGGATTCTAAGGAGCCAGTCGGCCACTCCCAGCCACAGGCCCCCAAACACAAACAACGGCCCGTTTCCGTGGCAAACAAAAGTAAGCTGCCCCACTTCTGGATGGCAGATTGCAGGAACCACTTGGTAGTATCAAACCAGCACAACTTGGCACTGGTGGCACCTCTTGTCTGGTAACCATGCTGCGTATCGTGGTTTCTAAGGAGCCAGCCGGGCACTCCCAACCACAGGTCCCCAAACAAAAACAATGGCGCTTTTCCCTGGAAAACAAAACTCGCCTGACAACTTTTTGATGGCAGATTGCAGGAGCCACTTGGTACTATCAAACCAGCCCAACTTGGCACTGGTGCCACCATGGGTCTGGTCACCATCCTGCCTATCGTAGCTTTTCAGGAGCCAGCCGGTCACTCCCTGCCATAGGCCCCGAGACAGAAAGCCCGGCCCGTTTCCCTGGCAAACAAAAGTAAGCTGCCCCGCTTCTGGATGGCAGATTGCAGGAGCCACTTTGTACTATCAAACCAGCCCGACTTGGCACTGGTGCCACCTCTGGTCTGGGAACCATGCTGCGTATCGTGGATTTTAAGGAGCCAGTCGGCCACTCCCAGCCATACGCCTCCAAACACAAACAACGGTCCATTTCCCTGGCAAACAAAAGTAAGCTGCCTCGCTTCTGGATGTCAGATTGCAGGAACCACTTGTTGCCAAGTTGGGGTGGTTTGATAGTACCAAGTGGCTCCTGCAATCTGCCATCAAAAAGTTGGCAAGCGAGTTTTGTTTTCCAGGGAAAAGCGCCGTTGTTTGTGTTTGGGGGCCTGTGGCTGGGAGTGGCCAGCTGTCTCCTTAGAATCCACGATACGCAGGATGGGTCCCAGACCAGAGGTGGCACCAGTGCCAAGTCGGGCTGGTTTGATGGTGCAAAGTGACTCCTGCAATCTGCCATCCAGAAGCGGGGTAGCTTACTTTTGTTTGCCAGGGAAACGGGTAGAGATTTGTGTCTGGGGGCCTATGGCTGGGAGTGACCGGCTGGCTCCTGAAAAGCTACGATAGGCAGGATGGTGACCAGACCCATGGTGGCACCAGTGCCAAGTTGGGCTGGTTTGATAGTACCAAGTGGCGCCTGCAATCTGCCATCAAAAAGTTGGCAGGTGAGTTTTGTTTTCCAGGGAAAAGCACCGTTGTTTGTGTTTGGGGGCCTGTGGCTGGGAGTGGCCAGCTGGCTCCTTAGAATCCACGATACGCAGGATGGTTCCCAGACCAGAGGTGGCACCAGTGCCATGTTGGCCTGGTTTGATATTACCATGTGGCTCCTGCAATCTGCCATCCAGAAGCGGGGCTGCTTACTTTTGTTTGCCAGGGAAACGGGCCGAGATATTTGTCTGGGGGCCTACGGATGGGAGTGAGCGGCTGGCTCCTGAAAAGCTACGATAGGCAGGATGGTGACCAGACCCATGGTGGCACCAGTGCCAAGTTGGGCTGGTTTGATAGTACCAAGTGGCTCCTGCAATCTGCCATCAAAAAGTTGTCAGGCGACTTTTGTTTTCCAGGGAAAAGCGCCGTTGTTCTTGTTTAGAGGCCTGTGGCTGGGAGTGGCCGGCTGTCTCCTTTGAACCCAGGATACGCAGGATGGTTCCCAGAGCCAAGGTGGCACCAGTGCCAAGTTGGGCTGGTTTGATAGTACCAAGTGGCTCCTGCAATCTGCCATCCAGAAGCGGGTCAGCTTACTTTTGTTTCCCAGGGAAACAGGCCGAGGATTGTGTCTGGGGGCCTATGGCTGGGAGTGACCGGCTGGCTACTGAAAAGCTACGATAGGCAGGATGGTTACCAGACTCATGGTGGCACCAGTGCCAAGTTGGGCTGGTTTGATAGTACCAAGTGGCTCCTGCAATCTGCCATCAAAATGTTGGCAGGCGAGTTTTGTTTTCCAGGGAAAAGCGCCGTTGTGTGTATTTTGGGGCCTGTGGCTGGGAGTGGCCAGCTGGCTACTGAAAAGCTACGATAGGCAGGATGTTTACCAGACTCATGGTGGCACCAGTGCCAAGTCGGGCTGGTTTGATAATACTAAATAGCTCCTGAAATCTGCCATTCAGACGCGGGGCAGCGGATTTTTGTTTGCTGGAGAAAAGTTCCGTGGTTTTATTTTGGGGGTATATGGCTGGACGTGGCCGGCTGGCTCCTTAAAAAGATCAATACGCAGGATTGTTCCCTGACCCAAGGTGGCATCACTGTCAAGTCGGGCTGTTTTCGTAGTACCAAGTGCGTCCTGCAATTTGCCATCCAGAAGAGGGGCAGTTAAGTTTTGTTTGCCAGAGCAAAGGGCCGTGGTATGTGTTTGGGGGCATATGGCTGAGAGTGGCCGGCTGGCCCCTGAAAATCCACGATAGGCAGGATGGTTCCCAGAGCCAAGGTGGCACCAGTGCCATGTTGGCCTGGTTTGATAGTACCATGTGGCTGCTGTAATCTGCCATCCAGAAGCGGGGCAGCTTACTTTTGTTTGCCAGGGAAACGGGCCGAGATATTTGTCTGGGGGCCTATGGCAGGGAGTGACCGGCTGGCTCCTGAAAAGCTACGATAGGCAGGATGTTTACCAGACCCATGGTGGCACCAGTGCCAAGTTGGGCTGATTTGATAGTACCAAGTGGCTCCTGCAATCTGCCATCAAAAAGTTGTCAGGCGACTTTTGTTTTCCAGGGAAAAGCGCCGTTGTTCTTGTTTAGAGGCCTGTGGCTGGGAGTGGCCGGCTGCCTCCTTTGAACCCAGGATACGCAGGATGGTTCCCAGACCCATGGTGGCACCAGTGCCAAGTTGGGCTGGTTTGATAGTACCAAGTGGCTCCTGCAATCTGCCATCCAGAAGCGGGGCAGCTTACTTTTGTTTCCCAGGGAAACGGGCCGAGGTTTGTGTCTGGGGGCCTATGGCTGGGAGTGACCGGCTGGCTACTGAAAAGCTACGATAGGCAGGATGGTTACCAGACTCATGGTGGCACCAGTGCCAAGTCGGGCTGGTTTGATAATACTAAATAGCTCCTGAAATCTGCCATTCAGACGCGGGGCAGCGGATTTTTGTTTGCTGGAGAAAAGTTCCGTGGTTTTATTTTGGGGGTATATGGCTGGACGTGGCCGGCTGGCTCCTTAAAAAGATCGATACGCAGGATTGTTCCCTGACCCAAGGTGGCATCACTGTCAAGTCGGGCTGTTTTCGTAGTACCAAGTGCGTCCTGCAATTTGCCATCCAGAAGAGGGGCAGTTGAGTTTTGTTTGCCAGAGCAAGGGGCCGTGGTATGTGTTTGGGGGCATATGGCTGAGAGTGGCCGGCTGGCCCCTGAAAATCCACGATAGGCAGGATGGTTCCCAGAGCCAAGGTGGCACCAGTGCCATGTTGGCCTGGTTTGATAGTACTAAATAGCTCCTGCAATCTGCCATGCAGAAGCGGGGCAGCTTACTTTTGTTTGCCAGGGAAACGGGCCGAGGTTTGTGTCTGGGGGCCTATGGCTGGGAGTGACCGGCTGGCTCCTGAAAAGCTACGATAGGCAGGATGGTGACCAGACCCATGGTGGCACCAGTGCCAAGTTGGGCTGGTTTGATAGTACCAAGTGGCTCCGGCAATCTGCCATCAAAAAGTTGGCAGGCGAGTTTTGTTTTCCAGGGAAAAGCGCCGTTGTTTGTGTTTGGGGGCCTGTGGCTGGGAGTGGCCAGCTGGCTCCTTAGAACCCACGATACGCAGGATGGTTCCCAGACCAGAGGTGGCACCAGTGCCAAGTTGGGCTGGTTTGATAGTACCATGTGGCTCCTGCAATCTGCCATCCAGAAGCGGGGCTGCTTACTTTTGTTTGCCAGGGAAACGGGCCGAGATATTTGTCTGGGGGCCTATGGCTGGGAGTGAGCGGCTGGCTCCTGAAAAGCTACGATAGGCAGGATGGTGACCAGACCCATGGTGGCACCAGTGCCAAGTTGGGCTGGTTTGATAGTACCAAGTGGCTCCTGCAATCTGCCATCAAAAAGTTGTCAGGCGACTTTTGTTTTCCAGGGAAAAGCGCCGTTGTTCTTGTTTAGAGGCCTGTGGCTGGGAGTGGCCGGCTGCCTCCTTTGAACCCAGGATACGCAGGATGGTTCCCAGAGCCAAGGTGGCACCAGTGCCAAGTTGGGCTGGTTTGATAGTACCAAGTGGCTCCTGCAATCTGCCATCCAGAAGCGGGTCAGCTTACTTTTGTTTCCCAGGGAAACGGGCCGAGGTTTGTGTCTGGGGGCCTATGGCTGGGAGTGACCGGCTGGCTACTGAAAAGCTACGATAGGCAGGATGGTTACCAGACTCATGGTGGCACCAGTGCCAAGTCGGGCTGGTTTGATAATACTAAATAGCTCCTGAAATCTGCCATTCAGACGCGGGGCAGCGGATTTTTGTTTGCTGGAGAAAAGTTCCGTGGTTTTATTTTGGGGGTATATGGCTGGACGTGGCCGGCTGGCTCCTTAAAAAGATCGATACGCAGGATTGTTCCCTGACCCAAGGTGGCATCACTGTCAAGTCGGGCTGTTTTCGTAGTACCAAGTGCGTCCTGCAATTTGCCATCCAGAAGAGGGGCAGTTGAGTTTTGTTTGCCAGAGCAAAGGGCCGTGGTATGTGTTTGGGGGCATATGGCTGAGAGTGGCCGGCTGGCCCCTGAAAATCCACGATAGGCAGGATGGTTCCCAGAGCCAAGGTGGCACCAGTGCCATGTTGGCCTGGTTTGATAGTACCATGTGGCTGCTGTAATCTGCCATCCAGAAGCGGGGCAGCTTACTTTTGTTTGCCAGGGAAACGGGCCGAGATATTTGTCTGGGGGCCTATGGCTGGGAGTGACCGGCTGGCTCCTGAAAAGCTACGATAGGCAGGATGGTGACCAGACCCATGGTGGCACCAGTACACAGTTGGGCTGGTTTGATAGTACCAAGTGGCTCCTGCAATCTGCCATCAAAAATTTGGCAGGCGAGTTTTGTTTTCCAGGGAAAAGCGCCGTTGTTTTTGTTTAGAGGCCTGTGGCTGGGAGTGGCCGCCTGTCCTCGTAGAATCTACGTTACGCAGCATGGTTCCCAGAGCCAAGGTGGCACGAGGGCCAAGTCGGGCAGGTTTGATAGTACCAAATGCATCCTGCAATCTGCCATCCAAAAGCGGGGCAGTTTACTTTTGTTTGCCAGGGAAACGGGCCGAGGTTTGTGTCTGGGGGCCTATGGCAGGGAGTGACCGACTGGCTCCTGAAAAGCTACGATAGGCAGGATGTTTACCAGACCCATGGTGGCACCAGTGCCAAGTTGGGCTGATTTGATAGTACCAAGTGGCTCCTGCAATCTGCCATCCAGAATCGGGGCAGCTTACTTTTGTTTTCCAGGGAAACGGGCCGAGGTTTGTGTCTGGGGGCCTATGGCTGGGAGTGACCGGCTGGCTCCTGAAAAGCTACGATAGGCAGGATGGTGACCAGACCCATGGTGGCACCAGTGCCAAGTTGGGCTGGTTTGATAGTACCAAGTGGCTCCGGCAATCTGCCATCAAAAAGTTGGCAGGCGAGTTTTGTTTTCCAGGGAAAAGCGCCGTTGTTTGTGTTTGGGGGCCTGTGGCTGGGAGTGGCCGGGTGGCTCCTTAGAACCCACGATACGCAGGATGGTTCCCAGACCAGAGGTGGCACCAGTGCCAAGTTGGGCTGGTTTGATAGTACCATGTGGCTCCTGCAATCTGCCATCCAGAAGCGGGGCTGCTTACTTTTGTTTGCCAGGGAAACGGGCCGAGATATTTGTCTGGGGGCCTATGGCTGGGAGTGAGCGGCTGGCTCCTGAAAAGCTACGATAGACAGGATGGTGACCAGACCCATGGTGGCACCAGTGCCAAGTTGGGCTGGTTTGATAGTACCAAGTGGCTCCTGCAATCTGCCATCAAAATGTTGTCAGGCGACTTTTGTTTTCCAGGGAAAAGCTCCGTTGTTCTTGTTTAGAGGCCTGTGGCTGGGAGTGGCCGGCTGCCTCCTTTGAACCCAGGATACGCAGGATGGTTCCCAGAGCCAAGGTGGCACCAGTGCCAAGTTGGGCTGGTTTGATAGTACCAAGTGGCTCCTGCAATCTGCCATCCAGAAGCGGGTCAGCTTACTTTTGTTTCCCAGGGAAACGGGCCGAGGTTTGTGTCTGGGGGCCTATGGCTGGGAGTGTCCGGCTGGCTACTGAAAAGCTACGATAGGCAGGATGGTTACCAGACTCATGGTGGCACCAGTGCCAAGTCGGGCTGGTTTGATAATACTAAATAGCTCCTGAAATCTGCCATTCAGACGCGGGGCAGCGGATTTTTGTTTGCTGGAGAAAAGTTCCGTGGTTTTATTTTGGGGGTATATGGCTGGACGTGGCCGGCTGGCTCCTTAAAAAGATCGATACGCAGGATTGTTCCCTGACCCAAGGTGGCATCACTGTCAAGTCGGGCTGTTTTCGTAGTACCAAGTGCGTCCTGCAATTTGCCATCCAGAAGAGGGGCAGTTGAGTTTTGTTTGCCAGAGCAAAGGGCCGTGGTATGTGTTTGGGGGCATATGGCTGAGAGTGGCCGGCTGGCCCCTGAAAATCCACGATAGGCAGGATGGTTCCCAGAGCCAAGGTGGCACCAGTGCCATGTTGGCCTGGTTTGATAGTATCATGTGGCTGCTGTAATCTGCCATCCAGAAGCGGGGCAGCTTACTTTTGTTTGCCAGGGAAACGGGCCGAGATATTTGTCTGGGGGCCTATGGCTGGGAGTGAGCGGCTGGCTCCTGAAAAGCTACGATAGGCAGGATGGTGACCAGACCCATGGTGGCACCAGTACACAGTTGGGCTGGTTTGATAGTACCAAGTGGCTCCTGCAATCTGCCATCAAAAATTTGGCAGGCGAGTTTTGTTTTCCAGGGAAAAGCGCCGTTGTTTTTGTTTAGAGGCCTGTGGCTGGGAGTGGCCGCCTGTCCTCGTAGAATCTACGTTACGCAGCATGGTTCCCAGAGCCAACGTGGCACGAGGGCCAAGTCGGGCAGGTTTGATAGTACCAAATGCATCCTGCAATCTGCCATCCAAAAGCGGGGCAGTTTACTTTTGTTTGCCAGGGAAACGGGCCGAGGTTTGTGTCTGGGGGCCTATGGCAGGGAGTGACCGGCTGGCTCCTGAAAAGCTACGATAGGCAGGATGTTTACCAGACCCATGGTGGCACCAGTGCCAAGTTGGGCTGATTTGATAGTACCAAGTGGCTCCTGCAATCTGCCATCCAGAATCGGGGCAGCTTACTTTTGTTTTCCAGGGAAACGGGCCGAGGTTTGTGTCTGGGGGCCTATGGCTGGGAGTGACCGCCTGGCTCCTGAAAAGCTACGATAGGCAGGATGGTGACCAGACCCATGGTGGCACCAGTGCCAAGTTGGGCTGGTTTGATAGCACCAAGTGGCTCCTGCAATCTGCCATCAAAATGTTGGCAGGCGAGTTTTGTTTTCCAGGGAAAAGCGCCGTTGTTAGTGTTTGGGCGCCTGTGGCTCAGAGTGGCCGGGTGGCTCCTTAGAATCCACGATACGCAGGATGGTTCCCAGACCCAAGGTGGCACCAGTGCCAAGTCGGGCTGGTTTGACACTACCAAGTGGCTCCTGCAATCTGCCATCCAGAATCGGGGCAGCTTAATTTTGTTTGCCAGGGAAACGGTCCGAGGTTTGTGTCTGGGGGACTATGGCTGGGAGTGACCGGCTGGCTCCTGAAATGCTACAATAGGCAGGATGGTTCCCAGACCCATAGTGGCACCAGTGCCAAGTTGGGATGATTTGATAGTACCAAGTGGCTCCTGCAATCTGCCATCAAAAAGCTGGCAGGAGAATTTTGTTTTCCAGGGAAAAGCGCCGTTGTTTGTGTTTGGGGGCCTGTGGCTGGGAGTGGCCGGCTGGCTCCTTAGAATCCACGATATGCAGGATTGTTCCCAGACCCAAGGTGGCACCAGTGCCAAGTCGGGCTGGTTTGATGGTGCAAAGTGGCTCCTGCAATCTGCCATCCAGACGCGGGGCAGCGGATTTTTGTTTCCATGAGAAATGGTCCGTGGTTTGTTTTGGGGGTATATGGCTGGGCGTGGCCGGCTGGCTCCTTAAAAAGCTCGATATGCAGGATGGTTCCCTGACACAAGGTGGCACCAGTGCCACGTCGGGCGGTTTTCGTAGTACAAAGTGCGTCCTAAAATTTGCCATCCAGAAGAGGGGCAGTTGAGTTTTGTTTGCCAGAGAAAAGGGCCGTGGTTTGTTTTTGGGGGCATATGGCTGAGAGTGGCCGGCTGGCCCCTGAAAATCCACGATAGGCAGGATGGTTCCCAGACCAGAGGTGTCACCAGTGCCAAGTCGGGCTGGTTTGATAGTACTAAATAGCTCCTGCAATCTGCCATGCAGAAGCGGGGCAGCTTACTTTTGTTTGCCAGGGAAACGGGCCGAGGTTTGTGTCTGGGGGCCTATGGCTGGGAGTGACCGGCTGGCTCCTGAAAAGCTACGATAGGCAGGATGGTGACCAGACCCATGGTGGCACCAGTGCCAAGTTGGGCTGGTTTGATAGTACCAAGTGGCTCCGGCAATCTGCCATCAAAAAGTTGGCAGGCGAGTTTTGTTTTCCAGGGAAAAGCGCCGTTGTTTGTGTTTGGGGGCCTGTGGCTGGGAGTGGCCAGCTGGCTCCTTAGAACCCACGATACGCAGGATGGTTCCCAGACCAGAGGTGGCACCAGTGCCAAGTTGGACTGGTTTGATGGTGCAAAGTGGCTCCTGCAATCTGCCATCCAGAAGCGGGGCAGCTTACTTTTGTTTGCCAGGGAAACGGGCCGAAATATTTGTCTAGGGGCCTATGGCTGGGGGTGGCTGGCTGGCACCTGAAAAGCTACGATAGGCAGGATGGTGACCAGACCCATGGTGGCACCAGTGCCAAGTTGGGCTGGTTTGATAGTACCAAGTGGCTCCTGCAATCTGCCATCAAATGTTTGGCAGGCGAGTTTTGTTTTCCAGGGAAAAGCACCGTTGTGTGTGTTTGGGGGCCTGTGGCTGGGAGTGGCCAGCTGGCTCCTTAGAATCCACCATACGCAGGATGGTTCCCAGACCCAAGGTGGCACCAGTGCCAAGTCGGGCTGGTTTGTTAGTACCAAGTGGTTCCTGCAATCTGCCATCCAGAAGCGGGGCAGCTTACTTTTGTTTGCCAGAGAAAAAGGCTGTTGTTTGTGTTTCGGGGCCTGTGGCTGGCAGTGGACGGCTGGCTCCTGAAAATCCATGATACGCAGGATGGTTCCCAGACCCAAGGTGGCACCAGTGCCAAGTCGGGCTGGTTTGATACTACCAAGTGCGTCCTGCAATCTGCCATCCAGAAGCGGGGCAGCTTAATTTTGTTTGCCAGGGAAACGGGCCGTGGGTTTTGTATGGGGGCCTATGGCTGAGAGTGGCCGGCTGGCTCCTGAAAATCCACGCTAGGCAGCATGGTTCCCAGATGCAAGGTGGCACCAGTGCCAAGTCGGGCTGGTTTGATGGTGCAAAGTGGCTCCTGCAATCTGCCATCCAGAAGCGGGGCAGCTGATTTTTGTTTGCCAGAGAAAAATTCCGTGGATTGTTTTTGGGGGCATATTGCTGGGAGTGGCCGGCTGGCTCCTTAAAATGCTCGATACGCATGATGGTTCCCAGGCCCAAGGTGTCACCACTACCAAGTCGGCCTGCGGTTTTAGTATCAAGTTCATCCTGCAATTTGCCATCCAGAAGAGGGGCAGCTTACTTTTGTTTGACAGAGAAACGGGCCGAGGTTTTTGTCTGGGGGCCTGTGGCTAGGAGTGGCCGGCTGGCTCCTAAGAATCCACGATACGCAGGATGTTTCCCAGACCCAAGGTGGCACCAGTGCCAACTCGGGCTGGTTTGATAGTACCAAGTGGCTCCTGCAAACTCCATCAAAAAGTTGGCAGGCGAGTTTTGTTTTCCAGGGAACAGCGCCGTTGATTTTGTTTGGGGGCCTGTGGCTGGGAGTGGCCGGCTGGCTCCTTAGAATCCACGATACGCAGGATGGTTCCCAGACCCAAGGTGGCACCAGTGCCAAGTCGGGCTGGTTTGATTACACCAAGTGGCTCCTGCAATCTGCCATCCAGAAGTGAGGCAGCTAAGTTTTGTTTGCCAGAAAAAAGGGCCGTGGTTTTTGTTGGGGGCCTGTGGCTGGGAGTGGCCGGCTGGCTCCTTAGAATCCACCATACGCAGGATGGTTCCCAGACCCAAGGTGGCACCAGTGCCAAGTCGGGCTGGTTTGATAGTACCAAGTGGCTCCTGCAATCTGCCATCCAGAAGCGGTGCAGTTGAGTTTTGTTTGCAAGAGAAAAGGGCCGTGGGTTGTGTTTGGGGGCATATGGCTGGGAGTGGCCGGCTGTCTCATTAAAAAGATCGATACGCAGGATGGTTCCCAGACCCAAGGTGGCACCAGTGCCAAGTCGGGCTGTTTTTATAGTACCAAGTGCGTCCTACAATCTGCCATCCAGAAGCGGGGCAGTTTACTTTTGTTTGCCAGGGCAACGGGCCGAGGTTTGTGTCAGGGGGCCTATGGCTGGGAGTGACCGGCTGGCTCCTGAAAAGCTACGATAGGCAGGATGGTGACCAGACCCATGGTGGCACCAGTGCCAAGTTGGGCTGATTTGATAGTACCAAGTGGCTCCTGCAATCTGCCATCCAGAAGCGGGGCAGCTTACTTTTGTTTTCCAGGGAAACGGGCCGAGGTTTGTGTCTGGGGGTCTATGGCTGGGAGTGACCGCCTGGCTCCTGAAAAGCTACGATAGGCAGGATGGTGACCAGACCCATGGTGGCACCAGTGCCAAGTTGGGCTGGTTTGATAGCACCAAGTGGCTCCTGCAATCTGCCATCAAAATGTTGGCAGGCGAGTTTTGTTTTCCAGGGAAAAGCGCCGTTGTTAGTGTTTCGGCGCCTGTGGCTCAGAGTGGCCGGGTGGCTGCTTAGAATCCACGATACGCAGGATGGTTCCCAGACCCAAGGTGGCACCAGTGCCAAGTCGGGCTGGTTTGACACTACCAAGTGGCTCCTGCAATCTGCCATCCAGAATCGGGGCAGCTTAATTTTGTTTGCCAGGGAAACGGTCCGAGGTTTGTGTCTGGGGGACTATGGCTGGGAGTGACCGGCTGGCTCCTGAAATGCTACAATAGGCAGGATGGTTCCCAGACCCATAGTGGCACCAGTGCCAAGTTGGGATGATTTGATAGTACCAAGTGGCTCCTGCAATCTGCCATCAAAAATTTGGCAGGCGAGTTTTGTTTTCCAGGGAAAAGCGCCGTTGTTTGTGTTTGCGGGCCTGTGGCTGGGAGTGGCCGGCTGGCTCCTTAGAATCCACGATATGCAGGATTGTTCCCAGACCCAAGGTGGCACCAGTGCCAAGTCGGGCTGGTTTGATGGTGCAAAGTGGCTCCTGCAATCTGCCATCCAGACGCGGGGCAGCGGATTTTTGTTTCCATGAGAAATGGTCCGTGGTTTGTTTTTGGGGGTATATGGCTGGGCCTGGCCGGCTGGCTCCTTAAAAAGCTTGATATGCAGGATGGTTCCCTGACACAAGGTGGCACCAGTGCCACGTCGGGCGGTTTTCGTAGTACAAAGTGCGTCCTAAAATTTGCCATCCAGAAGAGGGGCAGTTGAGTTTTGTTTGCCAGAGAAAAGGGCCGTGGTTTGTTTTTGGGGGCATATGGCTGAGAGTGGCCGGCTGGCCCCTGAAAATCCACGATAGGCAGGATGGTTCCCAGACCAGAGGTGTCACCAGTGCCAAGTCGGGCTGGTTTGATAGTACTAAATAGCTCCTGCAATCTGCCATGCAGAAGCGGGGCAGCTTACTTTTGTTTGCCAGGGAAACGGGCCGAGGTTTGTGTCTGGGGGCCTATGGCTGGGAGTGACCGGCTGGCTCCTGAAAAGCTACGATAGGCAGGATGGTGACCAGACCCATGGTGGCACCAGTGCCAAGTTGGGCTGGTTTGATAGTACCAAGTGGCTCCGGCAATCTGCCATCAAAAAGTTGGCAGGCGAGTTTTGTTTTCCAGGGAAAAGCGCCGTTGTTTGTGTTTGGGGGCCTGTGGCTGGGAGTGGCCAGCTGGCTCCTTAGAACCCACGATACGCAGGATGGTTCCCAGACCAGAGGTGGCACCAGTGCCAAGTTGGACTGGTTTGATGGTGCAAAGTGGCTCCTGCAATCTGCCATCCAGAAGCGGGGCAGCTTACTTTTGTTTGCCAGGGAAACGGGCCGAAATATTTGTCTAGGGGCCTATGGCTGGGGGTGGCTGGCTGGCACCTGAAAAGCTACGATAGGCAGGATGGTGACCAGACCCATGGTGGCACCAGTGCCAAGTTGGGCTGGTTTGATAGTACCAAGTGGCTCCTGCAATCTGCCATCAAATGTTTGGCAGGCGAGTTTTGTTTTCCAGGGAAAAGCACCGTTGTGTGTGTTTTGGGGCCTGTGGCTGGGAGTGGCCAGCTGGCTCCTTAGAATCCACCATACGCAGGATGGTTCCCAGACCCAAGGTGGCACCAGTGCCAAGTCGGGCTGGTTTGTTAGTACCAAGTGGTTCCTGCAATCTGCCATCCAGAAGCGGGGCAGCTTACTTTTGTTTGCCAGAGAAAAAGGCTGTTGTTTGTGTTTCGGGGCCTGTGGCTGGCAGTGGACGGCTGGCTCCTGAAAATCCATGATACGCAGGATGGTTCCCAGACCCAAGGTGGCACCAGTGCCAAGTCGGGCTGGTTTGATACTACCAAGTGCGTCCTGCAATCTGCCATCCAGAAGCGGGGCAGCTTAATTTTGTTTGCCAGGGAAACGGGCCGTGGGTTTTGTATGGGGGCCTATGGCTGAGAGTGGCCGGCTGGCTCCTGAAAATCCACGCTAGGCAGCATGGTTCCCAGATGCAAGGTGGCACCAGTGCCAAGTCGGGCTGGTTTGATGGTGCAAAGTGGCTCCTGCAATCTGCCATCCAGAAGCGGGGCAGCTGATTTTTGTTTGCCAGAGAAAAATTCCGTGGATTGTTTTTGGGGGCATATTGCTGGGAGTGGCCGGCTGGCTCCTTAAAATGCTCGATACGCATGATGGTTCCCAGGCCCAAGGTGTCACCACTACCAAGTCGGCCTGCGGTTTTAGTATCAAGTTCATCCTGCAATTTGCCATCCGGAAGAGGGGCAGTTGAGTTTTGTTTGCCAGAGAAACGGGCCGAGGTTTCTGTTTGGGGACATATGGCTGAGAGTGGCCGGGTGGCCCCTGAATATCCACGATACACAGCATGGTTCCCAGATCCAAGGTGGCACCAGTGCCAAGTTGGGCTGGTTTGATAGTCCCAAGTGTCTCCTGCAATCTGCCATCCAGAAGCGGGGCAGCTTACTTTTGTTTGCCAGAGAAATAGGCCTAGGTTTTTGTCTGGGGGCCTGTGGCTAGGAGTGGCCGGCTGGCTCCTTAGAATCCACGATACGCAGGATGTTTCCCAGACCCAAGGTGGCACCAGTGCCAAGTCGGGCTGGTTTGATAGTACCAAGTGGCTCCTGCAAACTCCATCAAAATGTTGGCAGACGTGTTTTGTTTTCCAGGTAACAGCGCCGTTGATTTTGTTTGGGGACCTGTGGCTGGGAGTGGCCGGCTGGCTCCTTAGAATCCACGATACGCAGGATGGTTCCCAGACCCAAGGTGGCACCAGTGCCAAGTCGGGCTGGTTTGATTACACCAAGTGGCTCCTGCAATCTGCCATCCAGAAGTGAGGCAGCTAAGTTTTGTTTGCCAGAAAAAATGGCCGTGGTTTTTGTTGGGGGCCTGTGGCTGGGAGTAGCCGGCTGGCTCCTTAAAATCCACGATAGGCTGGATGGTTCCCAGACCCAAGGTGGCACCAGTGCCAAGTCGGGCTGGTTTGATAGTACCAAGTGGCTCCTGCAATCTGCCATCCAGAAGCGGTGCAGTTGAGTTTTGTTTGCCAGAGAAAAGGGCCGTGGGTTGTGTTTGGGGGCATATGGCTGGGAGTGGCCGGCTGTCTCATTAAAAAGATCGATACGCAGGATGGTTCCCAGACCCAAGGTGGCACCAGTGCCAAGTCGGGCTGTTTTTATAGTACCAAGTGCGTCCTGCAATTTGCCATCCAGAAGAGGGGCAGTGGAGTTTTGTTTGCCAGAGAATAGCGCCGTTGTTTGTGTTTGGGGGCTTTTGGCTGGGAGTGGCCGACTGGCGCCTTAGAATCTGTGTTACGCAGCATGGTTCCCAGACCAGAGGTGGCACCAGTGCCAAGTTGGGCTGGTTTGATAGTACCAAGTGGCTCCTGCAATCTGCCATCCAGAAGTGGGGCAGCTTACTTTTGTTTGCCAGGGAAACGGGCCGAGGTTTGTGACTGGGGACCTATGGCTGGGAGTGACCGGCTGGCTCCTGAAAAGCTACGATAGGCAGGATGGTGACCAGACCCATGGTGGCACCAGTGCCAAGTTGGGCTGGTTTGATAGTACCAAGTGGCTCCTGCAATCTGCCATCAAAAAGTTGTCAGGCGAGTTTTGTATTCCAGGGAAAAGCGCCGTTGTTTGTATTTGGGGGCCTGTGGCTGGGAGTGGCCGGCTGGCTCCTTTGAACCCACAATACGCAGGATGGTTCCCAGACCCAAGGTGGCACCAGTGCCAAGTCGGGCTGGTTTGATACTACCAAGTGCGTCCTGCAATCTGCCATCCAGAAGCGGGGCAGCTTAATTTTTTTTGCCAGGGAAACGGGCCGTGGGTTTTGTTTGGGGGCCTATGGCTGAGAGTGGCCGGCTGGCTCCTGAAAATCCACGCTAGGCAGCATGGTTCCCAGATGCAAGGTGGCACCAGTGCCAAGTCGGGCTGGTTTGATGGTGCAAAGTGGCTCCTGCAATCTGCCATCCAGAAGCGGGGCAGCTGATTTTTGTTTGCCAGAGAAAAATTCCGTGGATTGTTTTTGGGGGCATATTGCTGGGAGTGGCCGGCTGGCTCCTTAAAATGCTCGATACGCATGATGGTTCCCAGGTCCAAGGTGTCACCACTACCAAGTCGGCCTGCGGTTTTAGTATCAAGTTCATCCTGCAATTTGCCATCCAGAAGAGGGGCAGTTGAGTTTTGTTTGCCAGAGAAACGGGCCGAGGTTTCTGTTTGGGGACATATGGCTGAGAGTGGCCGGCTGGCCCCTGAATATCCACGATACACAGCATGGTTCCCAGATCCAAGGTGGCACCAGTGCCAAGTTGGGCTGGTTTGATAGTCCCAAGTGTCTCCTGCAATCTGCCATCCAGAAGCGGGGCAGCTTACTTTTGTTTGCCAGAGAAATAGGCCTAGGTTTTTGTCTGGGGGCCTGTGGCTAGGAGTGGCCGGCTGGCTCCTTAGAATCCACGATACGCAGGATGTTTCCCAGACCCAAGGTGGCACCAGTGCCAAGTCGGGCTGGTTTGATAGTACCAAGTGGCTCCTGCAAACTCCATCAAAATGTTGGCAGACGTGTTTTGTTTTCCAGGGAACAGCGCCGTTGATTTTGTTTGGGGGCCTGTGGCTGGGAGTGGCCGGCTGGCTCCTTAGAATCCACGATACGCAGGATGGTTCCCAGACCCAAGGTGGCACCAGTGCCAAGTCGGGCTGGTTTGATTACACCAAGTGGCTCCTGCAATCTGCCATCCAGAAGTGAGGCAGCTAAGTTTTGTTTGCCAGAAAAAAGGGCCGTGGTTTTTGTTGGGGGCCTGTGGCTGGGAGTAGCCGGCTGGCTCCTTAAAATCCACGATAGGCTGGATGGTTCCCAGACCCAAGGTGGCACCAGTGCCAAGTCGGGCTGGTTTGATAGTACCAAGTGGCTCCTGCAATCTGCCATCCAGAAGCGGTGCAGTTGAGTTTTGTTTGCCAGAGAAAAGGGCCGTGGGTTGTGTTTGGGGGCATATGGCTGGGAGTGGCCGGCTGTCTCATTAAAAAGATCGATACGCAGGATGGTTCCCAGACCCAAGGTGGCACCAGTGCCAAGTCGGGCTGTTTTTATAGTACCAAGTGCGTCCTGCAATTTGCCATCCAGAAGAGTGGCAGTGGAGTTTTGTTTGCCAGAGAATAGCGCCGTTGTTTGTGTTTGGGGGCCTTTGGCTGGGAGTGGCCGACTGGCGCCTTAGAATCTGTGTTACGCAGCATGGTTCCCAGACCAGAGGTGGCACCAGTGCCAAGTTGGGCTGGTTTGATAGTACCAAGTGGCTCCTGCAATCTGCCATCCAGAAGCGGGGCAGCTTACTTTTGTTTGCCAGGGAAACGGGCCGAGGTTTGTGACTGGGGACCTATGGCTTGGAGTGACCGGCTGGCTCCTAAGAATCCACGATACGCAGGATGTTTCCCAGACCCAAGGTGGCACCAGTGCCAACTCGGGCTGGTTTGATAGTACCAAGTGGCTCCTGCAAACTCCATCAAAAAGTTGGCAGGCGAGTTTTGTTTTCCAGGGAACAGCGCCGTTGATTTTGTTTGGGGGCCTGTGGCTGGGAGTGGCCGGCTGGCTCCTTAGAATCCACGATACGCAGGATGGTTCCCAGACCCAAGGTGGCACCAGTGCCAAGTCGGGCTGGTTTGATTACACCAAGTGGCTCCTGCAATCTGCCATCCAGAAGTGAGGCAGCTAAGTTTTGTTTGCCAGAAAAAAGGGCCGTGGTTTTGTTGGGGGCCTGTGGCTGGGAGTGGCCGGCTGGCTCCTTAGAATCCACCATACGCAGGATGGTTCCCAGACCCAAGGTGACACCAGTGCCAAGTCGGGCTGGTTTGATAGTACCAAGTGGCTCCTGCAAACTGCCATCCAGAAGCGGGGCAGCTGAGTTTTGTTTGCCAGGGAAATGGGCCGTTGTTTGTGTTTGGGGGCCTGTGGCTGGGAGTGTTCGGCTGGTTCCTGAATATGTACGATACGCAGGATTGTTCCCAGACCCAAGGTGGCACCAGTGCCAAGTCGGGCTGGTTTGATGGTGCAAAGTGGCTCCTGCAATCTGCCATCCAGACGCGGGGCAGCGGATTTTTATTTCCATGAGAAATGGTCCGTGGTTTGTTTTTGGGGGTATATGGCTGGGCCTGGCCGGCTGGCTCCTTAAAAAGCTCGATATGCAGGATGGTTCCCTGACACAAGGTGGCACCAGTGCCACGTCGGGCGGTTTTCATAGTACAAAGTGCGTCCTAAAATTTGCCATCCAGAAGAGGGGCAGTTGAGTTTTGTTTGCCAGAGAAAAGGTCCGTGGTTTGTTTTTGGGGGCATATGGCTGAGAGTGGCTGGCTGGCCCCTGAAAATCCACGATACACAGGATGGTTCCCAGATCCAAGGTGGCACCTGTGCCAAGTCGGGCTGATTTGATAGCACTAAGTAGCTCCTGCAATCTGCCATCCAGAAGCGGGACAGCTTACTTTTGTTTGCCAGGGAAACGGGCCGAGGTTTGTGTTTGGGGGCCTATGGCTGAGAGTGACCGGCTGGCTCCTGAAAAGCTACAATAGGCAGGATGGTGACCAGACCCATGGTGGCACCAGTGCCAAGTTGGGCTGGTTTGATAGTACCAAATGGTTCCTGCAATCTGCCATCCAGAAGCAGGGCATCTGAGTTTTGTTTGCCAGAGAAAAGGGCCTTGGTTTGTGTTTGGGGGCATATGGCTGGGAGTGGCCAGCTGGCTCCTTAAAATGCACGATATGCAACATGGCTCCCAGACCCAAGGTGGCACCAGTGCCAAGTCGGGCTGGTTTGATAGTACCAAGTGGCTCCTGCAATCTGCCATCAAAAAGTTGGCAGGCGAGTTTTGTTTTCCAGGGAAAAGCGCCGTTGTTTGTATTTGGGGGCCTGTGGCTGGGAGTGGCCGGCTGGCTCCTTTGAACCCACAATACGCAGGATGGTTCCCAGACCCAAGGTGGCACCAGTGCCAAGTCGGGCTGGTTTGATACTACCAAGTGCGTCCTGCAATCTGCCATCCAGAAGCGGGGCAGCTTAATTTTGTTTGCCAGGGAAATGGGCCGTGGGTTTTGTTTGGGGGCCTATGGCTGAGAGTGGCCGGCTGGCTCCTGAAAATCCACGCTAGGCAGCATGGTTCCCAGATGCAAGGTGGCACCAGTGCCAAGTCGGGCTGGTTTGATGGTGCAAAGTGGCTCCTGCAATCTGCCATCCAGAAGCGGGGCAGCTGATTTTTGTTTGCCAGAGAAAAATTCCGTGGATTGTTTTTGGAGGCATATTGCTGGGAGTGGCCGGCTGGCTCCTTAAAATGCTCGATACGCATGATGGTTCCCAGGTCCAAGGTGTCACCACTACCAAGTCGGCCTGCGGTTTTAGTATCAAGTTCATCCTGCAATTTGCCATCCAGAAGAGGGGCAGTTGAGTTTTGTTTGCCAGAGAAACGGGCCGAGGTTTCTGTTTGGGGACATATGGCTGAGAGTGGCCGGCTGGCCCCTGAATATCCACGATACACAGCATGGTTCCCAGATCCAAGGTGGCACCAGTGCCAAGTTTGGCTGGTTTGATAGTACCAAGTGTCTCCTGCAATCTGCCATCCAGAAGCGGGGCAGCTTACTTTTGTTTGCCAGAGAAATAGGCCTAGGTTTTTGTCTGGGGGCCTGTGGCTAGGAGTGGCCGGCTGGCTCCTAAGAATCCACGATACGCAGGATGTTTCCCAGACCCAAGGTGGCACAAGTGCCAAGTCGGGCTGGTTTGATAGTACCAAGTGGCTCCTGCAAACTCCATCAAAAAGTTGGCAGGCGTGTTTTGTTTTCCAGGGAACAGCGCCGTTGATTTTGTTTGGGGGCCTGTGGCTGGGAGTGGCCGGCTGGCTCCTTAGAATCCACGATACGCAGCATGGTTCCCAGACCCAAGGTGGCACCAGTGCCAAGTCGGGCTGGTTTGATTACACCAAGTGGCTCCTGCAATCTGCCATCCAGAAGTGAGGCAGCTAAGTTTTGTTTGCCAGAAAAAAGGGCCGTGGTTTTTGTTGGGGGCCTGTGGCTGGGAGTGGCCGGCTGGCTCCTTAGAATCCACCATACGCAGGATGGTTCCCAGACCCAAGGTGGCACCAGTGCCAAGTCGGGCTGGTTTGATAGTCCCAAGTGGCTCCTGCAAACTGCCATCCAGAAGCGGGGCCGCTGAGTTTTGTTTGCCAGGGAAATGGGCCCTTGTTTGTGTTTGGGGGCCTGTGGCTGGGAGTGTTCGGCTGGTTCCTGAATATGTACGATACGCAGGATGGTTCCCAGACCCAAGGTGGCACCAGTGCCAAGTCGGGCTGGTTTGATGGTGCAAAGTGGCTCCTGCAATCTGCCATCCAGACGCGGGGCAGCGGATTTTTGTTTCCATGAGAAATGGTCCGTGGTTTGTTTTTGGGGGTATATGGCTGGGCCTGGCCGGCTGGCTCCTTAAAAAGCTCGATATGCAGGATGGTTCCCTGACACAAGGTGGCACCAGTGCCACGTCGGGCGGTTTTCGTAGTACAAAGTGCGTCCTAAAATTTGCCATCCAGAAGAGGGGCAGTTGAGTTTTGTTTACCAGAGAAAAGGTCCGTGGTTTGTTTTTGGGGGCATATGGCTGAGAGTGGCTGGCTGGCCCCTGAAAATCCACGATACACAGGATGGTTCCCAGATCCAAGGTGGCACCTGTGCCAAGTCGGGCTGATTTGATAGTACTAAGTAGCTCCTGCAATCTGCCATCCAGAAGAGGGGCAGCTTACTTTTGTTTGCCAGGGAAACGGGCCGAGGTTTGTGTTTGGGGGCCTATGGCTGAGAGTGACCGGCTGGCTCCTGAAAAGCTACAATAGGCAGGATGGTGACCAGACCCATGGTGGCACCAGTGCCAAGTTGGGCTGGTTTGATAGTACCAAGTGGTTCCTGCAATCTGCCATCCAGAAGCAGGGCAGCTGAGTTTTGTTTGCCAGAGAAAAGGGCCTTGGTTTGTGTTTGGTGGCATATGGCTGGGTGTGGCCAGCTGGCTCCTTAAAATGCACGATATGCAACATGGCTCCCAGACCCAAGGTGGCACCAGTGCCAAGTTGGGCTGGTTTGATAGTACCAAGTGGCTCCTGCAATCTTCCATGATCACGTGGAGAAATACTTTCTGGTTTCAGCCTCATGCTCTTTCTTCTCTCCCTCAACTTCTCTATCACCTCTCATCTGGTTCACATGCGCTGTCTTCAAGGTCCACAGGCTACTTTTCACAGAATCTTCTGGCCTGATGAAGTAAGAATGATGAATAGAACAGAGCTGGGATCTATTTTCCAGTTTGGATAAAATGCATTCTGCACACAAATCCAAGGAGAACAGGCTGCCCCGATGCCCAGAAAATCTTTCACTCCTGCTAGTGTTCTACGTCAACCGCAACTTAGTCTGAAAGAAAAGCTTTTTCTCTGAGAACATCTGAGAGGTTTGCATGAAGCACTGATATCTGACATATGCAATTTTGAATAGGAGAGGAAAAAGAAAATGGCAAGGAGTTTTTAATTTTAGTGGTTTCAATTTTAATTTCCGTGCACTTTTTCAAAACTTGTCAGCTCAAATGCCCATCAACATCTTTTAGTCATCTGTAAGTCAGTATTCATATAAAATGTGCTTCAAATCCAAAGAATTTCAAATTTGCACTCCAAGCTTCTATGCCTAGATTTATGATTTCCTACACATATTAGATGAAAGGAAGGCCTTTTTTACTGTGGGAGTGCTGGAACACTGGAACAGGTTGCCCAGAGAAGTTGTGGGTGTCCCATCCCTGAAAGTATTCAAGGTCACCTTGGACGGGGCTTGGAGCAGCAACAAAGGAGAAGCTTGATGGTAGAGAAACAAAGTCGGACTATAGAAGAAACTCGGATTGAAGTATAGGATCAAGTTTTCTCTCAGCTCTTGGGGTAAATTCAAAGTTGTACAAAATGACATTTATCTGTGCTATTCACTACTGTAACAGAAAGTTTCATGAAAACTGTACAGAAGATAGTAAATTTTAAAAGAGATAAGAATTACAGCATAAAATCCATGGGATAGGTTACAACATGAGACACTCTCTAAGAGAAAATCTCTTTGTTTCAGCACTTCATCGGGGTAAGATTTCATGAAGTGCCAAAGAAGGCGGCAAAATATCATTCGGGACATTATTTACTGGAATTCAGCCTGGCCATTAGTAGGAACTGCCTTTGAACATATCATGTAGATATACCACACACACTTTCCCTTCACTGAAAAATTACTGTTTACAACAAATAAGCAATTGACGATCAAAATTGATTGAAAGCATCTTAAACATGTCAAGTATTTCATTGTAGATGATCTGTGATCCAAATGCTTCTTCCACCTTCGAGAGGGACAGAAGAATTCTTCCATATCATGATGGTTTAAAATTGTATCAACCAATGTTTTCTGCTGAAAAGATATCATCTATTTTTTTCTATTTTTGGAAGAAAATATTCCTAGACATACAACAGGTGAGAACTAAGTAATTTTAAAGAAACAAATGAAATGAAAATATTCTGTAAATAGAATGAAATGAAAAGCTGTGTTTTAAATAGGAGCTAAATATTAAACAGAATTTTTGTACCAGGCATTTGAATTACTGCACCAGCTCTTTTGCCCATCAAGAGAGGCATTTAGCATTTCAGTCTTTTCCAAGGTGTTCATGATCTGCTATGCTGATCTCTGTGTGTGCCTAGGTGTGTGTGGAGGGGGGGGCATATGAAGGGGAGTGTGTATGTTTGCTTTACAATTGTTGTGGCAGATTCATGCCTCAGCTCCACATTTTGTTTTAAAAAGGTCACACCGAGTGGATATGAAGTTTACTATCAACAAGAGATCGATTCCCAAATCATCCATTTGACTCTCCCTTATAAATCATGTGCTTTGTTGCATATTTTATCAAATATACTTTCAAGCCAGATGGAGGAAGGAGGATGTGGGAATCCCTCCACCATCTTGCAACTTTTATGTAAGTAGGTTTTCAAGAAAATCATCATTTCTCTTTTAAATATGTCTGGAACAGGCATGATGGTAGTGTCAACCTGTTGGAGTTTTTGTTGCTGGAAGAAGTTGTACAAAAGGATTGGTTTTTACATTGACCAGTTACTGAATCAAGCGCAGGAATACATTGGAAATTTAGCTGGGGGTTCCTTTTCCCAGCAGACTACTTCTAGAACGAGCTTGTACACTGAAGCTGACTCTTTTGCTCTCTTTTTGTTTCTTTCCTATTTTCTTGGCTTCTTTGCCACTATCTAGACAATTTTGGAACTTTGTTCCCAACTAAAATGGTTTCAATAGTCTGATTGTGATCATACATTTTTACAAGGAATTTTTAAAATCTTTCCTCGAGTCCAGAAAGTCAAGGACTTAGATCTTTTTCTTCCCTTATCAATATTGCCATGAAATTGATAAATAAAGACCAACTCTTTATTTTTGTTTTTAACCCACGTAGATAATTCCCATCCATTAATCCATTTTGTGGACCAATAGCTGCCATTCTGATGGAAGCTGTCACTTCTTAACAATAGGCATTCTGTGACTATGTTGACTGCACTTTGGGTGAAGATCCTAACTGGTCTTAGATATACATAGGGAGAAATTTGCTCAGCCAGTGTCAGTCTTAAGCATGCGTATCAGAAGATCTTTCTAGAGCTGGGAATTTTCCCATGAAAGGGATTCAGTTAGGGAAGAGACACTTGTGCCAGAGTTTTACATTCTTCTTGAACACTGCTTAAGGAACTTAGATGCCATGTCCATTTGGATCTCTGTCTGCACAGAACTTTGTCATGCCAGTGCTTTGAAATGCATCTTGAAGAGAATTCACTAGCACAGAATGAAAGAGAGTGGAAGGGGTTGGTGGGGCTAACCAGGCCCAACCCCCCTGCCTAAACCAGGATACCTAGAGCCTCTTGCCCAGGATTCTATCTGGGTGTACTTTTAATGTCTTCAAAGATCCAGGCTCCACAATCTTTCTGGGCAGTCTGTGCCGTGGTTCAGTCACCCTGACAGTAAAGAAACATTTACTGATGTTCAAAGGCAATCTCCTGTATTTCAGTGTGTGCCCACTGCCTCTTGTCTTTTCCCTCAGCATCACTGAAAAGACACTGATTCCCTCCCCTTTGCACTATTGCTTCCATATGTATGTGTGATGCCATGTAGAGGTATGTCAAAAACCTCCCTGAAGCCCAGGCAGATAATATTCCCTTCATCTACCAGTCAAGTTGATTCATCAGAGGAGTTTAAAGTGATGTTCAGCATGAAATTCCCCTGAAAAATCATGCTAACTACATTATTTGGTCATCTGTCATGTGCCTGGCAAGGATTTCCTGGAAGAGCTGCTTCATCAACTTCCTGGGGATAAAAAAGAGGCTGGCTGGTTTGTACTATGGCGAGTCCTCTTAATTGCCTTTTTTGAAGATGGGTGTCATTTGCTAACATCCACTCTTTAGCTCCTCTTCTCATCTACACCTCGGCAAAAAGCTTTTCCACTATGTCTGGCTAGGAAAAACTGTGCCAGCACAGAAAACATCTCCCATCGTGTTCTAGAAGTTGCACGGATGTCTGCCAAGTGTTTGGCAGGAAGAAAAGAAAAGTTGTCCAAAACAGCTTCCAATCGAATGTTCCTGTGATTGGAAAAGTCAGGAGAGTGCAAAGGTACTGTTTTCTATCAGTTGGCAAGGTGCGCACACAATCCCAGTGTTGTACAGCTTGCTTCTTCACCTTCCCGAAGCTGCCGCTCTCGCCGGCTGCCGGAGCCCAAGAAGCGGCTTCTTCGCGCAAAGACGATTGTGCCGCTCACAGTGCTCTCCTTAGCGCGGCTTCTGCCGAAAGACGCCCGGCAGCGGCTCTTACCTCCGGAGAGCATCCTACCTTCGTCTTTAGCTCCTCTTCTCATCTACACCTCGGCAAAACGCTTTTCCACTATGTCTGGCTAGGAAAAACTGTGCCAGCACAGAAAACATCTCCCATCGTGTTCTAGAAGTTGCACGGATGTCTGCCAAGTGTTTGGCAGGAAGAAAAGAAAAGTTGTCCAAAACAGCTTCCAATCGAATGTTCATGTGATTGGAAAAGTCAGGAGAGTGCAAAGGTACTGTTTTCTATCAGTTGGCAAGGTGCGCACACAATCCCAGTGTTGTACAGCTTGCTTCTTCACCTTCCCGAAGCTGCCGCTCTCGCCGGCTGCCGGAGCCCAAGAAGCGGCTTCTTCGCGCAAAGACGATTGTGCCGCTCACAGGGCTCTCCTTAGCGCGGCTTCTGCCGAAAGACGCCCGGCAGCGGCTCTTACCTCCGGAGAGCATCCTACCTTCGTCTTTCGCGTCTTTTGTAGTCTACATCTTAGCAAAACGCTTTTCCACTATGTCTGGCTAGGAAAAACTGTGCCAGCACAGAAAACATCTCCCATCGTGTTCTAGAAGTTGCACGGATGTCTGCCAAGTGTTTGGCAGGAAGAAAAGAAAAGTTGTCCAAAACAGCTTCCAATCGAATGTTCCTGTGATTGGAAAAGTCAGGAGAGTGCAAAGGTACTGTTTTCTATCAGTTGGCAAGGTGCGCACACAATCCCAGTGTTGTACAGCTTGCTTCTTCACCTTCCCGAAGCTGCCGCTCTCGCCGTCTCCCGGAACCGAAGAAGCGGCTTCTTCGCGCAAAGACGATTGTGCCGCTCACAGGGCTCTCCTTAGCGCGGCTTCTGCCGAAAGACGCCCGGCAGCGGCTCTTACCTCCGGAGAGCATCCTACCTTCGTCTTTCGCGTCTTATGTAGTCTACACCTCGGCAAAAAGCTTTTCCACTATGTCTGGCTAGGAAAAACTGTGCCAGCACAGAAAACATCTCCCATCGTGTTCTAGAAGTTGCACGGATGTCTGCCAAGTGTTTGGCAGGAAGAAAAGAAAAGTTGTCCAAAACAGCTTCCAATCGAATGTTCCTGTGATTGGAAAAGTCAGGAGAGTGCAAAGGTACTGTTTTCTATCAGTTGGCAAGGTGCGCACACAATCCCAGTGTTGTACAGCTTGCTTCTTCACCTTCCCGAAGCTGCCGCTCTCGCCGGCTGCCGGAGCCCAAGAAGCGGCTTCTTCGCGCAAAGACGATTGTGCCGCTCACAGTGCTCTCCTTAGCGCGGCTTCTGCCGAAAGACGCCCGGCAGCGGCTCTTACCTCCGGAGAGCATCCTACCTTCGTCTTTCGCGTCTTATGTAGTCTACACCTCGGCAAAAAGCTTTTCCACTATGTCTGGCTAGGAAAAACTGTGCCAGCACAGAAAACATCTCCCATCGTGTTCTAGAAGTTGCACGGATGTCTGCCAAGTGTTTGGCAGGAAGAAAAGAAAAGTTGTCCAAAACAGCTTCCAATCGAATGTTCCTGTGATTGGAAAAGTCAGGAGAGTGCAAAGGTACTGTTTTCTATCAGTTGGCAAGGTGCGCACACAATCCCAGTGTTGTACAGCTTGCTTCTTCACCTTCCCGAAGCTGCCGCTCTCGCCGGCTCCCGGAACCGAAGAAGCGGCTTCTTCGCGCAAAGACGATTGTGCCGCTCACAGTGCTCTCCTTAGCGCGGCTTCTGCCGAAAGACGCCCGGCAGCGGCTCTTACCGCCTGAGAGTGGCAGCTTCGGGAAGGTGAAGAAGCAAGCTGTACAACACTGGGATTGTGTGCGCACCTTGCCAACTGATAGAAAACAGTACCTTTGCACTCTCCTGACTTTTCCAATCACAGGAACATTCGATTGGAAGCTGTTTTGGACAACTTTTCTTTTCTTCCTGCCAAACACTTGGCAGACATCCGTGCAACTTCTAGAACACGATGGGAGATGTTTTCTGTGCTGGCACAGTTTTTCCTAGCCAGACATAGTGGAAAAGCTTTTTGCCGAGGTGTAGACTACATAAGACGCGAAAGACGAAGGTAGGATGCTCTCCGGAGGTAAGAGCCGCTGCCGGGCGTCTTTCGGCAGAAGCCGCGCTAAGGAGAGCACTGTGAGCGGCACAATCGTCTTTGCGCGAAGAAGCCACTTCTTGGGCTCCGGCAGCCGGCGAGAGCGGCAGCTTCGGGAAGGTGAAGAAGCAAGCTGTACAACACTGGGATTGTGTGCGCACCTTGCCAACTGATAGAAAACAGTACCTTTGCACTCTCCTGACTTTTCCAATCACAGGAACATTCGATTGGAAGCTGTTTTGGACAACTTTTCTTTTCTTCCTGCCAAACACTTGGCAGACATCCGTGCAACTTCTAGAACACGATGGGAGATGTTTTCTGTGCTGGCACAGTTTTTCCTAGCCAGACATAGTGGAAAAGCGTTTTGCTAAGATGTAGACTACAAAAGACGCGAAAGACGAAGGTAGGATGCTCTCCGGAGGTAAGAGCCGCTGCCGGGCGTCTTTCGGCAGAAGCCGCGCTAAGGAGAGCCCTGTGAGCGGCACAATCGTCTTTGCGCGAAGAAGCCGCTTCTTCGGTTCCGGGAGCCAGCGAGAGCGGCAGCTTCGGCAAGGTGAAGAAGCAAGCTGTACAACACTGGGATTGTGTGCGCACCTTGCCAACTGATAGAAAACAGTACCTTTGCACTCTCCTGACTTTTCCAATCACAGGAACATTCGATTGGAAGCTGTTTTGGACAACTTTTCTTTTCTTCCTGCCAAACACTTGGCAGACATCCGTGCAACTTCTAGAACACGATGGGAGATGTTTTCTGTGCTGGCACAGTTTTTCCTAGCCAGACATAGTGGAAAAGCGTTTTGCTAAGATGTAGACTACAAAAGACGCGAAAGACGAAGGTAGGATGCTCTCCGGAGGTAAGAGCCGCTGCCGGGCGTCTTTCGGCAGAAGCCGCGCTAAGGAGAGCCCTGTGAGCGGCACAATCGTCTTTGCGCGAAGAAGCCGCTTCTTGGGCTCCGGCAGCCGGCGAGAGCGGCAGCTTCGGGAAGGTGAAGAAGCAAGCTGTACAACACTGGGATTGTGTGCGCACCTTGCCAACTGATAGAAAACAGTACCTTTGCACTCTCCTGACTTTTCCAATCACATGAACATTCGATTGGAAGCTGTTTTGGACAACTTTTCTTTTCTTCCTGCCAAACACTTGGCAGACATCCGTGCAACTTCTAGAACACGATGGGAGATGTTTTCTGTGCTGGCACAGTTTTTCCTAGCCAGACATAGTGGAAAAGCGTTTTGCCGAGGTGTAGATGAGAAGAGGAGCTAAAGACGAAGGTAGGATGCTCTCCGGAGGTAAGAGCCGCTGCCGGGCGTCTTTCGGCAGAAGCCGCGCTAAGGAGAGCACTGTGAGCGGCACAATCGTCTTTGCGCGAAGAAGCCGCTTCTTGGGCTCCGGCAGCCGGCGAGAGCGGCAGCTTCGGGAAGGTGAAGAAGCAAGCTGTACAACACTGGGATTGTGTGCGCACCTTGCCAACTGATAGAAAACAGTACCTTTGCACTCTCCTGACTTTTCCAATCACAGGAACATTCGATTGGAAGCTGTTTTGGACAACTTTTCTTTTCTTCCTGCCAAACACTTGGCAGACATCCGTGCAACTTCTAGAACACGATGGGAGATGTTTTCTGTGCTGGCACAGTTTTTCCTAGCCAGACATAGTGGAAAAGCGTTTTGCTAAGATGTAGACTACAAAAGACGCGAAAGACGAAGGTAGGATGCTCTCCGGAGGTAAGAGCCGCTGCCGGGCGTCTTTCGGCAGAAGCCGCGCTAAGGAGAGCCCTGTGAGCGGCACAATCGTCTTTGCGCGAAGAAGCCGCTTCTTGGGCTCCGGCAGCCGGCGAGAGCGGCAGCTTCGGGAAGGTGAAGAAGCAAGCTGTACAACACTGGGATTGTGTGCGCACCTTGCCAACTGATAGAAAACAGTACCTTTGCACTCTCCTGACTTTTCCAATCACAGGAACATTCGATTGGAAGCTGTTTTGGACAACTTTTCTTTTCTTCCTGCCAAACACTTGGCAGACATCCGTGCAACTTCTAGAACACGATGGGAGATGTTTTCTGTGCTGGCACAGTTTTTCCTAGCCAGACATAGTGGAAAAGCTTTTTGCCGAGGTGTAGACTACATAAGACGCGAAAGACGAAGGTAGGATGCTCTCCGAGGTTAAGAGCCGCTGCCGGGCGTCTTTCGGCAGAAGCCGCGCTAAGGAGAGCACTGTGAGCGGCACAATCGTCTTTGCGCGAAGAAGCCGCTTCTTGGGCTCCGGCAGCCGGCGAGAGCGGCAGCTTCGGGAAGGTGAAGAAGCAAGCTGTACAACACTGGGATTGTGTGCGCACCTTGCCAACTGATAGAAAACAGTACCTTTGCACTCTCCTGACTTTTCCAATCACAGGAACATTCGATTGGAAGCTGTTTTGGACAACTTTTCTTTTCTTCCTGCCAAACACTTGGCAGACATCCGTGCAACTTCTAGAACACGATGGGAGATGTTTTCTGTGCTGGCACAGTTTTTCCTAGCCAGACATAGTGGAAAAGCGTTTTGCTAAGATGTAGACTACAAAAGACGCGAAAGACGAAGGTAGGATGCTCTCCGGAGGTAAGAGCCGCTGCCGGGCGTCTTTCGGCAGAAGCCGCGCTAAGGAGAGCACTGTGAGCGGCACAATCGTCTTTGCGCGAAGAAGCCGCTTCTTGGGCTCCGGCAGCCGGCGAGAGCGGCAGCTTCGGGAAGGTGAAGAAGCAAGCTGTACAACACTGGGATTGTGTGCGCACCTTGCCAACTGATAGAAAACAGTACCTTTGCACTCTCCTGACTTTTCCAATCACAGGAACATTCGATTGGAAGCTGTTTTGGACAACTTTTCTTTTCTTCCTGCCAAACACTTGGCAGACATCCGTGCAACTTCTAGAACACGATGGGAGATGTTTTCTGTGCTGGCACAGTTTTTCCTAGCCAGACATAGTGGAGAAGCGTTTTGCTAAGATGTAGACTACAAAAGACGCGAAAGACGAAGGTAGGATGCTCTCCGGAGGTAAGAGCCGCTGCCGGGCGTCTTTCGGCAGAAGCTGCGCTAAGGAGAGCACTGTGAGCGGCACAATCGTCTTTGCGCGAAGAAGCCGCTTCTTGGGCTCCGGCAGCCGGCGAGAGCGGCAGCTTCGGGAAGGTGAAGAAGCAAGCTGTACAACACTGGGATTGTGTGCGCACCTTGCCAACTGATAGAAAACAGTACCTTTGCACTCTCCTGACTTTTCCAATCACAGGAACATTCGATTGGAAGCTGTTTTGGACAACTTTTCTTTTCTTCCTGCCAAACACTTGGCAGACATCCGTGCAACTTCTAGAACACGATGGGAGATGTTTTCTGTGCTGGCACAGTTTTTCCTAGCCAGACATAGTGGAAAAGCTTTTTGCCGAGGTGTAGATGAGAAGAGGAGCTAAAGACGAAGGTAGGATGCTCTCCGGAGGTAAGAGCCGCTGCCGGGCGTCTTTCGGCAGAAGCCGCGCTAAGGAGAGCACTGTGAGCGGCACAATCGTCTTTGCGCGAAGAAGCCGCTTCTTGGGCTCCGGCAGCCGGCGAGAGCGGCAGCTTCGGGAAGGTGAAGAAGCAAGCTGTACAACACTGGGATTGTGTGCGCACCTTGCCAACTGATAGAAAACAGTACCTTTGCACTCTCCTGACTTTTCCAATCACAGGAACATTCGATTGGAAGCTGTTTTGGACAACTTTTCTTTTCTTCCTGCCAAACACTTGGCAGACATCCGTGCAACTTCTAGAACACGATGGGAGATGTTTTCTGTGCTGGCACAGTTTTTCCTAGCCAGACATAGTGGAAAAGCTTTTTGCCGAGGTGTAGATGAGAAGAGGAGCTAAAGAGTGGATGTTAGCAAATGACACCCATCTTCAAAAAAGGCAATTAAGAGGACTCGCCATAGTACAAACCAGCCAGCCTCTTTTTTATCCCCAGGAAGTTGATGAAGCAGCTCTTCCTGGAAATCCTTGCCAGGCACATGACAGATGACCAAATAATGTAGTTAGCATGATTTTTCAGGGGAATTTCATGCTGAACATCACTTTAAACTCCTCTGATGAATCAACTTGACTGGTAGATGAAGGGAATATTATCTGCCTGGGCTTCAGGGAGGTTTTTGACATACCTCTACATGGCATCACACATACATATGGAAGCAATAGTGCAAAGGGGAGGGAATCAGTGTCTTTTCAGTGATGCTGAGGGAAAAGACAAGAGGCAGTGGGCACACACTGAAATACAGGAGATTGCCTTTGAACATCAGTAAATGTTTCTTTACTGTCAGGGTGACTGAACCACGGCACAGACTGCCCAGAAAGATTGTGGAGCCTGGATCTTTGAAGACATTAAAAGTACACCCAGATAGAATCCTGGGCAAGAGGCTCTAGCTATCCTGGTTTAGGCAGGGGGGTTGGGCCTGGTTAGCCCCACCAACCCCTTCCACTCTCTTTCATTCTGTGCTAGTGAATTCTCTTCAAGATGCATTTCAAAGCACTGGCATGACAAAGTTCTGTGCAGACAGAGATCCAAATGGACATGGCATCTAAGTTCCTTAAGCAGTGTTCAAGAAGAATGTAAAACTCTGGCACAAGTGTCTCTTCCCTAACTGAATCCCTTTCATGGGAAAATTCCCAGCTCTAGAAAGATCTTCTGATACGCATGCTTAAGACTGACACTGGCTGAGCAAATTTCTCCCTATGTATATCTAAGACCAGTTAGGATCTTCACCCAAAGTGCAGTCAACATAGTCACAGAATGCCTATTGTTAAGAAGTGACAGCTTCCATCAGAATGGCAGCTATTGGTCCACAAAATGGATTAATGGATGGGAATTATCTACGTGGGTTAAAAACAAAAATAAAGAGTTGGTCTTTATTTATCAATTTCATGGCAATATTGATAAGGGAAGAAAAAGATCTAAGTCCTTGACTTTCTGGACTCGAGGAAAGATTTTAAAAATTCCTTGTAAAAATGTATGATCACAATCAGACTATTGAAACCATTTTAGTTGGGAACAAAGTTCCAAAATTGTCTAGATAGTGGCAAAGAAGCCAAGAAAATAGGAAAGAAACAAAAAGAGAGCAAAAGAGTCAGCTTCAGTGTACAAGCTCGTTCTAGAAGTAGTCTGCTGGGAAAAGGAACCCCCAGCTAAATTTCCAATGTATTCCTGCGCTTGATTCAGTAACTGGTCAATGTAAAAACCAATCCTTTTGTACAACTTCTTCTAGCAACAAAAACTCCAACAGGTTGACACTACCATCATGCCTGTTCCAGACATATTTAAAAGAGAAATGATGATTTTCTTGAAAACCTACTTACATAAAAGTTGCAAGATGGTGGAGGGATTCCCACATCCTCCTTCCTCCATCTGGCTTGAAAGTATATTTGATAAAATATGCAACAAAGCACATGATTTATAAGGGAGAGTCAAATGGATGATTTGGGAATCGATCTCTTGTTGATAGTAAACTTCATATCCACTCGGTGTGACCTTTTTAAAACAAAATGTGGAGCTGAGGCATGAATCTGCCACAACAATTGTAAAGCAAACATACACACTCCCCTTCATATGCCCCCCCCTCCACACACACCTAGGCACACACAGAGATCAGCATAGCAGATCATGAACACCTTGGAAAAGACTGAAATGCTAAATGCCTCTCTTGATGGGCAAAAGAGCTGGTGCAGTAATTCAAATGCCTGGTACAAAAATTCTGTTTAATATTTAGCTCCTATTTAAAACACAGCTTTTCATTTCATTCTATTTACAGAATATTTTCATTTCATTTGTTTCTTTAAAATTACTTAGTTCTCACCTGTTGTATGTCTAGGAATATTTTCTTCCAAAAATAGAAAAAAATAGATGATATCTTTTCAGCAGAAAACATTGGTTGATACAATTTTAAACCATCATGATATGGAAGAATTCTTCTGTCCCTCTCGAAGGTGGAAGAAGCATTTGGATCACAGATCATCTACAATGAAATACTTGACATGTTTAAGATGCTTTCAATCAATTTTGATCGTCAATTGCTTATTTGTTGTAAACAGTAATTTTTCAGTGAAGGGAAAGTGTGTGTGGTATATCTACATGATATGTTCAAAGGCAGTTCCTACTAATGGCCAGGCTGAATTCCAGTAAATAATGTCCCGAATGATATTTTGCCGCCTTCTTTGGCACTTCATGAAATCTTACCCCGATGAAGTGCTGAAACAAAGAGATTTTCTCTTAGAGAGTGTCTCATGTTGTAACCTATCCCATGGATTTTATGCTGTAATTCTTATCTCTTTTAAAATTTACTATCTTCTGTACAGTTTTCATGAAACTTTCTGTTACAGTAGTGAATAGCACAGATAAATGTCATTTTGTACAACTTTGAATTTACCCCAAGAGCTGAGAGAAAACTTGATCCTATACTTCAATCCGAGTTTCTTCTATAGTCCGACTTTGTTTCTCTACCATCAAGCTTCTCCTTTGTTGCTGCTCCAAGCCCCGTCCAAGGTGACCTTGAATACTTTCAGGGATGGGACACCCACAACTTCTCTGGGCAACCTGTTCCAGTGTTCCAGCACTCCCACAGTAAAAAAGGCCTTCCTTTCATCTAATATGTGTAGGAAATCATAAATCTAGGCATAGAAGCTTGGAGTGCAAATTTGAAATTCTTTGGATTTGAAGCACATTTTATATGAATACTGACTTACAGATGACTAAAAGATGTTGATGGGCATTTGAGCTGACAAGTTTTGAAAAAGTGCACGGAAATTAAAATTGAAACCACTAAAATTAAAAACTCCTTGCCATTTTCTTTTTCCTCTCCTATTCAAAATTGCATATGTCAGATATCAGTGCTTCATGCAAACCTCTCAGATGTTCTCAGAGAAAAAGCTTTTCTTTCAGACTAAGTTGCGGTTGACGTAGAACACTAGCAGGAGTGAAAGATTTTCTGGGCATCGGGGCAGCCTGTTCTCCTTGGATTTGTGTGCAGAATGCATTTTATCCAAACTGGAAAATAGATCCCAGCTCTGTTCTATTCATCATTCTTACTTCATCAGGCCAGAAGATTCTGTGAAAAGTAGCCTGTGGACCTTGAAGACAGCGCATGTGAACCAGATGAGAGGTGATAGAGAAGTTGAGGGAGAGAAGAAAGAGCATGAGGCTGAAACCAGAAAGTATTTCTCCACGTGATCATGGAAGATTGCAGGAGACACTTGGTACTATCAAACCAGCCCAACTTGGCACTGGTGCCACCTTGGGTCTGGGAGCCATGTTGCATATCGTGCATTTTAAGGAGCCAGCTGGCCACACCCAGCCATATGCCCCCAAACACAAACCAAGGCCCTTTTCTCTGGCAAACAAAACTCAGCTGCCCTGCTTCTGGATGGCAGATTGCAGGAACCACTTGGTACTATCAAACCAGCCCAACTTGGCACTGGTGCCACCATGGGTCTGGTCACCATCCTGCCTATTGTAGCTTTTCAGGAGCCAGCCGGTCACTCTCAGCCATAGGCCCCCAAACACAAACCTCGGCCCGTTTCCCTGGCAAACAAAAGTAAGCTGCCCCGCTTCTGGATGGCAGATTGCAGGAGCTACTTAGTACTATCAAATCAGCCCGACTTGGCACAGGTGCCACCTTGGATCTGGGAACCATCCTGTGTATCGTGGATTTTCAGGGGCCAGCCAGCCACTCTCAGCCATATGCCCCCAAAAACAAACCACGGACCTTTTCTCTGGCAAACAAAATTCAACTGCCCCTCTTCTGGATGGCAAATTTTAGGACGCACTTTGTACTACGAAAACCGCCCGACGTGGCACTGGTGCCACCTTGGCTCTGGGAACCATCCTGCGTATCGAGCATTTTAAGGAGCCAGCCGGCAATTCCCAGCCGTATGCCCCAAAAAGAAACCACGGACCTTTTCTCTGGCAAAAAAAACTCAGCTGTCCCGCTTCTGGATGGCAGATTGCAGGAGTCACTTTGAACCATACAACCAGCCTTACTTGGCACTGGTGCCACCTTGGATCTGGGAACCATCCTGCCTATCGTTGATTTTCAGGGGCCAGCCTACCACTCTCGGCCATAGGCCCCCAAACACAAACCACAGCCCTTTTCTCTAGCAAACAAAATTTAGCTGCCCCGCTTCTGGATGGCAAATTGCAGGAGCCACTGGGTACTACAAAAACAGCCCGACTTGGCACTGGTGCCACCTTGAGTCTGGTTACCATGCGGCGTATCGTGCATTTTAAGGAGCCAGGTGGCCACTCCCAGCCATATGCCCCCAAACACAACCCACGGCCCTTTTCTCTGGCAAACAAAACTCAGCTGCCCCGCTTCTGGATGGCAGAGTGCAGGAGACACTTGGTACTATCAAACCAGCCCGACTTGGCACTGGTGCCACCTTTGGTCTGGGAACCATCCTGCGTATTGTGGATTGTCAGGAGACAGCCGATCACTCTCGGCCACAGACCCCAATCAAAAACAAAGGTCCGTTTCCCTGGCAAAAAAAACTCAGCTGCCCCGCTTCTGGATGGGAGATTGCAGGAGGCACTTGACACTGTCAAACGAGCCCCACTTTGTACTGGTGCCACCTTGGGTCTGGGAACCATGCTGCGTATCGTGGATTTTCAGGAGTCAGCCGGCCACTGCCAGCCACAGGCCCCCAAACAAAAACCACAGCCTTTTTCTCTGGCAAACAAAACTCAGCTGCTCCGCTTCTGGATGGCAGATTGCAGGAGCCACTTGGTACTATCAAACCAGCCCGACTTGGCACTGGTGCCACCTTGGGTCTGGGAACCATCCTGCCTATCGTGGATTTTAAGGAGCCAGCCGGCTACTCCCAGCCACAGGCCCCCAACAAAAACCACGGCCCTTTTTTCTCGCAAACAAAACTTAGCTGCCTCACTTCTGGATGGCAGATTGCAGGAGTCACTTGGTGTAATCAAACCAGCCCGACTTGGCACTGGTGCCACCTTGGGTCTGGGAACCATCCTGCGTATCGTGGATTCTAAGGAGCCAGCCGGCCACTCCCAGCCACAGGCCCCCAAACAAAATCAATGACGCTGTTCCCTGGAAAACAAAACACGCCTGCCAACTTTTTGATGGAGTTTGCAGGAGCCACTTGGTACTATCAAACCAGCCCAACTTGGCACTGGTGCCACCATGGGTCTGGTAAACATCCTGCGTATCGTGGATTCTTAGGAACCAGCCGGCCACTCCTAGCCACAGGCCCCCAAACAAAAACCTAGGCCTATTTCTCTGGCAAACAAAAGTAAGCTGCCCCGCTTCTGGATGGCAGATTGCAGGAGACACTTGGGACTATCAAACCAGCCCAACTTGGCACTGGTGCCACCTTGGATCTGGGAACCATGCTGTGTATCGTGGATTTTCAGGGGCCAGCCGGCCACTCTCAGCCATATGCCCCCAAACAGAAACCTCGGCCCGTTTCTCTGGCAAACAAAACTCAACTGCCCCTCTTCTGGATGGCAAATTGCAAGATGAACTTGATACTAAAACCGCAGGCCGACTTGGTAGTGGTGACACCTTGGGCCTGGGAACCATCATGCGTATCGAGCATTTTAAGGAGCCAGCCGGCCACTCCCAGCAATATGCCCCCAAAAACAATCCACGGAATTTTTCTCTGGCAAACAAAAATCAGCTGCCCCGCTTCTGGATGGCAGATTGCAGGAGCCACTTTGACCCATCAAACCAGCCCGACTTGGCACTGGTGCCACCTTGCATCCTGGAACCATGCTGCCTAGCGTGGATTTTCAGGGGCCAGCCGGCCACTCTCAGCTATATGCCCCCAAACAAAACCCACGGCCCGTTTCCCTGACAAACAAAAGTAAGCTGCCCCGCTTCTGGATGGCAGATTGCAGGAACCACTTGGTAGTGTCAAACCAGCCCGACTTGGCACTGGTGCCACCTTGGGTCTGGGAACCATCCTGCGTATCGTGGATTCTAAGGAGCCAGCCGGCCACTCCCAGCCACAGGCCCCCAAATACAAACAACGGCGCTTTTCCCTGGAAAACAAAACTCGCCTGCCAACTTTTTGATGGCAGATTGCAGGAGCAACTTGGTACTATCAAACCAGCCCAACTTGGCACTGGTGCCACCATGGGTCTGGTAACCATCCTGCCTATTGTAGCTTTCCAGGAGCCAGCCGGTCACTCCCAGCCATAGGCCCCCAGTCACAAACCTCGGCCCGTTTCCCTGGCAAACAAAAGTAAGCTGCCCCGCTTCTGGATGGCAGATTGCAGGAGCCACTTGGTACTATCAAACCAGCCCGACTTGGCACTGGTGCCACCTTGGGTCTGGGAACCATGCTGCGTATCGCAGATTCTAAGGCGCCAGTCGGCCACTCCCAGCCACAAGACCCCAAACACAAACAACGGCGCTTTTCTCTGGCAAACAAAACTCAACTGCCCCTCTTCTGGATGGCAAATTGCAGGACGCACTTGGTACTATCAAACCAGCACGACTTGGCACTGGTGCCACCTTGGGTCTGGGAACCATCCTGCGTATTGTGGATTGTCAGGAGCCAGCTGGACACTCTCGGCCACAGACCCCAATCAAAAACAACGGCCCGTTTCACAGGCAAACAAAACTCAGCTGCCCCGCTTCTGGATGGGAGATTGCAGGAGGCACTTGACACTGTGAAACCAGCCCCACTTGGCACTGGTGCCACCTTGGGTCTGGGAACCATGCTGCGTATCATGGATTTTCAGGAGCCAGCCGGCCACTCCCAGCCATAGGCCCCCAAACAAAAACCACAGCCTTTTTCTCTGGCAAACAAAATTCAGCTGCCCCGCTTCTGGATGGCAGATTGCAGGAGCCACTTGGGACTATCACACCAGCACAACATGGCACTGGTGCCACCTTGGGTCTGGGAACCATCCTTCCTATCGTGGATTTTCAGGGGCCAGCCGGTCACTCTCAGCCATAGGCCCCAAACACAAACCACGGCCCTTTTCTCTGGAAAACAAAACTCAACTGCCCCTCTTCTGGATGGCAGGTTGCAGGAGCCACTGGGTACTATGAAACTAGCCCTACTTGGCACTGGTGCCACCTTGGGTCTGGGAACCATGCTGCGTATCATGGATTTTCAAGAGCCAGCCGTCCACTGCCAGCCACAGGCCCCGAAACACAAACAACAGCCTTTTTCTCTGGCAAACAAAATTCAGCTGCCCCGCTTCTGGATGGCAGATTGCAGGAACCACTTGGTACTAACAAACCAGCCCGACTTGGCACTGGTGCCACCTTGGGTCTGGGAACCATCCTGCGTATCGTGGATTCTAAGCAGCCAGCTGGCCACTCCCAGCCACAGGCCCCAAAATACACACATCGGCGCTTTTCCCTGGAAAACAAAACTCGCCTGCCAACATTTTGATGGCAGATTGCAGGAGCCACTTGGTACTATCAAACCAGCCCAACTTGGCACTGGTGCCACCATGGGTCTGGTCACCATCCTGCCTATCGTAGCTTTTCAGGAGCCAGCCGCTCACTCCCAGCCATAGGCCCCCAGAAAAAAACCTCGGTCCGTTTCCCTGGAAAACAAAAGTAAGCTGCCCCGCTTCTGGATGGCAGATTGCAGGAGCCACTTGGTGCTATCAAACCAGCCCGACTTGGCACTGGTGCCACCTTGGGTCTGGGAACCATCCTGCGTATCCTGTGTTCTAAGGAGCCAGCCGGCCACTCCCAGCCACAGTCCCCCAAACACAAACAACGGCGCTTTTCCCTGGAAAACAAAACTGACCTGCCAATTTTTGATGGCAGATTGCAGGAGCCACTTGGTACTATCAAACCAGCCCAACTTGACACTGGTGCCACCATGGGTCTGGGAACCATCCTGCCTATCGTAGTTTTTCAGGAGCCAGCCGGTCACTCCCAGCCATAGGTCCCCAGACAAATACCTCGGCCCGTTTCCCTGGCAAACAAAAGTAAGCTGCCCCGCTTCTGGATGGCAGATTGCAGGAGCCACTTGGTACAATCAAACCAGCCCAACTTGACACTGGTGCCACCTTGGCTCTGGGAACCATGCTGCGTAACCCGGATTCTAAGACCACAGGCAGCCACTGCCAGCCACAGGCCTCCAAACAAAATCAACGGCGCTTTTCCCTGGAAAACAAAACTCGCCTGACAACTTTTAGATGGCAGATTGCAGGAGCCAGTTGGTACCATCAAACCAGCCCAACTTGGCACTGGTGCCACCTTGGGTCTGGGAACCATCCTGCCTATTGTTGCTTTTCAGGAGCCAGCCGGTCACTTCTAGCCCTAGGCCCCCAGTCATAAACCTCGGCCCGTTTCCCTGGCACACAAATGTAAGCTACCCCGCTTCAGGATGGCAGATTGCAGGAGCCACTTTTCACCATCAAACCAGCCCGACGTGGCACTGGTGCCACCTCCGGTCTGGGAACCATCCTGCGTATCGTGGATTCTAAGGAGCCAGCCGGCCACTCCCAGCCACAGGCCCCCAAACAAAATCAACGGCGCTGTTCCCTGGAAAACAAAACACGCCTGCCAACTTTTTGATGGAGTTTGCAGGAGCCACTTGGTACTATCAAACCAGCCCAACTTGGCACTGGTGCCACCATGGGTCTGGTAAACATCCTGCGTATCGTGGATTCTTAGGAGCCAGCCGGCCACTCCTAGCCACAGGCCCCCAAACAAAAACCTAGGCCTATTTCTCTGGCAAACAAAAGTAAGCTGCCCCGCTTCTGGATGGCAGATTGCAGGAGACACTTGGGACTATCAAACCAGCCCAACTTGGCACTGGTGCCACCTTGGATCTGGGAACCATGCTGTGTATCGTGGATTTTCAGGGGCCAGCCGGCCACTCTCAGCCATATGCCCCCAAACAGAAACCTCGGCCCGTTTCTCTGGCAAACAAAACTCAACTGCCCCTCTTCTGGATGGCAAATTGCAAGATGAACTTGATACTAAAACCGCAGGCCGACTTGGTAGTGGTGACACCTTGGGCCTGGGAACCATCATGCGTATCGAGCATTTTAAGGAGCCAGCCGGCCACTCCCAGCAATATGCCCCCAAAAACAATCCACGGAATTTTTCTCTGGCAAACAAAAATCAGCTGCCCCGCTTCTGGATGGCAGATTGCAGGAGCCACTTTGACCCATCAAACCAGCCCGACTTGGCACTGGTGCCACCTTGCATCCTGGAACCATGCTGCCTAGCGTGGATTTTCAGGGGCCAGCCGGCCACTCTCAGCTATATGCCCCCAAACAAAACCCACGGCCCGTTTCCCTGGCAAACAAAAGTAAGCTGCCCCGCTTCTGGATGGCAGATTGCAGGAACCACTTGGTAGTGTCAAACCAGCCCGACTTGGCACTGGTGCCACCTTGGGTCTGGGAACCATCCTGCGTATCGTGGATTCTAAGGAGCCAGCCGGCCACTCCCAGCCACAGGCCCCCAAATACAAACAACGGCGCTTTTCCCTGGAAAACAAAACTCGCCTGGCAACTTTTTGATGGCAGATTGCAGGAGCAACTTGGTACTATCAAACCAGCCCAACTTGGCACTGGTGCCACCATGGGTCTGGTAACCATCCTGCCTATTGTAGCTTTCCAGGAGCCAGCCGGTCACTCCCAGCCATAGGCCCCCAGTCACAAACCTCGGCCCGTTTCCCTGGCAAACAAAATTAAGCTGCCCCGATTCTGGATGGCAGATTGCAGGAGCCACTTGGTAGTGTCAAACCAGCCCGACTTGGCACTGGTGCCACCTTGGGTCTGGGAACCATGCTGCGTATCGCAGATTCTAAGGCGCCAGTCGGCCACTCCCAGCCACAAGACCCCAAACACAAACAACGGCGCTTTTCTCTGGCAAACAAAACTCAACTGCCCCTCTTCTGGATGGCAAATTGCAGGACGCACTTGGTACTATCAAACCAGCACGACTTGGCACTGGTGCCACCTTGGGTCTGGGAACCATCCTGCGTATTGTGGATTGTCAGGAGCCAGCTGGACACTCTCGGCCACAGACCCCAATCAAAAACAACGGCCCGTTTCACAGGCAAACAAAACTCAGCTGCCCCGCTTCTGGATGGGAGATTGCAGGAGGCACTTGACACTGTGAAACCAGCCCCACTTGGCACTGGTGCCACCTTGGGTCTGGGAACCATGCTGCGTATCATGGATTTTCAGGAGCCAGCCGGCCACTCCCAGCCATAGGCCCCCAAACAAAAACCACAGCCTTTTTCTCTGGCAAACAAAATTCAGCTGCCCCGCTTCTGGATGGCAGATTGCAGGAGCCACTTGGGACTATCACACCAGCACAACATGGCACTGGTGCCACCTTGGGTCTGGGAACCATCCTTCCTATCGTGGATTTTCAGGGGCCAGCCGGTCACTCTCAGCCATAGGCCCCAAACACAAACCACGGCCCTTTTCTCTGGAAAACAAAACTCAACTGCCCCTCTTCTGGATGGCAGGTTGCAGGAGCCACTGGGTACTATGAAACTAGCCCTACTTGGCACTGGTGCCACCTTGGGTCTGGGAACCATGCTGCGTATCATGGATTTTCAGGAGCCAGCCGTCCACTGCCAGCCACAGGCCCCGAAACACAAACAACAGCCTTTTTCTCTGGCAAACAAAATTCAGCTGCCCCGCTTCTGGATGGCAGATTGCAGGAACCACTTGGTACTAACAAACCAGCCCGACTTGGCACTGGTGCCACCTTGGGTCTGGGAACCATCCTGCGTATCGTGGATTCTAAGGAGCCAGCTGGCCACTCCCAGCCACAGGCCCCAAAATACACACAACGGCGCTTTTCCCTGGAAAACAAAACTCGCCTGCCAACAGTTTGATGGCAGATTGCAGGAGCCACTTGGTACTATCAAACCAGCCCAACTTGGCACTGGTGCCACCATGGGTCTGGTCACCATCCTGCCTATCGTAGCTTTTCAGGAGCCAGCCGCTCACTCCCAGCCATAGGCCCCCAGAAAAAAACCTCGGTCCGTTTCCCTGGAAAACAAAAGTAAGCTGCCCCGCTTCTGGATGGCAGATTGCAGGAGCCACTTGGTGCTATCAAACCAGCCCGACTTGGCACTGGTGCCACCTTGGGTCTGGGAACCATCCTGCGTATCCTGTGTTCTAAGGAGCCAGCCGGCCACTCCCAGCCACAGTCCCCCAAACACAAACAACGGCGCTTTTCCCTGGAAAACAAAACTGACCTGCCAAATTTTGATGGCAGATTGCAGGAGCCACTTGGTACTATCAAACCAGCCCAACTTGGCACTGGTGCCACCATGGGTCTGGTCACCATCCTGCCTATCGTAGCTTTTCAGGAGCCAGCCGGTCACTCCCAGCCATAGGTCCCCAGACAAATACCTCGGCCCGTTTCCCTGGCAAACAAAAGTAAGCTGCCCCGCTTCTGGATGGCAGATTGCAGGAGCCACTTGGTACAATCAAACCAGCCCAACTTGACACTGGTGCCACCTTGGCTCTGGGAACCATGCTGCGTAACCCGGATTCTAAGACCACAGGCAGCCACTGCCAGCCACAGGCCTCCAAACAAAATCAACGGCGCTTTTCCCTGGAAAACAAAACTCGCCTGACAACTTTTAGATGGCAGATTGCAGGAGCCAGTTGGTACCATCAAACCAGCCCAACTTGGCACTGGTGCCACCTTGGGTCTGGGAACCATCCTGCCTATTGTTGCTTTTCAGGAGCCAGCCGGTCACTTCTAGCCCTAGGCCCCCAGTCATAAACCTCGGCCCGTTTCCCTGGCACACAAATGTAAGCTACCCCGCTTCAGGATGGCAGATTGCAGGAGCCACTTTTCACCATCAAACCAGCCCGACGTGGCACTGGTGCCACCTCCGGTCTGGGAACCATCCTGCGTATCGTGTGTTCTAAGGAGCCAGCCGGCCACTCCCACCCACAGTCCCCCAAACACAAACAACGGCGCTTTTCCCTGGAAAACAAAACTGGCCTGCCAACTTTTTGATGGCAGATTGCAGGAGCCACTTGGTACTATCAAACCAGCCCAACTTGGCACTGGTGCCACCATGGGTCTGGTAACCATCCTGCCTATCGTAGCTTTTCAGGAGCCAGGCGGTCACTCCCAGCCATAGGCCCCCAGACACAAACCTCGGCCCGTTTCCCTGGCAAACAAAAGTAAGCTGCCCCGCTTCTGCATGGCAGATTGCAGGTGCTATTTAGTACTATCAAACCAGCCCGACTTGGCACTGGTGCCACCTCTGGTCTGGGAACCATCCTGCCTATCGTGGATTTTCAGGCGCCAGACGGCCACTATCAGCCATATGCCCCCAAAAACAAACCACGGCCCTTTTCTCTGGTAAACAAAACTCAACTGCCCCTCTTCTGGATGGCAAATTTTAGGACGCACTTTGTACTACGAATACCGCCCGACTTGGCACTGGTGCCACCTTGGGTCAGGGAACCATCCTGCCTATCGTAGCTTTTTAAGGAGCCAGCAGGCCACGCCCAGCCATATAGCCCCAAAAACAAACCACGGACCATTTCTCTTGGAAACAAAAATCCGCTGCCCCGCGTCAGGATGGCAGATTGCAGGAGCTATTTAGTATTATCAAACCAGCCCGACTTGGCACTGGTGCCACCATCGGTCTGGTCACCATCCTGCCTATCGTAGCTTTTCAGGAGCCAGCCGGTCACTCTCAGCCATAGGCCCCAAACACAAACCACGGCCCTTTTCTCTGGAAAACAAAATTCAACTGCCCCTCTTCTGGATGGCAGATTGCAGGAGCCACTGGGTACTATGAAACCAGCCCTACTTGGCACTGGTGCCACCTTGGGTCTGGGAACCATGCTGCGTATCATGGATTTTCAGGAGCCAGCCGTCCACTGCCAGCCACAGGCCCCGAAACACAAACAACAGCCTTTTTCTCTGGCAAACAAAATTCAGCTGCCCCGCTTCTGGATGGCAGATTGCAGGAACCACTTGGTACTAACAAACCAGCCCGACTTGGCACTGGTGCCACCTCAGGTCTGGGAACCATCCTGCGTATCGTGGATTCTAAGCAGCCAGCTGGCCACTCCCAGCCACAGGCCCCAAAACACACACAACGGCGCTTTTCCCTGGAAAACAAAACTCGCCTGCCAACTTTTTGATGGCAGATTGCAGGAGCCACTTGGTACTATCAAACCAGCCCAACTTGGCACTGGTGCCACCATGGGTCTGGTCACCATCCTGCCTATCGTAGCTTTTCAGGAGCCAGCCGGTCACTCCCAGCCATAGGCCCCCAGACACAAACCTCGGCCCGTTTCCCTGGCAAACAAAAGTAAGCTGCCCCGCTTCTGGATGGCAGATTGCAGGATCCACTTGTTATTATCAAACCAGCCCGACTTGGTACTGGTGCCACCTCTGGTCTGGGAACCATCCTGGGTATCGTGGATCCTAAGGAGCCAGCCGGCCACTCCCAGCCACAGGCCCCCAAACAAAAACAACGGCGATTTTCCCTGGAAAACAAAACTCGCCTGACAACTTTTTGATGGCAGATTGCAGGAACCACTTGGTACTATCAAACCAGCCCAACTTGGCACTGGTGCCACCTTGGGTCTGGGAACCATGCTGCGTATTGTGGATTCTAAGGAGCCAGCCGGCCACTCCAGCCACAGGCCCGCAGACACAAACAACGGCGCTTTTCCCTGGAAAACAAAACTCGCCTGCCAACATTTTGATGGCAGAGTGCAGGAGCCACTTGGTACTATGAAATCAGCCGAACATGGCACTGGTGCCACCATGGGTCTGGTCACCATCCTGCCTATCGTAGCTTTTCAGGAGCCAGCCGGTCACTCCCAGCCATAGGCCCCCAGACACAAAGCTCGGCCCGTTTCCCTGGCAAACAAAAGTAAGCTGCCCCGCTTCTGGATGGTAGATTGCAGGAACCATTTGCTACAATCAAACCAGCCCACCTTGGCACTGGTGCCACCTCAGGGCCGGGGACCATCCTGCGTATTTTGGATTCTAAGGAGCCAGCCGGCCACTCCCAGCCACAGGCCCCAAACACAAACAACGGCGCTTTTCCCTGGAAAACAAAACTCGCCTGCCAACATTTTGATGGCAGATTGCAGGAGCCACTTGGTACTATCAAACCAGCCCAACTTGGCACTGGTGCCACCATGGGTCTGGTCACCATCCTGCCTATCGTAGTTTTTCAGGAGCCAGCCGGTCACTCCCTGCCATAGGCCCCCAGACAAAACCTCGGCCCGTTTCCCTGGCAAACAAAAGTAAGCTGCCCCGCTTCTGGATGGCAGATTGCAGGACGCACTTGGTAGTATCAAACCAGCCCAACTTGGCACTGGTGCCACCTCAGGTCTGGGAACCATGCTGCGTATCGTGGATTCTAATTAGCCATCCGGCCACTCCCAGCCACAGGCCCCCAAACAAAAACAACGGCGCTTTTCCCTGGATAACAAACTCGCCTGCCAACTTTTTGATGGCAGATTGCAGGAGCCACTTGGTACTATCAAACCAGCCCAACTTGGCACTGGTGCCACCATGGGTCTGGTCACCATCCTGCCTATCGTAGCTTTTCAGGAGCCAGCCGGTCACTCCCAGCCATAGGCCCCCAGACAAAAACCTCGGCCCTTTTCCCTGGCAAACAAAAGTAAGTTAACCCGCTTCTGGATGGCAGATTGCAGGAGCCACTTTTCACCATCAAACTAGCCCGACTTGGCACTGGTGTCACCTCTGGTCTGGGAACCATCCTGCCTGTCGTGGATTCTAATTAGCCAGCCGGCCACTCCCAGCCACAGGCCCCCAAACACAAACAACGGCGCTTTTCCCTGGGAAACAAAACTCGCCTGCCAAGTTTTTGATGGCAGATTACAGGAGCCACGTGGTACTATCAAACCAGCCCAACTTGGCACTGGTGCCACCATGGGTCTGGTCACCATCCTGCCTATCGTAGCCTTTCAGGAGGCAGCCGGTCACTCCCAGCCATAGGTCCCCAGACACAAACCTCGGCCCGTTTCCCTGGCCAACAAAAGTAAGCTGCCCCGCTTCTGGATGGCAGATTGCAGGAACCACTTGGTACTATCAAACCAGCCCAACTTGGGACTGGTGCCACCTTGGGTCTGGGAACCATCCTGCGTATCGTGGATTCTAAGGAGCCAGCCGGCCACTCCCAGCCACAGGCCCCCAAACACAAACAACGACGCTTTTCCCTGGAAAACAAAACTCGCCTGCCAACTTTTTGATGGCAGATTGCAGGAACCACTTGGTACTATCAAACCAGCCCGACTTGGCACTGGTGCCACCTTGGGTCTGGGAACCATCCTGCGTATCGTGGATTCTAAGGAGCCAGCCGGTCACTCCAAGCCACAGGCCCGCAGAAAAAAACAACGGCGCTTTTCCCTGGAAAACAAAACTCGCCTGCCGGCTTTTTGATGGCAGATTGCAGGAGCCACTTGGTACTATGAAATCAGCCGAACATGGCACTGGTGCCACCATGGGTCTGGTCACCATCCTGCCTATCGTAGCTTTTCAGGAGCCAGCCGGTCACTCCCAGCCATAGGCCCCCTGACACAAAGCTCGGCCCGTTTCCCTGGCAAACAAAAGTAAGCTGCCCCGCTTCTGGATGGCAGATTGCAGGACGCACTTGGTACTATAAAACCAGCCCGACTTGGCACTGGTGCCACCTCAGGTCTGGGAACCATCCTGCGTATCGTGGATTCTAAGGAGCCAGCCGGCCACTCCCAGCCACAGGCCCCAAAATACACACAACGGCGCTTTTCCCTGGAAAACAAAACTCGCCTGCCAACATTTTGATGGCAGATTGCAGGAGCCACTTGGTACTATCAAACCAGCCCAACTTGGCACTGGTGCCACCATGGGTCTGGTCACCATCCTGCCTATCGTAGCTTTTCAGGAGCCAGCCGCTCACTCCCAGCCATAGGCCCCCAGAAAAAAACCTCGGTCCGTTTCCCTGGAAAACAAAAGTAAGCTGCCCCGCTTCTGGATGGCAGATTGCAGGAGCCACTTGGTGCTATCAAACCAGCCCGACTTGGCACTGGTGCCACCTTGGGTCTGGGAACCATCCTGCGTATCCTGTGTTCTAAGGAGCCAGCCGGCCACTCCCAGCCACAGTCCCCCAAACACAAACAACGGCGCTTTTCCCTGGAAAACAAAACTGACCTGCCAACTTTTTGATGGCAGATTGCAGGAGCCACTTGGTACTATCAAACCAGCCCAACTTGGCACTGGTGCCACCATGGGTCTGGTCACCATCCTGCCTATCGTAGCTTTTCAGGAGCCAGCCGGTCACTCCCAGCCATAGGTCCCCAGACAAATACCTCGGCCCGTTTCCCTGGCAAACAAAAGTAAGCTGCCCCGCTTCTGGATGGCAGATTGCAGGAGCCACTTGGTACAATCAAACCAGCCCAACTTGACACTGGTGCCACCTTGGCTCTGGGAACCATGCTGCGTAACCCGGATTCTAAGACCACAGGCAGCCACTGCCAGCCACAGGCCTCCAAACAAAATCAACGGCGCTTTTCCCTGGAAAACAAAACTCGCCTGACAACTTTTAGATGGCAGATTGCAGGAGCCAGTTGGTACCATCAAACCAGCCCAACTTGGCACTGGTGCCACCTTGGGTCTGGGAACCATCCTGCCTATTGTTGCTTTTCAGGAGCCAGCCGGTCACTTCTAGCCCTAGGCCCCCAGTCATAAACCTCGGCCCGTTTCCCTGGCACACAAATGTAAGCTACCCCGCTTCAGGATGGCAGATTGCAGGAGCCACTTTTCACCATCAAACCAGCCCGACGTGGCACTGGTGCCACCTCCGGTCTGGGAACCATCCTGCGTATCGTGTGTTCTAAGGAGCCAGCCGGCCACTCCCACCCACAGTCCCCCAAACACAAACAACGGCGCTTTTCCCTGGAAAACAAAACTGGCCTGCCAACTTTTTGATGGCAGATTGCAGGAGCCACTTGGTACTATCAAACCAGCCCAACTTGGCACTGGTGCCACCATGGGTCTGGTAACCATCCTGCCTATCGTAGCTTTTCAGGAGCCAGGCGGTCACTCCCAGCCATAGGCCCCCAGACACAAACCTCGGCCCGTTTCCCTGGCAAACAAAAGTAAGCTGCCCCGCTTCTGCATGGCAGATTGCAGGTGCTATTTAGTACTATCAAACCAGCCCGACTTGGCACTGGTGCCACCTCTGGTCTGGGAACCATCCTGCCTATCGTGGATTTTCAGGCGCCAGACGGCCACTATCAGCCATATGCCCCCAAAAACAAACCACGGCCCTTTTCTCTGGTAAACAAAACTCAACTGCCCCTCTTCTGGATGGCAAATTTTAGGACGCACTTTGTACTACGAATACCGCCCGACTTGGCACTGGTGCCACCTTGGGTCAGGGAACCATCCTGCCTATCGTAGCTTTTTAAGGAGCCAGCAGGCCACGCCCAGCCATATAGCCCCAAAAACAAACCACGGACCATTTCTCTTGGAAACAAAAATCCGCTGCCCCGCGTCAGGATGGCAGATTGCAGGAGCTATTTAGTATTATCAAACCAGCCCGACTTGGCACTGGTGCCACCATCGGTCTGGTCACCATCCTGCCTATCGTAGCTTTTCAGGAGCCAGCCGGTCACTCTCAGCCATAGGCCCCAAACACAAACCACGGCCCTTTTCTCTGGAAAACAAAATTCAACTGCCCCTCTTCTGGATGGCAGATTGCAGGAGCCACTGGGTACTATGAAACCAGCCCTACTTGGAACTGGTGCCACCTTGGGTCTGGGAACCATGCTGCGTATCATGGATTTTCAGGAGCCAGCCGTCCACTGCCAGCCACAGGCCCCGAAACACACACAACGGCGCTTTTCCCTGGAAAACAAAACTCGCCTGCCAACTTTTTGATGGCAGATTGCAGGAGCCACTTGGTACTATCAAACCAGCCCAACTTGGCACTGGTGCCACCATGGGTCTGGTCACCATCCTGCCTATCGTAGCTTTTCAGGAGCCAGGCGGTCACTCCCAGCCATAGGCCCCCAGACACAAACCTCGGCCCGTTTCCCTGGCAAACAAAAGTAAGCTGCCCCGCTTCTGGATGGCAGATTGCAGGATCCACTTGTTATTATCAAACCAGCCCGACTTGGTACTGGTGCCACCTCTGGTCTGGGAACCATCCTGGGTATCGTGGATCCTAAGGAGCCAGCCGGCCACTCCCAGCCACAGGCCCCCAAACAAAAACAACGACGCTTTTCCCTGGAAAACAAAACTCGCCTGCCAACTTTTTGATGGCAGATTGCAGGAACCACTTGGTACTATCAAACCAGCCCGACTTGGCACTGGTGCCACCTTGGGTCTGGGAACCATGCTGCGTATTGTGGATTCTAAGGAGCCAGCCGGCCACTCCAGCCACAGGCCCGCAGACACAAACAACGGCGCTTTTCCCTGGAAAACAAAACTCGCCTGCCAACATTTTGATGGCAGAGTGCAGGAGCCACTTGGTACTATGAAATCAGCCGAACATGGCACTGGTGCCACCATGGGTCTGGTCACCATCCTGCCTATCGTAGCTTTTCAGGAGCCAGCCGGTCACTCCCAGCCATAGGCCCCCAGACACAAAGCTCGGCCCGTTTCCCTGGCAAACAAAAGTAAGCTGCCCCGCTTCTGGATGGTAGATTGCAGGAACCACTTGGTACTATCAAACCAGCCCAACTTGGGACTGGTGCCACCTTGGGTCTGGGAACCATCCTGCGTATCGTGGATTCTAAGGAGCCAGCCGGCCACTCCCAGCCACAGGCCCCCAAACACAAACAACGACGCTTTTCCCTGGAAAACAAAACTCGCCTGCCAACTTTTTGATGGCAGATTGCAGGAACCACTTGGTACTATCAAACCAGCCCGACTTGGCACTGGTGCCACCTTGGGTCTGGGAACCATCCTGCGTATCGTGGATTCTAAGGAGCCAGCCGGTCACTCCAAGCCACAGGCCCGCAGAAAAAAACAACGGCGCTTTTCCCTGGAAAACAAAACTCGCCTGCCGACTTTTTGATGGCAGATTGCAGGAGCCACTTGGTACTATGAAATCAGCCGAACATGGCACTGGTGCCACCATGGGTCTGGTCACCATCCTGCCTATCGTAGCTTTTCAGGAGCCAGCCGGTCACTCCCAGCCATAGGCCCCCTGACACAAAGCTCGGCCCGTTTCCCTGGCAAACAAAAGTAAGCTGCCCCGCTTCTGGATGGCAGATTGCAGGACGCACTTGGTACTATAAAACCAGCCCGACTTGGCACTGGTGCCACCTCAGGTCTGGGAACCATCCTGCGTATCGTGGATTCTAAGGAGCCAGCCGGCCACTCCCAGCCACAGGCCCCAAAATACACACAACGGCGCTTTTCCCTGGAAAACAAAACTCGCCTGCCAACATTTTGATGGCAGATTGCAGGAGCCACTTGGTACTATCAAACCAGCCCAACTTGGCACTGGTGCCACCATGGGTCTGGTCACCATCCTGCCTATCGTAGCTTTTCAGGAGCCAGCCGCTCACTCCCAGCCATAGGCCCCCAGAAAAAAACCTCGGTCCGTTTCCCTGGAAAACAAAAGTAAGCTGCCCCGCTTCTGGATGGCAGATTGCAGGAGCCACTTGGTGCTATCAAACCAGCCCGACTTGGCACTGGTGCCACCTTGGGTCTGGGAACCATCCTGCGTATCCTGTGTTCTAAGGAGCCAGCCGGCCACTCCCAGCCACAGTCCCCCAAACACAAACAACGGCGCTTTTCCCTGGAAAACAAAACTGACCTGCCAACTTTTTGATGGCAGATTGCAGGAGCCACTTGGTACTATCAAACCAGCCCAACTTGGCACTGGTGCCACCATGGGTCTGGTCACCATCCTGCCTATCGTAGCTTTTCAGGAGCCAGCCGGTCACTCCCAGCCATAGGTCCCCAGACAAATACCTCGGCCCGTTTCCCTGGCAAACAAAAGTAAGCTGCCCCGCTTCTGGATGGCAGATTGCAGGAGCCACTTGGTACAATCAAACCAGCCCAACTTGACACTGGTGCCACCTTGGCTCTGGGAACCATGCTGCGTAACCCGGATTCTAAGACCACAGGCAGCCACTGCCAGCCACAGGCCTCCAAACAAAATCAACGGCGCTTTTCCCTGGAAAACAAAACTCGCCTGACAACTTTTAGATGGCAGATTGCAGGAGCCAGTTGGTACCATCAAACCAGCCCAACTTGGCACTGGTGCCACCTTGGGTCTGGGAACCATCCTGCCTATTGTTGCTTTTCAGGAGCCAGCCGGTCACTTCTAGCCCTAGGCCCCCAGTCATAAACCTCGGCCCGTTTCCCTGGCACACAAATGTAAGCTACCCCGCTTCAGGATGGCAGATTGCAGGAGCCACTTTTCACCATCAAACCAGCCCGACGTGGCACTGGTGCCACCTCCGGTCTGGGAACCATCCTGCGTATCGTGTGTTCTAAGGAGCCAGCCGGCCACTCCCACCCACAGTCCCCCAAACACAAACAACGGCGCTTTTCCCTGGAAAACAAAACTGGCCTGCCAACTTTTTGATGGCAGATTGCAGGAGCCACTTGGTACTATCAAACCAGCCCAACTTGGCACTGGTGCCACCATGGGTCTGGTAACCATCCTGCCTATCGTAGCTTTTCAGGAGCCAGGCGGTCACTCCCAGCCATAGGCCCCCAGACACAAACCTCGGCCCGTTTCCCTGGCAAACAAAAGTAAGCTGCCCCGCTTCTGCATGGCAGATTGCAGGTGCTATTTAGTACTATCAAACCAGCCCGACTTGGCACTGGTGCCACCTCTGGTCTGGGAACCATCCTGCCTATCGTGGATTTTCAGGCGCCAGACGGCCACTATCAGCCATATGCCCCCAAAAACAAACCACGGCCCTTTTCTCTGGTAAACAAAACTCAACTGCCCCTCTTCTGGATGGCAAATTTTAGGACGCACTTTGTACTACGAATACCGCCCGACTTGGCACTGGTGCCACCTTGGGTCAGGGAACCATCCTGCCTATCGTAGCTTTTTAAGGAGCCAGCAGGCCACGCCCAGCCATATAGCCCCAAAAAAAAACCACGGACCATTTCTCTTGGAAACAAAAATCCGCTGCCCCGCGTCAGGATGGCAGATTGCAGGAGCTATTTAGTATTATCAAACCAGCCCGACTTGGCACTGGTGCCACCATCGGTCTGGTCACCATCCTGCCTATCGTAGCTTTTCAGGAGCCAGCCGGTCACTCTCAGCCATAGGCCCCAAACACAAACCACGGCCCTTTTCTCTGGAAAACAAAATTCAACTGCCCCTCTTCTGGATGGCAGATTGCAGGAGCCACTGGGTACTATGAAACCAGCCCTACTTGGAACTGGTGCCACCTTGGGTCTGGGAACCATGCTGCGTATCATGGATTTTCAGGAGCCAGCCGTCCACTGCCAGCCACAGGCCCCGAAACACACACAACGGCGCTTTTCCCTGGAAAACAAAACTCGCCTGCCAACTTTTTGATGGCAGATTGCAGGAGCCACTTGGTACTATCAAACCAGCCCAACTTGGCACTGGTGCCACCATGGGTCTGGTCACCATCCTGCCTATCGTAGCTTTTCAGGAGCCAGGCGGTCACTCCCAGCCATAGGCCCCCAGACACAAACCTCGGCCCGTTTCCCTGGCAAACAAAAGTAAGCTGCCCCGCTTCTGGATGGCAGATTGCAGGATCCACTTGTTATTATCAAACCAGCCCGACTTGGTACTGGTGCCACCTCTGGTCTGGGAACCATCCTGGGTATCGTGGATCCTAAGGAGCCAGCCGGCCACTCCCAGCCACAGGCCCCCAAACAAAAACAACGACGCTTTTCCCTGGAAAACAAAACTCGCCTGCCAACTTTTTGATGGCAGATTGCAGGAACCACTTGGTACTATCAAACCAGCCCGACTTGGCACTGGTGCCACCTTGGGTCTGGGAACCATGCTGCGTATTGTGGATTCTAAGGAGCCAGCCGGCCACTCCAGCCACAGGCCCGCAGACACAAACAACGGCGCTTTTCCCTGGAAAACAAAACTCGCCTGCCAACATTTTGATGGCAGAGTGCAGGAGCCACTTGGTACTATGAAATCAGCCGAACATGGCACTGGTGCCACCATGGGTCTGGTCACCATCCTGCCTATCGTAGCTTTTCAGGAGCCAGCCGGTCACTCCCAGCCATAGGCCCCCAGACACAAAGCTCGGCCCGTTTCCCTGGCAAACAAAAGTAAGCTGCCCCGCTTCTGGATGGTAGATTGCAGGAACCACTTGGTACTATCAAACCAGCCCAACTTGGGACTGGTGCCACCTTGGGTCTGGGAACCATCCTGCGTATCGTGGATTCTAAGGAGCCAGCCGGCCACTCCCAGCCACAGGCCCCCAAACACAAACAACGACGCTTTTCCCTGGAAAACAAAACTCGCCTGCCAACTTTTTGATGGCAGATTGCAGGAACCACTTGGTACTATCAAACCAGCCCGACTTGGCACTGGTGCCACCTTGGGTCTGGGAACCATCCTGCGTATCGTGGATTCTAAGGAGCCAGCCGGTCACTCCAAGCCACAGGCCCGCAGAAAAAAACAACGGCGCTTTTCCCTGGAAAACAAAACTCGCCTGCCGACTTTTTGATGGCAGATTGCAGGAGCCACTTGGTACTATGAAATCAGCCGAACATGGCACTGGTGCCACCATGGGTCTGGTCACCATCCTGCCTATCGTAGCTTTTCAGGAGCCAGCCGGTCACTCCCAGCCATAGGCCCCCTGACACAAAGCTCGGCCCGTTTCCCTGGCAAACAAAAGTAAGCTGCCCCGCTTCTGGATGGCAGATTGCAGGACGCACTTGGTACTATAAAACCAGCCCGACTTGGCACTGGTGCCACCTCAGGTCTGGGAACCATCCTGCGTATCGTGGATTCTAAGGAGCCAGCCGGCCACTCCCAGCCACAGGCCCCAAAATACACACAACGGCGCTTTTCCCTGGAAAACAAAACTCGCCTGCCAACATTTTGATGGCAGATTGCAGGAGCCACTTGGTACTATCAAACCAGCCCAACTTGGCACTGGTGCCACCATGGGTCTGGTCACCATCCTGCCTATCGTAGCTTTTCAGGAGCCAGCCGCTCACTCCCAGCCATAGGCCCCCAGAAAAAAACCTCGGTCCGTTTCCCTGGAAAACAAAAGTAAGCTGCCCCGCTTCTGGATGGCAGATTGCAGGAGCCACTTGGTGCTATCAAACCAGCCCGACTTGGCACTGGTGCCACCTTGGGTCTGGGAACCATCCTGCGTATCCTGTGTTCTAAGGAGCCAGCCGGCCACTCCCAGCCACAGTCCCCCAAACACAAACAACGGCGCTTTTCCCTGGAAAACAAAACTGACCTGCCAACTTTTTGATGGCAGATTGCAGGAGCCACTTGGTACTATCAAACCAGCCCAACTTGGCACTGGTGCCACCATGGGTCTGGTCACCATCCTGCCTATCGTAGCTTTTCAGGAGCCAGCCGGTCACTCCCAGCCATAGGTCCCCAGACAAATACCTCGGCCCGTTTCCCTGGCAAACAAAAGTAAGCTGCCCCGCTTCTGGATGGCAGATTGCAGGAGCCACTTGGTACAATCAAACCAGCCCAACTTGACACTGGTGCCACCTTGGCTCTGGGAACCATGCTGCGTAACCCGGATTCTAAGACCACAGGCAGCCACTGCCAGCCACAGGCCTCCAAACAAAATCAACGGCGCTTTTCCCTGGAAAACAAAACTCGCCTGACAACTTTTAGATGGCAGATTGCAGGAGCCAGTTGGTACCATCAAACCAGCCCAACTTGGCACTGGTGCCACCTTGGGTCTGGGAACCATCCTGCCTATTGTTGCTTTTCAGGAGCCAGCCGGTCACTTCTAGCCCTAGGCCCCCAGTCATAAACCTCGGCCCGTTTCCCTGGCACACAAATGTAAGCTACCCCGCTTCAGGATGGCAGATTGCAGGAGCCACTTTTCACCATCAAACCAGCCCGACGTGGCACTGGTGCCACCTCCGGTCTGGGAACCATCCTGCGTATCGTGGATCCTAAGGAGCCAGCCGGCCACTCCCAGCCACAGGCCCCCAAACAAAAACAACGACGCTTTTCCCTGGAAAACAAAACTCGCCTGACAACTTTTTGATGGCAGATTGCAGGAACCACTTGGTACTATCAAACCAGCCCAACTTGGCACTGGTGCCACCTTGGGTCTGGGAACCATGCTGCGTATTGTGGATTCTAAGGAGCCAGCCGGCCACTCCAGCCACAGGCCCGCAGACACAAACAACGGCGCTTTTCCCTGGAAAACAAAACTCGCCTGCCAACATTTTGATGGCAGAGTGCAGGAGCCACTTGGTACTATGAAATCAGCCGAACATGGCACTGGTGCCACCATGGGTCTGGTCACCATCCTGCCTATCGTAGCTTTTCAGGAGCCAGCCGGTCACTCCCAGCCATAGGCCCCCAGACACAAAGCTCGGCCCGTTTCCCTGGCAAACAAAAGTAAGCTGCCCCGCTTCTGGATGGTAGATTGCAGGAACCACTTGGTACTATCAAACCAGCCCAACTTGGGACTGGTGCCACCTTGGGTCTGGGAACCATCCTGCGTATCGTGGATTCTAAGGAGCCAGCCGGCCACTCCCAGCCACAGGCCCCCAAACACAAACAACGACGCTTTTCCCTGGAAAACAAAACTCGCCTGCCAACTTTTTGATGGCAGATTGCAGGAACCACTTGGTACTATCAAACCAGCCCGACTTGGCACTGGTGCCACCTTGGGTCTGGGAACCATCCTGCGTATCGTGGATTCTAAGGAGCCAGCCGGTCACTCCAAGCCACAGGCCCGCAGAAAAAAACAACGGCGCTTTTCCCTGGAAAACAAAACTCGCCTGCCGACTTTTTGATGGCAGATTGCAGGAGCCACTTGGTACTATGAAATCAGCCGAACATGGCACTGGTGCCACCATGGGTCTGGTCACCATCCTGCCTATCGTAGCTTTTCAGGAGCCAGCCGGTCACTCCCAGCCATAGGCCCCCTGACACAAAGCTCGGCCCGTTTCCCTGGCAAACAAAAGTAAGCTGCCCCGCTTCTGGATGGCAGATTGCAGGACGCACTTGGTACTATAAAACCAGCCCGACTTGGCACTGGTGCCACCTCAGGTCTGGGAACCATCCTGCGTATCGTGGATTCTAAGGAGCCAGCCGGCCACTCCCAGCCACAGGCCCCAAAATACACACAACGGCGCTTTTCCCTGGAAAACAAAACTCGCCTGCCAACATTTTGATGGCAGATTGCAGGAGCCACTTGGTACTATCAAACCAGCCCAACTTGGCACTGGTGCCACCATGGGTCTGGTCACCATCCTGCCTATCGTAGCTTTTCAGGAGCCAGCCGCTCACTCCCAGCCATAGGCCCCCAGAAAAAAACCTCGGTCCGTTTCCCTGGAAAACAAAAGTAAGCTGCCCCGCTTCTGGATGGCAGATTGCAGGAGCCACTTGGTGCTATCAAACCAGCCCGACTTGGCACTGGTGCCACCTTGGGTCTGGGAACCATCCTGCGTATCCTGTGTTCTAAGGAGCCAGCCGGCCACTCCCAGCCACAGTCCCCCAAACACAAACAACGGCGCTTTTCCCTGGAAAACAAAACTGACCTGCCAACTTTTTGATGGCAGATTGCAGGAGCCACTTGGTACTATCAAACCAGCCCAACTTGGCACTGGTGCCACCATGGGTCTGGTCACCATCCTGCCTATCGTAGCTTTTCAGGAGCCAGCCGGTCACTCCCAGCCATAGGTCCCCAGACAAATACCTCGGCCCGTTTCCCTGGCAAACAAAAGTAAGCTGCCCCGCTTCTGGATGGCAGATTGCAGGAGCCACTTGGTACAATCAAACCAGCCCAACTTGACACTGGTGCCACCTTGGCTCTGGGAACCATGCTGCGTAACCCGGATTCTAAGACCACAGGCAGCCACTGCCAGCCACAGGCCTCCAAACAAAATCAACGGCGCTTTTCCCTGGAAAACAAAACTCGCCTGACAACTTTTAGATGGCAGATTGCAGGAGCCAGTTGGTACCATCAAACCAGCCCAACTTGGCACTGGTGCCACCTTGGGTCTGGGAACCATCCTGCCTATTGTTGCTTTTCAGGAGCCAGCCGGTCACTTCTAGCCCTAGGCCCCCAGTCATAAACCTCGGCCCGTTTCCCTGGCACACAAATGTAAGCTACCCCGCTTCAGGATGGCAGATTGCAGGAGCCACTTTTCACCATCAAACCAGCCCGACGTGGCACTGGTGCCACCTCCGGTCTGGGAACCATCCTGCGTATCGTGTGTTCTAAGGAGCCAGCCGGCCACTCCCACCCACAGTCCCCCAAACACAAACAACGGCGCTTTTCCCTGGAAAACAAAACTGGCCTGCCAACTTTTTGATGGCAGATTGCAGGAGCCACTTGGTACTATCAAACCAGCCCAACTTGGCACTGGTGCCACCATGGGTCTGGTAACCATCCTGCCTATCGTAGCTTTTCAGGAGCCAGGCGGTCACTCCCAGCCATAGGCCCCCAGACACAAACCTCGGCCCGTTTCCCTGGCAAACAAAAGTAAGCTGCCCCGCTTCTGCATGGCAGATTGCAGGTGCTATTTAGTACTATCAAACCAGCCCGACTTGGCACTGGTGCCACCTCTGGTCTGGGAACCATCCTGCCTATCGTGGATTTTCAGGCGCCAGACGGCCACTATCAGCCATATGCCCCCAAAAACAAACCACGGCCCTTTTCTCTGGTAAACAAAACTCAACTGCCCCTCTTCTGGATGGCAAATTTTAGGACGCACTTTGTACTACGAATACCGCCCGACTTGGCACTGGTGCCACCTTGGGTCAGGGAACCATCCTGCCTATCGTAGCTTTTTAAGGAGCCAGCAGGCCACGCCCAGCCATATAGCCCCAAAAACAAACCACGGACCATTTCTCTTGGAAACAAAAATCCGCTGCCCCGCGTCAGGATGGCAGATTGCAGGAGCTATTTAGTATTATCAAACCAGCCCGACTTGGCACTGGTGCCACCATCGGTCTGGTCACCATCCTGCCTATCGTAGCTTTTCAGGAGCCAGCCGGTCACTCTCAGCCATAGGCCCCAAACACAAACCACGGCCCTTTTCTCTGGAAAACAAAATTCAACTGCCCCTCTTCTGGATGGCAGATTGCAGGAGCCACTGGGTACTATGAAACCAGCCCTACTTGGAACTGGTGCCACCTTGGGTCTGGGAACCATGCTGCGTATCATGGATTTTCAGGAGCCAGCCGTCCACTGCCAGCCACAGGCCCCGAAACACACACAACGGCGCTTTTCCCTGGAAAACAAAACTCGCCTGCCAACTTTTTGATGGCAGATTGCAGGAGCCACTTGGTACTATCAAACCAGCCCAACTTGGCACTGGTGCCACCATGGGTCTGGTCACCATCCTGCCTATCGTAGTTTTTCAGGAGCCAGCCGGTCACTCCCAGCCATAGGCCCCCAGACACAAACCTCGGCCCGTTTCCCTGGCAAACAAAAGTAAGCTGCCCCGCTTCTGGATGGCAGATTGCAGGATCCACTTGTTATTATCAAACCAGCCCGACTTGGTACTGGTGCCACCTCTGGTCTGGGAACCATCCTGGGTATCGTGGATCCTAAGGAGCCAGCCGGCCACTCCCAGCCACAGGCCCCCAAACAAAAACAACGGCGATTTTCCCTGGAAAACAAAACTCGCCTGACAACTTTTTGATGGCAGATTGCAGGAACCACTTGGTACTATCAAACCAGCCCAACTTGGCACTGGTGCCACCTTGGGTCTGGGAACCATGCTGCGTATTGTGGATTCTAAGGAGCCAGCCGGCCACTCCAGCCACAGGCCCGCAGACACAAACAACGGCGCTTTTCCCTGGAAAACAAAACTCGCCTGCCAACATTTTGATGGCAGAGTGCAGGAGCCACTTGGTACTATGAAATCAGCCGAACATGGCACTGGTGCCACCATGGGTCTGGTCACCATCCTGCCTATCGTAGCCTTTCAGGAGGCAGCCGGTCACTCCCAGCCATAGGCCCCCAGACACAAACCTCGGCCCGTTTCCCTGGCCAACAAAAGTAAGCTGCCCCGCTTCTGGATGGCAGATTGCAGGAACCACTTGGTACTATCAAACCAGCCCAACTTGGGACTGGTGCCACCTTGGGTCTGGGAACCATCCTGCGTATCGTGGATTCTAAGGAGCCAGCCGGCCACTCCCAGCCACAGGCCCCCAAACACAAACAACGACGCTTTTCCCTGGAAAACAAAACTCGCCTGCCAACTTTTTGATGGCAGATTGCAGGAACCACTTGGTACTATCAAACCAGCCCGACTTGGCACTGGTGCCACCTTGGGTCTGGGAACCATCCTGCGTATCGTGGATTCTAAGGAGCCAGCCGGTCACTCCAGCCACAGGCCCGCAGACACAAACAACGGCGCTTTTCCCTGGAAAACAAAACTCGCCTGCCGACTTTTTGATGGCAGATTGCAGGAGCCACTTGGTACTATGAAATCAGCCGAACATGGCACTGGTGCCACCATGGGTCTGGTCACCATCCTGCCTATCGTAGCTTTTCAGGAGCCAGACGGTCACTCCCAGCCATAGGCCCCCTGACACAAAGCTCGGCCCGTTTCCCTGGCAAACAAAAGTAAGCTGCCCCGCTTCTGGATGGCAGATTGCAGGACGCACTTGGTACTATAAAACCAGCCCGACTTGGCACTGGTGCCACCTCAGGTCTGGGAACCATCCTGCGTATCGTGGATTCTAAGGAGCCAGCCGGCCACTCCCAGCCACAGGCCCCCAAACACAAACAACGGCGCTTTTCCCTGGAAAACAAAACTCGCCTGCCGACATTTTGATGGCAGATTGCAGGAGCCACTTGGTACTATCAAACCAGCCCAACTTGGCACTGGTGCCACCATGGGTCTGGTCACCATCCTGCCTATCGTAGCTTTTCAGGAGCCAGCCGGTCACTCCCAGCCATAGGCCCCGAGACACAAAGCTCGGACCGTTTCCCTGGCAAACAAAAGTAAGCTGCCCTGCTTCTGGATGGCAGATTGCAGGAGCCACTTTGCACCATCATACTAGCCCAACTTGGCACTGGTGCCACCTCTGGTCTGGGAACCATGCTGCGTATCGTGGATTCTAAGGAGCCAGCCGGCCACTCCCAGCCACAGGCCCCCAAACACAAACAACGGCGTTTTTCCTGGAAAACAAAACTCGACTGCCAAATTTGATGGCAGATTGCAGGAGCTACTTGGTACTATCAAATCAGCCCAACTTGCCACTGGTGCCACCTCTGGTCGGGTCACCATCCTGCCTATCGTAGCTTTTCAGGAGCCAGGCGGTCACTCCCAGCCATAGGCCCCCAGACAAAAACCTCGGCCCGTTTCCCTGGCAAACAAAAGTCAGCTGCCCCGCTTCTGGATGGCAGATTGCAGGAACCACTTGGTACTATAAAACCAGCCCGACTTGGCACTGGTGCCACCTCTGGTCTGGGAACCATGCTGCGTATCGGGGATTCTAAGGAGCCAGCCGGCCACTCCCAGCCAAAGGCCCCCAAACACAAACAACGGCGCTTTTCCCTGGAAAACAAAACTCGCCTGCCAACTTTTTGATGGCAGATTGCAGGAGCCACTTGGTACTATCAAACCAGCTCAACTTGGCACTGGTGCCACCATGGGTCTGGTCACCATCCTGCCTATCTTAGCTTTTCAGGACCTAGCCGGTCACTACCAGTCATAGGCTCGCAGACACAAAGCTCGGCCCGTTTCCCTGGCAAACAAAAGTAAGCTGCCCCGCTTCTGGATGGCAGATTGCAGGAGCCACTTGGTACTATCAAACCAGCCCAACTTGGCACTGGTGCCACCTTGGATCTGGGAACCATCCTGCGTATCGTGGATTCTAAGGAGCCAGCCGGTCACTCCCAGCCACAGGCCCCCAAACACAAACCACAGCGCTTTTCCCTGGAAAACTAAACCCGCCTGCCAACATTTTGATGGCAGATTGCAGGAGCCACTTGCTACTATCAAATCAGTCCAACTTGGCACTGGTGCCACCATGGGTCTGGTCACCATCCTGCCTATCGTAGCTTTTCAGGAGCCAGCCGGTCACTCCCAGCCATAGGCCCCCAGACACAAACCTCGGCCCGTTTCCCTGGCAAACAAAAGTAAGCTGCCCCGCTTCTGGATGGCAGATTGTAGGACGCACTTGGTACTATCAAACCAGCCCGACTTGGCACTGGTGCCACCTCTGGTCTGGGAACCATGGTGCGTATCGTGGATTCTAAGGAGCCAGCCGGCCACTCCCCGCCATAGGCACCCAAACACAAACAACGGCGCTTTTCCCTGGAAAACAAAACTCGCCTGCCAACATTTTGATGGCAGATTGCAGGAGCCACTTGGTACTATCAAACCAGCTCAACTTGGCACTGGTGCCACCATGGGTCTGCTCACCATCCTGCCTATCGTAGCTTTTCAGGAGCCAGACGGTCATTCCCAGCCATAGGCCCCCAGACAAAAACTCGGCCCGTTTCCCTGGCAAACAAAAGTAAGCTGCCCCGCTTCTGGATGGCAGATTGCAGGAGCCACTTTGCACCATCAAACTAGCCCGACTTGGCACTGGTGCCACCTTGGGTCTGGGAACCATCCTGCGTATCGTGGATTCTAAGGAGCCAGCCGGCCACTCCCAGCCATAGGCCCCCAAACACAAACAACGGCGCTTTTCCCTGGAAAACAAAACTCGCCTGCCAAATTTTGACGGCAGACTGCAGGAGCCACTTGGTACTATCAAATCAGCCCAACTTGGGACTGGTGCCACCATGGGTCTGGTCACCATCCTGCCTATCGTAGCTTTTCAGGAGGCAGCCGGTCACTCCCAGCCATAGGCCACCAGACAAAAACCTCGGCCCGTTTCCCTGGCAAACAAAAGTAAGCTGCCCTGCTTCTGGATGGCAGATTGCAGGAACCACTTGGTACTATCAAACCAGCCCGACTTGGCACTGGTGCCTCCTTGGGTCTGGATACCATGCTGCGTATCGTGGATTCTAAGGAGCCAGCCGGCCACTCCCAGCCACAGGCCCCCAAACACAAACAACGGCGCTTTTCCCTGGAAAACAAAACTCTCCTGCCAACTTTTTGATGGGAGATTGCAGGAGCCACTTGGTTTTATCAAATCAGACCAACTTGGCACTGGTGCCACCATGGGTCTGGTCACCATCCTGCCTATCGTAGCTTTTCAGGAGCCAGCCGGTCACTCCCAGCCATAGGCCCCCAGACAGAAATCTCGGCCCGTTTCCCTGACAAACAAAAGTAAGTTATCCCGCTTCTGGATGGCAGATTGCAGGAACCACTTGGTACTATCAAACCAGCCCGACTTGGCACTGGTGCCACCTCTGGTCTGGGAACCATCCTGCGTATCGTGGATTCTAATTAGCCATCCGTCCACTCCCAGCCACAGGCCCCCAAACAAAAACAACGGCGCTTTTCCCTGGAAAACAAAACTCGTCTGCCAACTTTTTGATGGCAGATTGCCAGAGCCACTTGGTACTATCAAACCAGCCCAACTTGGCACTGGTGCCACCTTGGGTCTGGGAACCATGCTGCGTATCGTGGATTATAAGGCGCCAGCCGGCCACTCCCAGCCACAGGCCCCCAAACACAAACCACAGCGCTTTTCCCTGGAAAACAAAATTCGCCGGCCAACTTTTTGATGGCAGATTGCAGGAGCCACTTGGTACTATCAAATCATCCCAACTTGGCACTGGTGCCACCATGGGTCTGGTCACCATCCTGCCTATCGTAGCTTTTCAGGAGCCAGCCGGTCACTCCCAGCCATAGGCGCCCAGACACAAAGCTCTGCCCTTTTCCCTGGCAAACCAAAGTAAGCTGCCCCGCTTCTGGATGGCAGATTGCAGGAACCAGTTTTCACCATCAAATAGCCCGACTTGGAACTGGTGCCACCTCTGGTCTGGGAACCATGCTGCGTATCGTGGATTCTAAGGAGCCAGCCGGCCACTCCCAGCCACAGGCCCCCAAACACAAACAACGGCGCTTTTCCCTGGAAAACAAAACTCGCCTGCCAACTTTTTGATGGCAGATTGCAGGAGACACTTGGTACTATCAAATAAGCCCAACTTGGCACTGGTGCCACCATGGGTCTGGTCACCATCCTGCCTATCGTAGCTTTTCAGGAGCCAGCCGGTCACTCCCAGCCATAGGCTCCCAGACAAAAACCTCGGCCCGTTTCCCTGGCAAACAAAAGTAAGCTGCCCCGCTTCTGGATGGCAGATTGCAGGAACCACTTGGTACTATAAAACCAGCCCGACTTGGCACTGGTGCCACCTCTGGTCTGGGAACCATGCTGCGTATCGTGGATTCTAAGGAGCCAGCCGGCCACTCCCAGCCAAAGGCCCCCAAACACAAACAACGGCGCTTTTCCCTGGAAAACAAAACTCGCCTGCCAACTTTTTGATGGCAGATTGCAGGAGCCACTTGGTACTATCAAACCAGCCCAACTTGGCACTTGTGCCACCATGGGTCTGGTCACCATCCTGCCTATCTTAGCTTTTCAGGACCTAGCCGGTCACTCCCTGCCATAGGCCCCCAGACACAAAACTCGACCCGTTTCCCTGGCAAACAAAAGTAAGCTGCCCCGCTTCTGGATGGCAGATTGTAGGACGCACTTGGTACTATCAAACCAGCCCGACTTGGCACTGGTGCCACCTTGGGTCTGGGAACCATCCTGCGTATCGTGGATTCTAAGGAGCCAGCCGGCCACTCCCAGCCATAGGCACCCAAACACAAACAACGGCGCTTTTCCCTGGAAAACAAACCTCGCCTGCCAACTTTTTGATGGCAGATTGCAGGAGCCACTTGGTGCTATCAAACCAGCCCAACTTGGCACTTGTGCCACCATGGGTCTGCTCACCATCCTGCCTATCGTAGCTTTTCAGGAGCCAACCGCTCACTCCCAGCCATAGGCCCCCAGACAAAATGCTCGGCCCGTTTCCCTGGCAAACAAAAGTAAGCTGCCCCGCTTCTGGATGGCAGATTGCAGGACGCACTTGGTACTATAAAACCAGGACGACTTGGCACTGGTGCCACCTCAGGTCTGGGAACCATCCTGCGTATCGTGGATTCTAAGGAGCCAGCCGGCCACTCCCAGCCACAGGCCCCCAAACACAAACAACGGCGCTTTTCCCTGGAAAACAAAACTCGCCTGCCGACATTTTGATGGCAGATTGCAGGAGCCACTTGGTACTATCAAACCAGCCCAACTTGGCACTGGTGCCACCATGGGTCTGGTCACCATCCTGCCTATCGTAGCTTTTCAGGAGCCAGACGGTCACTCCCAGCCATAGGCCCCGAGACACAAAGCTCGGACCGTTTCCCTGGCAAACAAAAGTAAGCTGCCCCGCTTCTGGATGGCAGATTGCAGGAGCCACTTTGCACCATCATACTAGCCCGACTTGGCACTGGTGCCACCTTGGGTCTGGGAACCATCCTGCGTATCGTGGATTCTAAGCAGCCAGCCGGCCACTCCCAGCCACAGGCCCCCAAACACAAACAACGGCGCTTTTCCCTGGAAAATAAAAACTCGCCTGCCAAATTTTGACGGCAGATTGCAGGAGCCACTTGGTACTATCAAATCAGCCCAACTTGGGACTGGTGCCACCATGGGTCTGGTCACCATCCTGCCTATCGTAGCTTTTCAGGAGCCAGCCGGTCACTCCCAGCCATAGGCCCCCAGACAAAAACCTCGGCCCGTTTCCCTGGCAAACAATAGTAAGCTGCCCTGCTTCTGGATGGCAGATTGCAGGAACCACTTGGTACTATCAAACCAGCGCAACTTGGTACTGGTGCCACCTTGGGTCTGGATACCATGCTGCGTATCGTGGATTCTAAGGAGCCAGCCGGCCACTCCCGGCCACAGGCCCCCAAACACAAACAACGGCGCTTTTCCCTGGAAAACAAAATTCTCCTGCCAACTTTTTGATGGCAGATTGCAGGAGCCACTTGGTTTTATCAAATCAGCCCAACTTGGCACTGGTGCCACCATGGGTCTGGTCACCATCCTGCCTATCGTAGCTTTTCAGGAGCCAGCCGGTCACTCCCCGCCATAGGCCCCCAGACAAAAAGCTCGGCACGTTTCCCTGGCAAACAAAAGTAAGCTGCCCCGCTTCTGGATGGCAGATTGCAGGAGCCACTTTGCACCATCAAACTAGCCCGTCTTGGCACTGGTGCCACCTCTGGTCTGGGAACCATCCTGCGTATCGTGGATTCTAATTAGCCACCCGGCCACTCCCAGCCACAGGCCCCCAAACACAAACAACGGCGCTTTTCCCTGGAAAACAAAACTCGCCTGCCAACTTTTTGATGGCAGATTACAGGAGCCACTTGGTACTATCAAACCAGCCCAACTTGGCACTGGTGCCACCATGGGTCTGGTCACCATCCTGCCTATCGTAACTTTTCAGGACCTAGCCGGTCACTCCCAGCCATAGGTCCCCAGTCACAAACCTCGGCCCGTTTCCCTGGCAAACAAAAGTAAGCTGCCCCGCTTCTGGATGGCAGATTGCAGGTGCCACTTGGTACTATCAAACCAGCCCAACTTGGCACTGGTGCCACCTCTGGTCTTGGACCCATCCTGCGTATCGTGGATTCTAAGGAGCCAGTCGGCCACTCCCAGCCACAGGCCCCCAAACACAAACAACGGCCCGTTTCCGTGGCAAACAAAAGTAAGCTGCCCCACTTCTGGATGGCAGATTGCAGGAACCACTTGGTAGTATCAAACCAGCACAACTTGGCACTGGTGGCACCTCTTGTCTGGTAACCATGCTGCGTATCGTGGTTTCTAAGGAGCCAGCCGGGCACTCCCAACCACAGGTCCCCAAACACAAACAATGGCGCTTTTCCCTGGAAAACAAAACTCGCCTGACAACTTTTTGATGGCAGATTGCAGGAGCCACTTGGTACTATCAAACCAGCCCAACTTGGCACTGGTGCCACCATGGGTCTGGTCACCATCCTGCCTATCGTAGCTTTTCAGGAGCCAGCCGGTCACTCCCTGCCATAGGCCCCGAGACAGAAATCCCGGCCCGTTTCCCTGGCAAACAAAAGTAAGCTGCCCCGCTTCTGGATGGCAGATTGCAGGAGCCACTTTGTACTATCAAACCAGCCCGACTTGGCACTGGTGCCACCTCTGGTCTGGGAACCATGCTGCGTATCGTGGATTTTAAGGAGCCAGTCGGCCACTCCCAGCCATACGCCTCCAAACACAAACAACGGTCCATTTCCCTGGCAAACAAAAGTAAGCTGCCCCGCTTCTGGATGTCAGATTGCAGGAACCACTTGTTGCCAAGTTGGGGTGGTTTGATAGTACCAAGTGGCTCCTGCAATCTGCCATCAAAAAGTTGGCAAGCGAGTTTTGTTTTCCAGGGAAAAGCGCCGTTGTTTGTGTTTGGGGGCCTGTGGCTGGGAGTGGCCAGCTGTCTCCTTAGAATCCACGATACGCAGGATGGGTCCCAGACCAGAGGTGGCACCAGTGCCAAGTCGGGCTGGTTTGATGGTGCAAAGTGACTCCTGCAATCTGCCATCCAGAAGCGGGGTAGCTTACTTTTGTTTGCCAGGGAAACGGGTAGAGCTTTGTGTCTGGGGGCCTATGGCTGGGAGTGACCGGCTGGCTCCTGAAAAGCCACGATAGGCAGGATGGTGACCAGACCCATGGTGGCACCAGTGCCAAGTTGGGCTGGTTTGATAGTACCAAGTGGCTCCTGCAATCTGCCATCAAAAAGTTGGCAGGTGAGTTTTGTTTTCCAGGGAAAAGCACCGTTGTTTGTGTTTGGGGGCCTGTGGCTGGGAGTGGCCAGCTGGCTCCTTAGAATCCACGATACGCAGGATGGTTCCCAGACCAGAGGTGGCACCAGTGCCATGTTGGCCTGGTTTGATAGTACCATGTGGCTCCTGCAATCTGCCATCCAGAAGCGGGGCTGCTTACTTTTGTTTGCCAGGGAAACGGGCCGAGATATTTGTCTGGGGGCCTATGGCTGGGAGTGAGCGGCTGGCTCCTGAAAAGCTACGATAGGCAGGATGGTGACCAGACCCATGGTGGCACCAGTGCCAAGTTGGGCTGGTTTGATAGTACCAAGTGGCTCCTGCAATCTGCCATCAAAAAGTTGTCAGGCGACTTTTGTTTTCCAGGGAAAAGCGCCGTTGTTCTTGTTTAGAGGCCTGTGGCTGGGAGTGGCCGGCTGCCTCCTTTGAACCCAGGATACGCAGGATGGTTCCCAGAGCCAAGGTGGCACCAGTGCCAAGTTGGGCTGGTTTGATAGTACCAAGTGGCTCCTGCAATCTGCCATCCAGAAGCGGGTCAGCTTACTTTTGTTTCCCAGGGAAACAGGCCGAGGATTGTGTCTGGGGGCCTATGGCTGGGAGTGACCGGCTGGCTACTGAAAAGCTACGATAGGCAGGATGGTTACCAGACTCATGGTGGCACCAGTGCCAAGTCGGGCTGGTTTGATAATACTAAATAGCTCCTGAAATCTGCCATTCAGACGCGGGGCAGCGGATTTTTTTTTGCTGGAGAAAAGTTCCGTGGTTTTATTTTGGGGGTATATGGCTGGACGTGGCCGGCTGGCTCCTTAAAAAGATCGATACGCAGGATTGTTCCCTGACCCAAGGTGGCATCACTGTCAAGTCGGGCTGTTTTCGTAGTACCAAGTGCGTCCTGCAATTTGCCATCCAGAAGAGGGGCAGTTGAGTTTTGTTTGCCAGAGCAAAGGGCCGTGGTATGTGTTTGGGGGCATATGGCTGAGAGTGGCCGGCTGGCCCCTGAAAATCCACGATAGGCAGGATGGTTCCCAGAGCCAAGGTGGCACCAGTGCCATGTTGGCCTGGTTTGATAGTACCATGTGGCTGCTGTAATCTGCCATCCAGAAGCGGGGCAGCTTACTTTTGTTTGCCAGGGAAACGGGCCGAGATATTTGTCTGGGGGCCTATGGCTGGGAGTGACCGGCTGGCTCCTGAAAAGCTACGATAGGCAGGATGGTGACCAGACCCATGGTGGCACCAGTACCAAGTTGCGCTGGTTTGATAGTACCAAGTGGCTCCTGCAATCTGCCATCAAAAATTTGGCAGGCGAGTTTTGTTTTCCAGGGAAAAGCGCCGTTGTTTTTGTTTAGAGGCCTGTGGCTGGGAGTGGCCGCCTGTCCTCGTAGAATCTACGTTACGCAGCATGGTTCCCAGAGCCAAGGTGGCACGAGGGCCAAGTCGGGCAGGTTTGATAGTACCAAATGCATCCTGCAATCTGCCATCCAAAAGCGGGGCAGTTTACTTTTGTTTGCCAGGGAAACGGGCCGAGGTTTGTGTCTGGGGGCCTATGGCAGGGAGTGACCGGCTGGCTCCTGAAAAGCTACGATAGGCAGGATGTTTACCAGACCCATGGTGGCACCAGTGCCAAGTTGGGCTGATTTGACAGTACCAAGTGGCTCCTGCAATCTGCCATCCAGAATCGGGGCAGCTTACTTTTGTTTTCCAGGGAAACGGGCCGAGGTTTGTGTCTGGGGGTCTATGGCTGGGAGTGACCGGCTGGCTCCTGAAAAGCTACGATAGGCAGGATGGTGACCAGACCCATGGTGGCACCAGTGCCAAGTTGGGCTGGTTTGATAGCACCAAGTGGCTCCTGCAATCTGCCATCAAAATGTTGGCAGGCGAGTTTTGTTTTCCAGGGAAAAGCGCCGTTGTTTGTGTTTGGGCGCCTGTGGCTCAGAGTGGCCGGGTGGCTCCTTAGAATCCACGATACGCAGGATGGTTCCCAGACCCAAGGTGGCACCAGTGCCAAGTCGGGCTGGTTTGACACTACCAAGTGGCTCCTGCAATCTGCCATCCAGAATCGGGGCAGCTTAATTTTGTTTGCCAGGGAAACGGTCCGAGGTTTGTGTCTGGGGGACTATGGCTGGGAGTGACCGGCTGGCTCCTGAAATGCTACAATAGGCAGGATGGTTCCCAGACCCATAGTGGCACCAGTGCCAAGTTGGGATGATTTGATAGTACCAAGTGGCTCCTGCAATCTGCCATCAAAAAGCTGGCAGGCGAGTTTTGTTTTCCAGGGAAAAGCGCCGTTGTTTGTGTTTGGGGGCCTGTGGCTGGGAGTGGCCGGCTGGCTCCTTAGAATCCACGATATGCAGGATTGTTCCCAGACCCAAGGTGGCACCAGTGCCAAGTCGGGCTGGTTTGATGGTGCAAAGTGGCTCCTGCAATCTGCCATCCAGACGCGGGGCAGCGGATTTTTGTTTCCATGAGAAATGGTCCGTGGTTTGTTTTTGGGGGTATATGGCTGGGCGTGGCCGGCTGGCTCCTTAAAAAGCTCGATATGCAGGATGGTTCCCTGACACAAGGTGGCACCAGTGCCACGTCGGGCGGTTTTCGTAGTACAAAGTGCGTCCTAAAATTTGCCATCCAGAAGAGGGGCAGTTGAGTTTTGTTTGCCAGAGAAAAGGGCCGTGGTTTGTTTTTGGGGGCATATGGCTGAGAGTGGCCGGCTGGCCCCTGAAAATCCACGATAGGCAGGATGGTTCCCAGACCAGAGGTGTCACCAGTGCCAAGTCGGGCTGGTTTGATAGTACTAAATAGCTCCTGCAATCTGCCATGCAGAAGCGGGGCAGCTTACTTTTGTTTGCCAGGGAAACGGGCCGAGGTTTGTGTCTGGGGGCCTATGGCTGGGAGTGACCGGCTGGCTCCTGAAAAGCTACGATAGGCAGGATGGTGACCAGACCCATGGTGGCACCAGTGCCAAGTTGGGCTGGTTTGATAGTACCAAGTGGCTCCGGCAATCTGCCATCTAAAAGTTGGCAGGCGAGTTTTGTTTTCCAGGGAAAAGCGCCGTTGTTTGTGTTTGGGGGCCTGTGGCTGGGAGTGGCCAGCTGGCTCCTTAGAACCCACGATACGCAGGATGGTTCCCAGACCAGAGGTGGCACCAGTGCCAAGTTGGGCTGGTTTGATAGTACCATGTGGCTCCTGCAATCTGCCATCCAGAAGCGGGGCTGCTTACTTTTGTTTGCCAGGGAAACGGGCCGAGATATTTGTCTGGGGGCCTATGGCTGGGAGTGAGCGGCTGGCTCCTGAAAAGCTACGATAGGCAGGATGGTGACCAGACCCATGGTGGCACCAGTGCCAAGTTGGGCTGGTTTGATAGTACCAAGTGGCTCCTGCAATCTGCCATCAAAAAGTTGTCAGGCGACTTTTGTTTTCCAGGGAAAAGCGCCGTTGTTCTTGTTTAGAGGCCTGTGGCTGGGAGTGGCCGGCTGCCTCCTTTGAACCCAGGATACGCAGGATGGTTCCCAGAGCCAAGGTGGCACCAGTGCCAAGTTGGGCTGGTTTGATAGTACCAAGTGGCTCCTGCAATCTGCCATCCAGAAGCGGGTCAGCTTACTTTTGTTTCCCAGGGAAACGGGCCGAGGTTTGTGTCTGGGGGCCTATGGCTGGGAGTGACCGGCTGGCTACTGAAAAGCTACGATAGGCAGGATGGTTACCAGACTCATGGTGGCACCAGTGCCAAGTCGGGCTGGTTTGATAATACTAAATAGCTCCTGAAATCTGCCATTCAGACGCGGGGCAGCGGATTTTTGTTTGCTGGAGAAAAGTTCCGTGGTTTTATTTTGGGGGTATATGGCTGGACGTGGCCGGCTGGCTCCTTAAAAAGATCGATACGCAGGATTGTTCCCTGACCCAAGGTGGCATCACTGTCAAGTCGGGCTGTTTTCGTAGTACCAAGTGCGTCCTGCAATTTGCCATCCAGAAGAGGGGCAGTTGAGTTTTGTTTGCCAGAGCAAAGGGCCGTGGTATGTGTTTGGGGGCATATGGCTGAGAGTGGCCGGCTGGCCCCTGAAAATCCACGATAGGCAGGATGGTTCCCAGAGCCAAGGTGGCACCAGTGCCATGTTGGCCTGGTTTGATAGTACCATGTGGCTGCTGTAATCTGCCATCCAGAAGCGGGGCAGCTTACTTTTGTTTGCCAGGGAAACGGGCCGAGATATTTGTCTGGGGGCCTATGGCTGGGAGTGACCGGCTGGCTCCTGAAAAGCTACGATAGGCAGGATGGTGACCAGACCCATGGTGGCACCAGTACCAAGTTGCGCTGGTTTGATAGTACCAAGTGGCTCCTGCAATCTGCCATCAAAAATTTGGCAGGCGAGTTTTGTTTTCCAGGGAAAAGCGCCGTTGTTTTTGTTTAGAGGCCTGTGGCTGGGAGTGGCCGCCTGTCCTCGTAGAATCTACGTTACGCAGCATGGTTCCCAGAGCCAAGGTGGCACGAGGGCCAAGTCGGGCAGGTTTGATAGTACCAAATGCATCCTGCAATCTGCCATCCAAAAGCGGGGCAGTTTACTTTTGTTTGCCAGGGAAACGGGCCGAGGTTTGTGTCTGGGGGCCTATGGCAGGGAGTGACCGGCTGGCTCCTGAAAAGCTACGATAGGCAGGATGTTTACCAGACCCATGGTGGCACCAGTGCCAAGTTGGGCTGATTTGATAGTACCAAGTGGCTCCTGCAATCTGCCATCCAGAATCGGGGCAGCTTACTTTTGTTTTCCAGGGAAACGGGCCGAGGTTTGTGTCTGGGGGTCTATGGCTGGGAGTGACCGCCTGGCTCCTGAAAAGCTACGATAGGCAGGATGGTGACCAGACCCATGGTGGCACCAGTGCCAAGTTGGGCTGGTTTGATAGCACCAAGTGGCTCCTGCAATCTGCCATCAAAATGTTGGCAGGCGAGTTTTGTTTTCCAGGGAAAAGCGCCGTTGTTTGTGTTTGGGCGCCTGTGGCTCAGAGTGGCCGGGTGGCTCCTTAGAATCCACGATACGCAGGATGGTTCCCAGACCCAAGGTGGCACCAGTGCCAAGTCGGGCTGGTTTGACACTACCAAGTGGCTCCTGCAATCTGCCATCCAGAATCGGGGCAGCTTAATTTTGTTTGCCAGGGAAACGGTCCGAGGTTTGTGTCTGGGGGACTATGGCTGGGAGTGACCGGCTGGCTCCTGAAATGCTACAATAGGCAGGATGGTTCCCAGACCCATAGTGGCACCAGTGCCAAGTTGGGATGATTTGATAGTACCAAGTGGCTCCTGCAATCTGCCATCAAAAAGTTGGCAGGCGAGTTTTGTTTTCCAGGGAAAAGCGCCGTTGTTTGTGTTTGCGGGCCTGTGGCTGGGAGTGGCCGGCTGGCTCCTTAGAATCCACGATATGCAGGATTGTTCCCAGACCCAAAGTGGCACCAGTGCCAAGTCGGGCTGGTTTGATGGTGCAAAGTGGCTCCTGCAATCTGCCATCCAGACGCGGGGCAGCGGATTTTTGTTTCCATGAGAAATGGTCCGTGGTTTGTTTTTGGGGGTATATGGCTGGGCGTGGCCGGCTGGCTCCTTAAAAAGCTCGATATGCAGGATGGTTCCCTGACACAAGGTGGCACCAGTGCCACGTCGGGCGGTTTTCGTAGTACAAAGTGCGTCCTAAAATTTGCCATCCAGAAGAGGGGCAGTTCAGTTTTGTTTGCCAGAGAAAAGGGCCGTGGTTTGTTTTTGGGGGCATATGGCTGAGAGTGGCCGGCTGGCCCCTGAAAATCCACGATAGGCAGGATGGTTCCCAGACCAGAGGTGTCACCAGTGCCAAGTCGGGCTGGTTTGATAGTACTAAATAGCTCCTGCAATCTGCCATGCAGAAGCGGGGCAGCTTACTTTTGTTTGCCAGGGAAACGGGCCGAGGTTTGTGTCTGGGGGCCTATGGCTGGGAGTGACCGGCTGGCTCCTGAAAAGCTACGATAGGCAGGATGGTGACCAGACCCATGGTGGCACCAGTGCCAAGTTGGGCTGGTTTGATAGTACCAAGTGGCTCCGGCAATCTGCCATCAAAAAGTTGGCAGGCGAGTTTTGTTTTCCAGGGAAAAGCGCCGTTGTTTGTGTTTGGGGGCCTTTGGCTGGGAGTGGCCAGCTGGCTCCTTAGAACCCACGATACGCAGGATGGTTCCCAGACCAGAGGTGGCACCAGTGCCAAGTTGGACTGGTTTGATGGTGCAAAGTGGCTCCTTCAATCTGCCATCCAGAAGCGGGGCAGCTTACTTTTGTTTGCCAGGGAAACGGGCCGAAATATTTGTCTAGGGGCCTATGGCTGGGGGTGGCTGGCTGGCACCTGAAAAGCTACGATAGGCAGGATGGGGACCAGACCCATGGTGGCACCAGTGCCAAGTTGGGCTGGTTTGATAGTACCAAGTGGCTCCTGCAATCTGCCATCAAATGTTTGGCAGGCGAGTTTTGTTTTCCAGGGAAAAGCACCATTGTGTGTGTTTTGGGGCCTGTGGCTGGGAGTGGCCAGCTGGCTCCTTAGAATCCACCATACGCAGGATGGTTCCCAGACCCAAGGTGGCACCAGTGCCAAGTCGGGCTGGTTTGTTAGTACCAAGTGGTTCCTGCAATCTGCCATCCAGAAGCGGGGCAGCTTACTTTTGTTTGCCAGAGAAAAAGGCTGTTGTTTGTGTTTCGGGACCTGTGGCTGGCAGTGGACGGCTGGCTCCTGAAAATCCATGATACGCAGGATGGTTCCCAGACCCAAGGTGGCACCAGTGCCAAGTCGGGCTGGTTTGATACTACCAAGTGCGTCCTGCAATCTGCCATCCAGAATCGGGGCAGCTTAATTTTGTTTGCCAGGGAAACGGGCCGTGGGTTTTGTATGGGGGCCTATGGCTGAGAGTGGCCGGCTGGCTCCTGAAAATCCACGCTAGGCAGCATGGTTCCCAGATGCAAGGTGGCACCAGTGCCAAGTCGGGCTGGTTTGATGGTGCAAAGTGGCTCCTGCAATCTGCCATCCAGAAGCGGGGCAGCTGATTTTTGTTTGCCAGAGAAAAATTCCGTGGATTGTTTTTGGGGGCATATTGCTGGGAGTGGCCGGCTGGCTCCTTAAAATGCTCGATACGCATGATGGTTCCCAGGCCCAAGGTGTCACCACTACCAAGTCGGCCTGCGGTTTTAGTATCAAGTTCATCCTGCAATTTGCCATCCAGAAGAGGGGCAGTTGAGTTTTGTTTGCCAGAGAAACGGGCCGAGGTTTCTGTTTGGGGACATATGGCTGAGAGTGGCCGGCTGGCCCCTGAATATCCACGATACACAGCATGGTTCCCAGATCCAAGGTGGCACCAGTGCCAAGTTGGGCTGGTTTGATAGTCCCAAGTGTCTCCTGCAATCTGCCATCCAGAAGCGGGGCAGCTTACTTTTGTTTGCCAGAGAAATAGTCCTAGGTTTTTGTCTGGGGGCCTGTGGCTAGGAGTGGCCGGCTGGCTCCTTAGAATCCACGATACGCAGGATGTTTCCCAGACCCAAGGTGGCACCAGTGCCAAGTTGGGATGGTTTGATAGTACCAAGTGGCTCCTGCAAACTCCATCAAAATGTTGGCAGACGTGTTTTGTTTTCCAGGGAACAGCGCCGTTGATTTTGTTTGGTGACCTGTGGCTGGGAGTGGCCGGCTGGCTCCTTAGAATCCACGATACGCAGGATGGTTCCCAGACCCAAGGTTGCACCAGTGCCAAGTCGGGCTGGTTTGATTACACCAAGTGGCTCCTGCAATCTGCCATCCAGAAGTGAGGCAGCTAAATTTGTTTGCCAGAAAAAAGGTCCGTGGATTTTGTTGGGGGCCTGTGGCTGGGAGTAGCCGGCTGGCTCCTTAAAATCCACCATACGCAGGATGGTTCCCAGACCCAAGGTGGCACCAGTGCCAAGTCGGGCTGGTTTGATAGTACCAAGTGGCTCCTGCAATCTGCCATCCAGAAGCGGTGCAGTTGAGTTTTGTTTGCCAGAGAAAAGGGCCGTGGGTTGTGTTTGGGGGCATATGGCTGGGAGTGGCCGGCTGTCTCATTAAAAAGATCGATACGCAGGATGGTTCCCAGACCCAAGGTGGCACCAGTGCCAAGTCGGGCTGTTTTTATAGTACCAAGTGCGTCCTGCAATTTGCCATCCAGAAGAGGGGCAGTGGAGTTTTGTTTGCCAGAGAATAGCGCCGTTGTTTGTGTTTGGGGGCTTTTGGCTGGGAGTGGCCGACTGGCGCCTTAGAATCTGTGTTACGCAGCATGGTTCCCAGACCAGAGGTGGCACCAGTGCCAAGTTGGGCTGGTTTGATAGTACCAAGTGGCTCCTGCAATCTGCCATCCAGAAGTGGGGCAGCTTACTTTTGTTTGCCAGGGAAACGGGCCGAGGTTTGTGACTGGGGACCTATGGCTGGGAGTGACCGGCTGGCTCCTGAAAAGCTACGATAGGCAGGATGGTGACCAGACCCATGGTGGCACCAGTGCCAAGTTGGGCTGGTTTGATAGTACCAAGTGGCTCCTGCAATCTGCCATCAAAAAGTTGTCAGGCGAGTTTTGTTTTCCAGGGAAAAGCGCCGTTGTTTGTATTTGGGGGCCTGTGGCTGGGAGTGGCCGGCTGGCTCCTTTGAACCCACAATACGCAGGATGGTTCCCAGACCCAAGGTGGCACCAGTGCCAAGTCGGGCTGGTTTGATACTACCAAGTGCGTCCTGCAATCTGCCATCCAGAAGCGGGGCAGCTTAATTTTGTTTGCCAGGGAAACGGGCCGTGGGTTTTGTTTGGGGGCCTATGGCTGAGAGTGGCCGGCTGGCTCCTGAAAATCCACGCTAGGCAGCATGGTTCCCAGATGCAAGGTGGCACCAGTGCCAAGTCGGGCTGGTTTGATGGGTCAAAGTGGCTCCTGCAATCTGCCATCCAGAAGCGGGGCAGCTGATTTTTGTTTGCCAGAGAAAAATTCCGTGGATTGTTTTTGGGGGCATATTGCTGGGAGTGGCCGGCTGGCTCCTTAAAATGCTCGATACGCATGATGGTTCCCAGGTCCAAGGTGTCACCACTACCAAGTCGGCCTGCGGTTTTAGTATCAAGTTCATCCTGCAATTTGCCATCCAGAAGAGGGGCAGTTGAGTTTTGTTTGCCAGAGAAACGGGCCGAGGTTTCTGTTTGGGGACATATGGCTGAGAGTGGCCGGCTGGCCCCTGAATATCCACGATACACAGCATGGTTCCCAGATCCAAGGTGGCACCAGTGCCAAGTTGGGCTGGTTTGATAGTACCAAGTGTCTCCTGCAATCTGCCATCCAGAAGCGGGGCAGCTTACTTTTGTTTGCCAGAGAAATAGGCCTAGGTTTTTGTCTGGGGGCCTATGGCTAGGAGTGGCCGGCTGGCTCCTAAGAATCCACGATACGCAGGATGTTTCCCAGACCCAAGGTGGCACCAGTGCCAAGTTGGGCTGGTTTGATAGTACCAAGTGGCTCCTGCAAACTCCATCAAAAAGTTGGCAGGCGAGTTTTGTTTTCCAGGGAACAGCGCCGTTGATTTTGTTTGGGGGCCTGTGGCTGGGAGTGGCCGGCTGGCTCCTTAGAATCCACGATACGCAGGATGGTTCCCAGACCCAAGGTGGCACCAGTGCCAAGTCGGGCTGGTTTGATTACACCAAGTGGCTCCTGCAATCTGCCATCCAGAAGTGAGGCAGCTAAGTTTTGTTTGCCAGAAAAAAGGGCCGTGGTTTTTGTTGGGGGCCTGTGGCTGGGAGTGGCCGGCTGGCTCCTTAGAATCCACCATACGCAGGATGGTTCCCAGACCCAAGGTGGCACCAGTGCCAAGTCGGGCTGGTTTGATAGTACCAAGTGGCTCCTGCAATCTGCCATCCAGAAGCGGTGCAGTTGAGTTTTGTTTGCCAGAGAAAAGGGCCGTGGGTTGTGTTTGGGGGCATATGGCTGGGAGTGGCCGGCTGTCTCATTAAAAAGACCGATACGCAGGATGGTTCCCAGACCCAAGGTGGCACCAGTGCCAAGTCGGGCTGGTTTGATAGTACCAAGTGCGTCCTGCAATTTGCCATCCAGAAGAGGGGCAGTGGAGTTTTGTTTGCCAGAGAATAGCGCCGTTGTTTGTGTTTGGCAGCTTGTGACTGGGAGTGGCCGACTGGCGCCGTAGAATCTGTGTTACGCAGCATGGTTCCCAGACCCAAGGTGGCACCAGTGCCAAGTTGGGCTGGTTTGATAGTACCAAGTGGCTCCTGCAATCTGCCATCCAGAAGCGGGGCAGCTTACTTTTGTTTGCCAGGGAAACGGGCCGAGGTTTGTGACTGGGGACCTATGGCTGGGAGTGACCGGCTGGCTCCTGAAAAGCTACGATAGGCAGGATGGTGACCAGACCCATGGTGGCACCAGTGCCAAGTTGGGCTGGTTTGATAGTACCAAGTGGCTCCTGCAATCTGCCATCAAAAAGTTGTCAGGCGACTTTTGTTTTCCAGGGAAAAGCGCCGTTGTTCTTGTTTAGAGGCCTGTGGCTGGGAGTGGCCGGCTGCCTCCTTTGAACCCAGGATACGCAGGATGGTTCCCAGAGCCAAGGTGGCACCAGTGCCAAGTCGGGCTGGTTTGATACTACCAAGTGCGTCCTGCAATCTGCCATCCAGAAGCGGGGCAGCTTAATTTTGTTTGCCAGGGAAACGGGCCGTGGGTTTTGTATGGGGGCCTATGGCTGAGAGTGGCCGGCTGGCTCCTGAAAATCCACGCTAGGCAGCATGGTTCCCAGATGCAAGGTGGCACCAGTGCCAAGTCGGGCTGGTTTGATGGTGCAAAGTGGCTCCTGCAATCTGCCATCCAGAAGCGGGGCAGCTGATTTTTGTTTGCCAGAGAAAAATTCCGTGGATTGTTTTTGGGGGCATATTGCTGGGAGTGGCCGGCTGGCTCCTTAAAATGCTCGATACGCATGATGGTTCCCAGGTCCAAGGTGTCACCACTACCAAGTCGGCCTGCGGTTTTAGTATCAAGTTCATCCTGCAATTTGCCATCCAGAAGAGGGGCAGTTGAGTTTTGTTTGCCAGAGAAACGGGCCGAGGTTTCTGTTTGGGGACATATGGCTGAGAGTGGCCGGCTGGCCCCTGAATATCCACGATACACAGCATGGTTCCCAGATCCAAGGTGGCACCAGTGCCAAGTTGGGCTGGTTTGATAGTACCAAGTGTCTCCTGCAATCTGCCATCCAGAAGCGGGGCAGCTTACTTTTGTTTGCCAGAGAAATAGGCCTAGGTTTTTGTCTGGGGGCCTGTGGCTAGGAGTGGCCGGCTGGCTCCTAAGAATCCACGATACGCAGGATGTTTCCCAGACCCAAGGTGGCACCAGTGCCAAGTCGGGCTGGTTTGATAGTACCAAGTGGCTCCTGCAAACTCCATCAAAAAGTTGGCAGGCGTGTTTTGTTTTCCAGGGAACAGCGCCGTTGATTTTGTTTGGGGGCCTGTGGCTGGGAGTGGCCGGCTGGCTCCTTAGAATCCACGATACGCAGGATGGTTCCCAGACCCAAGGTGGCACCAGTGCCAAGTCGGGCTGGTTTGATTACACCAAGTGGCTCCTGCAATCTGCCATCCAGAAGTGAGGCAGCTAAGTTTTGTTTGCCAGAAAAAAGGGCCGTGGTTTTTGTTGGGGGCCTGTGGCTGGGAGTGGCCGGCTGGCTCCTTAGAATCCACCATACGCAGGATGGTTCCCAGACCCAAGGTGGCACCAGTGCCAAGTCGGGCTGGTTTGATAGTCCCAAGTGGCTCCTGCAAACTGCCATCCAGAAGCGGGGCAGCTGAGTTTTGTTTGCCAGGGAAATGGGCCGTTGTTTGTGTTTGGGGGCCTGTGGCTGGGAGTGTTCGGCTGGTTCCTGAATATGTACGATACGCAGGATTGTTCCCAGACCCAAGGTGGCACCAGTGCCAAGTCGGGCTGGTTTGATGGTGCAAAGTGGCTCCTGCAATCTGCCATCCAGACGCGGGGCAGCGGATTTTTGTTTCCATGAGAAATGGTCCGTGGTTTGTTTTTGGGGGTATATGGCTGGGCCTGGCCGGCTGGCTCCTTAAAAAGCTCGATATGCAGGATGGTTCCCTGACACAAGGTGGCACCAGTGCCACGTCGGGCGGTTTTCGTAGTACAAAGTGCGTCCTAAAATTTGCCATCCAGAAGAGGGGCAGTTGAGTTTTGTTTGCCAGAGAAAAGGTCCGTGGTTTGTTTTTGGGGGCATATGGCTGAGAGTGGCTGGCTGGCCCCTGAAAATCCACGATACACAGGATGGTTCCCAGATCCAAGGTGGCACCTGTGCCAAGTCGGGCTGATTTGATAGTACTAAGTAGCTCCTGCAATCTGCCATCCAGAAGCGGGACAGCTTACTTTTGTTTGCCAGGGAAACGGGCCGAGGTTTGTGTTTGGGGGCCTATGGCTGAGAGTGACTGGCTGGCTCCTGAAAAGCTACAATAGGCAGGATGGTGACCAGACCCATGGTGGCACCAGTGCCAAGTTGGGCTGGTTTGATAGTACCAAGTGGTTCCTGCAATCTGCCATCCAGAAGCAGGGCATCTGAGTTTTGTTTGCCAGAGAAAAGGGCCTTGGTTTGTGTTTGGGGGCATATGGCTGGGTGTGGCCAGCTGGCTCCTTAAAATGCACGATATGCAACATGGCTCCCAGACCCAAGGTGGCACCAGTGCCAAGTTGGGCTGGTTTGATAGTACCAAGTGGCTCCTGCAATCTGCCATCAAAAAGTTGTCAGGCGAGTTTTGTTTTCCAGGGAAAAGCGCCGTTGTTTGTATTTGGGGGCCTGTGGCTGGGAGTGGCCGACTGGCTCCTTTGAACCCACAATACGCAGGATGGTTCCCAGACCCAAGGTGGCACCAGTGCCAAGTCGGGCTGGTTTGATACTACCAAGTGCGTCCTGCAATCTGCCATCCAGAAGCGGGGCAGCTTAATTTTGTTTGCCAGGGAAACGGGCCGTGGGTTTTGTTTGGGGGCCTATGGCTGAGAGTGGCCGGCTGGCTCCTGAAAATCCACGCTAGGCAGCATGGTTCCCAGACCCAAGGTGGCACCAGTGCCAAGTCGGGCTGGTTTGATGGTGCAAAGTGGCTCCTGCAATCTGCCATCCAGAAGCGGGGCAGCTGATTTTTGTTTGCCAGAGAAAAATTCCGTGGATTGTTTTTGGGGGCATATTGCTGGGAGTGGCCGGCTGGCTCCTTAAAATGCTCGATACGCATGATGGTTCCCAGGTCCAAGGTGTCACCACTACCAAGTCGGCCTGCGGTTTTAGTATCAAGTTCATCCTGCAATTTGCCATCCAGAAGAGGGGCAGTTGAGTTTTGTTTGCCAGAGAAACGGGCCGAGGTTTCTGTTTGGGGACATATGGCTGAGAGTGGCCGGCTGGCCCCTGAATATCCACGATACACAGCATGGTTCCCAGATCCAAGGTGGCACCAGTGCCAAGTTGGGCTGGTTTGATAGTCCCAAGTGTCTCCTGCAATCTGCCATCCAGAAGCGGGGCAGCTTACTTTTGTTTGCCAGAGAAATAGGCCTAGGTTTTTGTCTGGGGGCCTGTGGCTAGGAGTGGCCGGCTGGCTCCTAAGAATCCACGATACGCAGGATGTTTCCCAGACCCAAGGTGGCACCAGTGCCAAGTCGGGCTGGTTTGATAGTACCAAGTGGCTCCTGCAAACTCCATCAAAAAGTTGGCAGGCGTGTTTTGTTTTCCAGGGAACAGCGCCGTTGATTTTGTTTGGGGGCCTGTGGCTGGAAGTGGCCGGCTGGCTCCTTAGAATCCACGATACGCAGGATGGTTCCCAGACCCAAGGTGGCACCAGTGCCAAGTCGGGCTGGTTTGATTACACCAAGTGGCTCCTGCAATCTGCCATCCAGAAGTGAGGCAGCTAAGTTTTGTTTGCCAGAAAAAAGGGCCGTGGTTTTTGTTGGGGGCCTGTGGCTGGGAGTGGCCGGCTGGCTCCTTAGAATCCACCATACGCAGGATGGTTCCCAGACCCAAGGTGGCACCAGTGCCAAGTCGGGCTGGTTTGATTACACCAAGTGACTCCTGCAAACTGCCATCCAGAAGCGGGGCAGCTGAGTTTTGTTTGCCAGGGAAATGGGCCGTTGTTTGTGTTTGGGGGCCTGTGGCTGGGAGTGTTCGGCTGGTTCCTGAATATGTACGATACGCAGCATGGTTCCCAGACCCAAGGTGGCACCAGTGCCAAGTCGGGCTGGTTTGATGGTGCAAAGTGGCTCCTGCAATCTGCCATCCAGACGCGGGGCAGCGGATTTTTGTTTCCATGAGAAATGGTCCGTGGTTTGTTTTTGGGGGTATATGGCTGGGCCTGGCCGGCTGGCTCCTTAAAAAGCTCGATATGCAGGATGGTTCCCTGACACAAGGTGGCACCAGTGCCACGTCGGGCGGTTTTCGTAGTACAAAGTGCGTCCTAAAATTTGCCATCCAGAAGAGGGGCAGTTGAGTTTTGTTTGCCAGAGAAAAGGTCCGTGGTTTGTTTTTGGGGGCATATGGCTGAGAGTGGCTGGCTGGCCCCTGAAAATCCACGATACACAGGATGGTTCCCAGATCCAAGGTGGCACCTGTGCCAAGTCGGGCTGATTTGATAGTACTAAGTAGCTCCTGCAATCTGCCATCCAGAAGCGGGGCAGCTTACTTTTGTTTACCAGGGAAACGGGCCGAGGTTTGTGTTTGGGGGCCTATGGCTGAGAGTGACCGGCTGGCTCCTGAAAAGCTACAATAGGCAGGATGGTGACCAGACCCATGGTGGCACCAGTGCCAAGTTGGGCTGGTTTGATAGTACCAAGTGGTTCCTGCAATCTGCCATCCAGAAGCAGGGCAGCTGAGTTTTGTTTGCCAGAGAAAAGGGCCTTGGTTTGTGTTTGGGGGCATATGGCTGGGTGTGGCCAGCTGGCTCCTTAAAATGCACGATATGCAACATGGCTCCCAGACCCAAGGTGGCACCAGTGCCAAGTTGGGCTGGTTTGATAGTACCAAGTGTCTCCTGCAATCTTCCATGATCACGTGGAGAAATACTTTCTGGTTTCAGCCTCATGCTCTTTCTTCTCTCCCTCAACTTCTCTATCACCTCTCATCTGGTTCACATGCGCTGTCTTCAAGGTCCACAGGCTACTTTTCACAGAATCTTCTGGCCTGATGAAGTAAGAATGATGAATAGAACAGAGCTGGGATCTATTTTCCAGTTTGGATAAAATGCATTCTGCACACAAATCCAAGGAGAACGGGCTGCCCCGATGCCCAGAAAATCTTTCACTCCTGCTAGTGTTCTACGTCAACCGCAACTTAGTCTGAAAGAAAAGCTTTTTCTCTGAGAACATCTGAGAGGTTTGCATGAAGCACTGATATCTGACATATGCAATTTTGAATAGGAGAGGAAAAAGAAAATGGCAAGGAGTTTTTAATTTTAGTGGTTTCAATTTTAATTTCCGTGCACTTTTTCAAAACTTGTCAGCTCAAATGCCCATCAACATCTTTTAGTCATCTGTAAGTCAGTATTCATATAAAATGTGCTTCAAATCCAAAGAATTTCAAATTTGCACTCCAAGCTTCTATGCCTAGATTTATGATTTCCTACACATATTAGATGAAAGGAAGGCCTTTTTTACTGTGGGAGTGCTGGAACACTGGAACAGGTTGCCCAGAGAAGTTGTGGGTGTCCCATCCCTGAAAGTATTCAAGGTCACCTTGGACGGGGCTTGGAGCAGCAACAAAGGAGAAGCTTGATGGTAGAGAAACAAAGTTGGACTATAGAAGAAACTCGGATTGAAGTATAGGATCAAGTTTTCTCTCAGCTCTTGGGGTAAATTCAAAGTTGTACAAAATGACATTTATCTGTGCTATTCACTACTGTAACAGAAAGTTTCATGAAAACTGTACAGAAGATAGTAAATTTTAAAAGAGATAAGAATTACAGCATAAAATCCATGGGATAGGTTACAACATGAGACACTCTCTAAGAGAAAATCTCTTTGTTTCAGCACTTCATCGGGGTAAGATTTCATGAAGTGCCAAAGAAGGCGGCAAAATATCATTCGGGACATTATTTACTGGAATTCAGCCTGGCCATTAGTAGGAACTGCCTTTGAACATATCATGTAGATATACCACACACACTTTCCCTTCACTGAAAAATTACTGTTTACAACAAATAAGCAATTGACGATCAAAATTGATTGAAAGCATCTTAAACATGTCAAGTATTTCATTGTAGATGATCTGTGATCCAAATGCTTCTTCCACCTTCGAGAGGGACAGAAGAATTCTTCCATATCATGATGGTTTAAAATTGTATCAACCAATGTTTTCTGCTGAAAAGATATCATCTATTTTTTTCTATTTTTGGAAGAAAATATTCCTAGACATACAACAGGTGAGAACTAAGTAATTTTAAAGAAACAAATGAAATGAAAATATTCTGTAAATAGAATGAAATGAAAAGCTGTGTTTTAAATAGGAGCTAAATATTAAACAGAATTTTTGTACCAGGCATTTGAATTACTGCACCAGCTCTTTTGCCCATCAAGAGAGGCATTTAGCATTTCAGTCTTTTCCAAGGTGTTCATGATCTGCTATGCTGATCTCTGTGTGTGCCTAGGTGTGTGTGGAGGGGGGGGCATATGAAGGGGAGTGTGTATGTTTGCTTTACAATTGTTGTGGCAGATTCATGCCTCAGCTCCACATTTTGTTTTAAAAAGGTCACACCGAGTGGATATGAAGTTTACTATCAACAAGAGATCGATTCCCAAATCATCCATTTGACTCTCCCTTATAAATCATGTGCTTTGTTGCATATTTTATCAAATATACTTTCAAGCCAGATGGAGGAAGGAGGATGTGGGAATCCCTCCACCATCTTGCAACTTTTATGTAAGTAGGTTTTCAAGAAAATCATCATTTCTCTTTTAAATATGTCTGGAACAGGCATGATGGTAGTGTCAACCTGTTGGAGTTTTTGTTGCTGGAAGAAGTTGTACAAAAGGATTGGTTTTTACATTGACCAGTTACTGAATCAAGCGCAGGAATACATTGGAAATTTAGCTGGGGGTTCCTTTTCCCAGCAGACTACTTCTAGAACGAGCTTGTACACTGAAGCTGACTCTTTTGCTCTCTTTTTGTTTCTTTCCTATTTTCTTGGCTTCTTTGCCACTATCTAGACAATTTTGGAACTTTGTTCCCAACTAAAATGGTTTCAATAGTCTGATTGTGATCATACATTTTTACAAGGAATTTTTAAAATCTTTCCTCGAGTCCAGAAAGTCAAGGACTTAGATCTTTTTCTTCCCTTATCAATATTGCCATGAAATTGATAAATAAAGACCAACTCTTTATTTTTGTTTTTAACCCACGTAGATAATTCCCATCCATTAATCCATTTTGTGGACCAATAGCTGCCATTCTGATGGAAGCTGTCACTTCTTAACAATAGGCATTCTGTGACTATGTTGACTGCACTTTGGGTGAAGATCCTAACTGGTCTTAGATATACATAGGGAGAAATTTGCTCAGCCAGTGTCAGTCTTAAGCATGCGTATCAGAAGATCTTTCTAGAGCTGGGAATTTTCCCATGAAAGGGATTCAGTTAGGGAAGAGACACTTGTGCCAGAGTTTTACATTCTTCTTGAACACTGCTTAAGGAACTTAGATGCCATGTCCATTTGGATCTCTGTCTGCACAGAACTTTGTCATGCCAGTGCTTTGAAATGCATCTTGAAGAGAATTCACTAGCACAGAATGAAAGAGAGTGGAAGGGGTTGGTGGGGCTAACCAGGCCCAACCCCCCTGCCTAAACCAGGATACCTAGAGCCTCTTGCCCAGGATTCTATCTGGGTGTACTTTTAATGTCTTCAAAGATCCAGGCTCCACAATCTTTCTGGGCAGTCTGTGCCGTGGTTCAGTCACCCTGACAGTAAAGAAACATTTACTGATGTTCAAAGGCAATCTCCTGTATTTCAGTGTGTGCCCACTGCCTCTTGTCTTTTCCCTCAGCATCACTGAAAAGACACTGATTCCCTCCCCTTTGCACTATTGCTTCCATATGTATGTGTGATGCCATGTAGAGGTATGTCAAAAACCTCCCTGAAGCCCAGGCAGATAATATTCCCTTCATCTACCAGTCAAGTTGATTCATCAGAGGAGTTTAAAGTGATGTTCAGCATGAAATTCCCCTGAAAAATCATGCTAACTACATTATTTGGTCATCTGTCATGTGCCTGGCAAGGATTTCCAGGAAGAGCTGCTTCATCAACTTCCTGGGGATAAAAAAGAGGCTGGCTGGTTTGTACTATGGCGAGTCCTCTTAATTGCCTTTTTTGAAGATGGGTGTCATTTGCTAACATCCACTCTTTAGCTCCTCTTCTCATCTACACCTCGGCAAAAAGCTTTTCCACTATGTCTGGCTAGGAAAAACTGTGCCAGCACAGAAAACATCTCCCATCGTGTTCTAGAAGTTGCACGGATGTCTGCCAAGTGTTTGGCAGGAAGAAAAGAAAAGTTGTCCAAAACAGCTTCCAATCGAATGTTCCTGTGATTGGAAAAGTCAGGAGAGTGCAAAGGTACTGTTTTCTATCAGTTGGCAAGGTGCGCACACAATCCCAGTGTTGTACAGCTTGCTTCTTCACCTTCCCGAAGCTGCCGCTCTCGCCGGCTGCCGGAGCCCAAGAAGCGGCTTCTTCGCGCAAAGACGATTGTGCCGCTCACAGTGCTCTCCTTAGCGCGGCTTCTGCCGAAAGACGCCCGGCAGCGGCTCTTACCTCCGGAGAGCATCCTACCTTCGTCTTTCGCGTCTTTTGTAGTCTACATCTTAGCAAAACGCTTCTCCACTATGTCTGGCTAGGAAAAACTGTGCCAGCACAGAAAACATCTCCCATCGTGTTCTAGAAGTTGCACGGATGTCTGCCAAGTGTTTGGCAGGAAGAAAAGAAAAGTTGTCCAAAACAGCTTCCAATCGAATGTTCCTGTGATTGGAAAAGTCAGGAGAGTGCAAAGGTACTGTTTTCTATCAGTTGGCAAGGTGCGCACACAATCCCAGTGTTGTACAGCTTGCTTCTTCACCTTCCCGAAGCTGCCGCTCTCGCCGGCTCCCGGAACCGAAGAAGCGGCTTCTTCGCGCAAAGACGATTGTGCCGCTCACAGTGCTCTCCTTAGCGCGGCTTCTGCCGAAAGACGCCCGGCAGCGGCTCTTACCTCCGGAGAGCATCCTACCTTCGTCTTTAGCTCCTCTTCTCATATACACCTCGGCAAAACGCTTTTCCACTATGTCTGGCTAGGAAAAACTGTGCCAGCACAGAAAACATCTCCCATCGTGTTCTAGAAGTTGCACGGATGTCTGCCAAGTGTTTGGCAGGAAGAAAAGAAAAGTTGTCCAAAACAGCTTCCAATCGAATGTTCATGTGATTGGAAAAGTCAGGAGAGTGCAAAGGTACTGTTTTCTATCAGTTGGCAAGGTGCGCACACAATCCCAGTGTTGTACAGCTTGCTTCTTCACCTTCCCGAAGCTGCCGCTCTCGCCGGCTGCCGGAGCCCAAGAAGCGGCTTCTTCGCGCAAAGACGATTGTGCCGCTCACAGGGCTCTCCTTAGCGCGGCTTCTGCCGAAAGACGCCCGGCAGCGGCTCTTACCTCCGGAGAGCATCCTACCTTCGTCTTTCGCGTCTTTTGTAGTCTACATCTTAGCAAAACGCTTTTCCACTATGTCTGGCTAGGAAAAACTGTGCCAGCACAGAAAACATCTCCCATCGTGTTCTAGAAGTTGCACGGATGTCTGCCAAGTGTTTGGCAGGAAGAAAAGAAAAGTTGTCCAAAACAGCTTCCAATCGAATGTTCCTGTGATTGGAAAAGTCAGGAGAGTGCAAAGGTACTGTTTTCTATCAGTTGGCAAGGTGCGCACACAATCCCAGTGTTGTACAGCTTGCTTCTTCACCTTCCCGAAGCTGCCGCTCTCGCCGGCTCCCGGAACCGAAGAAGCGGCTTCTTCGCGCAAAGACGATTGTGCCGCTCACAGGGCTCTCCTTAGCGCGGCTTCTGCCGAAAGACGCCCGGCAGCGGCTCTTACCTCCTGAGAGTGGCAGCTTCGGGAAGGTGAAGAAGCAAGCTGTACAACACTGGGATTGTGTGCGCACCTTGCCAACTGATAGAAAACAGTACCTTTGCACTCTCCTGACTTTTCCAATCACAGGAACATTCGATTGGAAGCTGTTTTGGACAACTTTTCTTTTCTTTCTGCCAAACACTTGGCAGACATCCGTGCAACTTCTAGAACACGATGGGAGATGTTTTCTGTGCTGGCACAGTTTTTCCTAGCCAGACATAGTGGAAAAGCGTTTTGCCGAGGTGTAGACTACAAAAGACGCGAAAGACGAAGGTAGGATGCTCTCCGGAGGTAAGAGCCGCTGCCGGGCGTCTTTCGGCAGAAGCCGCGCTAAGGAGAGCACTGTGAGCGGCACAATCGTCTTTGCGCGAAGAAGCCGCTTCTTGGGCTCCGGCAGCCGGCGAGAGCGGCAGCTTCGGGAAGGTGAAGAAGCAAGCTGTACAACACTGGGATTGTGTGCGCACCTTGCCAACTGATAGAAAACAGTACCTTTGCACTCTCCTGACTTTTCCAATCACAGGAACATTCGATTGGAAGCTGTTTTGGACAACTTTTCTTTTCTTCCTGCCAAACACTTGGCAGACATCCGTGCAACTTCTAGAACACGATGGGAGATGTTTTCTGTGCTGGCACAGTTTTTCCTAGCCAGACATAGTGGAAAAGCGTTTTGCTAAGATGTAGACTACAAAAGACGCGAAAGACGAAGGTAGGATGCTCTCCGGAGGTAAGAGCCGCTGCCGGGCGTCTTTCGGCAGAAGCCGCGCTAAGGAGAGCACTGTGAGCGGCACAATCGTCTTTGCGCGAAGAAGCCGCTTCTTCGGTTCCGGGAGCCGGCGAGAGCGGCAGCTTCGGGAAGGTGAAGAAGCAAGCTGTACAACACTGGGATTGTGTGCGCACCTTGCCAACTGATAGAAAACAGTACCTTTGCACTCTCCTGACTTTTCCAATCACAGGAACATTCGATTGGAAGCTGTTTTGGACAACTTTTCTTTTCTTCCTGCCAAACACTTGGCAGACATCCGTGCAACTTCTAGAACACGATGGGAGATGTTTTCTGTGCTGGCACAGTTTTTCCTAGCCAGACATAGTGGAAAAGCGTTTTGCTAAGATGTAGACTACAAAAGACGCGAAAGACGAAGGTAGGATGCTCTCCGGAGGTAAGAGCCGCTGCCGGGCGTCTTTCGGCAGAAGCCGCGCTAAGGAGAGCACTGTGAGCGGCACAATCGTCTTTGCGCGAAGAAGCCGCTTCTTGGGCTCCGGCAGCCGGCGAGAGCGGCAGCTTCGGGAAGGTGAAGAAGCAAGCTGTACAACACTGGGATTGTGTGCGCACCTTGCCAACTGATAGAAAACAGTACCTTTGCACTCTCCTGACTTTTCCAATCACATGAACATTCGATTGGAAGCTGTTATGAACAACTTTTCTTTTCTTCCTGCCAAACACTTGGCAGACATCCGTGCAACTTCTAGAACACGATGGGAGATGTTTTCTGTGCTGGCACAGTTTTTCCTAGCCAGACATAGTGGAAAAGCGTTTTGCCGAGGTGTAGACTACAAAAGACGCGAAAGACGAAGGTAGGATGCTCTCCGGAGGTAAGAGCCGCTGCCGGGCGTCTTTCGGCAGAAGCCGCGCTAAGGAGAGCCCTGTGAGCGGCACAATCGTCTTTGCGCGAAGAAGCCGCTTCTTGGGCTCCGGCAGCCGGCGAGAGCGGCAGCTTCGGGAAGGTGAAGAAGCAAGCTGTACAACACTGGGATTGTGTGCGCACCTTGCCAACTGATAGAAAACAGTACCTTTGCACTCTCCCGACTTTTCCAATCACAGGAACATTCGATTGGAAGCTGTTTTGGACAACTTTTCTTTTCTTCCTGCCAAACACTTGGCAGACATCCGTGCAACTTCTAGAACACGATGGGAGATGTTTTCTGTGCTGGCACAGTTTTTCCTAGCCAGACATAGTGGAAAAGCTTTTTGCCGAGGTGTAGACTACATAAGACGCGAAAGACGAAGGTAGGATGCTCTCCGGAGGTAAGAGCCGCTGCCGGGCGTCTTTCGGCAGAAGCCGCGCTAAGGAGAGCACTGTGAGCGGCACAATCGTCTTTGCGCGAAGAAGCCGCTTCTTGGGCTCCGGCAGCCGGCGAGAGCGGCAGCTTCGGGAAGGTGAAGAAGCAAGCTGTACAACACTGGGATTGTGTGCGCACCTTGCCAACTGATAGAAAACAGTACCTTTGCACTCTCCTGACTTTTCCAATCACAGGAACATTCGATTGGAAGCTGTTTTGGACAACTTTTCTTTTCTTCCTGCCAAACACTTGGCAGACATCCGTGCAACTTCTAGAACACGATGGGAGATGTTTTCTGTGCTGGCACAGTTTTTCCTAGCCAGACATAGTGGAAAAGCGTTTTGCTAAGATGTAGACTACAAAAGACGCGAAAGACGAAGGTAGGATGCTCTCCGGAGGTAAGAGCCGCTGCCGGGCGTCTTTCGGCAGAAGCCGCGCTAAGGAGAGCACTGTGAGCGGCACAATCGTCTTTGCGCGAAGAAGCCGCTTCTTGGGCTCCGGCAGCCGGCGAGAGCGGCAGCTTCGGGAAGGTGAAGAAGCAAGCTGTACAACACTGGGATTGTGTGCGCACCTTGCCAACTGATAGAAAACAGTACCTTTGCACTCTCCTGACTTTTCCAATCACAGGAACATTCGATTGGAAGCTGTTTTGGACAACTTTTCTTTTCTTCCTGCCAAACACTTGGCAGACATCCGTGCAACTTCTAGAACACGATGGGAGATGTTTTCTGTGCTGGCACAGTTTTTCCTAGCCAGACATAGTGGAAAAGCGTTTTGCTAAGATGTAGACTACAAAAGACGCGAAAGACGAAGGTAGGATGCTCTCCGGAGGTAAGAGCCGCTGCCGGGCGTCTTTCGGCAGAAGCCGCGCTAAGGAGAGCACTGTGAGCGGCACAATCGTCTTTGCGCGAAGAAGCCGCTTCTTGGGCTCCGGCAGCCGGCGAGAGCGGCAGCTTCGGGAAGGTGAAGAAGCAAGCTGTACAACACTGGGATTGTGTGCGCACCTTGCCAACTGATAGAAAACAGTACCTTTGCACTCTCCTGACTTTTCCAATCACAGGAACATTCGATTGGAAGCTGTTTTGGACAACTTTTCTTTTCTTCCTGCCAAACACTTGGCAGACATCCGTGCAACTTCTAGAACACGATGGGAGATGTTTTCTGTGCTGGCACAGTTTTTCCTAGCCAGACATAGTGGAAAAGCTTTTTGCCGAGGTGTAGACTACATAAGACGCGAAAGACGAAGGTAGGATGCTCTCCGGAGGTAAGAGCCGCTGCCGGGCGTCTTTCGGCAGAAGCCGCGCTAAGGAGAGCACTGTGAGCGGCACAATCGTCTTTGCGCGAAGAAGCCGCTTCTTGGGCTCCGGCAGCCGGCGAGAGCGGCAGCTTCGGGAAGGTGAAGAAGCAAGCTGTACAACACTGGGATTGTGTGCGCACCTTGCCAACTGATAGAAAACAGTACCTTTGCACTCTCCTGACTTTTCCAATCACAGGAACATTCGATTGGAAGCTGTTTTGGACAACTTTTCTTTTCTTCCTGCCAAACACTTGGCAGACATCCGTGCAACTTCTAGAACACGATGGGAGATGTTTTCTGTGCTGGCACAGTTTTTCCTAGCCAGACATAGTGGAAAAGCGTTTTGCTAAGATGTAGACTACAAAAGACGCGAAAGACGAAGGTAGGATGCTCTCCGGAGGTAAGAGCCGCTGCCGGGCGTCTTTCGGCAGAAGCCGCGCTAAGGAGAGCACTGTGAGCGGCACAATCGTCTTTGCGCGAAGAAGCCGCTTCTTGGGCTCCGGCAGCCGGCGAGAGCGGCAGCTTCGGGAAGGTGAAGAAGCAAGCTGTACAACACTGGGATTGTGTGCGCACCTTGCCAACTGATAGAAAACAGTACCTTTGCACTCTCCTGACTTTTCCAATCACATGAACATTCGATTGGAAGCTGTTATGAACAACTTTTCTTTTCTTCCTGCCAAACACTTGGCAGACATCCGTGCAACTTCTAGAACACGATGGGAGATGTTTTCTGTGCTGGCACAGTTTTTCCTAGCCAGACATAGTGGAAAAGCGTTTTGCCGAGGTGTAGACTACAAAAGACGCGAAAGACGAAGGTAGGATGCTCTCCGGAGGTAAGAGCCGCTGCCGGGCGTCTTTCGGCAGAAGCCGCGCTAAGGAGAGCACTGTGAGCGGCACAATCGTCTTTGCGCGAAGAAGCCGCTTCTTGGATTCCGGCAGCCGGCTAGAGCGGCAGCTTCGGGAAGGTGAAGAAGCAAGCTGTACAACACTGGGATTGTGTGCGCACCTTGCCAACTGATAGAAAACAGTACCTTTGCACTCTCCCGACTTTTCCAATCACAGGAACATTCGATTGGAAGCTGTTTTGGACAACTTTTCTTCCTGCCAAACACTTGGCAGACATCCGTGCAACTTCTAGAACACGATGGGAGATGTTTTCTGTGCTGGCACAGTTTTTCCTAGCCAGACATAGTGGAAAAGCTTTTTGCCGAGGTGTAGACTACATAAGACGCGAAAGACGAAGGTAGGATGCTCTCCGGAGGTAAGAGCCGCTGCCGGGCGTCTTTCGGCAGAAGCCGCGCTAAGGAGAGCACTGTGAGCGGCACAATCGTCTTTGCGCGAAGAAGCCGCTTCTTGGGCTCCGGCAGCCGGCGAGAGCGGCAGCTTCGGGAAGGTGAAGAAGCAAGCTGTACAACACTGGGATTGTGTGCGCACCTTGCCAACTGATAGAAAACAGTACCTTTGCACTCTCCTGACTTTTCCAATCACAGGAACATTCGATTGGAAGCTGTTTTGGACAACTTTTCTTTTCTTCCTGCCAAACACTTGGCAGACATCCGTGCAACTTCTAGAACACGATGGGAGATGTTTTCTGTGCTGGCACAGTTTTTCCTAGCCAGACATAGTGGAAAAGCTTTTTGCCGAGGTGTAGATGAGAAGAGGAGCTAAAGAGTGGATGTTAGCAAATGACACCCATCTTCAAAAAAGGCAATTAAGAGGACTCGCCATAGTACAAACCAGCCAGCCTCTTTTTTATCCCCAGGAAGTTGATGAAGCAGCTCTTCCTGGAAATCCTTGCCAGGCACATGACAGATGACCAAATAATGTAGTTAGCATGATTTTTCAGGGGAATTTCATGCTGAACATCACTTTAAACTCCTCTGATGAATCAACTTGACTGGTAGATGAAGGGAATATTATCTGCCTGGGCTTCAGGGAGGTTTTTGACATACCTCTACATGGCATCACACATACATATGGAAGCAATAGTGCAAAGGGGAGGGAATCAGTGTCTTTTCAGTGATGCTGAGGGAAAAGACAAGAGGCAGTGGGCACACACTGAAATACAGGAGATTGCCTTTGAACATCAGTAAATGTTTCTTTACTGTCAGGGTGACTGAACCACGGCACAGACTGCCCAGAAAGATTGTGGAGCCTGGATCTTTGAAGACATTAAAAGTACACCCAGATAGAATCCTGGGCAAGAGGCTCTAGGTATCCTGGTTTAGGCAGGGGGGTTGGGCCTGGTTAGCCCCACCAACCCCTTCCACTCTCTTTCATTCTGTGCTAGTGAATTCTCTTCAAGATGCATTTCAAAGCACTGGCATGACAAAGTTCTGTGCAGACAGAGATCCAAATGGACATGGCATCTAAGTTCCTTAAGCAGTGTTCAAGAAGAATGTAAAACTCTGGCACAAGTGTCTCTTCCCTAACTGAATCCCTTTCATGGGAAAATTCCCAGCTCTAGAAAGATCTTCTGATACGCATGCTTAAGACTGACACTGGCTGAGCAAATTTCTCCCTATGTATATCTAAGACCAGTTAGGATCTTCACCCAAAGTGCAGTCAACATAGTCACAGAATGCCTATTGTTAAGAAGTGACAGCTTCCATCAGAATGGCAGCTATTGGTCCACAAAATGGATTAATGGATGGGAATTATCTACGTGGGTTAAAAACAAAAATAAAGAGTTGGTCTTTATTTATCAATTTCATGGCAATATTAATAAGGGAAGAAAAAGATCTAAGTCCTTGACTTTCTGGACTCGAGGAAAGATTTTAAAAATTCCTTGTAAAAATGTATGATCACAATCAGACTATTGAAACCATTTTAGTTGGGAACAAAGTTCCAAAATTGTCTAGATAGTGGCAAAGAAGCCAAGAAAATAGGAAAGAAACAAAAAGAGAGCAAAAGAGTCAGCTTCAGTGTACAAGCTCGTTCTAGAAGTAGTCTGCTGGGAAAAGGAACCCCCAGCTAAATTTCCAATGTATTCCTGCGCTTGATTCAGTAACTGGTCAATGTAAAAACCAATCCTTTTGTACAACTTCTTCCAGCAACAAAAACTCCAACAGGTTGACACTACCATCATGCCTGTTCCAGACATATTTAAAAGAGAAATGATGATTTTCTTGAAAACCTACTTACATAAAAGTTGCAAGATGGTGGAGGGATTCCCACATCCTCCTTCCTCCATCTGGCTTGAAAGTATATTTGATAAAATATGCAACAAAGCACATGATTTATAAGGGAGAGTCAAATGGATGATTTGGGAATCGATCTCTTGTTGATAGTAAACTTCATATCCACTCGGTGTGACCTTTTTAAAACAAAATGTGGAGCTGAGGCATGAATCTGCCACAACAATTGTAAAGCAAACATACACACTCCCCTTCATATGCCCCCCCCTCCACACACACCTAGGCACACACAGAGATCAGCATAGCAGATCATGAACACCTTGGAAAAGACTGAAATGCTAAATGCCTCTCTTGATGGGCAAAAGAGCTGGTGCAGTAATTCAAATGCCTGGTACAAAAATTCTGTTTAATATTTAGCTCCTATTTAAAACACAGCTTTTCATTTCATTCTATTTACAGAATATTTTCATTTCATTTGTTTCTTTAAAATTACTTAGTTCTCACCTGTTGTATGTCTAGGAATATTTTCTTCCAAAAATAGAAAAAAATAGATGATATCTTTTCAGCAGAAAACATTGGTTGATACAATTTTAAACCATCATGATATGGAAGAATTCTTCTGTCCCTCTCGAAGGTGGAAGAAGCATTTGGATCACAGATCATCTACAATGAAATACTTGACATGTTTAAGATGCTTTCAATCAATTTTGATCGTCAATTGCTTATTTGTTGTAAACAGTAATTTTTCAGTGAAGGGAAAGTGTGTGTGGTATATCTACATGATATGTTCAAAGGCAGTTCCTACTAATGGCCAGGCTGAATTCCAGTAAATAATGTCCCGAATGATATTTTGCCGCCTTCTTTGGCATTTCATGAAATCTTACCCCGATGAAGTGCTGAAACAAAGAGATTTTCTCTTAGAGAGTGTCTCATGTTGTAACCTATCCCATGGATTTTATGCTGTAATTCTTATCTCTTTTAAAATTTACTATCTTCTGTACAGTTTTCATGAAACTTTCTGTTACAGTAGTGAATAGCACAGATAAATGTCATTTTGTACAACTTTGAATTTACCCCAAGAGCTGAGAGAAAACTTGATCCTATACTTCAATCCGAGTTTCTTCTATAGTCCGACTTTGTTTCTCTACCATCAAGCTTTTCCTTTGTTGCTGCTCCAAGCCCCGTCCAAGGTGACCTTGAATACTTTCAGGGATGGGACACCCACAACTTCTCTGGGCAACCTGTTCCAGTGTTCCAGCACTCCCACAGTAAAAAAGGCCTTCCTTTCATCTAATATGTGTAGGAAATCATAAATCTAGGCATAGAAGCTTGGAGTGCAAATTTGAAATTCTTTGGATTTGAAGCACATTTTATATGAATACTGACTTACAGATGACTAAAAGATGTTGATGGGCATTTGAGCTGACAAGTTTTGAAAAAGTGCACGGAAATTAAAATTGAAACCACTAAAATTAAAAACTCCTTGCCATTTTCTTTTTCCTCTCCTATTCAAAATTGCATATGTCAGATATCAGTGCTTCATGCAAACCTCTCAGATGCTCTCAGAGAAAAAGCTTTTCTTTCAGACTAAGTTGCGGTTGACGTAGAACACTAGCAGGAGTGAAAGATTTTCTGGGCATTGGGGCAGCCCGTTCTCCTTGGATTTGTGTGCAGAATGCATTTTATCCAAACTGGAAAATAGATCCCAGCTCTGTTCTATTCATCATTCTTACTTCATCAGGCCAGAAGATTCTGTGAAAAGTAGCCTGTGGACCTTGAAGACAGCGCATGTGAACCAGATGAGAGGTGATAGAGAAGTTGAGGGAGAGAAGAAAGAGCATGAGGCTGAAACCAGAAAGTATTTCTCCACGTGATCATGGAAGATTGCAGGAGCCACTTGGTACTATCAAACCAGCCCAACTTGGCACTGGTGCCACCTTGGGTCTGGGAGCCATGTTGCATATCGTGCATTTTAAGGAGCCAGCTGGCCACACCCAGCCATATGCCCCCAAACACAAACCAAGGCCCTTTTCTCTGGCAAATAAAACTCAGCTGCCCTGCTTCTGGATGGCAGATTGCAGGAACCACTTGGTACTATCAAACCAGCCCAACTTGGCACTGGTGCCACCATGGGTCTGGTCACCATCCTGCCTATTGTAGCTTTTCAGGAGCCAGCCGGTCACTCTCAGCCATAGGCCCCCAAACACAAACCTCGGCCCGTTTCCCTGGCAAACAAAAGTAAGCTGCCCCGCTTCTGGATGGCAGATTGCAGGAGCTACTTAGTACTATCAAATCAGCCCGACTTGGCACAGGTGCCACCTTGGATCTGGGAACCATCCTGTGTATCGTGGATTTTCAGGGGCCAGCCAGCCACTCTCAGCCATATGCCCCCAAAAACAAACCACGGACCTTTTCTCTGGCAAACAAAACTCCGCTGCCCCTCTTCTGGATGGCAAATTTTAGGACGCACTTTGTACTACGAAAACCGCCCGACGTGGCACTGGTGCCACCTTGTGTCAGGGAACCATCCTGCATATCGAGCTTTTTAAGGAGCCAGCCGGCCAGGCCCAGCCATATATCCCCAAAAACAAACCACGGACCATTTCTCATGGAAACAAAAATCCGCTGCCCCGCGTCTGGATGGCAGATTGCAGGAGCCACTTTGCACCATCAAACCAGCCCGACTTGGCACTGGTGCCACCTTGGGTCTGGGAACAATCCTGCGTATCGTACATATTCAGGAACCAGCCGAACACTCCAAGCCACAGGCCCCCAAACACAAACAACGGCCCATTTCCCTGGCAAACAAAACTCAGCGGCCCCGCTTCTGGATGGCAGTTTGCAGGAGCCACTTGGGACTATCAAACCAGCCCGACTTGGCACTGGTGCCACCTTGGGTCTGGGAACCATCCTGCGTATGGTGGATTCTAAGGAGCCAGCCGGCCACTCCCAGCCACAGGCCCCCAAACAAAATCAACGGCGCTGTTCCCTGGAAAACAAAACACGCCTGCCAACTTTTTGATGGAGTTTGCAGGAGCCACTTGGTACTATCAAACCAGCCCGACTTGGCACGGGTGCCACCTTGGGTCTGGGAAACATCCTGCGTATCGTGGATTCTTAGGAGCCAGCCGGCCACTCCTAGCCACAGGCCCCCAAACAAAAACCTAGGCCTATTTCTCTGGCAAACAAAAGTAAGCTGCCCCGCTTCTGGATGGCAGATTGCAGGAGACACTTGGGACTATCAAACCAGCCCAACTTGGCACTGGTGCCACCTTGGATCTGGGAACCATGCTGTGTATCGTGGATATTCAGGGGCCAGCCGGCCACTCTCAGCCATATGTCCCCAAACAGAAACCTCGGCCCTGTTCTCTGGCAAACAAAACTCAACTGCCCCTCTTCTGGATGGCAAATTGCAGGATGAACTTGATACTAAAACCGCAGGCCGACGTGGTAGTGGTGACACCTTGGACCTGGGAACCATCATGCGTATCGAGCATTTTAAGGAGCCAGCCGGCCACTCCCAGCAATATGCCCCCAAAAACAATCCACGGAATTTTTCTCTGGCAAACAAAAATCAGCTGCCCCGCTTCTGGATGGCAGATTGCAGGAGCCACTTTGCACCATCAAACCAGCCCGACTTGGCACTGGTGCCACCTTGCATCTGGGAACCATGCTGCCTAGCGTGGATTTTCAGGAGCCAGCCGGCCACTCTCAGCCATAGGCCCCCAAACAAAACCCACGGCCCGTTTCCCTGGCAAACAAAATTAAGCTGCCCCGCTTCTGGATGGCAGATTGCAGGATGCACTTGGTAGTATCAAACCAGCCCGACTTGGCACTGGTGCCACCTTGGGTCTGGGAACCATCCTGCGTATCGTGGGTTCAAAGGAGCCAGCTAGCCACTCCCAGCCACAGGCCCCCAAATACAAACAACGGCGCTTTTCCCTGGAAAACAAAACTCGCCTGACAACTTTTTGATGGCAGATTGCAGGAGCCACTTGGTACTATCAAACCAGCCCAACTTGGCACTGGTGCCACCATGGGTCTGGTCACCATCCTGCCTATTGTAGCTTTCCAGGAGCCAGCCGGTCACTCCCAGCCATAGGTCCCCAGTCACAAACCTCGGCCCGTTTCCCTGGCAAACAAAAGTAAGCTGCCCCGCTTCTGGATGGCAGATTGCAGGAGCCACTTGGTACTATCAAACCAGCCCAACTTGGCACTGGTGCCACCTCTGGTCTGGGAACCATGCTGCGTAACACAGATTCTAAGGCGCCAGTCGGCCACTCCCAGCCACAAGCCCCCAAACACAAACAACGGCGCTATTCTCTGGCAAACAAAACTCAACTGCCCCTCTTCTGGATGGCAAATTGCAGGACGCACTTGGTTCTATAAAAACAGCCCTACTTGGCACTGGTGCCACCTTGGGTCTGGGAACCATCCTGCGTATCGATCTTTTTAATGAGACAGCCGGCCACTCCCAGCCATATGCCCCCAAACACAACCCACGGCCCTTTTCTCTGGCAAACAAAACTCAACTGCACCGCTTCTGGATGGCAGATTGCAGGAGCCACTTGGTACTATCAAACCAGCCCGACTTGGCACTGGTGCCACCTTGGGTCTGGGAAACATCCTGCGTATTGTGGGTTGTCAGGAGCCAGCCGAACACTCTCGGCCACAGACCCCAATCAAAAACAACGGCCCGTTTCACAGGCAAACAAAACTCAGCTGCCCCGCTTCTGGATGGGAGATTGCAGGAGGCACTTGACACTGTGAAACCAGCCCCACTTGGCACTGGTGCCACCTTGGGTCTGGGAACCATGCTGCGTATCATGGATTTTCAGGAGCCAGCCGGCCACTGCCAGCCACAGGCCCCGAAACACAAACAACAGCCTTTTTCTCTGGCAAACAAAATTCAGCTTCCCCGCTTCTGGATGGCAGATTGCAGGAACCACTTGGTACTATCAAACCAGCCCGACTTGGAACTGCTGCCACCTTGGGTCTGGGAACCATCCTGCGTATCGTGGATTCTAAGGAGCCAGCTGGCCACTCCCAGCCACAGGCCCCAAAACACACACAACGGTGCTTTTCCCTGGAAAACAAAACTCGCCTGCCAAACATTTGATGGCAGATTGCAGGAGCCACTTGGTTTTATCAAATCAGCCCAACTTGGCACTGGTGCCACCATGGGTCTGGTCACCATCCTGCCTATCGTAGGTTTTCAGGTGCCACCCAGTCACCCCCAGCCAGAGGCCCCTAGAAAAATATTTCGGCCCGTTTCCCTTGCAAACAAAAGTAAGCTACCCCGCATCTGGATGGCAGATTGCAGGAGCCACTTTGCACCATCAAACCAGCCCAACTTGGCACTGGTGCCACCTCTGGTCTGGGAACCATCCTGCGTATCGTGGATTCTAAGGAGCCAGCTAGCCACTCCCAGCCACAGGCCCCCAAACACAAACAACGGCGCTTTTCCCTGGAAAACAAAACTCGCCTGCCAACTTTTTGATGGCAGATTGCAGGAGCCACTTGGTACTATCAAACCAGCCCAACTTGGCACTGGTGCCACCATGGGTCTGGTCACCATCCTGCCTATCGTAGCTTTTCAGGAGCCAGCCGGTCACTCGCAGCCATAGGCCCCCAGACACAAACCTCGGCCCGTTTCCCTGGCAAACAAAAGTAAACTGCCCCGCTTCTGCATGGCAGATTGCAGGAGCTATTTAGTACTATCAAACCACCCCGACTTGGCACTGGTGACACCTCTGGTGTGGGAACCATCCTGCTTAACGTGGATTTTCAGGGGCCAGCCGGCCACTATCCACCATATGCCCCCAAAAACAAACCACGGCCCTTTTCTCTGGCAAACAAAACTCAACTGCCCCTCTTCTGGATGGGAAATTTTAGGACGCACTTTGTACTACGAAAACCGCCCGACGTGGCACTGGTGCCACCTTGTGTCAGGGAACCATCCTGCATATCGAGCTTTTTAAGGAGCCAGCCGGCCACGCCCAGCCATATACCCCCAAAAACAAACCATGGACCATTTCTCATGGAAACAAAAATCCGCTGCCCCGCGTCTGGATGGCAGATTGCAGGAGCCACTTTGCACCATCAAACCAGCCCGACTTGGCACTGGTGCCACCTTGGGTCTGGGAACAATCCTGCATATCGTGGATTCTAAGGAGCCAGCTAGCCACTCCCAGCCACAGGCCCCCAAACAAAAACAACGGCGCTTTTACCTGGAAAACAAAACTCGCCTGCCAGCTTTTTGATGGCAGATTGCAGGAGCCACTTGGTACTATCAAACCAGGCCAACATGGCACTGGTGCCACGTTGGTTCTGGGAACCATCCTGCCTATAGTGGATTTTCAGGGGCCAGCCGGCCACTCTCAACCATATGCCCCCAAACATATACCACGGCCCTTTTCTCTGGCAAACAAAACTCAACTGCCCCTCTTCTGGATGGCAAATTGCAGGACGCACTTGGTACTACGAAAACAGCCCGACTTGGCACTGATGCCACCTTGGGTCAGGGAACAATCCTGCGTATCGATCTTTTAAGGAGCCAGCCGGCCACGTCCAGCCATATACCCCCAAAAAAAAACCACGGAACTTTTCTCCAGCAAACAAAAATCCGCTGCCCCCCGTCTGGATGGCAGATTGCAGGAGCTATTTAGTATTATCAAACCAGCCCGACTTGGCACTGGTGCCACCATGAGTTTGGTAACCATCCTGCCTATCGTAGCTTTTCAGTAGCCAGCCTGTCACTCCCAGCCATAGGCCCCCAGACAAATACCTCGGCCCGTTTCCCTGGGAAACAAAATTAAGCTGTCCCGCTTCTGGATGGCAGATTGCAGGAGCCACTTTGTACCATCAAACCAGCCCAACTTGGCACTGGTGCCACCTCTGGTCTGGGAACCATCCTGCGTATCGTGGGTTCTAAGGAGCCAGCTAGCCACTACCAGCCACAGGCCCCCAAACACAAACAACGGCGCTTTTCCCTGGAAAACAAAACTCACCTGCCAACTTTTTGATGGCAGATTGCAGGAGCCACTTGGTACTATCAAACCAGCCCAACTTGGCACTGGTGCCACCATGGGTCTGGTCACCATCCTGCCTATCGTAGCTTTTCAGGAGGCAGCCGGTCACTCCCAGCCATAGGCCCCCAGACACAAAGCTCTGCCCGTTTCCCTGGCAAACAAAAGTCAGCTACCCCGCTTCTGGATGGCAGATTGCAGGAGTCACTTTGCACCATCAAACCAGCCCGACTTGGCACTGGTGCCACCTCTGGTCTGGGACCCATCCTGCGTATCGTGGATTCTAAGGAGACAGCTGGCCACTCCCAGCCACAGGCCCCCAAACACAAACAACGGCGCTTTTCCCTGGCAAACAAAACTCGCTTGCCAACTTTTTGATGGAAGATTGCAGGAGCCACTTGGTACTATCAAACCACCCCAACTTGGCAACAAGTGGTTCCTGCAATCTGACATCCAGAAGCGGGGCAGCTTACTTTTCTTTGCCAGGGAAACGGACCAGTGTTTGTGTTTGGAGGCGTATGGCTGGGAGTGGCCGACTGGCTCCTTAAAATCCACGATACGCAGGATGGTTCCCAGACCAGAGGTGGCACCAGTGCCAAGACGGGCTAGTTTGATGGTGCAAAGTGGCTCCTGCAATCTGCCATCCAGAAGCGGGGTAGCTTACTTTTGTTTGCCAGGGAAACGGGCCGAGCTTTTTGTCTGGGGGCCTATGGCTGCGAGTGACCGGCTGGCTCCTGAAAAGCTACGATAGGCAGGATGGTGACCAGACCCATGGTGGCACCAGTGCCAAGTTGGTCTGATTTGATAGTACTAAATAGCTCCTGCAATCTGCCATGCAGAAGCGGGGCAGCTTACTTTTGTTTGCCAGGGAAACGGGCCGAGGTTTGTGTCTGGGGGCCTATGGCTGCGAGTGACCGTCTGGCTCCTGAAAAGCTACGATAGGCAGGATGGTGAGCAGACCCATGGTGGCACCAGTGCCAAGTTGAGCTGGTTTGATAGTACCAAGTGGCTCCTGCAATCTGCCATCAAAAAGTTGGCAGGCGAGTTTTGTTTTCCAGGGAAAAGCGCCGTTGCTTGTGTTTGGGTGCCTATGGCTGGGAGTGCCCGGCTGGCTCCTTAGAATCCACGATACGCACCATGGTTCCCAGACCAGAGGTGGCACCAGTGCCAAGTCGGGCTGGTTTGATAGTACCAAGTGCGTCCTACAATCTGCCATCCAGAAGCGGGGCAGCTTACTTTTGTTTGCCAGGGAAACGGGCCGAGGTTTGTGTCTGGGGGCCTATGGCTGGGAGTGACCGGCTGGCTCCTGAAAAGCTACGATAGGCAGGATGGTGACCAGACCCATGGTGGCACAAGTGCCAAGTTGGGCTGATTTGATAGTAGCAAGTGGCTCCTGCAATCTGCCATCAAAATGTCGGCAGGCGGGTTTTGTTTTCCAGGGAAAAGCGCTGTGGTTTGTGTTTGGGGGCCTGTGGCTGGGAGTGGCCGGCTGGCTCCTTAGAATCCACGATACGCAGGATGGTTCCCAGACCAGAGGTGGCACCAGTGCCAAGTCGGGCTGGTTTGATGGTGCAAAGTGGCTCCTGCAATCTGCCATCCAGAAGCGGGGCAGCTTATTTTTCTTTGCCAGGGAAATGGGCCGAGGTTTTTGTCTGGGGGCCTATGGCTTGGAGTGACCGGCTGGCTCCTGAAAAGCTACGATAGGCAGGATGGTTACCAGACCCATGGTGGCACCAGTGCCAAGTTGGGCTGGTTTGATAGTACCAAGTGGCTCCTGCAATCTGCCATCAAAAAGTTGGCAGGCCAGTTTTGTTTTCCAGGGAAAAGCGCCGTTGTTTGTGTTTGGGGGCCTGTGGCTGGGAGTGGCCGGCTGGCTGCTTAGAATCCACGATACGCAGGATGGTTCCCAGACCAGAGGTGGCACCAGTGCCAAGTCGGGCTGGTTTGGTAATATCTAGTGTCTCCGGAAATCTGCCATCCAGAAGCGGGGCAGCTTACTTTTGTTTGCCAGGGAAACGGGCCGAGCTTTGTGTCTGGGCGCCTATGGCTGGGAGTGACCTGCTAGGTCCTGAAAAGCTACGATAGGCAGGATGGTGACCAGACCCATGGTGGCACCAGTGCCAAGTTGGGCTGATTTGATAGTACCAAGTGGCTCCTGCAATCTGCCATCTAAAAGTTGGCAGGCGAGTTTTGTTTTCCAGGGAAAAGCGCCGTTGTTTGTGTCTGGGGGCCTGTGGCTGGAGTGGCCGGCTGGCTCCTTAGAATGAACGATACGCAGGATGGTTCCCAGACCTGAGGTGGCACCAGTGCCAAGTCGGGCTAGTTTGATGGTGCAAAGTGGCTCCTGCAATCTGCCATCCAGAAGCGGGGTAGCTTACTTTTGTTTGCCAGGGAAACGGGCCGAGGTTTTTCTCTGGGGGCCTATGGCAGGGAGGGACCGGCTGGCTCCTGAAAAGCTACGATAGGCAGGATGGTGACCAGACCCATGGTGGCACCAGTGCCAAGTTGGGCTGGTTTGATAGTACCAAGTGGCTCCTGCAATCTGCCATCAAAATGTTGGCAGGCGAGTTTTGTTTTCCAGGGAAAAGCGCCGTTGTTTGTGTTTGGGGGCCTGTGGCTGGGAGTGGACGGATGGCTCCTTAGAATCACGATACGCAGGATGGTTCCCAGACCAGAGGTGGCACCAGTGCCAAGTCGGGCTGGTTTGATAGTACAAAGTTGTTCCTGCAATCTGCCATCCAGAAGCGGGGCAGCTTACTTTTGTATGCCAGGGAAACGGGCCGAGGTTTTTGTCTGGGGGCCTATAGCTGGGAGTGACCGTCTGGCTCCTGAAAAGCTACGATAGGCAGGATGGTGACCAAACGCATGGTGGCACCAGTGCCAAGTTGGGCTGATTAGATAGTACCAAGTGGCTCCTGCAATCTGCCATCAAAATGTTGGCAGGCGAGTTTTGTTTTCCAGGGAAAAGCGCCGTTGTTTGTGTTTGGGGGCCTGTGTCTGGGAGTGGCCGGCTGGCTGCTTAGAATCCACGATACGCAGGATGGTTCCCAGACCAGAGGTGGCACCAGTGCCAAGTCGGGCTGGTTTGATACTACCAAGTGCGTCCTGCAATCTGCCATCCAGAAGCAGGGCAGCTTACTTGTGTTTGCCAGGGAAACGGGCCGAGCTTTGTGTCTGGGGGCCTATGGCTGGGAGTGACCGGCTAGGTCCTGAAAAGCTACGATAGGCAGGATGGTGACCAGACCCATGGTGGCACCAGTGCCAAGTTGGGCTGGTTTGATAGTACCAAGTGGCTCCTGCAATCTGCCATCAAAAAGTTGGCAGGCGAGTTTTGTTTTCCAGGGAAAAGCGCCGTTGTTTGTGTTTGGGGGCCTGTGTCTGGGAGAGGACGGATGGCTCCTTAGAATCCACGATACGCACCATGGTTCCCAGACCAGAGGTGGCACCAGTGCCAAGTCGGGCTAGTTTGATGGTGCAAAGTGGTTCCTGCAATCTGCCATCCAGAAGAGGGGCAGTTGAGTTTTGTTTCCCAGAGAAAAGGGCCGTGGTTTGTGTTTGGGGCCTATGGCTGAGAGTGACCAGCTGGCTCCTGAAAAGCTACGATAGGCAGGATGGTGACCAGACCCATGGTGGCACAAGTGCCAAGTCGGGCTGGTTTGACAATACTAAATAGCTCCTGCAATCTGCCATCCAGACGCGGGGCAGCGGATTTTTGCTTGCTGGAGAAAAGATCCGTGGGTTTTTTTTGGGGGTATATGGCTGGACGTTGCCGGCTGACTCCTTAAAAACATCGATACGCAGGATGGTTCCCTGACCCAAGGTGGCATCACTGCCAAGTCGGGCTGTTTTCGTAGTACAAAGTGCGTCCTGCAATTTGCCATCCAGAAGAGGGGCAGTTGAGTTTTGTTTACCAGAGAAAAGGGCCGTGGTTTGTGTTTGGGGGCATATGGCTGAGAATGGCCGGCTGGCGCCTGAAAATCCACGATAGGCAGGATGGTTCCCAGAGCCAAGGTGGCACCAGTGCCATGTTGGCCTGGTTTGATAGTACCAAGTGGCTCCTGCAATCTGCCATCCAGAAGCGGGGTAGCTTACTTTTGTTTGCCAGGGAAACGGGCCGAGGTATTTGTCTGGGGGCCTATGGCTGGGAGTGACCGGCTGGCTCCTGAAAAGCTACGATAGGCAGGATGGTGACCAGACCCATGGTGGCACCAGTGCCAAGTTGGGCTGGTTTGATAGTACCAAGTGGCTCCTGCAATCTGCCATCAAAAAGTTGGCAGGCGAGTTTTGTTTTCCAGGGTAATGCGCCGTTGTTTTTGTTTAGAGGCCTGTGGCTGGGAGTGTCCGCCTGTCCTCTTAGAATCTACGTTACGCAGGATGGTTCCCAGAGCCAAGGTGGCACCATTGTCATGTTGGGCTGGTTTGATAGTACCAAGTGGCTCCTGCAATCTGCCATCCAGAAGTGCGGTAGCTTACTTTTGAGTGCCAGGGAAACGGGCCGAGGTATTTCTCTGGGGGCCTATGGCAGGGAGTGACCGGCCGGCTCCTGAAAAGCTAAGATAGGCAGGATGTTTACCAGACCCATGATGGCGCCAGTGCCAAGTTGGGCTAATTTGATACTACCAAGTGGCTCCTGCAATCTGCCATCCAGAATCGGGGGTGCTTACTTTTGTTTTCCAGGGAAACGGGCCGAGGTTTGTGTCTGGGGGTTTATGGCTGGGAGTGACCGGCTGGCTCCTGAAAAGCTACGATAGGCAGGATGGTGACCAGACCCATGGTGGCACCAGTGCCAAGTTGGGCTGGTTTGATAGTACCAAGTGGCTCCTGCAATCTGCCATCAAAAAGTTGGCAGGCGAGTTTTGTTTTCCAGGGAAAAGCGCCGTTGTTTGTGTTTGGGCGCCTGTGGCACGGAGTGGCCGGGTGGCTGCTTAGAATCCACGATACGCAGGATGGTTCCCAGACCCAAGGTCGCACCAGTGCCAAGTCGGGCTGTTTTGACACTACCAAGTGGCTCCTGCAATCTGCCATCCAGAATCGGGGCAGCTTACTTTTGTTTGCCAGGGAAACGGTCCGAGGTTTGTGTCTGGGGGCCTATGGCTGGGAGTGACCGGCTGGCTCCTGCAGTGCTACAATAGGCAGGATGGTTCCCAGACCCATAGTGGCACCAGTGCCAAGTTGGGATGATTTGATAGTACCAAGTGGCTCCTGCAATCTGCCATCAAAAAGCTGGCAGGCGAGTTTTGTTTTCCAGGGAAAAGCGCCGTTGTTTGTATTTGGGGGCCTGTGGCTGGGAGGGGCCGCCTGGCGCCTTAGAATCTACGTTACGCAGCATGGTTCCCAGACCCAAAGTGGCACCAGTGTCAAGTTGGGCTGGTTTGATAGTACCAAGTGGCTCCTGCAATCTGCCATCCAGAAGCGGGGTAGCTTACTTTTGTTTGCCAGGGAAACGGGCAGAGCTTTCTGTCTGGGGGCCTATGGTTGGGAGTAACCGGCTGGCTCCTGAAAAGCTACGATAGGCAGGATGGTTCCCAGATCCAAGATGGCACCAGTGCCAAGTCGGGGTGGTTTGATGGTGAAACGTGGCTCCTGCAATCTGCCATCCTGACGCGGGGCAGCGGATTTTTTTTTCCAAGAGAAATGGTCCGTGGTTTGTTTTTGGGGCTATATGGCTGGGCGTGGCCTGCTGGCTCCTTAAAAAGCTACGATAGGCAGGATGGTTCCCTGACCCAAGGTGGCACCAGTGCCAAGTCGGGCGGTTTTCGTAGTACAAAGTGCGTCCTAAAATTTGCCATCCAGAAGAGGGGCAGTTGAGTTTTGTTTACCAGAGAAAAGGGCCGTGGTTTGTTTTTGGGGGCATATGGCTGATAGTGGCCGTCTGGCGCCTGAAAATCCACGATAGGCAGGATGGTTCCCAGACCAGAGGTGGCATCAGTGCCAAGTCGGGCTGGTTTGATAGTACTAAATAGCACCTGCAATCTGCCATGCAGAAGCGGGGCAGCTTACTTTTGTTTGCCAGGGAAACGGGCCGAGGTTTGTGTCTGGGGGCCTATGGCTGGGAGTGACCGCCTGGCTCCTGAAAAGCTACGATAGGCAGGATGGTGACCAGACCCATGGTGGCACCAGTGCCAAGTTGGGCTGGTTTGATAGTACCAAGTGGCTCCTGCAATCTGCCATCAAAAAGTTGGCAGGCGAGTTTTGTTTTCCAGGGAAAAGCGCCGTTGTTTGTGTTTGGGGGACTGTTGGTGGGAGTGGCCGTCTGGCTCCTTAGAACATATGATACGCAGGATGGTTCCCAGACCCCAGGTGGCACCAGTGCCACGTCGGGCTGGTTTGATGGTGAAAAGTGGCTCCTGCAATCTGCCATCCTGAAGCGGGGTAGCTTACATTTGTGTGCCAGGGAAACGGGCCGAGGTTTATGACTGGGGGCCTAGGGCTAGGAGTGACCGGCTGGCTCCTGAAAAGCAACAATAGGCAGGATGGTGACCAGACCCAAGGTGGCACCAGTGCCAAGTTGGGCTGGTTTGATGGTACCAACTGGCTCCTGCAATCTACCATCTAAAAGTTGTCAGGCGAGTTTTGTTTTCCAGGGAAAAGCGCCGTTGATTTTGTTTGGAGGCCTGTGGCTGGCAGTGGCTGCCTGTCGTCTTAGAATCCGGGTTACGCAGCATGGTTCCCAGAGCCAAGGTGGCACCAGTGCCAAGTTGGGCTGGTTTGATAGTACCAAGTGGCTCCTGCAATCTGCCATCCAGAAGTGCGGTAGCTTACTTTTGTGTGCCAGGGAAACGGGCCGAGGTTTGTGTCTGGGGGCCTATGGCTGGGAGTGACCGGCTGCCTCCTGAAAAGCTACGATAGGCAGGATGGTGACCAGACCCATGGTGGCACCAGTGCCAAGTTGGGCTGGTTTGATAGTACCAAGTGGCTCCTGCAATCTGCCATCAAAAAGTTGGCAGGCGAGTTTTGTTTTCCAGGGAAAAGCGCCGTTGATTTTGTTTGGGGGCCTGTGGCTGGGAGTGGCCAGCTGGCTCCTTAGAATCCACGATACGCAGGATGGTTCCCAGACCCAAGGTGGCACCAGTGCCAAGTCGGGCTGGTTTGTTAGTACCAAGTGGTTCCTGCAATCTGCCATCCAGAAGCGGGGCAGCTGAATTTTGTTTGCCAGAGAAAAAGGCTGTTGTTTGTGTTTCGGGGCCTGTGGCTGGCAGTGGACGGCTGGCTCCTGAAAATCCATGATACGCAGCATGGTTCCCAGACCCAAGGTGGCACCAGTGCCAAGTAGGGCTGGTTTCATAGTACCCAGTGGCTCCTGCAATCTGCCATCCAGAAGAGGGGAAGTTGAGTTTTGTTTTCCAGAGAAAGGGGCCGTGGTTTGTGTTTGGGGCCTATGGCTGAGAGTGACCGGCTGGCTCCTGAAAAGCTACGATAGGCAGGATGGTGACCAGACCCATGGTGGCACCAGTGCCAAGTCGGGCTGGTTTGATAATACTAAATAGCTCCTGCAATCTGCCATCCAGACGCGGGGCAGCGGATTTTTGCTTGCTGGAGAAAAGATCCGTGGGTATTTTTTGGGGGTGTATGGCTGGACGTTGCCGGCTGACTCCTTAAAAACATCGATACGCAGGATGGTTCCCTGACCCAAGGTGGCATCACTGCCAAGTCGGGCTGTTTTCGTAGTACCAAGTGCGTCCTGCTATTTGCCATCCAGAAGAGGGGCAGTTGAGTTTTGTTTACCAGAGAAAAGGGCCGTGGTTTGTGTTTGGGGGCATATGGCTGAGAGTGGCCGGCTGGCGCCTGAAAATCCACGATAGGCAGGATGGTTCCCAGATCCAAGGTGGCACCAGTGCCATGTTGGCCTGGTTTGATAGTACCATGTGGCTCCTGCAATCTGCCATCCAGAAGCGGGGCAGCTTAATTTTGTTTGCCAGGGAAACGGGCCGAGGTATTTGTCTGGGGGCCTATGGCTGGGAGTGACCGCCTGGCTCCTGAAAAGCTACGATAGGCAGGATGGTGACCAGACCCATGGTGGCACCAGTGCCAAGTTGGGCTGGTTTGATAGTACCAAGTGGCTCCTGCAATCTGCCATCAAAAAGTTGGCAGGCGAGTTTTGTTTTCCAGGGTAACGCGCCGTTGTTTTTGTTTAGAGGCCTGTGGCTGGGAGTGTCCGCCTGTCCTCTTAGAATCTACTTTACGCAGCATGGTTCCCAGAGCCAAGGTGGCACCAGTGCCAAGTTGGGCTGGTTTGATAGTAGCAAGTGGTTCCTGCAATCTGCCATCCAGAAGCGGGGCAGCTTACTTTTGTTTGCCAGGGAAACGGGCCGAGGTATTTCTCTGGGGGCCTATGGCAGGGAGTGACCGGCCGGCTCCTGAAAAGCTAAGATAGGCAGGATGTTTACCAGACCCATGATGGCACCACTGCCAAGTTTGGCTAATTTGATACTACCAAGTGGCTCCTGCAATCTGCCATCCAGAAGCGGGGCAGCTTACTTTTGTTTGCCAGGGAAACGGGCCGAGGTTTTTGTCTGGGGGCCTATGGCTGGGAGTGACCGGCTGCCTCCTGAAAAGCTACGATAGGCAGGATGGTGACCAGACCCATGGTGGCACCAGTGCCAAGTTGGGCTGATTTGATAGTACCAAGTGGCTCCTGCAATCTGCCGTCAAAATTTGGCAGGCGAGTTTTGTTTTCCAGGGAAAAGCGCCGTTGTTTGTGTTTGGGGGCCTGTGGCTGGAGTGGCCGGCTGGCTCCTTAGAATCCACGATACGCAGGATGGTTCCCAGACCTGAGGTGGCACCAGTGCCAAGTCGGGCTAGTTTGATGGTGCAAAGTGGCTCCTGCAATCTGCCATCCAGAAGCGGGGCAGCTTACTTTTGTTTGCCAGGGAAACGGGCCGAGCTTTTTGTCTGGGGACCTATGGCTTGGAGTGACCGTCTGGCTCCTGAAAAGCTACGATAGGCAGGATGGTGAGCAGACCCATGGTGGCACCAGTGCCAAGTTGAGCTGGTTTGATAGTACCAAGTGGCTCCTGCAATCTGCCATCAAAAAGTTGGCAGGCGAGTTTTGTTTTCCAGGGAAAAGCGCCGTTGTTTGTGTTTGGGTGCCTATGGCTGGGAGTGGCCGGCTGGCTCCTTAGAATCCACGATACGCACCATGGTTCCCAGACCAGAGGTGGCACCAGTGCCAAGTCGGGCTGGTTTGATAGTACCAAGTGCGTCCTACAATCTGCCATCCAGAAGCGGGGCTGCTTACTTTTGTTTGCCAGGGAAACGGGCCGAGGTTTGTGTCTGGGGGCCTATGGCTGGGAGTGACCGGCTGGCTCCTGAAAAGCTTCGATAGGCAGGATGGTGACCAGACCCATGGTGGCACCAGTGCCAAGTTGGGCTGGTTTGATAGTACCAAGTGGCTCCTGCAATCTGCCATCAAAAAGTTGGCAGGCGAGTTTTGTTTTCCAGGGAAAAGCGCCGTTGTTTGTGTTTGGGCGCCTGTGGCACGGAGTGGCCGGGTGGCTGCTTAGAATCCACGATACGCAGGATGGTTCCCAGACCCAAGGTGGCACCAGTGCCAAGGCGAGCTGTTTTGACACTACAAAGTGGCTCCTGCAATCTGCCATCCAGAATCGGGGCAGCTTAATTTTGTTTGCCAGGGAAACGGGCCGAGGTTTGTGATGGGGGCCTATGGCTGGGAGTGACCGGCTGGCTCCTGAAATGGTACAATTGGCAGGATGGTTCCCAGACCCATAGTGGCACCAGTGCCAAGTTGGGATGAATTGATAGTACCAAGTGGCAGCTGCAATCTGCCATCAAAAAGCTGGCAGGCGAGTTTTGTTTTCCAGGGAAAAGCGCCGTTGTTTGTATTTGGGGGCCTGTGGCTGGGAGTGGCCGCCTGGCGCCTTAGAATCTACGTTACGCAGCATGGTTCCCAGACCCAAAGTGGCACCAGTGTCAAGTTGGGCTGGTTTGATAGTACCAAGTGGCTCCTGCAATCTGCCATCCAGAAGCGGGGTAGCTTACTTTTGTTTGCCAGGGAAACGGGCAGAGCTTTCTGTCTGGGGGCCTATGGTTGGGAGTAACCGGCTGGCTCCTGAAAAGCTACGATAGGCAGGATGGTTCCCAGATCCAAGATGGCACCAGTGCCAAGTCGGGGTGTTTTGATGGTGCAACGTGGCTCCTGCAATCTGCCATCCTGACGCGGGGCAGCGGATTTTTGTTTCCAAGAGAAATGGTCCGTGGTTTGTTTTTGGGCCTATATGGCTGGGCGTGGCCTGCTGGCTCCTTAAAAAGCTACGATAGGCAGGATGGTTCCCTGACCCAAGGTGGCACCAGTGCCAAGTCGGGCGGTTTTCGTAGTACAAAGTGCGTCCTAAAATTTGCCATCCAGAAGAGGGGCAGTTGAGTTTTGTTTACCAGAGAAAAGGGCCGTGGTTTGTTTTTGGGGGCATATGGCTGATAGTGGCCGTCTGGCGCCTGAAAATCCACGATAGGCAGGATGGTTCCCAGACCAGAGGTGGCACCAGTGCCAAGTCGGGCTGGTTTGATAGTACTAAATAGCACCTGCAATCTGCCATGCAGAAGCGGGGCAGCTTACTTTTGTTTGCCAGGGAAACGGGCCGAGGTTTTTGTCTGGGGGCCTATGGCTGGGAGTGACCGGCTGGCTCCTGAAAAGCTACGATAGGCAGGATGGTTACCAGACCCATGGTGGCACCAGTGCCAAGTTGGGCTGGTTTGATAGTACCAAGTGGCTCCTGCAATCTGCCATCAAAAAGTTGTCAGGCGAGTTTTGTTTTCCAGGGAAAAGCGCCGTTGTTTGTGTTTGGGGGACTGTTGGTGGGAGTGGCCGGCTGGCTCCTTAGAACACACGATACGCAGGATGGTTCCCAGACCCAAGGTGGCACCAGTGCCACGTCGGGCTGGTTTGATGGTGAAAAGTGGCTCCTGCAATCTGCCATCCTGAAGCGGGGTAGCTTACTTTTGTGTGCCAGGGAAACGGGCCGAGGTTTATGACTGGGGGCCTAGGGCTAGGAGTGACCGGCTGGCTCCTGAAAAGCAACAATAGGCAGGATGGTTCCCAGACCCAAGGTGGCACCAGTGCCAAGTTGGGCTGGTTTGATAATACTAAATAGCTCCTGAAATCTGCCATTCAGACGCGGGGCAGCGGATTTTTGTTTGCTGGAGAAAAGATCCGTGGTTTTTTTTTGGGGGTATATGGCTGGACGTGGCCGGCTGGCTCCTTAAAAAGATCGATACGCAGGATTGTTCCCTGACCCAAGGTGGCATCACTGCCAAGTCGGGCTGTTTTCGTAGTACCAAGTGCGTCCTGCAATTTGCCATCCAGAAGAGGGGCAGTTGAGTTTTGTTTGCCAGAGCAAAGGGCCGTGGTATGTGTTTGAGGGCATATGGCTGAGAGTGGCCGGCTGGCCCCTGAAAATCCACGATAGGCAGGATGGTTCCCAGAGCCAAGGTAGCACCAGTGCCATGTTGGCCTGGTTTGATAGTACCATGTGGCTCCTGCAATCTGCCATCCAGAAGCGGGGCAGCTTACTTTTGTTTGCCAGGGAAACGGGCCGAGATATTTGTCTGGGGGCCTATGGCTGGGAGTGACCGGCTGGCTCCTGAAAAGCTACGATAGGCAGGATGGTGACCAGACCCAAAGTGGAACCAGTACCAAGTTGGGCTGGTTTGATAGTACCAAGTGGCTCCTGCAATCTGCCATCAAAAATTTGGCAGGCGAGTTTTGTTTTCCAGGGAAAAGCGCCGTTGTTTAGAGGCCTGTGGCTGGGAGTGGCCGCCTGTCCTCGTAGAATCTACGTTACGCAGCATGGTTCCCAGAGCCAAGGTGGCACCAGGGCCAAGTCGGGCAGGTTTGATAGTACCAAATGCATCCTGCAATCTGCCATCCGAAAGCGGGGCAGTTTACTTTTGTTTGCCAGGGAAACGGGCCGAGGTTTTTGTCTGGGGGCCTATGGCAGGGAGTGACCGTCTGGCTCCTGAAAAGCTACGATAGGCAGGATGTTTACCAGACCCATGGTGGCACCAGTGCCAAGTTGGGCTGATTTGATAGTACCAAGTGGCTCCTGCAATCTGCCATCCAGAATCGGGGCAGCTTACTTTTGTTTTCCAGGGAAACGGGCCGAGGTTTGTGTCTGGGGGTCTATGGCTGGGAGTGACCGGCTGGCTCCTGAAAAGCTACGATAGGCAGGATGGTGACCAGACCCATGGTGGCACCAGTGCCAAGTTGGGCTGGTTTGATAGCACCAAGTGGCTCCTGCAATCTGCCATCAAAATGTTGGCAGGCGATTTTTGTTTTCCAGGGAAAAGCGCCGTTGTTTGTGTTTGGGCGCCTGTGGCTCAGAGTGGCCGGGTGGCTCCTTAGAATCCACGATACGCCGGATGGTTCCCAGACCCAAGGCGGCACCAGTGCCAAGTCGGGCTGGTTTGACACTACCACGTGGCTCCTGCAATCTGCCATCCAGAATCGGGGCAGCTTAATTTTGTTTGCCAGGGAAACGGTCCGAGGTTTGTGTCTGGGGGCCTATGGCTGGGAGTGACCGGCTGGCTCCTAAATGCTACAATAGGCAGGATGGTTCCCAGACCCATAGTGGCACCAGTGCCAAGTTGGGATGATTTGATAGTACCAAGTGGCTCCTGCAATCTGCCATCAAAAAGCTGGCAGGCGAGTTTTGTTTTCCAGGGAAAAGCGCCGTTGTTTGTGTTTGGGGGCCTGTGGCTGGGAGTGGCCGGCTGGCTCCTTAGAATCCACGATATGCAGGATTGTTCCCAGACCCAAGGTGGCACCAGTGCCAAGTCGGGCTGGTTTGATGGTGCAAAGTGGCTCCTGCAATCTGCCATCCAGACGCGGGGCAGCGGATTTTTGTTTCCATGAGAAATGGTCCGTGGTTTGTTTTTGGGGGTATATGGCTGGGCCTGGCCGGCTGGCTCCTTAAAAAGATCGATATGCAGGATGGTTCCCTGACACAAGGTGGCACCAGTGCCACGTTGGGCGGTTTTCGTAGTACAAAGTGCGTCCTAAAATTTGCCATCCAGAAGAGGGGCAGTTGAGTTTTGTTTGCCAGAGAAAAGGGCCGTGGTTTGTTTTTGGGGGCATATGGCTGATAGTGGCCGGCTGGCCCCTGAAAATCCACAATAAGCAGGATGGTTCCCACACCAGAAGTGTCACCAGTGCCAAGTCGGGGTGGTTTGATAGTACTAAATAGCTCCTGCAATCTGCCATGCAGAAGCGGGGCAGCTTACTTTTGTTTCCCAGGGAAACGGGCCGAGGTTTGTGTCTGGGGGCCTATGGCTGCGAGTGACCGGCTGGCTCCTGAAAAGCTACGATAGGCAGGATGGTGACCAGACCCATGGTGGCACCAGTGCCAAGTTGGGCTGGTTTGATAGTACCAAGTGGCTCCGGCAATCTGCCATCAAAAAGTTGGCAGGCGAGTTTTGTTTTCCAGGGAAAAGCGCCGTTGTTTGTGTTTGGGGGCCTGTGGCTGGGAGTGGCTAGCTGGCTCCTTAGAACCCACGATACGCAGGATGGTTCCCAGACCAGAGGTGGCACCAGTGCCAAGTTGGGCTGGTTTGATGGTGCAAAGTGGCTCCTGCAATCTGCCATCCAGAAGCGGGGTAGCTTACTTTTGTTTGCCAGGGAAACGGGCCGAAATATTTGTCTAGGGGCCTCTGGCTGGGGGTGACTGGGTGGCACCTGAAAAGCTACGATAGGCAGGATGGTGACCAGACCCATGGTGGCACCAGTGCCAAGTTCGGCTGATTTGATAAAACCAAGTGGCTCCTGCAATCTGCCATCAAATGTTTGGCAGGCGAGTTTTGTTTTCCAGGGAAAAGCACCGTTGTGTGTGTTTTGGGGCCTGTGGCTGGGAGTGGCCAGCTGGCTCCTTAGAATCCACGATACGCAGGATGGTTCCCAGACCCAAGGTGGCACCAGTGCCAAGTCGGGCTGGTTTGATAGTACCAAGTGGTTCCTGCAATCTGCCATCCAGAAGCGGGGCAGCTGAATTTTGTTTGCCAGAGAAAAAGGCTGTTGTTTGTGTTTCGGGGCCTGTGGCTGGCAGTGGCCGGCTGGCTCCTGAAAAGCTACGATAGGCAGGATGGTGACCAGACCCAAGGTGGCACCAGTGCCAAGTAGGGCTGGTTTCATAGTACCCAGTGGCTCCTGCAATCTCCCATCAGGAAGAGGGGCAGTTGAGTTTTGTTTTCCAGAGAAAAGGGCCGTGGTTTGTGTTTGGGGCCTATGGCTGAGAGTGACCGGCTGGCCCCTGAAAATCCACGATAGGAAGGATGGTTCCCAGATCCAAGGTGGCAGCAGTGCCATGTTGTGCTGGTGTGATAGTCCCAAGTGGCTCCTGCAATCTGCCATCCAGAAGCGGGGCAGCTGAATTTTGTTTGCCAGAGAAAAATGCTGTGGTTTGTGTTTGGGGGCCTGTGGCTGGGAGTGGCCGGCTGGCTCCTGAAAATCCATGATACGCAGCATGGTTCCCAGACCCAAGGTGGCACCAGTGCCAAGTGGGGCTGGTTTCACAGTGTCAAGTGCCTCCTGCAATCTCCCATCCAGAAGCGGGGCAGCTGAGTTTTGTTTGCCTGTGAAACGGGCCGTTGTTTTTGATTGGGGTCTGTGGCCGAGAGTGTTCGGCTGGCTCCTGACAACCCACAATACGCAGGATGTTTCCCAGACCCAAGGTGGCACCAGTGCCAAGTCGGGTTGGTTTGATAGTACCAAGTGGCTCCTGCAATCTGCCATCCAGAAGCGGTGCAGTTGAGTGTTGTTTGCCAGAGAAAAGGGCCGTGGGTTTTGTTTGGGGGCATATGGCTGGGAGTGGCCGGCTGTCTCATTATAAAGATCGATACGCAGGATGGTTCCCAGACCCAAGGTGGCACCAGTGCGAAGTAGGGCTGTTTTTATAGTACCAAGTGCGTCCTGCAATTTGCCATCCAGAAGAGGGGCAGTTGAGTTTTGTTTGCCAGAGAATAGCGCCGTTGTTTGTGTTTGGGGGCTTGTGGCTGGGAGTGGCCGACTGGCGCCTTAGAATCTGTGTTACGCAGCATGGTTCCCAGACCAGAGGTGGCACCAGTGCCAAGTTGGGCTGGTTTGATAGTACCATGTGGCTCCTGCAATCTGCCATCCAGAAGCGGGGCAGCTTACTTTTGTTTGCCAGTGAAACGGGCCGAGGTTTGTGACTTGGGACCTATGGCTGGGAGTGGCCGTCTGGCTCCTTTGAACCCACGATACGCAGGATGGTTCCCAGACCCAAGGTGGCACCAGTGCCAAGTCGGGCTGGTTTGATACTACCAAGTGCGTCCTGCAATCTGCCATCCAGAAGCGGGGCAGCTTAATTTTGCTTGCCAGGGAATCGGGCCGTGGGTTTTGTATGGGGGCCTATGGCTGAGAGTGGCCGGCTGGCTCCTGAAAATCCACGCTAGGCAGCATGGTTCCCAGATGCAAGGTGGCACCAGTGCCAAGTCGGGCTGGTTTGATGGTGCAAAGTGGCTCCTGCAATCTGCCATCCAGAAGCGGGGCAGCTGATTTTTGTTTGCCAGAGAAAAATTCCGTGGATTGTTTTTGGGGGCATATTGCTGGGAGTGGCCGGCTGGCTCCTTAAAATGCTCGATACGCATGATGGTTCCCAGGCCCAAGGTGTCACCACTACCAAGTCGGCCTGCGGTTTTAGTATCAAGTTCATCCTGCAATTTGCCATCCAGAAGAGGGGCAGTTGAGTTTTGTTGGCCAGAGAAACGGGCCGAGGTTTCTGTTTGGGGACATATGGCTGAGAGTGGCCGGGTGGCCCCTGAATATCCACGATACACAGCATGGTTCCCAGATCCAAGGTGGCACCAGTGCCAAGTTGGGCTGGTTTGATAGTACCAAGTGTCTCCTGCAATCTGCCATCCAGAAGCGGGGCAGCTTACTTTTGTTTGCCAGAGAAATAGGCCTAGGTTTTTGTCTGGGGGCCTGTGGCTAGGAGTGGCCGGCTGGCTCCTAAGAATCCACGATACGCAGGATGTTTCCCAGACCCAAGGTGGCACCAGTGCCAAGTCGGGCTGGTTTGATAGTACCAAGTGGCTCCTGCAAACTCCATCAAAATGTTGGCAGACGTGTTTTGTTTTCCAGGGAACAGCGCCGTTGATTTTGTTTGGGGGCCTGTGGCTGGGAGTGGCCGGCTGGCTCCTTAGAATCCACGATACGCAGGATGGTTCCCAGACCCAAGGTGGCACCAGTGCCAAGTCGGGCTGGTTTGATTACACCAAATGGCTCCTGCAATCTGCCATCCAGAAGTGAGGCAGCTAAGTTTTGTTTGCCAGAAAAAGGGCCGTGGTTTTTGTTGGGGGCCTGTGGCTGGGAGTAGCCGGCTGGCTCCTTAAAATCCACGATAGGCTGGATGGTTCCCAGACCCAAGGTGGCACCAGTGCCAAGTCGGGCTGGTTTGATAGTACCAAGTGGCTCCTGCAATCTGCCATCCAGAAGCGGTGCAGTTGAGTTTTGTTTGCCAGAGAAAAGGGCCGTGGGTTGTGTTTGGGGGCATATGGCTGGGAGTGGCCGGCTGTCTCATTAAAAAGAACGATACGCAGGATGGTTCCCAGACCCAAGGTGGCACCAGTGCCAAGTAGGGCTGTTTTTATAGTACCAAGTGCGTCCTGCAATTTGCCATCCAGAAGAGGGGCAGTGGAGTTTTGTTTGCCAGAGAATAGCGCCGTTGTTTGTGTTTGGGGGCTTGTGACTGGGAGTGGCCGACTGGCGCCTTAGAATCTGTGTTACGCAGCATGGTTCCCAGACCAGAGGTGGCACCAGTGCCAAGTTGGGCTGGTTTGATAGTACCAAGTGGCTCCTGCAATCTGCCATCAAAAAGTTGGCAGGCGAGTTTTGTTTTCCAGGGAAAAGCGCCGTTGTTTGTATTTGGGGGCCTGTGGCTGGGAGTGGCCGGCTGGCTCCTTTGAACCCACGATACGCAGGATGGTTCCCAGACCCAAGGTGGCACCAGTGCCAAGTCGGGCTGGTTTGATACTACCAAGTGCGTCCTGCAATCTGCCATCCAGTAGCGGGGCAGCTTAATTTTGTTTGCCAGGGAAACGGGCCGTGGGTTTTGTTTGGGGGCCTATGGCTGAGAGTGGCCGGCTGGCTCCTGAAAATCCATGCTAGGCAGCATGCTTCCCAGATGCAAGGTGGCACCAGTTCCAAGTCGGGCTGGTTTGATGGTGCAAAGTGGCTCCTGCAATCTGCCATCCAGAAGCGGGGCAGCTGATTTTTGTTTGCCAGAGAAAAATTCCGTGGATTGTTTTTGGGGGCATATTGCTGGGAGTGGCCGGCTGGCTCCTTAAAATGCTCGATACGCATGATGGTTCCCAGGTCCAAGGTGTCACCACTACCAAGTCGGCCTGCGGTTTTAGTATCAAGTTCATCCTGCAATTTGCCATCCAGAAGAGGGGCAGTTGAGTTTTGTTTGCCAGAGAACAGGGCCGAGGTTTCTGTTTGGGGATATATGGCTGAGAGTGGCCGGCTGGCCCCTGAATATCCACGATACACAGCATGGTTCCCAGATCCAAGGTGGCACCAGTGCCAAGTTGGGCTGGTTTGATAGTCCCAAGTGTCTCCTGCAATCTGCCATCCAGAAGCGGGGCAGCTTACTTTTGTTTGCCAGAGAAATAGGCCTAGGTTTTTGTTTGGGGGCCTGTGGCTAGGAGTGGCCGGCTGGCTCCTAAGAATCCACGATACGCAGGATGTTTCCCAGACCCAAGGTGGCACCAGTGCCAAGTCGGGCTGGTTTGATAGTCCCAAGTGGCTCCTGCAAACTGCCATCCAGAAGCGGGGCCGCTGAGTTTTGTTTGCCAGGGAAATGGGCCGTTGTTTGTGTTTGGGGGCCTTTGGCTGGGAGTGTTCGGCTGGTTCCTCAATATGTACGATACGCAGGATTGTTCCCAGACCCAAGGTGGCACCAGTGCCAAGTCGGGCTGGTTTGATGGTGCAAAGTGGCTCCTGCAATCTGCCATCCAGACGCGGGGCAGCGGATTTTTTTTTCCATGAGAAATGGTCCGTGGTTTGTTTTTGGGGGTATATGGCTGGGCCTGGCCGGCTGGCTCCTTAAAAAGCTCGATATGCAGGATGGTTCCCTGACACAAGGTGGCACCAGTGCCACAACGGGCGGTTTTCGTAGTACAAAGTGCGTCCTAAAATTTGCCATCCAGAAGAGGGGCAGTTGAGTTTTGTTTGCCAGAGAAAAGGGCCGTGGTTTGTTTTTGGGGGCATATGGCTGAGAGTGGCTGGCTGGCCCCTGAAAATCCACGATACACAGGATGGTTCCCAGATCCAAGGTGGCACCTGTGCCAAGTCGGGCTGATTTGATAGTACTAAGTAGCTCCTGCAATCTGCCATCCAGAAGCGGGGCAGCTTACTTTTGTTTGCCAGGTAAACGGGCCGAGGTTTGTGTTTGGGGGCCTATGGCTGAGAGTGACCGGCTGGCTCCTGAAAAGCTACAATAGGCAGGATGGTGACCAGACCCATGGTGGCACCAGTGCCAAGTTGGGCTGGTTTGATAGTACCAAGTGGTTCCTGCAATCTGCCATCCAGAAGCAGGGCAGCTGAGTTTTGTTTGCCAGAGAAAAGGGCCTTGGTTTGTGTTTGGGGGCATATGGCTGGGTGTGGCCAGCTGGCTCCTTAAAATGCACGATATGCAACATGGCTCCCAGACCCAAGGTGGCACCAGTGCCAAGTTGGGCTGGTTTGATAGTACCAAGTGGCTCCTGCAATCTTCCATGATCACGTGGAGAAATACTTTCTGGTTTCAGCCTCATGCTCTTTCTTCTCTCCCTCAACTTCTCTATCACCTCTCATCTGGTTCACATGCGCTGTCTTCAAGGTCCACAGGCTACTTTTCACAGAATCTTCTGGCCTGATGAAGTAAGAATGATGAATAGAACAGAGCTGGGATCTATTTTCCAGTTTGGATAAAATGCATTCTGCACACAAATCCAAGGAGAACGGGCTGCCCCGATGCCCAGAAAATCTTTCACTCCTGCTAGTGTTCTACGTCAACCGCAACTTAGTCTGAAAGAAAAGCTTTTTCTCTGAGAGCATCTGAGAGGTTTGCATGAAGCACTGATATCTGACATATGCAATTTTGAATAGGAGAGGAAAAAGAAAATGGCAAGGAGTTTTTAATTTTAGTGGTTTCAATTTTAATTTCCGTGCACTTTTTCAAAACTTGTCAGCTCAAATGCCCATCAACATCTTTTAGTCATCTGTAAGTCAGTATTCATATAAAATGTGCTTCAAATCCAAAGAATTTCAAATTTGCACTCCAAGCTTCTATGCCTAGATTTATGATTTCCTACACATATTAGATGAAAGGAAGGCCTTTTTTACTGTGGGAGTGCTGGAACACTGGAACAGGTTGCCCAGAGAAGTTGTGGGTGTCCCATCCCTGAAAGTATTCAAGGTCACCTTGGACGGGGCTTGGAGCAGCAACAAAGGAGAAGCTTGATGGTAGAGAAACAAAGTCGGACTATAGAAGAAACTCGGATTGAAGTATAGGATCAAGTTTTCTCTCAGCTCTTGGGGTAAATTCAAAGTTGTACAAAATGACATTTATCTGTGCTATTCACTACTGTAACAGAAAGTTTCATGAAAACTGTACAGAAGATAGTAAATTTTAAAAGAGATAAGAATTACAGCATAAAATCCATGGGATAGGTTACAACATGAGACACTCTCTAAGAGAAAATCTCTTTGTTTCAGCACTTCATCGGGGTAAGATTTCATGAAGTGCCAAAGAAGGCGGCAAAATATCATTCGGGACATTATTTACTGGAATTCAGCCTGGCCATTAGTAGGAACTGCCTTTGAACATATCATGTAGATATACCACACACACTTTCCCTTCACTGAAAAATTACTGTTTACAACAAAAGAGCAATTGACGATCAAAATTGATTGAAAGCATCTTAAACATGTCAAGTATTTCATTGTAGATGATCTGTGATCCAAATGCTTCTTCCACCTTCGAGAGGGACAGAAGAATTCTTCCATATCATGATGGTTTAAAATTGTATCAACCAATGTTTTCTGCTGAAAAGATATCATCTATTTTTTTCTATTTTTGGAAGAAAATATTCCTAGACATACAACAGGTGAGAACTAAGTAATTTTAAAGAAACAAATGAAATGAAAATATTCTGTAAATAGAATGAAATGAAAAGCTGTGTTTTAAATAGGAGCTAAATATTAAACAGAATTTTTGTACCAGGCATTTGAATTACTGCACCAGCTCTTTTGCCCATCAAGAGAGGCATTTAGCATTTCAGTCTTTTCCAAGGTGTTCATGATCTGCTATGCTGATCTCTGTGTGTGCCTAGGTGTGTGTGGAGGGGGGGGCATATGAAGGGGAGTGTGTATGTTTGCTTTACAATTGTTGTGGCAGATTCATGCCTCAGCTCCACATTTTGTTTTAAAAAGGTCACACCGAGTGGATATGAAGTTTACTATCAACAAGAGATCGATTCCCAAATCATCCATTTGACTCTCCCTTATAAATCATGTGCTTTGTTGCATATTTTATCAAATATACTTTCAAGCCAGATGGAGGAAGGAGGATGTGGGAATCCCTCCACCATCTTGCAACTTTTATGTAAGTAGGTTTTCAAGAAAATCATCATTTCTCTTTTAAATATGTCTGGAACAGGCATGATGGTAGTGTCAACCTGTTGGAGTTTTTGTTGCTGGAAGAAGTTGTACAAAAGGATTGGTTTTTACATTGACCAGTTACTGAATCAAGCGCAGGAATACATTGGAAATTTAGCTGGGGGTTCCTTTTCCCAGCAGACTACTTCTAGAACGAGCTTGTACACTGAAGCTGACTCTTTTGCTCTCTTTTTGTTTCTTTCCTATTTTCTTGGCTTCTTTGCCACTATCTAGACAATTTTGGAACTTTGTTCCCAACTAAAATGGTTTCAATAGTCTGATTGTGATCATACATTTTTACAAGGAATTTTTAAAATCTTTCCTCGAGTCCAGAAAGTCAAGGACTTAGATCTTTTTCTTCCCTTATCAATATTGCCATGAAATTGATAAATAAAGACCAACTCTTTATTTTTGTTTTTAACCCACGTAGATAATTCCCATCCATTAATCCATTTTGTGGACCAATAGCTGCCATTCTGATGGAAGCTGTCACTTCTTAACAATAGGCATTCTGTGACTATGTTGACTGCACTTTGGGTGAAGATCCTAACTGGTCTTAGATATACATAGGGAGAAATTTGCTCAGCCAGTGTCAGTCTTAAGCATGCGTATCAGAAGATCTTTCTAGAGCTGGGAATTTTCCCATGAAAGGGATTCAGTTAGGGAAGAGACACTTGTGCCAGAGTTTTACATTCTTCTTGAACACTGCTTAAGGAACTTAGATGCCATGTCCATTTGGATCTCTGTCTGCACAGAACTTTGTCATGCCAGTGCTTTGAAATGCATCTTGAAGAGAATTCACTAGCACAGAATGAAAGAGAGTGGAAGGGGTTGGTGGGGCTAACCAGGCCCAACCCCCCTGCCTAAACCAGGATACCTAGAGCCTCTTGCCCAGGATTCTATCTGGGTGTACTTTTAATGTCTTCAAAGATCCAGGCTCCACAATCTTTCTGGGCAGTCTGTGCCGTGGTTCAGTCACCCTGACAGTAAAGAAACATTTACTGATGTTCAAAGGCAATCTCCTGTATTTCAGTGTGTGCCCACTGCCTCTTGTCTTTTCCCTCAGCATCACTGAAAAGACACTGATTCCCTCCCCTTTGCACTATTGCTTCCATATGTATGTGTGATGCCATGTAGAGGTATGTCAAAAACCTCCCTGAAGCCCAGGCAGATAATATTCCCTTCATCTACCAGTCAAGTTGATTCATCAGAGGAGTTTAAAGTGATGTTCAGCATGAAATTCCCCTGAAAAATCATGCTAACTACATTATTTGGTCATCTGTCATGTGCCTGGCAAGGATTTCCAGGAAGAGCTGCTTCATCAACTTCCTGGGGATAAAAAAGAGGCTGGCTGGTTTGTACTATGGCGAGTCCTCTTAATTGCCTTTTTTGAAGATGGGTGTCATTTGCTAACATCCACTCTTTAGCTCCTCTTCTCATCTACACCTCGGCAAAAAGCTTTTCCACTATGTCTGGCTAGGAAAAACTGTGCCAGCACAGAAAACATCTCCCATCGTGTTCTAGAAGTTGCACGGATGTCTGCCAAGTGTTTGGCAGGAAGAAAAGAAAAGTTGTCCAAAACAGCTTCCAATCGAATGTTCCTGTGATTGGAAAAGTCAGGAGAGTGCAAAGGTACTGTTTTCTATCAGTTGGCAAGGTGCGCACACAATCCCAGTGTTGTACAGCTTGCTTCTTCACCTTCCCGAAGCTGCCGCTCTCGCCGGCTGCCGGAGCCCAAGAAGCGGCTTCTTCGCGCAAAGACGATTGTGCCGCTCACAGTGCTCTCCTTAGCGCGGCTTCTGCCGAAAGACGCCCGGCAGCGGCTCTTACCTCCGGAGAGCATCCTACCTTCGTCTTTCGCGTCTTTTGTAGTCTACATCTTAGCAAAACGCTTCTCCACTATGTCTGGCTAGGAAAAACTGTGCCAGCACAGAAAACATCTCCCATCGTGTTCTAGAAGTTGCACGGATGTCTGCCAAGTGTTTGGCAGGAAGAAAAGAAAAGTTGTCCAAAACAGCTTCCAATCGAATGTTCCTGTGATTGGAAAAGTCAGGAGAGTGCAAAGGTACTGTTTTCTATCAGTTGGCAAGGTGCGCACACAATCCCAGTGTTGTACAGCTTGCTTCTTCACCTTCCCGAAGCTGCCGCTCTCGCCGGCTGCCGGAGCCCAAGAAGCGGCTTCTTCGCGCAAAGACGATTGTGCCGCTCACAGTGCTCTCCTTAGCGCGGCTTCTGCCGAAAGACGCCCGGCAGCGGCTCTTACCTCCGGAGAGCATCCTACCTTCGTCTTTCGCGTCTTATGTAGTCTACACCTCGGCAAAAAGCTTTTCCACTATGTCTGGCTAGGAAAAACTGTGCCAGCACAGAAAACATCTCCCATCGTGTTCTAGAAGTTGCACGGATGTCTGCCAAGTGTTTGGCAGGAAGAAAAGAAAAGTTGTCCAAAACAGCTTCCAATCGAATGTTCCTGTGATTGGAAAAGTCAGGAGAGTGCAAAGGTACTGTTTTCTATCAGTTGGCAAGGTGCGCACACAATCCCAGTGTTGTACAGCTTGCTTCTTCACCTTCCCGAAGCTGCCGCTCTCGCCGGCTGCCGGAGCCCAAGAAGCGGCTTCTTCGCGCAAAGACGATTGTGCCGCTCACAGGGCTCTCCTTAGCGCGGCTTCTGCCGAAAGACGCCCGGCAGCGGCTCTTACCTCCGGAGAGCATCCTACCTTCGTCTTTCGCGTCTTTTGTAGTCTACACCTCGGCAAAACGCTTTTCCACTATGTCTGGCTAGGAAAAACTGTGCCAGCACAGAAAACATCTCCCATCGTGTTCTAGAAGTTGCACGGATGTCTGCCAAGTGTTTGGCAGGAAGAAAAGAAAAGTTGTTCAAAACAGCTTCCAATCGAATGTTCATGTGATTGGAAAAGTCAGGAGAGTGCAAAGGTACTGTTTTCTATCAGTTGGCAAGGTGCGCACACAATCCCAGTGTTGTACAGCTTGCTTCTTCACCTTCCCGAAGCTGCCGCTCTCGCCGGCTGCCGGAGCCCAAGAAGCGGCTTCTTCGCGCAAAGACGATTGTGCCGCTCACAGTGCTCTCCTTAGCGCGGCTTCTGCCGAAAGACGCCCGGCAGCGGCTCTTACCTCCGGAGAGCATCCTACCTTCGTCTTTCGCGTCTTTTGTAGTCTACATCTTAGCAAAACGCTTCTCCACTAGGTCTGGCTAGGAAAAACTGTGCCAGCACAGAAAACATCTCCCATCGTGTTCTAGAAGTTGCACGGATGTCTGCCAAGTGTTTGGCAGGAAGAAAAGAAAAGTTGTCCAAAACAGCTTCCAATCGAATGTTCCTGTGATTGGAAAAGTCAGGAGAGTGCAAAGGTACTGTTTTCTATCAGTTGGCAAGGTGCGCACACAATCCCAGTGTTGTACAGCTTGCTTCTTCACCTTCCCGAAGCTGCCGCTCTCGCCGGCTGCCGGAGCCCAAGAAGCGGCTTCTTCGCGCAAAGACGATTGTGCCGCTCACAGTGCTCTCCTTAGCGCGGCTTCTGCCGAAAGACGCCCGGCAGCGGCTCTTACCTCCGGAGAGCATCCTACCTTCGTCTTTCGCGTCTTATGTAGTCTACACCTCGGCAAAAAGCTTTTCCACTATGTCTGGCTAGGAAAAACTGTGCCAGCACAGAAAACATCTCCCATCGTGTTCTAGAAGTTGCACGGATGTCTGCCAAGTGTTTGGCAGGAAGAAAAGAAAAGTTGTCCAAAACAGCTTCCAATCGAATGTTCCTGTGATTGGAAAAGTCGGGAGAGTGCAAAGGTACTGTTTTCTATCAGTTGGCAAGGTGCGCACACAATCCCAGTGTTGTACAGCTTGCTTCTTCACCTTCCCGAAGCTGCCGCTCTCGCCGGCTGCCGGAGCCCAAGAAGCGGCTTCTTCGCGCAAAGACGATTGTGCCGCTCACAGGGCTCTCCTTAGCGCGGCTTCTGCCGAAAGACGCCCGGCAGCGGCTCTTACCTCCGGAGAGCATCCTACCTTCGTCTTTCGCGTCTTTTGTAGTCTACACCTCGGCAAAACGCTTTTCCACTATGTCTGGCTAGGAAAAACTGTGCCAGCACAGAAAACATCTCCCATCGTGTTCTAGAAGTTGCACGGATGTCTGCCAAGTGTTTGGCAGGAAGAAAAGAAAAGTTGTTCAAAACAGCTTCCAATCGAATGTTCATGTGATTGGAAAAGTCAGGAGAGTGCAAAGGTACTGTTTTCTATCAGTTGGCAAGGTGCGCACACAATCCCAGTGTTGTACAGCTTGCTTCTTCACCTTCCCGAAGCTGCCGCTCTCGCCGGCTGCCGGAGCCCAAGAAGCGGCTTCTTCGCGCAAAGACGATTGTGCCGCTCACAGTGCTCTCCTTAGCGCGGCTTCTGCCGAAAGACGCCCGGCAGCGGCTCTTACCTCCGGAGAGCATCCTACCTTCGTCTTTCGCGTCTTTTGTAGTCTACATCTTAGCAAAACGCTTTTCCACTATGTCTGGCTAGGAAAAACTGTGCCAGCACAGAAAACATCTCCCATCGTGTTCTAGAAGTTGCACGGATGTCTGCCAAGTGTTTGGCAGGAAGAAAAGAAAAGTTGTCCAAAACAGCTTCCAATCGAATGTTCCTGTGATTGGAAAAGTCAGGAGAGTGCAAAGGTACTGTTTTCTATCAGTTGGCAAGGTGCGCACACAATCCCAGTGTTGTACAGCTTGCTTCTTCACCTTCCCGAAGCTGCCGCTCTCGCCGGCTGCCGGAGCCCAAGAAGCGGCTTCTTCGCGCAAAGACGATTGTGCCGCTCACAGTGCTCTCCTTAGCGCGGCTTCTGCCGAAAGACGCCCGGCAGCGGCTCTTACCTCCGGAGAGCATCCTACCTTCGTCTTTCGCGTCTTATGTAGTCTACACCTCGGCAAAAAGCTTTTCCACTATGTCTGGCTAGGAAAAACTGTGCCAGCACAGAAAACATCTGCCATCGTGTTCTAGAAGTTGCACGGATGTCTGCCAAGTGTTTGGCAGGAAGAAAAGAAAAGTTGTCCAAAACAGCTTCCAATCGAATGTTCCTGTGATTGGAAAAGTCAGGAGAGTGCAAAGGTACTGTTTTCTATCAGTTGGCAAGGTGCGCACACAATCCCAGTGTTGTACAGCTTGCTTCTTCACCTTCCCGAAGCTGCCGCTCTCGCCGGCTGCCGGAGCCCAAGAAGCGGCTTCTTCGCGCAAAGACGATTGTGCCGCTCACAGTGCTCTCCTTAGCGCGGCTTCTGCCGAAAGACGCCCGGCAGCGGCTCTTACCTCCGGAGAGCATCCTACCTTCGTCTTTCGCGTCTTTTGTAGTCTACATCTTACCAAAACGCTTCTCCACTAGGTCTGGCTAGGAAAAACTGTGCCAGCACAGAAAACATCTCCCATCGTGTTCTAGAAGTTGCACGGATGTCTGCCAAGTGTTTGGCAGGAAGAAAAGAAAAGTTGTCCAAAACAGCTTCCAATCGAATGTTCCTGTGATTGGAAAAGTCAGGAGAGTGCAAAGGTACTGTTTTCTATCAGTTGGCAAGGTGCGCACACAATCCCAGTGTTGTACAGCTTGCTTCTTCACCTTCCCGAAGCTGCCGCTCTCGCCGGCTGCCGGAGCCCAAGAAGCGGCTTCTTCGCGCAAAGACGATTGTGCCGCTCACAGTGCTCTCCTTAGCGCGGCTTCTGCCGAAAGACGCCCGGCAGCGGCTCTTACCTCCGGAGAGCATCCTACCTTCGTCTTTCGCGTCTTTTGTAGTCTACATCTTAGCAAAACGCTTTTCCACTATGTCTGGCTAGGAAAAACTGTGCCAGCACAGAAAACATCTCCCATCGTGTTCTAGAAGTTGCACGGATGTCTGCCAAGTGTTTGGCAGGAAGAAAAGAAAAGTTGTCCAAAACAGCTTCCAATCGAATGTTCATGTGATTGGAAAAGTCAGGAGAGTGCAAAGGTACTGTTTTCTATCAGTTGGCAAGGTGCGCACACAATCCCAGTGTTGTACAGCTTGCTTCTTAACCTTCCCGAAGCTGCCACTCTCAGGAGGTAAGAGCCGCTGCCGGGCGTCTTTCGGCAGAAGCCGCGCTAAGGAGAGCACTGTGAGCGGCACAATCGTCTTTGCGCGAAGAAGCCGCTTCTTCGGTTCCGGGAGCCGGCGAGAGCGGCAGCTTCGGGAAGGTGAAGAAGCAAGCTGTACAACACTGGGATTGTGTGCGCACCTTGCCAACTGATAGAAAACAGTACCTTTGCACTCTCCTGACTTTTCCAATCACAGGAACATTCGATTGGAAGCTGTTTTGGACAACTTTTCTTTTCTTCCTGCCAAACACTTGGCAGACATCCGTGCAACTTCTAGAACACGATGGGAGATGTTTTCTGTGCTGGCACAGTTTTTCCTAGCCAGACATAGTGGAAAAGCTTTTTGCCGAGGTGTAGACTACATAAGACGCGAAAGACGAAGGTAGGATGCTCTCCGGAGGTAAGAGCCGCTGCCGGGCGTCTTTCGGCAGAAGCCGCGCTAAGGAGAGCACTGTGAGCGGCACAATCGTCTTTGCGCGAAGAAGCCGCTTCTTGGGCTCCGGCAGCCGGCGAGAGCGGCAGCTTCGGGAAGGTGAAGAAGCAAGCTGTACAACACTGGGATTGTGTGCGCACCTTGCCAACTGATAGAAAACAGTACCTTTGCACTCTCCTGACTTTTCCAATCACAGGAACATTCGATTGGAAGCTGTTTTGGACAACTTTTCTTTTCTTCCTGCCAAACACTTGGCAGACATCCGTGCAACTTCTAGAACACGATGGGAGATGTTTTCTGTGCTGGCACAGTTTTTCCTAGCCAGACATAGTGGAAAAGCTTTTTGCCGAGGTGTAGACTACATAAGACGCGAAAGACGAAGGTAGGATGCTCTCCGGAGGTAAGAGCCGCTGCCGGGCGTCTTTCGGCAGAAGCCGCGCTAAGGAGAGCCCTGTGAGCGGCACAATCGTCTTTGCGCGAAGAAGCCGCTTCTTGGGCTCCGGCAGCCGGCGAGAGCGGCAGCTTCGGGAAGGTGAAGAAGCAAGCTGTACAACACTGGGATTGTGTGCGCACCTTGCCAACTGATAGAAAACAGTACCTTTGCACTCTCCTGACTTTTCCAATCACAGGAACATTCGATTGGAAGCTGTTTTGGACAACTTTTCTTTTCTTCCTGCCAAACACTTGGCAGACATCCGTGCAACTTCTAGAACACGATGGGAGATGTTTTCTGTGCTGGCACAGTTTTTCCTAGCCAGACATAGTGGAAAAGCGTTTTGCTAAGATGTAGACTACAAAAGACGCGAAAGACGAAGGTAGGATGCTCTCCGGAGGTAAGAGCCGCTGCCGGGCGTCTTTCGGCAGAAGCCGCGCTAAGGAGAGCCCTGTGAGCGGCACAATCGTCTTTGCGCGAAGAAGCCGCTTCTTGGGCTCCGGCAGCCGGCGAGAGCGGCAGCTTCGGGAAGGTGAAGAAGCAAGCTGTACAACACTGGGATTGTGTGCGCACCTTGCCAACTGATAGAAAACAGTACCTTTGCACTCTCCTGACTTTTCCAATCACAGGAACATTCGATTGGAAGCTGTTTTGGACAACTTTTCTTTTCTTCCTGCCAAACACTTGGCAGACATCCGTGCAACTTCTAGAACACGATGGGAGATGTTTTCTGTGCTGGCACAGTTTTTCCTAGCCAGACATAGTGGAAAAGCGTTTTGCTAAGATGTAGACTACAAAAGACGCGAAAGACGAAGGTAGGATGCTCTCCGGAGGTAAGAGCCGCTGCCGGGCGTCTTTCGGCAGAAGCCGCGCTAAGGAGAGCACTGTGAGCGGCACAATCGTCTTTGCGCGAAGAAGCCGCTTCTTGGGCTCCGGCAGCCGGCGAGAGCGGCAGCTTCGGGAAGGTGAAGAAGCAAGCTGTACAACACTGGGATTGTGTGCGCACCTTGCCAACTGATAGAAAACAGTACCTTTGCACTCTCCTGACTTTTCCAATCACATGAACATTCGATTGGAAGCTGTTTTGGACAACTTTTCTTTTCTTCCTGCCAAACACTTGGCAGACATCCGTGCAACTTCTAGAACACGATGGGAGATGTTTTCTGTGCTGGCACAGTTTTTCCTAGCCAGACATAGTGGAAAAGCGTTTTGCCGAGGTGTAGATGAGAAGAGGAGCTAAAGACGAAGGTAGGATGCTCTCCGGAGGTAAGAGCCGCTGCCGGGCGTCTTTCGGCAGAAGCCGCGCTAAGGAGAGCACTGTGAGCGGCACAATCGTCTTTGCGCGAAGAAGCCGCTTCTTGGGCTCCGGCAGCCGGCGAGAGCGGCAGCTTCGGGAAGGTGAAGAAGCAAGCTGTACAACACTGGGATTGTGTGCGCACCTTGCCAACTGATAGAAAACAGTACCTTTGCACTCTCCTGACTTTTCCAATCACAGGAACATTCGATTGGAAGCTGTTTTGGACAACTTTTCTTTTCTTCCTGCCAAACACTTGGCAGACATCCGTGCAACTTCTAGAACACGATGGGAGATGTTTTCTGTGCTGGCACAGTTTTTCCTAGCCAGACATAGTGGAAAAGCTTTTTGCCGAGGTGTAGATGAGAAGAGGAGCTAAAGAGTGGATGTTAGCAAATGACACCCATCTTCAAAAAAGGCAATTAAGAGGACTCGCCATAGTACAAACCAGCCAGCCTCTTTTTTATCCCCAGGAAGTTGATGAAGCAGCTCTTCCTGGAAATCCTTGCCAGGCACATGACAGATGACCAAATAATGTAGTTAGCATGATTTTTCAGGGGAATTTCATGCTGAACATCACTTTAAACTCCTCTGATGAATCAACTTGACTGGTAGATGAAGGGAATATTATCTGCCTGGGCTTCAGGGAGGTTTTTGACATACCTCTACATGGCATCACACATACATATGGAAGCAATAGTGCAAAGGGGAGGGAATCAGTGTCTTTTCAGTGATGCTGAGGGAAAAGACAAGAGGCAGTGGGCACACACTGAAATACAGGAGATTGCCTTTGAACATCAGTAAATGTTTCTTTACTGTCAGGGTGACTGAACCACGGCACAGACTGCCCAGAAAGATTGTGGAGCCTGGATCTTTGAAGACATTAAAAGTACACCCAGATAGAATCCTGGGCAAGAGGCTCTAGGTATCCTGGTTTAGGCAGGGGGGTTGGGCCTGGTTAGCCCCACCAACCCCTTCCACTCTCTTTCATTCTGTGCTAGTGAATTCTCTTCAAGATGCATTTCAAAGCACTGGCATGACAAAGTTCTGTGCAGACAGAGATCCAAATGGACATGGCATCTAAGTTCCTTAAGCAGTGTTCAAGAAGAATGTAAAACTCTGGCACAAGTGTCTCTTCCCTAACTGAATCCCTTTCATGGGAAAATTCCCAGCTCTAGAAAGATCTTCTGATACGCATGCTTAAGACTGACACTGGCTGAGCAAATTTCTCCCTATGTATATCTAAGACCAGTTAGGATCTTCACCCAAAGTGCAGTCAACATAGTCACAGAATGCCTATTGTTAAGAAGTGACAGCTTCCATCAGAATGGCAGCTATTGGTCCACAAAATGGATTAATGGATGGGAATTATCTACGTGGGTTAAAAACAAAAATAAAGAGTTGGTCTTTATTTATCAATTTCATGGCAATATTGATAAGGGAAGAAAAAGATCTAAGTCCTTGACTTTCTGGACTCGAGGAAAGATTTTAAAAATTCCTTGTAAAAATGTATGATCACAATCAGACTATTGAAACCATTTTAGTTGGGAACAAAGTTCCAAAATTGTCTAGATAGTGGCAAAGAAGCCAAGAAAATAGGAAAGAAACAAAAAGAGAGCAAAAGAGTCAGCTTCAGTGTACAAGCTCGTTCTAGAAGTAGTCTGCTGGGAAAAGGAACCCCCAGCTAAATTTCCAATGTATTCCTGCGCTTGATTCAGTAACTGGTCAATGTAAAAACCAATCCTTTTGTACAACTTCTTCCAGCAACAAAAACTCCAACAGGTTGACACTACCATCATGCCTGTTCCAGACATATTTAAAAGAGAAATGATGATTTTCTTGAAAACCTACTTACATAAAAGTTGCAAGATGGTGGAGGGATTCCCACATCCTCCTTCCTCCATCTGGCTTGAAAGTATATTTGATAAAATATGCAACAAAGCACATGATTTATAAGGGAGAGTCAAATGGATGATTTGGGAATCGATCTCTTGTTGATAGTAAACTTCATATCCACTCGGTGTGACCTTTTTAAAACAAAATGTGGAGCTGAGGCATGAATCTGCCACAACAATTGTAAAGCAAACATACACACTCCCCTTCATATGCCCCCCCCTCCACACACACCTAGGCACACACAGAGATCAGCATAGCAGATCATGAACACCTTGGAAAAGACTGAAATGCTAAATGCCTCTCTTGATGGGCAAAAGAGCTGGTGCAGTAATTCAAATGCCTGGTACAAAAATTCTGTTTAATATTTAGCTCCTATTTAAAACACAGCTTTTCATTTCATTCTATTTACAGAATATTTTCATTTCATTTGTTTCTTTAAAATTACTTAGTTCTCACCTGTTGTATGTCTAGGAATATTTTCTTCCAAAAATAGAAAAAAATAGATGATATCTTTTCAGCAGAAAACATTGGTTGATACAATTTTAAACCATCATGATATGGAAGAATTCTTCTGTCCCTCTCGAAGGTGGAAGAAGCATTTGGATCACAGATCATCTACAATGAAATACTTGACATGTTTAAGATGCTTTCAATCAATTTTGATCGTCAATTGCTTATTTGTTGTAAACAGTAATTTTTCAGTGAAGGGAAAGTGTGTGTGGTATATCTACATGATATGTTCAAAGGCAGTTCCTACTAATGGCCAGGCTGAATTCCAGTAAATAATGTCCCGAATGATATTTTGCCGCCTTCTTTGGCACTTCATGAAATCTTACCCCGATGAAGTGCTGAAACAAAGAGATTTTCTCTTAGAGAGTGTCTCATGTTGTAACCTATCCCATGGATTTTATGCTGTAATTCTTATCTCTTTTAAAATTTACTATCTTCTGTACAGTTTTCATGAAACTTTCTGTTACAGTAGTGAATAGCACAGATAAATGTCATTTTGTACAACTTTGAATTTACCCCAAGAGCTGAGAGAAAACTTGATCCTATACTTCAATCCGAGTTTCTTCTATAGTCCGACTTTGTTTCTCTACCATCAAGCTTCTCCTTTGTTGCTGCTCCAAGCCCCGTCCAAGGTGACCTTGAATACTTTCAGGGATGGGACACCCACAACTTCTCTGGGCAACCTGTTCCAGTGTTCCAGCACTCCCACAGTAAAAAAGGCCTTCCTTTCATCTAATATGTGTAGGAAATCATAAATCTAGGCATAGAAGCTTGGAGTGCAAATTTGAAATTCTTTGGATTTGAAGCACATTTTATATGAATACTGACTTACAGATGACTAAAAGATGTTGATGGGCATTTGAGCTGACAAGTTTTGAAAAAGTGCACGGAAATTAAAATTGAAACCACTAAAATTAAAAACTCCTTGCCATTTTCTTTTTCCTCTCCTATTCAAAATTGCATATGTCAGATATCAGTGCTTCATGCAAACCTCTCAGATGCTCTCAGAGAAAAAGCTTTTCTTTCAGACTAAGTTGCGGTTGACGTAGAACACTAGCAGGAGTGAAAGATTTTCTGGGCATCGGGGCAGCCCGTTCTCCTTGGATTTGTGTGCAGAATGCATTTTATCCAAACTGGAAAATAGATCCCAGCTCTGTTCTATTCATCATTCTTACTTCATCAGGCCAGAAGATTCTGTGAAAAGTAGCCTGTGGACCTTGAAGACAGCGCATGTGAACCAGATGAGAGGTGATAGAGAAGTTGAGGGAGAGAAGAAAGAGCATGAGGCTGAAACCAGAAAGTATTTCTCCACGTGATCATGGAAGATTGCAGGAGCCACTTGGTACTATCAAACCAGCCCAACTTGGCACTGGTGCCACCTTGGGTCTGGGAGCCATGTTGCATATCGTGCATTTTAAGGAGCCAGCTGGCCACACCCAGCCATATGCCCCCAAACACAAACCAAGGCCCTTTTCTCTGGCAAACAAAACTCAGCTGCCCTGCTTCTGGATGGCAGATTGCAGGAACCACTTGGTACTATCAAACCAGCCCAACTTGGCACTGGTGCCACCATGGGTCTGGTCACCATCCTGCCTATTGTAGCTTTTCAGGAGCCAGCCGGTCACTCTCAGCCATAGGCCCCCAAACACAAACCTCGGCCCGTTTACCTGGCAAACAAAAGTAAGCTGCCCCGCTTCTGGATGGCAGATTGCAGGAGCTACTTAGTACTATCAAATCAGCCCGACTTGGCACAGGTGCCACCTTGGATCTGGGAACCATCCTGTGTATCGTGGATTTTCAGGGGCCAGCCAGCCACTCTCAGCCATATGCCCCCAAAAACAAACCACGGCCCTTTTCTCTGGCAAACAAAACTCAACTGCCCCTCTTCTGGATGGCAAATTTTAGGACGCACTTTGTACTACGAAAACCGCCCGTTGTGGCACTGGTGCCACCTTGTGTCAGGGAACCATCCTGCATATCGAGCTTTTTAAGGAGCCAGCCGGCCAGGCCCAGCCATATACCCCCAAAAACAAACCACGGACCATTTCTCATGGAAAAAAAAATCCGCTGCCCCGCGTCTGGATGGCAGATTGCAGGAGCCACTTTGCACCATCAAACCAGCCCGACTTGGCACTGGTGCCACCTTGGGTCTGGGAACAATCCTGCGTATCGTACATATTCAGGAACCAGCCGAACACTCCCAGCCACAGGCCCCCAAACACAAACAACGGCCCATTTCCCTGGCAAACAAAACTCAGCGGCCCCGCTTCTGGATGGCAGTTTGCAGGAGCCACTTGGGACTATCAAACCAGCCCGACTTGGCACTGGTGCCACCTTGGGTCTGGGAAACATCCTGCGTATCGTGGATTCTTAGGAGCCAGCCGGCCACTCCTAGCCACAGGCCCCCAAACAAAAACCTAGGCCTATTTCTCTGGCAAACAAAAGTAAGCTGCCCCGCTTCTGGATGGCAGATTGCAGGAGACACTTGGGACTATCAAACCAGCCCAACTTGGCACTGGTGCCACCTTGGATCTGGGAACCATGCTGTGTATCGTGGATATTCAGGGGCCAGCCGGCCACTCTCAGCCATATATCCCCAAACAGAAACCTCGGCCCTGTTCTCTGGCAAACAAAACTCAACTGCCCCTCTTCTGGATGGCAAATTGCAGGATGAACTTGATACTAAAACCGCAGGCCGACTTGGTAGTGGTGACACCTTGGACCTGGGAACCATCATGCGTATCGAGAATTTAAGGAGCCAGCCGGCCACTCCCAGCAATATGCCCCCAAAAACAATCCACGGAATTTTTCTCTGGCAAACAAAAATCAGCTGCCCCGCTTCTGGATGGCAGATTGCAGGAGCCACTTTGCACCATCAAACCAGCCCGACTTGGAACTGGTGCCACCTTGCATCTGGGAAGCATGCTGCCTAGCATGGATTTTCAGGAGCCAGCCGGCCACTCTCAGCCATAGGCCCCCAAACAAAACCCACGGCCCGTTTCCCTGGCAAACAAAATTAAGCTGCCCCGCTACTGGATGGCAGATTGCAGGACGCACTTGGTAGTATCAAACCAGCCCGACTTGGCACTGGTGCCACCTTGGGTCTGGGAACCATCCTGCGTATCGTGGGTTCAAAGGAGCCAGCCGGCCACTCCCAGCCACAGGCCCCCAAATACAAACAACGGCGCTTTTCCCTGAAAAACAAAACTCGCCTGCCAACTTTTTGATGGCAGATTGCAGGAGCCACTTGGTACTATCAAACCAGCCCAACTTGGCACTGGTGCCACCTCTGGTCTGGGAACCATCCAGCCTATCGTGGATTTTAAGGAGCCAGCCGGCTACTCCCAGCCACAGGCCCCCAACAAAAACCACGGCCCTTTTTCTGGCAAACAAAACTTAGCTGCCTCACTTCTGGATGGCAGATTGCAGGAGCCATTTGGTGTAATCAAACCAGCCCGACTTGGCACTGGTGCCACCTTGGGTCTGGGAACCATCCTGCGTATCGTGGATTCTAAGGAGCCAGCCGGCCACTCCCAGCCACAGGCCCCCAAACAAAATCAACGGCGCTGTTCCCTGGAAAACAAAACACGTCTGCCAACATTTTGATGGAGTTTGCAGGAGCCACTTGGTACTATCAAACCAGCCCGACTTGGCACTGGTGCCACCTTGGGTCTGGGAAACATCCTGCGTATCGTGGATTCTTAGGAGCCAGCCGGCCACTCCTAGCCACAGGCCCCCAGACAAAAACCTAGGCCTATTTCTCTGGCAAACAAAAGTAAGCTGCCCCGCTTCTGGATGGCAGATTGCAGGAGACACTTGGTACTATCAAACCAGCCCAACTTGGCACTGGTGCCACCTTGGATCTGGGAACCATGCTGTGTATCGTGGATATTCAGGGGCCACCCGGCCACTCTCAGCCATATGTCCCCAAACAGAAACCTCGGCCCGTTTCTCTGGCCAACAAAACTCAACTGCCCCTCTTCTGGATGGCAAATTGCAGGATGAACTTGATACTAAAACCGCAGGCCGACTTGGTAGTGGTGACACCTTGGGCCTGGGAACCATCATGCGTATCGAGCATTTTAAGGAGCCAGCCGGCCACTCCCAGCAATATGCCCCCAAAAACAATCCACGGAATTTTTCTCTGGCAAACAAAAATCAGCTGCCCCGCTTCTGGATGGCAGATTGCAGGAGCCACTTTGCACCATCAAACCAGCCCGACTTGGCACTGGTGCCACCTTGCATCTGGGAACCATGCTGCCTAGCGTGGATTTTCAGGAGCCAGCCGGCCACTCTCAGCCATAGGCCCCCATACAAAACCCACGGCCCGATTCCCTGGCAAGCAAAATTAAGCTGCCCCGCTTCTGGATGGCAGATTGCAGGACGCACTTGGTACTATCAAACCAGCCCGACTTGGCACTGGTGCCACCTTGGGTCTGGGAACCATCCTGCGTATCGTGGGTTCAAAGGAGCCAGACGGCCACTCCCAGCCATAGGTCCCAAGTCACAAACCTCGGCCCGTTTCACTGGCAAACAAAAGTAAGCTGCCCCGCTTCTGGATGGCAGATTGCAGGAGCCACATGGTACTATCAAACCAGCCCAACTTGGCACTGGTGCCACCTCTGGTCTGGGAACCATGCTGCGTAACACAGTTTCTAAGGCGCCAGTCGGCCACTCCCAGCCACAAGCCCCCAAACACAAACAACGGCGCTATTCTCTGGCAAACAAAACTCAACTGCCCCTCTTCTGGATGGCAAATTGCAGGACGCACTTGGTACTATAAAAACAGCCCTACTTCGCACTGGTGCCACCTTGGGTCTGGGAACCATCCTGCGTATCGATCTTTATAATGAGACAGCCGGCCACTCCCAGCCATATGCCCCCAAACAAAACCCACGGCCCTTTTCTCTGGCAAACAACACTCAACTGCACCGCTTCTGGATGGCAGATTGCAGGAGCCACTTGGTACTATCAAACCAACCCGACTTGGCACTGGTGCCACCTTGGGTCTGGGAAACATCCTGCGTATTGTGGGTTGTCAGGAGCCAGCCGAACACTCTCGGCCACAGACCCCAATCAAAAACAACGGCCCGTTTCACAGGCAAACAAAACTCAGCTGCCCCGCTTCTGGATGGGAGATTGCAGGAGGCACTTGACACTGTGAAACCAGCCCCACTTGGCACTGGTGCCACCTTGGGTCTGGGAACCATGCTGCGTATCATGGATTTTCAGGAGCCAGCCGGCCACTCCCAGCCACAGGCCCCCAAACACAAACCACAGCATTTTTCTCTGGCAAACAAAATTCAGCTGCCCCGCTTCTGGATGGCAGATTGCAGGAGCCACTTGGGACTATCACACCAGCACAACATGGCACTGCTGCCACCTTGGATCTGGGAACCATCCTTCCTATCGTGGATTTTCAGGGGCCAGCCGGTCACTCTCAGCCATAGGCCCCAAACACAAACCACGGCCCTTTTCTCTGGAAAACAAAACTCAACTGCCCCTCTTCCTGATGGGAGATTGCAGGAGCCACTGGGTACTATGAAACCAGCCCTACTTGGCACTGGTGCCACCTTGGGTCTGGTCACCATCCTGCCTATCGTAGCTTTTCAGGAGCCAGCCGTCCACTGCCAGCCACAGGCCCCGAAACACAAACAACAGCCTTTTTCTCTGGCAAACAAAATTCAGCTGCCCCGCTTCTGGATGGCAGATTGCAGGAACCACTTGGTACTATCAAACCAGCCCGACTTGGCACTGGTGCCACCTTGGGTCTGGGAACCATCCTGCGTATCGTGGATTCTAAGGAGCCAGCTGGCCACTCCCAGCCACAGGCCCCAAAACACACACAACGGTGCTTTTCCCTGGAAAACAAAACTCGCCTGCCAAACATTTGATGGCAGATTGCAGGAGCCACTTGGTTTTATCAAATCAGCCGAACTTGGCACTGGTGCCACCATGGGTCTGGTCACCATCCTGCCTATCGTAGCTTTTCAGGTGCCACCCAGTCACCCCCAGCCAGAGGCCCCTAGACAAATATTTCGGCCCGTTTCCCTGGCAAACAAAAGTAAGCTACCCCGCTTCTGGATGGCAGATTGCAGGAGCCACTTTGCACCATCAAACCAGCCCAACTTGGCACTGGTGCCACCTCTGGTCTGGGAACCATCCTGCGTATCGTGGGTTCTAAGGAGCCAGCTAGCCACTCCCAGCCACAGGCCCCCAAACACAAACAACGGCGCTTTTCCCTGGAAAACAAAACTCGCCTGCCAACTTTTTGATGGCAGATTGCCGGAGCCACTTGGTACTATCAAACCAGCCCAACTTGGCACTGGTGCCACCATGGGTCTGGTCACCATCCTGCCTATCGTAGCTTTTCAGGAGCCAGCCGGTCACTCGCAGCCATAGGCCCCCAGACACAAACCTCGGCCCGTTTCCCTGGGAAACAAAAGTAAGCTGCCCCGCTTCTGCATGGCAGATTGCAGGAGCTATTTAGTACTATCAAACCACCCCGACTTGGCACTGGTGACACTTCTGGTGTGGGAACCATCCTGCTTATTGTGGATTTTCAGGGGCCAGCCGGCCACTATCAGCCATATGCCCCCAAAAACAAACCACGGCCCTTTTCTCTGGCAAACAAAACTCAACTGCCCCTCTTCTGGATGGCAAATTTTAGGACGCACTTTGTACTACGAAAACCGCCCAACGTGGCACTGGTGCCACCTTGTGTCAGGGAACCATCCTGCATATCGATCTTTTTAAGGAGCCAGCCGGCCAGGCCCAGCCATATACCCCCAAAAACAAACCACGGACCATTTCTCATGGAAACAAAAATCCGCTGCCCCGCGTCTGGATGGCAGATTGCAGGAGCCACTTTGCACCATCAAACCAGCCCGACTTGGCACTGGTGCCACCTTGGGTCTGGGAACAATCCTGCATATCGTGGATTCTAAGGAGCCAGCCGGCCACTCCCAGCCACAGGCCCCCAAACACAAACAACGGCGCTTTTCCCTGGAAAACAAAACTCGCCTGCCAGCTTTTTGATGGCAGATTGCAGGAGCCACTTGGTACTATCAAATCATCCCAACTTGGCACTGGTGCCACTATGGGTCTGGGAACCATCCTGCCTATTGTAGCATTTAGGAGCCAGCCGGTCACTCCCAGCCATAGGCCCCCAGACACAAACCTCGGACCGTTTCCCTGGCAAACAAAATTAAGCTGCCCCGATTCTGGATGGCAGATTGCAGGAGCCACGTGGTAGTGTCAAACCAGCCCGACTTGGCACTGGTGCCGCCTTGGGTCTGGGAACCATCCGGCGTATCGTGGATTCTAAGGAGCCAGACGGTCACTCCCTGCCATAGGCCCCCAGACAAAAACCTCGGCCCGTTTCCCTGGCAAACAAAAGTAAACTGCCCCGCTTTCGGATGGCAGATTGCAGGATGCATTTGGTACTATCAAACCTGCCCGACTTGGCCCTGGTGCCACCTTGGCTCTGGGAACCATGCTGCGTAACGTAGATTCTACGAGGACAGGCGGCCACTCCCAGCCACAGGCCTCTAAACAACGGCGCTTTTCCCTGGAAAACAAAACTCGCCTGCCAAATTTTTGATGGCAGATTGCAGGAGCCACTTGGTACTATCAAACCAGCCCAACTTGGTACTGGTTCCACTTTGGGTCTGGTCACCATCCTGCCTATCGTTGCTTTTCAGGAGCCAGCCGGTCACTCCCAGCCATAGGCCCCCAGACAAATATCTCGGCCCGTTTCCCTGGCAAACAAAAGTAAGCTGCCCCGCTTCTGGATGGCAGATTGCAGGAGCCACATGGTACTATCAAACCAGGCCAACATGGCACTGGTGCTACCTTGGCTCTGGGAACCATCCTGCCTATGGTGGATTTTCAGGGGCCAGCCGGCCACTCTCAGCCATATGCCCTCAAACACATACCACGGCCCTTTGCTCTGGCAAACAAAACTCAACTGCCCCTCTTCTGGATGGCAAATTGCAGGACGCACTTGGTACTACGAAAACAGCCCGACTTGGCAGTGATGCCACCTTGGGTCAGGGAACAATCCTGCGTATCGATCTTTTTAAGGAGCCAGCCGGCCACGTCCAGCCATATACCCCCAAAAAAAAACCACGGAACTTTTCTGCAGCAAACAAAAATCCGCTGCCCCCCGTCTGGATGGCAGATTGCAGGAGCTATTTAGTATTATCAAACCAGCCCAACTTGGCACTGGTGCCACCATGAGTTTGGTAACCATCCTGCCTATCGTAGCTTTTCAGTAGCCAGCCAGTCACTCCCAGCCATAGGCCCCCAGACAAATACCTCGGCCCGTTTCCCTGGGAAACAAAATTAAGCTGTCCCGCTTCTGGATGGCAGATTGCAGGAGCCGCTTGGTACTATCAAACCAGCCCAACTTGGCACTGGCGCCACCTTGGCTCTGGGAACCATCCTGCGTATCCTGGGTTCAAAGGAGGCAGCCGGCCACTCCCAGCCACAGGCCTCCAAACACAAACAACGGCGCTTTTCCCTGGAAAACAAAACTGGCCTGCCAACTTTTTGATGGCAGATTGCAGGAGCCACTTGGTACTATCAAACCAGCCCAACTTGACACTGGTGCCACCATGGGTCTGGTCACCATCCTGCCTATCGTAGCTTTTCAGGCGCCAGCCGGTCACTCCCAGCCATAGGCCCCCAGTCACAAACCTCGGCCCGTTTCCCTGGCAAACAAAAGTAAGCTACCCCGCTTCTGGATGGCAGATTGCAGGAGCCACTTTGTACCATCAAACCAGCCCGACTTGGCACTGGTGCCACCTCTGGTCTGGGAACCATCCTGCGTATCGTGGATTCTAAGGAGCCAGCTGGCCACTCCCAGCCACAGGCCCCCAAACACAAACAACGGCGCTTTTCCCTGGAAAACAAAACTCACCTGCCAACTTTTTGATGGCAGATTGCAGGAGCCACTTGGTACTATCAAACCAGCCCAACTTGGCACTGGTGCCACCATGGGTCTGGTCACCATCCTGCCTATCGTAGCTTTTCAGGAGGCAGCCGGTCACTCCCAGCCATAGGCCCCCAGACACAAAGCTCTGCCCGTTTCCCTGGCAAACAAAAGTAAGCTACCCCGCTTCTGGATGGCAGATTGCAGGAGCCACTTTGCACCATCAAACCAGCCCGACTTGGCACTGGTGCCACCTCTGGTCTGGGACCCATCCTGCGTATCGTGGATTCTAAGGAGACAGCTGGCCACTCCCAGCCACAGGCCCCCAAACACAAACAACGGCGCTTTTCCCTGGAAAACAAAACTCGCTTGCCAACTTTTTGATGGAAGATTGCAGGAGCCACTTGGTACTATCAAACCACCCCAACTTGGCAACAAGTGGTTCCTGCAATCTGACATTCAGACGCGGGGCAGCTTACTTTTCTTTGCCAGGGAAACGGACCGTTGTTTGTGTTTGGAGGCGTATGGCTGGGAGTGGCCGACTGGCTCCTTAAAATCCACGATACGCAGGATGGTTCCCAGACCAGAGGTGGCACCAGTGCCAAGACGGGCTAGTTTGATGGTGCAAAGTGGCTCCTGCAATCTGCCATCCAGAAGCGGGGTAGCTTACTTTTGTTTGCCAGGGAAACGGGCCGAGCTTTTTGTCTGGGGCCCTATGGCTGCGAGTGACCGGCTGGCTCCTGAAAAGCTACGATAGGCAGGATGGTGACCAGACCCATGGTGGCACCAGTGCCAAGTTGGGCTGATTTGATAAAACCAAGTGGCTCCTGCAATCTGCCATCAAAAAGTTGGCAGGAGAGTTTTGTTTTCCAGGGAAAAGCGCCGTTGTTTGTGTTTGGGGGCCTGTGGCTGGGAGTGGCCGGCTGGCTCCTTAGAATCCACGATACGCAGCATGGTATCCAGACCCAAGGTGGCACCAGTGCCAAGTTTTGCTGGTTTGATAGTACAAAGTGGTTCCTGCAATCTGCCATCCAGAAGCGGGGCAGCTTACTTTTGTTTGCCAGGGAAACGGGCCGAGGTTTTTGTCTGGGGGCCTATGGCTGGGAGTGACCGGCTGGCTCCTGAAAAGCTACGATAGGCAGGATGGTGACCAGACCCATGCTGGCACCAGTCCCAAGTTGGGCTGATTTGATAGTACCAAGTGGCTCCTGCAATCTGTCGTCAAAATTTGGCAGGCGAGTTTTGTTTTCCAGGGAAAAGCGCCGTTGTTTGTGTTTGGGGGCCTGTGGCTGGGAGTGGCCGGCTGGCTCCTTAGAATCCACGATACGCAGGATGGTTCCCAGACCCAAGGTGGCACCAGTGCCAAGTCGGGCTAGTATGATGGTGCAAAGTGGCTCCTGCAATCTGCCATCCAGAAGCGGGGCAGATTACTTTTGTTTACCAGGGAAAAGGGCCGAGGTTTGTGTCTCGGGGCCTATGGCTGGGAGTGACCGGCTGGCTCCTGAAAAGCTACGATAGGCAGGATGGTGACCAGACCCATGGTGGCACCAGTGCCAAGTTGGGCTGGTTTGATAGTACCAAGTGGCTCCTGCAATCTGCCATCAAAATGTCGGCAGGCGAGTTTTGTTTTCCAGGGAAAAGCGCCGTTGTTTGTGTTTGGGGGCCTGTGGCTGGGAGTGGCCGGCTGGCTCCTTAGAATCCACGATACGCAGGATGGTTCCCAGACCTGAGGTGGCACCAGTGCCAAGTCGGGCTGGTTTGATAGTACCAAGTGCGTCCTCCAATCTGCCATCCAGAAGCGGGGCAGCTTACTTTTGTTTGCCAGGGAAACGGGCCGAGCTTTTTGTCTGGGGGCCTATGGCTGGGAGTGAGCGGCTGGCTCCTGAAAAGCTACGATAGGCAGAATGGTGAGCAGACCCATGGTGGCACAAGTGCCAAGTTGGGCTGGTTTGATAGCACCAAGTGGCTCCTGCAATCTGCCATCAAAATGTTGGCAGGCGAGTTTTGTTTTCCAGGGAAAAGCGCCGTTGTTTGTGTTTGGGTGCCTATGTCTGGGAGTGGCCGGCTGGCTCCTTAGAATCCACGATACGCAGGATGGTTCCCAGACCAGAGGTGGCACCAGTGCCAAGTCGGGCTGGTTTGATAGTACCGAGTGCGTGCTACAATCTGCCATCCAGAAGCGGGACAGCTTGCTTTTGTTTGCCAGGGAAACGGGTCGAGATTTGTGTCTGGGGGCCTATGGCTGGGAGTGACCGGCTAGGTCCTGAAAAGCTAAGGTAGGCAGGATGGTGACCAGACCCATGGTGGCACCAGTGCCAAGTTGGGCTGGTTTGATAGTACCAAGTGGCTCCTGCAATCTGCCATCAAAAAGTTGGCCGGCGAATTTTGTTTTCCAGGGAAAAGCGCTGTGGTTTGTGTTTGGGGGCCTGTGGCTGGGAGTGGCCGGCTGGATCCTTATAATCCACGATACGCAGCATGGTTCCCAGACCCAAGGTGGCACCAGTGCCAAGTTGGGCTGGTTTGATAGTACCAAGTGGCTCTGGCAATCTGCCATCAAAAAGTTGGCAGACGAGTTTTGTTTTCCAGGGAAAAGCGCCGTTGTTTTTGTTTGGGGGCCTTTGGCTGGGAGTGGACGGATGGCTAATTAGAATCCACGATACGCAGGATGGTGACCACACCCATGGTGGCACCAGTGCCAAGTCGGGCTGGTTTGACAGTACCAAGTGGCTCCTGGAATCTGCCATCCAGAAGCGGGATAACTTACTTTTGTTTGTCAGGGAAACGGGCCGAGGTTTGTGTCTGGGGGCCTATGGCTGGGAGTGACCGGCTGGCTCCTGAAAAGCTACGATAGGCAGGATGGTGACCAGACCCATGGTGGCACCAGTGCCAAGTTGGTCTGATTTGATAAAACCAAGTGGCTCCTGCAATCTCCCATCAAAAATTGGCAGGAGAGTTTTGTTTTCCAGGGAAAAGCGCCGTAGTTTGTGTTTGGGGGCCTGTGGCTGGGAGTGGCCGGCTGGCTCCTTAGAATCCACGATACGCAGCATGGTATCCAGACCCAAGGTGGCACCAGTGCCAAGTTTTGCTGGTTTGATAGTACCAAGTGGTTCCTGCAATCTGCCATCCAGAAGCAGGGCAGCTTACTTTTGTTTGCCAGGGAAACGGGCCGAGGTTTTTGTCTGGGGGCCTATGGCTGGGAGTGACCGGCTGGCTCCTGAAAAGCTACGATAGGCAGGATGGTGACCAGACCCATGGTGGCACCAGTCCCAAGTTGGGCTGATTCGATAGTACCAAGTGGCTCCTGCAATCTGCCGTCAAAATTTGGCAGGCGAGTTTTGTTTTCCAGGGAAAAGCGCCGTTGTTTGTGTTTGGGGGCCTGTGGCTGGGAGTGGCCGGCTGGCTCCTTAGAATCCACGATACGCAGGATGGTTCCCAGACCTGAGGTGGCACCAGTGCCAAGTCGGGCTGGTTTGATAGTACTAAATAGCTCCTGCAATCTGCCATGCAGAAGCGGGGCAGCTTACTTTTGTTTGCCAGGGAAACGGGCCGAGGTTTTTGTCTGGGGGCCTATGGCTGCGAGTGACCGTCTGGCTCCTGAAAAGCTACGATAGGCAGGATGGTGACCAGACCCATGGTGGCACCAGTGCCAAGTTGAGCTGGTTTAATAGTACCAAGTGGCTCCTGCAATCTGCCATCAAAAAGTTGGCAGGCGAGTTTTGTTTTCCAGGGAAAAGCGCCGTTGTTTGTGTTTGGGTGCCTATGGCTGGGAGTGGCCGGCTGGCTCCTTAGAATCCACGATACGCACCATAGTTCCCAGACCAGAGGTGGCACCAGTGCCAAGTCGGGCTGGTTTGATAGTACCAAGTGCGTCCTACAATCTGCCATCCAGAAGCGGGGCAGCTTACTTTTGTTTGCCAGGGAAACGGGCCGAGCTTTGTGTCTGAGGGCCTATGGCTGGGAGTGACCGGCTGGCTCCTGAAAAGCTACGATAGGCAGGATGGTGACCAGACCCATGGTGGCACCAGTGCCAAGTTGGGCTGATTTGATAGTACCAAGTGGCTCCTGCAATCTGCCATCAAAATGTCGGCAGGCGGGTTTGTTTTCCAGGGAAAAGCGCTGTGGTTTGTGTTTGGGGGCCTGTGGCTGGGAGTGACCGGCTGGCTCCTTAGAATCCACGATACGCAGGATGGTTCCCAGACCCAAGGTGGCACCAGTGCCAAGTTGGGCTGGTTTGATAGTACCAAGTGGCTCCTGCAATCTGCCATCCAGAAGCGGGGCAGCTTACTTTTGTTTGCCAGGGAAACGGGCCGAGCTTTGTGTCTGGGGGCCTATGGCTGGGAGTGACCGGCTGGCTCCTGAAAAGCTAAGATAGGCAGGATGGTGACCAGACCCATGGTGGCACCAGTGTCAAGTTGGGCTGGTTTGATAGTACCAAGTGGCTCCTGCAATCTGCCATCAAAAATTTGGCAGGCGAGTTTTGTTTTCCAGGCAAAAGCGCCGTTGTTTTTCTTTGGGGGCCTGTGGCTGGGAGTGGCCGGCTGGCTCCTTAGAATCCACGATACGCAGCATGGTTCCCAGACCAGAGGTGGCACCAGTGCCAAGTCGGGCTGGTTTTATAGTACCAAGTGGTTCCTGCAATCTGCCATCCAGAAGCGGGGCAGCTTACTTTGGTTTGCCAGGGAAAAGGGCAGAGCATTCTGTCTGGGCGCCTATGGCTGGGAGTGACCGGCTGGCTCCTGAAAAGCTACGATAAGCAGGATGGTGACCAGACCCATGGTGGCACCAGTGCCAAGTTGGGCTGATTTGATAGTACCAAGTGGCTCCTGCAATCTGCCATCAAAAAGTTGGCCGGCGAATTTTGTTTTCCAGGGAAAAGCGCTGTGGTTTTTGTTTGGGGGCCTGTGGCTGGGAGTGGCCGGCTGGCTCCTTCTAATCCACGATACGCAGCATGGTTCCCAGACCCAAGGTGGCACCAGTGCCAAGTTGGGCTGGTTTGATAGTACCAAGTGGCTCTGGCAATCTGCCATCAAAAAGTTGGCAGACGAGTTTTGTTTTCCAGGGAAAAGCGCCGTTGTTTTTGTTTGGGGGCCTGTGGCTGGGAGTGGATGGATGGCTAATTAGAATCCACGATAGGCAGGATGGTGACCAGACCCATGGTGGCACCAGTGCCAAGTCGGGCTGGTTTGATAGTACCAAGTGGCTCCGGCAATCTGCCATCCAGAAGCGGGATAACTTACTTTTGTTTTTCAGGGAAACGGGCCGAGGTTTGTGTCTGGGGGCCTATGGCTGGGAGTGACCGGCTGGCTCCTGAAAAGCTACGATAGGCAGGATGGTGACCAGACCCATGGTGGCACCAGTGCCAAGTTGGTCTGATTTGATAAAACCAAGTGGCTCCTGCAATCTCCCATCAAAAAGTTGGCAGGAGAGTTTTGTTTCCCAGGGAAAAGCGCCATTGTTTGGGTTTGGGGGCCTGTGGCTGGGAGTGGCCGGCTGGCTCCTTAGAATCCACGATACGCAGCATGGTATCCAGACCCAAGGTGGCACCAGTGCCAAGTTTTGCTGGTTTGATAGTACCAAGTGGTTCCTGCAATCTGCCATCCAGAAGCAGGGCAGCTTACTTTTGTATGCCAGGGAAACGGGCCGAGGTTTTTGTCTGGGGGCCTATGGCTGGGAGTGACCGGCTGGCTCCTGAAAAGCTACGATAGGCAGGATGGTGACCAGACCCATGGTGGCACCAGTCCCAAGTTGGGCTGATTTGATAGTACCAAGTGGCTCCTGCAATCTGCCGTCAAAATTTGGCAGGCGAGATTTGTTTTCCAGGGAAAAGCGCCGTTGTTTGTGTTTGGGGGCCTGTGGCTGGGAGTGGCCGGCTGGCTCCTTAGAATCCACGATACGCAGGATGGTTCCCAGACCTGAGGTGGCACCAGTGCCAAGTCGGGCTGGTTTGATAGTACTAAATAGCTCCTGCAATCTGCCATGCAGAAGCGGGGCAGCTTACTTTTGTTTGCCAGGGAAACGGGCCGAGGTTTTTGTCTGGGGGCCTATGGCTGGGAGTGACCGTCTGGCTCCTGAAAAGCTACGATAGGCAGGATGGTGAGCAGACCCATGGTGGCACCAGTGCCAAGTTGAGCTGGTTTAATAGTACCAAGTGGCTCCTGCAATCTGCCATCAAAATGTTGGCAGGCGAGTTTTGTTTTCCAGGGAAAAGCGCCGTTGTTTGTGTTTGGGTGCCTATGGCTGGGAGTGGCCGGCTGGCTCCTTAGAATCCACGATACGCACCATAGTTCCCAGACCAGAGGTGGCACCAGTGCCAAGTCGGGCTGGTTTGATAGTACCAAGTGCGTCCTTCAATCTGCCATCCAGAAGCGGGGCAGCTTACTTTTGTTTGCCAGGGAAACGGGCCGAGCTTTGTGTCTGGGGCCCTATGGCTGGGAGTGAGCGGCTGGCTCCTGAAAAGCTACGATAGGCAGGATGGTGACCAGACCCATGGTGGCACCAGTGCCAAGTTGGGCTGATTTGATAGCAGCAAGTGGCTCCTGCAATCTGCCATCATAATGTCGGCAGGCGGGTTTGTTTTCCAGGGAAAAGCGCTGTGGTTTGTGTTTGGGGGCCTGTGGCTGGGAGTGACCGGCTGGCTCCTTAGAATCCACGATACGCAGGATGGTTCCCAGACCCAAGGTGGCACCAGTGCCAAGTTGGGCTGGTTTGATAGTACCAAGTGGCTCCTGCAATCTGCCATCCAGAAGCGGGGCAGCTTACTTTTGTTTGCCAGGGAAACGGGCCGAGCTTTGTGTCTGGGGGCCTATGGCTGGGAGTGACCGGCTGGCTCCTGAAAAGCTAAGATAGGCAGGATGGTGACCAGACCCATGGTGGCACCAGTGTCAAGTTGGGCTGGTTTGATAGTACCAAGTGGCTCCTGCAATCTGCCATCAAAAATTTGGCAGGCGAGTTTTGTTTTCCAGGGAAAAGCGCCGTTGATTTTGTTTGGGGGCCTGTGGCTGGGAGTGGCCGGCTGGCTCCTTAGAATCCACGATACGCAGCATGGTTCCCAGACCAGAGGTGGCACCAGTGCCAAGTCGGGCTGGTTTTATAGTACCAAGTGGTTCCTGCAATCTGCCATCCAGAAGCGGGGCAGCTTACTTTGGTTTGCCAGGGAAAAGGGCAGAGCATTGTGTCTGGGCGCCTATGGCTGGGAGTGACCGGCTGGCTCCTGAAAAGCTACGATAAGCAGGATGGTGACCAGACCCATGGTGGCACCAGTGCCAAGTTGGGCTGATTTGATAGTACCAAGTGGCTCCTGCAATCTGCCATCAAAAAGTTGGCCGGCGAATTTTGTTTTCCAGGGAAAAGCGCTGTGGTTTGTGTTTGGGGGCCTGTGGCTGGGAGTGGCCGGCTGGCTCCTTAGAATCCACGATACGCAGGATGGTTCCCAGACCCAAGGTGGCACCAGTGCCAAGTTGGGCTGGTTTGATAGTACCAAGTGGCTCTGGCAATCTGCCATCAAAAAGTTGGCAGACGAGTTTTGTTTTCCAGGGAAAAGCGCCGTTGTTTGTGTTTGGGGGCCTGTGGCTGGGAGTGGCCGGCTGGCTCCTTAGAATCCACGATACGCAGCATGGTATCCAGACCCAAGGTGGCACCAGTGCCAAGTTTTGCTGGTTTGATAGTACCAAGTGGTTCCTGCAATCTGCCATCCAGAAGCAGGGCAGCTTACTTTTGTATGCCAGGGAAACGGGCCGAGGTTTGTGTCCCGGGGCCTATGGCTGGGAGTGACCGGCTGGCTCCTGAAAAGCTACGATAGGCAGGATGGTGACCAGACCCATGGTGGCACCAGTGCCAAGTTGGGCTGGTTTGATAGTACCAAGTGGCTCCTGCAATCTGCCATCAAAAAGTTGGCAGGCGAGTTTGTTATCCAGGGAAATGCGCCGTTGTTTGTGTTTGGGGGCCTGTGGCTGGGAGTGGCCGGCAGGCTCCTTAGAATCCACGATACGCAGCATGGTTCCCAGACCAGAGGTGGCACCAGTGCCAAGTCGGGCTGGTTTGATGGTGAAAAGTGGCTCCTGCAATCTGCCATCCAGTAGCGGAATAACTTACTTTTGTTTGCCAGGGAAACGGTCCGAGCTTTTTGTCTGGGGGCCTATGGCTGGGAGTGACCGGCTGGCTCCTGAAAAGCTACGATAGGCAGGATGGTGACCAGACCCATGGTGGCACCAGTGTCAAGTTGGGCTGGTTTGATAGTACCCAGTGGCTCCGGCAATCTGCCATCAAAATTTGGCAGGCGAGTTTTGTTTTCCAGGGAAAAGCGCCGTTGTTTTTGTTTGGGGGCCTGTGGCTGGGAGTGGACGGATGGCTAATTAGAATCCACGATACGCAGGATGGTTCCCAGACCAGAGGTGGCACCAGTGCCAAGTCGGGCTAGTTTGATGGTGCAAAGTGGCTCCTGCAATGTGCCATCCAGATGCGGGGTAGCTTATTTTTCTTTGCCAGGGAAACGGGCCGAGGTTTTTGTCTGGGGGCCTATGGCTGGGAGTGACCGGCTGGCTCCTGAAAAGCTACGATAGGCAGGATGGTGACCAGACCCATGGTGGCACCAGTGCCAAGTTGGGCTGGTTTGATAGTACCAAGTGGCTCCTGCAATCTGCCATCAAAATGTTGGCAGGCGAGTTTTGTTTTCCAGGGAAAAGCGCCGTTGTTTGTGTTTGGGGGCCTGTGGCTGGGAGTGGCCGGCTGGCTGCTTAGAATCCACGATACGCAGGATGGTTCCCAGACCAGAGGTGGCACCAGTGCCAAGTCGGGCTGGTTTGATAATACCTAGTGGATCCTGCAATCTGCCATCCAGAAGCGGGACAGCTTACTTTTGTTTGCCAGGGAAACGGGCCGAGCTTTGTGTCACGGGGCCTATGGCTGGGAGTGACCGTCTAGGTCCTGAAAAGCTACGATAGGCAGGATGGTGACCAGACCCATGGTGGCACCAGTGCCAAGTTGGGCTGGTTTGATAGTACCAAGTGGCTCCTGCAATCTGCCATCAAAAAGTTGGCAGGCGAGTTTTGTTTTCCAGGGAAAAGCGCCGTTGTTTGTGTTTGGAGGCCTGTGGCTGGGAGTGGCCGGCTTGCTAATTGGAATCCACGATACACAGCATGGTTCCCAGACCAGAGGTGGCACCAGTGCCAAGTTGGGCTGGTTTGATGGTGAAAAGTGGCTCCTGCAATCTGCCATCCAGAAGCGGGGCAGCTTACTTTTGTTTGCCAGGGAAACGGGCCGAGGTTTTTCTCTGGGGGCCTATGGCTGGGAGTGACCGGCTGGCGCCTGAACACCTACGATAGGCAGGATGGTGACCAGACCCATGGTGGCACCAGTGCCAAGATGGGCTGATTTGATAGTAGCAAGTGGCTCGTGCAATCTGCCATCAAAATGTTGGCAGGCGAGTTTTGTTTTCCAGGGAAAAGCGCCGTTGTTTGTGTTTGGGGGCCTGTGGCTGGGAGCGGACGGATGGCTCCTTAGAATCCACGATACGCAGCATGGTTCCCAGACCAGAGGTGGCACCAGTGCCAAGTCGGGATGGTTTGATAGTACCAAGTGGCTCCGGAAATCTGCCATCCAGAAGCGGGGCAGCTTACTTTTGTTTGCCAGGGAAACGGGCCGAGCTTTGTGTCTGGGCGCCTATGGCTGGGAGTGACCTGCTAGGTCCTGAAAAGCTACGATAGGCAGGATGGTGACCAGACCCATGGTGGCACCAGTGCCAAGTTGGGCTGATTTGACAGTACCAAGTGGCTCCTGCAATCTGCCATCTAAAAGTTGGCAGGCGAGTTTTGTTTTCCAGGGAAAAGCGCCGTTGTTTGTGTCTGGGGGCCTGTGGCTGGAGTGGCCGGCTGGCTCCTTAGAATGAACGATACGCAGGATGGTTCCCAGACCTGAGGTGGCACCAGTGCCAAGTCGGGCTAGTTTGATGGTGCAAAGTGGCTCCTGCAATCTGCCATCCAGAAGCGGGGTAGCTTACTTTTGTTTGCCAGGGAAACGGGCCAAAGTTTTTCTCTGGGGGCCTATGGCAGGGAGGGACCGGCTGGCTCCTGAAAAGCTACGATAGGCAGGATGGTGACCAGACCCATGGTGGCACCAGTGCCAAGTTGGGCTGATTTGATAGTACCAAGTGGCTCCTGCAATCTGCCATCAAAATATTGGCAGGCGAGTTTTGTTTTCCAGGGAAAAGCGCTGTGGTTTGTGTTTGGGGGCCTGTGGCTGGGAGTGACCGGCTGGCTCCTTAGAATCCACGATACGCAGGATGGTTCCCAGACCCAAGGTGGCACCAGTGCCAAGTCGGGCTGGTTTGATAGTACCAAGTGCGTCCTGCAATCTGCCATCCAGAAGCGGGGCAGCTTACTTTGTTTGCCAGGGAAACGGGCCGAGCTTTTTGTCTGGGCGCCTATGGCTTGGAGTGACCGTCTGGCTCCTGAAAAGCTACGATAGGCAGGATGGTGACCAGATCCATGGTGGCACCAGTGCCAAGTTGGGCTGGTTTGATAGTACCAAGTGGCTCCTGCAATCTGCCATCAAAATGTTGGCAGGCGAGTTTGGTTTTCCAGGGAAAAGCGCCGTTGTTTGTGTTTGGGGGCCTGTGGCTGGGAGTGGACGGATGGCTCCTTAGAACCACGATACGCAGGATGGTTCCCAGACCAGAGGTGGCACCAGTGCCAAGTCGGGCTGGTTTGATAGTACCAAGTTGTTCCTGCAATCTGCCATCCAGAAGCGGGGCAGCTTACTTTTGTATGCCAGGGAAACGGGCCGAGGTTTTTCTCTGGGGGCCTATAGCTGGGAGTGACCGTCTGGCTCCTGAAAAGCTACGATAGGCAGGATGGTGACCAAACGCATGGTGGCACCAGTGCCAAGTTGGGCTGATTTGATAGTACCAAGTGGCTCCTGCAATCTGCCATCAAAATGTTGGCAGGCGAGTTTTGTTTTCCAGGGAAAAGCGCCGTTGTTTGTGTTTGGGGGCCTGTGGCTGGGAGTGGCCGGCTGGCTGCTAGGAATCCACGATACGCAGGATGGTTCCCAGACCAGAGGTGGCACCAGTGCCAAGTCGGGCTGGTTTGATACTACCAAGTGCGTCCTGCAATCTGCCATCCAGAAGCGGGGCAGCTTACTTTTGTTTGCCAGGGAAACGGGCCGAGGTTTGTGTCTGGGGGCCTATGGCTGCGAGTGACCGGCTGGCTCCTGAAAAGCTACGATAGGCAGGATGGTGACCAGACCCATGGTGGCACCAGTGCCAAGTTGGGCTGGTTTGATAGTACCAAGTGGCTCCTGCAATCTGCCATCAAAAAGTTGGCAGGCGAGTTTTGTTTTCCAGGGAAAAGCGCCGTTGTTTGTGTTTGGTGGCCTGTGTCTGAGAGTGGACGGATGGCTCCTTAGAATCCACGATACGCAGCATGGTTCCCAGACCAGAGGTGGCACCAGTGCCAAGTTGGGCTGGTTTGATAGTACCAAGTGGCTCCTGCAATCTGCCATCCAGAAGTGGGGCAGCTTACTTTTGTTTGCCAGGGATACGGGCCGAGGTTTGTGTCTCAGGGCCTATGGCTGGGAGTGACCACCTGGCTCCTGAAAAGCTACGATAGGCAGGATGGTGACCAGACCCATGGTGGCACCAGTGCCAAGTTGGGCTGGTTTGATAGTACCAAGTGGCTCCTGCAATCTGCCATCAAAAAGTTGGCAGGCGAGTTTGTTATCCAGGGAAAAGCGCCGTTGTTTGTGTTTGGGGGCCTGTGGCTGGGAGTGGCCGGCTGGCTCCTTAGAATCCACGATACGCAGGATGGTTCCCAGACCAGAGGTGGCACCAGTGCCAAGTTGGGCTGGTTTGATGGTGAAAAGTGGCTCCTGCAATCTGCCATCCAGAAGCGGGATAACTTACTTTTGTTTGCCAGGGAAACGGGCCGAGGTTTTTGTCTGGGGGCCTATGGCTGGGAGTGACCGGCTGGCTCCTGAAAAGCTACGATAGGCAGGATGGTGACCAGACCCATGGTGGCACCAGTGCCAAGTCGGGCTGGTTTGATAGTACTAAATAGCTCCTGCAATCTGCCATGCAGAAGCGGGGCAGCTTACTTTTGTTTGCCAGGGAAACGGGCCGAGGTTTTTGTCTGGGGGCCTATGGCTTGGAGTGACCGGCTGGCTCCTGAAAAGCTACGATAGGCAGGATGGTGAGCAGACCCATGGTGGCACCAGTGCCAAATTGAGCTGGTTTGATAGTACCAAGTGGCTCCTGCAATTTGCCATCAAAAAGTTGGCAGGCGAGTTTTGTTTTCCAGGGAAAAGCGCCGTTGTTTGTGTTTGGGTGCCTATGGCTGGGAGTGGCCGGCTGGCTCCTTAGAATCCACGATACGCACCATAGTTCCCAGACCAGAGGTGGCACCAGTGCCAAGTCGGGCTGGTTTGATAGTACCAAGTGCGTCCTACAATCTGCCATCCAGAAGCGGGGCAGCTTACTTTTGTTTGCCAGGGAAACGGGCCGAGCTTTGTGTCTGGGGGCCTATGACTGGGAGTGACCGGCTGGCTCCTGAAGAGCTACGATAGGCAGGATGGTGACCAGACCCATGGTGGCACCAGTGCCAAGTTGGGCTGATTTGATAGCAGCAAGTGGCTCCTGCAATCTGCCATCAAAATGTCGGCAGGCGGGTTTGTTTTCCAGGGAAAAGCGCTGTGGTTTTTGTTTGGGGGCCTGTGGCTGGGAGTGACCGGCTGGCTCCTTAGAATCCACGATACGCAGGATGGTTCCCAGACCCAAGGTGGCACCAGTGCCAAGTTGGGCTGGTTTGATAGTACCAAGTGGCTCCTGCAATCTGCCATCCAGAAGCGGGGCAGCTTACTTTTGTTTGCCAGGGAAACGGGCCGAGCTTTGTGTCTGGGGGCCTATGGCTGGGAGTGACCGGCTGGCTCCTGAAAAGCTAAGATAGGCAGGATGGTGACCAGACCCATGGTGGCACCAGTGTCAAGTTGGGCTGGTTTGATAGTACCAAGTGTCTCCTGCAATCTGCCATCAAAATGTTGGCAGGCGAGTTTTGTTTTCCAGGGAAAAGCGCCGTTGATTTTGTTTGGGGGCCTGTGGCTGGGAGTGGCCGGCTGGCTCCTTAGAATCCACGATACGCAGCATGGTTCCCAGACCAGAGGTGGCACCAGTGCCAAGTCGGGCTGGTTTTATAGTACCAAGTGGTTCCTGCAATCTGCCATCCAGAAGCGGGGCAGCTTACTTTGGTTTGCCAGGGAAAAGGGCAGAGCATTGTGTCTGGGCGCCTATGGCTGGGAGTGACCGGCTGGCTCCTGAAAAGCTACGATAAGCAGGATGGTGACCAGACCCATGGTGGCACCAGTGCCAAGTTGGGCTGATTTGATAGTACCAAGTGGCTCCTGCAATCTGCCATCAAAAAGTTGGCCGGCGAATTTTGTTTTCCAGGGAAAAGCGCTGTGGTTTGTGTTTGGGGGCCTGTGGCTGGGAGTGGCCGGCTGGCTCCTTATAATCCACGATACGCAGCATGGTTCCCAGACCCAAGGTGGCACCAGTGCCAAGTTGCGCTGGTTTGATAGTACCAAGTGGCTCCTGCAATCTGCCATCAAAAAGTTGGCAGACGAGTTTTGTTTTCCAGGGAAAAGCGCCGTTGTTTTTGTTTGGGGGCCTGTGGCTGGGAGTGGACAGATGGCTAATTAGAATCCACGATAGGCAGGATGGTGACCAGACCCATGGTGGCACCAGTGCCAAGTCGGGCTGGTTTGATAGTACCAAGTGGCTCCTGCAATCTGCCATCAAAAAGTTGGCAGGCGAGTTTTGTTTTCCAGGGAAAAGCGCCGTTGTTTCTGTTTGGGGGCCTGTGGCTGGGAGTGGCCGGCTGGCTCCTTAGAATCCACGATACGCGGCATGGTTCCCAGACCAGAGGTGGCACCAGTGCCAAGTTGGGCTGGTTTGATAGTACCAAGTGGCTCCTGCAATCTGCCATCCAGAAGCGGGGCAGCTTACTTTTGTTTGCCAGCGATACGGGCCGAGGTTTGTGTCTCAGGGCCTATGGCTGGGAGTGACCGCCTGGCTCCTGAAAAGCTACGATAGGCAGGATGGTGACCAGACCCATGGTGGCACCAGTGCCAAGTTGGGCTGGTTTGATAGTACCAAGTGGCTCCTGCAATCTGCCATCAAAAAGTTGGCAGGCGAGTTTGTTATCCAGGGAAAAGCGCCGTTGTTTGTGTTTGGGGGCCTGTGGCAGGAGTGGCCGGCTGGCTCCTTAGAATCCACGATACGCAGGATGGTTCCCAGACCAGAGGTGGCACCAGTGCCAAGTTGGGCTGGTTTGATGGTGAAAAGTGGCTCCTGCAATCTGCCATCCAGAAGTGGGATAACTTACTTTTGTTTGCCAGGGGAACGGGCCGAGGTTTTTGTCTGGGGGCCTATGGCTGGGAGTGACCGGCTGGCTCCTGAAAAGCTACGATAGGCAGGATGGTGACCAGACCCATGGTGGCACCAGTGCCAAGTCGGGCTGGTTTGATAGTACTAAATAGCTCCTGCAATCTGCCATGCAGAAGCGGGGCAGCTTACTTTTGTTTGCCAGGGAAACGGGCCGAGGTTTTTGTCTGGGGGCCTATGGCTGCGAGTGACCGTCTGGCTCCTGAAAAGCTACGATAGGCAGGATGGTGAGCAGACCCATGGTGGCACCAGTGCCAAGTTGAGCTGGTTTGATAGTACCAAGTGGCTCCTGCAATCTGCCATCAAAAAGTTGGCAGGCGAGTTTTGTTTTCCAGGGAAAAGCGCCGTTGTTTGTGTTTGGGTGCCTATGGCTGGGAGTGGCCGGCTGGCTCCTTAGAAGCCACGATACGCACCATAGTTCCCAGACCAGAGGTGGCACCAGTGCCAAGTCGGGCTGGTTTGATAGTACCAAGTGCGTCCTACAATCTGCCATCCAGAAGCGGGGCAGCTTACTTTTGTTTGCCAGGGAAACGGGCAGAGGTTTGTGTCTGGGGGCCTATGACTGGGAGTGACCGGCTGGCTCCTGAAAAGCTACGATAGGCAGGATGGTGACCAGACCCATGGTGGCACCAGTGCCAAGTTGGGCTGATTTGATAGCAGCAAGTGGCTCCTGCAATCTGCCATCAAAATGTCGGCAGGCGGGTTTGTTTTCCAGAGAAAAGCGCTGTGGTTTGTGTTTGGGGGCCTGTGGCTGGGAGTGACGGGCTGGCTCCTTAGAATCCACGATACGCAGGATGGTTCCCAGACCCAAGGTGGCACCAGTGCCAAGTTGGGCTGGTTTGATAGTACCAAGTGGCTCCTGCAATCTGCCATCCAGAAGCGGGGCAGCTTACTTTTGTTTGCCAGGGAAACGGGCCGAGGTTTGTGTCTGGGGGCCTATGGCTGGGAGTGACCGGCTGGCTCCAGAAAAGCTAAGATAGGCAGGATGGTGACCAGACCCATGGTGGCACCAGTGTCAGGTTGGGCTGGTTTGATAGTACCAAGTGGCTCCTGCAATCTGCCATCAAAAATTTGGCAGGCGAGTTTTGTTTTCCAGGGAAAAGCGCCTTTGTTTTTGTTTGGGGGCCTGTGGCTGGGAGTGGCCGGATGGCTCCTTATAATCCACGATACGCAGCATGGTTCCCAGACCCAAGGTGGCACCAGTGCCAAGTTGGGCTGGTTTGATAGTACCAAGTGGCTCTGGCAATCTGCCATCAAAAAGTTGGCAGACGAGTTTTGTTTTCCAGGGAAAAGCGCCGTTGTTTTTGTTTGGGGGCCTGTGGCTGGGAGTGGACAGAGGGCTAATTAGAATCCACGATAGGCAGGATGGTGACCAGACCCATGGTGGCACCAGTGCCAAGTCGGGCTGGTTTGATAGTACCAAGTGGCTCCGGCAATCTGCCATCCAGAAGCGGGATAACTTACTTTTGTTTGTCAGGGAAACGGGCCGAGGTTTGTGTCCGGGGGCCTATGGCTGCGAGTGACCGGCTGGCTCCTGAAAAGCTACGATAGGCAGGATGGTGACCAGACCCATGGTGGCACCAGTGCCAAGTTGGTCTGATTTGATAAAACCAAGTGGCTCCTGCAATCTCCCATCAAAAAGTTGGCAGGAGAGTTTTGTTTTCCAGGGAAAAGCGCCGTTGTTTGTGTTTGGGGGCCTGTGGCTGGGAGTGGCCGGCTGGCTCCTTAGAATCCACGATACGCAGCATGGTATCCAGACCCAAGGTGGCACCAGTGCCAAGTTTTGCTGGTTTGATAGTACCAAGTGGTTCCTGCAATCTGCCATCCAGAAGCAGGGCAGCTTACTTTTGTATGCCAGGGAAACGGGCCGAGGTTTTTGTCTGGGGGCCTATGGCTGGGAGTGACCGGCTGGCTCCTGAAAAGCTACGATAGGCAGGATGGTGACCAGACCCATGGTGGCACCAGTCCCAAGTTGGGCTGATTTGATAGTACCAAGTGGCTCCTGCAATCTGCCGTCAAAATTTGGAGGGCGAGTTTTGTTTTCCAGGGAAAAGCGCCGTTGTTTGTGTTTGGGCGCCTGTGGCTGGGAGTGGCCGGCTGGCTCCTTAGAATCCACGATAGGCAGGATGGTTCCCAGACCTGAGGTGGCACCAGTGCCAAGTCGGGCTGGTTTGATAGTACTAAATAGCTCCTGCAATCTGCCATGCAGAAGCGGGGCAGCTTACTTTTGTTTGCCAGGGAAACGGGCCGAGGTTTGTGTCTGGGGGCCTATGGCTGGGAGTGACCGGCTGGCTCCTGAAAAGCTACGATAGGCAGGATGGTGAGCAGACCCATGGTGGCACCAGTGCCAAGTTGAGCTGGTTTGATAGTACCAAGTGGCTCCTGCAATCTGCCATCAAAATGTTGGCAGGCGAGTTTTGTTTTCCAGGGAAAAGCGCCGTTGTTTGTGTTTGGGTGCCTATGGCTGGGAGTGGCCGGCTGGCTCCTTAGAATTCACGATACGCACCATGGTTCCCAGACCAGAGGTGGCACCAGTGCCAAGTCGGGCTGGTTTGATAGTACCAAGTGCGTCCTGCAATCTGCCATCCAGAAGCGGGGCAGCTTACTTTTGTTTGCCAGGGAAACGGGCCGAGCTTTGTGTCTGGGGGCCTATGGCTGGGAGTGACCGGCTGGCTCCTGAAAAGCTACGATAGGCAGGATGGTGACCAGACCCATGGTGGCACCAGTCCCAAGTTGGGCTGATTTGATAGTAGCAAGTGGCTCCTGCAATCTGCCATCAAAATGTCGGCAGGCGGGTTTTGTTTTCCAGGGAAAAGCGCTGTGGTTTGTGTTTGGGGGCCTGTGGCTGAGAGTGACGGGCTGGCTCCTTAGAATCCACGATACGCAGGATGGTTCCCAGACCCAAGGTGGCACCAGTGCCAAGTTGGGCTGGTTTGATAGTACCAAGTGGCTCCTGCAATCTGCCATCCAGAAGCGGGGCAGCTTACTTTTGTTTGCCAGGGAAACGGGCCGAGGTTTGTGTCTGGGGGCCTATGGCTGGGAGTGACCGGCTGGCTCCTGAAAAGCAAAGATAGGCAGGATGGTGACCAGACCCATGGTGGCACCAGTGCCAAGTTGGGCTGGTTTGATAGTACCAAGTGGCTCCTGCAATCTGCCATCAAAATGTTGGCAGGCGAGTTTTGTTTTCCAGGGAAAAGCGCCGTTGTTTGTATTTGGGGGCCTGTGGCTGGGAGTGGCCGGCTGGCTCCTTAGAATCCACGATACGCAGCATGGTTCCCAGACCAGAGGTGGCACCAGTGCCAAGTTGGGCTGGTTTGATAGTACCAAGTGCGTCCTGCAATCTGCCATCCAGAAGCGGGGTAGCTTACTTTTGTTTGCCAGGGAAACGGGCCGAGGTTTGTGTCTCGGGGCCTATGGCTGGGAGTGACCGGCTGGCTCCTGAAAAGCTACGATAGGCAGGATGGTGACCAGACCCATGGTGGCACCAGTGCCAAGTTGGGCTGGTTTGATAGTACCAAGTGGCTCCTGCAATCTGCCATAAAAAAAGTTGGCAGGCGAGTTTGTTATCCAGGGAAATGCGCCGTTGTTTGTGTTTGGGGGCCTGTGGCTGGGAGTGGCCGGCTGGCTCCTTAGAATCCACGATACGCAGCATGGTTCCCAGACCAGAGGTGGCACCAGTGCCAAGTCGGGCTGGTTTGATGGTGAAAAGTGGCTCCTGCAATCTGCCATCCAGTAGCGGAATAACTTACTTTTGTTTGCCAGGGAAACGGTCCGAGCTTTTTTTCAGGGGGCCTATGGCTGGGAGTGACCGGCTGGCTCCTGAAAAGCTACGATAGGCAGGATGGTGACCAGACCCATGGTGGCACCAGTGTCAAGTTGGGCTGGTTTGATAGTACCCAGTGGCTCCGGCAATGTGCCATCAAAATTTGGCAGGCGAGTTTTGTTTTCCAGGGAAAAGCGCCGTTGTTTTTGTTTGGGGGCCTGTGGCTGGGAGTGGACGGATGGCTAATTAGAATCCACGATACGCAGGATGGTTCCCAGACCAGAGGTGGCACCAGTGCCAAGTCGGGCTGGTTTGATGGTGCAAAGTGGCTCCTGCAATGTGCCATCCAGAAGCGGGGTAGCTTATTTTTCTTTGCCAGGGAAACGGGCCGAGGTTTTTGTCTGGGGGCCTATGGCTTGGAGTGACCGGCTGGCTCCTGAAAAGCTACGATAGGCAGGATGGTGACCAGACCCATGGTGGCACCAGTGCCAAGTTGGGCTGGTTTGATAGTACCAAGTGGCTCCTGCAATCTGCCATCAAAATGTTGGCAGGCGAGTTTTGTTTTCCAGGGAAAAGCGCCGTTGTTTGTGTTTGGGGGCCTGTGGCTGGGAGTGGCCGGCTGGCTGCTTAGAATCCACGATACGCAGGATGGTTCCCAGACCAGAGGTGGCACCAGTGCCAAGTCGGGCTGGTTTGATAATACCTAGTGGATCCTGCAATCTGCCATCCAGAAGCGGGACAGCTTACTTTTGTTTGCCAGGGAAAAGGGCCGAGCTTTGTGTCACGGGGCCTATGGCTGGGAGTGACCGTCTAGGTCCTGAAAAGCTACGATAGGCAGGATGGTTACCAGACCCATGGTGGCACCAGTGCCAAGTTGGGCTGGTTTGATAGTACCAAGTGGCTCCTGCAATCTGCCATCAAAAAGTTGGCAGGCGAGTTTTGTTTTCCAGGGAAAAGCGCCGTTGTTTGTGTTTGGAGGCCTGTGGCTGGGAGTGGCCGGCTTGCTAATTGGAATCCACGATACACAGCATGGTTCCCAGACCAGAGGTGGCACCAGTGCCAAGTTGGGCTGGTTTGATGGTGCAAAGTGGCTCCTGCAATCTGCCATCCAGAAGCGGGGCAGCTTACTTTTGTTTGCCAGGGAAACGGGCCGAGGTTTTTCTCTGGGGGCCTATGGCTGGGAGTGACCGGCTGGCGCCTGAACACCTACGATAGGCAGGATGGTGACCAGACCCATGGTGGCACCAGTGCCAAGATGGGCTGATTTGATAGTAGCAAGTGGCTCCTGCAATCTGCCATCAAAATGTTGGCAGGCGAGTTTTGTTTTCCAGGGAAAAGCGCCGTTGTTTGTGTTTGGGGGCCTGTGGCTGGGAGTGGACGGATGGCTCCTTAGAATCCACGATACGCAGCATGGTTCCCAGACCAGAGGTGGCACCAGTGCCAAGTCGGGCTGGTTTGATAGTACCAAGTGGCTCCGGAAATCTGCCATCCAGAAGCGGGGCAGCTTACTTTTGTTTGCCAGGGAAACGGGCCGAGCTTTGTGTCTGGGCGCCTATGGCTGGGAGTGACCTGCTAGGTCCTGAAAAGCTACGATAGGCAGGATGGTGACCAGACCCATGGTGGCACCAGTGCCAAGTTGGGCTGATTTGACAGTACCAAGTGGCTCCTGCAATCTGCCATCTAAAAGTTGGCAGGCGAGTTTTGTTTTCCAGGGAAAAGCGCCGTTGTTTGTGTCTGGGGGCCTGTGGCTGGAGTGGCCGGCTGGCTCCTTAGAATCCACGATACGCAGGATGGTTCCCAGACCTGAGGTGGCACCAGTGCCAAGTCGGGCTAGTTTGATGGTGCAAAGTGGCTCCTGCAATCTGCCATCCAGAAGCGGGGCAGCTTACTTTTGTTTGCCAGGGAAACGGGCCGAGGTTTTTCTCTGGGGGCCTATGGCAGGGAGGGACCGGCTGGCTCCTGAAAAGCTACGATAGGCAGGATGGTGACCAGACCCATGGTGGCACCAGTGCCAAGTTGGGCTGATTTGATAGTAGCAAGTGGCTCCTGCAATCTGCCATCAAAATATTGGCAGGCGAGTTTTGTTTTCCAGGGAAAAGCGCCGTTGTTTGTGTTTGGGGGCCTGTGGCTGGGAGTGACCGGCTGGCTCCTTAGAATCCACGATACGCAGGATGGTTCCCAGACCCAAGGTGGCACCAGTGCCAAGTCGGGCTGGTTTGATAGTACCAAGTGGTTCCTGCAATCTGCCATCCAGAAGCGGGGCAGCTTACTTTGTTTGCCAGGGAAACGGGCCGAGCTTTTTGTCTGGGCGCCTATGGCTTGGAGTGACCGGCTAGGTCCTGAAAAGCTACGATAGGCAGGATGGTGACCAGATCCATGGTGGCACCAGTGCCAAGTTGGGCTGGTTTGATAGTACCAAGTGGCTCCTGCAATCTGCCATCAAAATGTTGGCAGGCGAGTTTTGTTTTCCAGGGAAAAGCGCCGTTGTTTGTGTTTGGGGGCCTGTGGCTGGGAGTGGCCGGCTGGCTCCTTAGAATCCACGATACGCAGGATGGTTCCCAGACCAGAGGTGGCACCAGTGCCAAGTCGGGCTGGTTTGATAGTACCAAGTTGTTCCTGCAATCTGCCATCCAGAAGCGGGGCAGCTTACTTTTGTATGCCAGGGAAACGGGCCGAGGTTTTTGTCTGGGGGCCTATAGCTGGGAGTGACCGTCTGGCTCCTGAAAAGCTACGATAGGCAGGATGGTGACCAAACGCATGGTGGCACCAGTGCCAAGTTGGGCTGATTTGATAGTACCAAGTGGCTCCTGCAATCTGCCATCAAAATGTTGGCAGGCGAGTTTTGTTTTCCAGGGAAAAGCGCCGTTGTTTGTGTTTGGGGGCCTGTGGCTGGGAGTGGCCGGCTGGCTGCTTAGAATCCACGATACGCAGGATGGTTCCCAGACCAGAGGTGGCACCAGTGCCAAGTCGGGCTGGTTTGATACTACCAAGTGCGTCCTGCAATCTGCCATCCAGAAGCGGGGCAGCTTACTTTTGTTTGCCAGGGAAACGGGCCGAGGTTTGTGTCTGGGGGCCTATGGCTGGGAGTGACCGGCTTGCTCCTGAAAAGCTACGATAGGCAGGATGGTGACCAGACCCATGGTGGCACCAGTGCCAAGTTGGGCTGGTTTGATAGTACCAAGTGGCTCCTGCAATCTGCCATCAAAAAGTTGGCAGGCGAGTTTTGTTTTCCAGGGAAAAGCGCCGTTGTTTGTGTTTGGGGGCCTGTGTCTGGGAGTGGACGGATGGCTCCTTAGAATCCACGATACGCAGCATGGTTCCCAGACCAGAGGTGGCACCAGTGCCAAGTCGGGCTAGTTTGATGGTGCAAAGTGGTTCCTGCAATCTGCCATCCAGAAGCGGGGTAGCTTACTTTTGTTTGCCAGGGAAACGGGCCGAGCTTTGTGTCTGGGGGCCTATGGCTGGGAGTGACCGGCTGGCTCCTGAAAAGCTAAGATAGGCAGGATGGTGACCAGACCCATGGTGGCACCAGTGCCAAGCTGGGCTGATTTGATAGTACCAAGTGGCTCCTGCAATCTGCCATCAAAATGTTGGCAGGCGAGTTTTGTTTTCCAGGGAAAAGCGCCGTTGTTTCTGTTTGGGGGCCTGTGGCTGGGAGTGGCCGGCTGGCTCCTTAGAATCCACGATACGCGGCATGGTTCCCAGACCAGAGGTGGCACCAGTGCCAAGTTGGGCTGGTTTGATAGTACCAAGTGGCTCCTGCAATCTGCCATCCAGAAGCGGGGCAGCTTACTTTTGTTTGCCAGCGATACGGGCCGAGGTTTGTGTCTCAGGGCCTATGGCTGGGAGTGACCGCCTGGCTCCTGAAAAGCTACGATAGGCAGGATGGTGACCAGACCCATGGTGGCACCAGTGCCAAGTTGGGCTGGTTTGATAGTACCAAGTGGCTCCTGCAATCTGCCATCAAAAAGTTGGCAGGCGAGTTTGTTATCCAGGGAAAAGCGCCGTTGTTTGTGTTTGGGGGCCTGTGGCAGGGAGTGGCCGGCTGGCTCCTTAGAATCCACGATACGCAGGATGGTTCCCAGACCAGAGGTGGCACCAGTGCCAAGTTGGGCTGGTTTGATGGTGAAAAGTGGCTCCTGCAATCTGCCATCCAGAAGTGGGATAACTTACTTTTGTTTGCCAGGGGAACGGGCCGAGGTTTTTGTCTGGGGGCCTATGGCTGGGAGTGACCGGCTGGCTCCTGAAAAGCTACGATAGGCAGGATGGTGACCAGACCCATGGTGGCACCAGTGCCAAGTCGGGCTGGTTTGATAGTACTAAATAGCTCCTGCAATCTGCCATGCAGAAGCGGGGCAGCTTACTTTTGTTTGCCAGGGAAACGGGCCGAGGTTTTTGTCTGGGGGCCTATGGCTGCGAGTGACCGTCTGGCTCCTGAAAAGCTACGATAGGCAGGATGGTGAGCAGACCCATGGTGGCACCAGTGCCAAGTTGAGCTGGTTTGATAGTACCAAGTGGCTCCTGCAATCTGCCATCAAAAAGTTGGCAGGCGAGTTTTGTTTTCCAGGGAAAAGCGCCGTTGTTTGTGTTTGGGTGCCTATGGCTGGGAGTGGCCGGCTGGCTCCTTAGAATCCACGATACGCACCATAGTTCCCAGACCAGAGGTGGCACCAGTGCCAAGTCGGGCTGGTTTGATAGTACCAAGTGCGTCCTACAATCTGCCATCCAGAAGCGGGGCAGCTTACTTTTGTTTGCCAGGGAAACGGGCAGAGGTTTGTGTCTGGGGGCCTATGACTGGGAGTGACCGGCTGGCTCCTGAAAAGCTACGATAGGCAGGATGGTGACCAGACCCATGGTGGCACCAGTGCCAAGTTGGGCTGATTTGATAGCAGCAAGTGGCTCCTGCAATCTGCCATCAAAATGTCGGCAGGCGGGTTTGTTTTCCAGAGAAAAGCGCTGTGGTTTGTGTTTGGGGGCCTGTGGCTGGGAGTGACGGGCTGGCTCCTTAGAATCCACGATACGCAAGGATGGTTCCCAGACCCAAGGTGGCACCAGTGCCAAGTTGGGCTGGTTTGATAGTACCAAGTGGCTCCTGCAATCTGCCATCCAGAAGCGGGGCAGCTTACTTTTGTTTGCCAGGGAAACGGGCCGAGGTTTGTGTCTGGGGGCCTATGGCTGGGAGTGACCGGCTGGCTCCAGAAAAGCTAAGATAGGCAGGATGGTGACCAGACCCATGGTGGCACCAGTGTCAAGTTGGGCTGGTTTGATAGTACCAAGTGGCTCCTGCAATCTGCCATCAAAAATTTGGCAGGCGAGTTTTGTTTTCCAGGGAAAAGCGCCGTTGTTTTTGTTTGGGGGCCTGTGGCTGGGAGTGGCCGGATGGCTCCTTATAATCCACGATACGCAGCATGGTTCCCAGACCCAAGGTGGCACCAGTGCCAAGTTGGGCTGGTTTGATAGTACCAAGTGGCTCTGGCAATCTGCCATCAAAAAGTTGGCAGACGAGTTTTGTTTTCCAGGGAAAAGCGCCGTTGTTTTTGTTTGGGGGCCTGTGGCTGGGAGTGGACAGAGGGCTAATTAGAATCCACGATAGGCAGGATGGTGACCAGACCCATGGTGGCACCAGTGCCAAGTCGGGCTGGTTTGATAGTACCAAGTGGCTCCGGCAATCTGCCATCCAGAAGCGGGATAACTTACTTTTGTTTGTCAGGGAAACGGGCCGAGGTTTGTGTCCGGGGGCCTATGGCTGCGAGTGACCGGCTGGCTCCTGAAAAGCTACGATAGGCAGGATGGTGACCAGACCCATGGTGGCACCAGTGCCAAGTTGGTCTGATTTGATAAAACCAAGTGGCTCCTGCAATCTCCCATCAAAAAGTTGGCAGGAGAGTTTTGTTTTCCAGGGAAAAGCGCCGTTGTTTGTGTTTGGGGGCCTGTGGCTGGGAGTGGCCGGCTGGCTCCTTAGAATCCACGATACGCAGCATGGTATCCAGACCCAAGGTGGCACCAGTGCCAAGTTTTGCTGGTTTGATAGTACCAAGTGGTTCCTGCAATCTGCCATCCAGAAGCAGGGCAGCTTACTTTTGTATGCCAGGGAAACGGGCCGAGGTTTTTGTCTGGGGGCCTATGGCTGGGAGTGACCGGCTGGCTCCTGAAAAGCTACGATAGGCAGGATGGTGACCAGACCCATGGTGGCACCAGTCCCAAGTTGGGCTGATTTGATAGTACCAAGTGGCTCCTGCAATCTGCCGTCAAAATTTGGAGGGCGAGTTTTGTTTTCCAGGGAAAAGCGCCGTTGTTTGTGTTTGGGCGCCTGTGGCTGGGAGTGGCCGGCTGGCTCCTTAGAATCCACGATAGGCAGGATGGTTCCCAGACCTGAGGTGGCACCAGTGCCAAGTCGGGCTGGTTTGATAGTACTAAATAGCTCCTGCAATCTGCCATGCAGAAGCGGGGCAGCTTACTTTTGTTTGCCAGGGAAACGGGCCGAGGTTTGTGTCTGGGGGCCTATGGCTGGGAGTGACCGGCTGGCTCCTGAAAAGCTACGATAGGCAGGATGGTGAGCAGACCCATGGTGGCACCAGTGCCAAGTTGAGCTGGTTTGATAGTACCAAGTGGCTCCTGCAATCTGCCATCAAAAAGTTGGCAGGCGAGTTTTGTTTTCCAGGGAAAAGCGCCGTTGTTTGTGTTTGGGTGCCTATGGCTGGGAGTGGCCGGCTGGCTCCTTAGAATTCACGATACGCACCATGGTTCCCAGACCAGAGGTGGCACCAGTGCCAAGTCGGGCTGGTTTGATAGTACCAAGTGCGTCCTGCAATCTGCCATCCAGAAGCGGGGCAGCTTACTTTTGTTTGCCAGGGAAACGGGCCGAGCTTTGTGTCTGGGGGCCTATGGCTGGGAGTGACCGGCTGGCTCCTGAAAAGCTACGATAGGCAGGATGGTGACCAGACCCATGGTGGCACCAGTGCCAAGTTGGGCTGATTTGATAGTAGCAAGTGGCTCCTGCAATCTGCCATCAAAATGTCGGCAGGCGGGTTTTGTTTTCCAGGGAAAAGTGCTGTGGTTTGTGTTTGGGGGCCTGTGGCTGAGAGTGACCGGCTGGCTCCTTAGAATCCACGATACGCAGGATGGTTCCCAGACCCAAGGTGGCACCAGTGCCAAGTTGGGCTGGTTTGATAGTACCAAGTGGCTCCTGCAATCTGCCATCCAGAAGCGGGGCAGCTTACTTTTGTTTGCCAGGGAAACGGGCCGAGGTTTGTGTCTGGGGGCCTATGGCTGGGAGTGACCGGCTGGCTCCTGAAAAGCTAAGATAGGCAGGATGGTGACCAGACCCATGGTGGCACCAGTGCCAAGTTGGGCTGGTTTGATAGTACCAAGTGGCTCCTGCAATCTGCCATCAAAATGTTGGCAGGCGAGTTTTGTTTTCCAGGGAAAAGCGCCGTTGTTTGTATTTGGGGGCCTGTGGCTGGGAGTGGCCGGCTGGCTCCTTAGAATCCACGATACGCAGCATGGTTCCCAGACCAGAGGTGGCACCAGTGCCAAGTTGGGCTGGTTTGATAGTACCAAGTGCGTCCTGCAATCTGCCATCCAGAAGCGGGGTAGCTTACTTTTGTTTGCCAGGGAAACGGGCCGAGGTTTGTGTCTCGGGGCCTATGGCTGGGAGTGACCGGCTGGCTCCTGAAAAGCTACGATAGGCAGGATGGTGACCAGACCCATGGTGGCACCAGTGCCAAGTTGGGCTGGTTTGATAGTACCAAGTGGCTCCTGCAATCTGCCATAAAAAAAGTTGGCAGGCGAGTTTGTTATCCAGGGAAATGCGCCGTTGTTTGTGTTTGGGGGCCTGTGGCTGGGAGTGGCCGGCTGGCTCCTTAGAATCCACGATACGCAGCATGGTTCCCAGACCAGAGGTGGCACCAGTGCCAAGTCGGGCTGGTTTGATGGTGAAAAGTGGCTCCTGCAATCTGCCATCCAGTAGCGGAATAACTTACTTTTGTTTGCCAGGGAAACGGTCCGAGCTTTTTTTCTGGGGGCCTATGGCTGGGAGTGACCGGCTGGCTCCTGAAAAGCTACGATAGGCAGGATGGTGACCAGACCCATGGTGGCACCAGTGTCAAGTTGGGCTGGTTTGATAGTACCCAGTGGCTCCGGCAATCTGCCATCAAAATTTGGCAGGCGAGTTTTGTTTTCCAGGGAAAAGCGCCGTTGTTTTTGTTTGGGGGCCTGTGGCTGGGAGTGGACGGATGGCTAATTAGAATCCACGATACGCAGGATGGTTCCCAGACCAGAGGTGGCACCAGTGCCAAGTCGGGCTGGTTTGATGGTGCAAAGTGGCTCCTGCAATGTGCCATCCAGAAGCGGGGTAGCTTATTTTTCTTTGCCAGGGAAACGGGCCGAGGTTTTTGTCTGGGGGCCTATGGCTTGGAGTGACCGGCTGGCTCCTGAAAAGCTACGATAGGCAGGATGGTGACCAGACCCATGGTGGCACCAGTGCCAAGTTGGGCTGGTTTGATAGTACCAAGTGGCTCCTGCAATCTGCCATCAAAATGTTGGCAGGCGAGTTTTGTTTTCCAGGGAAAAGCGCCGTTGTTTGTGTTTGGGGGCCTGTGGCTGGGAGTGGCCGGCTGGCTGCTTAGAATCCACGATACGCAGGATGGTTCCCAGACCAGAGGTGGCACCAGTGCCAAGTCGGGCTGGTTTGATAATACCTAGTGGATCCTGCAATCTGCCATCCAGAAGCGGGACAGCTTACTTTTGTTTGCCAGGGAAAAGGGCCGAGCTTTGTGTCACGGGGCCTATGGCTGGGAGTGACCGTCTAGGTCCTGAAAAGCTACGATAGGCAGGATGGTTACCAGACCCATGGTGGCACCAGTGCCAAGTTGGGCTGGTTTGATAGTACCAAGTGGCTCCTGCAATCTGCCATCAAAAAGTTGGCAGGCGAGTTTTGTTTTCCAGGGAAAAGCGCCGTTGTTTGTGTTTGGAGGCCTGTGGCTGGGAGTGGCCGGCTTGCTAATTGGAATCCACGATACACAGCATGGTTCCCAGACCAGAGGTGGCACCAGTGCCAAGTTGGGCTGGTTTGATGGTGCAAAGTGGCTCCTGCAATCTGCCATCCAGAAGCGGGGCAGCTTACTTTTGTTTGCCAGGGAAACGGGCCGAGGTTTTTCTCTGGGGGCCTATGGCTGGGAGTGACCGGCTGGCGCCTGAACACCTACGATAGGCAGGATGGTGACCAGACCCATGGTGGCACCAGTGCCAAGATGGGCTGATTTGATAGTAGCAAGTGGCTCCTGCAATCTGCCATCAAAATGTTGGCAGGCGAGTTTTGTTTTCCAGGGAAAAGCGCCGTTGTTTGTGTTTGGGGGCCTGTGGCTGGGAGTGGACGGATGGCTCCTTAGAATCCACGATACGCAGCATGGTTCCCAGACCAGAGGTGGCACCAGTGCCAAGTCGGGCTGGTTTGATAGTACCAAGTGGCTCCGGAAATCTGCCATCCAGAAGCGGGGCAGCTTACTTTTGTTTGCCAGGGAAACGGGCCGAGCTTTGTGTCTGGGCGCCTATGGCTGGGAGTGACCTGCTAGGTCCTGAAAAGCTACGATAGGCAGGATGGTGACCAGACCCATGGTGGCACCAGTGCCAAGTTGGGCTGATTTGACAGTACCAAGTGGCTCCTGCAATCTGCCATCTAAAAGTTGGCAGGCGAGTTTTGTTTTCCAGGGAAAAGCGCCGTTGTTTGTGTTTGGGGGCCTGTGGCTGGGAGTGACCGGCTGGCTCCTTAGAATCCACGATACGCAGGATGGTTCCCAGACCTGAGGTGGCACCAGTGCCAAGTCGGGCTAGTTTGATGGTGCAAAGTGGCTCCTGCAATCTGCCATCCAGAAGCGGGGCAGCTTACTTTTGTTTGCCAGGGAAACGGGCCGAGGTTTTTCTCTGGGGGCCTATGGCAGGGAGGGACCGGCTGGCTCCTGAAAAGCTACGATAGGCAGGATGGTGACCAGACCCATGGTGGCACCAGTGCCAAGTTGGGCTGATTTGATAGTAGCAAGTGGCTCCTGCAATCTGCCATCAAAATATTGGCAGGCGAGTTTTGTTTTCCAGGGAAAAGCGCCGTTGTTTGTGTTTGGGGGCCTGTGGCTGGGAGTGACCGGCTGGCTCCTTAGAATCCACGATACGCAGGATGGTTCCCAGACCCAAGGTGGCACCAGTGCCAAGTCGGGCTGGTTTGATAGTACCAAGTGGTTCCTGCAATCTGCCATCCAGAAGCGGGGCAGCTTACTTTTGTTTGCCAGGGAAACGGGCCGAGCTTTTTGTCTGGGCGCCTATGGCTTGGAGTGACCGGCTAGGTCCTGAAAAGCTACGATAGGCAGGATGGTGACCAGATCCATGGTGGCACCAGTGCCAAGTTGGGCTGGTTTGATAGTACCAAGTGGCTCCTGCAATCTGCCATCAAAATGTTGGCAGGCGAGTTTTGTTTTCCAGGGAAAAGCGCCGTTGTTTGTGTTTGGGGGCCTGTGGCTGGGAGTGGCCGGCTGGCTCCTTAGAATCCACGATACGCAGGATGGTTCCCAGACCAGAGGTGGCACCAGTGCCAAGTCGGGCTGGTTTGATAGTACCAAGTTGTTCCTGCAATCTGCCATCCAGAAGCGGGGCAGCTTACTTTTGTATGCCAGGGAAACGGGCCGAGGTTTTTGTCTGGGGGCCTATAGCTGGGAGTGACCGTCTGGCTCCTGAAAAGCTACGATAGGCAGGATGGTGACCAAACGCATGGTGGCACCAGTGCCAAGTTGGGCTGATTTGATAGTACCAAGTGGCTCCTGCAATCTGCCATCAAAATGTTGGCAGGCGAGTTTTGTTTTCCAGGGAAAAGCGCCGTTGTTTGTGTTTGGGGGCCTGTGGCTGGGAGTGGCCGGCTGGCTGCTTAGAATCCACGATACGCAGGATGGTTCCCAGACCAGAGGTGGCACCAGTGCCAAGTCGGGCTGGTTTGATACTACCAAGTGCGTCCTGCAATCTGCCATCCAGAAGCGGGGCAGCTTACTTTTGTTTGCCAGGGAAACGGGCCGAGGTTTGTGTCTGGGGGCCTATGGCTGGGAGTGACCGGCTTGCTCCTGAAAAGCTACGATAGGCAGGATGGTGACCAGACCCATGGTGGCACCAGTGCCAAGTTGGGCTGGTTTGATAGTACCAAGTGGCTCCTGCAATCTGCCATCAAAAAGTTGGCAGGCGAGTTTTGTTTTCCAGGGAAAAGCGCCGTTGTTTGTGTTTGGGGGCCTGTGTCTGGGAGTGGACGGATGGCTCCTTAGAATCCACGATACGCAGCATGGTTCCCAGACCAGAGGTGGCACCAGTGCCAAGTCGGGCTAGTTTGATGGTGCAAAGTGGTTCCTGCAATCTGCCATCCAGAAGCGGGGTAGCTTACTTTTGTTTGCCAGGGAAACGGGCCGAGCTTTGTGTCTGGGGGCCTATGGCTGGGAGTGACCGGCTGGCTCCTGAAAAGCTAAGATAGGCAGGATGGTGACCAGACCCATGGTGGCACCAGTGCCAAGCTGGGCTGATTTGATAGTACCAAGTGGCTCCTGCAATCAGCCATGAAAAAGTTGGCAGGCGAGTTTTGTTTTCCAGGGAAAAGCGCCGTTGTTTCTGTTTGGGGGCCTGTGGCTGGGAGTGGCCGGCTGGCTCCTTAGAATCCACGATACGCGGCATGGTTCCCAGACCAGAGGTGGCACCAGTGCCAAGTTGGGCTGGTTTGATAGTACCAAGTGCGTCCTGCAATCTGCCATCCAGAAGCGGGGCAGCTTACTTTTGTTTGCCAGGGATACGGGCCGAGGTTTGTGTCTCAGGGCCTATGGCTGGGAGTGACCGCCTGGCTCCTGAAAAGCTACGATAGGCAGGATGGTGACCAGACCCATGGTGGCACCAGTGCCAAGTTGGGCTGGTTTGATAGTACCAAGTGGCTCCTGCAATCTGCCATCAAAAAGTTAGCAGGCGAGTTTGTTATCCAGGGAAAAGCGCCGTTGTTTGTGTTTGGGGGCCTGTGGCAGGGAGTGGCCGGCTGGCTCCTTAGAATCCACGATACGCAGGATGGTTCCCAGACCACAGGTGGCACCAGTGCCAAGTTGGGCTGGTTTGATGGTGAAAAGTGGCTCCTGCAATCTGCCATCCAGAAGCGGGATAACTTACTTTTGTTTGCCAGGGAAACGGGCCGAGGTTTTTGTCTGGGGGCCTATGGCTGGGAGTGGCCAGATGGCTAATTAGAATCTACGATACGCAGCATGGTTCCCAGACCTGAGGTGGCACCAGTGCCAAGTCGGGCTGGTTTGATACTATCAAGTGCGTCCTGCAGTCTGCCATCCAGAAGCGGGGTAGCTTACTTTTGTTTGCCAGGGAAACGGGCCGAGTTTTGTGTCTGGGGGCCTATGGCTGCGAGTGACCGGCTGGCTCCTGAAAAGCTACGATAGGCAGGATGGTGACCAGACCCATGGTGGCACCAGTGCCAAGTTGGTCTGATTTGATAGTACCAAGTGGCTCCTGCAATCTGCCATCAAAAAGTTGGCAGGCGAGTTTTGTTTTCCAGGGAAAAGCGCCGTTGTTTGTGTCTGGTGGCCTGTGGGTGGGAGTGTCCGCCTGTCCTCTTAGAATCTACTTTACGCAGCATGGTTCCCAGAGCCAAGGTGGCACCAGTGCCAAGTTGGGCTGGTTTGATAGTATCAAGTGGTTCCTGCAATCTGCCATCCAGAAGCGGGGCAGCTTACTTTTGTTTGCCAGGGAAACGGGCCGAGGTTTTTCTCTGGGGGCCTATGGCTTGGAGTGACCGGCTAGGTCCTGAAAAGCTACGATAGGCAGGATGGTGACCAGATCCATGGTGGCACCAGTGCCAAGTTGGGCTGGTTTGATAGTACCAAGTGGCTCCTGCAATCTGCCATCAAAAAGTTGGCAGGCGAGTTTGTTATCCAGGGAAATGCGCCGTTGTTTTTGTTTGAGGGCCTGTGGCTGGGAGTGGCCGGCTGGCTCCTTAGAATCCACGATACGCAGCATGGTTCCCAGACCAGAGGTGGCACCAGTGCCAAGTCAGGCTGGTTTGATGGTGAAAAGTGGCTCCTGCAATCTGCCATCCAGTAGCGGAATAACTTACTTTTGTTTGCCAGGGAAACGGTCCGAGCTTTTTGTCTGGGGGCCTATGGCTGGGAGTGACCGGCTGGCTCCTGAAAAGCTACGATAGGCAGGATGGTGACCAGACCCATGGTGGCACCAGTGTCAAGTTGGGCTGGTTTGATAGTACCCAGTGGCTCCGGCAATCTGCCATCAAAATTTGGCAGGCGAGTTTTGTTTTCCAGGGAAAAGCGCCGTTGTTTTTGTTTGGGGGCCTGTGGCTGGGAGTGGACGGATGGCTAATTAGAATCCACGATACGCAGGATGGTTCCCAGACCAGAGGTGGCACCAGTGCCAAGTCGGGCTGGTTTGATGGTGCAAAGTGGCTCCTGCAATGTGCCATCCAGAAGCGGGGTAGCTTATTTTTCTTTGCCAGGGAAACGGGCCGAGGTTTTTGTCTGGGGGCCTATGGCTTGGAGTGACCGGCTGGCTCCTGAAAAGCTACGATAGGCAGGATGGTGACCAGACCCATGGTGGCACCAGTGCCAAGTTGGGCTGGTTTGATAGTACCAAGTGGCTCCTGCAATCTGCCATCAAAATGTTGGCAGGCGAGTTTTGTTTTCCAGGGAAAAGCGCCGTTGTTTGTGTTTGGGGGCCTGTGGCTGGGAGTGGCCGGCTGGCTGCTTAGAATCCACGATACGCAGGATGGTTCCCAGACCAGAGGTGGCACCAGTGCCAAGTCGGGCTGGTTTGATAATACCTAGTGGATCCTGCAATCTGCCATCCAGAAGCGGGACAGCTTACTTTTGTTTGCCAGGGAAACGGGCCGCGCTTTGTGTCACGGGGCCTATGGCTGGGAGTGACCGTCTAGGTCCTGAAAAGCTACGATAGGCAGGATGGTGACCAGACCCATGGTGGCACCAGTGCCAAGTTGGGCTGGTTTGATAGTACCAAGTGGCTCCTGCAATCTGCCATCAAAAAGTTGGCAGGCGAGTTTTGTTTTCCAGGGAAAAGCGCCGTTGTTTGTGTTTGGAGGCCTGTGGCTGGGAGTGGCCGGCTTGCTAATTGGAATCCACGATACACAGCATGGTTCCCAGACCAGAGGTGGCACCAGTGCCAAGTTGGGCTGATTTGACAGTACCAAGTGGCTCCTGCAATCTGCCATCTAAAAGTTGGCAGGCGAGTTTTGTTTTCCAGGGAAAAGCGCCGTTGTTTCTGTCTGGGGGCCTGTGGCTGGAGTGGCCGGCTGGCTCCTTAGAATGAACGATACGCAGGATGGTTCCCAGACCTGAGGTGGCACCAGTGCCAAGTCGGGCTAGTTTGATGGTGCAAAGTGGCTCCTGCAATCTGCCATCCAGAAGCGGGGTAGCTTACTTTTGTTTGCCAGGGAAACGGGCCGAGGTTTTTCTCTGGGTGCCTACGGCTGCGAGTGACCGGCTGGCTCCTGAAAAGCTACGATAGGCAGGATGGTGACCAGACCCATGGTGGCACCAGTGCCAAGTTGGGCTGATTTGATAGTACCAAGTGGCTCCTGCAATCTGCCATCAAAATGTTGGCAGGCGAGTTTTGTTTTCCAGGGAAAAGCGCCGTTGTTTGTGTTTGGGGGCCTGTGGCTGGGAGTGGACGGATGGCTCCTTAGAACCACGATACGCAGGATGGTTCCCAGACCACAGGTGGCACCAGTGCCAAGTCGGGCTGGTTTGATAGTACCAAGTGGTTCCTGCAATCTGCCATCCAGAAGCGGGGCAGCTTACTTTTGTATGCCAGGGAAACGGGCCGAGGTTTTTGTCTGGGGGCCTATAGCTGGGAGTGACCGGCTGGCTCCTGAAAAGCTACGATAGGCAGGATGGTGACCAAATGCATGGTGGCACCAGTGCCAAGTTGGGCTGATTTGATAGTACCAAGTGGCTCCTGCAATCTGCCATCAAAATGTTGGCAGGCGAGTTTTGTTTTCCAGGGAAAAGCGCCGTTGATTGTGTTTGGGGGCCTGTGGCTGGGAGTGGCCGGCTGGCTGCTTAGAATCCACGATACGCAGGATGGTTCCCAGACCAGAGGTGGCACCAGTGCCAAGTCGGGCTGGTTTGATACTACCAAGTGCGTCCTGCAATCTGCCATCCAGAAGCGGGGCAGCTTACTTTTGTTTGCCAGGGAAACGGGCCGAGGTTTGTGTCTGGGGGCCTATGGCTGGGAGTGACCGGCTGGCTCCTGAAAAGCTACGATAGGCAGGATGGTGACCAGACCCATGGTGGCACCAGTGCCAAGTTGGGCTGATTTGATAGTACCAAGTGGCTCCTGCAATCTGCCATCAAAATGTTGGCAGGCGAGTTTTGTTTTCCAGGGAAAAGCGCCGTTGTTTGTGTTTGGGGGCCTGTGGCTGGGAGTGGACGGATGGCTCCTTAGAATCCACGATACACAGCATGGTTCCCAGACCAGAGGTGGCACCAGTGACAAGTCGGGCTAGTTTGATGGTACAAAGTGGTTCCTGCAATCTGCCATCCAGAAGCGGGGCAGCTTACTTTTGTTTGCCAGGGAAACGGGCCGAGGTTTGTGTCTGGGGGCCTATGGCTGGGAGTGACCGGCTGGCTCCTGAAAAGCTACGATAGGCAGGATGGTGACCAGACCCATGGTGGCACCAGTGCCAAGTTGGGCTGGTTTGATAGTACCAAGTGGCTCCTGCAATCTGCCATCAAAAAGTTGGCAGGCCAGTTTTGTTTTCCAGGGAAAAGCGCCGTTGTTTGTGTTTGGGGGACTGTGGCTGGGAGTGGCCGGCTGGCTCCTTAGAACGCACGATACGCAGGATGGTTCCCAGACCCAAGGTGGCACCAGTGCCACGTTGGGCTGGTTTGATGGTGAAAAGTGGCTCCTGCAATCTGCCATCCTGAAGCGGGGTAGCTTACATTTGTGTGCCAGGGAAACGGGCCGAGGTTTATGACTGGGGGCCTAGGGCTAGAAGTGACCGGCTGGCTCCTGAAAAGCAACAATAGGCAGGATGGTTCCCAGACCCAAGGTGGCACCAGTGCCAAGTTGGGCTGGTTTGATGGTACCAACTGGCTCCTGCAATCTGCCATCTAAAAGTTGTCAGGCGAGTTTTGTTTTCCAGGGAAAAGCGCCGTTGATTTTGTTTGGAGGCCTGTGGCTGGCAGTGCCTGCCTTTCCTCTTAGAATCCGGGTTACGCAGCATGGTTCCCAGAGCCAAGGTGGCACCAGTGCCAAGTCGGGCTGGTTTGATTGTACCAAGTGGCTCCTGCAGTCTGCCATCCAGAAGCGGGGCAGCTTACTTTTGTTTGCCAGGGAAACGGGCCGAGGTATTTGTCTGGGGACCTATGGCTGGGAGTGACCGGCTGGCTCCTGAAAAGCTACGATAGGCAGGATGGTGACCAGACCCATGGTGGCACCAGTGCCAAGTTGGGCTGGTTTGATAGTACCAAGTGGCTCCTGCAATCTGCCATCAAAAAGTTGGCAGGTCAGTTTTGTTTTCCAGGGAAAAGCGCCGTTGTTTGTGTTTGGGGGACTGTGGCTGGGAGTGGCCGGCTGGCTCCTTAGAACACAGGATACGCAGGATGGTTCCCAGACCCAAGGTGGCACCAGTGCCAAGTCGGGCTGGTTTGATAGCACCAAGTGGCTCCTGCAATCTGCCATCCAGAAGCGGGGCAGCTTACTTTTGTTTTCCAGGGAAACGGACCGAGGTTTTTTTCTGGGGGCCTATGGCTGGGAGTGACCGGCTGGCTCCTGAAAAGCTACGATAGGCAGGATGGTGACCAGACCCATGGTGGCACCAGTGCCAAGTCGGGCTGGTTTGATAGTACCAAGTGGCTCCTGCAATCTGCCATCAAAAAGTTGGCAGGCGAGTTTTGTTTTCCAGGGAAAAGCGCCGTTGTGTGTATTTTGGGGCCTGTGGCTGGGAGTGGCCAGCTGGCTCCTTAGAATCCACGATACGCAGGATGGTTCCCAGACCCAAGGTGGCACCAGTGCCAAGTCGGGCTGGTTTGTTAGTACCAAGTGGTTCCTGCAATCTGCCATCCAGAAGCGGTGCAGCTGAATTTTGTTTGCCAGAGAAAAAGGCTGTTGTTTGTGTTTCGGGGCCTGTGGCTGACAGTGGACGGCTGGCTCCTGAAAATCCATGATACGCAGCATGGTTCCCAGACCCAAGGTGGCACCAGTGCCAAGTAGGGCTAGTTTCATAGTACCCAGTGGCTCCTGCAATCTGCCATCCAGAAGAGGGGCAGTTGAGTTTTGTTTTCCAGAGAAAAGGGCCGTGGTTTGTGTTTGGGGCCTATGGCTGAGAGTGACCGGCTGGCCCCTGAAAATCCACGATAGGCAGGATGGTTCCCAGATCCAAGGTGGCAGCAGTGCCATGTTGTGCTGGTGTGATAGTCCCAAGTGGCTCCTGCAATCTGCCATCCAGAAGTGGGGCAGCTGAATTTTGTTTGCCAGAGAAAAAGGCTGTGGTTTTTGTTTGGGGGCCTATGGCTGGGAGTGGCTGGCTGGCTCCTGAAAATCCATGATACGCAGCATGGTTCCCAGACCCAAGGTGGCACCAGTGCCAAGTGGGGCTGGTTTCACAGTGTCAAGTGCCTCCTGCAATCTCCCATCCAGAAGCGGGGCAGCTGAGTTTTGTTTGCCTGTGAAACAGGCCGTTGTTTTTGATTTGGGTCTGTGGCCGAGAATGTTCAGCTGGCTCCTGACAATCCACAATACGCAGGATGGTTCCCAGACCCAAGGTGGCACCAGTGCCAAGTCTTGCTGGTTTGATAGTACCAAGTGGCTCCTGCAATCTGCCATCCAGAAGAGGGGCAGTTGAGTTTTGTTTGCCAGAGGAAAGGGCCGTGGTTTGTGTTTGGGGGCATATGGCTGGGAGTGGCCGGCTGTCTCATTAAAAAGATCGATACGCAGGATGGTTCCCAGACCCAAGGTGGCACCAGTGCCAAGTCGGGCTGTTTTTATAGTACCAAGTGCGTCCTGCAATTTGCCATCCAGAAGAGGGGCAGTTGAGTTTTGTTTGCCAGAGAAAAGCGCCGTTGTTTGTGTTTGGGGGCTTGTGGCTGGGAGTGGCCGACTGGCGCCTTAGAATCTGCGATACGCAGCATGGTTCCCAGACCCAAGGTGGCACCAGTTCCAAGTTGGGCTGGTTTGATAGTACCAAGTGGCTCCTGCAATCTGCCATCCAGAAGCGGGGCAGCTTACTTTTGTTTGCCAGGGAAACGGGCCGAGGTTTGTGTTTGGGGGCCTATGGCTGGGAGTGACCGGCTGGCTCCTGGAAAGCTACAATAGGCAGGATGGTGACCAGACCTATGGTGGCACCAGTGCCAAGTTGGGCTGGTTTGATAGTACCAAGTTGCTCCTGCAATCTGCCATCAAAAAGTTGGCAGGCGAGTTTTGTTTTCCAGGGAAAAGCGCTGTGGTTTGTGTTTGGGGGCCTGTGGCTGGGAGTGGCCGGCTGGCTCCTTAGAATCCACGATACGCAGGATGGTTCCCAGACCCAAGGTGGCACCAGTGCCAAGTCGGGCTGGTTTGATACTACCAAGTGGTTCCTGCAATCTGCCATCCAGAAGCAGGGCAGCTTACTTTTGTTTGCCAGGGAAACGGGCCGTGGGTTTTGTTTGGGGGCATATAGCTGAGAGTGGCCCGCTGGCCCCTGAAAATCCACGCTAGGCAGCATGGTTCCCAGATGCAAGGTGGCACCAGTGCCCAGTCGGGCTGGTTTGATGGTGCAAAGTGGCTCCTGCAATCTGCCATCCAGAAGCGGGGCAGCTGATTTTTGTTTGCCAGAGAAAAATTCCGTGGATTGTTATTGGGGGCATATTGCTGGGAGTGGCCGGCTGGCTCCTTAAAATGCTCGATACGCATGATGGTTCCCAGGCCCAAGGTGTCACCACTACCAAGTCGGCCTGCGGTTTTAGTATCAAGTTCATCCTGCAATTTGCCATCCAGAAGAGGGGCAGTTGAGTTTTGTTTGCCAGAGAAACGGGCCGAGGTTTCTGTTTGGGGACATATGGCTGAGAGTGGCCGGCTGGCCCCTGAAAATCCACGATACACAACATGGTTCCCAGATCCAAGGTGGCACCAGTGCCAAGTTGGGCTGGTTTGATAGTACCAAGTGTCTCCTGCAATCTGCCATCCAGAAGCGGGGCAGCTTACTTTTGTTTGCCAGAGAAATAGGCCTAGGTTTTTGTTTGGGGGCCTGTGGCTAGGAGTGGCCTGCTGGCTCCTAAGAATCCACGATACGCAGGATGTTTACCAGACCCATGGTGGCACCAGTGCCAAGTTGGGCTGGTTTGATAGTACCAAGTGGCTCCTGCAAACTCCATCAAAAAGTTGGCAGGCGTGTTTTGCTTTCCAGGGAACAGCGACGTTGATTTTGTTTGGAGGCCTGTGGCTGGGAGTGGCCGGCTGGCTCCTTAGAATCCACGATACGCAGGATGGTTCCCAGACCCATGGTGGCACCAGTGCCAAGTTGGGCTGGTTTGATAGTACCAAGTGGTTCCTGCAATCTGCCATCCAGAAGCAGGGCAGCTGAGTTTTGTTTGCCAGAGAAAAGGGCCTTGGTTTGTGTTTGGGGGCATATGGCTGGGTGTGGCCAGCTGGCTCCTTAAAATGCACGATATGCAACATGGCTCCCAGACCCAAGGTGGCACCAGTGCCAAGTTGGGCTGGTTTGATAGTACCAAGTGGCTCCTGCAATCTTCCATGATCACGTGGAGAAATACTTTCTGGTTTCAGCCTCATGCTCTTTCTTCTCTCCCTCAACTTCTCTATCACCTCTCATCTGGTTCACATGCGCTGTCTTCAAGGTCCACAGGCTACTTTTCACAGAATCTTCTGGCCTGATGAAGTAAGAATGATGAATAGAACAGAGCTGGGATCTATTTTCCAGTTTGGATAAAATGCATTCTGCACACAAATCCAAGGAGAACGGGCTGCCCCGATGCCCAGAAAATCTTTCACTCCTGCTAGTGTTCTACGTCAACCGCAACTTAGTCTGAAAGAAAAGCTTTTTCTCTGAGAGCATCTGAGAGGTTTGCATGAAGCACTGATATCTGACATATGCAATTTTGAATAGGAGAGGAAAAAGAAAATGGCAAGGAGTTTTTAATTTTAGTGGTTTCAATTTTAATTTCCGTGCACTTTTTCAAAACTTGTCAGCTCAAATGCCCATCAACATCTTTTAGTCATCTGTAAGTCAGTATTCATATAAAATGTGCTTCAAATCCAAAGAATTTCAAATTTGCACTCCAAGCTTCTATGCCTAGATTTATGATTTCCTACACATATTAGATGAAAGGAAGGCCTTTTTTACTGTGGGAGTGCTGGAACACTGGAACAGGTTGCCCAGAGAAGTTGTGGGTGTCCCATCCCTGAAAGTATTCAAGGTCACCTTGGACGGGGCTTGGAGCAGCAACAAAGGAGAAGCTTGATGGTAGAGAAACAAAGTCGGACTATAGAAGAAACTCGGATTGAAGTATAGGATCAAGTTTTCTCTCAGCTCTTGGGGTAAATTCAAAGTTGTACAAAATGACATTTATCTGTGCTATTCACTACTGTAACAGAAAGTTTCATGAAAACTGTACAGAAGATAGTAAATTTTAAAAGAGATAAGAATTACAGCATAAAATCCATGGGATAGGTTACAACATGAGACACTCTCTAAGAGAAAATCTCTTTGTTTCAGCACTTCATCGGGGTAAGATTTCATGAAGTGCCAAAGAAGGCGGCAAAATATCATTCGGGACATTATTTACTGGAATTCAGCCTGGCCATTAGTAGGAACTGCCTTTGAACATATCATGTAGATATACCACACACACTTTCCCTTCACTGAAAAATTACTGTTTACAACAAATAAGCAATTGACGATCAAAATTGATTGAAAGCATCTTAAACATGTCAAGTATTTCATTGTAGATGATCTGTGATCCAAATGCTTCTTCCACCTTCGAGAGGGACAGAAGAATTCTTCCATATCATGATGGTTTAAAATTGTATCAACCAATGTTTTCTGCTGAAAAGATATCATCTATTTTTTTCTATTTTTGGAAGAAAATATTCCTAGACATACAACAGGTGAGAACTAAGTAATTTTAAAGAAACAAATGAAATGAAAATATTCTGTAAATAGAATGAAATGAAAAGCTGTGTTTTAAATAGGAGCTAAATATTAAACAGAATTTTTGTACCAGGCATTTGAATTACTGCACCAGCTCTTTTGCCCATCAAGAGAGGCATTTAGCATTTCAGTCTTTTCCAAGGTGTTCATGATCTGCTATGCTGATCTCTGTGTGTGCCTAGGTGTGTGTGGAGGGGGGGGCATATGAAGGGGAGTGTGTATGTTTGCTTTACAATTGTTGTGGCAGATTCATGCCTCAGCTCCACATTTTGTTTTAAAAAGGTCACACCGAGTGGATATGAAGTTTACTATCAACAAGAGATCGATTCCCAAATCATCCATTTGACTCTCCCTTATAAATCATGTGCTTTGTTGCATATTTTATCAAATATACTTTCAAGCCAGATGGAGGAAGGAGGATGTGGGAATCCCTCCACCATCTTGCAACTTTTATGTAAGTAGGTTTTCAAGAAAATCATCATTTCTCTTTTAAATATGTCTGGAACAGGCATGATGGTAGTGTCAACCTGTTGGAGTTTTTGTTGCTGGAAGAAGTTGTACAAAAGGATTGGTTTTTACATTGACCAGTTACTGAATCAAGCGCAGGAATACATTGGAAATTTAGCTGGGGGTTCCTTTTCCCAGCAGACTACTTCTAGAACGAGCTTGTACACTGAAGCTGACTCTTTTGCTCTCTTTTTGTTTCTTTCCTATTTTCTTGGCTTCTTTGCCACTATCTAGACAATTTTGGAACTTTGTTCCCAACTAAAATGGTTTCAATAGTCTGATTGTGATCATACATTTTTACAAGGAATTTTTAAAATCTTTCCTCGAGTCCAGAAAGTCAAGGACTTAGATCTTTTTCTTCCCTTATCAATATTGCCATGAAATTGATAAATAAAGACCAACTCTTTATTTTTGTTTTTAACCCACGTAGATAATTCCCATCCATTAATCCATTTTGTGGACCAATAGCTGCCATTCTGATGGAAGCTGTCACTTCTTAACAATAGGCATTCTGTGACTATGTTGACTGCACTTTGGGTGAAGATCCTAACTGGTCTTAGATATACATAGGGAGAAATTTGCTCAGCCAGTGTCAGTCTTAAGCATGCGTATCAGAAGATCTTTCTAGAGCTGGGAATTTTCCCATGAAAGGGATTCAGTTAGGGAAGAGACACTTGTGCCAGAGTTTTACATTCTTCTTGAACACTGCTTAAGGAACTTAGATGCCATGTCCATTTGGATCTCTGTCTGCACAGAACTTTGTCATGCCAGCGCTTTGAAATGCATCTTGAAGAGAATTCACTAGCACAGAATGAAAGAGAGTGGAAGGGGTTGGTGGGGCTAACCAGGCCCAACCCCCCTGCCTAAACCAGGATACCTAGAGCCTCTTGCCCAGGATTCTATCTGGGTGTACTTTTAATGTCTTCAAAGATCCAGGCTCCACAATCTTTCTGGGCAGTCTGTGCCGTGGTTCAGTCACCCTGACAGTAAAGAAACATTTACTGATGTTCAAAGGCAATCTCCTGTATTTCAGTGTGTGCCCACTGCCTCTTGTCTTTTCCCTCAGCATCACTGAAAAGACACTGATTCCCTCCCCTTTGCACTATTGCTTCCATATGTATGTGTGATGCCATGTAGAGGTATGTCAAAAACCTCCCTGAAGCCCAGGCAGATAATATTCCCTTCATCTACCAGTCAAGTTGATTCATCAGAGGAGTTTAAAGTGATGTTCAGCATGAAATTCCCCTGAAAAATCATGCTAACTACATTATTTGGTCATCTGTCATGTGCCTGGCAAGGATTTCCAGGAAGAGCTGCTTCATCAACTTCCTGGGGATAAAAAAGAGGCTGGCTGGTTTGTACTATGGCGAGTCCTCTTAATTGCCTTTTTTGAAGATGGGTGTCATTTGCTAACATCCACCCTTTAGCTCCTCTTCTCATCTACACCTCGGCAAAAAGCTTTTCCACTATGTCTGGCTAGGAAAAACTGTGCCAGCACAGAAAACATCTCCCATCGTGTTCTAGAAGTTGCACGGATGTCTGCCAAGTGTTTGGCAGGAAGAAAAGAAAAGTTGTCCAAAACAGCTTCCAATCGAATGTTCCTGTGATTGGAAAAGTCAGGAGAGTGCAAAGGTACTGTTTTCTATCAGTTGGCAAGGTGCGCACACAATCCCAGTGTTGTACAGCTTGCTTCTTCACCTTCCCGAAGCTGCCGCTCTCGCCGGCTGCCGGAGCCCAAGAAGCGGCTTCTTCGCGCAAAGACGATTGTGCCGCTCACAGTGCTCTCCTTAGCGCGGCTTCTGCCGAAAGACGCCCGGCAGCGGCTCTTACCTCCGGAGAGCATCCTACCCTCGTCTTTCGCGTCTTTTGTAGTCTACATCTTAGCAAAACGCTTTTCCACTATGTCTGGCTAGGAAAAACTGTGCCAGCACAGAAAACATCTCCCATCGTGTTCTAGAAGTTGCACGGATGTCTGCCAAGTGTTTGGCAGGAAGAAAAGAAAAGTTGTCCAAAACAGCTTCCAATCGAATGTTCCTGTGATTGGAAAAGTCAGGAGAGTGCAAAGGTACTGTTTTCTATCAGTTGGCAAGGTGCGCACACAATCCCAGTGTTGTACAGCTTGCTTCTTCACCTTCCCGAAGCTGCCGCTCTCGCCGGCTGCCGGAGCCCAAGAAGCGGCTTCTTCGCGCAAAGACGATTGTGCCGCTCACAGTGCTCTCCTTAGCGCAGCTTCTGCCGAAAGACGCCCGGCAGCGGCTCTTACCTCCGGAGAGCATCCTACCTTCGTCTTTCGCGTCTTATGTAGTCTACATCTTAGCAAAACGCTTCTCCACTATGTCTGGCTAGGAAAAACTGTGCCAGCACAGAAAACATCTCCCATCGTGTTCTAGAAGTTGCACGGATGTCTGCCAAGTGTTTGGCAGGAAGAAAAGAAAAGTTGTCCAAAACAGCTTCCAATCGAATGTTCCTGTGATTGGAAAAGTCAGGAGAGTGCAAAGGTACTGTTTTCTATCAGTTGGCAAGGTGCGCACACAATCCCAGTGTTGTACAGCTTGCTTCTTCACCTTCCCGAAGCTGCCGCTCTCGCCGGCTCCCGGAGCCCAAGAAGCGGCTTCTTCGCGCAAAGACGATTGTGCCGCTCACAGTGCTCTCCTTAGCGCGGCTTCTGCCGAAAGACGCCCGGCAGCGGCTCTTACCTCCGGAGAGCATCCTACCTTCGTCTTTCGCGTCTTATGTAGTCTACACCTCGGCAAAAAGCTTTTCCACTATGTCTGGCTAGGAAAAACTGTGCCAGCACAGAAAACATCTCCCATCGTGTTCTAGAAGTTGCACGGATGTCTGCCAAGTGTTTGGCAGGAAGAAAAGAAAAGTTGTCCAAAACAGCTTCCAATCGAATGTTCCTGTGATTGGAAAAGTCAGGAGAGTGCAAAGGTACTGTTTTCTATCAGTTGGCAAGGTGCGCACACAATCCCAGTGTTGTACAGCTTGCTTCTTCACCTTCCCGAAGCTGCCGCTCTCGCCGGCTGCCGGAGCCCAAGAAGCGGCTTCTTCGCGCAAAGACGATTGTGCCGCTCACAGGGCTCTCCTTAGCGCGGCTTCTGCCGAAAGACGCCCGGCAGCGGCTCTTACCTCCGGAGAGCATCCTACCTTCGTCTTTCGCGTCTTTTGTAGTCTACACCTCGGCAAAACGCTTTTCCACTATGTCTGGCTAGGAAAAACTGTGCCAGCACAGAAAACATCTCCCATCGTGTTCTAGAAGTTGCACGGATGTCTGCCAAGTGTTTGGCAGGAAGAAAAGAAAAGTTGTTCAAAACAGCTTCCAATCGAATGTTCATGTGATTGGAAAAGTCAGGAGAGTGCAAAGGTACTGTTTTCTATCAGTTGGCAAGGTGCGCACACAATCCCAGTGTTGTACAGCTTGCTTCTTCACCTTCCCGAAGCTGCCGCTCTCGCCGGCTGCCGGAGCCCAAGAAGCGGCTTCTTCGCGCAAAGACGATTGTGCCGCTCACAGTGCTCTCCTTAGCGCGGCTTCTGCCGAAAGACGCCCGGCAGCGGCTCTTACCTCCGGAGAGCATCCTACCTTCGTCTTTCGCGTCTTTTGTAGTCTACATCTTAGCAAAACGCTTTTCCACTATGTCTGGCTAGGAAAAACTGTGCCAGCACAGAAAACATCTCCCATCGTGTTCTAGAAGTTGCACGGATGTCTGCCAAGTGTTTGGCAGGAAGAAAAGAAAAGTTGTCCAAAACAGCTTCCAATCGAATGTTCCTGTGATTGGAAAAGTCAGGAGAGTGCAAAGGTACTGTTTTCTATCAGTTGGCAAGGTGCGCACACAATCCCAGTGTTGTACAGCTTGCTTCTTCACCTTCCCGAAGCTGCCGCTCTCGCCGGCTGCCGGAGCCCAAGAAGCGGCTTCTTCGCGCAAAGACGATTGTGCCGCTCACAGTGCTCTCCTTAGCGCGGCTTCTGCTGAAAGACGCCCGGCAGCGGCTCTTACCTCCGGAGAGCATCCTACCTTCGTCTTTCGCGTCTTATGTAGTCTACACCTCGGCAAAAAGCTTTTCCACTATGTCTGGCTAGGAAAAACTGTGCCAGCACAGAAAACATCTCCCATCGTGTTCTAGAAGTTGCACGGATGTCTGCCAAGTGTTTGGCAGGAAGAAAAGAAAAGTTGTCCAAAACAGCTTCCAATCGAATGTTCCTGTGATTGGAAAAGTCAGGAGAGTGCAAAGGTACTGTTTTCTATCAGTTGGCAAGGTGCGCACACAATCCCAGTGTTGTACAGCTTGCTTCTTCACCTTCCCGAAGCTGCCACTCTCAGGAGGTAAGAGCCGCTGCCGGGCGTCTTTCGGCAGAAGCCGCGCTAAGGAGAGCCCTGTGAGCGGCACAATCGTCTTTGCGCGAAGAAGCCGCTTCTTGGGCTCCGGCAGCCGGCGAGAGCGGCAGCTTCGGGAAGGTGAAGAAGCAAGCTGTACAACACTGGGATTGTGTGCGCACCTTGCCAACTGATAGAAAACAGTACCTTTGCACTCTCCTGACTTTTCCAATCACAGGAACATTCGATTGGAAGCTGTTTTGGACAACTTTTCTTTTCTTCCTGCCAAACACTTGGCAGACATCCGTGCAACTTCTAGAACACGATGGGAGATGTTTTCTGTGCTGGCACAGTTTTTCCTAGCCAGACATAGTGGAAAAGCTTTTTGCCGAGGTGTAGACTACATAAGACGCGAAAGACGAAGGTAGGATGCTCTCCGGAGGTAAGAGCCGCTGCCGGGCGTCTTTCAGCAGAAGCCGCGCTAAGGAGAGCCCTGTGAGCGGCACAATCGTCTTTGCGCGAAGAAGCCGCTTCTTGGGCTCCGGCAGCCGGCGAGAGCGGCAGCTTCGGGAAGGTGAAGAAGCAAGCTGTACAACACTGGGATTGTGTGCGCACCTTGCCAACTGATAGAAAACAGTACCTTTGCACTCTCCTGACTTTTCCAATCACAGGAACATTCGATTGGAAGCTGTTTTGGACAACTTTTCTTTTCTTCCTGCCAAACACTTGGCAGACATCCGTGCAACTTCTAGAACACGATGGGAGATGTTTTCTGTGCTGGCACAGTTTTTCCTAGCCAGACATAGTGGAAAAGCTTTTTGCCGAGGTGTAGACTACATAAGACGCGAAAGACGAAGGTAGGATGCTCTCCGGAGGTAAGAGCCGCTGCCGGGCGTCTTTCAGCAGAAGCCGCGCTAAGGAGAGCACTGTGAGCGGCACAATCGTCTTTGCGCGAAGAAGCCGCTTCTTGGGCTCCGGCAGCCGGCGAGAGCGGCAGCTTCGGGAAGGTGAAGAAGCAAGCTGTACAACACTGGGATTGTGTGCGCACCTTGCCAACTGATAGAAAACAGTACCTTTGCACTCTCCTGACTTTTCCAATCACAGGAACATTCGATTGGAAGCTGTTTTGGACAACTTTTCTTTTCTTCCTGCCAAACACTTGGCAGACATCCGTGCAACTTCTAGAACACGATGGGAGATGTTTTCTGTGCTGGCACAGTTTTTCCTAGCCAGACATAGTGGAAAAGCGTTTTGCTAAGATGTAGACTACAAAAGACGCGAAAGACGAAGGTAGGATGCTCTCCGGAGGTAAGAGCCGCTGCCGGGCGTCTTTCGGCAGAAGCCGCGCTAAGGAGAGCACTGTGAGCGGCACAATCGTCTTTGCGCGAAGAAGCCGCTTCTTGGGCTCCGGCAGCCGGCGAGAGCGGCAGCTTCGGGAAGGTGAAGAAGCAAGCTGTACAACACTGGGATTGTGTGCGCACCTTGCCAACTGATAGAAAACAGTACCTTTGCACTCTCCTGACTTTTCCAATCACAGGAACATTCGATTGGAAGCTGTTTTGGACAACTTTTCTTTTCTTCCTGCCAAACACTTGGCAGACATCCGTGCAACTTCTAGAACACGATGGGAGATGTTTTCTGTGCTGGCACAGTTTTTCCTAGCCAGACATAGTGGAAAAGCGTTTTGCTAAGATGTAGACTACAAAAGACGCGAAAGACGAAGGTAGGATGCTCTCCGGAGGTAAGAGCCGCTGCCGGGCGTCTTTCGGCAGAAGCCGCGCTAAGGAGAGCACTGTGAGCGGCACAATCGTCTTTGCGCGAAGAAGCCGCTTCTTGGGCTCCGGCAGCCGGCGAGAGCGGCAGCTTCGGGAAGGTGAAGAAGCAAGCTGTACAACACTGGGATTGTGTGCGCACCTTGCCAACTGATAGAAAACAGTACCTTTGCACTCTCCTGACTTTTCCAATCACAGGAACATTCGATTGGAAGCTGTTTTGGACAACTTTTCTTTTCTTCCTGCCAAACACTTGGCAGACATCCGTGCAACTTCTAGAACACGATGGGAGATGTTTTCTGTGCTGGCACAGTTTTTCCTAGCCAGACATAGTGGAAAAGCTTTTTGCCGAGGTGTAGACTACATAAGACGCGAAAGACGAAGGTAGGATGCTCTCCGGAGGTAAGAGCCGCTGCCGGGCGTCTTTCAGCAGAAGCCGCGCTAAGGAGAGCACTGTGAGCGGCACAATCGTCTTTGCGCGAAGAAGCCGCTTCTTGGGCTCCGGCAGCCGGCGAGAGCGGCAGCTTCGGGAAGGTGAAGAAGCAAGCTGTACAACACTGGGATTGTGTGCGCACCTTGCCAACTGATAGAAAACAGTACCTTTGCACTCTCCTGACTTTTCCAATCACATGAACATTCGATTGGAAGCTGTTTTGGACAACTTTTCTTTTCTTCCTGCCAAACACTTGGCAGACATCCGTGCAACTTCTAGAACACGATGGGAGATGTTTTCTGTGCTGGCACAGTTTTTCCTAGCCAGACATAGTGGAAAAGCTTTTTGCCGAGGTGTAGACTACATAAGACGCGAAAGACGAAGGTAGGATGCTCTCCGGAGGTAAGAGCCGCTGCCGGGCGTCTTTCGGCAGAAGCCGCGCTAAGGAGAGCACTGTGAGCGGCACAATCGTCTTTGCGCGAAGAAGCCGCTTCTTGGGCTCCGGCAGCCGGCGAGAGCGGCAGCTTCGGGAAGGTGAAGAAGCAAGCTGTACAACACTGGGATTGTGTGCGCACCTTGCCAACTGATAGAAAACAGTACCTTTGCACTCTCCTGACTTTTCCAATCACAGGAACATTCGATTGGAAGCTGTTTTGGACAACTTTTCTTTTCTTCCTGCCAAACACTTGGCAGACATCCGTGCAACTTCTAGAACACGATGGGAGATGTTTTCTGTGCTGGCACAGTTTTTCCTAGCCAGACATAGTGGAAAAGCGTTTTGCCGAGGTGTAGATGAGAAGAGGAGCTAAAGACGAAGGTAGGATGCTCTCCGGAGGTAAGAGCCGCTGCCGGGCGTCTTTCGGCAGAAGCCGCGCTAAGGAGAGCCCTGTGAGCGGCACAATCGTCTTTGCGCGAAGAAGCCGCTTCTTGGGCTCCGGCAGCCGGCGAGAGCGGCAGCTTCGGGAAGGTGAAGAAGCAAGCTGTACAACACTGGGATTGTGTGCGCACCTTGCCAACTGATAGAAAACAGTACCTTTGCACTCTCCTGACTTTTCCAATCACAGGAACATTCGATTGGAAGCTGTTTTGGACAACTTTTCTTTTCTTCCTGCCAAACACTTGGCAGACATCCGTGCAACTTCTAGAACACGATGGGAGATGTTTTCTGTGCTGGCACAGTTTTTCCTAGCCAGACATAGTGGAAAAGCGTTTTGCTAAGATGTAGACGACAAGAGAGGCTAAAGAGTGGATGTTAGCAAATGACACCCATCTTCAAAAAAGGCAATTAAGAGGACTCGCCATAGTACAAACCAGCCAACCTCTTTTTTATCCCCAGGAAGTTGATGAAGCAGCTCTTCCTGGAAATCCTTGCCAGGCACATGACAGATGACCAAATAATGTAGTTAGCATGATTTTTCAGGGGAATTTCATGCTGAACATCACTTTAAACTCCTCTGATGAATCAACTTGACTGGTAGATGAAGGGAATATTATCTGCCTGGGCTTCAGGGAGGTTTTTGACATACCTCTACATGGCATCACACATACATATGGAAGCAATAGTGCAAAGGGGAGGGAATCAGTGTCTTTTCAGTGATGCTGAGGGAAAAGACAAGAGGCAGTGGGCACACACTGAAATACAGGAGATTGCCTTTGAACATCAGTAAATGTTTCTTTACTGTCAGGGTGACTGAACCACGGCACAGACTGCCCAGAAAGATTGTGGAGCCTGGATCTTTGAAGACATTAAAAGTACACCCAGATAGAATCCTGGGCAAGAGGCTCTAGGTATCCTGGTTTAGGCAGGGGGGTTGGGCCTGGTTAGCCCCACCAACCCCTTCCACTCTCTTTCATTCTGTGCTAGTGAATTCTCTTCAAGATGCATTTCAAAGCGCTGGCATGACAAAGTTCTGTGCAGACAGAGATCCAAATGGACATGGCATCTAAGTTCCTTAAGCAGTGTTCAAGAAGAATGTAAAACTCTGGCACAAGTGTCTCTTCCCTAACTGAATCCCTTTCATGGGAAAATTCCCAGCTCTAGAAAGATCTTCTGATACGCATGCTTAAGACTGACACTGGCTGAGCAAATTTCTCCCTATGTATATCTAAGACCAGTTAGGATCTTCACCCAAAGTGCAGTCAACATAGTCACAGAATGCCTATTGTTAAGAAGTGACAGCTTCCATCAGAATGGCAGCTATTGGTCCACAAAATGGATTAATGGATGGGAATTATCTACGTGGGTTAAAAACAAAAATAAAGAGTTGGTCTTTATTTATCAATTTCATGGCAATATTGATAAGGGAAGAAAAAGATCTAAGTCCTTGACTTTCTGGACTCGAGGAAAGATTTTAAAAATTCCTTGTAAAAATGTATGATCACAATCAGACTATTGAAACCATTTTAGTTGGGAACAAAGTTCCAAAATTGTCTAGATAGTGGCAAAGAAGCCAAGAAAATAGGAAAGAAACAAAAAGAGAGCAAAAGAGTCAGCTTCAGTGTACAAGCTCGTTCTAGAAGTAGTCTGCTGGGAAAAGGAACCCCCAGCTAAATTTCCAATGTATTCCTGCGCTTGATTCAGTAACTGGTCAATGTAAAAACCAATCCTTTTGTACAACTTCTTCCAGCAACAAAAACTCCAACAGGTTGACACTACCATCATGCCTGTTCCAGACATATTTAAAAGAGAAATGATGATTTTCTTGAAAACCTACTTACATAAAAGTTGCAAGATGGTGGAGGGATTCCCACATCCTCCTTCCTCCATCTGGCTTGAAAGTATATTTGATAAAATATGCAACAAAGCACATGATTTATAAGGGAGAGTCAAATGGATGATTTGGGAATCGATCTCTTGTTGATAGTAAACTTCATATCCACTCGGTGTGACCTTTTTAAAACAAAATGTGGAGCTGAGGCATGAATCTGCCACAACAATTGTAAAGCAAACATACACACTCCCCTTCATATGCCCCCCCCTCCACACACACCTAGGCACACACAGAGATCAGCATAGCAGATCATGAACACCTTGGAAAAGACTGAAATGCTAAATGCCTCTCTTGATGGGCAAAAGAGCTGGTGCAGTAATTCAAATGCCTGGTACAAAAATTCTGTTTAATATTTAGCTCCTATTTAAAACACAGCTTTTCATTTCATTCTATTTACAGAATATTTTCATTTCATTTGTTTCTTTAAAATTACTTAGTTCTCACCTGTTGTATGTCTAGGAATATTTTCTTCCAAAAATAGAAAAAAATAGATGATATCTTTTCAGCAGAAAACATTGGTTGATACAATTTTAAACCATCATGATATGGAAGAATTCTTCTGTCCCTCTCGAAGGTGGAAGAAGCATTTGGATCACAGATCATCTACAATGAAATACTTGACATGTTTAAGATGCTTTCAATCAATTTTGATCGTCAATTGCTTATTTGTTGTAAACAGTAATTTTTCAGTGAAGGGAAAGTGTGTGTGGTATATCTACATGATATGTTCAAAGGCAGTTCCTACTAATGGCCAGGCTGAATTCCAGTAAATAATGTCCCGAATGATATTTTGCCGCCTTCTTTGGCACTTCATGAAATCTTACCCCGATGAAGTGCTGAAACAAAGAGATTTTCTCTTAGAGAGTGTCTCATGTTGTAACCTATCCCATGGATTTTATGCTGTAATTCTTATCTCTTTTAAAATTTACTATCTTCTGTACAGTTTTCATGAAACTTTCTGTTACAGTAGTGAATAGCACAGATAAATGTCATTTTGTACAACTTTGAATTTACCCCAAGAGCTGAGAGAAAACTTGATCCTATACTTCAATCCGAGTTTCTTCTATAGTCCGACTTTGTTTCTCTACCATCAAGCTTCTCCTTTGTTGCTGCTCCAAGCCCCGTCCAAGGTGACCTTGAATACTTTCAGGGATGGGACACCCACAACTTCTCTGGGCAACCTGTTCCAGTGTTCCAGCACTCCCACAGTAAAAAAGGCCTTCCTTTCATCTAATATGTGTAGGAAATCATAAATCTAGGCATAGAAGCTTGGAGTGCAAATTTGAAATTCTTTGGATTTGAAGCACATTTTATATGAATACTGACTTACAGATGACTAAAAGATGTTGATGGGCATTTGAGCTGACAAGTTTTGAAAAAGTGCACGGAAATTAAAATTGAAACCACTAAAATTAAAAACTCCTTGCCATTTTCTTTTTCCTCTCCTATTCAAAATTGCATATGTCAGATATCAGTGCTTCATGCAAACCTCTCAGATGCTCTCAGAGAAAAAGCTTTTCTTTCAGACTAAGTTGCGGTTGACGTAGAACACTAGCAGGAGTGAAAGATTTTCTGGGCATCGGGGCAGGCCGTTCTCCTTGGATTTGTGTGCAGAATGCATTTTATCCAAACTGGAAAATAGATCCCAGCTCTGTTCTATTCATCATTCTTACTTCATCAGGCCAGAAGATTCTGTGAAAAGTAGCCTGTGGACCTTGAAGACAGCGCATGTGAACCAGATGAGAGGTGATAGAGAAGTTGAGGGAGAAAAGAAAGAGCATGAGGCTGAAACCAGAAAGTATTTCTCCACGTGATCATGGAAGATTGCAGGAGCCACTTGATACTATCAAACCAGCCCAACTTGGCACTGGTGCCACCTTGGGTCTGGGAGCCATGTTGCATATCGTGCATTTTAAGGAGCCAGCTGGCCACACCCAGCCATATGCCCCCAAAAACACAAACCAAGGCCCTTTTCTCTGGCAAACAAAACTCAGCTGCCCTGCTTCTGGATGGCAGATTGCAGGAACCACTTGGTACTATCAAACCAGCCCAACTTGGCACTGGTGCCACCATGGGTCTGGTCACCATCCTGCCTATTGTAGCTTTTCAGGAGCCAGCCGGTCACTCTCAGCCATAGGCCCCCAAACACAAACCTCGGCCCGTTTACCTGGCAAACAAAAGTAAGCTGCCCCGCTTCTGGATGGCAGATTGCAGGAGCTACTTAGTACTATCAAATCAGCCCGACTTGGCACAGGTGCCACCTTGGATCTGGGAACCATCCTGTGTATCGTGGATTTTCAGGGGCCAGCCAGCCACTCTCAGCCATATGCCCCCAAAAACAAACCACGGACCTTTTCTCTGGCAAACAAAACTCAACTGCCCCTCTTCTGGATGGCAAATTTTAGGACGCACTTTGTACTACGAAAACCGCCCGTTGTGGCACTGGTGCCACCTTGTGTCAGGGAACCATCCTGCATATCGAGCTTTTTAAGGAGCCAGCCGGCCAGCCCCAGCCATATACCCCCAAAAACAAACCACGGACCATTTCTCATGGAAAAAAAAATCCGCTGCCCCGCGTCTGGATGGCAGATTGCAGGAGCCACTTTGCACCATCAAACCAGCCCGACTTGGCACTGGTGCCACCTTGGGTCTGGGAACAATCCTGCGTATCGTACATATTCAGGAACCAGCCGAACACTCCCAGCCACAGGCCCCCAAACACAAACAACGGCCCATTTCCCTGGCAAACAAAACTCAGCGGCCCCGCTTCTGGATGGCAGTTTGCAGGAGCCACTTGGGACTATCAAACCAGCCCGACTTGGCACTGGTGCCACCTTGGGTCTGGGAAACATCCTGCGTATCGTGGATTCTTAGGAGCCAGCCGGCCACTCCTAGCCACAGGCCCCCAAACAAAAACCTAGGCCTATTTCTCTGGCAAACAAAAGTAAGCTGCCCCGCTTCTGGATGGCAGATTGCAGGAGACACTTGGGACTATCAAACCAGCCCAACTTGGCACTGGTGCCACCTTGGATCTGGGAACCATGTTGTGTATCGTGGATATTCAGGGGCCAGCCGGCCACTCTCAGCCATATATCCCCAAACAGAAACCTCGGCCCTGTTCTCTGGCAAACAAAACTCAACTGCCCCTCTTCTGGATGGCAAATTGCAGGATGAACTTGATACTAAAACCGCAGGCCGACTTGGTAGTGGTGACACCTTGGACCTGGGAACCATCATGCGTATCGAGCATTTTAAGGAGCCAGCCGGCCACTCCCAGCAATATGCCCCCAAAAACAATCCACGGAATTTTTCTCTGGCAAACAAAAATCAGCTGCCCCGCTTCTGGATGGCAGATTGCAGGAGCCACTTTGCACCATCAAACCAGCCCGACTTGGCACTGGTGCCACCTTGCATCTGGGAAGCATGCTGCCTAGCGTGGATTTTCAGGAGCCAGCCGGCCACTCTCAGCCATAGGCCCCCAAACAAAACCCACGGCCCGTTTCCCTGGCAAACAAAATTAAGCTGCCCCGCTTCTGGATGGCAGATTGCAGGACGCACTTGGTAGTATCAAACCAGCCCGACTTGGCACTGGTGCCACCTTGGGTCTGGGAACCATCCTGCGTATCGTGGGTTCAAAGGAGCCAGCCGGCCACTCCCAGCCACAGGCCCCCAAATACAAACAACGGCGCTTTTCCCTGGAAAACAAAACTCGCCTGACAACTTTTTGATGGCAGATTGCAGGAGCCACTTGGTACTATCAAACCAGCCCAACTTGGCACTGGTGCCACCTCTGGTCTGGGAACCATGCTGCGTAACACAGATTCTAAGGCGCCAGTCGGCCACTCCCAGTCACAAGCCCCCAAACACAAACAACGGCGCTATTCTCTGGCAAACAAAACTCCACTGCCCCTCTTCTGGATGGCAAATTGCAGGACGCACTTGGTACTATAAAAACAGCCCTACTTGGCACTGGTGCCACCTTGGGTCTGGGAACCATCCTGCGTATCGGTCTTTTTAATGAGACAGCCGGCCACTCCCAGCCATATGCCCCCAAACACAACCCACGGCCCTTTTCTCTGGCAAACAAAACTCAACTGCACCGCTTCTGGATGGCAGATTGCAGGAGCCACTTGGTACTATCAAACCAGCCCGACTTGGCACTGGTGCCACCTTGGGTCTGGGAACCATCCAGCCTATCGTGGATTTTAAGGAGCCAGCCGGCTACTCCCAGCCACAGGCCCCCAACAAAAACCACGGCCCTTTATTCTGGCAAACCAAACTCAGCTGCCTCACTTCTGGATGGCAGATTGCAGGAGCCATTTGGTGTAATCAAACCAGCCCGACTTGGCACTGGTGCCACCTTGGGTCTGGGAACCATCCTGCGTATCGTGGATTCTAAGGAGCCAGCCGGCCACTCCCAGCCACAGGCCCCCAAACAAAATCAACGGCGCTGTTCCCTGGAAAACAAAACACGTCTGCCAACATTTTGATGGAGTTTGCAGGAGCCACTTGGTACTATCAAACCAGCCCAACTTGGCACTGGTGCCACCTTGGGTCTGGGAAACATCCTGCGTATCGTGGATTCTTAGGAGCCAGCCGGCCACTCCTAGCCACAGGCCCCCAGACAAAAACCTAGGCCTATTTCTCTGGCAAACAAAAGTAAGCTGCCCCGCTTCTGGATGGCAGATTGCAGGAGACACTTGGTACTATCAAACCAGCCCAACTTGGCACTGGTGCCACCTTGGATCTGGGAACCATGCTGTGTATCGTGGATATTCAGGGGCCACCCGGCCACTCTCAGCCATATGTCCCCAAACAGAAACCTCGGCCCGTTTCTCTGGCCAACAAAACTCAACTGCCCCTCTTCTGGATGGCAAATTGCAGGATGAACTTGATACTAAAACCGCAGGCCGACTTGGTAGTGGTGACACCTTGGGCCTGGGAACCATCATGCGTATCGAGCATTTTAAGGAGCCAGCCGGCCACTCCCAGCAATATGCCCCCAAAAACAATCCACGGAATTTTTCTCTGGCAAACAAAAATCAGCTGCCCCGCTTCTGGATGGCAGATTGCAGGAGCCACTTTGCACCATCAAACCAGCCCGACTTGGCACTGGTGCCAGCTTGCATCTGGGAACCATGCTGCCTAGCGTGGATTTTCAGGAGCCAGCCGGCCACTCTCAGCCATAGGCCCCCATACAAAACCCACGGCCCGATTCCCTGGCAAGCAAAATTAAGCTGCCCCGCTTCTGGATGGCAGATTGCAGGACGCACTTGGTAGTATCAAACCAGCCCGACTTGGCACTGGTGCCACCTTGGGTCTGGGAACCATCCTGCGTATCGTGGGTTCAAAGGAGCCAGACGGCCACTCCCAGCCATAGGTCCCAAGTCACAAACCTCGGCCCGTTTCACTGGCAAACAAAAGTAAGCTGCCCCGCTTCTGGATGGCAGATTGCAGGAGCCACATGGTACTATCAAACCAGCCCAACTTGGCACTGGTGCCACCTCTGGTCTGGGAACCATGCTGCGTAACACAGATTCTAAGGCGCCAGTCGGCCACTCCCAGCCACAAGCCCCCAAACACAAACAACGGCGCTATTCTCTGGCAAACAAAACTCAACTGCCCCTCTTCTGGATGGCAAATTGCAGGACGCACTTGGTACTATAAAAACAGCCCTACTTGGCACTGGTGCCACCTTGGGTCTGGGAACCATCCTGCGTATCGATCTTTATAATGAGACAGCCGGCCACTCCCAGCCATATGCCCCCAAACAAAACCCACGGCCCTTTTCTCTGGCAAACAACACTCAACTGCACCGCTTCTGGATGGCAGATTGCAGGAGCCACTTGGTACTATCAAACCAGCCCGACTTGGCACTGGTGCCACCTTGGGTCTGGGAAACATCCTGCGTATTGTGGGTTGTCAGGAGCCAGCCGAACACTCTCGGCCACAGACCCCAATCAAAAACAACGGCCCGTTTCACAGGCAAACAAAACTCAGCTGCCCCGCTTCTGGATGGGAGATTGCAGGAGGCACTTGACACTGTGAAACCAGCCCCACTTGGCACTGGTGCCACCTTGGGTCTGGGAACCATGCTGCGTATCATGGATTTTCAGGAGCCAGCCGGCCACTCCCAGCCACAGGCCCCCAAACACAAACCACAGCATTTTTCTCTGGCAAACAAAATTCAGCTGCCCCGCTTCTGGATGGCAGATTGCAGGAGCCACTTGGGACTATCACACCAGCACAACATGGCACTGCTGCCACCTTGGATCTGGGAACCATCCTTCCTATCGTGGATTTTCAGGGGCCAGCCGGTCACTCTCAGCCATAGGCCCCAAACACAAACCACGGCCCTTTTCTCTGGAAAACAAAACTCAACTGCCCCTCTTCCTGATGGGAGATTGCAGGAGCCACTGGGTACTATGAAACCAGCCCTACTTGGCACTGGTGCCACCTTGGGTCTGGGAACCATGCTGCGTATCATGGATTTTCAGGAGCCAGCCGGCCACTGCCAGCCACAGGCCCCGAAACACAAACAACAGCCTTTTTCTCTGGCAAACAAAATTCAGCTGCCCCGCTTCTGGATGGCAGATTGCAGGAACCACTTGGTACTATCAAACCAGCCCGACTTGGCACTGGTGCCACCTTGGGTCTGGGAACCATCCTGCGTATCGTGGATTCTAAGGAGCCAGCTGGCCACTCCCAGCCACAGGCCCCAAAACACACACAACGGTGCTTTTCCCTGGAAAACAAAACTCGCCTGCCAAACATTTGATGGCAGATTGCAGGAGCCACTTGGTTTTATCAAATCAGCCGAACTTGGCACTGGTGCCACCATGGGTCTGGTCACCATCCTGCCTATCGTAGCTTTTCAGGTGCCACCCAGTCACCCCCAGCCAGAGGCCCCTAGACAAATATTTCGGCCCGTTTCCCTGGCAAACAAAAGTAAGCTACCCCGCTTCTGGATGGCAGATTGCAGGAGCCACTTTGCACCATCAAACCAGCCCAACTTGGCACTGGTGCCACCTCTGGTCTGGGAACCATCCTGCGTATCGTGGGTTCTAAGGAGCCAGCTAGCCACTCCCAGCCACAGGCCCCCAAACACAAACAACGGCGCTTTTCCCTGGAAAACAAAACTCGCCTGCCAACTTTTTGATGGCAGATTGCCAGAGCCACTTGGTACTATCAAACCAGCCCAACTTGGCACTGGTGCCACCATGGGTCTGGTCACCATCCTGCCTATCGTAGCTTTTCAGGAGCCAGCCGGTCACTCGCAGCCATAGGCCCCCAGACACAAACCTCGGCCCGTTTCCCTGGGAAACAAAAGTAAGCTGCCCCGCTTCTGCATGGCAGATTGCAGGAGCTATTTAGTACTATCAAACCACCCCGACTTGGCACTGGTGACACCTCTGGTGTGGGAACCATCCTGCTTATTGTGGATTTTCAGGGGCCAGCCGGCCACTATCAGCCATATGCCCCCAAAAGCAAACCACGGCCCTTTTCTCTGGCAAACAAAACTCAACTGCCCCTCTTCTGGATGGCAAATTTTAGGACGCACTTTGTACTACGAAAACCGCCCAACGTGGCACTGGTGCCACCTTGTGTCAGGGAACCATCCTGCATATCGAGCTTTTTAAGGAGCCAGCCGGCCAGGCCCAGCCATATACCCCCAAAAACAAACCACGGACCATTTCTCATGGAAACAAAAATCCGCTGCCCCGCGTCTGGATGGCAGATTGCAGGAGCCACTTTGCACCATCAAACCAGCCCGACTTGGCACTGGTGCCACCTTGGGTCTGGGAACAATCCTGCATATCGTGGATTCTAAGGAGCCAGCCGGCCACTCCCAGCCACAGGCCCCCAAACACAAACAACGGCGCTTTTCCCTGGAAAACAAAACTCGCCTGCCAGCTTTTTGATGGCAGATTGCAGGAGCCACTTGGTACTATCAAATCATCCCAACTTGGCACTGGTGCCACTATGGGTCTGGGAACCATCCTGCCTATTGTAGCATTTCAGGAGCCAGCCGGTCACTCCCAGCCATAGGCCCCCAGACACAAACCTCGGACCGTTTCCCTGGCAAACAAAATTAAGCTGCCCCGATTCTGGATGGCAGATTGCAGGAGCCACGTGGTAGTGTCAAACCAGCCCGACTTGGCACTGGTGCCGCCTTGGGTCTGGGAACCATCCGGCTTATCGTGGATTCTAAGCAGCCAACCGGCCACTCTGAGCCACAGGCGCCCAAACACAAACAACGGCGCTTTTCCCTGGAAAACAAAAATCGCCTGCCAACATTTTGATGGCAGATTGCAGGAGCCACTTGGTGCTATAAAACCAGCCCAACTTGGCACTGGTGCCACCATGGGTCTGGTCACCATCCTGCCTATCGTAGCTTTTCAGGAGCCAGCCGGTCACTCCCAGCCATAGACCCCCAGACACAAACCTCGGCCCGTTTCCCTGGAAAACAAAAGTAAGCTGCCCCGATTCTGGATGGCAGATTGCAGGAGCCACTTGGTACTATCAAATCAGCCAACTTGGCACTGGTGCCACCATGGGTCTGGTAAACATCCTGCCTATCGTAGCTTTTCAGGAGCCAGACGGTCACTCCCTGCCATAGGCCCCCAGACAAAAACCTCGGCCCGTTTCCCTGGCAAACAAAAGTAAACTGCCCCGCTTTTGGATGGCAGATTGCAGGATGCATTTGGTACTATCAAACCTGCCCGACTTGGCCCTGGTGCCACTTTGGCTCTGGGAACCATGCTGCGTAACGTAGATTCTACGAGGACAGGCGGCCACTCCCAGCCACAGGCCTCTAAACAACGGCGCTTTTCCCTGGAAAACAAAACTCGCCTGCCAAATTTTTGATGGCAGATTGCAGGAGCCACTTGGTACTATCAAACCAGCCCAACTTGGTACTGGTTCCACTTTGGGTCTGGTCACCATCCTGCCTATCGTAGCTTTTCAGGAGCCAGCCGGTCACTCCCAGCCATAGGCCCCCAGACAAATATCTCGGCCCGTTTCCCTGGCAAACAAAAGTAAGCTGCCCCGCTTCTGGATGGCAGATTGCAGGAGCCACATGGTACTATCAAACCAGGCCAACCTGGCACTGGTGCTACCTTGGCTCTGGGAACCATCCTGCCTATCGTGGATTTTCAGGGGCCAGCCGGCCACTCTCAGCCATATGCCCCCAAACACATACCACGGCCCTTTGCTCTGGCAAACAAAACTCAACTGCCCCTCTTCTGGATGGCAAATTGCAGGACGCACTTGGTACTACGAAAACAGCCCGACTTGGCAGTGATGCCACCTTGGGTCAGGGAACAATCCTGCGTATCGATCATTTTAAGGAGCCAGCCGGCCACGTCCAGCCATATACCCCCAAAAAAAAACCACGGAACTTTTCTCCAGCAAACAAAAATCCGCTGCCCCGCGTCTGAATGGCAGATTTCAGGAGCTATTTAGTATTATCAAACCAGCCCGACTTGGCACTGGTGCCACCATGAGTCTGGTAACCATCCTGCCTATCGTAGCTTTTCAGTAGCCAACTGGTCACTCCCAGCCATAGGCCCCCAGACAAATACCTCGGCCCGTTTCCCTGGGAAACAAAGGTAAGCTGTCCCGCTTCTGGATGGCAGATTGCAGGAGCCACTTGGTACTATCAAACCAGCCCAACTTGGCACTGGTGCCACCTTGGGTCTGGGAACCATCCTGCGTATCCTGGGTTCAAAGGAGGCAGCCGGCCACTCCCAGCCACAGGCCTCTAAACAAGAACAACGGCGCTTTTCCCTGGAAAACAAAACTCGCCTGACAACTTTTTGATGGCAGATTGCAGGAGCCACTTGGTACTATCAAACCAGCCCAACTTGGCACTGGTGCCACCATGGGTCTGGTCACCATCCTGCCTATCGTAGCTTTTCAGGCGCCAGCCGGTCACTCCCAGCCATAGGCCCCCAGACACAAACCTCGGCCCGTTTCCCTGGCAAACAAAAGTAAGCTGCCCCGCTTCTGGATGGCAGATTGCAGGAGCCACATGGTACTATCAAACCAGGCCAACATGGCACTGGTGCCACCTTGGTTCTGGGAACCATCCTGCCTATCGTGGATTTTCAGGGGCCAGCCGGCCACTCTCAACCATATGCCCCCAAACATATACCACGGCCCTTTTCTCTGGCAAAAAAAACTCAACTGCCCCTCTTCTGGATGGCAAATTGCAGGACGCACTTGGTACTACGAAAACAGCCCGACTTGGCACTGATGCCACCTTGGGTCAGGGAACAATCCTGCGTATCGATCTTTTAAGGAGCCAGCCGGCCGCGTCCAGCCATATACCCCCAAAAAAAAACCACAGAACTTTTCTGCAGCAAACAAAAATCCGCTGCCCCCCGTCTGGATGGCAGATTGCAGGAGCTATTTAGTATTATCAAACCAGCCCAACTTGGCACTGGTGCCACCATGAGTTTGGTAACCATCCTGCCTATCGTAGCTTTTCAGTAGCCAGCCAGTCACTCCCAGCCATAGGCCCCCAGACAAATACCTCGGCCCGTTTCCCTGGGAAACAAAATTAAGCTGTCCCGCTTCTGGATGGCAGATTGCAGGAGCCGCTTGGTACTATCAAACCAGCCCAACTTGGCACTGGCGCCACCTTGGCTCTGGGAACCATCCTGCGTATCCTGGGTTCAAAGGAGGCAGCCGGCCACTCCCAGCCACAGGCCTCCAAACACAAACAACGGCGCTTTTCCCTGGAAAACAAAACTGGCCTGCCAACTTTTTGATGGCAGATTGCAGGAGCCACTTGGTACTATCAAACCAGCCCAACTTGGCACTGGTGCCACCATGGGTCTGGTCACCATCCTGCCTATCGTAGCTTTTCAGGCGCCAGCCGGTCACTCCCAGCCATAGGCCCCCAGACACAAACCTCGGCCCGTTTCCCTGGCAAACAAAAGTAAGCTGCCCCGCTTCTGGATGGCAGATTGCAGGAGCCACTTTGTACCATCAAACCAGCCCGACTTGGCACTGGTGCCACCTCTGGTCTGGGAACCATCCTGCGTATCGTGGATTCTAAGGAGCCAGCTGGCCACTCCCAGCCACAGGCCCCCAAACACAAACAACTGCGCTTTTCCCTGGAAAACAAAACTCACCTGCCAACTTTTTGATGGCAGATTGAAGGAGCCACTTGGTACTATCAAACCAGCCCAACTTGGCACTGGTGCCACCATGGGTCTGGTCACCATCCTGCCTATCGTAGCTTTTCAGGAGGCAGCCGGTCACTCCCAGCCATAGGCCCCCAGACACAAAGCTCTGCCCGTTTCCCTGGCAAACAAAAGTAAGCTACCCCGCTTCTGGATGGCAGATTGCAGGAGTCACTTTGCACCATCAAACCAGCCCGACTTGGCACTGGTGCCACCTCTGGTCTGGGACCCATCCTGCGTATCGTGGATTCTAAGGAGACAGCTGGCCACTCCCAGCCACAGGCCCCCAAACACAAACAACGGCGCTTTTCCCTGGAAAACAAAACTCGTTGCCAACTTTTTGATGGAAGATTGCAGGAGCCACTTTGTACTATCAAACCACCCCAACTTGGCAACAAGTGGTTCCTCCAATCTGACATCCAGAAGCTGGGCAGCTTACTTTTCTTTGCCAGGGAAACGGACCGTTGTTTGTGTTTGGAGGCGTATGGCGGGGAGTGGCCGACTGGCTCCTTAAAATCCACGATACGCAGGATGGTTCCCAGACCAGAGGTGGCACCACTGCCAAGACGGGCTAGTTTGATGGTGCAAAGTGGCTCCTGCAATCTGCCATCCAGAAGCGGGGTAGCTTACTTTTGTTTGCCAGGGAAACGGGCCGAGCTTTTTGTCTGGGGCCCTATGGCTGCGAGTGACCGGCTGGCTCCTGAAAAGCTACGATAGGCAGGATGGTGACCAGACCCATGGTGGCACCAGTGCCAAGTTGGGCTGATTTGATAAAACCAAGTGGCTCCTGCAATCTGCCATCAAAAAGTTGGCAGGAGAGTTTTGTTTTCCAGGGAAAAGCGCCGTTGTTTGTGTTTGGGGGCCTGTGGCTGGGAGTGGCCGGCTGGCTCCTTAGAATCCACGATACGCAGCATGGTATCCAGACCCAAGGTGGCACCAGTGCCAAGTCGGGCTGGTTTGATAGTAAAAAGTGGTTCCTGCAATCTGCCATCCAGAAGCGGGGCAGCTTACTTTTGTTTGCCAGGGAAACGGGCCGAGGTTTTTCTCTGGGGGCCTATGGCTGGGAGTGACCGGCTGGCTCCTGAAAAGCTACGATAGGCAGGATGGTGACCAGACCCATGGTGGCACCAGTCCCAAGTTGGGCTGATTTGATAGTACCAAGTGGCTCCTGCAATCTGTCGTCAAAATTTGGCAGGCGAGTTTTGTTTTCCAGGGAAAAGCGCCGTTGTTTGTGTTTGGGGGCCTGTGGCTGGGAGTGGCCGGCTGGCTCCTTAGAATCCACGATACGCAGGATGGTTCCCAGACCCAAGGTGGCACCAGTGCCAAGTTGGGCTAGTATGATGGTGCAAAGTGGCTCCTGCAATCTGCCATCCAGAAGCGGGGCAGATTACTTTTGTTTGCCAGGGAAAAGGGCCGAGGTTTGTGTCTCGGGGCCTATGGCTGGGAGTGACCGGCTGGCTCCTGAAAAGCTACGATAGGCAGGATGGTGACCAGACCCATGGTGGCACCAGTGCCAAGTTGGGCTGGTTTGATAGTACCAAGTGGCTCCTGCAATCTGCCATCAAAATGTCGGCAGGCGAGTTTTGTTTTCCAGGGAAAAGCGCCGTTGTTTGTGTTTGGGGGCCTGTGGCTGGGAGTGGCCGGCTGGCTCCTTAGAATCCACGCTACGCAGGATGGTTCCCAGACCTGAGGTGGCACCAGTGCCAAGTCGGGCTGGTTTGATAGTACCAAGTGCGTCCTGCAATCTGCCATCCAGAAGCGGGGCAGCTTACTTTTGTTTGCCAGGGAAACGGGCCGAGCTTTTTGTCTGGGGGCCTATGGCTGGGAGTGAGCGGCTGGCTCCTGAAAAGCTACGATAGGCAGAATGGTGAGCAGACCCATGGTGGCACAAGTGCCAAGTTGGGCTGGTTTGATAGCACCAAGTGGCTCCTGCAATCTGCCATCAAAATGTTGGCAGGCGAGTTTTGTTTTCCAGGGAAAAGCGCCGTTGTTTGTGTTTGGGTGCCTATGTCTGGGAGTGGCCGGCTGGCTCCTTAGAATCCACGATACGCAGGATGGTTCCCAGACCAGAGGTGGCACCAGTGCCAAGTCGGGCTGGTTTGATAGTACCGAGTGCGTCCTACAATCTGCCATCCAGAAGCGGGACAGCTTGCTTTTGTTTGCCAGGGAAACGGGTCGAGATTTGTGTCTGGGGGCCTATGGCTGGGAGTGACCGGCTAGGTCCTGAAAAGCTAAGGTAGGCAGGATGGTGACCAGACCCATGGTGGCACCAGTGCCAAGTTGGGCTGGTTTGATAGTACCAAGTGGCTCCTGCAATCTGCCATCAAAACGTTGGCAGGCGAGTTTTGTTTTCCAGGGAAAAGCGCCGTTGTTTGTGTTTGGGGGCCTTTGGCTGGGAGTGGCCGGCTGGCTCCTTAGAATCCACGATACGCAGCATGGTTCCCAGACCAGAGGTGGCACCAGTGCCAAGTCGGGCTGGTTTTATAGTACCAAGTGGTTCCTGCAATCTGCCATCCAGAAGCGGGGCAGCTTACTTTTGTTTGCCAGGGAAACGGGCCGAGGTTTTGGTCTGGGAGCCTATGGCTGGGAGTGACCGGCTGGCTCCTGAAAAGCTACGATAGGCAGGATGGTGACCAGACCCATGGTGGCACCAGTGCCAAGTTGGGCTGATTTGATAGTAGCAAGTGGCTCCTGCAATCTGCCATCAAAAAGTTGTCAGGCGAGTTTTGTTTTCCAGGGAAAAGCGCCGTTGTTTGTGTTTGGGGGCCTGTGGCTGGGAGTGGCCGGCTGGCTCCTTAGAATCCACGATACACAGCATGGTTCCCAGACCAGAGGTGGCTCCAGTTCCAAGTCGGGCTATTTGATGGTGAAAAGTGGTTCCTGCAATCTGCCATCCAGAAGCGGGGCAGCTTACTTTGGTTTGCCAGGGAAAAGGGCAGAGCATTGTGTCTGGGCGCCTATGGCTGGGAGTGACCGGCTGGCTCCTGAAAAGCTACGATAAGCAGGATGGTGACCAGACCCATGGTGGCACCAGTGCCAAGTTGGGCTGATTTGATAGTACCAAGTGGCTCCTGCAATCTGCCATCAAAAAGTTGGCAGGCGAGTTTTGTTTTCCAGGGAAAAGCGCTGTGGTTTGTGTTTGGGGGCCTGTGGCTGGGAGTGGCCGGCTGGATCCTTATAATCCACGATACGCAGCATGGTTCTCAGACCCAAGGTGGCACCAGTGCCAAGTTGGGCTGGTTTGATAGTACCAAGTGGCTCTGGCAATCTGCCATCAAAAAGTTGGCAGACGAGTTTTGTTTTCCAGGGAAAAGCGCCGTTGTTTTTGTTTGGGGGCCTGTGGCTGGGAGTGGACGGATGGCTAATTAGAATCCACGATACGCAGGATGGTGACCAGACCCATGGTGGCACCAGTGCCAAGTCGGGCTGGTTTGATAGTACCAAGTGGCTCCTGGAATCTGCCATCCAGAAGCGGGATAACTTACTTTTGTTTGTCAGGGAAACGGGCCGAGGTTTTTGTCTGGGGGCCTATGGCTGGGAGTGACCGGCTGGCTCCTGAAAAGCTACGATAGGCAGGATGGTGACCAGACCCATGGTGGCACCAGTCTCAAGTTGGGCTGATTTGATAGTACCAAGTGGCTCCTGCAATCTGCCGTCAAAATTTGGCAGGCGAGTTTTGTTTTCCAGGGAAAAGCGCCGTTGTTTGTGTTTGGGGGCCTGTGGGTGGGAGTGGCCGGCTGGCTCCTTAGAATCCACGATACGCAGGATGGTTCCCAGACCTGAGGTGGCACCAGTGCCAAGTCGGGCTGGTTTGATAGTACTAAATAGCTCCTGCAATCTGCCATGCAGAAGCGGGGCAGCTTACTTTTGTTTGCCAGGGAAACAGGCCGAGGTTTTTGTCTGGGGGCCTATGGCTGCGAGTGACCGTCTGGCTCCTGAAAAGCTACGATAGGCAGGATGGTGAGCAGACCCATGGTGGCACCAGTGCCAAGTTGAGCTGGTTTGATAGTACCAAGTGGCTCCTGCAATCTGCCATCAAAAAGTTGGCAGGCGAGTTTTGTTTTCCAGGGAAAAGCGCCGTTGTTTGTGTTTGGGTGCCTATGGCTGGGAGTGGCCGACTGGCTCCTTAGAATCCACGATACGCACCATAGTTCCCAGACCAGAGGTGGCACCAGTGCCAAGTCGGGCTGGTTTGATAGTACCAAGTGCGTCCTACAATCTGCCATCCAGAAGCGGGGCAGCTTACTTTTGTTTGCCAGGGAAACGGGCCGAGCTTTGTGTCTGGGGGCCTATGGCTGGGAGTGACCGGCTGGCTCCTGAAAAGCTACGATAGGCAGGATGGTGACCAGACCCATGGTGGCACCAGTGCCAAGTTGGGCTGATTTGATAGCAGCAAGTGGCTCCTGCAATCTGCCATCAAAATGTCGGCAGGCGGGTTTGTTTTCCAGGGAAAAGCGCTGTGGTTTGTGTTTGGGGGCCTGTGGCTGGGAGTGACCGGCTGGCTCCTTAGAATCCACGATACGCAGGATGGTTCCCAGACCCAAGGTGGCACCAGTGCCAAGTTGGGCTGGTTTGATAGTACCAAGTGGCTCCTGCAATCTGCCATCCAGAAGCGGGGAAGCTTACTTTTGTTTGCCAGGGAAACGGGCCGAGATTTGTGTCTGGGGGCCTATGGCTGGGAGTGACCGGCTGGCTCCTGAAAAGCTAAGATAGGCAGGATGGTGACCAGACCCATGGTGGCACCAGTGTCAAGTTGGGCTGGTTTGATAGTACCAAGTGGCTCCTGCAATCTGCCATCAAAAATTTGGCAGGCGAGTTTTGTTTTCCAGGCAAAAGCGCCGTTGTTTTTGTTTGGGGGCCTGTGGCTGGGAGTGGCCGGCTGGCTCCTTAGAATCCACGATACGCAGCATGGTTCCCAGACCAGAGGTGGCACCAGTGCCAAGTCGGGCTGGTTTTATAGTACCAAGTTGTTCCTGCAATCTGCCATCCAGAAGCGGGGCAGCTTACTTTGGTTTGCCAGGGAAAAGGGCAGAGCATTGTGTCTGGGCGCCTATGGCTGGGAGTGACCGGCTGGCTCCTGAAAAGCTACGATAAGCAGGATGGTGACCAGACCCATGGTGGCACCAGTGCCAAGTTGGGCTGATTTGATAGTACCAAGTGGCTCCTGCAATCTGCCATCAAAATGTTGGCCGGCGAATTTTGTTTTCCAGAGAAAAGCGCTGTGGTTTTTGTTTGGGGGCCTGTGGCTGGGAGTGGCCAGCTGGCTCCTTATAATCCACGATACGCAGCATGGTTCCCAGACCCAAGGTGGCACCAGTGCCAAGTTGGGCTGGTTTGATAGTACCAAGTGGCTCTGGCAATCTGCCATCAAAAAGTTGGCAGACGAGTTTTGTTTTCCAGGGAAAAGCGCCGTTGGTTTTGTTTGGGGGCCTGTGGCTGGGAGTGGACGGATGGCTAATTAGAATCCACGATAGGCAGGATGGTGACCAGACCCATGGTGGCACCAGTGCCAAGTCGGGCTGGTTTGATAGTACCAAGTGGCTCCTGGAATCTGCCATCCAGAAGCGGGATAACTTACTTTTGTTTGTCAGGGAAACGGGCCGAGGTTTGTGTCTGGGGGCCTATGGCTGGGAGTGACCGACTGGCTCCTGAAAAGCTACGATAGGCAGGATGGTGACCAGACCCATGGTGGCACCAGTGCCAAGTTGGTCTGATTTGATAAAACCAAGTGGCTCCTGCAATCTCCCATCAAAATGTTGGCAGGAGAATTTTGTTTCCCAGGGAAAAGCGCCGTTGTTTGTGTTTGGGGGCCTGTGGCTGGGAGTGGCCGGCTGGCTCCTTAGAATCCACGATACGCAGCATGGTATCCAGACCCAAGGTGGCACCAGTGCCAAGTTTTGCTGGTTTGATAGTACCAAGTGGTTCCTGCAATCTGCCATCCAGAAGCAGGGCAGCTTACTTTTGTATGCCATGGAAACGGGCCGAGGTTTTTGTCTGGGGGCCTATGGCTGGGAGTGACCGGCTGGCTCCTGAAAAGCTACGATAGGCAGGATGGTGACCAGACCCATGGTGGCACCAGTCCCAAGTTGGGCTGATTTGATAGTACCAAGTGGCTCCTGCAATCTGCCATCAAAATTTCGCAGGCGATTTTTGTTTTCCAGGGAAAAGCGCCGTTGTTTGTGTTTGGGGGCCTGTGGCTGGGAGTGGCCGGCTGGCTCCTTAGAATCCACGATACGCAGGATGGTTCCCAGACCTGAGGTGGCACCAGTGCCAAGTCGGGCTCGTTTGATAGTACTAAATAACTCCTATAATCTGCCATGCAGAAGCGGGGCAGCTTACTTTTGTTTGCCAGGGAAACGGGCCGAGCTTTGTGTCTGGGGGCCTATGGCTGGGAGTGACCGGCTGGCTCCTGAAAAGCTACGATAGGCAGGATGGTGACCAGACCCATGGTGGCACCAGTGCCAAGTTGGGCTGATTTGATAGTAGCAAGTGGCTCCTGCAATCTGCCATCAAAATGTCGGCAGGCGGGTTTTGTTTTCCAGGGAAAAGCGCTGTGGTTTCTGTTTGGGGGCCTGTGGCTGGGAGTGACCGGCTGGCTCCTTAGAATCCACGATACGCAGGATGGTTCCCAGACCCAAGGTGGCACCAGTGCCAAGTTGGGCTGGTTTGATAGTACCAAGTGCGTCCTGCAATCTGCCATCCAGAAGCGGGGTAGCTTACTTTTGTTTGCCAGGGAAACGGGCCGAGGTTTGTGTCTCGGGGCCTATGGCTGGGAGTGACCGGCTGGCTCCTGAAAAGCTACGATAGGCAGGATGGTGACCAGACCCATGGTGGCACCAGTGCCAAGTTGGGCTGGTTTGATAGTACCAAGTGGCTCCTGCAATCTGCCATCAAAAAGTTGGCAGGCGAGTTTGTTATCCAGGGAAATGCGCCGTTGTTTTTGTTTGGGGGCCTGTGGCTGGGAGTGGCCGGCTGGCTGCTTAGAATCCACGATACGCAGCATGGTTCCCAGACCAGAGGTGGCACCAGTGCCAAGTCGGGCTGGTTTGATGGTGAAAAGTGGCTCCTGCAATCTGCCATCCAGTAGCGGAATAACTTACTTTTGTTTGCCAGGGAAACGGTCCGAGGTTTTTGTCTGGGGGCCTATGGCTGGGAGTGACCGGCTGGCTCCTGAAAAGCTACGATAGGCAGGATGGTGACCAGACCCATGGTGGCACCAGTGTCAAGTTGGGCTGGTTTGATAGTACCCAGTGGCTCCGGCAATCTGCCATCAAAATTTGGCAGGCGAGTTTTGTTTTCCAGGGAAAAGCGCCGTTGTTTTTGTTTGGGGGCCTGTGGCTGGGAGTGGACGGATGGCTAATTAGAATCCACGATACGCAGGATGGTTCCCAGACCAGAGGTGGCACCAGTGCCAAGTCGGGCTGGTTTGATGGTGCAAAGTGGCTCCTGCAATCTGCCATCCAGAAGCGGGGTAGCTTATTTTTCTTTGCCAGGGAAACGGGCCGAGGTTTGTGTCTGGGGGCCTATGGCTTGGAGTGACCGGCTGGCTCCTGAAAAGCTACGATAGGCAGGATGGTGACCAGACCCATGGTGGCACCAGTGCCAAGTTGGGCTGGTTTGATAGTACCAAGTGGCTCCTGCAATCTGCCATCAAAATGTTGGCAGGCGAGTTTTGTTTTCCAGGGAAAAGCGCCGTTGTTTGTGTTTGGGGGCCTGTGGCTGGGAGTGGCCGGCTGGCTGCTTAGAATCCACGATACGCAGGATGGTTCCCAGACCAGAGGTGGCACCAGTGCCAAGTCGGGCTGGTTTGATAATACCTAGTGGATCCTGCAATCTGCCATCCAGAAGCGGGACAGCTTACTTTTGTTTGCCAGGGAAACGGGCCGAGCTTTGTGTCACGGGGCCTATGGCTGGGAGTGACCGTCTAGGTACTGAAAAGCTACGATAGGCAGGATGGTGACCAGACCCATGGTGGCACCAGTGCCAAGTTGGGCTGGTTTGATAGTACCAAGTGGCTCCTGCAATCTGCCATCAAAAAGTTGGCAGGCGAGTTTTGTTTTCCAGGGAAAAGCGCCGTTGTTTGTGTTTGGAGGCCTGTGGCTGGGAGTGGCCGGCTTGCTAATTGGAATCCACGATACACAGCATGGTTCCCAGACCAGAGGTGGCACCAGTGCCAAGTTGGGCTGGTTTGATGGTGCAAAGTGGCTCCTGCAATCTGCCATCCAGAAGCGGGGCAGCTTACTTTTGTTTGCCAGGGAAACGGGCCGAGGTTTTTCTCTGGGGGCCTATGGCTGGGAGTGACCGGCTGGCGCCTGAGCACCTACGATAGGCAGGATGGTGACCAGACCCATGGTGGCACCAGTGCCAAGATGGGCTGATTTGATAGTAGCAAGTGGCTCCTGCAATCTGCCATCAAAATGTTGGCAGGCGAGTTTTGTTTTCCAGGGAAAAGCGCCGTTGTTTGTGTTTGGGGGCCTGTGGCTGGGAGTGGACGGATGGCTCCTTAGAATGAACGATACGCAGCATGGTTCCCAGACCAGAGGTGGCACCAGTGCCAAGTCGGGATGGTTTGATAGTACCAAGTGGCTCCGGAAATCTGCCATCCAGAAGCGGGGCAGCTTACTTTTGTTTGCCAAGGAAACGGGCCGAGCTTTGTGTCTGGGCGCCTATGGCTGGGAGTGACCTGCTAGGTCCTGAAAAGCTACGATAGGCAGGATGGTGACCAGACCCATGGTGGCACCAGTGCCAAGTTGGGCTGATTTGACAGTACCAAGTGGCTCCTGCAATCTGCCATCTAAAAGTTGGCAGGCGAGTTTTGTTTTCCAGGGAAAAGCGCCGTTGTTTGTGTCTGGGGGCCTGTGGCTGGAGTGGCCGGCTGGCTCCTTAGAATGAACGATACGCAGGATGGTTCCCAGACCTGAGGTGGCACCAGTGCCAAGTCGGGCTAGTTTGATGGTGCAAAGTGGCTCCTGCAATCTGCCATCCAGAAGCGGGGCAGCTTACTTTTGTTTGCCAGGGAAACGGGCCAAAGTTTTTCTCTGGGGGCCTATGGCAGGGAGGGACCGGCTGGCTCCTGAAAAGCTACGATAGGCAGGATGGTGACCAGACCCATGGTGGCACCAGTGCCAAGTTGGGCTGATTTGATAGTACCAAGTGGCTCCTGCAATCTGCCATCAAAATATTGGCAGGCGAGTTTTGTTTTCCAGGGAAAAGCGCTGTGGTTTGTGTTTGGGGGCCTGTGGCTGGGAGTGACCGGCTGGCTCCTTAGAATCCACGATACGCAGGATGGTTCCCAGACCCAAGGCGGCACCAGTGCCAAGTCGGGCTGGTTTGATAGTACCAAGTGCGTCCTGCAATCTGCCATCCAGAAGCGGGGCAGCTTACTTTGTTTGCCAGGGAAACGGGCCGAGCTTTTTGTCTGGGCGCCTATGGCTTGGAGTGACCGGCTAGGTCCTGAAAAGCTACGATAGGCAGGATGGTGACCAGATCCATGGTGGCACCAGTGCCAAGTTGGGCTGGTTTGATAGTACCAAGTGGCTCCTGCAATCTGCCATCAAAAAGTTGGCAGGCGAGTTTTGTTTTCCAGGGAAAAGCGCCGTTGTTTGTGTTTGGGGGCCTGTGGCTGGGAGTGGACGGATGGCTCCTTAGAACCACGATACGCAGGATGGTTCCCAGACCAGAGGTGGCACCAGTGCCAAGTCGGGCTGGTTTGATAGTACCAAGTTGTTCCTGCAATCTGCCATCCAGAAGCGGGGCAGCTTACTTTTGTATGCCAGGGAAACGGGCCGAGGTTTTTGTCTGGGGGCCTATAGCTGGGAGTGACCGTCTGGCTCCTGAAAAGCTACGATAGGCAGGATGGTGACCAAACGCATGGTGGCACCAGTGCCAAGTTGGGCTGATTTGATAGTACCAAGTGGCTCCTGCAATCTGCCATCAAAATGTCGGCAGGCGAGTTTTGTTTTCCAGGGAAAAGCGCCGTTGTTTGTGTTTGGGGGCCTGTGGCTGGGAGTGGCCGGCTGGCTGCTAGGAATCCACGATACGCAGGATGGTTCCCAGACCAGAGGTGGCACCAGTGCCAAGTCGGGCTGGTTTGATACTACCAAGTGCGTCCTGCAATCTGCCATCCAGAAGCGGGGCAGGTTACTTTTGTTTGCCAGGGAAACGGGCCGAGGTTTGTGTCTGGGGGCCTATGGCTGCGAGTGACCGGCTGGCTCCTGAAAAGCTACGATAGGCAGGATGGTGACCAGACCCATGGTGGCACCAGTGCCAAGTTGGGCTGGTTTGATAGTACCAAGTGGCTCCTGCAATCTGCCATCAAAAAGTTGGCAGGCGAGTTTTGTTTTCCAGGGAAAAGCGCCGTTGTTTGTGTTTGGGGGCCTGTGTCTGGGAGTGGACGGATGGCTCCTTAGAATCCACGATACGCAGCATGGTTCCCAGACCAGAGGTGGCACCAGTGCCAAGTCGGGCTAGTTTGATGGTGCAAAGTGGTTCCTGCAATCTGCCATCCAGAAGCGGGGTAGCTTACTTTTGTTTGCCAGGGAAACGGGCCGAGGTTTGTGTCTGGGGGCCTATGGCTGGGAGTGACCGCCTGGCTCCTGAAAAGCTACGATAGGCAGGATGGTGACCAGACCCATGGTGGCACCAGTGCCAAGTTGGGCTGATTTGATAGTACCAAGTGGCTCCTGCAATCTGCCATGAAAAAGTTGGCAGGCGAGTTTTGTTTTCCAGGGAAAAGCGCCGTTGTTTCTGTTTGGGGGCCTGTGGCTGGGAGTGGCCGGCTGGCTCCTTAGAATCCACGATACGCGGCATGGTTCCCAGACCAGAGGTGGCACCAGTGCCAAGTTGGGCTGGTTTGATAGTACCAAGTGGCTCCTGCAATCTGCCATCCAGAAGCGGGGCAGCTTACTTTTGTTTGCCAGGGATACGGGCCGAGGTTTGTGTCTCAGGGCCTATGGCTGGGAGTGACCACCTGGCTCCTGAAAAGCTACGATAGGCAGGATGGTGACCAGACCCATGGTGGCACCAGTGCCAAGTTGGGCTGGTTTGATAGTACCAAGTGGCTCCTGCAATCTGCCATCAAAATTTGGCAGGCGAGTTTGTTATCCAGGGAAAAGCGCCGTTGTTTGTGTTTGGGGGCCTGTGGCAGGGAGTGGCCGGCTGGCTCCTTAGAATCCACGATACGCAGGATGGTTCCCAGACCAGAGGTGGCACCAGTGCCAAGTTGGGCTGGTTTGATGGTGAAAAGTGGCTCCTGCAATCTGCCATCCAGAAGCGGGATAACTTACTTTTGTTTGCCAGGGAAACAGGCCGAGGTTTTTGTCTGGGGGCCTATGGCTGGGAGTGACCGGCTGGCTCCTGAAAAGCTACGATAGGCAGGATGGTGACCAGACCCATGGTGGCACCAGTGCCAAGTCGGGCTGGTTTGATAGTACTAAATAGCTCCTGCAATCTGCCATGCAGAAGCGGGGCAGCTTACTTTTGTTTGCCAGGGAAACGGGCCGAGGTTTTTGTCTGGGGGCCTATGGCTTGGAGTGACCGGCTGGCTCCTGAAAAGCTACGATAGGCAGGATGGTGAGCAGACCCATGGTGGCACCAGTGCCAAGTTGAGCTGGTTTGATAGTACCAAGTGGCTCCTGCAATCTGCCATCAAGAAGTTGGCAGGCGAGTTTTGTTTTCCAGGGAAAAGCGCCGTTGTTTGTGTTTGGGTGCCTATGGCTGGGAGTGGCCGGCTGGCTCCTTAGAATCCACGATACGCACCATAGTTCCCAGACCAGAGGTGGCACCAGTGCCAAGTCGGGCTGGTTTGATAGTACCAAGTGCGTCCTACAATCTGCCATCCAGAAGCGAGGCAGCTTACTTTTGTTTGCCAGGGAAACGGGCCGAGCTTTGTGTCTGGGGGCCTATGACTGGGAGTGACCGGCTGGCTCCTGAAGAGCTACGATAGGCAGGATGGTGACCAGACCCATGGTGGCACCAGTGCCAAGTTGGGCTGATTTGATAGCAGCAAGTGGCTCCTGCAATCTGCCATCAAAATGTCGGCAGGCGGGTTTGTTTTCCAGGGAAAAGCGCTGTGGTTTGTGTTTGGGGGCCTGTGGCTGGGAGTGACCGGCTGGCTCCTTAGAATCCACGATACGCAGGATGGTTCCCAGACCCAAGGTGGCACAAGTGCCAAGTTGGGCTGGTTTGATAGTACCAAGTGGCTCCTGCAATCTGCCATCCAGAAGCGGGGCAGCTTACTTTTGTTTGCCAGGGAAACGGGCCGAGCTTTGTGTCTGGGGCCCTATGGCTGGGAGTGACCGGCTGGCTCCTGAAAAGCTAAGATAGGCAGGATGGTGACCAGACCCATGGTGGCACCAGTTTCAAGTTGGGCTGGTTTGATAGTACCAAGTGTCTCCTGCAATCTGCCATCAAAATTTTGGCAGGCGAGTTTTGTTTTCCAGGGAAAAGCGCCGTTGATTTTTTTTGGGGGCCTGTGGCTGGGAGTGGCCGGCTGGCTCCTTAGAATCCACGATACGCAGCATGGTTCCCAGACCAGAGGTGGCACCACTGCCAAGTCGGGCTGGTTTTATAGTACCAAGTGGTTCCTGCAATCTGCCATCCAGAAGCGGGGCAGCTTACTTTGGTTTGCCAGGGAAAAGGGCAGAGCATTGTGTCTGGGCGCCTATGGCTGGGAGTGACCGGCTGGCTCCTGAAAAGCTACGATAAGCAGGATGGTGACCAGACCCATGGTGGCACCAGTGCCAAGTTGGGCTGATTTGATAGTACCAAGTGGCTCCTGCAATCTGCCATCAAAAAGTTGGCCGGCGAATTTTGTTTTCCAGGGAAAAGCGCTGTGGTTTGTGTTTGGGGGCCTGTGGCTGGGAGTGGCCGGCTGGCTCCTTATAATCCACGATACGCAGCATGGTTCCCAGACCCAAGGTGGCACCAGTGCCAAGTTGGGCTGGTTTGATAGTACCAAGTGGCTCCTGCAATCTGCCATCAAAAAGTTGGCAGACGAGTTTTGTTTTCCAGGGAAAAGCGCCGTTGTTTTTGTTTGGGGGCCTGTGGCTGGGAGTGGACAGATGGCTAATTAGAATCCACGATAGGCAGGATGGTGACCAGACCCATGGTGGCACCAGTGCCAAGTCGGGCTGGTTTGATAGTACCAAGTGGCTCCTGCAATCTGCCATCAAAAAGTTGGCAGGCGAGTTTTGTTTTCCAGGGAAAAGCGCCGTTGTTTCTGTTTGGGGGCCTGTGGCTGGGAGTGGCCGGCTGGCTCCTTAGAATCCACGATACGCGGCATGGTTCCCAGACCAGAGGTGGCACCAGTGCCAAGTTGGGCTGGTTTGATAGTACCAAGTGGCTCCTGCAATCTGCCATCCAGAAGCGGGGTAGCTTACTTTTGTTTGCCAGGGATACGGGCCGAGGTTTGTGTCTCAGGGCCTATGGCTGGGAGTGACCGCCTGGCTCCTGAAAAGCTACGATAGGCAGGATGGTGACCAGACCCATGGTGGCACCAGTGCCAAGTTGGGCTGGTTTGATAGTACCAAGTGGCTCCTGCAATCTGCCATCAAAAAGTTGGCAGGCGAGTTTGTTATCCAGGGAAAAGCGCCGTTGTTTGTGTTTGGGGGCCTGTGGCAGGGAGTGGCCGGCTGGCTCCTTAGAATCCACGATACGCAGGATGGTTCCCAGACCAGAGGTGGCACCAGTGCCAAGTTGGGCTGGTTTGATGGTGAAAAGTGGCTCCTGCAATCTGCCATCCAGAAGCGGGATAACTTACTTTTGTTTGCCAGGGAAACGGGCCGAGGTTTTTGTCTGGGGGCCTATGGCTGGGAGTGACCGGCTGGCTCCTGAAAAGCTACGATAGGCAGGATGGTGACCAGACCCATGGTGGCACCAGTGCCAAGTCGGGCTGGTTTGATAGTACTAAATAGCTCCTGCAATCTGCCATGCAGAAGCGGGGCAGCTTACTTTTGTTTGCCAGGGAAACGGGCCGAGGTTTTTGTCTGGGGGCCTATGGCTGCGAGTGACCGTCTGGCTCCTGAAAAGCTACGATAGGCAGGATGGTGAGCAGACCCATGGTGGCACCAGTGCCAAGTTGAGCTGGTTTGATAGTACCAAGTGGCTCCTGCAATCTGCCATCAAAAAGTTGGCAGGCGAGTTTTGTTTTCCAGGGAAAAGCGCCGTTGTTTGTGTTTGGGTGCCTATGGCTGGGAGTGGCCGGCTGGCTCCTTAGAATTCACGATACGCACCATGGTTCCCAGACCAGAGGTGGCACCAGTGCCAAGTCGGGCTGGTTTGATAGTACCAAGTGCGTCCTACAATCTGCCATCCAGAAGCGGGGCAGCTTACTTTTGTTTGCCAGGGAAACGGGCCGAGGTTTGTGTCTGGGGGCCTATGACTGGGAGTGACCGGCTGGCTCCTGAAAAGCTACGATAGGCAGGATGGTGACCAGACCCATGGTGGCACCAGTGCCAAGTTGGGCTGATTTGATAGTAGCAAGTGGCTCCTGCAATCTGCCATCAAAATGTCGGCAGGCGGGTTTTGTTTTCCAGGGAAAAGCGCTGTGGTTTGTGTTTGGGGGCCTGTGGCTGGGAGTGGCCGGCTGGCTCCTTAGAATCCACGATACGCAGGATGGTTCCCAGACCCAAGGTGGCACCAGTGCCAAGTTGGGCTGGTTTGATAGTACCAAGTGGCTCCTGCAATCTGCCATCCAGAAGCGGGGCAGCTTACTTTTGTTTGCCAGGGAAACGGGCCGAGGTTTGTGTCTGGGGACCTATGGCTGGGAGTGACCGGCTGGCTCCTGAAGAGCTAAGATAGGCAGGATGGTGACCAGACCCATGGTGGCACCAGTGCCAAGTTGGGCTGATTTGATAGTACCAAGTGGCTCCTGCAATCTGCCATCAAAATGTTGGCAGGCGAGTTTTGTTTTCCAGGGAAAAGCGCCGTTGATTTGTTTGGGGGCCTGTGGCTGGGAGTGGCCGGCTGGCTCCTTAGAATCCACGATACGCAGCATGGTTCCCAGACCAGAGGTGGCACCAGTGCCAAGTTGGGCTGGTTTGATAGTACCAAGTGGCTCCTGCAATCTGCCATCCAGAAGCGGGGTAGCTTACTTTTGTTTGCCAGGGAAAGGGGCCGAGGTTTGTGTCTCGGGGCCTATGGCTGGGAGTGACCGGCTGGCTCCTGAAAAGCTACGATAGGCAGGATGGTGACCAGACCCATGGTGGCACCAGTGCCAAGTTGGGCTGGTTTGATAGTACCAAGTGGCTCCTGCAATCTGCCATCAAAAAGTTGGCAGGCGAGTTTGTTATCCAGGGAAATGCGCCGTTGTTTGTGTTTGGGGGCCTGTGGCTGGGAGTGGCCGGCTGGCTCCTTAGAATCCACGATACGCAGCATGGTTCCCAGACCAGAGGTGGCACCAGTGCCAAGTCGGGCTGGTTTGATAATACCTAGTGGATCCTGCAATCTGCCATCCAGAAGCGGGACAGCTTACTTTTGTTTGCCAGGGAAACGGGCCGAGCTTTGTGTCACGGGGCCTATGGCTGGGAGTGACCGTCTAGGTCCTGAAAAGCTACGATAGGCAGGATGGTGACCAGACCCATGGTGGCACCAGTGCCAAGTTGGGCTGGTTTGATAGTACCAAGTGGCTCCTGCAATCTGCCATCAAAAAGTTGGCAGGCGAGTTATGTTTTCCAGGGGAAAGCGCCGTTGTTTGTGTTTGGAGGCCTGTGGCTGGGAGTGGCCGGCTTGCTAATTGGAATCCACGATACACAGCATGGTTCCCAGACCAGAGGTGGCACCAGTGCCAAGTTGGGCTGGTTTGATGGTGCAAAGTGGCTCCTGCAATCTGCCATCCAGAAGCGGGGCAGCTTACTTTTGTTTGCCAGGGAAACGGGCCGAGGTTTTTCTCTGGGGGCCTATGGCTGGGAGTGACCGGCTGGCGCCTTAACACCTACGATAGGCAGGATGGTGACCAGACCCATGGTGGCACCAGTGCCAAGATGGGCTGATTTGATAGTAGCAAGTGGCTCCTGCAATCTGCCATCAAAATGTTGGCAGGCGAGTTTTGTTTTCCAGGGAAAAGCGCCGTTGTTTGTGTTTGGGGGCCTGTGGCTGGGAGTGGACGGATGGCTCCTTAGAATCCACGATACGCAGCATGGTTCCCAGACCAGAGGTGGCACCAGTGCCAAGTCGGGCTGGTTTGATAGTACCAAGTGGCTCCGGAAATCTGCCATCCAGAAGCGGGGCAGCTTACTTTTGTTTGCCAGGGAAACGGGCCGAGCTTTGTGTCTGGGCGCCTATGGCTGGGAGTGACCTGCTAGGTCCTGAAAAGCTACGATAGGCAGGATGGTGACCAGACCCATGGTGGCACCAGTGCCAAGTTGGGCTGATTTGACAGTACCAAGTGGCTCCTGCAATCTGCCATCTAAAAGTTGGCAGGCGAGTTTTGTTTTCCAGGGAAAAGCGCCGTTGTTTGTGTCTGGGGGCCTGTGGCTGGAGTGGCCGGCTGGCTCGTTAGAATGAACGATACGCAGGATGGTTCCCAGACCTGAGGTGGCACCAGTGCCAAGTCGGGCTAGTTTGATGGTGCAAAGTGGCTCCTGCAATCTGCCATCCAGAAGCGGGGTAGCTTACTTTTGTTTGCCAGGGAAACGGGCCGAGGTTTTTCTCTGGGGGCCTATGGCAGGGAGGGACCGGCTGGCTCCTGAAAAGCTACGATAGGCAGGATGGTGACCAGACCCATGGTGGCACCAGTGCCAAGTTGGGCTGATTTGATAGTAGCAAGTGGCTCCTGCAATCTGCCATCAAAATATTGGCAGGCGAGTTTTGTTTTCCAGGGAAAAGCGCCGTTGTTTGTGTTTGGGGGCCTGTGGCTGGGAGTGACCGGCTGGCTCCTTAGAATCACGATACGCAGAATGGTTCCCAGACCCAAGGTGGCACCAGTGCCAAGTTTTGCTGGTTTGATAGTACCAAGTGGTTCCTGCAATCTGCCATCCAGAAGCGGGGCAGCTTACTTTGTTTGCCAGGGAAACGGGCCGAGCTTTTTGTCTGGGCGCCTATGGCTTGGAGTGACCGGCTAGGCCCTGAAAAGCTACGATAGGCAGGATGGTGACCAGATCCATGGTGGCACCAGTGCCAAGTTGGGCTGGTTTGATAGTACCAAGTGGCTCCTGCAATCTGCCATCAAAATGTTGGCAGGCGAGTTTTGTTTTCCAGGGAAAAGCGCCGTTGTTTGTGTTTGGGGGCCTGTGGCTGGGAGTGGCCGGCTGGCTCCTTAGAATCCACGATACGCAGGATGGTTCCCAGACCAGAGGTGGCACCAGTGCCAAGTCGGGCTGGTTTGATAGTACCAAGTTGTTCCTGCAATCTGCCATCCAGAAGCGGGGCAGCTTACTTTTGTATGCCAGGGAAACGGGCCGAGGTTTTTGTCTGGGGGCCTATAGCTGGGAGTGACCGTCTGGCTCCTGAAAAGCTACGATAGGCAGGATGGTGACCAAACGCATGGTGGCACCAGTGCCAAGTTGGGCTGATTTGATAGTACCAAGTGGCTCCTGCAATCTGCCATCAAAATGTTGGCAGGCGAGTTTTGTTTTCCAGGGAAAAGTGCCGTTGTTTGTGTTTGGGGGCCTGTGGCTGGGAGTGGCCGGCTGGCTGCTTAGAATCCACGATACGCAGGATGGTTCCCAGACCAGAGGTGGCACCAGTGCCAAGTCGGGCTGGTTTGATACTACCAAGTGCGTCCTGCAATCTGCCATCCAGAAGCGGGGCAGCTTACTTTTGTTTGCCAGGGAAACGGGCCGAGGTTTGTGTCTGGGGGCCTATGGCTGGGAGTGACCGGCTTGCTCCTGAAAAGCTACGATAGGCAGGATGGTGACCAGACCCATGGTGGCACCAGTGCCAAGTTGGGCTGGTTTGATAGTACCAAGTGGCTCCTGCAATCTGCCATCAAAAAGTTGGCAGGCGAGTTTTGTTTTCCAGGGAAAAGCGCCGTTGTTTGTGTTTGGGGGCCTGTGTCTGGGAGTGGACGGATGGCTCCTTAGAATCCACGATACGCAGCATGGTTCCCAGACCAGAGGTGGCACCAGTGCCAAGTCGGGCTAGTTTGATGGTGCAAAGTGGTTCCTGCAATCTGCCATCCAGAAGCGGGGTAGCTTACTTTTGTTTGCCAGGGAAACGGGCCGAGGTTTGTGTCTGGGGGCCTATGGCTGGGAGTGACCGGCTGGCTCCTGAAAAGCTACGATAGGCAGGATGGTGACCAGACCCATGGTGGCACCAGTGCCAAGTTGGGCTGATTTGATAGTACCAAGTGGCTCCTGCAATCAGCCATGAAAAAGTTGGCAGGCGAGTTTTGTTTTCCAGGGAAAAGCGCCATTGTTTCTGTTTGGGGGCCTGTGGCTGGGAGTGGCCGGCTGGCTCCTTAGAATCCACGATACGCGGCATGGTTCCCAGACCAGAGGTGGCACCAGTGCCAAGTTGGGCTGGTTTGATAGTACCAAGTGCGTCCTGCAATCTGCCATCCAGAAGCGGGGCAGCTTACTTTTGTTTGCCAGGGATACGGGCCGAGGTTTGTGTCTCAGGGCCTATGGCTGGGAGTGACCGCCTGGCTCCTGAAAAGCTACGATAGGCAGGATGGTGACCAGACCCATGGTGGCACCAGTGCCAAGTTGGGCTGGTTTGATAGTACCAAGTGGCTCCTGCAATCTGCCATCAAAAAGTTGGCAGGCGAGTTTGTTATCCAGGGAAAAGCGCCGTTGTTTGTGTTTGGGGGCCTGTGGCAGGGAGTGGCCGGCTGGCTCCTTAGAATCCACGATACGCAGGATGGTTCCCAGACCAGAGGTGGCACCAGTGCCAAGTTGGGCTGGTTTGATGGTGAAAAGTGGCTCCTGCAATCTGCCATCCAGAAGCGGGATAACTTACTTTTGTTTGCCAGGGAAACGGGCCGAGGTTTTTGTCTGGGGGCCTATGGCTGGGAGTGGCCAGATGGCTAATTAGAATCTACGATACGCAGCATGGTTCCCAGACCTGAGGTGGCACCAGTGCCAAGTCGGGCTGGTTTGATACTATCAAGTGCGTCCTGCAATCTGCCATCCAGAAGCGGGGTAGCTTACTTTTGTTTGCCAGGGAAACGGGCCGAGTTTTGTGTCTGGGGGCCTATGGCTGCGAGTGACCGGCTGGCTCCTGAAAAGCTACGATAGGCAGGATGGTGACCAGACCCATGGTGGCACCAGTGCCAAGTTGGTCTGATTTGATAGTACCAAGTGGCTCCTGCAATCTGCCATCAAAAAGTTGGCAGGCGAGTTTTGTTTTCCAGGGAAAAGCGCCGTTGTTTGTGTCTGGGGGCCTGTGGCTTGGAGTGGCCGGCTGGCTCGTTAGAATGAACGATACGCAGGATGGTTCCCAGACCAGAGGTGGCACCAGTGCCAAGTCGGGCTAGTTTGATGGTGCAAAGTGGCTCCTGCAATCTGCCATCCAGAAGCGGGGTAGCTTACTTTTGTTTGCCAGGGAAACGGGCCGAGGTTTTTCTCTGGGGGCCTATGGCAGGGAGGGACCGGCTGGCTCCTGAAAAGCTACGATAGGCAGGATGGTGACCAGACCCATGGTGGCACCAGTGCCAAGTTGGGCTGATTTGATAGTAGCAAGTGGCTCCTGCAATCTGCCATCAAAATGTTGGCAGGCGAGTTTTGTTTTCCAGGGAAAAGCGCCGTTGTTTGTGTTTGGGGGCCTGTGGCTGGGAGTGACCGGCTGGCTCCTTAGAATCCACGATACGCAGGATGGTTCCCAGACCCAAGGTGGCACCAGTGCCAAGTTGGGCTGGTTTGATAGTACCAAGTGGTTCCTGCAATCTGCCATCCAGAAGCGGGGCAGCTTACTTTTTTTTGCCAGGGAAACGGGCCGAGGTTTTTCTCTGGGGGCCTATGGCTTGGAGTGACCGGCTAGGTCCTGAAAAGCTACGATAGGCAGGATGGTGACCAGATCCATGGTGGCACCAGTGCCAAGTTGGGCTGGTTTGATAGTACCAAGTGGCTCCTGCAATCTGCCATCAAAAAGTTGGCAGGCGAGTTTTGTTTTCCAGGGAAAAGCGCTGTGGTTTGTGTTTGGGGGCCTGTGGCTGGGAGTGGCCGGCTGGCTCCTTAGAATCCACGATACGCAGGATGGTTCCCAGACCAGAGGTGGCACCAGTGCCAAGTCGGGCTGGTTTGATGGTGAAAAGTGGCTCCTGCAATCTGCCATCCAGAAGCGGGATAACTTACTTTTGTTTGGCAGGGAAACGGGTCAAGTTTTTTGTCTGGGGGCCTATGGCTGGGAGTGACCGGCTGGCTCCTGAAAAGCTACGATAGGCAGGATGGTGACCAGACCCATGGTGGCACCAGTGTCAAGTTGGGCTGGTTTGATAGTACCAAGTGGCTCCGGCAATCTGCCATCAAAATTTGGCAGGCGAGGTTTGTTTTCCAGGGAAAAGCGCCGTTGTTTTTGTTTGGGGGCCTGTGGGTGGGAGTGGCCAGATGGCTAATTAGAATCCACGATACGCAGCATGGTTCCCAGACCAGAGGTGGCACCAGTGCCAAGTTGGGCTGGTTTGATAGTACCAAGTGCGTCCTGCAATCTGCCATCCAGAAGCGGGGTAGCTTACTTTTGTTTGCCAGGGAAACGGGCCGAGGTTTGTGTCTGGGGGCCTATGGCTGGGAGTGACCGGCTGGCTCCTGAAAAGCTACGATAGGCAGGATGGTGACCAGACCCATGGTGGCACCAGTGCCAAGTTGGGCTGGTTTGATAGTACCAAGTGGCTCCTGCAATCTGCCATCAAAAAGTTGGCAGGCGAGTTTGTTATCCAGGGAAATGCGCCATTGTTTTTGTTTGAGGGCCTGTGGCTGGGAGTGGCCGGCTGGCTCCTTAGAATCCACGATACGCAGCATGGTTCCCAGACCTGAGGTGGCACCAGTGCCAAGTCAGGCTGGTTTGATGGTGAAAAGTGGCTCCTGCAATCTGCCATCCAGTAGCGGAATAACTTACTTTTGTTTGCCAGGGAAACAGTCCGAGCTTTTTGTCTGGGGGCCTATGGCTGGGAGTGACCGGCTGGCTCCTGAAAAGCTACGATAGGCAGGATGGTGACCAGACCCATGGTGGCACCAGTGTCAAGTTGGGCTGGTTTGATAGTACCCAGTGGCTCCGGCAATCTGCCATCAAAATTTGGCAGGCGAGTTTTGTTTTCCAGGGAAAAGCGCCGTTGTTTTTGTTTGGGGGCCTGTGGCTGGGTGTGGACGGATGGCTAATTAGAATCCACGATACGCAGGATGGTTCCCAGACCAGAGGTGGCACCAGTGCCAAGTCGGGCTGGTTTGATGGTGCAAAGTGGCTCCTGCAATGTGCCATCCAAAAGCGGGGTAGCTTATTTTTCTTTGCCAGGGAAACGGGCCGAGGTTTTTGTCTGGGGGCCTATGGCTTGGAGGGACCGGCTGGCTCCTGAAAAGCTACGATAGGCAGGATGGTGACCAGACCCATGGTGGCACCAGTGCCAAGTTGGGCTGGTTTGATAGTACCAAGTGGCTCCTGCAATCTGCCATCAAAATGTTGGCAGGCGAGTTTTGTTTTCCAGGGAAAAGCGCCGTTGTTTGTGTTTGGGGGCCTGTGGCTGGGAGTGGCCGGCTGGCTGCTTAGAATCCACGATACGCAGGATGGTTCCCAGACCAGAGGTGGCACCAGTGCCAAGTCATGCTGGTTTGATAATACCTAGTGGATCCTGCAATCTGCCATCCAGAAGCGGGACAGCTTACTTTTGTTTGCCAGGGAAACGGGCCGCGCTTTGTGTCACGGGGCCTATGGCTGGGAGTGACCGTCTAGGTCCTGAAAAGCTACGATAGGCAGGATGGTGACCAGACCCATGGTGGCACCAGTGCCAAGTTGGGCTGGTTTGATAGTACCAAGTGGCTCCTGCAATCTGCCATCAAAAAGTTGGCAGGCGAGTTTTGTTTTCCAGGGAAAAGCGCCGTTGTTTGTGTTTGGAGGCCTGTGGCTGGGAGTGGCCAGCTTGCTAATTGGAATCCACGATACACAGCATGGTTCCCAGACCAGAGGTGGCACCAGTGCCAAGTTGGGCTGGTTTGATGGTGCAAAGTGGCTCCTGCAATCTGCCATCCAGAAGCGGGGCAGCTTACTTTTGTTTGCCAGGGAAACGGGCCGAGGTTTTTCTCTGGGGGCCTATGGCTGGGAGTGACCGGCTGGCGCCTGAACACCTACGATAGGCAGGATGGTGACCAGACCCATGGTGGCACCAGTGCCAAGTTGGGCTGATTTGACAGTACCAAGTGGCTCCTGCAATCTGCCATCTAAAAGTTGGCAGGCGAGTTTTGTTTTCCAGGGAAAAGCGCCGTTGTTTGTGTCTGGGGGCCTGTGGCTGGAGTGGCCGGCTGGCTCCTTACAATGAACGATACGCAGGATGGTTCCCAGACCAGAGGTGGCACCAGTGCCAAGTCGGGCTAGTTTGATGGTGCAAAGTGGCTCCTGCAATCTGCCATCCAGAAGCGGGGTAGCTTACTTTTGTTTGCCAGGGAAACGGGCCGAGGTTTTTCTCTGGGGGCCTATGGCAGGGAGGGACCGGCTGGCTCCTGAAAAGCTACGATAGGCAGGATGGTGACCAGACCCATGGTGGCACCAGTGCCAAGTTGGGCTGATTTGATAGTAGCAAGTGGCTCCTGCAATCTGCCATCAAAATATTGGCAGGCGAGTTTTGTTTTCCAGGGAAAAGCGCCGTTGATTGTGTTTGGGGGCCTGTGGCTGGGAGTGACCGGCTGGCTCCTTAGAATCCACGATACGCAGGATGGTTCCCAGACCCAAGGTGGCACCAGTGCCAAGTCGGGCTGGTTTGATAGTACCAAGTGGTTCCTGCAATCTGCCATCCAGAAGCGGGGCAGCTTACTTTGTTTGCCAGGGAAACGGGCCGAGCTTTTTGTCTGGGCGCCTATGGCTTGGAGTGACCGGCTAGGTCCTGAAAAGCTACGATAGGCAGGATGGTGACCAGATCCATGGTGGCACCAGTGCCAAGTTGGGCTGGTTTGATAGTACCAAGTGGCTCCTGCAATCTGCCATCAAAATGTTGGCAGGCGAGTTTTGTTTTCCAGGGAAAAGCGCCGTTGTTTGTGTTTGGGGGCCTGTGGCTGGGAGTGGCCGGCTGGCTCCTTAGAATCCACGATACGCAGGATGGTTCCCAGACCAGAGGTGGCACCAGTGCCAAGTCGGGCTGGTTTGATAGTACCAAGTTGTTCCTGCAATCTGCCATCCAGAAGCGGGGCAGCTTACTTTTGTATGCCAGGGAAACGGGCCGAGGTTTTTGTCTGGGGGCCTATAGCTGGGAGTGACCGTCTGGCTCCTGAAAAGCTACGATAGGCAGGATGGTGACCAAACGCATGGTGGCACCAGTGCCAAGTTGGGCTGATTTGATAGTACCAAGTGGCTCCTGCAATCTGCCATCAAAATGTTGGCAGGCGAGTTTTGTTTTCCAGGGAAAAGCGCCGTTGTTTGTGTTTGGGGGCCTGTGGCTGGGAGTGGCCGGCTGGCTGCTTAGAATCCACGATACGCAGGATGGTTCCCAGACCAGAGGTGGCACCAGTGCCAAGTCGGGCTGGTTTGATACTACCAAGTGCGTCCTGCAATCTGCCATCCAGAAGCGGGGCAGCTTACTTTTGTTTGCCAGGGAAACGGGCCGAGGTTTGTGTCTGGGGGCCTATGGCTGGGAGTGACCGGCTGGCTCCTGAAAAGCTACGATAGGCAGGATGGTGACCAGACCCATGGTGGCACCAGTGCCAAGTTGGGCTGGTTTGATAGTACCAAGTGGCTCCTGCAATCTGCCATCAAAAAGTTGGCAGGCGAGTTTTGTTTTCCAGGGAAAAGCGCCGTTGTTTGTGTTTGGGGGCCTGTGTCTGGGAGTGGACGGATGGCTCCTTAGAATCCACGATACACAGCATGGTTCCCAGACCAGAGGTGGCACCAGTGCCAAGTCGGGCTAGTTTGATGGTGCAAAGTGGTTCCTGCAATCTGCCATCCAGAAGCGGGGTAGCTTACTTTTGTTTGCCAGGGAAACGGGCCGAGGTTTTTGTCTGGGGGCCTATGGCTGGGAGTGACCGGCTGGCTCCTGAAAAGCTACGATAGGCAGGATGGTGACCAGACCCATGGTGGCACCAGTGCCAAGTTGGGCTGATTTGATAGTACCAAGTGGCTCCTGCAATAAGCCATGAAAATGTTGGCAGGCGAGTTTTGTTTTCCAGGGAAAAGCGCCGTTGTTTCTGTTTGGGGGCCTGTGGCTGGGAGTGGCCGGCTGGCTCCTTAGAATCCACGATACGCGGCATGGTTCCCAGACCAGAGGTGGCACCAGTGCCAAGTTGGGCTGGTTTGATAGTACCAAGTGCGTCCTGCAATCTGCCATCCAGAAGCGGGGCAGCTTACTTTTGTTTGCCAGGGATACGGGCCGAGGTTTGTGTCTCAGGGCCTATGGCTGGGAGTGACCGCCTGGCTCCTGAAAAGCTACGATAGGCAGGATGGTGACCAGACCCATGGTGGCACCAGTGCCAAGTTGGGCTGGTTTGATAGTACCAAGTGGCTCCTGCAATCTGCCATCAAAAAGTTGGCAGGCGAGTTTGTTATCCAGGGAAAAGCGCCGTTGTTTGTGTTTGGGGGCCTGTGGCAGGGAGTGGCCGGCTGGCTCCTTAGAATCCACGATACGCAGGATGGTTCCCAGACCAGAGGTGGCACCAGTGCCAAGTTGGGCTGGTTTGATGGTGAAAAGTGGCTCCTGCAATCTGCCCTCCAGAAGCGGGATAACTTACTTTTGTTTGCCAGGGAAACGGGCCGAGGTTTTTGTCTGGGGGCCTATGGCTGGGAGTGGCCAGATGGCTAATTAGAATCCACGATACGCAGCATGGTTCCCAGACCTGAGGTGGCACCAGTGCCAAGTCGGGCTGGTTTGATACTATCAAGTGCGTCCTGCAATCTGCCATCCAGAAGCGGGGTAGCTTACTTTTTTTTGCCAGGGAAACGGGCCGAGTTTTGTGTCTGGGTGCCTATGGCTGGGAGTGACCGGCTGGCTCCTGAAAAGCTACGATAGGCAGGATGGTGACCAGACCCATGGTGGCACCAGTGCCAAGTTGGTCTGATTTGATAGTACCAAGTGGCTCCTGCAATCTGCCATCAAAAAGTTGGCAGGCGAGTTTTGTTTTCCAGGGAAAAGCGCCGTTGTTTGTGTCTGGGGGCCTGTGGCTGGGAGTGGCCGGCTGGCTCCTTACAATGAACGATACGCAGGATGGTTCCCAGACCTGAGGTGGCACCAGGGCCAAGTCGGGCTAGTTTGATGGTGCAAAGTGGCTCCTGCAATCTGCCATCCAGAAGCGGGGTAGCTTACTTTTGTTTGCCAGGGAAACGGGCCGAGGTTTTTCTCTGGGGGCCTATGGCAGGGAGGGACCGGCTGGCTCCTGAAAAGCTACGATAGGCAGGATGGTGACCAGACCCATGGTGGCACCAGTGCCAAGTTGGGCTGATTTGATAGTAGCAAGTGGCTCCTGCAATCTGCCATCAAAATGTTGGCAGGCGAGTTTTGTTTTCCAGGGAAAAGCGCCGTTGTTTTTGTCTGGGGGCCTGTGGCTGGGAGTGACCGGCTGGCTCCTTAGAATCCACGATACGCAGGATGGTTCCCAGACCAGAGGTGGCACCAGTGCCAAGTCGGGCTGGTTTGATGGTGAAAAGTGGCTCCTGCAATCTGCCATCCAGAAGCGGGATAACTTACTTTTGTTTGCCAGGGAAACGGGCCAAGGTTTTTGTCTGGGGGCCTATGGCTGGGAGTGACCGGCTGGCTCCTGAAAAGCTACGATAGGCAGGATGGTGACCAGACCCATGGTGGCACCAGTGTCAAGTTGGGCTGGTTTGATAGTACCAAGTGGCTCCGGCAATCTGCCATCAAAATTTGGCAGGCGAGGTTTGTTTTCCAGGGAAAAGCGCCGTTGTTTTTGTTTGGGGGCCTGTGGCTGGGAGTGGCCGGCTGGCTCCTTAGAATCCACGATACGCAGGATGGTTCCCAGACCAGAGGTGGCACCAGTGCCAAGTCGGGCTGGTTTGATGGTGAAAAGTGGCTCCTGCAATCTGCCATCCAGAAGCGGGATAACTTACTTTTGTTTGCCAGGGAAACGGGCCGAGCTTTTTGTCTGGGGGCCTATGGCTGGGAGTGACCGGCTGGCTCCTGAAAAGCTACGATAGGCAGGATGGTGACCAGACCCATGGTGGCACCAGTGCCAAGTTGGGCTGGTTTGATAGTACCAAGTGGCTCCTGCAATCTGCCATCAAAATGTTGGCAGGCGAGTTTTGTTTTCCAGGGAAAAGTGCCGTTGTTTCTGTTTGGGGGCCTGTGGGTGGGAGTGACCGGCTGGCTCCTTAGAATCCACGATACGCAGGATGGTTCCCAGACCAGAGGTCGCACCAGTGCCAAGTCGGGCCAGTTTGATGGTGCAAAGTGGCTCCTGCAATCTGCCATCCAGAAGCGGGGTAGCTTACTTTTGTTTGCCAGGGAAACGGGCCGAGGTTTTTCTCTGGGGGCCTATGGCAGGGAGGGACCGGCTGGCTCCTGAAAAGCTACGATAGGCAGGATGGTGACCAGACCCATGGTGGCACCAGTGCCAAGTTGGGCTGATTTGATAGTAGCAAGTGGCTCCTGCAATCTGCCATCAAAATGTTGGCAGGCGAGTTTTGTTTTCCAGGGAAAAGCGCCGTTGTTTGTGTTTGGTGGCCTGTGGCTGGGAGTGACCGGCTGGCTCCTTAGAATCCGCGATACGCAGGATGGTTCCCAGACCCAAGGTGGCACCAGTGCCAAGTTGGGCTGGTTTGATAGTACCAAGTGGTTCCTGCAATCTGCCATCCAGAAGCGGGGCAGCTTACTTTTGTTTGCCAGGGAAACGGGCCGAGGTTTTTCTCTGGGGGCCTATGGCTTGGAGTGACCGGCTAGGTCCTGAAAAGCTACGATAGGCAGGATGGTGACCAGATCCATGGTGGCACCAGTGCCAAGTTGGGCTGGTTTGATAGTACCAAGTGGCTCCTGCAATCTGCCATCAAAAAGTTGGCAGGCGAGTTTTGTTTTCCAGGGAAAAGCGCTGTGGTTTGTGTTTGGGGGCCTGTGGCTGGGAGTGGCCGGCTGGCTCCTTAGAATCCACGATACGCAGGATGGTTCCCCGACCAGAGGTGGCACCAGTGCCATGTCGGGCTGGTTTGATGGTGAAAAGTGGCTCCTGCAATCTGCCATCCAGAAGCGGGATAACTTACTTTTGTTTGCCAGGGAAACGGGCCAAGGTTTTTGTCTGGGGGCCTATGGCTGGGAGTGACCGGCTGGCTCCTGAAAAGCTACGATAGGCAGGATGGTGACCAGACCCATGGTGGCACCAGTGTCAAGTTGGGCTGGTTTGATAGTACCAAGTGGCTCCGGCAATCTGCCATCAAAATTTGGCAGGCGAGGTTTGTTTTCCAGGGAAAAGCGCCGTTGTTTTTGTTTGGGGGCCTGTGGGTGGGAGTGGCCAGATGGCTAATTAGAATCCATGATACGCAGCATGGTTCCCAGACCTGAGGTGGCACCAGTGCCAAGTCGGGCTGGTTTGATACTATCAAGTGCGTCCTGCAATCTGCCATCCAGAAGCGGGGTAGCTTACTTTTGTTTGCCAGGGAAACGGGCCGAGGTTTGTGTCTGGGGGCCTATGGCTGGGAGTGACCGGCTGGCTCCTGAAAAGCTACGATAGGCAGGATGGTGACCAGACCCATGGTGGCACCAGTGCCAAGTTGGGCTGGTTTGATAGTACCAAGTGGCTCCTGCAATCTGCCATCAAAAAATTGGCAGGCGAGTTTTGTTTTCCAGGGAAAAGCGCCGTTGTTTTTGTTTGGGGGCCTGTGGCTGGGAGTGGCCGGCTGGCTCCTTAGAATCCACGATACGCAGGATGGTTCCCAGACCAGAGGTGGCACCAGTGCCAAGTCGGGCTAGTTTGATGGTGCAAAGTGGCTCCTGCAATCTGCCATCCAGAAGCGGGGCAGCTTACTTTTGTTTGCCAGGGAAACGGGCCGAGTATTGTTTCTGGGGGCCTACGGCTGCGAGTGACCGGCTGGCTCCTGAAAAGCTACGATAGGCAGGATGGTGACCAGACCCATGGTGGCACCAGTGCCAAGTTGGGCTGATTTGATAGTACCAAGTGGCTCCTGCAATCTGCCATCAAAAAGTTGGCAGGCGAGTTTTGTTTTCCAGGGAAAAGCGCCGTTGTTTGTGTTTGGGGGCCTGTGGCTGGGAGCGGACGGATGGCTCCTTAGAACCACGATACGCAGGATGGTTCCCAGACCAGAGGTGGCACCAGTGCCAAGTCGGGCTGGTTTGATAGTACCAAGTGGTTCCTGCAATCTGCCATCCAGAAGCGGGGCAGCTTACTTTTGTATGCCAGGGAAACGGGCCGAGGTTTGTGTCTGGGGGCCTATGGCTGGGAGTGACCGGCTGGCTCCTGAAAAGCTACGATAGGCAGGATGGTGACCAGACCCATGGTGGCACCACTGCCAAGTTGGGCTGATTTGATAGTACCAAGTGGCTCCTGCAATCTGCCATCAAAAAGTTGTCAGGCGAGTTTTGTTTTCCAGGGAAAAGCGCCGTTGTTTGTGTTTGGGGGCCTGTGGCTGGGAGTGGACGGCTGGCTCCTTAGAATCCACGATACGCAGGATGGTTCCCAGACCAGAGGTGGCACCAGTGCCAAGTTGGGCTGGTTTGATAGTACCAAGTGCGTCCTGCAATCTGCCATCCAGAAGCGGGGCAGCTTACTTTTGTTTGCCAGGGAAACGGGCCGAGGTTTGTGTCTCAGGGCCTATGGCTGGGAGTGACCGGCTGGCTCCTGAAAAGCTACGATAGGCAGGATGGTGACCAGACCCATGGTGGCACCAGTGCCAAGTTGGGCTGGTTTGATAGTACCAAGTGGCTCCTGCAATCTGCCATCAAAAAGTTGGCAGGCGAGTTTGTTTTCCAGGGAAAAGCGCCGTTGTTTGTGTTTGGGGGCCTGTGGGTGGGAGTGACGGGCTGGCTCCTTAGAATCCACGATACGCAGGATGGTTCCCAGACCAGAGGTCGCACCAGTGCCAAGTCGGGCCAGTTTGATGGTGCAAAGTGGCTCCTGCAATCTGCCATCCAGAAGCGGGGTAGCTTACTTTTGTTTGCCAGGGAAACGGGCCGAGTTTTGTGTCTGGGGGCCTATGGCTGGGAGTGACCGGCTGGCTCCTGAAAAGCTACGATAGGCAGGATGGTGACCAGACCCATGGTGGCACCAGTGCCAAGTTGGGCTGATTTGATAGTACCAAGTGGCTCCTGCAATCTGCCATCAAAATGTTGGCAGGCGAGTTTTGTTTTCCAGGGAAAAGCGCCGTTGTTTGTGTCTGGGGGCCTGTGGCTGGGAGTGGCCGGCTGGCTCCTTACAATGAACGATACGCAGGATGGTTCCCAGACCTGAGGTGGCACCAGTGCCAAGTCGGGCTAGTTTGATGGTGCAAAGTGGCTCCTGCAATCTGCCATCCAGAAGCGGGGTAGCTTACTTTTGTTTGCCAGGGAAACGGGCCGAGGTTTTTCTCTGGGGGCCTATGGCAGGGAGTGACCGGCTGGCTCCTGAAAAGCTACGATAGGCAGGATGGTGACCCGACCCATGGTGGCACCAGTGCCAAGTTGGGCTGATTTGATAGTAGCAAGTGGCTCCTGCAATCTGCCATCTAAATGTTGGCAGGCGAGTTTTGTTTTCCAGGGAAAAGCGCCGTTGTTTGTGTTTGGTGGCCTGTGGCTGGGAGTGACCGGCTGGCTCCTAAGAATCCACGATACGCAGGATGGTTCCCAGACCCAAGGTGGCACCAGTGCCAAGTTGGGCTGGTTTGATACTACCAAGTGGTTCCTGCAATCTGCCATCCAGAAGCGGGGCAGCTTACTTTTGTTTGCCAGGGAAACGGGCCGAGGTTTTTCTCTGGGGGCCTATGGCTTGGAGTGACCGGCTAGGTCCTGAAAAGCTACGATAGGCAGGATGGTGACCAGATCCATGGTGGCACCAGTGCCAAGTTAGGCTGGTTTGATAGTACCAAGTGGCTCCTGCAATCTGCCATCAAAATGTTGGCAGGCGAGTTTTGTTTTCCAGGGAAAAGCGCCGTTGTTTGTGTTTGGGGGCCTGTGGCTGGGAGTGGCCGGCTGGCTCCTTAGAATCCACGATACGCAGGATGGTTCCCAGACCTGAGGTGGCACCAGTGCCAAGTCGGGCTGGTTTGATGGTGAAAAGTGGCTCCTGCAATCTGCAATCCAGAAGCGGGATAACTTACTTTTGTTTGCCAGGGAAACGGGCCAAGGTTTTTGTCTGGGGGCCTATGGCTGGGAGTGACCGGCTGGCTCCTGAAAAGCTACGATAGGCAGGATGGTGACCAGACCCATGGTGGCACCAGTGTCAAGTTGGGCTGGTTTGATAGTACCAAGTGGCTCCGGCAATCTGCCATCAAAATTTGGCCGGCGAGGTTTGTTTTCCAGGGAAAAGCGCCGTTGTTTTTGTTTGGGGGCCTGTGGGTGGGAGTGGCCAGATGGCTAATTAGAATCCACGATACGCAGCATGGTTCCCAGACCTGAGGTGGCACCAGTGCCAAGTCGGGCTGGTTTGATACTATCAAGTGCGTCCTGCAATCTGCCATCCAGAAGCGGGGTAGCTTACTTTTGTTTGCCAGGGAAACGGGCCGAGGTTTGTGTCTGGGGGCCTATGGCTGCGAGTGACCGGCTGGCTCCTGAAAAGCTACGATAGGCAGGATGGTGACCAGACCCATGGTGGCACCAGTGCCAAGTTGGGCTGGTTTGATAGTACCAAGTGGCTCCTGCAATCTGCCATCAAAAAATTGGCAGGCGAGTTTTGTTTTCCAGGGAAAAGCGCCGTTGTTTATGTTTGGGGGCCTGTGGGTGGGAGTGGCCGGCTGGCTCCTTAGAATCCACGATACACAGCATGGTTCCCAGACCAGAGGTGGCACCAGTGCCAAGTCGGGCTAGTTTGATGGTGTAAAGTGGCTCCTGCAATCTGCCATCCAGAAGCGGGGCAGCTTACTTTTGTTTGCCAGGGAAACGGGCCGAGTATTGTTTCTGGGGGCCTATGGCTGCGAGTGACCGGCTGGCTCCTGAAAAGCTACGATAGGCAGGATGGTGACCAGACCCATGGTGGCACCAGTGCCAAGTAGGGCTGGTTTGATAGTACCAAGTGGCTCCTGCAATCTGCCATCAAAAAGTTGGCAGGCGAGTTTTGTTATCCAGGGAAAAGCGCCGTTGTTTGTGTTTGGGGGCCTGTGGCTGGGAGTGGACGGATGGCTCCTTAGAACCACGATACGCAGGATGGTTCCCAGACCAGAGGTGGCACCAGTGCCAAGTCGGGCTGGTTTGATAGTACCAAGTTGTTCCTGCAATCTGCCATCCAGAAGCGGGGCAGCTTACTTTTGTATGCCAGGGAAACGGGCCGAGGTTTTTGTCTGGGGGCCTATAGCTGGGAGTGACCGGCTGGCTCCTGAAAAGCTACGATAGGCAGGATGGTGACCAAACGCATGGTGGCACCAGTGCCAAGTTGGGCTGATTTGATAGTACCAAGTGGCTCCTGCAATCTGCCATCAAAATGTTGGCAGGCGAGTTTTGTTTTCCAGGGAAAAGCGCCGTTGTTTGTGTTTGGGGGCCTGTGGCTGGGAGTGGCCGGCTGGCTGCTTAGAATCCACCATACGCAGGATGGTTCCCAGACCCAAGGTGGCACCAGTGCCAAGTCGGGCTGGTTTGATAGTACCAAGTGGCTCCTGCAATCTGCCATCCAGAAGCGGTGCAGTTGAGTTTTGTTTGCCAGAGAAAAGGGCCGTGGGTTGTGTTTGGGGGCATATGGCTGGGAGTGGCCGGCTGTCTCATTAAAAAGATCGATACGCAGGATGGTTCCCAGACCCAAGGTGGCACCAGTGCCAAGTCGGGCTGTTTTTATAGTACCAAGTGCGTCCTGCAATTTGCCATCCAGAAGAGGGGCAGTGGAGTTTTGTTTGCCAGAGAATAGCGCCGTTGTTTGTGTTTGGGGGCTTGTGGCTGGGAGTGGCCGACTGGCGCCTTAGAATCTGTGTTACGCAGCATGGTTCCCAGACCAGAGGTGGCACCAGTGCCAAGTTGGGGTGGTTTGATAGTACCAAGTGCGTCCTGCAATCTGCCATCCAGAAGCGGGGCAGCTTACTTTTGTTTGCCAGGGAAACGGGCCGAGGTTTGTGTCTCAGGGCCTATGGCTGGGAGTGACCGCCTGGCTCCTGAAAAGCTACGATAGGCAGGATGGTGACCAGACCCATGGTGGCACCAGTGCCAAGTTGGGCTGGTTTGATAGTACCAAGTGGCTCCTGCAATCTGCCATCAAAAATTTGGCAGGCGAGTTTGTTATCCAGGGAAAAGCGCCGTTGTTTGTGTTTGGGGGCCTGTGGCTGGGAGTGGCCGGCTGGCTCCTTAGAATCCACGATACGCAGGATGGTTCCCAGACCAGAGGTGGCACCAGTGCCAAGTCGGGCTAGTTTGATGGTGAAAAGTGGCTCCTGCAATCTGCCATCAAAATTTGGCAGGCGAGGTTTGTTTTCCAGGGAAAAGCGCCGTTGTTTTTGTTTGGGGGCCTGTGGGTGGGAGTGGCCAGATGGCTAATTAGAATCCACGATACGCAGCATGGTTCCCAGACCTGAGGTGGCACCAGTGCCAAGTCGGGCTGGTTTGATACTATCAAGTGCGTCCTGCAATCTGCCATCCAGAAGCGGGGTAGCTTACTTTTGTTTGCCAGGGAAACGGGCCGAGGTTTGTGTCTGGGGGCCTATGGCTGGGAGTGACCGGCTAGGTCCTGAAAAGCTACGATAGGCAGGATGGTGACCAGACCCATGGTGGCACCAGTGCCAAGTTGGGCTGGTTTGATAGTACCAAGTGGCTCCTGCAATCTGCCATCAAAAAATTGGCAGGCGAGTTTTGTTTTCCAGGGAAAAGCGCAGTTGTTTTTGTTTGCGGGCCTGTGGGTGGGAGTGGCCGGCTGGCTCCTTAGAATCCACGATACGCAGGATGGTTCCCAGACCAGAGGTGGCACCAGTGCCAAGTCGGGCTAGTTTGATGGTGCAAAGTGGCTCCTGCAATCTGCCATCCAGAAGCGGGGCAGCTTACTTTTGTTTGCCAGGGAAACGGGCCGAGTATTGTTTCTGGGGGCCTATGGCTGCGAGTGACCGGCTGGCTCCTGAAAAGCTACGATAGGCAGGATGGTGACCAGACCCATGGTGGCACCAGTGCCAAGTTGGGCTGATTTGATAGTACCAAGTGGCTCCTGCAATCTGCCATCAAAAAGTGGGCAGGCGAGTTTTGTTTTCCAGGGAAAAGCGCCGTTGTTTGTGTTTGGGGGCCTGTGGCTGGGAGTGGACGGATGGCTCCTTAGAACCACGATACGCAGGATGGTTCCCAGACCAGAGGTGGCACCAGTGCCAAGTCGGGCTGGTTTGATAATACCAAGTGGTTCCTGCAATCTGCCATCCAGAAGCGGGGCAGCTTACTTTTGTTTGCCAGGGAAACGGGCCGAGGTTTGTGTCTGGGGGCCTATGGCTGGGAGTGACCGCCTGGCTCCTGAAAAGCTACGATAGGCAGGATGGTGACCAGACCCATGGTGACACCAGTGCCAAGTTGGGCTGATTTGATAGTACCAAGTGGCTCCTGCAATCTGCCATCAAAATGTTGGCAGGCGAGTTTTGTTTTCCAGGGAAAAGCGCCGTTGTTTGTGTTTGGGGGCCAGTGGCTGGGAGTGGCCGGCTGGCTCCTTAGAATCCACGATACGCAGGATGGTTCCCAGACCAGAGGTGGCACCAGTGCCAAGTCGGGCTGGTTTGATGGTGAAAAGTGGCTCCTGCAATCTGCCATCCAGAAGCGGGATAGCTTACTTTTGTTTGCCAGGGAAACGGGCCGAGCTTTTTGTCTGGGGGCCTATGGCTGGGAGTGACCGGCTGGCTCCTGAAAAGCTACGATAGGCAGGATGGTGACCAGACCCATGGTGGCACCAGTGCCAAGTTGGGCTGGTTTGATAGTACCAAGTGGCTCCTGCAATCTGCCATCAAAAAGTTGGCAGGCGAGTTTGTTATCCAGGGAAAAGCGCCGTTGTTTGTGTTTGGGGGCCTGTGGCTGGGAGTGGCCGGCTGGCTCCTTAGAATCCACGATACGCAGGATGGTTCCCAGACCAGAGGTGGCACCAGTGCCAAGTCGGGCTGGTTTGATGGTGAAAAGTGGCTCCTGCAATCTGCCATCCAGAAGCGGGATAACTTACTTTTGTTTGCCAGGGAAACGGGCCGAGCTTTTTGTCTGGGGGCCTATGGCTGGGAGTGACCGGCTGGCTCCTGAAAAGCTACGATAGGCAGGATGGTGACCAGACCCATGGTGGCACCAGTGCCAAGTTGGGCTGATTTGATAGTACCAAGTGGCTCCTGCAATCTGCCATCCAGAATCGGGGGTGCTTACTTTTGTTTGCCAGGGAAACGGGCCGAGGTTTGTGTCTGGGGGCCTATGGCTGGGAGTGACCGGCTGGCTCCTGAAAAGCTACGATAGGCAGGATGGTGACCCGACCCATGGTGGCACCAGTGCCAAGTTGGGCTGATTTGATAGTAGCAAGTGGCTCCTGCAATCTGCCATCTAAATGTTGGCAGGCGAGTTTTGTTTTCCAGGGAAAAGCGCCGTTGTTTGTGTTTGGTGGCCTGTGGCTGGGAGTGACCGGCTGGCTCCTAAGAATCCACGATACGCAGGATGGTTCCCAGACCCAAGGTGGCACCAGTGCCAAGTTGGGCTGGTTTGATACTACCAAGTGGTTCCTGCAATCTGCCATCCAGAAGCGGGGCAGCTTACTTTTGTTTGCCAGGGAAACGGGCCGAGGTTTTTCTCTGGGGGCCTATGGCTTGGAGTGACCGGCTAGGTCCTGAAAAGCTACGATAGGCAGGATGGTGACCAGATCCATGGTGGCACCAGTGCCAAGTTAGGCTGGTTTGATAGTACCAAGTGGCTCCTGCAATCTGCCATCAAAATGTTGGCAGGCGAGTTTTGTTTTCCAGGGAAAAGCGCCGTTGTTTGTGTTTGGGGGCCTGTGGCTGGGAGTGGCCGGCTGGCTCCTTAGAATCCACGATACGCAGGATGGTTCCCAGACCTGAGGTGGCACCAGTGCCAAGTCGGGCTGGTTTGATGGTGAAAAGTGGCTCCTGCAATCTGCAATCCAGAAGCGGGATAACTTACTTTTGTTTGCCAGGGAAACGGGCCAAGGTTTTTGTCTGGGGGCCTATGGCTGGGAGTGACCGGCTGGCTCCTGAAAAGCTACGATAGGCAGGATGGTGACCAGACCCATGGTGGCACCAGTGTCAAGTTGGGCTGGTTTGATAGTACCAAGTGGCTCCGGCAATCTGCCATCAAAATTTGGCCGGCGAGGTTTGTTTTCCAGGGAAAAGCGCCGTTGTTTTTGTTTGGGGGCCTGTGGGTGGGAGTGGCCAGATGGCTAATTAGAATCCACGATACGCAGCATGGTTCCCAGACCTGAGGTGGCACCAGTGCCAAGTCGGGCTGGTTTGATACTATCAAGTGCGTCCTGCAATCTGCCATCCAGAAGCGGGGTAGCTTACTTTTGTTTGCCAGGGAAACGGGCCGAGGTTTGTGTCTGGGGGCCTATGGCTGCGAGTGACCGGCTGGCTCCTGAAAAGCTACGATAGGCAGGATGGTGACCAGACCCATGGTGGCACCAGTGCCAAGTTGGGCTGGTTTGATAGTACCAAGTGGCTCCTGCAATCTGCCATCAAAAAATTGGCAGGCGAGTTTTGTTTTCCAGGGAAAAGCGCCGTTGTTTATGTTTGGGGGCCTGTGGGTGGGAGTGGCCGGCTGGCTCCTTAGAATCCACGATACACAGCATGGTTCCCAGACCAGAGGTGGCACCAGTGCCAAGTCGGGCTAGTTTGATGGTGCAAAGTGGCTCCTGCAATCTGCCATCCAGAAGCGGGGCAGCTTACTTTTGTTTGCCAGGGAAACGGGCCGAGTATTGTTTCTGGGGGCCTAGGGCTGCGAGTGACCGGCTGGCTCCTGAAAAGCTACGATAGGCAGGATGGTGACCAGACCCATGGTGGCACCAGTGCCAAGTAGGGCTGGTTTGATAGTACCAAGTGGCTCCTGCAATCTGCCATCAAAAAGTTGGCAGGCGAGTTTTGTTATCCAGGGAAAAGCGCCGTTGTTTGTGTTTGGGGGCCTGTGGCTGGGAGTGGACGGATGGCTCCTTAGAACCACGATACGCAGGATGGTTCCCAGACCAGAGGTGGCACCAGTGCCAAGTCGGGCTGGTTTGATAGTACCAAGTGGTTCCTGCAATCTGCCATCCAGAAGCGGAGCAGCTTACTTTTGTATGCCAGGGAAACGGGCCGAGGTTTTTGTCTGGGGGCCTATAGCTGGGAGTGACCGGCTGGCTCCTGAAAAGCTACGATAGGCAGGATGGTGACCAAACGCATGGTGGCACCAGTGCCAAGTTGGGCTGATTTGATAGTACCAAGTGGCTCCTGCAATCTGCCATCAAAATGTTGGCAGGCGAGTTTTGTTTGCCAGGGAAAAGCGCCGTTGTTTGTGTTTGGGGGCCTGTGGCTGGGAGTGGCCGGCTGGCTGCTTAGAATCCACCATACGCAGGATGGTTCCCAGACCCAAGGTGGCACCAGTGCCAAGTCGGGCTGGTTTGATAGTACCAAGTGGCTCCTGCAATCTGCCATCCAGAAGCGGTGCAGTTGAGTTTTGTTTGCCAGAGAAAAGGGCCGTGGGTTGTGTTTGGGGGCATATGGCTGGGAGTGGCCGGCTGTCTCATTAAAAAGATCGATACGCAGGATGGTTCCCAGACCCAAGGTGGCACCAGTGCCAAGTCGGGCTGTTTTTATAGTACCAAGTGCGTCCTGCAATTTGCCATCCAGAAGAGGGGCAGTGGAGTTTTGTTTGCCAGAGAATAGCGCCGTTGTTTGTGTTTGGGGGCTTGTGGCTGGGAGTGGCCGACTGGCGCCTTAGAATCTGTGTTACGCAGCATGGTTCCCAGACCAGAGGTGGCACCAGTGCCAAGTTGGGCTGGTTTGATAGTACCAAGTGGCTCCTGCAATCTGCCATCCAGAAGCGGGGCAGCTTACTTTTGTTTGCCAGGGAAACGGGCCGAGGTTTGTGTCTGGGGGCCTATGGCTGGGAGTGACCGGCTGGCTCCTGAAAAGCTACGATAGGCAGGATGGTGACCAGACCCATGGTGGCACCAGTGCCAAGTTGGGCTGATTTGATAGTACCAAGTGGCTCCTGCAATCTGCCATGAAAAAGTTGGCAGGCGAGTTTTGTTTTCCAGGGAAAAGCGCCGTTGTTTGTATTTGGGCGCCTGTGGCTGGGAGTGGCCGGCTGGCTCCTTAGAATCCACGATACGCGGCATGGTTCCCAGACCAGAGGTGGCACCAGTGCCAAGTTGGGGTGGTTTGATAGTACCAAGTGCGTCCTGCAATCTGCCATCCAGAAGCGGGGCAGCTTACTTTTGTTTGCCAGGGAAACGGGCCGAGGTTTGTGTCTCAGGGCCTATGGCTGGGAGTGACCGCCTGGCTCCTGAAAAGCTACGATAGGCAGGATGGTGACCAGACCCATGGTGGCACCAGTGCCAAGTTGGACTGGTTTGATAGTACCAAGTGGCTCCTGCAATCTGCCATCAAAAAGTTGGCAGGCGAGTTTGTTATCCAGGGAAAAGCGCCGTTGTTTGTGTTTGGGGGCCTGTGGCTGGGAGTGGCCGGCTGGCTCCTTAGAATCCACGATACGCAGGATGGTTCCCAGACCAGAGGTGGCACCAGTGCCAAGTCGGGCTAGTTTGATGGTGAAAAGTGGCTCCTGCAATCTGCCATCAAAATTTGGCAGGCGAGGTTTGTTTTCCAGGGAAAAGCGCCGTTGTTTTTGTTTGGGGGCCTGTGGGTGGGAGTGGCCAGATGGCTAATTAGAATCCACGATACGCAGCATGGTTCCCAGACCTATGTGGCACCAGTGCCAAGTCGGGCTGGTTTGATACTATCAAGTGCGTCCTGCAATCTGCCATCCAGAAGCGGGGTAGCTTACTTTTGTTTGCCAGGGAAACGGGCCGAGGTTTGTGTCTGGGGGCCTATGGCTGGGAGTGACCGGCTAGGTCCTGAAAAGCTACGATAGGCAGGATGGTGACCAGACCCATGGTGGCACCAGTGCCAAGTTGGGCTGGTTTGATAGTACCAAGTGGCTCCTGCAATCTGCCATCAAAAAATTGGCAGGCGAGTTTTGTTTTCCAGGGAAAAGCGCCGTTGTTTTTGTTTGCGGGCCTGTGGGTGGGAGTGGCCGGCTGGCTCCTTAGAATCCACGATACGCAGGATGGTTCCCAGACCAGAGGTGGCACCAGTGCCAAGTCGGGCTAGTTTGATGGTGCAAAGTGGCTCCTGCAATCTGCCATCCAGAAGCGGGGCAGCTTACTTTTGTTTGCCAGGGAAACGGGCCGAGTATTGTTTCTGGGGGCCTATGGCTGCGAGTGACCGGCTGGCTCCTGAAAAGCTACGATAGGCAGGATGGTGACCAGACCCATGGTGGCACCAGTGCCAAGTTGGGCTGATTTGATAGTACCAAGTGGCTCCTGCAATCTGCCATCAAAAAGTGGGCAGGCGAGTTTTGTTTTCATGGGAAAAGCGCCGTTGTTTGTGTTTGGGGGCCTGTGGCTGGGAGTGGACGGATGGCTCCTTAGAACCACGATACGCAGGATGGTTCCCAGACCAGAGGTGGCACCAGTGCCAAGTCGGGCTGGTTTGATAATACCAAGTGGTTCCTGCAATCTGCCATCCAGAAGCGGGGCAGCTTACTTTTGTTTGCCAGGGAAACGGGCCGAGGTTTGTGTCTGGGGGCCTATGGCTGGGAGTGACCGCCTGGCTCCTGAAAAGCTACGATAGGCAGGATGGTGACCAGACCCATGGTGACACCAGTGCCAAGTTGGGCTGATTTGATAGTACCAAGTGGCTCCTGCAATCTGCCATCAAAATGTTGGCAGGCGAGTTTTGTTTTCCAGGGAAAAGCGCCGTTGTTTGTGTTTGGGGGCCAGTGGCTGGGAGTGGCCGGCTGGCTCCTTAGAATCCACGATACGCAGGATGGTTCCCAGACCAGAGGTGGCACCAGTGCCAAGTCGGGCTGGTTTGATGGTGAAAAGTGGCTCCTGCAATCTGCCATCCAGAAGCGGGATAACTTACTTTTGTTTGCCAGGGAAACGGGCCGAGCTTTTTGTCTGGGGGCCTATGGCTGGGAGTGACCGGCTGGCTCCTGAAAAGCTACGATAGGCAGGATGGTGACCAGACCCATGGTGGCACCAGTGCCAAGTTGGGCTGGTTTGATAGTACCAAGTGGCTCCTGCAATCTGCCATCAAAAAGTTGGCAGGCGAGTTTGTTATCCAGGGAAAAGCGCCGTTGTTTGTGTTTGGGGGCCTGTGGCTGGGAGTGGCCGGCTGGCTCCTTAGAATCCACGATACGCAGGATGGTTCCCAGACCAGAGGTGGCACCAGTGCCAAGTCGGGCTGGTTTGATGGTGAAAAGTGGCTCCTGCAATCTGCCATCCAGAAGCGGGATAACTTACTTTTGTTTGCCAGGGAAACGGGCCGAGCTTTTTGTCTGGGGGCCTATGGCTGGGAGTGACCGGCTGGCTCCTGAAAAGCTACGATAGGCAGGATGGTGACCAGACCCATGGTGGCACCAGTGCCAAGTTGGGCTGATTTGATAGTACCAAGTGGCTCCTGCAATCTGCCATCCAGAATCGGGGGTGCTTACTTTTGTTTGCCAGGGAAACGGGCCGAGGTTTGTGTCTGGGGGCCTATGGCTGGGAGTGACCGGCTGGCTCCTGAAAAGCTACGATCGGCAGGATGGTGACCAGACCCATGGTGGCACCAGTGCCAAGTTGGGCTGATTTGATAGTACCAAGTGGCTCCTGCTATCTGCCATCAAAAAGTTGGCAGGCGAGTTTTGTTTTCCAGGGAAAAGCGACGTTGTTTGTGTCTGGGGGCCTGTGGCTGGAGTGGCCGGCTGGCTCCTTACAATGAACGATACGCAGGATGGTTCCCAGAGCTGAGGTGGCACCAGTGCCAAGTCGGGCTAGTTTGATGGTGCAAAGTGGCTCCTGCAATCTGCCATCCAGAAGCGGGGTAGCTTACTTTTGTTTGCCAGGGAAACGGGCCGAGTTTTGTGTCTGGGGGCATATGGCTGCGAGTGACCGGCTGGCTCCTGAAAAGCTACGATAGGCAGGATGGTGACCAGACCCATGGTGGCACCAGTGCCAAGTTGGGCTGATTTGATAGTAGCAAGTGGCTCCTGCAATCTGCCATCAAAAAGTTGGCAGGCGAGTTTTGTTTTCCAGGGAAAAGCGCCGTTGTTTGTGTCAGGGGGCCTGTGGCTGGAGTGGCCGGCTGGCTCCTTACAATGAACGATACGCAGGATGGTTCCCAGAGCTGAGGTGGCACCAGTGCCACGTCGGGGTAGTTTGATGGTGCAAAGTGGCTCCTGCAATCTGCCATCCAGAAGCGGGGTAGCTTACTTTTGTTTGCCAGGGAAACGGGCCGAAATATTTGTCTAGGGGCCTCTGGCTGGGGGTGGCTGGCTGGCTCCTGAAAAGCTACGATCGGCGGGATGGTGACCAGACCCATGGTGACACCAGTGGCAAGTTGGGCTGGTTTGATAGTACCAAGTGGCTCCTGCAATCTGCCATCAAAAAGTTGTCAGGCGAGTTTTGTTTTCCAGGGAAAAGCGCCGTTGTTTGTATTTGGGGGCCTGTGGCTGGGAGTGGCCGGCTGGCTCCTTTGAACCCACGATACGCAGGATGGTTCCCAGACCCAAGGTGGCACCAGTGCCAAGTCGGGCTGGTTTGATACTACCAAGTGCGTCCTGCAATCTGCCATCCAGAAGCGGGGCAGCTTAATTTTGTTTGCCAGGGAAACGGGCCGTGGGTTTTTTTTGGGGGCCTATGGCTGAGAGTGGCCGGCTGGCTCCTGAAAATCCACGGTAGGCAGCATGCTTCCCAGATGCAAGGTGACACCAGTGCCAAGTCGGGCTGGTTTGATGGTGCAAAGTGGCTCCTGCAATCTGCCATCCAGAAGCGGGGCAGCTGATTTTTGTTTGCCAGAGAAAAATTCCGTGGATTGTTTTTGGGGGCATATTGCTGGGAGTGGCCGGCTGGCTCCTTAAAATGCTCGATACGCATGATGGTTCCCAGGTCCAAGGTGTCACCACTACCAAGTCGGCCTGCGGTTTTAGTATCAAGTTCATCCTGCAATTTGCCATCCAGAAGAGGGGCAGTTGAGTTTTGTTTGCCAGGGAAACGGGCCGAGGTTTCTGTTTGGGGACATATGGCTGAGAGTGGCCGGCTGGCCCCTGAATATCCACGATACACAGCATGGTTCCCAGATCCAAGGTGGCACCAGTGCCAAGTTGGGCTGGTTTGATAGTCCCAAGTGTCTCCTGCAATCTGCCATCCAGAAGCGGGGCAGCTTACTTTTTTTTGCCAGAGAAATAGGCCTAGGATTTTGTCTGGGGGCCTGTGGCTAGGAGTGGCCGGCTGGCTCCTAAGAATCCACGATACGCAGGATGTTTCCCAGACCCAAGGTGGCACCAGTGCCAAGTCGGGCTGGTTTGATAGTACCAAGTGGCTCCTGCAAACTCCATCAAAAAGTTGGCAGGCGTGTTTTGTTTTCCGGGGAACAGCGCCGTTGATTTTGTTTGGGGGCCTGTGGCTGGGAGTGGCCGGCTGGCTCCTTAGAATCCACGATACGCAGGATGGTTCCCAGACCCAAGGTGGCACCAGTGCCAAGTCGGGCTGGTTTGATTACACCAAGTGGCTCCTGCAATCTGCCATCCAGAAGTGAGGCAGCTAAGTTTTGTTTGCCAGAAAAAAGGGCCGTGGTTTTTGTTGGGGGCCTGTGGCTGGGAGTGGCCGGCTGGCTCCTTAGAATCCACCATACGCAGGATGGTTCCCAGACCCAAGGTGGCACCAGTGCCAAGTCGGGCTGGTTTGATAGTACCAAGTGGCTCCTGCAATCTGCCATCCAGAAGCGGTGCAGTTGAGTTTTGTTTGCCATAGAAAAGGGCCGTGGGTTGTGTTTGGGGGCATATGGCTGGGAGTGGCCGGCTGTCTCATTAAAAAGATCGATACGCAGGATGGTTCCCAGACCCAAGGTGGCACCAGTGCCAAGTCGGGCTGTTTTTATAGTACCAAGTGCGTCCTGCAATTTGCCATCCAGAAGAGGGGCAGTGGAGTTTTGTTTGCCAGAGAATAGCGCCGTTGTTTGTGTTTGGGGGCTTGTGGCTGGGAGTGGCCGACTGGCGCCTTAGAATCTGTGTTACGCAGCATGGTTCCCAGACCAGAGGTGGCACCAGTGCCAAGTTGGGCTGGTTTGATAGTACCAAGTGGCTCCTGCAATCTGCCATCCAGAAGCGGGGCAGCTTACTTTTGTTTGCCAGGGAAACGGGCCGAGGTTTGTGACTGGGGACCTATGGCTGCGAGTGACCGGCTGGCTCCTGAAAAGCTACGATAGGCAGGATGGTGACCAGACCCATGGTGGCACCAGTGCCAAGTTGGGCTGGTTTGATAGTACCAAGTGGCTCCTGCAATCTGCCATCAAAAAGTTGTCAGGCGAGTTTTGTTTTCCAGGGAAAAGCGCCGTTGTTTGTATTTGGGGGCCTGTGGCTGGGAGTGGCCGGCTGGCTCCTTTGAACCCACAATACGCAGGATGGTTCCCAGACCCAAGGTGGCACCAGTGCCAAGTCGGGCTGGTTTGATACTACCAAGTGCGTCCTGCAATCTGCCATCCAGAAGCGGGGCAGCTTAATTTTGTTTGCCAGGGAAACGGGCCGTGGGTTTTGTTTGGGGGCCTATGGCTGAGAGTGGCCGGCTGGCTCCTGAAAATCCACGCTAGGCAGCATGGTTCCCAGATGCAAGGTGGCACCAGTGCCAAGTCGGGCTGGTTTGATGGTGCAAAGTGGCTCCTGCAATCTGCCATCCAGAAGCGGGGCAGCTGATTTTTGTTTGCCAGAGAAAAATTCCGTGGATTGTTTTTGGGGGCATATTGCTGGGAGTGGCCGGCTGGCTCCTTAAAATGCTCGATACGCATGATGGTTCCCAGGTCCAAGGTGTCACCACTACCAAGTCGGCCTGCGGTTTTAGTATCAAGTTCATCCTGCAATTTGCCATCCAGAAGAGGGGCAGTTGAGTTTTGTTTGCCAGAGAAACGGGCCGAGGTTTCTGTTTGGGGACATATGGCTGAGAGTGGCCGGCTGGCCCCTGAATATCCACGATACACAGCATGGTTCCCAGATCCAAGGTGGCACCAGTGCCAAGTTGGGCTGGTTTGATAGTACCAAGTGTCTCCTGCAATCTGCCATCCAGAAGCGGGGCAGCTTACTTTTGTTTGCCAGAGAAATAGGCCTAGGTTTTTGTCTGGGGGCCTGTGGCTAGGAGTGGCCGGCTGGCTCCTAAGAATCCACGATACGCAGGATGTTTCCCAGACCCAAGGTGGCACCAGTGCCAAGTCGGGCTGGTTTGATAGTACCAAGTGGCTCCTGCAAACTCCATCAAAAAGTTGGCAGGCGTGTTTTGTTTTCCAGGGAACAGCGCCGTTGATTTTGTTTGGGGGCCTGTGGCTGGGAGTGGCCGGCTGGCTCCTTAGAATCCACGATACGCAGGATGGTTCCCAGACCCAAGGTGGCACCAGTGCCAAGTCGGGCTGGTTTGATTACACCAAGTGGCTCCTGCAATCTGCCATCCAGAAGTGAGGCAGCTAAGTTTTGTTTGCCAGAAAAAAGGGCCGTGGTTTTTGTTGGGGGCCTGTGGCTGGGAGTGGCCGGCTGGCTCCTTAGAATCCACCATACGCAGGATGGTTCCCAGACCCAAGGTGGCACCAGTGCCAAGTCGGGCTGGTTTGATAGTCCCAAGTGGCTCCTGCAAACTGCCATCCAGAAGCGGGGCAGCTGAGTTTTGTTTGCCAGGGAAATGGGCTGTTGTTTGTGTTTGGGGGCCTGTGGCTGGGAGTGTTCGGCTGGTTCCTGAATATGTACGATACGCAGGATTGTTCCCAGACCCAAGGTGGCACCAGTGCCAAGTCGGGCTGGTTTGATGGTGCAAAGTGGCTCCTGCAATCTGCCATCCAGACGCGGGGCAGCGGATTTTTGTTTCCATGAGAAATGGTCCGTGGTTTGTTTTTGGGGGTATATGGCTGGGCCTGGCCGGCTGGCTCCTTAAAAAGCTCGATATGCAGGATGGTTCCCTGACACAAGGTGGCACCAGTGCCACGTCGGGCGGTTTTCGTAGTACAAAGTGCGTCCTAAAATTTGCCATCCAGAAGAGGGGCAGTTGAGTTTTGTTTGCCAGAGAAAAGGTCCGTGGTTTGTTTTTGGGGGCATATGGCTGAGAGTGGCTGGCTGGCCCCTGAAAATCCACGATACACAGGATGGTTCCCAGATCCAAGGTGGCACCTGTGCCAAGTCGGGCTGATTTGATAGTACTAAGTAGCTCCTGCAATCTGCCATCCAGAAGCGGGACAGCTTACTTTTGTTTGCCAGGGAAACGGGCCGAGGTTTGTGTTTGGGGGCCTATGGCTGAGAGTGACCGGCTGGCTCCTGAAAAGCTACAATAGGCAGGATGGTGACCAGACCCATGGTGGCACCAGTGCCAAGTTGGGCTGGTTTGATAGTACCAAGTGGTTCCTGCAATCTGCCATCCAGAAGCAGGGCAGCTGAGTTTTGTTTGCCAGAGAAAAGGGCCTTGGTTTGTGTTTGGGGGCATATGGCTGGGTGTGGCCAGCTGGCTCCTTAAAATGCACGATATGCAACATGGCTCCCAGACCCAAGGTGGCACCAGTGCCAAGTTGGGCTGGTTTGATAGTACCAAGTGGCTCCTGCAATCTTCCATGATCACGTGGAGAAATACTTTCTGGTTTCAGCCTCATGCTCTTTCTTCTCTCCCTCAACTTCTCTATCACCTCTCATCTGGTTCACATGCGCTGTCTTCAAGGTCCACAGGCTACTTTTCACAGAATCTTCTGGCCTGATGAAGTAAGAATGATGAATAGAACAGAGCTGGGATCTATTTTCCAGTTTGGATAAAATGCATTCTGCACACAAATCCAAGGAGAACGTGCTGCCCCAATGCCCAGAAAATCTTTCACTCCTGCTAGTGTTCTACGTCAACCGCAACTTAGTCTGAAAGAAAAGCTTTTTCTCTGAGAGCATCTGAGAGGTTTGCATGAAGCACTGATATCTGACATATGCAATTTTGAATAGGAGAGGAAAAAGAAAATGGCAAGGAGTTTTTAATTTTAGTGGTTTCAATTTTAATTTCCGTGCACTTTTTCAAAACTTGTCAGCTCAAATGCCCATCAACATCTTTTAGTCATCTGTAAGTCAGTATTCATATAAAATGTGCTTCAAATCCAAAGAATTTCAAATTTGCACTCCAAGCTTCTATGCCTAGATTTATGATTTCCTACACATATTAGATGAAAGGAAGGCCTTTTTTACTGTGGGAGTGCTGGAACACTGGAACAGGTTGCCCAGAGAAGTTGTGGGTGTCCCATCCCTGAAAGTATTCAAGGTCACCTTGGACGGGGCTTGGAGCAGCAACAAAGGAGAAGCTTGATGGTAGAGAAACAAAGTCGGACTATAGAAGAAACTCGGATTGAAGTATAGGATCAAGTTTTCTCTCAGCTCTTGGGGTAAATTCAAAGTTGTACAAAATGACATTTATCTGTGCTATTCACTACTGTAACAGAAAGTTTCATGAAAACTGTACAGAAGATAGTAAATTTTAAAAGAGATAAGAATTACAGCATAAAATCCATGGGATAGGTTACAACATGAGACACTCTCTAAGAGAAAATCTCTTTGTTTCAGCACTTCATCGGGGTAAGATTTCATGAAGTGCCAAAGAAGGCGGCAAAATATCATTCGGGACATTATTTACTGGAATTCAGCCTGGCCATTAGTAGGAACTGCCTTTGAACATATCATGTAGATATACCACACACGCTTTCCCTTCACTGAAAAATTACTGTTTACAACAAATAAGCAATTGACGATCAAAATTGATTGAAAGCATCTTAAACATGTCAAGTATTTCATTGTAGATGATCTGTGATCCAAATGCTTCTTCCACCTTCGAGAGGGACAGAAGAATTCTTCCATATCATGATGGTTTAAAATTGTATCAACCAATGTTTTCTGCTGAAAAGATATCATCTATTTTTTTCTATTTTTGGAAGAAAATATTCCTAGACATACAACAGGTGAGAACTAAGTAATTTTAAAGAAACAAATGAAATGAAAATATTCTGTAAATAGAATGAAATGAAAAGCTGTGTTTTAAATAGGAGCTAAATATTAAACAGAATTTTTGTACCAGGCATTTGAATTACTGCACCAGCTCTTTTGCCCATCAAGAGAGGCATTTAGCATTTCAGTCTTTTCCAAGGTGTTCATGATCTGCTATGCTGATCTCTGTGTGTGCCTAGGTGTGTGTGGAGGGGGGGGCATATGAAGGGGAGTGTGTATGTTTGCTTTACAATTGTTGTGGCAGATTCATGCCTCAGCTCCACATTTTGTTTTAAAAAGGTCACACCGAGTGGATATGAAGTTTACTATCAACAAGAGATCGATTCCCAAATCATCCATTTGACTCTCCCTTATAAATCATGTGCTTTGTTGCATATTTTATCAAATATACTTTCAAGCCAGATGGAGGAAGGAGGATGTGGGAATCCCTCCACCATCTTGCAACTTTTATGTAAGTAGGTTTTCAAGAAAATCATCATTTCTCTTTTAAATATGTCTGGAACAGGCATGATGGTAGTGTCAACCTGTTGGAGTTTTTGTTGCTGGAAGAAGTTGTACAAAAGGATTGGTTTTTACATTGACCAGTTACTGAATCAAGCGCAGGAATACATTGGAAATTTAGCTGGGGGTTCCTTTTCCCAGCAGACTACTTCTAGAACGAGCTTGTACACTGAAGCTGACTCTTTTGCTCTCTTTTTGTTTCTTTCCTATTTTCTTGGCTTCTTTGCCACTATCTAGACAATTTTGGAACTTTGTTCCCAACTAAAATGGTTTCAATAGTCTGATTGTGATCATACATTTTTACAAGGAATTTTTAAAATCTTTCCTCGAGTCCAGAAAGTCAAGGACTTAGATCTTTTTCTTCCCTTATCAATATTGCCATGAAATTGATAAATAAAGACCAACTCTTTATTTTTGTTTTTAACCCACGTAGATAATTCCCATCCATTAATCCATTTTGTGGACCAATAGCTGCCATTCTGATGGAAGCTGTCACTTCTTAACAATAGGCATTCTGTGACTATGTTGACTGCACTTTGGGTGAAGATCCTAACTGGTCTTAGATATACATAGGGAGAAATTTGCTCAGCCAGTGTCAGTCTTAAGCATGCGTATCAGAAGATCTTTCTAGAGCTGGGAATTTTCCCATGAAAGGGATTCAGTTAGGGAAGAGACACTTGTGCCAGAGTTTTACATTCTTCTTGAACACTGCTTAAGGAACTTAGATGCCATGTCCATTTGGATCTCTGTCTGCACAGAACTTTGTCATGCCAGCGCTTTGAAATGCATCTTGAAGAGAATTCACTAGCACAGAATGAAAGAGAGTGGAAGGGGTTGGTGGGGCTAACCAGGCCCAACCCCCCTGCCTAAACCAGGATACCTAGAGCCTCTTGCCCAGGATTCTATCTGGGTGTACTTTTAATGTCTTCAAAGATCCAGGCTCCACAATCTTTCTGGGCAGTCTGTGCCGTGGTTCAGTCACCCTGACAGTAAAGAAACATTTACTGATGTTCAAAGGCAATCTCCTGTATTTCAGTGTGTGCCCACTGCCTCTTGTCTTTTCCCTCAGCATCACTGAAAAGACACTGATTCCCTCCCCTTTGCACTATTGCTTCCATATGTATGTGTGATGCCATGTAGAGGTATGTCAAAAACCTCCCTGAAGCCCAGGCAGATAATATTCCCTTCATCTACCAGTCAAGTTGATTCATCAGAGGAGTTTAAAGTGATGTTCAGCATGAAATTCCCCTGAAAAATCATGCTAACTACATTATTTGGTCATCTGTCATGTGCCTGGCAAGGATTTCCAGGAAGAGCTGCTTCATCAACTTCCTGGGGATAAAAAAGAGGCTGGCTGGTTTGTACTATGGCGAGTCCTCTTAATTGCCTTTTTTGAAGATGGGTGTCATTTGCTAACATCCACTCTTTAGCTCCTCTTCTCATCTACACCTCGGCAAAAAGCTTTTCCACTATGTCTGGCTAGGAAAAACTGTGCCAGCACAGAAAACATCTCCCATCGTGTTCTAGAAGTTGCACGGATGTCTGCCAAGTGTTTGGCAGGAAGAAAAGAAAAGTTGTCCAAAACAGCTTCCAATCGAATGTTCCTGTGATTGGAAAAGTCAGGAGAGTGCAAAGGTACTGTTTTCTATCAGTTGGCAAGGTGCGCACACAATCCCAGTGTTGTACAGCTTGCTTCTTCACCTTCCCGAAGCTGCCGCTCTCGCCGGCTGCCGGAGCCCAAGAAGCGGCTTCTTCGCGCAAAGACGATTGTGCCGCTCACAGTGCTCTCCTTAGCGCGGCTTCTGCCGAAAGACGCCCGGCAGCGGCTCTTACCTCCGGAGAGCATCCTACCTTCGTCTTTAGCTCCTCTTCTCATCTACACCTCGGCAAAAAGCTTTTCCACTATGTCTGGCTAGGAAAAACTGTGCCAGCACAGAAAACATCTCCCATCGTGTTCTAGAAGTTGCACGGATGTCTGCCAAGTGTTTGGCAGGAAGAAAAGAAAAGTTGTCCAAAACAGCTTCCAATCGAATGTTCCTGTGATTGGAAAAGTCAGGAGAGTGCAAAGGTACTGTTTTCTATCAGTTGGCAAGGTGCGCACACAATCCCAGTGTTGTACAGCTTGCTTCTTCACCTTCCCGAAGCTGCCGCTCTCGCCGGCTGCCGGAGCCCAAGAAGCGGCTTCTTCGCGCAAAGACGATTGTGCCGCTCACAGTGCTCTCCTTAGCGCGGCTTCTGCTGAAAGACGCCCGGCAGCGGCTCTTACCTCCGGAGAGCATCCTACCTTCGTCTTTCGCGTCTTTTGTAGTCTACATCTTAGCAAAAAGCTTTTCCACTATGTCTGGCTAGGAAAAACTGTGCCAGCACAGAAAACATCTCCCATCGTGTTCTAGAAGTTGCACGGATGTCTGCCAAGTGTTTGGCAGGAAGAAAAGAAAAGTTGTCCAAAACAGCTTCCAATCGAATGTTCCTGTGATTGGAAAAGTCAGGAGAGTGCAAAGGTACTGTTTTCTATCAGTTGGCAAGGTGCGCACACAATCCCAGTGTTGTACAGCTTGCTTCTTCACCTTCCCGAAGCTGCCGCTCTCGCCGGCTCCCGGAACCGAAGAAGCGGCTTCTTCGCGCAAAGACGATTGTGCCGCTCACAGTGCTCTCCTTAGCGCGGCTTCTGCCGAAAGACGCCCGGCAGCGGCTCTTACCTCCGGAGAGCATCCTACCTTCGTCTTTCGCGTCTTTTGTAGTCTACATCTTAGCAAAACGCTTTTCCACTATGTCTGGCTAGGAAAAACTGTGCCAGCACAGAAAACATCTCCCATCGTGTTCTAGAAGTTGCACGGATGTCTGCCAAGTGTTTGGCAGGAAGAAAAGAAAAGTTGTCCAAAACAGCTTCCAATCGAATGTTCCTGTGATTGGAAAAGTCAGGAGAGTGCAAAGGTACTGTTTTCTATCAGTTGGCAAGGTGCGCACACAATCCCAGTGTTGTACAGCTTGCTTCTTCACCTTCCCGAAGCTGCCGCTCTCGCCGGCTGCCGGAGCCCAAGAAGCGGCTTCTTCGCGCAAAGACGATTGTGCCGCTCACAGTGCTCTCCTTAGCGCGGCTCCTGCCGAAAGACGCCCGGCAGCGGCTCTTACCTCCGGAGAGCATCCTACCTTCGTCTTTCGCGTCTTTTGTAGTCTACATCTTAGCAAAACGCTTTTCCACTAGGTCTGGCTAGGAAAAACTGTGCCAGCACAGAAAACATCTCCCATCGTGTTCTAGAAGTTGCACGGATGTCTGCCAAGTGTTTGGCAGGAAGAAAAGAAAAGTTGTCCAAAACAGCTTCCAATCGAATGTTCCTGTGATTGGAAAAGTCAGGAGAGTGCAAAGGTACTGTTTTCTATCAGTTGGCAAGGTGCGCACACAATCCCAGTGTTGTACAGCTTGCTTCTTCACCTTCCCGAAGCTGCCGCTCTCGCCGGCTGCCGGAGCCCAAGAAGCGGCTTCTTCGCGCAAAGACGATTGTGCCGCTCACAGTGCTCTCCTTAGCGCGGCTTCTGCCGAAAGACGCCCGGCAGCGGCTCTTACCTCCGGAGAGCATCCTACCTTCGTCTTTCGCGTCTTTTGTAGTCTACATCTTAGCAAAACGCTTTTCCACTATGTCTGGCTAGGAAAAACTGTGCCAGCACAGAAAACATCTCCCATCGTGTTCTAGAAGTTGCACGGATGTCTGCCAAGTGTTTGGCAGGAAGAAAAGAAAAGTTGTCCAAAACAGCTTCCAATCGAATGTTCCTGTGATTGGAAAAGTCAGGAGAGTGCAAAGGTACTGTTTTCTATCAGTTGGCAAGGTGCGCACACAATCCCAGTGTTGTACAGCTTGCTTCTTCACCTTCCCGAAGCTGCCGCTCTCGCCGGCTGCCGGAGCCCAAGAAGCGGCTTCTTCGCGCAAAGACGATTGTGCCGCTCACAGTGCTCCCCTTAGCGCGGCTTCTGCCGAAAGACGCCCGGCAGCGGCTCTTACCTCCTGAGAGTGGCAGCTTCGGGAAGGTGAAGAAGCAAGCTGTACAACACTGGGATTGTGTGCGCACCTTGCCAACTGATAGAAAACAGTACCTTTGCACTCTCCTGACTTTTCCAATCACAGGAACATTCGATTGGAAGCTGTTTTGGACAACTTTTCTTTTCTTCCTGCCAAACACTTGGCAGACATCCGTGCAACTTCTAGAACACGATGGGAGATGTTTTCTGTGCTGGCACAGTTTTTCCTAGCCAGACATAGTGGAAAAGCGTTTTGCTAAGATGTAGACTACAAAAGACGCGAAAGACGAAGGTAGGATGCTCTCCGGAGGTAAGAGCCGCTGCCGGGCGTCTTTCGGCAGAAGCCGCGCTAAGGAGAGCCCTGTGAGCGGCACAATCGTCTTTGCGCGAAGAAGCCGCTTCTTGGGCTCCGGCAGCCGGCGAGAGCGGCAGCTTCGGGAAGGTGAAGAAGCAAGCTGTACAACACTGGGATTGTGTGCGCACCTTGCCAACTGATAGAAAACAGTACCTTTGCACTCTCCTGACTTTTCCAATCACAGGAACATTCGATTGGAAGCTGTTTTGGACAACTTTTCTTTTCTTCCTGCCAAACACTTGGCAGACATCCGTGCAACTTCTAGAACACGATGGGAGATGTTTTCTGTGCTGGCACAGTTTTTCCTAGCCAGACATAGTGGAAAAGCTTTTTGCCGAGGTGTAGACTACATAAGACGCGAAAGACGAAGGTAGGATGCTCTCCGGAGGTAAGAGCCGCTGCCGGGCGTCTTTCGGCAGAAGCCGCGCTAAGGAGAGCACTGTGAGCGGCACAATCGTCTTTGCGCGAAGAAGCCGCTTCTTGGGCTCCGGCAGCCGGCGAGAGCGGCAGCTTCGGGAAGGTGAAGAAGCAAGCTGTACAACACTGGGATTGTGTGCGCACCTTGCCAACTGATAGAAAACAGTACCTTTGCACTCTCCTGACTTTTCCAATCACAGGAACATTCGATTGGAAGCTGTTTTGGACAACTTTTCTTTTCTTCCTGCCAAACACTTGGCAGACATCCGTGCAACTTCTAGAACACGATGGGAGATGTTTTCTGTGCTGGCACAGTTTTTCCTAGCCAGACATAGTGGAAAAGCGTTTTGCTAAGATGTAGACTACAAAAGACGCGAAAGACGAAGGTAGGATGCTCTCCGGAGGTAAGAGCCGCTGCCGGGCGTCTTTCGGCAGAAGCCGCGCTAAGGAGAGCACTGTGAGCGGCACAATCGTCTTTGCGCGAAGAAGCCGCTTCTTGGGCTCCGGCAGCCGGCGAGAGCGGCAGCTTCGGGAAGGTGAAGAAGCAAGCTGTACAACACTGGGATTGTGTGCGCACCTTGCCAACTGATAGAAAACAGTACCTTTGCACTCTCCTGACTTTTCCAATCACAGGAACATTCGATTGGAAGCTGTTTTGGACAACTTTTCTTTTCTTCCTGCCAAACACTTGGCAGACATCCGTGCAACTTCTAGAACACGATGGGAGATGTTTTCTGTGCTGGCACAGTTTTTCCTAGCCAGACATAGTGGAAAAGCGTTTTGCTAAGATGTAGACTACAAAAGACGCGAAAGACGAAGGTAGGATGCTCTCCGGAGGTAAGAGCCGCTGCCGGGCGTCTTTCGGCAGAAGCCGCGCTAAGGAGAGCACTGTGAGCGGCACAATCGTCTTTGCGCGAAGAAGCCGCTTCTTGGGCTCCGGCAGCCGGCGAGAGCGGCAGCTTCGGGAAGGTGAAGAAGCAAGCTGTACAACACTGGGATTGTGTGCGCACCTTGCCAACTGATAGAAAACAGTACCTTTGCACTCTCCTGACTTTTCCAATCACAGGAACATTCGATTGGAAGCTGTTTTGGACAACTTTTCTTTTCTTCCTGCCAAACACTTGGCAGACATCCGTGCAACTTCTAGAACACGATGGGAGATGTTTTCTGTGCTGGCACAGTTTTTCCTAGCCAGACATAGTGGAAAAGCGTTTTGCCGAGGTGTAGACTACAAAAGACGCGAAAGACGAAGGTAGGATGCTCTCCGGAGGTAAGAGCCGCTGCCGGGCGTCTTTCGGCAGAAGCCGCGCTAAGGAGAGCCCTGTGAGCGGCACAATCGTCTTTGCGCGAAGAAGCCGCTTCTTGGGCTCCGGCAGCCGGCGAGAGCGGCAGCTTCGGGAAGGTGAAGAAGCAAGCTGTACAACACTGGGATTGTGTGCGCACCTTGCCAACTGATAGAAAACAGTACCTTTGCACTCTCCTGACTTTTCCAATCACAGGAACATTCGATTGGAAGCTGTTTTGGACAACTTTTCTTTTCTTCCTGCCAAACACTTGGCAGACATCCGTGCAACTTCTAGAACACGATGGGAGATGTTTTCTGTGCTGGCACAGTTTTTCCTAGCCAGACATAGTGGAAAAGCTTTTTGCCGAGGTGTAGACTACATAAGACGCGAAAGACGAAGGTAGGATGCTCTCCGGAGGTAAGAGCCGCTGCCGGGCGTCTTTCGGCAGAAGCCGCGCTAAGGAGAGCACTGTGAGCGGCACAATCGTCTTTGCGCGAAGAAGCCGCTTCTTGGGCTCCGGCAGCCGGCGAGAGCGGCAGCTTCGGGAAGGTGAAGAAGCAAGCTGTACAACACTGGGATTGTGTGCGCACCTTGCCAACTGATAGAAAACAGTACCTTTGCACTCTCCTGACTTTTCCAATCACAGGAACATTCGATTGGAAGCTGTTTTGGACAACTTTTCTTTTCTTCCTGCCAAACACTTGGCAGACATCCGTGCAACTTCTAGAACACGATGGGAGATGTTTTCTGTGCTGGCACAGTTTTTCCTAGCCAGACATAGTGGAAAAGCGTTTTGCTAAGATGTAGACTACAAAAGACGCGAAAGACGAAGGTAGGATGCTCTCCGGAGGTAAGAGCCGCTGCCGGGCGTCTTTCGGCAGAAGCCGCGCTAAGGAGAGCACTGTGAGCGGCACAATCGTCTTTGCGCGAAGAAGCCGCTTCTTGGGCTCCGGCAGCCGGCGAGAGCGGCAGCTTCGGGAAGGTGAAGAAGCAAGCTGTACAACACTGGGATTGTGTGCGCACCTTGCCAACTGATAGAAAACAGTACCTTTGCACTCTCCTGACTTTTCCAATCACAGGAACATTCGATTGGAAGCTGTTTTGGACAACTTTTCTTTTCTTCCTGCCAAACACTTGGCAGACATCCGTGCAACTTCTAGAACACGATGGGAGATGTTTTCTGTGCTGGCACAGTTTTTCCTAGCCAGACATAGTGGAAAAGCGTTTTGCTAAGATGTAGACTACAAAAGACGCGAAAGACGAAGGTAGGATGCTCTCCGGAGGTAAGAGCCGCTGCCGGGCGTCTTTCGGCAGAAGCCGCGCTAAGGAGAGCACTGTGAGCGGCACAATCGTCTTTGCGCGAAGAAGCCGCTTCTTGGGCTCCGGCAGCCGGCGAGAGCGGCAGCTTCGGGAAGGTGAAGAAGCAAGCTGTACAACACTGGGATTGTGTGCGCACCTTGCCAACTGATAGAAAACAGTACCTTTGCACTCTCCTGACTTTTCCAATCACAGGAACATTCGATTGGAAGCTGTTTTGGACAACTTTTCTTTTCTTCCTGCCAAACACTTGGCAGACATCCGTGCAACTTCTAGAACACGATGGGAGATGTTTTCTGTGCTGGCACAGTTTTTCCTAGCCAGACATAGTGGAAAAGCTTTTTGCCGAGGTGTAGATGAGAAGAGGAGCTAAAGACGAAGGTAGGATGCTCTCCGGAGGTAAGAGCCGCTGCCGGGCGTCTTTCGGCAGAAGCCGCGCTAAGGAGAGCACTGTGAGCGGCACAATCGTCTTTGCGCGAAGAAGCCGCTTCTTGGGCTCCGGCAGCCGGCGAGAGCGGCAGCTTCGGGAAGGTGAAGAAGCAAGCTGTACAACACTGGGATTGTGTGCGCACCTTGCCAACTGATAGAAAACAGTACCTTTGCACTCTCCTGACTTTTCCAATCACAGGAACATTCGATTGGAAGCTGTTTTGGACAACTTTTCTTTTCTTCCTGCCAAACACTTGGCAGACATCCGTGCAACTTCTAGAACACGATGGGAGATGTTTTCTGTGCTGGCACAGTTTTTCCTAGCCAGACATAGTGGAAAAGCTTTTTGCCGAGGTGTAGATGAGAAGAGGAGCTAAAGAGTGGATGTTAGCAAATGACACCCATCTTCAAAAAAGGCAATTAAGAGGACTCGCCATAGTACAAACCAGCCAGCCTCTTTTTTATCCCCAGGAAGTTGATGAAGCAGCTCTTCCTGGAAATCCTTGCCAGGCACATGACAGATGACCAAATAATGTAGTTAGCATGATTTTTCAGGGGAATTTCATGCTGAACATCACTTTAAACTCCTCTGATGAATCAACTTGACTGGTAGATGAAGGGAATATTATCTGCCTGGGCTTCAGGGAGGTTTTTGACATACCTCTACATGGCATCACACATACATATGGAAGCAATAGTGCAAAGGGGAGGGAATCAGTGTCTTTTCAGTGATGCTGAGGGAAAAGACAAGAGGCAGTGGGCACACACTGAAATACAGGAGATTGCCTTTGAACATCAGTAAATGTTTCTTTACTGTCAGGGTGACTGAACCACGGCACAGACTGCCCAGAAAGATTGTGGAGCCTGGATCTTTGAAGACATTAAAAGTACACCCAGATAGAATCCTGGGCAAGAGGCTCTAGGTATCCTGGTTTAGGCAGGGGGGTTGGGCCTGGTTAGCCCCACCAACCCCTTCCACTCTCTTTCATTCTGTGCTAGTGAATTCTCTTCAAGATGCATTTCAAAGCGCTGGCATGACAAAGTTCTGTGCAGACAGAGATCCAAATGGACATGGCATCTAAGTTCCTTAAGCAGTGTTCAAGAAGAATGTAAAACTCTGGCACAAGTGTCTCTTCCCTAACTGAATCCCTTTCATGGGAAAATTCCCAGCTCTAGAAAGATCTTCTGATACGCATGCTTAAGACTGACACTGGCTGAGCAAATTTCTCCCTATGTATATCTAAGACCAGTTAGGATCTTCACCCAAAGTGCAGTCAACATAGTCACAGAATGCCTATTGTTAAGAAGTGACAGCTTCCATCAGAATGGCAGCTATTGGTCCACAAAATGGATTAATGGATGGGAATTATCTACGTGGGTTAAAAACAAAAATAAAGAGTTGGTCTTTATTTATCAATTTCATGGCAATATTGATAAGGGAAGAAAAAGATCTAAGTCCTTGACTTTCTGGACTCGAGGAAAGATTTTAAAAATTCCTTGTAAAAATGTATGATCACAATCAGACTATTGAAACCATTTTAGTTGGGAACAAAGTTCCAAAATTGTCTAGATAGTGGCAAAGAAGCCAAGAAAATAGGAAAGAAACAAAAAGAGAGCAAAAGAGTCAGCTTCAGTGTACAAGCTCGTTCTAGAAGTAGTCTGCTGGGAAAAGGAACCCCCAGCTAAATTTCCAATGTATTCCTGCGCTTGATTCAGTAACTGGTCAATGTAAAAACCAATCCTTTTGTACAACTTCTTCCAGCAACAAAAACTCCAACAGGTTGACACTACCATCATGCCTGTTCCAGACATATTTAAAAGAGAAATGATGATTTTCTTGAAAACCTACTTACATAAAAGTTGCAAGATGGTGGAGGGATTCCCACATCCTCCTTCCTCCATCTGGCTTGAAAGTATATTTGATAAAATATGCAACAAAGCACATGATTTATAAGGGAGAGTCAAATGGATGATTTGGGAATCGATCTCTTGTTGATAGTAAACTTCATATCCACTCGGTGTGACCTTTTTAAAACAAAATGTGGAGCTGAGGCATGAATCTGCCACAACAATTGTAAAGCAAACATACACACTCCCCTTCATATGCCCCCCCCTCCACACACACCTAGGCACACACAGAGATCAGCATAGCAGATCATGAACACCTTGGAAAAGACTGAAATGCTAAATGCCTCTCTTGATGGGCAAAAGAGCTGGTGCAGTAATTCAAATGCCTGGTACAAAAATTCTGTTTAATATTTAGCTCCTATTTAAAACACAGCTTTTCATTTCATTCTATTTACAGAATATTTTCATTTCATTTGTTTCTTTAAAATTACTTAGTTCTCACCTGTTGTATGTCTAGGAATATTTTCTTCCAAAAATAGAAAAAAATAGATGATATCTTTTCAGCAGAAAACATTGGTTGATACAATTTTAAACCATCATGATATGGAAGAATTCTTCTGTCCCTCTCGAAGGTGGAAGAAGCATTTGGATCACAGATCATCTACAATGAAATACTTGACATGTTTAAGATGCTTTCAATCAATTTTGATCGTCAATTGCTTATTTGTTGTAAACAGTAATTTTTCAGTGAAGGGAAAGCGTGTGTGGTATATCTACATGATATGTTCAAAGGCAGTTCCTACTAATGGCCAGGCTGAATTCCAGTAAATAATGTCCCGAATGATATTTTGCCGCCTTCTTTGGCACTTCATGAAATCTTACCCCGATGAAGTGCTGAAACACAGAGATTTTCTCTTAGAGAGTGTCTCATGTTGTAACCTATCCCATGGATTTTATGCTGTAATTCTTATCTCTTTTAAAATTTACTATCTTCTGTACAGTTTTCATGAAACTTTCTGTTACAGTAGTGAATAGCACAGATAAATGTCATTTTGTACAACTTTGAATTTACCCCAAGAGCTGAGAGAAAACTTGATCCTATACTTCAATCCGAGTTTCTTCTATAGTCCAACTTTGTTTCTCTACCATCAAGCTTCTCCTTTGTTGCTGCTCCAAGCCCCGTCCAAGGTGACCTTGAATACTTTCAGGGATGGGACACCCACAACTTCTCTGGGCAACCTGTTCCAGTGTTCCAGCACTCCCACAGTAAAAAAGGCCTTCCTTTCATCTAATATGTGTAGGAAATCATAAATCTAGGCATAGAAGCTTGGAGTGCAAATTTGAAATTCTTTGGATTTGAAGCACATTTTATATGAATACTGACTTACAGATGACTAAAAGATGTTGATGGGCATTTGAGCTGACAAGTTTTGAAAAAGTGCACGGAAATTAAAATTGAAACCACTAAAATTAAAAACTCCTTGCCATTTTCTTTTTCCTCTCCTATTCAAAATTGCATATGTCAGATATCAGTGCTTCATGCAAACCTCTCAGATGCTCTCAGAGAAAAAGCTTTTCTTTCAGACTAAGTTGCGGTTGACGTAGAACACTAGCAGGAGTGAAAGATTTTCTGGGCATCGGGGCAGCCCGTTCTCCTTGGATTTGTGTGCAGAATGCATTTTATCCAAACTGGAAAATAGATCCCAGCTCTGTTCTATTCATCATTCTTACTTCATCAGGCCAGAAGATTCTGTGAAAAGTAGCCTGTGGACCTTGAAGACAGCGCATGTGAACCAGATGAGAGGTGATAGAGAAGTTGAGGGAGAGAAGAAAGAGCATGAGGCTGAAACCAGAAAGTATTTCTCCACGTGATCATGGAAGATTGCAGGAGCCACTTGGTACTATCAAACCAGCCCAACTTGGCACTGGTGCCACCTTGGGTCTGGGAGCCATGTTGCATATCGTGCATTTTAAGGAGCCAGCTGGCCACACCCAGCCATATGCCCCCAAACACAAACCAAGGCCCTTTTCTCTGGCAAACAAAACTCAGCTGCCCTGCTTCTGGATGGCAGATTGCAGGAACCACTTGGTACTATCAAACCAGCCCAATTTGGCACTGGTGCCACCATGGGTCTGGTCACCATCCTGCCTATTGTAGCTTTTCAGGAGCCAGCCGGTCACTCTCAGCCATAGGCCCCCAAACACAAACCTCGGCCCGTTTCCCTGGCAAACAAAAGTAAGCTGCCCCGCTTCTGGATGGCAGATTGCAGGAGCCACTTTGCACCATCAAACCAGCCCGACTTGGCACTGGTGCCACCTTGGGTCTGGGAACAATCCTGCGTATCGTACATATTCAGGAACCAGCCGAACACTCCCAGCCACAGGCCCCCAAACACAAACAACGGCCCATTTCCCTGGCAAACAAAACTCAGCTGCCCCGCTTCTGGATGGCAGTTTGCAGGAGCCACTTGGGACTATCAAACCAGCCCGACTTGGCACTGGTGCCACCTTGGGTCTGGGAACCATCCTGCGTATGGTGGATTCTAAGGAGCCAGCCGGCCACTCCCAGCCACAGGCCCCCAACAAAAACCACGGCCCTTTTTTCTGGCAAACAAAACTTAGCTGCCTCACTTCTGGATGGCAGATTGCAGGAGCCACTTGGTGTAATCAAACCAGCCCGACTTGGCACTGGTGCCACCTTGGGTCTGGGAACCATCCTGCGTATCGTGGATTCTAAGGAGCCAGCCGGCCACTCCCAGCCACAGGCCCCCAAACAAAATCAACGGCGCTGTTCCCTGGAAAACAAAACACGCTTGCCAACTTTTTGATGGAGTTTGCAGGAGCCACTTGGTACTATCAAACCAGCCCGACTTGGCACTGGTGCCACCTTGGGTCTGGGAAACATCCTGCGTATCGTGGATTCTTAGGAGCCAGCCGGCCACTCCTAGCCACAGGCCCCCAGACAAAAACCTAGGCCTATTTCTCTGGCAAACAAAAGTAAGCTGCCCCGCTTCTGGATGGCAGATTGCAGGAGACACTTGGTACTATCAAACCAGCCCAACTTGGCACTGGTGCCACCTTGGATCTGGGAACCATGCTGTGTATCGTGGATATTCAGGGGCCAGCCGGCCACTCTCAGCCATATGTCCCCAAACAGAAACCTCGGCCCGTTTCTCTGGCAAACAAAACTCAACTGCCCCTCTTCTGGATGGCAAATTGCAGGATGAACTTGATACTAAAACCGCAGGCCGACTTGGTAGTGGTGACACCTTGGACCTGGGAACCATCATGCGTATCGAGCATTTTAAGGAGCCAGCCGGCCACTCCCAGCAATATGCCCCCAAAAACAATCCACGGAATTTTTCTCTGGCAAACAAAAATCAGCTGCCCCGCTCCTGGATGGCAGATTGCAGGAGCCACTTTGCACCATCAAACCAGCCCGACTTGGCACTGGTGCCACCTTGCATCTGGGAACCATGCTGCCTAGCGTGGATTTTCAGGAGCCAGCCGGCCACTCTCAGCCATAGGCCCCCAAACAAAACCCACGGCCCGTTTCCCTGGCAAACAAAATTAAGCTGCCCCGCTTCTGGATGGCAGATTGCAGGACGCACTTGGTAGTATCAAACCAGCCCGACTTGGCACTGGTGCCACCTTGGGTCTGGGAACCATCCTGCGTATGGTGGGTTCAAAGGAGCCAGCCGGCCACTCCCAGCCACAGGCCCCCAAATACAAACAACGGCGCTTTTCCCTGGAAAACAAAACTCGCCTGACAACTTTTTGATGGCAGATTGCAGGAGCCACTTGGTACTATCAAACCAGCCCAACTTGGCACTGGTGCCACCATGGGTCTGGTCACCATCCTGCCTATCGTAGCTTTTCAGGAGCCAGCCGGTCACTCCCAGCCATAGGTCCCCAGTCACAAACCTCGGCCCGTTTCCCTGGCAAACAAAAGTAAGCTGCCCCGCTTCTGGATGGCAGATTGCAGGAGCCACTTGGTACTATCAAACCAGCCCAACTTGGCACTGGTGCCACCTCTGGTCTGGGAACCATGCTGCGTAACACAGATTCTACGGCGCCAGTCGGCCACTCCCAGCCACAAGCCCCCAAACACAAACAACGGCGCTATTCTCTGGCAAACAAAACTCCACTGCCCCTCTTCTGGATGGCAAATTGCAGGACGCACTTGGTACTATAAAAACAGCCCGACTTGGCACTGGTGCCACCTTGGGTCTGGGAACCATCCTGCGTATTGATCTTTTTAATGAGACAGCCGGCCACTCCCAGCCATATGCCCCCAAACACAACCCACGGCCCTTTTCTCTGGCAAACAAAACTCAACTGCACCGCTTCTGGATGGCAGATTGCAGGAGCCACTTGGTACTATGAAACCAGCCCTACTTGGCACTGGTGCCACCTTGGGTCTGGGAACCATGCTGCCTAGCGTGGATTTTAAGGAGCCAGCCGGCTACTCCCAGCCACAGGCCCCCAACAAAAACCACGGCCCTTTTTTCTGGCAAACAAAACTTAGCTGCCTCACTTCTGGATGGCAGATTGCAGGAGCCACTTGGTGTAATCAAACCAGCCCGACTTGGCACTGGTGCCACCTTGGGTCTGGGAACCATCCTGCGTATCGTGGATTCTAAGGAGCCAGCCGGCCACTCCCAGCCACAGGTCCCCAAACAAAATCAACGGCGCTGTTCCCTGGAAAACAAAACACGTCTGCCAACATTTTGATGGAGTTTGCAGGAGCCACTTGGTACTATCAAACCAGCCCGACTTGGCACTGGTGCCACCTTGGGTCTGGGAAACATCCTGCGTATCGTGGATTCTAAGGAGCCAGCCGGCCACTCCTAGCCACAGGCCCCCAGACAAAAACCTAGGCCTATTTCTCTGGCAAACAAAAGTAAGCTGCCCCGCTTCTGGATGGCAGATTGCAGGAGACACTTGGGACTATCAAACCAGCCCAACTTGGCACTGGTGCCACCTTGGATCTGGGAACCATGCTGTGTATCGTGGATATTCAGGGGCCACCCGGCCACTCTCAGCCATATGTCCCCAAACAGAAACCTCGGCCCGTTTCTCTGGCAAACAAAACTCAACTGCCCCTCTTCTGGATGGCAAATTGCAGGATGAACTTGATACTAAAACCGCAGGCCGACTTGGTAGTGGTGACACCTTGGGCCTGGGAACCATCATGCGTATCGAGCATTTTAAGGAGCCAGCCGGCCACTCCCAGCAATATGCCCCCAAAAACAATCCACGGAATTTTTCTCTGGCAAACAAAAATCAGCTGCCCCGCTTCTGGATGGCAGATTGCAGGAGCCACTTTGCACCATCAAACCAGCCCGACTTGGCACTGGTGCCACCTTGCATCTGGGAACCATGCTGCCTAGCGTGGATTTTCAGGAGCCAGCCGGCCACTCTCAGCCATAGGCCCCCATACAAAACCCACGGCCCGTTTCCCTGGCAAACAAAATTAAGCTGCCCCGCTTCTGGATGGCAGATTGCAGGACGCACTTGGTAGTATCAAACCAGCCCGACTTGGCACTGGTGCCACCTTGGGTCTGGGAACCATCCTGCGCATCATGGATTTTCAGGAGCCAGCCGTCCACTGCCAGCCACAGGCCCCGAAACACAAACAACAGCCTTTTTCTCTGGCAAACAAAATTCAGCTGCCCCGCTTCTGGATGGCAGATTGCAGGAACCACTTGTTACTAACAAACCAGCCCGACTTGGCACTGGTGCCACCTTGGGTCTGGGAACCATCCTGCGTATCGTGGATTCTAAGGAGCCAGCTGGCCACTCCAGCCACAGGCGCCCAAAACACACACAACCGTGCTTTTCCCTGGAAAACAAAACTCGCCTGCCAAACATTTGATGGCAGATTGCAGGAGCCACTTGGTACTATCAAACCAGCCCAACTTGGCACTGGTGCCACCATGGGTCTGGTCACCATCCTGCCTATCGTAGCTTTTCAGGTGCCAGCCAGCCACCCCCAGCCAGAGCCCCCTAGATAAATATTTCGGCCCGTTTCCCTGGCAAACAAAAGTAATCTACCCCGCTTCTGGATGGCAGATTGCAGGAGCCACTTTGCACCATCAAACCAGCCAAACTTGGCACTGGTGCCACCTCTGGTCTGGGAACCATCCTGCGTATCGTGGGTTCTAAGGAGCCAGCTGGCCACTCCCAGCCACAGGCCCCCAAACACAAACAACGGCGCTTTTCCCTGGAAAACAAAACTCGCCTGCCAACTTTTTGATGGCAGATTGCCGGAGCCACTTGGTACTATCAAACCAGCCCAACTTGGCACTGGTGCCACCATGGGTCTGGTCACCATCCTGCCTATCGTAGCTTTTCAGGAGCCAGCCGGTCATACCCAGCCATAGGCCCCCAGACACAAACCTCGGCCCGTTTCCCTGGCAAACAAAAGTAAGCTGCCCCGCTTCTGCATGGCAGATTGCAGGAGCTATTTAGTACTATCAAACCAGCCCGACTTGGCACTGGTGACACCTCTGGTCTGGGAACCATCCTGCCTATCGTGGATTTTCCGGGGCCAGCCGGCCACTCTCAGCCATATGCCCCCAAAAACAAACCACGGCCCTTTTCTCTGGCAAACAAAACTCAACTGCCCCTCTTCTGGATGGCAAATTTTAGGACGCACTTTGTACTACGAAAACCGCCCGACGTGGCACTGGTGCCACCTTGTGTCAGGGAACCATCCTGCATATCGAGCTTTTTAAGGAGCCAGCCGGCCACGCCCAGCCATATACCCCCAAAAACAAACCACGGACCATTTCTCATGGAAACAAAAATCCGCTGCCCCGCGTCTGGATGGCAGATTGCAGGAGCCACTTTGCACCATCAAACCAGCCCGACTTGGCACTGGTGCCACCTTGGGTCTGGGAACAATCCTGCATATCGTGGATTCTAAGGAGCCAGCCGGCCACTCCCAGCCACAGGCCCCCAAACACAAACAACGGCGCTTTTCCCTGGAAAACAAAACTCGCCTGCCAACATTTTGATGGCAGATTGCAGGAGCCACTTGCTACTATCAAATCATCCCAACTTGGCACTGGTGCCACTATGGTTCTGGGAACCATCCTGCCTATTGTAGCTTTTCAGGAGCCAGCCGGTCACTCCCAGCCATAGGCCCCCAGACACAAACCTCGGACCGTTTCCCTGGCAAACAAAATTAAGCTGCCCCGATTCTGGATGGCAGATTGCAGGAGCCACTTGGTAGTGTCAAACCAGCCCGACTTGGCACTGGTGCCACCTTGGGTCTGGGAACCATCCTGCGTATCGTGGATTCTAAGCAGCCACCCGGCCACTCTGAGCCACAGGCGCCCAAACAAAAACAACGGCGCTTTTCCCTGGAAAACAAAACTCGCCTGCCAACATTTTGATGGCAGATTGCAGGAGCCACTTGGTGCTATCAAACCAGCCCAACTTGGCACTGGTGCCACCATGGGTCTGGTCACCATCCTGCCTATCGTAGCTTTTCAGGAGCCAGCCGGTCACTCCCAGCCATAGACCCCCAGACACAAACCTCGGCCCGTTTCCCTGGAAAACAAAAGTAAGCTGCCCCGATTCTGGATGGCAGATTGCAGGAGCCACTTGGTACTATCAAATCAGCCCAACTTGGCACTGGTGCCACCATGGGTCTGGTAAACATCCTGCCTATCATAGCTTTTCAGGAGCCAGCCGGTCACTCCCTGCCATAGGCCCCCAGACACAAACCTCGGCCCGTTTCCCTGGCAAACAAAAGTAAACTGCCCCGCTTTTGGATGGCAGATTGCAGGATGCATTTGGTACTATCAAACCTGCCCGACTTGGCCCTCGTGCCACCTTGGCTCTGGGAACCATGCTGCGTAACGTAGATTCTACGAGGACAGGCGGCCACTCCCAGCCACAGGCCTCTAAACAAAAACAACGGCGCTTTTCCCTGGAAAACAAAACTCGCCTGCCAAATTTTTGATGGCAGATTGCAGGAGCCACTTGGTACTATCAAACCAGCCCAACTTGGCACTGGTGCCACCATGGGTCTGGTCACCATCCTGCCTATCGTAGCTTTTCAGGAGCCAGCCGGTCACTCCCAGCCATAGGCCCCCAGACAAATATCTCGGCCCGTTTCCCTGGCAAACAAAAGTAAGCTGCCCCGCTTCTGGATGGCAGATTACAGCAGCCACATGGTACTATCAAACCAGGCCAACATGGCACTGGTGCCACCTTGGCTCTGGGAACCATCCTGCCTATCGTGGATTTTCAGGGGCCAGCCGGCCACTCTCAGCCATATGCCCCCAAACACATACCCCGGCCCTTTGCTCTGGCAAACAAAACTCAACTGCCCCTCTTCTGGATGGCAAATTGCAAGACGCACTTGGTACTACGAAAACAGCCCGACTTGGCAGTGATGCCACCTTGGGTCAGGGAACAATCCTGCGTATCGATCTTTTTAAGGAGCCAGCCGGCCACGTCGAGCCATATACCCCCAAAAAATAACCACGGAACTTTTCTCCAGCAAACAAAAATCCGCTGCCCCGCGTCTGAATGGCAGATTTCAGGAGCTATTTAGTATTATCAAACCAGCCCGACTTGGCACTGGTGCCACCATGAGTCTGGTAACCATCCTGCCTATCGTAGCTTTTCAGTAGCCAGCCGGTCACTCCCAGCCATTGGCCCCCAGACACAAACCTCGGCCCGTTTCCCTGGCAAACAAAAGTAAGCTGACCCGCTTCTGGATGGCAGATTGCAGGAGCCACTTGGTACTATCAAACCAGCCCAACTTGGCACTGGTGCCACCTTGGCTCTGGGAACCATCCTGCGTATCCTGGGTTCAAAGGAGGCAGCCGGCCACTCCCAGCCACAGGCCTCTAAACAAGAACAACGGCGCTTTTCCCTGGAAAACAAAAGTCGCCTGACAACTTTTTGATGGCAGATTGCAGGAGCCACTTGGTACTATCAAACCAGCCCAACTTGGCACTGGTGCCACCATGGGTCTGGTCACCATCCTGCCTATCGTAGCTTTTCAGGAGCCAGCCGCTCACTCCCAGCCATAGGCCCCCAGACAAATATCTCGGCCCGTTTCCCTGGCAAACAAAAGTAAGCAGCCCCGCTTCTGGATGGCAGATTGCAGGAGCCACATGGTACTATCAAACCAGGCCAACATGGCACTGGTGCAACCTCTGGTCTGGGAACCATCCTGCGTATCGTGGATTCTAAGGAGCCAGCTGGCCACTCCCAGCCACAGGCCCCCAAACACAAACAACGGTGCTTTTCCCTGGAAAACAAAACTCACCTGCCAACTTTTTGATGGCAGATTGCAGGAGCCACTTGGTACTATCAAACCAGCCCAACTTGGCACTGGTGCCACCATGGGTCTGGTCACCATCCTGCCTATCGTAGCTTTTCAGGAGCCAGCCGGTCACTCCCAGCCATAGGCCCCCAGACACAAAGCTCTACCCGTTTCCCTGGCAAACAAAAGTAAGCTACCCCGCTTCTGGATGGCAGATTGCAGGAGTCACTTTGCACCATCAAACCAGCCCGACTTGGCACTGGTGCCACCTCTGGTCTGGGACCCATCCTGCGTATCGTGGATTCTAAGGAGACAGCTGGCCACTCCCAGCCACAGGCCCCCAAACAAAAACAACGGCGCTTTTCCCTGGAAAACAAAACTCGCTTGCCAACTTTTTGATGGCAGATTGCAGGAGCCACTTGGTACTATCAAACCACCCCAACTTGGCAAGAAGTGGTTCCTGCAATCTGACATCCAGAAGCGGGGCAGCTTACTTTTGTTTGCCAGGGAAATGGACCGTTGTTTGTGTTTGGAGGCATATGGCTGGGAGTGGCCGACTGGCTCCTTAAAATCCACGATACGCAGCATGGTTCCCAGACCAGAGGTGGCACCAGTGCCAAGTCGGGCTGGTTTGATAGTACAAAGTGGCTCCTGCAATCTGCCATCCAGAAGCGGGGCAGCTTACTTTTGTTTGCCAGGGAAACGGGCCGGGCTTTCTGTCTCGGGGCCTATGGCAGGGAGTGACCGGCTGGCTCCTGAAAAGCTACGATAGGCAGGATGGTGACCAGACCCATGGTGGCACCAGTGCCAAGTTGGGCTGGTTTGATAGTACCAAGTGGCTCCTGCAATCTGCCATCAAAAAGTTGGCAGGCGAGTTCTGTTTTCCAGGGAAAAACGCCATTGTTTGTGTTTGGGGACCTGTGGTTGGGAGTGCCCGGCTGGCTCCTTAGAAACCACGATACGCAGCATGGTTACCAGACAAGAGGTGCCACCAGTGCCAAGTCGGGCTGGTTTGATACTACCAAGTGGTTCCTGCAATCTGCCATCCAGAAGCGGGGCAGCTTACTTTTGTTTGCCACGGAAACGGGCCGTTGTTTGTGTTTGGGGGCCTGTGGCTGGGAGTGGCCGACTGGCTCCTTAGAATCCACGATACGCAGGATGGGTCCCAGACCAGAGGTGGCACCAGTGCCAAGTCGGACTGGTTTGATAGTCCCAAGTGGCTCCTGCAAATTGCCATCCAGAAGCGGGGCAGCTTACTTTTGTTTGCCAGGGAAACGGGCCGAGGTTTGTGACTGGGGACCTATGGCTGGGAGTGACCGGCTGGCTCCTGAAAAGTTACGATAGGCAGGATTGTGACCAGACCCATGGTGGCACCAGTGCCAAGTTGGGCTGGTTTGATAGTACCAAGTGGCTCCTGTAATCTGCCATCAAATAGTTGGTAGGCGAGTTTTGTTTTCCAGGGAAAAGCGCCGTTGTTTTTGTTTGGGGGCCTGTGGTAGGGAGTGGCCGGCTGGCTAATTAGAATCCACGATACGCAGGATGGTTCCCAGACCAGAGGTGGCACCAGTGCCAAGACGGGCTAGTTTGATGGTGCAAAGTGGCTCCTGCAATCTGCCATCCTGAAGCGGGGTAGCTTACTTTTGTTTGCCAGGGAAACGGGCCGAGCTTTTTGTCTGGGGGCCTATGGCGGGGAGTGACCGGCTGGCTCCTGAAAAGCTAAGATAGGCAGGATGGTGACCAGACCCATGGTGGCACCAGTGCCAAGTTGGGCTGATTTGATAAAACCAAGTGGCTCCTGCAATCTGCCATCAAAAAGTTGGCAGGAGAGTTTTGTTTTCCAGGGAAAAGCGCCGTTGTTTGTGTTTGGGGGCCTGTGGCTGGGAGTGGCCGGCTGGCTCCTTAGAATCCACGATACGCAGCATGGTATCCAGACCCAAGGTGGCACCAGTGCCAAGTTTTGCTGGTTTGATAGTACCAAGTGGTTCCTGCAATCTGCCATCCAGAAGCAGGGCAGCTTACTTTTGTTTGCCAGGGAAACGGGCCGTGGTTTTTGTCTGGGGGCCTATGGCTGAGAGTGACCGGCTGGCTCCTGAAAAGCTACGATAGGCAGGATGGTGACCAGACCCATGGTGGCACCAGTCCCAAGTTGGGCTGATTTGATAGTACCAAGTGGCTCCTGCAATCTGCCGTCAAAATTTGGCAGGCGAGTTTTTATTTTCCAGGGAAAAGCGCCGTTGTTTGTGTTTGGGGGCCTGTGGCTGGGAGTGGCCGGCTGGCTGCTTAGAATCCACGATACGCAGGATGGTTCCCAGACCCAAGGTGGCACCAGTGCCAAGTCGGGCTAGTATGATGGTGCAAAGTGGCTCCTGCAATCTGCCATCCAGAAGCGGGGCAGCTTACTTTTGTTTGCCAGGGAAACGGTCCGAGCTTTGTGTCTCGGGGCCTATGGCTGGGAGTGACCGGCTGGCTCCTGAAAAGCTACGATAGGCAGGATGGTGACCAGACCCATGGTGGCACCAGTGCCAAGTTGGGCTGGTTTGATAGTACCAAGTGGCTCCTGCAATCTGCCATCAAAATGTCGGCAGGCGAGTTTTGTTTTCCAGGGAAAAGCGCCGTTGTTTGTGTTTGGGGGCCTGTGGCTGGGAGTGGCCGGCTGGCTCCTTAGAATCCACGATACGCAGGATGGTTCCCAGACCTGAGGTGGCACCAGTGCCAAGTCGGGCTGGTTTTATAGTACCAAGTGCATCCTGCAATCTGCCATCCAGAAGCGGGGCAGCTTACTTTTGTTTGCCAGGGAAACGGGCCGAGATTTGTGTCAGGGGGCCTATGGCTGGGAGTGACCGGCTGGCTACTGAAAAGCTACGATAGGCAGGATGGTGACCAGACCCATGGTGGCACCAGTGCCATGTTCGCCTGATTTCATAGTACCAAGTGGCTCCTGCAATCTGCCATCAAAAAGTCGGCAGGCGAGTTTTGTTTTCCAGGGAAAAGTGCTGTTGTTTGTGTCTGCGGGCCTGTGGCTGGAGTGGCCGGCTGGCTCCTTAGAATCCACGATACGCAGCATGGTTCCCAGAACCAAGGTGGCACCAGTGCCAAGTTGGGCTGGTTTGATAGTACCAAGTGGTTCCTGCAATCTGCCATCAAAAAGATGGCAGGCGAGTTTTGTTTTCCAGGGAAAAGCGTCGTTGTTTGTGTTTGGGGGCCTGTGGCTGGGCGTGGCCGGCAGGCTCCTTAGAATCCACGATACACAGCATGGTTCCCAGACCCAAGGTGGCACCAGTCCCAAGTTGGGCTGGTTTGATAGTACCAAGTGGTTCCTGCAATCTGCCATCCAGAAGCGGGGCAGCTTACTTTTGTATGCCAGGGAAACGGGCCGAGGTTTGTGTCTGGGGGCCTATGGCTGGGAGTGACCGGCTGGCTCCTGAAAGGCTACGATAGGCAGGATGGTGACCAGACCCATGGTGGCACCAGTGCCAAGTTGGGCTGGTTTGATAGTACCAAGTGGCTCCTGCAATCTGCCATCAAAAAGTTGGCAGGCGAGTTTTGTTTTCCAGGGAAAAGCGCCGTTGTTTGTGTTTGGGGGCCTGTGGCTGGGAGTGGCCGGCTGGCTAATTAGAATCCACGACAGGCAGGATGGTTCCCAGACCAGAGGTGACACCAGTGCCAAGTCGGGCTAGTTTGATGGTGAAAAGCGGCTCCTGCAATCTGCCATCCAGAAGCGGGTTAACTTACTTTTGTTTGCCTGGGAAAAGGGCCGAGGTTTGTGTCTGGGGGCCTATGGCTGGGAGTGACCGGCTGTCTCCTGAAAAGCTACGATAGGCAGGATGGTGACCAGACCCATGGTGGCACCAGTGCCAAGTTGGGCTGGTTTGATAGTACCAAGTGGCTCCTGCAATCTGCCATCAAAAAGTTGGCAGGCGAGTTTGTTATCCAGGGAAAAGCGCCGTTGTTTTTGTTTGGGGGCCTGTGGTTGGGAGTGCCCGGCTGGCTCCTTAGAAACCACGATACGCAGCATGGTTACCAGACAAGAGGTGCCACCAGTGCCAAGTTGTGCTGGTTTGATACTACCAAGTGGTTCCTGCAATCTGCCATCCAGAAGCGGGGCAGCTTACTTTTGTTTGCCACGGAAACGGGCCGTTGTTTGTGTTTGGGGGCCTGTGGCTGGGAGTGGCCGACTGGCTCCTTAGAATCCACGATACGCAGGATGGGTCCCAGACCAGAGGTGGCACCAGTGCCAAGTCGGACTGGTTTGATAGTCCCAAGTGGCTCCTGCAAACTGCCATCCAGAAGCGGGGCAGCTTACTTTTGTTTGCCAGGGAAACGGGCCGAGGTTTGTTACTGGGGACCTATGGCTGGGAGTGACCGGCTGGCTCCTGAAAAGTTACGATAGGCAGGATTGTGACCAGACCCATGGTGGCACCAGTGCCAAGTTGGGCTGGTTTGATAGTACCAAGTGGCTCCTGTAATCTGCCATCAAATAGTTGGTAGGCGAGTTTTGTTTTCCAGGGAAAAGCGCCGTTGTTTTTGTTTGGGGGCCTGTGGTAGGGAGTGGCCGGCTGGCTAATTAGAATCCACGATACGCAGGATGGTTCCCAGACCAGAGGTGGCACCAGTGCCAAGTCGGGCTAGTTTGATGGTGCAAAGTGGCTCCTGCAATCTGCCATCCTGAAGCGGGGTAGCTTACTTTTGTTTGCCAGGGAAACGGGCCGAGCTTTTTGTCTGGGGGCCTATGGCGGGGAGTGACCGGCTGGCTCCTGAAAAGCTAAGATAGGCAGGATGGTGACCAGACCCATGGTGGCACCAGTGCCAAGTTGGGCTGATTTGATAAAACCAAGTGGCTCCTGCAATCTGCCGTCAAAAAGTTGGCAGGAGAGTTTTGTTTTCCAGGGAAAAGCGCCGTTGTTTGTGTTTGGGGGCCTGTGGCTGGGAGTGGCCGGCTGGCTCCTTAGAATCCACGATACGCAGCATGGTATCCAGACCCAAGGTGGCACCAGTGCCAAGTTTTGCTGGTTTGATAGTACCAAGTGGTTCCTGCAATCTGCCATCCAGAAGCAGGGCAGCTTACTTTTGTTTGCCAGGGAAACGGGCCGTGGTTTTTGTCTGGGGGCCTATGGCTGAGAGTGACCGGCTGGCTCCTGAAAAGCTACGATAGGCAGGATGGTGACCAGACCCATGGTGGCACCAGTCCCAAGTTGGGCTGATTTGATAGTACCAAGTGGCTCCTGCAATCTGCCGTCAAAATTTGGCAGGCGAGTTTTTATTTTCCAGGGAAAAGCGCCGTTGTTTGTGTTTGGGGGCCTGTGGCTGGGAGTGGCCGGCTGGCTGCTTAGAATCCACGATACGCAGGATGGTTCCCAGACCCAAGGTGGCACCAGTGCCAAGTCGGGCTAGTATGATGGTGCAAAGTGGCTCCTGCAATCTGCCATCCAGAAGCGGGGCAGCTTACTTTTGTTTGCCAGGGAAACGGTCCGAGCTTTGTGTCTCGGGGCCTATGGCTGGGAGTGACCGGCTGGCTCCTGAAAAGCTACGATAGGCAGGATGGTGACCAGACCCATGGTGGCACCAGTGCCAAGTTGGGCTGGTTTGATAGTACCAAGTGGCTCCTGCAATCTGCCATCAAAATGTCGGCAGGCGAGTTTTGTTTTCCAGGGAAAAGCGCCGTTGTTTGTGTTTGGGGGCCTGTGGCTGGGAGTGGCCGGCTGGCTCCTTAGAATCCACGATACGCAGGATGGTTCCCAGACCTGAGGTGGCACCAGTGCCAAGTCGGGCTGGTTTTATAGTACCAAGTGCATCCTGCAATCTGCCATCCAGAAGCGGGGCAGCTTACTTTTGTTTGCCAGGGAAACGGGCCGAGCTTTGTGTCAGGGGGCCTATGGCTGGTAGTGACCGGCTGGCTACTGAAAAGCTACGATAGGCAGGATGGTGACCAGACCCATGGTGGCACCAGTGCCATGTTCGGCTGATTTCATAGTACCAAGTGGCTCCTGCAATCTGCCATCAAAAAGTCGGCAGGCGAGTTTTGTTTTCCAGGGAAAAGTGCTGTTGTTTGTGTCTGCGGGCCTGTGGCTGGAGTGGCCGGCTGGCTCCTTAGAATCCACGATACGCAGCATGGTTCCCAGAACCAAGGTGGCACCAGTGCCAAGTTGGGCTGGTTTGATAGTACCAAGTGGTTCCTGCAATCTGCCATCAAAAAGATGGCAGGCGAGTTTTGTTTTCCAGGGAAAAGCGTCGTTGTTTGTGTTTGGGGGCCTGTGGCTGGGCGTGGCCGGCAGGCTCCTTAGAATCCACGATACACAGCATGGTTCCCAGACCCAAGGTGGCACCAGTCCCAAGTTGGGCTGGTTTGATAGTACCAAGCGGCTCCTGCAATCTGCCATCCAGAAGCGGGGCAGCTTACTTTTGTTTGCCAGGGAAACGGGCCGAGGTTTGTGTCTGGGGGCCTATGGCTGGGAGTGACCGGCTGTCTCCTGAAAAGCTACGATAGGCAGGATGGTGACCAGACCCATGGTGGCACCAGTGCCAAGTTGGGCTGGTTTGATAGTACCAAGTGGCTCCTGCAATCTGCCATCAAAAAGTTGGCAGGCGAGTTTGTTATCCAGGGAAAAGCGCCGTTGTTTTTGTTTGGGGGCCTGTGGCTGGGAGTGGCCGGATGGCTAATTAGAATCCACGATACGCAGCATGGTTCCCAGACCTGAGGTGGCACCAGTGCCAAGTTGGGCTGGTTTGATACTACCAAGTGCGTCCTGCAATCTGCCATCCAGAAGCGGGGCAGCTTACTTTTGTTTGCCAGGGAAACGGGCCGAGGTTTTGTCTGGGGGCCTATGGCAGGGAGTGACCGGCTGGCTCCTGAAAAACTACGATAGGCAGGATGGTGACCAGACCCATGGTGGCACCAGTGGCAAGTTGGGCTGGTTTGATAGTACCAAGTGGCTCCTGCAATCTGCCATCAAAATGTTGGCAGGCAAGTTTTGTTTTCCAGGGAAAAGCGCCGTTGTTTGTGTTTGGGGGCCTGTGGCTGGGAGTGGCCGGCTGGCTCCTTAGAATCCAAAATACGCAGGATGGTTCCCAGACCTGAGGTGGCACCAGTGCCAAGTTGGGCTGGTTTGATTGTAGCAAATGGTTCCTGCAATCTACCATCCAGAAGCGGGGCAGCTTACTTTTGTTTGCCAGGGAAACGGGCCGAGGTTTGTGTCTGGGGGCCTATGGCTGGGAGTGACCGGCTGGCTCCTGAAAAGCTACGATAGGCAGGATGGTGACCAGACCCATGGTGGCACCAGTGCCATGTTCGGCTGATTTCATAGTACCAAGTGGCTCCTGCAATCTGCCATCCAGACGCGGGGCAGAGGATTTTTGCTTGCTGGAGAAAAGTTCCGTGGGTTTTTTTTGGGGGTATATGGCTGGACGTTGCCGGCTGACTCCTTAAAAACATCGATACGCAGGATGGTTCCCTGACCCAAGGTGGCATCACTGCCAAGTCGGGCTGTTTTCGTAGTACCAAGTGGCTCCTGCAATTTGCCATCCAGAAGAGGGGCAGTTGAGTTTTGTTTACCAGAGAAAAGGGCCGTGGTTTGTGTTTTGGGGCATATGGCTGAGAGTGGCCGGCTGGCGCCTGAAAATCCACGATAGGCAGGATGGTTCCCAGAGCCAAGGTGGCACCAGTGCCATGTTGGCCTGGTTTGATAGTACCATGTGGCTCCTGCAATCTGCCATCCAGAAGCGGGGCAGCTTACTTTTGTTTGCCAGGGAAACGGGCCGAGGTATTTGTCTGGGGGCCTATGGCTGGGAGTGACCGGCTGGCTCCTGAAAAGCTACGATAGGCAGGATGGTGACCAGACCCATGGTGGCACCAGTGCCAAGTTGGGCTGGTTTGATAGTACCAAGTGGCTCCTGCAATCTGCCATCAAAATGTTGGCAGGCGAGTATTGTTTTCCAGGGTAACGCGCCGTTGTTTTTGTTTAGAGGCCTGTGGCTGGGAGTGTCCGCCGGTCCTCTTAGAATCTAGGTTACGCAGCATGGTTCCCAGAGCCAAGGTGGCACCAGTGCCAAGTCGGGCTGGTTTGATAGTAGCAAGTGGTTCCTGCAATCTGCCATCCAGAAGAGGGGCAGCTTACTTTTGTTTGCCAGGGAAACGGGCCGAGGTATTTCTCTGGGGGCCTATGGCTGGGAGTGACCGGCCGGCTCCTGAAAAGCTAAGATAGGCAGGATGTTTACCAGACCCATGATGGCACCAGTGCCAAGTTGGGCTAATTTGATACTACCAAGTGGCTCCTGCAATCTGCCATCCAGAAGCGGGGCAGCTTACTTTTGTTTGCCAGGGAAACGGGCCGACGTTTGTGTCTGGGGGTTTATGGCTGGGAGTGACCGGCTGGCTCCTGAAAAGCTACGATAGGCAGGATGGTGAGCAGACCCATGGTGGCACCAGTGCCAAGTTGGGCTGGTTTGATAGTACCAAGTGGCTCCTGCAATCTGCCATCAAAATGTTGGCAGGCGAGTTTTGTTTTCCAGGGAAAAGCGCCGTTGTTTGTGTTTGGGCGCCTGTGGCACGGAGTGGCCGGGTGGCTGCTTAGAATCCACGATACGCAGGATGGTTCCCAGACCCAAGGTGGCACCAGTGCCAAGTCGGGCTGTTTTGACACTACCAAGTGGCTCCTGCAATCTGCCATCCAGAATCGGGGCAGCTTAATTTTGTGTGCCAGGGAAACGGTCCGAGGTTTGTGATGGGGGCCTATGGCTGGGAGAGACCGTCTGGCTCCTGAAATGGTACAATTGGCAGGATGGTTCCCAGACCCATAGTGGCACCAGTGCCAAGTTGGGATGATTTGATAGTACCAAGTGGCTCCTGCAATCTGCCATCAAAAAGCTGGCAGGCGAGTTTTGTTTTCCAGGGAAAAGCGCCGTTGTTTGTATTTGGGGGCCTGTGGCTGGGAGTGGCCGCCTGGCGCCTTAGAATCTACGTTACGCAGCATGGTTCCCAGACCCAAAGTGGCACGAGTGTCAAGTTGGGCTGGTTTGTTAGTACCAAGTGGCTCCTGCAATCTGCCATCCAGAAGCGGGGTAGCTTACTTTTGTTTGCCAGGGAAACGGGCAGAGCTTTCTGTCTGGGGGCCTATGGTTGGGAGTAACCGGCTGGCTCCTGAAAAGCTAAGATAGGCAGGATGGTTCCCAGATCCAAGATGGCACCAGTGCCAAGTCGGGGTGGTTTGATGGTGCAACGTGGCTCCTGCAATCTGCCATCCTGACGCGGGGCAGCGGATTTTTGTTTCCAAGAGAAATGGTCCGTGGTTTGTTTTTGGGGCTATATGGCTGGGCGTGGCCTGCTGGCTCCTTAAAAAGCTACGATAGGCAGGATGGTTCCCTGACCCAAGGTGGCACCAGTGCCAAGTCGGGCGGTTTTCGTAGTACAAAGTGCGTCCTAAAATTTGCCATCCAGAAGAGGGGCAGTTGAGTTTTGTTTACCAGAGAAAAGGGCCGTGGTTTGTTTTTGGGGGCATATGGCTGATAGTGGCCGTCTGGCGCCTGAAAATCCACGATAGGCAGGATGGTTCCCAGACCAGAGGTGGCACCAGTGCCAAGTCGGGCTGGTTTGATAGTACTAAATAGCACCTGCAATCTGCCATGCAGAAGCGGGGCAGCTTACTTTTGTTTGCCAGGGAAACGGGCCGAGGTTTGTGTCTGGGGGCCTATGGCTGGGAGTGACCGGCTGGCTCCTGAAAAGCTACGATAGGCAGGATGGTGACCAGACCCATGGTGGCACCAGTGCCAAGTTGGGCTGGTTTGATAGTACCAAGTGGCTCCTGCAATCTGCCATCAAAAAGTTGGCAGGCCAGTTTTGTTTTCCAGGGAAAAGCGCCGTTGTTTGTGTTTGGGGGACTGTTGGTGGGAGTGGCCGGCTGGCTCCTTAGAACACACGATACGCAGGATGGTTCCCAGACCCAAGGTGGCACCAGTGCCACGTCGGGCTGGTTTGATGGTGAAAAGTGGCTCCTGCAATCTGCCATCCTGAAGCGGGGTAGCTTACTTTTGTGTGCCAGGGAAACGGGCCGAGGTTTATGACTGGGGGCCTAGGGCTAGGAGTGACCGGCTGGCTCCTGAAAAGCAACAATAGGCAGGATGGTTCCCAGACCCAAGGTGGCACCAGTGCCAAGTTGGGCTGGTTTGATGGTACCAACTGGCTCCTGCAATCTGCCATCTAAAAGTTGTCAGGCGAGTTTTGTTTTCCAGGGAAAAGCGCCGTTGATTTTGTTTGGAGGACTGTGGCTGGCAGTGGCTGCCTGTCTTCTTAGAATCCGGGTTACACAGCATGGTTCCCAGAGCCAAGGTGGCACCAGTGCCAAGTTGGGCTGGTTTGATGGTGCAAAGTGGCTCCTGCAATCTGCCATCCAGAAGTGCGGTAGCTTACTTTTGTGTGCCAGGGAAACAGGCCGAGGTTTGTGTCTGGGGGCCTATGGCTGGGAGTGACCGGCTGGCTCCTGAAAAGCTACGATAGGCAGGATGGTGACCAGACCCATGGTGGCACCAGTGCCAAGTTGGGCTGGTTTGATAGTACCAAGTGGCTCCTGCAATCTGCCATCAAAAAGTTGGCAGGCCAGTTTTGTTTTCCAGGGAAAAGCGCCGTTGTGTGTGTTTTGGGGCCTGTGGCTGGGAGTGGCCAGCTGGCTCCTTAGAATCCACGATACGCAGGATGGTTCCCAGACCCAAGGTGGCACCAGTGCCAAGTCGGGCAGGTTTGTTAGTACCAAGTGGTTCCTGCAATCTGCCATCCAGAAGCGGGGCAGCTGAATTTTGTTTGCCAGAGAAAAAGGCTGTTGTTTGTGTTTCGGGGCCTGTGGCTGGCAGTGGACGGCTGGCTCCTGAAAATCCATGATACGCAGCATGGTTCCCAGACCCAAGGTGGCACCAGTGCCAAGTAGGGCTGGTTTCATAGTACCCAGTGGCTCCTGCAATCTGCCATCCAGAAGAGGGGCAGTTGAGTTTTGTTTTCCAGAGAAAAGGGCCGTGGTTTGTGTTTGGGGCCTATGGCTGAGAGTGACCGGCTGGCTCCTGAAAAGCTACGATAGGCAGGATGGTGACCAGACCCATGGTGGCACCAGTGCCAAGTCGGGCTGGTTTGATAATACTAAATAGCTCCTGCAATCTGCCATCCAGACGCGGGGCAGCGGATTTTTGCTTGCTGGAGAAAAGTTCCGTGGGTTTTTTTTGGGGGTATATGGCTGGACGTTGCCGGCTGACTCCTTAAAAACATCGATACGCAGGATGGTTCCCTGACTCAAGGTGGCATCACTGCCAAGTCGGGCTGTTTTCGTAGTACCAAGTGCGTCCTGCAATTTGCCATCCAGAAGAGGGGCAGTTGAGTTTTGTTTACCAGAGAAAAGGGCCGTGGTTTGTGTTTGGGGGCATATGGCTGAGAGTGGCCGGCTGGCGCCTGAAAATCCACGATAGGCAGGATGGTTCCCAGAGCCAAGGTGGCACCAGTGCCATGTTGGCCTGGTTTGATAGTACCATGTGGCTCCTGCAATCTGCCATCCAGAAGCGGGGCAGCTTACATTTGTTTGCCAGGGAAACGGGCCGAGGTATTTGTCTGGGGGCCTATGGCTGGGAGTGACTGCCTGGCTCCTGAAAAGCTACGATAGGCAGGATGGTTCCCAGATCCAAGATGGCACCAGTGCCAAGTCGGGGTGGTTTGATGGTGCAAAGTGGCTCCTGCAATCTGCCATCCTGACGCGGGGCAGCGGATTTTTGTTTCCAAGAGAAATGGTCCGTGGTTTGTTTTTGGGGCTATATGGCTGGGCGTGGCCTGCTGGCTCCTTAAAAAGCTACGATAGGCAGGATGGTTCCCTGACCCAAGGTGGCACTAGTGCCAAGTCGGGCGGTATTCGTAGTACAAAGTGCGTCCTAAAATTTGCCATCCAGAAGAGGGGCAATTGAGTTTTGTTTACCAGAGAAAAGGGCCGTGGTTTGTTTTTGGGGGCATATGGCTGATAGTGGCCGTCTGGCCCCTGAAAATCCACGATAGGCAGGATGGTTCCCAGACCAGAGGTGGCACCAGTGCCAAGTCGGGCTGGTTTGATAGTACTAAATAGCACCTGCAATCTGCCATGCAGAAGCGGGGCAGCTTACTTTTGTTTGCCAGGGAAACGGGCCGAGGTTTGTGTCTGGGGGCCTATGGCTGGGAGTGACCGCCTGGCTCCTGAAAAGCTACGATAGGCAGGATGGTTACCAGACCCATGGTGGCACCAGTGCCAAGTTGGGCTGGTTTGATAGTACCAAGTGGCTCCGGCAATCTGTCATCAAAAAGTTGGCAGGCCAGTTTTGTTTTCCAGGGAAAAGCGCCGTTGTTTGTGTTTGGGGGACTGTGGGTGGGAGTGGCCGGCTGGCTCCTTAGAACACACGATACGCAGGATGGTTCCCAGACCCAAGGTGGCACCAGTGCCACGTCGGGCTGGTTTGATGGTGAAAAGTGGCTCCTGCAATCTGCCATCCTGAAGCGGGGTAGCTTACATTTGTGTGCCAGGGAAACGGGCCGAGGTTTATGACTGGGGGCCTAGGGCTAGAAGTGACCGGCTGGCTCCTGAAAAGCAACAATAGGCAGGATGGTTCCCAGACCCAAGGTGGCACCAGTGCCAAGTTGGGCTGGTTTGATGGTACCAACTGGCTCCTGCAATCTGCCATCTAAAAGTTGTCAGGCGAGTTTTGTTTTCCAGGGAAAAGCGCCGTTGATTTTGTTTGGAGGCCTGTGGCTGGCAGTGGCTGCCTGTCGTCTTAGAATCCGGGTTACGCAGCATGGTTCCCAGAGCCAAGGTGGCACCAGTGTCAAGTTGGGCTGGTTTGATGGTGCAAAGTGGCTCCTGCAATCTGCCATCCAGAAGCGGGGCAGCTTACTTTTGTTTGCCAGGGAAACGGGCCGAGGTATTTGTCTGGGGACCTATGGCTGGGAGTGACCGGCTGGCTCCTGAAAAGCTACGATAGGCAGGATGGTTCCCTGACCCAAGGTGGCACCAGTGCCAAGTCGGGCGGTTTTCGTAGTACAAAGTGCGTCCTAAAATTTGCCATCCAGAAGAGGGGCAGTTGAGTTTTGTTTACCAGAGAAAAGGGCCGTGGTTTGTTTTTGGGGGCATATTGGTGATAGTGGCCGTCTGGCCCCTGAAAATCCACGATAGGCAGGATGGTTCCCAGACCAGAGGTGGCACCAGTGCCAAGTCGGGCTGGTTTGATAGTACTAAATAGCACCTGCAATCTGCCATGCAGAAGCGGGGCAGCTTACTTTTGTTTGCCAGGGAAACGGGCCGAGGTTTGTGTCTGGGGGCCTATGGCTGGGAGTGACCGCCTGGCTCCTGAAAAGCTACGATAGGCAGGATGGTGACCAGACCCATGGTGGCACCAGTGCCAAGTTGGGCTGGTTTGATAGTACCAAGTGGCTCCTGCAATCTGCCATCAAAAAGTTGGCAGGCCAGTTTTGTTTTCCAGGGAAAAGCGCCGTTGTTTGTGTTTGGGGGACTGTGGCTGGGAGTGGCCGGCTGGCTCCTTAGAACACACGATACGCAGGATGGTTCCCAGACCCAAGGTGGCACCAGTGCCACGTCGGGCTGGTTTGATGGTGCAAAGTGGCTCCTGCAATCTGCCATCCTGAAGCGGGGCAGCTTAATTTTGTGTGCCAGGGAAACGGTCCGAGGTTTGTGATGGGGGCCTATGGCTGGGAGAGACCGGCTGGCTCCTGAAATGGTACAATTGGCAGGATGGTTCCCAGACCCATAGTGGCACCAGTGCCAAGTTGGGATGATTTGATAGTACCAAGTGGCTCCTGCAATCTGCCATCAAAAAGCTGGCAGGCGAGTTTTGTTTTCCAGGGAAAAGCGCCGTTGTTTGTATTTGGGGGCCTGTGGCTGGGAGTGGCCGCCTGGCGCCTTAGAATCTACGTTACGCAGCATGGTTCCCAGACCCAAAGTGGCACGAGTGTCAAGTTGGGCTGGTTTGTTAGTACCAAGTGGCTCCTGCAATCTGCCATCCAGAAGCGGGGTAGCTTACTTTTGTTTGCCAGGGAAACGGGCAGAGCTTTCTGTCTGGGGGCCTATGGTTGGGAGTAACCGGCTGGCTCCTGAAAAGCTAAGATAGGCAGGATGGTTCCCAGATCCAAGATGGCACCAGTGCCAAGTCGGGGTGGTTTGATGGTGCAACGTGGCTCCTGCAATCTGCCATCCTGACGCGGGGCAGCGGATTTTTGTTTCCAAGAGAAATGGTCCGTGGTTTGTTTTTGGGGCTATATGGCTGGGCGTGGCCTGCTGGCTCCTTAAAAAGCTACGATAGGCAGGATGGTTCCCTGACCCAAGGTGGCACCAGTGCCAAGTCGGGCGGTTTTCGTAGTACAAAGTGCGTCCTAAAATTTGCCATCCAGAAGAGGGGCAGTTGAGTTTTGTTTACCAGAGAAAAGGGCCGTGGTTTGTTTTTGGGGGCATATGGCTGATAGTGGCCGTCTGGCGCCTGAAAATCCACGATAGGCAGGATGGTTCCCAGACCAGAGGTGGCACCAGTGCCAAGTCGGGCTGGTTTGATAGTACTAAATAGCACCTGCAATCTGCCATGCAGAAGCGGGGCAGCTTACTTTTGTTTGCCAGGGAAACGGGCCGAGGTTTGTGTCTGGGGGCCTATGGCTGGGAGTGACCGGCTGGCTCCTGAAAAGCTACGATAGGCAGGATGGTGACCAGACCCATGGTGGCACCAGTGCCAAGTTGGGCTGGTTTGATAGTACCAAGTGGCTCCTGCAATCTGCCATCAAAAAGTTGGCAGGCCAGTTTTGTTTTCCAGGGAAAAGCGCCGTTGTTTGTGTTTGGGGGACTGTTGGTGGGAGTGGCCGGCTGGCTCCTTAGAACACACGATACGCAGGATGGTTCCCAGACCCAAGGTGGCACCAGTGCCACGTCGGGCTGGTTTGATGGTGAAAAGTGGCTCCTGCAATCTGCCATCCTGAAGCGGGGTAGCTTACTTTTGTGTGCCAGGGAAACGGGCCGAGGTTTATGACTGGGGGCCTAGGGCTAGGAGTGACCGGCTGGCTCCTGAAAAGCAACAATAGGCAGGATGGTTCCCAGACCCAAGGTGGCACCAGTGCCAAGTTGGGCTGGTTTGATGGTACCAACTGGCTCCTGCAATCTGCCATCTAAAAGTTGTCAGGCGAGTTTTGTTTTCCAGGGAAAAGCGCCGTTGATTTTGTTTGGAGGACTGTGGCTGGCAGTGGCTGCCTGTCTTCTTAGAATCCGGGTTACACAGCATGGTTCCCAGAGCCAAGGTGGCACCAGTGCCAAGTTGGGCTGGTTTGATGGTGCAAAGTGGCTCCTGCAATCTGCCATCCAGAAGTGCGGTAGCTTACTTTTGTGTGCCAGGGAAACAGGCCGAGGTTTGTGTCTGGGGGCCTATGGCTGGGAGTGACCGGCTGGCTCCTGAAAAGCTACGATAGGCAGGATGGTGACCAGACCCATGGTGGCACCAGTGCCAAGTTGGGCTGGTTTGATAGTACCAAGTGGCTCCTGCAATCTGCCATCAAAAAGTTGGCAGGCGAGTTTTGTTTTCCAGGGAAAAGCGCCGTTGTGTGTGTTTTGGGGCCTGTGGCTGGGAGTGGCCAGCTGGCTCCTTAGAATCCACGATACGCAGGATGGTTCCCAGACCCAAGGTGGCACCAGTGCCAAGTCGGGCTGGTTTGTTAGTACCGAGTGGTTCCTGCAATCTGCCATCCAGAAGCGGGGCAGCTGAATTTTGTTTGCCAGAGAAAAAGGCTGTTGTTTGTGTTTCGGGGCCTGTGGCTGGCAGTGGACGGCTGGCTCCTGAAAATCCATGATACGCAGCATGGTTCCCAGACCCAAGGTGGCACCAGTGCCAAGTAGGGCTGGTTTCATAGTACCCAGTGGCTCCTGCAATCTGCCATCCAGAAGAGGGCCAGTTGAGTTTTGTTTTCCAGAGAAAAGGGCCGTGGTTTGTGTTTGGGGCCTATGGCTGAGAGTGACCGGCTGGCTCCTGAAAAGCTACGATAGGCAGGATGGTGACCAGACCCATGGTGGCACCAGTGCCAAGTCGGGCTGGTTTGATAATACTAAATAGCTCCTGCAATCTGCCATCCAGACGCGGGGCAGCGGATTTTTGCTTGCTGGAGAAAAGTTCCGTGGGTTTTTTTTGGGGGTATATGGCTGGACGTTGCCGGCTGACTCCTTAAAAACATCGATACGCAGGATGGTTCCCTGACTCAAGGTGGCATCACTGCCAAGTCGGGCTGTTTTCGTAGTACCAAGTGCGTCCTGCAATTTGCCATCCAGAAGAGGGGCAGTTGAGTTTTGTTTACCAGAGAAAAGGGCCGTGGTTTGTGTTTGGGGGCATATGGCTGAGAGTGGCCGGCTGGCGCCTGAAAATCCACGATAGGCAGGATGGTTCCCAGAGCCAAGGTGGCACCAGTGCCATGTTGGCCTGGTTTGATAGTACCATGTGGCTCCTGCAATCTGCCATCCAGAAGCGGGGCAGCTTACATTTGTTTGCCAGGGAAACGGGCCGAGGTATTTGTCTGGGGGCCTATGGCTGGGAGTGACTGCCTGGCTCCTGAAAAGCTACGATAGGCAGGATGGTTCCCAGATCCAAGATGGCACCAGTGCCAAGTCGGGGTGGTTTGATGGTGCAAAGTGGCTCCTGCAATCTGCCATCCTGACGCGGGGCAGCGGATTTTTGTTTCCAAGAGAAATGGTCCGTGGTTTGTTTTTGGGGCTATATGGCTGGGCGTGGCCTGCTGGCTCCTTAAAAAGCTACGATAGGCAGGATGGTTCCCTGACCCAAGGTGGCACTAGTGCCAAGTCGGGCGGTATTCGTAGTACAAAGTGCGTCCTAAAATTTGCCATCCAGAAGAGGGGCAATTGAGTTTTGTTTACCAGAGAAAAGGGCCGTGGTTTGTTTTTGGGGGCATATGGCTGATAGTGGCCGTCTGGCCCCTGAAAATCCACGATAGGCAGGATGGTTCCCAGACCAGAGGTGGCACCAGTGCCAAGTCGGGCTGGTTTGATAGTACTAAATAGCACCTGCAATCTGCCATGCAGAAGCGGGGCAGCTTACTTTTGTTTGCCAGGGAAACGGGCCGAGGTTTGTGTCTGGGGGCCTATGGCTGGGAGTGACCGCCTGGCTCCTGAAAAGCTACGATAGGCAGGATGGTTACCAGACCCATGGTGGCACCAGTGCCAAGTTGGGCTGGTTTGATAGTACCAAGTGGCTCCGGCAATCTGTCATCAAAAAGTTGGCAGGCCAGTTTTGTTTTCCAGGGAAAAGCGCCGTTGTTTGTGTTTGGGGGACTGTGGGTGGGAGTGGCCGGCTGGCTCCTTAGAACACACGATACGCAGGATGGTTCCCAGACCCAAGGTGGCACCAGTGCCACGTCGGGCTGGTTTGATGGTGAAAAGTGGCTCCTGCAATCTGCCATCCTGAAGCGGGGTAGCTTACATTTGTGTGCCAGGGAAACGGGCCGAGGTTTATGACTGGGGGCCTAGGGCTAGAAGTGACCGGCTGGCTCCTAAAAAGCAACAATAGGCAGGATGGTTCCCAGACCCAAGGTGGCACCAGTGCCAAGTTGGGCTGGTTTGATGGTACCAACTGGCTCCTGCAATCTGCCATCTAAAAGTTGTCAGGCGAGTTTTGTTTTCCAGGGAAAAGCGCCGTTGATTTTGTTTGGAGGCCTGTGGCTGGCAGTGGCTGCCTGTCGTCTTAGAATCCGGGTTACGCAGCATGGTTCCCAGACCAGAGGTGGCACCAGTGTCAAGTTGGGCTGGTTTGATGGTGCAAAGTGGCTCCTGCAATCTGCCATCCAGAAGCGGGGCAGCTTACTTTTGTTTGCCAGGGAAACGGGCCGAGGTATTTGTCTGGGGACCTATGGCTGGGAGTGACCGGCTGGCTCCTGAAAAGCTACGATAGGCAGGATGGTTCCCTGACCCAAGGTGGCACCAGTGCCAAGTCGGGCGGTTTTCGTAGTACAAAGTGCGTCCTAAAATTTGCCATCCAGAAGAGGGGCAGTTGAGTTTTGTTTACCAGAGAAAAGGGCCGTGGTTTGTTTTTGGGGGCATATTGGTGATAGTGGCCGTCTGGCCCCTGAAAATCCACGATAGGCAGGATGGTTCCCAGACCAGAGGTGGCACCAGTGCCAAGTCGGGCTGGTTTGATAGTACTAAATAGCACCTGCAATCTGCCATGCAGAAGCGGGGCAGCTTACTTTTGTTTGCCAGGGAAACGGGCCGAGGTTTGTGTCTGGGGGCCTATGGCTGGGAGTGACCGCCTGGCTCCTGAAAAGCTACGATAGGCAGGATGGTGACCAGACCCATGGTGGCACCAGTGCCAAGTTGGGCTGGTTTGATAGTACCAAGTGGCTCCTGCAATCTGCCATCAAAAAGTTGGCAGGCCAGTTTTGTTTTCCAGGGAAAAGCGCCGTTGTTTGTGTTTGGGGGACTGTGGCTGGGAGTGGCCGGCTGGCTCCTTAGAACACACGATACGCAGGATGGTTCCCAGACCCAAGGTGGCACCAGTGCCACGTCGGGCTGGTTTGATGGTGCAAAGTGGCTCCTGCAATCTGCCATCCTGAAGCGGGGTAGCTTACATTTGGGTGCCAGGGAAACGGGCCGAGGTTTATGACTGGGGGCCTAGGGCTAGAAGTGACCGGCTGGCTCCTGAAAAGCAACATTAGGCAGGAGGATTCCCAGACCCAAGGTGGCACCAGTGCCAAGTTGGGCTGGTTTGATGGTACCAACTGGCTCCTGCAATCTGCCATCTAAAAGTTTTCAGGCGAGTTTTGTTTTCCAGGGAAAAGCGCCGTTGATTTATTTGGAGGCCTGTGGCTGGCAGTGGCTGCCTGTCGTCTTAGAATCCGGGTTACGCAGCATGGTTCCCAGAGCCAAGGTGGCACCAGTGTCAAGTTGGGCTGGTTTGATAGTACTAAGTGGCTCCTGCAATCTGCCATCCAGAAGCGGGGCAGCTTACTTTTGTTTGCCAGGGAAACGGGCCGAGGTATTTGTCTGGGGACCTATGGCTGGGAGTGACCGGCTGGCTCCTGAAAAGCTACGATAGGCAGGATGGTTCCCTGACCCAAGGTGGCACCAGTGCCAAGTCGGGCGGTTTTCGTAGTACAAAGTGCGTCCTAAAATTTGCCATCCAGAAGAGGGGCAGGTGAGTTTTGTTTACCAGAGAAAAGGGCCGGGGTTTGTTTTTGGGGGCATATGGCTGATAGTGGCCGTCTGGCGCCTGAAAATCCACGATAGGCAGGATGGTTCCCAGACCAGAGGTGGCACCAGTGCCAAGTCGGGCTGGTTTGATAGTACTAAATAGCACCTGCAATCTGCCATGCAGAAGCGGGGCAGCTTACTTTTGTTTGCCAGGGAAACGGGCCGAGGTTTGTGTCTGGGGGCCTATGGCTGGGAGTGACCGGCTGGCTCCTGAAAAGCTACGATAGGCAGGATGGTGACCAGACCCATGGTGGCACCAGTGCCAAGTTGGGCTGGTTTGATAGTACCAAGTGGCTCCTGCAATCTGCCATCAAAAAGTTGGCAGGCCAGTTTTGTTTTCCAGGGAAAAGCGCCGTTGTTTGTGTTTGGGGGACTGTGGCTGGGAGTGGCCGGCTGGCTCCTTAGAACACACGATACGCAGGATGGTTCCCAGACCCAAGGTGGCACCAGTGCCACGTCGGGCTGGTTTGATGGTGAAAAGTGGCTCCTGCAATCTGCCATCCTGAAGCGGGGTAGCTTACATTTGTGTGCCAGGGAAACGGGCCGAGGTTTATGACTGGGGGCTTAGGGCTAGAAGTGACCGGCTGGCTCCTGAAAAGCAACAATAGGCAGGATGGTTCCCAGACCCAAGGTGGCACCAGTGCCAAGTTGGGCTGGTTTGATGGTACCAACTGGCTCCTGCAATCTGCCATCTAAAAGTTGTCAGGCGAGTTTTGTTTTCCAGGGAAAAGCGCCGTTGATTTTGTTTGGAGGCCTCTGGCTGGCAGTGGCTGCCTGTCGTCTTAGAATCCGGGTTACGCAGCATGGTTCCCAGACCCAAGGTGGCACCAGTGTCAAGTTGGGCTGGTTTGATTGTACGAAGTGGCTCCTGCAATCTGCCATCCAGAAGCGGGGCAGCTTACTTTTGTTTGCCAGGGAAATGGGCCGAGGTTTTTCTCAGGGGACCTATGGCTGGGAGTGACCGGCTGGCTCCTGAAAAGCTACGATAGGCAGGATGGTGACCAGACCCATGGTGGCACCAGTGCCAAGTTGGGCTGGTTTGATAGTACCAAGTTGCTCCTGCAATCTGCCATCAAAAAGTTGGCAGGTCAGTTTTGTTTTCCAGGGAAAAGCGCCGTTGTTTGTGTTTGGGGGACTGTGGCTGGGAGTGGCCGGCTGGCTCCTTAGAACACAGGATACGCAGGATGGTTCCCAGACCCAAGGTGGCACCAGTGCCAAGTCGGGCTGGTTTGATAGCACCAAGTGGCTCCTGCAATCTGCCATCCAGAAGCGGGGCAGCTTACTTTTGTTTTCCAGGGAAACGGACCGAGGTTTGTGTCTGGGGGCCTATGGCTGGGAGTGACCGGCTGGCTCCTGAAAAGCTACGATAGGCAGGATGGTGACCAGACCCATGGTGGCACCAGTGCCAAGTTGGGCTGGTTTGATAGTACCAAGTGGCTCCTGCAATCTGCCATCAAAAAGTTGGCAGGCGAGTTTTGTTTTCCAGGGAAAAGCGCCGTTGTGTGTATTTTGGGGCCTGTGGCTGGGAGTGGCCAGCTGGCTCCTTAGAATCCACGATACGCAGGATGGTTCCCAGACCCAAGGTGGCACCAGTGCCAAGTCGGGCTGGTTTGTTAGTACCAAGTGGTTCCTGCAATCTGCCATCCAGAAGCGGGGCAGCTGAATTTTGTTTGCCAGAGAAAAAGGCTGTTGTTTGTGTTTCGGGGCCTGTGGCTGGCAGTGGACGGCTGGCTCCTGAAAATCCATGATACGCAGCATGGTTCCCAGACCCAAGGTGGCACCAGTGCCAAGTAGGACTAGTTTCATAGTACCCAGTGGCTCCTGCAATCTGCCATCCAGAAGAGGGGCAGTTGAGTTTTGTTTTCCAGAGAAAAGGGCCGTGGTTTGTGTTTGGGGCCTATGGCTGAGAGTGACCGGCTGGCCCCTGAAAATCCACGATAGGAAGGATGGTTCCCAGATCCAAGGTGGCAGCAGTGCCATGTTGTGCTGGTGTGATAGTCCCAAGTGGCTCCTGCAATCTGCCATCCAGAAGTGGGGCAGCTGAATTTTGTTTGCCAGAGAAAAAGGCTGTGGTTTTTGTTTGGGGGCCTATGGCTGGGAGTGGCCGGCTGGCTCCTGAAAATCCATGATACGCAGCATGGTTCCCAGACCCAAGGTGGCACCAGTGCCAAGTGGGGCTGGTTTCACAGTGTCAAGTGCCTCCTGCAATCTCCCATCCAGAAGCGGGGCAGCTGAGTTTTGTTTGCCTGTGAAACGGGCCGTTGTTTTTGATTGGGGTCTGTGGCCGAGAATGTTCAGCTGGCTCCTGACAATCCACAATATGCAGGATGGTTCCCAGACCCAAGGTGGCACCAGTGCCAAGTCTTGCTGGTTTGATAGTACCAAGTGGCTCCTGCAATCTGCCATCCAGAAGCGGTGCAGCTGAGTTTTGTTTGCCAGAGGAAAGGGCCGTGGGTTGTGTTTGGGGGCATATGGCTGGGAGTGGCCGGCTGTCTCATTAAAAAGATCGATACGCAGGATGGTTCCCAGACCCAAGGTGGCACCAGTGCCAAGTCGGGCTGTTTTTATAGTACCAAGTGCGTCCTGCAATTTGCCATCCAGAAGAGGGGCAGTTGAGTTTTGTTTGCCAGAGAAAAGCGCCGTTGTTTGTGTTTGGGGGCTTGTGGCTGGGAGTGGCCGACTGGCGCCTTAGAATCTGCGATACGCAGCATGGTTCCCAGACCCAAGGTGGAACCAGTTCCAAGTTGGGCTGGTTTGATAGTACCAAGTGGCTCCTGCAATCTGCCATCCAGAAGCGGGGCAGCTTACTTTTGTTTGCCAGGGAAACGGGCCGAGGTTTGTGTTTGGGGGCCTATGGCTGGGAGTGACCGGCTGGCTCCTGGAAAGCTACAATAGGCAGGATGGTGACCAGACCCATGGTGGCACCAGTGCCAAGTTGGGCTGGTTTGATAGTACCAAGTTGCTCCTGCAATCTGCCATCAAAAAGTTGGCAGGCGAGTTTTGTTTTCCAGGGAAAAGCGCCGTTGTTTGTGTTTGGGGGCCTGTGGCTGGGAGTGGCCGGCTGGCTCCTTAGAATCCACGATACGCAGGATGGTTCCCAGACCCAAGGTGGCACCAGTGCCAAGTCGGGCTGGTTTGATACTACCAAGTGGTTCCTGCAATCTGCCATCCAGAAGCAGGGCAGCTTACTTTGTTTGCCAGGGAAACGGGCCGTGGGTTTTGTTTGGGGGCATATAGCTGAGAGTGGCCCGCTGGCCCCTGAAAATCCACGCTAGGCAGCATGGTTCCCAGATGCAAGGTGGCACCAGTGCCAAGTCGGGCTGGTTTGATGGTGCAAAGTGGCTCCTGCAATCTGCCATCCAGAAGCGGGGCAGCTGATTTTTGTTTGCCAGAGAAAAATTCCGTGGATTGTTTTTGGGGGCATATTGCTGGGAGTGGCCGGCTGGCTCCTTAAAATGCTCGATACGCATGATGGTTCCCAGGCCCAAGGTGTCACCACTACCAAGTCGGCCTGCGGTTTTAGTATCAAGTTCACCCTGCAATTTGCCATCCAGAAGAGGGGCAGTTGAGTTTTGTTTGCCAGAGAAACGGGCCGAGGTTTCTGTTTGGGGACATATGGCTGAGAGTGGCCGGGTGGCCCCTGAAAATCCACGATACACAACATGGTTCCCAGATCCAAGGTGGCACCAGTGCCAAGTTGGGCTGGTTTGATAGTCCCAAGTGTCTCCTGCAATCTGCCATCCAGAAGCGGGGCAGCTTACTTTTGTTTGCCAGAGAAATAGGCCTAGGTTTTTGTTTGGGGGCCTGTGGCTAGGAGTGGCCTGCTGGCTCCTAAGAATCCACGATACGCAGGATGTTTACCAGACCCATGGTGGCACCAGTGCCAAGTTGGGCTGGTTTGATAGTACCAAGTGGCTCCTGCAAACTCCATCAAAAATTTGGCAGGTGTGTTTTGTTTTCCAGGGAACAGCGCCGTTGATTTTGTTTGGGGGCCTGTGGCTGGGAGTGGCCGGCTGGCTCCTTAGAATCCACGATACGCAGGATGGTTCCCAGACCCAAGGTGACACCAGTGCCAAGTCGGGCTGGTTTGATTACACCAAGTGGCTCCTGCAATCTGCCATCCATAAGTGAGGCAGCTAAGTTTTGTTTGCCAGAAAAAAGGGCCGTGGTTTTTGTTGGGGGCCTGTGGCTAAGAGTAGCCGGCTGGCTCCTTAAAATCCACGAGAGGCAGGATGGTTCCCAGACCCAAGGTGGTACCAGTGCCAAGTCGGGCTGGTTTGATAGCACCAAGTGGCTCCTGCAATCTGCCATCCAGAAGCGGGGCAGCTTACTTTTGTTTGCCAGGGAAACGGGCCGAGGTATTTGTCTGGGGACCTATGGCTGGGAGTGACCGGCTGGCTCCTGAAAAGCTACGATAGGCAGGATGGTGACCAGACCCATGGTGGCACCAGTGCCAAGTTGGGCTGGTTTGATAGTACCAAGTTGCTCCTGCAATCTGCCATCAAAAAGTTGGCAGGTCAGTTTTGTTTTCCAGGGAAAAGCGCCGTTGTTTTTGTTTGGGGGACTGTGGCTGGGAGTGGCCGGCTGGCTCCTTAGAACACAGGATACGCAGGATGGTTCCCAGACCCAAGGTGGCACCAGTGCCAAGTTGGGCTGGTTTGATAGCACCAAGTGGCTCCTGCAATCTGCCATCCAGAAGCGGGGCAGCTTACTTTTGTTTTCCAGGGAAACGGACCGAGGTTTGTTTCTGGGGGCCTATGGCTGGGAGTGACCGGCTGGCTCCTGAAAAGCTACGATAGGCAGGATGGTGACCAGACCCATGGTGGCACCAGTGCCAAGTTGGGCTGGTTTGATAGTACCAAGTGGCTCCTGCAATCTGCCATCAAAAAGTTGGCAGACGAGTTTTGTTTTCCAGGGAAAAGCGCCGTTGTGTGTATTTTTGGGCCTGTGGCTGGGAGTGGCCAGCTGGCTCCTTAGAATCCACGATACGCAGGATGGTTCCCAGACCCAAGGTGGCACCAGTGCCAAGTCGGGCTGGTTTGTTAGTACCAAGTGGTTCCTGCAATCTGCCATCCAGAAGCGGGGCAGCTGAATTTTGTTTGCCAGAGAAAAAGGCTGTTGTTTGTGTTTCGGGGCCTGTGGCTGGCAGTGGACGGCTGGCTCCTGAAAATCCATGATACGCAGCATGGTTCCCAGACCCAAGGTGGCACCAGTGCCAAGTAGGACTAGTTTCATAGTACCCAGTGGCTCCTGCAATCTGCCATCCAGAAGAGGGGCAGTTGAGTTTTGTTTTCCAGAGAAAAGGGCCGTGGTTTGTGTTTGGGGCCTATGGCTGAGAGTGACCGGCTGGCCCCTGAAAATCCACGATAGGAAGGATGGTTCCCATATCCAAGGTGGCACCAGTGCCATGTTGTGCTGGTGTGATAGTCCCAAGTGGCTCCTGCAATCTGCCATCCAGAAGTGGGGCAGCTGAATTTTGTTTGCCAGAGAAAAAGGCTGTGGTTTTTGTTTGGGGGCCTATGGCTGGGAGTGGCCGGCTGGCTCCTGAAAATCCATGATACGCAGCATGGTTCCCAGACCCAAGGTGGCACCAGTGCCAAGTGGGGCTGGTTTCACAGTGTCAAGTGCCTCCTGCAATCTCCCATCCAGAAGCGGGGCAGCTGAGTTTTGTTTGCCTGTGAAACGGGCCGTTGTTTTTGATTGGGGTCTGTGGCCGAGAATGTTCAGCTGGCTCCTGACAATCCACAATATGCAGGATGGTTCCCAGACCCAAGGTGGCACCAGTTCCAAGTTGGGCTGGTTTGATAGTACCAAGTGGCTCCTGCAATCTGCCATCCAGAAGCCGGGCAGCTTACTTTTGTTTGCCAGGGAAACGGGCCGAGGTTTGTGTTTGGGGCCTATGGCTGAGAGTGACCTGCCGGCCCCTGAAAATCCACGATAGGAAGGATGATTCCCAGATCCAAGGTGGCACCAGTGCCATGTTGTGCTGGTGTGATAGTCCCAAGTGGCTCCTGCAATCTGCCATCCAGAAGCGGGGCAGCTGAATTTTGTTTGCCAGAGAAAAAGGCTGTGGTTTTTGTTTGGGGGCCTATGGCTGGGAGTGGCCGGCTGGCTCCTGAAAATCCATGATACGCAGCATGGTTCCCAGACCCAAGGTGGCACCAGTGCCAAGTGGGGCGGTTTTCACAGTGTCAAGTGCCTCCTGCAATCTCCCATCCAGAAGCGGGGCAGCTGAGTTTTGTTTGCCCGTGAAACGGGCCGTTGTTTTTGATTGGGGTCTGTGGCCGAGAGTGTCCAGCTGGCTCCTGACAATCCACAATACGCAGGATGGTTCCCAGACCCAAGGTGGCACCAGTGCCAAGTCGTGCTGGTTTGATAGTACCAAGTGGTTCCTGCAATTTGCCATCCAGAAGAGGGGCAGTTGAGTTTTGTTTGCCAGAGAAAAGCGCCGTTGTTTGTGTTTGGGGTCTTGTGGCTGGGAGTGGCCGACTGGCGCCTTAGAATCTGCGATACGCAGCATGGTTCCCAGACCCAAGGTGGCACCAGTGCCAAGTCGGGCTGGTTTGATAGCACCAAGTGGCTCCTCCAATCTGCCATCCAGAAGCGGGGCAGCTTACTTTTGTTTGCCAGGGAAACGGGCCGAGGTTTGTGACTGGGGGCCTATGGCTGGGAGTGACCGGCTGGCTCCTGGAAAGCTACAATAGGCAGGATGGTTACCAGACCCATGGTGGCACCAGTGCCAAGTTGGGCTGGTTTGATAGTACCAAGTTTCTCCTGCAATCTGCCATCAAAAAGTTGGCAGGCGAGTTTTGTTTTCCAGGGAAAAGCGCCGTTGTTTGTATTTGGGGGCCTGTGGCTGGGAGTGGCCGGCTGGCTCCTTAGAATCCACGATACGCAGGATGGTTCCCAGACCCAAGGTGGCACCAGTGCCAAGTCGGGCTGGTTTGATACTACCAAGTGCGTCCTGCAATCTGCCATGCAGAAGCGGGGCAGCTTACTTTTGTTTGCCAGGGAAACGGGCCGTGGGTTTTGTTTGGGGGCATATAGCTGAGAGTGACCGGCTGGCCCCTGAAAATCCACGCTAGGCAGCATGGTTCCAGGATGCAAGGTGGCACCAGTGCCAAGTCGGGCTGGTTTGGTGGGTCAAAGTGGCTCCTGCAATCTGCCATCCAGAAGCGGGGCAGCTGATTTTTGTTTGCCAGAGAAAAATTCCGTGGATTGTTTTTGGGGGCATATTGCTGGGAGTGGCCGGCTGGCTCCTTAAAATGCTCGATACGCATGATGGTTCCCAGGCCCAAGGTGTCACCACTACCAAGTCGGCCTGCGGTTTTAGTATCAAGTTCATCTTGCAATTTGCCATCCAGAAGAGGGGCAGTTGAGTTTTGTTTGCCAGAGAAACGGGCCGAGGTTTCTGTTTGGGGGCATATGGCTGAGAGTGGCCGGCTGGCCCCTGAAAATCCACGATACACAACATGGTTCCCAGATCCAAGGTGGCACCAGTGCCAAGTTGGGCTGGTTTGATAGTCCCAAGTGTCTCCTGCAATCTGCCATCCAGAAGCGGGGCAGCTTACTTTTGTTTGCCAGAGAAATAGGCCTAGGTTTTTGTTTGAGGGCCTGTGGCTAGGAGTGGCCGGCTGGCTCCTAAGAATCCACGATACGCAGGATGTTTACCAGACCCATGGTGGCACCAGTGCCAAGTTGGGCTGGTTTGATAGTACCAAGTGGCTCCTGCAAACTCCATCAAAAAGTTGGCAGGCGTGTTTTGTTTTCCAGGGAACAGCGCCGTTGATTTTGTTTGGGGGCCTGTGGCTGGGAGTGGCCGGCTGGCTCCTTAGAATCCACGATACGCAGGATGGTTCCCAGAACCAAGGTGGCACCAGTGCCAAGTCGGGCTGGTTTGATTACACCAAGTGACTCCTGCAATCTGCCATCCAGAAGTGAGGCAGCTAAGTTTTGTTTGCGAGAAAAAAGGGCCGTGGTTTTTGTTGGGGGCCTGTGGCTGGGAGTAGCCGGCTGGCTCCTTAAAATCCACAATAGGCAGGATGGTTCCCAGACCCAAGGTGGCACCAGTGCCAAGTCGGGCTGGTTTGATAGTACCAAGTGGCTCCTGCAATCTGCCATCCAGAAGCGGGGCAGCTGAGTTTTGTTTGCCAGAGAAAAAGGCTGTGGTTTTTGTTTGGGGGCCTGTGGCTGGGAGTGGCCGGCTGGCTCCTGAAAATCCACGATACGCAGCATGGTTCCCAGACCCAAGGTGGCACCAGTACAAAGTGGGGCTCGTTTGACAGTGTCAAGTGCCTCCTGCAATCTCCCATCCAGAAGCGGGGCAGCTGAGTTTTTTTTGCCAGGGAAACGGACCTTTGTTTTTGATTGGGGTCTGTGGCCGAGAGTGGTCGGCTGGCTCCTGACAATCCACAATACGCAGGGTGGTTCCCAGACCAAAGGTGGCACCAGTGCCAAGTCGGGCTGGTTTGATAGTACCAAGTGTCTCCTGCACTCTGCCATCCAGAAGCGGGGCAGCTGAGTTTTGTTTGCCAGAGAAAAGGGCCGTGGGTTGTGTTTGGGGGCATATGGCTGGGAGTGGCCCCCTGGCTCCTTAAAATGCACGATACGCCGCATGGTAACCAGACGCAAGGTGGCACCAGTGCCAAGTCGGGCTGTTTTTGTAGTACCCAGTGGCTCCTGCAATTTGCCATCCAGAAGCGGGGCAGCTAAATTTTGTTTGCTAGAGAAAAGGGCTGTGGTTTGTGTTTGGGGGCCTATGGCCGAGAGTGGTAGGCTGGCCCCTGAAAATCAACGATAGGCAGGATGGTTCCCAGATCCAAGGTGGCACCAGTGCCAAGTAAGGCTGGTTGTATGGTTCAAAGTGACTCCTGCAATCTGCCATCCAGAAGCGGGACAGCTGAGTTTTTTTTTGCCAGAGAAAAGGTCCGTGGTTTCTTTTTGGGGCATACGGCTGGGAATTGCCGGCTGGCTCCTTAAAATGCTCGATACGCAGGATGGTTCCCAGAGCCAAGGTGGCACCACTGCCAAGTCGGGCTCTTTTTGTAGTACCAAGTGCGTCCTGCAATTTGCCATCCAGAAGAGGGGCAGTTGAGTTTTGTTTGCCAGAGAAAAGGGCCGAGGTTTGTGTTTGGGAGCATATGGCTGGGAATGACCGGCTGGCCCCTGAAAATCCACGATATGCCGGATGGTTCCCAGATCCAAGATGGTACCATTACCAAGTCAGGCTGCTTTGATAGTCCCAAGTGGCTCCTGCAAACTGCCACACCAGAAGCGGGGCAGCTGAGTTTTGTTTGCCAGGGAAATGGGCCGTTGTTTGTGTTTGGGGGCCTGTGGCTGGGAGTGTTCGGCTGGTTCCTGAATATGTACGATACGCAGGATTGTTCCCAGATCCAAGGTGGCAGCAGTGCCATGTTGTGCTGGTGTGATAGTCCCAAGTGGCTCCTGCAATCTGCCATCCAGAAGTGGGGCAGCTGATTTTTGTTTGCCAGAGAAAAGGTCCGTGGTTTGTGTTTGGGGGCATATGGCTGAGAGTGGCCGGCTGGCCCCTGAAAATCCACGATACACAGGATGGTTCCCAGATCCAAGGTGGCACCTGTGCCAAGTCGGGCTGATTTGATAGTACTGAGTAGCTCCTGCAATCTGCCATCCAGAAGCGGGGCAGCTTACTTTCGTTTGCCAGGGAAACGGGCCGAGGTTTCTGTTTGGGGGCCTATGGCTGGGAGTGACCGGCTGGCTCCTGAAAAGCTACAATAGGCAGGATGGTTCCCAGAGCCAAGGTGGCACCAGTGCCAAGTTGGGCTGGTTTGATAGTACCAAGTGGCTCCTGCAATCTGCCATCCAGAAGCAGGGCAGCTGAGTTTTGTTTGCCAGAGAAAAGGGCTTGGTTTGTGTTTGGGGGCATATGGCTGTGTGTGGCCAGCTGGCTCCTTAAAATGCACGATATGCAACGTGGCTCCCAGACCCATAGTGGCACCAGTGCCAAGTCGGGCTGGTTTGATAGTATCAAGTGGCTCCTGCAATCTTCCATGATCACGTGGAGAAATACTTTCTGGTTTCAGCCATATGCTCTTTCTTCTCTCCCTCAACTTCTCTATCACCTCTCATCTGGTTCACATGCGCTGTCTTCAAGGTCCACAGGCTACTTTTCACAGAATCTTCTGGCCTGATGAAGTAAGAATGATGAATAGAACAGAGCTGGGATCTATTTTCCAGTTTGGATAAAATGCATTCTGCACACAAATCCAAGGAGAACGTGCTGCCCCAATGCCCAGAAAATCTTTCACTCCTGCTAGTGTTCTACGTCAACCGCAACTTAGTCTGAAAGAAAAGCTTTTTCTCTGAGAGCATCTGAGAGGTTTGCATGAAGCACTGATATCTGACATATGCAATTTTGAATAGGAGAGGAAAAAGAAAATGGCAAGGAGTTTTTAATTTTAGTGGTTTCAATTTTAATTTCCGTGCACTTTTTCAAAACTTGTCAGCTCAAATGCCCATCAACATCTTTTAGTCATCTGTAAGTCAGTATTCATATAAAATGTGCTTCAAATCCAAAGAATTTCAAATTTGCACTCCAAGCTTCTATGCCTAGATTTATGATTTCCTACACATATTAGATGAAAGGAAGGCCTTTTTTACTGTGGGAGTGCTGGAACACTGGAACAGGTTGCCCAGAGAAGTTGTGGGTGTCCCATCCCTGAAAGTATTCAAGGTCACCTTGGACGGGGCTTGGAGCAGCAACAAAGGAGAAGCTTGATGGTAGAGAAACAAAGTTGGACTATAGAAGAAACTCGGATTGAAGTATAGGATCAAGTTTTCTCTCAGCTCTTGGGGTAAATTCAAAGTTGTACAAAATGACATTTATCTGTGCTATTCACTACTGTAACAGAAAGTTTCATGAAAACTGTACAGAAGATAGTAAATTTTAAAAGAGATAAGAATTACAGCATAAAATCCATGGGATAGGTTACAACATGAGACACTCTCTAAGAGAAAATCTCTGTGTTTCAGCACTTCATCGGGGTAAGATTTCATGAAGTGCCAAAGAAGGCGGCAAAATATCATTCGGGACATTATTTACTGGAATTCAGCCTGGCCATTAGTAGGAACTGCCTTTGAACATATCATGTAGATATACCACACACGCTTTCCCTTCACTGAAAAATTACTGTTTACAACAAATAAGCAATTGACGATCAAAATTGATTGAAAGCATCTTAAACATGTCAAGTATTTCATTGTAGATGATCTGTGATCCAAATGCTTCTTCCACCTTCGAGAGGGACAGAAGAATTCTTCCATATCATGATGGTTTAAAATTGTATCAACCAATGTTTTCTGCTGAAAAGATATCATCTATTTTTTTCTATTTTTGGAAGAAAATATTCCTAGACATACAACAGGTGAGAACTAAGTAATTTTAAAGAAACAAATGAAATGAAAATATTCTGTAAATAGAATGAAATGAAAAGCTGTGTTTTAAATAGGAGCTAAATATTAAACAGAATTTTTGTACCAGGCATTTGAATTACTGCACCAGCTCTTTTGCCCATCAAGAGAGGCATTTAGCATTTCAGTCTTTTCCAAGGTGTTCATGATCTGCTATGCTGATCTCTGTGTGTGCCTAGGTGTGTGTGGAGGGGGGGGCATATGAAGGGGAGTGTGTATGTTTGCTTTACAATTGTAGTGGCAGATTCATGCCTCAGCTCCACATTTTGTTTTAAAAAGGTCACACCGAGTGGATATGAAGTTTACTATCAACAAGAGATCGATTCCCAAATCATCCATTTGACTCTCCCTTATAAATCATGTGCTTTGTTGCATATTTTATCAAATATACTTTCAAGCCAGATGGAGGAAGGAGGATGTGGGAATCCCTCCACCATCTTGCAACTTTTATGTAAGTAGGTTTTCAAGAAAATCATCATTTCTCTTTTAAATATGTCTGGAACAGGCATGATGGTAGTGTCAACCTGTTGGAGTTTTTGTTGCTGGAAGAAGTTGTACAAAAGGATTGGTTTTTACATTGACCAGTTACTGAATCAAGCGCAGGAATACATTGGAAATTTAGCTGGGGGTTCCTTTTCCCAGCAGACTACTTCTAGAACGAGCTTGTACACTGAAGCTGACTCTTTTGCTCTCTTTTTGTTTCTTTCCTATTTTCTTGGCTTCTTTGCCACTATCTAGACAATTTTGGAACTTTGTTCCCAACTAAAATGGTTTCAATAGTCTGATTGTGATCATACATTTTTACAAGGAATTTTTAAAATCTTTCCTCGAGTCCAGAAAGTCAAGGACTTAGATCTTTTTCTTCCCTTATCAATATTGCCATGAAATTGATAAATAAAGACCAACTCTTTATTTTTGTTTTTAACCCACGTAGATAATTCCCATCCATTAATCCATTTTGTGGACCAATAGCTGCCATTCTGATGGAAGCTGTCACTTCTTAACAATAGGCATTCTGTGACTATGTTGACTGCACTTTGGGTGAAGATCCTAACTGGTCTTAGATATACATAGGGAGAAATTTGCTCAGCCAGTGTCAGTCTTAAGCATGCGTATCAGAAGATCTTTCTAGAGCTGGGAATTTTCCCATGAAAGGGATTCAGTTAGGGAAGAGACACTTGTGCCAGAGTTTTACATTCTTCTTGAACACTGCTTAAGGAACTTAGATGCCATGTCCATTTGGATCTCTGTCTGCACAGAACTTTGTCATGCCAGTGCTTTGAAATGCATCTTGAAGAGAATTCACTAGCACAGAATGAAAGAGAGTGGAAGGGGTTGGTGGGGCTAACCAGGCCCAACCCCCCTGCCTAAACCAGGATACCTAGAGCCTCTTGCCCAGGATTCTATCTGGGTGTACTTTTAATGTCTTCAAAGATCCAGGCTCCACAATCTTTCTGGGCAGTCTGTGCCGTGGTTCAGTCACCCTGACAGTAAAGAAACATTTACTGATGTTCAAAGGCAATCTCCTGTATTTCAGTGTGTGCCCACTGCCTCTTGTCTTTTCCCTCAGCATCACTGAAAAGACACTGATTCCCTCCCCTTTGCACTATTGCTTCCATATGTATGTGTGATGCCATGTAGAGGTATGTCAAAAACCTCCCTGAAGCCCAGGCAGATAATATTCCCTTCATCTACCAGTCAAGTTGATTCATCAGAGGAGTTTAAAGTGATGTTCAGCATGAAATTCCCCTGAAAAATCATGCTAACTACATTATTTGGTCATCTGTCATGTGCCTGGCAAGGATTTCCAGGAAGAGCTGCTTCATCAACTTCCTGGGGATAAAAAAGAGGCTGGCTGGTTTGTACTATGGCGAGTCCTCTTAATTGCCTTTTTTGAAGATGGGTGTCATTTGCTAACATCCACTCTTTAGCCTCTGTTGTCGTCTACATCTTAGCAAAACGCTTTTCCACTATGTCTGGCTAGGAAAAACTGTGCCAGCACAGAAAACATCTCCCATCGTGTTCTAGAAGTTGCACGGATGTCTGCCAAGTGTTTGGCAGGAAGAAAAGAAAAGTTGTCCAAAACAGCTTCCAATCGAATGTTCCTGTGATTGGAAAAGTCAGGAGAGTGCAAAGGTACTGTTTTCTATCAGTTGGCAAGGTGCGCACACAATCCCAGTGTTGTACAGCTTGCTTCTTCACCTTCCCGAAGCTGCCGCTCTCGCCGGCTGCCGGAGCCCAAGAAGCGGCTTCTTCGCGCAAAGACGATTGTGCCGCTCACAGGGCTCTCCTTAGCGCGGCTTCTGCCGAAAGACGCCCGGCAGCGGCTCTTACCTCCGGAGAGCATCCTACCTTCGTCTTTAGCTCCTCTTCTCATCTACACCTCGGCAAAAAGCTTTTCCACTATGTCTGGCTAGGAAAAACTGTGCCAGCACAGAAAACATCTCCCATCGTGTTCTAGAAGTTGCACGGATGTCTGCCAAGTGTTTGGCAGGAAGAAAAGAAAAGTTGTCCAAAACAGCTTCCAATCGAATGTTCCTGTGATTGGAAAAGTCAGGAGAGTGCAAAGGTACTGTTTTCTATCAGTTGGCAAGGTGCGCACACAATCCCAGTGTTGTACAGCTTGCTTCTTCACCTTCCCGAAGCTGCCGCTCTCGCCGGCTGCCGGAGCCCAAGAAGCGGCTTCTTCGCGCAAAGACGATTGTGCCGCTCACAGGGCTCTCCTTAGCGCGGCTTCTGCCGAAAGACGCCCGGCAGCGGCTCTTACCTCCGGAGAGCATCCTACCTTCGTCTTTCGCGTCTTTTGTAGTCTACATCTTAGCAAAACGCTTTTCCACTATGTCTGGCTAGGAAAAACTGTGCCAGCACAGAAAACATCTCCCATCGTGTTCTAGAAGTTGCACGGATGTCTGCCAAGTGTTTGGCAGGAAGAAAAGAAAAGTTGTCCAAAACAGCTTCCAATCGAATGTTCCTGTGATTGGAAAAGTCAGGAGAGTGCAAAGGTACTGTTTTCTATCAGTTGGCAAGGTGCGCACACAATCCCAGTGTTGTACAGCTTGCTTCTTCACCTTCCCGAAGCTGCCGCTCTCGCCGGCTGCCGGAGCCCAAGAAGCGGCTTCTTCGCGCAAAGACGATTGTGCCGCTCACAGTGCTCTCCTTAGCGCGGCTTCTGCCGAAAGACGCCCGGCAGCGGCTCTTACCTCCGGAGAGCATCCTACCTTCGTCTTTCGCGTCTTTTGTAGTCTACATCTTAGCAAAACGCTTTTCCACTATGTCTGGCTAGGAAAAACTGTGCCAGCACAGAAAACATCTCCCATCGTGTTCTAGAAGTTGCACGGATGTCTGCCAAGTGTTTGGCAGGAAGAAAAGAAAAGTTGTCCAAAACAGCTTCCAATCGAATGTTCCTGTGATTGGAAAAGTCAGGAGAGTGCAAAGGTACTGTTTTCTATCAGTTGGCAAGGTGCGCACACAATCCCAGTGTTGTACAGCTTGCTTCTTCACCTTCCCGAAGCTGCCGCTCTCGCCGGCTGCCGGAGCCCAAGAAGCGGCTTCTTCGCGCAAAGACGATTGTGCCGCTCACAGTGCTCTCCTTAGCGCGGCTTCTGCCGAAAGACGCCCGGCAGCGGCTCTTACCTCCGGAGAGCATCCTACCTTCGTCTTTCGCGTCTTTTGTAGTCTACATCTTAGCAAAACGCTTTTCCACTATGTCTGGCTAGGAAAAACTGTGCCAGCACAGAAAACATCTCCCATCGTGTTCTAGAAGTTGCACGGATGTCTGCCAAGTGTTTGGCAGGAAGAAAAGAAAAGTTGTCCAAAACAGCTTCCAATCGAATGTTCCTGTGATTGGAAAAGTCAGGAGAGTGCAAAGGTACTGTTTTCTATCAGTTGGCAAGGTGCGCACACAATCCCAGTGTTGTACAGCTTGCTTCTTCACCTTCCCGAAGCTGCCGCTCTCGCCGGCTGCCGGAGCCCAAGAAGCGGCTTCTTCGCGCAAAGACGATTGTGCCGCTCACAGGGCTCTCCTTAGCGCGGCTTCTGCCGAAAGACGCCCGGCAGCGGCTCTTACCTCCGGAGAGCATCCTACCTTCGTCTTTCGCGTCTTTTGTAGTCTACACCTCGGCAAAACGCTTTTCCACTATGTCTGGCTAGGAAAAACTGTGCCAGCACAGAAAACATCTCCCATCGTGTTCTAGAAGTTGCACGGATGTCTGCCAAGTGTTTGGCAGGAAGAAAAGAAAAGTTGTTCAAAACAGCTTCCAATCGAATGTTCCTGTGATTGGAAAAGTCAGGAGAGTGCAAAGGTACTGTTTTCTATCAGTTGGCAAGGTGCGCACACAATCCCAGTGTTGTACAGCTTGCTTCTTCACCTTCCCGAAGCTGCCGCTCTCGCCGGCTGCCGGAGCCCAAGAAGCGGCTTCTTCGCGCAAAGACGATTGTGCCGCTCACAGTGCTCTCCTTAGCGCGGCTTCTGCCGAAAGACGCCCGGCAGCGGCTCTTACCTCCGGAGAGCATCCTACCTTCGTCTTTCGCGTCTTTTGTAGTCTACATCTTAGCAAAACGCTTTTCCACTATGTCTGGCTAGGAAAAACTGTGCCAGCACAGAAAACATCTCCCATCGTGTTCTAGAAGTTGCACGGATGTCTGCCAAGTGTTTGGCAGGAAGAAAAGAAAAGTTGTCCAAAACAGCTTCCAATCGAATGTTCCTGTGATTGGAAAAGTCAGGAGAGTGCAAAGGTACTGTTTTCTATCAGTTGGCAAGGTGCGCACACAATCCCAGTGTTGTACAGCTTGCTTCTTCACCTTCCCGAAGCTGCCGCTCTCGCCGGCTGCCGGAGCCCAAGAAGCGGCTTCTTCTCGCAAAGACGATTGTGCCGCTCACAGTGCTCTCCTTAGCGCGGCTTCTGCCGAAAGACGCCCGGCAGCGGCTCTTACCTCCGGAGAGCATCCTACCTTCGTCTTTCGCGTCTTATGTAGTCTACATCTTAGCAAAACGCTTTTCCACTATGTCTGGCTAGGAAAAACCGTGCCAGCCCAGAAAACATCTCCCATCATTTTCTAGAAGTTGCAGATATGTCTGCCAAGTGTTTGGGAGGAAGAAAAGAAAAGTTGTCCAAAACAGCTTCCAATCGAATGTTCCTGTGATTGGAAAAGTCAGGAGAGTGCAAAGGTACTGTTTTCTATCAGTTGGCAAGGTGCGCACACAATCCCAGTGTTGTACAGCTTGCTTCTTCACCTTCCCGAAGCTGCCACTCTCAGGAGGTAAGAGCCGCTGCCGGGCGTCTTTCGGCAGAAGCCGCCCTAAGGAGAGCACTGTGAGCGGCACAATCGTCTTTGCGCGAAGAAGCCGCTTCTTGGGCTCCGGCAGCCGGCGAGAGCGGCAGCTTCGGGAAGGTGAAGAAGCAAGCTGTACAACACTGGGATTGTGTGCGCACCTTGCCAACTGATAGAAAACAGTACCTTTGCACTCTCCTGACTTTTCCAATCACAGGAACATTCGATTGGAAGCTGTTTTGGACAACTTTTCTTTTCTTCCTGCCAAACACTTGGCAGACATCCGTGCAACTTCTAGAACACGATGGGAGATGTTTTCTGTGCTGGCACAGTTTTTCCTAGCCAGACATAGTGGAAAAGCGTTTTGCCGAGGTGTAGATGAGAAGAGGAGCTAAAGACGAAGGTAGGATGCTCTCCGGAGGTAAGAGCCGCTGCCGGGCGTCTTTCGGCAGAAGCCGCGCTAAGGAGAGCACTGTGAGCGGCACAATCGTCTTTGCGCGAAGCCGCTTCTTGGGCTCCGGCAGCCGGCGAGAGCGGCAGCTTCGGGAAGGTGAAGAAGCAAGCTGTACAACACTGGGATTGTGTGCGCACCTTGCCAACTGATAGAAAACAGTACCTTTGCACTCTCCTGACTTTTCCAATCACAGGAACATTCGATTGGAAGCTGTTTTGGACAACTTTTCTTTTCTTCCTGCCAAACACTTGGCAGACATCCGTGCAACTTCTAGAACACGATGGGAGATGTTTTCTGTGCTGGCACAGTTTTTCCTAGCCAGACATAGTGGAAAAGCTTTTTGCCGAGGTGTAGATGAGAAGAGGAGCTAAAGAGTGGATGTTAGCAAATGACACCCATCTTCAAAAAAGGCAATTAAGAGGACTCGCCATAGTACAAACCAGCCAGCCTCTTTTTTATCCCCAGGAAGTTGATGAAGCAGCTCTTCCTGGAAATCCTTGCCAGGCACATGACAGATGACCAAATAATGTAGTTAGCATGATTTTTCAGGGGAATTTCATGCTGAACATCACTTTAAACTCCTCTGATGAATCAACTTGACTGGTAGATGAAGGGAATATTATCTGCCTGGGCTTCAGGGAGGTTTTTGACATACCTCTACATGGCATCACACATACATATGGAAGCAATAGTGCAAAGGGGAGGGAATCAGTGTCTTTTCAGTGATGCTGAGGGAAAAGACAAGAGGCAGTGGGCACACACTGAAATACAGGAGATTGCCTTTGAACATCAGTAAATGTTTCTTTACTGTCAGGGTGACTGAACCACGGCACAGACTGCCCAGAAAGATTGTGGAGCCTGGATCTTTGAAGACATTAAAAGTACACCCAGATAGAATCCTGGGCAAGAGGCTCTAGGTATCCTGGTTTAGGCAGGGGGGTTGGGCCTGGTTAGCCCCACCAACCCCTTCCACTCTCTTTCATTCTGTGCTAGTGAATTCTCTTCAAGATGCATTTCAAAGCGCTGGCATGACAAAGTTCTGTGCAGACAGAGATCCAAATGGACATGGCATCTAAGTTCCTTAAGCAGTGTTCAAGAAGAATGTAAAACTCTGGCACAAGTGTCTCTTCCCTAACTGAATCCCTTTCATGGGAAAATTCCCAGCTCTAGAAAGATCTTCTGATACGCATGCTTAAGACTGACACTGGCTGAGCAAATTTCTCCCTATGTATATCTAAGACCAGTTAGGATCTTCACCCAAAGTGCAGTCAACATAGTCACAGAATGCCTATTGTTAAGAAGTGACAGCTTCCATCAGAATGGCAGCTATTGGTCCACAAAATGGATTAATGGATGAGAATTATCTACGTGGGTTAAAAACAAAAATAAAGAGTTGGTCTTTATTTATCAATTTCATGGCAATATTGATAAGGGAAGAAAAAGATCTAAGTCCTTGACTTTCTGGACTCGAGGAAAGATTTTAAAAATTCCTTGTAAAAATGTATGATCACAATCAGACTATTGAAACCATTTTAGTTGGGAACAAAGTTCCAAAATTGTCTAGATAGTGGCAAAGAAGCCAAGAAAATAGGAAAGAAACAAAAAGAGAGCAAAAGAGTCAGCTTCAGTGTACAAGCTCGTTCTAGAAGTAGTCTGCTGGGAAAAGGAACCCCCAGCTAAATTTCCAATGTATTCCTGCGCTTGATTCAGTAACTGGTCAATGTAAAAACCAATCCTTTTGTACAACTTCTTCCAGCAACAAAAACTCCAACAGGTTGACACTACCATCATACCTGTTCCAGACATATTTAAAAGAGAAATGATGATTTTCTTGAAAACCTACTTACATAAAAGTTGCAAGATGGTGGAGGGATTCCCACATCCTCCTTCCTCCATCTGGCTTGAAAGTATATTTGATAAAATATGCAACAAAGCACATGATTTATAAGGGAGAGTCAAATGGATGATTTGGGAATCGATCTCTTGTTGATAGTAAACTTCATATCCACTCGGTGTGACCTTTTTAAAACAAAATGTGGAGCTGAGGCATGAATCTGCCACAACAATTGTAAAGCAAACATACACACTCCCCTTCATATGCCCCCCCCTCCACACACACCTAGGCACACACAGAGATCAGCATAGCAGATCATGAACACCTTGGAAAAGACTGAAATGCTAAATGCCTCTCTTGATGGGCAAAAGAGCTGGTGCAGTAATTCAAATGCCTGGTACAAAAATTCTGTTTAATATTTAGCTCCTATTTAAAACACAGCTTTTCATTTCATTCTATTTACAGAATATTTTCATTTCATTTGTTTCTTTAAAATTACTTAGTTCTCACCTGTTGTATGTCTAGGAATATTTTCTTCCAAAAATAGAAAAAAATAGATGATATCTTTTCAGCAGAAAACATTGGTTGATACAATTTTAAACCATCATGATATGGAAGAATTCTTCTGTCCCTCTCGAAGGTGGAAGAAGCATTTGGATCACAGATCATCTACAATGAAATACTTGACATGTTTAAGATGCTTTCAATCAATTTTGATCGTCAATTGCTTATTTGTTGTAAACAGTAATTTTTCAGTGAAGGGAAAGTGTGTGTGGTATATCTACATGATATGTTCAAAGGCAGTTCCTACTAATGGCCAGGCTGAATTCCAGTAAATAATGTCCCGAATGATATTTTGCCGCCTTCTTTGGCACTTCATGAAATCTTACCCCGATGAAGTGCTGAAACAAAGAGATTTTCTCTTAGAGAGTGTCTCATGTTGTAACCTATCCCATGGATTTTATGCTGTAATTCTTATCTCTTTTAAAATTTACTATCTTCTGTACAGTTTTCATGAAACTTTCTGTTACAGTAGTGAATAGCACAGATAAATGTCATTTTGTACAACTTTGAATTTACCCCAAGAGCTGAGAGAAAACTTGATCCTATACTTCAATCCGAGTTTCTTCTATAGTCCAACTTTGTTTCTCTACCATCAAGCTTCTCCTTTGTTGCTGCTCCAAGCCCCGTCCAAGGTGACCTTGAATACTTTCAGGGATGGGACACCCACAACTTCTCTGGGCAACCTGTTCCAGTGTTCCAGCACTCCCACAGTAAAAAAGGCCTTCCTTTCATCTAATATGTGTAGGAAATCATAAATCTAGGCATAGAAGCTTGGAGTGCAAATTTGAAATTCTTTGGATTTGAAGCACATTTTATATGAATACTGACTTACAGATGACTAAAAGATGTTGATGGGCATTTGAGCTGACAAGTTTTGAAAAAGTGCACGGAAATTAAAATTGAAACCACTAAAATTAAAAACTCCTTGCCATTTTCTTTTTCCTCTCCTATTCAAAATTGCATATGTCAGATATCAGTGCTTCATGCAAACCTCTCAGATGCTCTCAGAGAAAAAGCTTTTCTTTCAGACTAAGTTGCGGTTGACGTAGAACACTAGCAGGAGTGAAAGATTTTCTGGGCATTGGGGCAGCACGTTCTCCTTGGATTTGTGTGCAGAATGCATTTTATCCAAACTGGAAAATAGATCCCAGCTCTGTTCTATTCATCATTCTTACTTCATCAGGCCAGAAGATTCTGTGAAAAGTAGCCTGTGGACCTTGAAGACAGCGCATGTGAACCAGATGAGAGGTGATAGAGAAGTTGAGGGAGAGAAGAAAGAGCATGAGGCTGAAACCAGAAAGTATTTCTCCACGTGATCATGGAAGATTGCAGGAGCCACTTGGTACTATCAAACCAGCCCAACTTGGCACTGGTGCCACCTTGGGTCTGGGAGCCATGTTGCATATCGTGCATTTTAAGGAGCCAGCTGGCCACACCCAGCCATATGCCCCCAAACACAAACCAAGGCCCTTTTCTCTGGCAAACAAAACTCAGCTGCCCTGCTTCTGGATGGCAGATTGCAGGAACCACTTGGTACTATCAAACCAGCCCAACTTGGCACTGGTGCCACCATGGGTCTGGTCACCATCCTGCCTATTGTAGCTTTTCAGGAGCCAGCCGGTCACTCTCAGCCATAGGCCCCCAAACACAAACCTCGGCCCGTTTCCCTGGCAAACAAAAGTAAGCTGTCCCGCTTCTGGATGGCAGATTGCAGGAGCTACTTAGTACTATCAAATCAGCCCGACTTGGCACAGGTGCCACCTTGCATCTGGGAACCATCCTGTGTATCGTGGATTTTCAGGGGCCAGCCAGCCACTCTCAGCCATATGCCCCCAAAAACAAACCACGGACCTTTTCTCTGGCAAACAAAACTCAACTGCCCCTCTTCTGGATGGCAAATTTTAGGACGCACTTTGTACTACGAAAACCGCCCGACGTGGCACTGGTGCCACCTTGTGTCAGGGAACCATCCTGCATATCGAGCTTTTTAAGGAGCCAGCCGGCCAGGCCCAGCCATATACCCCCAAAAACAAACCACGGACCATTTCTCATGGAAACAAAAATCCGCTGCCCCGCGTCTGGATGGCAGATTGCAGGAGCCACTTTGCACCATCAAACCAGCCCGACTTGGCACTGGTGCCACCTTGGGTCTGGGAACAATCCTGCGTATCGTACATATTCAGGAACCAGCCGAACACTCCCAGCCACAGGCCCCCAAACACAAACAACGGCCCATTTCCCTGGCAAACAAAACTCAGCTACCCCGCTTCTGGATGGCAGTTTGCAGGAGCCACTTGGGACTATCAAACCAGCCCGACTTGGCACTGGTGCCACCTTGGGTCTGGGAACCATCCTGCGTATGGTGGATTCTAAGGAGCCAGCCGGCCACTCCCAGCCACAGGCCCCCAACAAAAACCACGGCCCTTTTTTCTGGCAAACAAAACTTAGCTGCCTCACTTCTGGATGGCAGATTGCAGGAGCCACTTGGTGTAATCAAACCAGCCCAACTTGGCACTGGTGCCACCTTGGGTCTGGGAACCATCCTGCGTATCGTGGATTCTAAGGAGCCAGCCGGCCACTCCCAGCCACAGGCCCCCAAACAAAATCAACGGCGCTGTTCCCTGGAAAACAAAACACACCTGCCAACTTTTTGATGGAGTTTGCAGGAGCCACTTGGTACTATCAAACCAGCCCGACTTGGCACTGGTGCCACCTTGGGTCTGGGAAACATCCTGCGTATCGTGGATTCTTAGGAGCCAGCCGGCCACTCCTAGCCACAGGCCCCCTGACAAAAACCTAGGCCTATTTCTCTGGCAAACAAAAGTAAGCTGCCCCGCTTCTGGATGGCAGATTGCAGGAGACACTTGGTACTATCAAACCAGCCCAACTTGGCACTGGTGCCACCTTGGATCTGGGAACCATGCTGTGTATCGTGGATATTCAGGGGCCAGCCGGCCACTCTCAGCCATATGTCCCCAAACAGAAACCTCGGCCCGTTTCTCTGGCAAACAAAACTCAACTGCCCCTCTTCTGGATGGCAAATTGCAGGATGAACTTGATACTAAAACCGCAGGCCGACTTGGTAGTGGTGACACCTTGGACCTGGGAACCATCATGCGTATCGAGCATTTTAAGGAGCCAGCCGGCCACTCCCAGCAATATGCCCCCAAAAACAATCCACGGAATTTTTCTCTGGCAAACAAAAATCAGCTGCCCCGCTTCTGGATGGCAGATTGCAGGAGCCACTTTGCACCATCAAACCAGCCCGACTTGGCACTGGTGCCACCTTGCATCTGGGAAGCATGCTGCCTAGCGTGGATTTTCAGGAGCCAGCCGGCCACTCTCAGCCATAGGCCCCCAAACAAAACCCACGGCCCGTTTCCCTGGCAAACAAAATTAAGCTGCCCCGCTTCTGGATGGCAGATTGCAGGACGCACTTGGTAGTATCAAACCAGCCCGACTTGGCACTGGTGCCACCTTGGGTCTGGGAACCATCCTGCGTATCGTGGGTTCAAAGGAGCCAGCCGGCCACTCCCAGCCACAGGCCCCCAAATACAAACAACGGCGCTTTTCCCTGGAAAACAAAACTCGCCTGACAACTTTTTGATGGCAGATTGCAGGAGCCACTTGGTACTATCAAACCAGCCCGACTTGGCACTGGTGCCACCATGGGTCTGGTCACCATCCTGCCTATCGTAGCTTTTCAGGAGCCAGCCAGCCACCCCCAGCCAGAGGCCCCTAGACAAATATTTCGGCCCGTTTCCCTGGCAAACAAAAGTAAGCTACCCCGCTTCTGGATGGCAGATTGCAGGAGCCACTTTGCACCATCAAACTAGCCCGACTTGGCACTGGTGCCACCTCAGCTCTGGGAACCATCCTGCGTATCGTTCAGTGTAAGGAGCCAGCCGGCCACTCCAGCCACAGGCCCCCAGACACAAACAACGGCGCTTTTCCCTGGAAAACAAAACTCGCCTGCCAACTTTTTGATGGCAGATTGCAGGAGCCACTTGCTACTATCAAATCAGCCCAACTTGGCACTGGTGCCACCATGGGTCTGGTCACCATCCTGCCTATCGTAGCTTTTCAGGAGCCAGCCGGTCACTCGCAGCCATAGGCCCCCAGACACAAAACTCGGCCCGTTTCCCTGGCAAACAAAAGTAAGCTACCCCGCTTCTGGATGGCAGATTGCAGGAGCCACTTTGCACCATCAAACTAGCCCGACTTGGCACTGGTGCCACCTCTGGTCTGGGAACCATCCTGCGTATCGTGGATTCTAAGGAGCCAGCCGGTCACTCCCACCCACAGGCCCCCAAACAAAAACAACGGCACTTTTCCCTGGAAAACAAAACTCGCCTGCCAACTTTTTGATGGCAGATTGCAGGAGCCACTTGGTACTATCAAACCAGCCCAACTTGGCACTGGTGCCACCATGGGTCTGCTCACCATCCTGCCTATCGTAGCTTTTCAGGAGCCATCCGGTCACTCCCAGCTATAGGCCCCCAGACAAAAACCTCGGCCCGTTTCCCTGGCAAACAAAAGTAAGTCATCCCGCTTCTGGATGGCAGATTGCAGGAGCCACTTTTCACCATCAAACCAGCCCTACTTGGCACTGGTGCCACCTCTGGTCTGGGAACCATCATGCGTATCATGGATTCTAAGGAGCCAGCCGGCCACTCCCAGCCACAGGCCCCCAAACACAAACAACGGCGCTTTTCCCTGGATAACAAACTCGCCTGCCAACATTTTGATGGCAGATTGCAGGAGCCACTTGGTACTATCAAACCAGCCCAACTTGGCACTGGTGCCACCATGGGTCTGGTCACCATCCTGCCTATCGTAGCTTTTCAGGAGCCAGCCGGTCACTCCCAGCCATAGGCCCTGAGACACAAACCTCGGCCCGTTTCCCTGGCAAACAAAAGTAAGCTGCCCCGCTTCTGGATGGTAGATTGCAGGACGCACTTGGTACTATCAAACCAGCCCAACTTGGCACTGGTGCCACCTCTGGTCTGGGAACCATCCTGCGTATCGTGGATTCTAAGGAGCCAGCCGGCCACTCCCAGCCACAGGCCCCCAAACACAAACAACGGCGCTTTTCCCTGGAAAACAAAACTCGCCTGCCAACATTTTGATGGCAGATTGCAGGAGCCACTTGGTACTATCAAATCAGCCCAACTTGGCACTGGTGCCACCATGGGTCTGGTCACCATCCTGCCTATCGTAGCTTTTCAGGAGCCAGCCGGTCACTCCCAGCCATAGGCCCCCAGACACAAACCTCGGCCCGTTTCCCTGGCAAACAAAACTAAGCTGCCCCGCTTCTGGATGGCAGATTGCAGGAACCACTTTGCACCATCAAACTAGCTCGACTTGGCACTGGTGCCACCTCTGGTCTGGGAACCATGCTGTGTATCGTGGATTCTAAGGAGCCATCCGTCCACTCCCAGCCACAGGCCCCCAAACACAAACAACGGCGCTTTTCCCTGGATAACAAAACTCGCCTGCCAACTTTTTGATGGCTGATTGCAGGAGCCACTTGGTACTATCAAACCAGCCCAACTTGGCACTGGTGCCACCATGGGTCTGGTCACCATCCTGCCTATCGTAGCTTTTCAGGAGCCAGCCGGTCACTCCCAGCCATAGGCCCCCAGACACAAACCTCGGCCCGTTTCCCTGGCAAACAAAAGTAAGCTGCCCCGCTTCTGGATGGCAGATTGCAGGACGCACTTGGTAGTATCAAACCAGCCCGACGTGGCACTGGTGCCACCTCTGGTCTGGGAACCATCCTGCGTATCGTGGATTCTAAGCAGCCAGCCGGCCACTCCCAGCCACAGGCCCCCAAACACAAACAACGGCGCTTTTCCCTGGAAAACAACACTCGCCTGCCAACATTTTGATGGCAGATTGCAGGAGCCACTTGGTACTATCAAATCAGCCCAACTTGGCACTGGTGCCACCATGCGTTTGGTCACCATCCTGCCTATCGTAGCTTTTCAGGAGCCAGACGGTCACTCCCAGCCATAGGCCCCCAGACAAAAACCTCGGCCCGTTTCCCTGGCATACAAAAGTAAGCTGCCCCGCTTCTGGATGGCAGATTGCAGGAACCACTTGGTACTATCAAACCAGCCCGACTTGGCACTGGTGCCACCTCTGGTCTGGGAACCATCCTGCGTATCGTGGTTCTAAGGAGCCATCCGTCCACTCCCAGCCACAGGCCCCCAAACACAAACAACGGCGCTTTTCCCTGGAAAACAAAACTCGCCTGCCAACTTTTTGATGGCAGATTGCAGGAGCCACTTGGTACTATCAAATCAGCCCAACTTGGCACTGGTGCCACCATGGGTCTGGTCACCATCCTGCCTATCGTAGCTTTTCAGGAGCCAGCCGGTCACTCCCAGCCATAGGCCCCCAGAAACAATACTCGGCCCGTTTCCCTGGCAAACAAAAGTAAGCTGCCCCGCTTCTGGATGGCAGATTGCAGGAGCCACTTTGCACCATCAAACTAGCCCGACTTGGCACTGGTGCCACCTCTGGTCTGGGAACCATCCTGCGTATCGTGGATTCTAAGGAGCCAGCCGGCCACTCCCACCCACAGGCCTCCAAACAAAAACAACGGCGCTTTTCCCTGGAAAACAAAACTCGCCTGCCAATTTTATGATGGCAGATTGCAGGAGCCACTTGGTACTATCAAACCAGCCCAACTTGGCACTGGTGCCACCATGGGTCTGGTCACCATCCTGCCTATCGTAGCTTTTCAGGAGCCAGCCGGTCACTCGCAGCCATAGGCCCCCAGACACAAACCTCGGCCCGTTTCCCTGGCAAACAAAAGTAAGCTGCCCCGCTTCTGGATGGCAGATTGCAGGACGCACTTGATAGTATCAAACCAGCCCGACTTGGCACTGGTGCCACCTCAGGTCTGGGAACATGCTGCGTATCGTGGATTCTAATTAGCCATCTGGCCACTCCCACCCACAGGCCCCCAAACAAAAACAACGGCGCTTTTCCCTGGAAAACAAACCTCGCCTGCCAACATTTTGATGGCAGATTGCAGGAGCCACTTGGTACTATCAAACCAGCCCAACTTGACACTGGTGCCACCATGGGTCTGGTCACCATCCTGCCTATCGTAGCTTTTCAGGAGCCAGCCGGTCACTCCCAGCCATAGGCCCCCAGACAAAAACCTTGGCCCGTTTCCCTGGCAAAAAAAAGTAAGTTATCCCGCTTCTGGATGGCAGATTGCAGGAGCCACTTTTCACCATCAAACCAGCCCGACTTGGCACTGGTGCCACCTCTGGTCTGGGAACCATCCTGCGTATCGTGGATTCTAAGGAGCCAGCCGGCCACTCCCAGCCACAGGCCCCCAAACACAAACCACAGCGCTTTTCCCTGGAAAACAAAACTCGCCTGCCAACTTTTTGATGGCAGATTGCAGGAGCCACTTGGTACTATCAAACCAGCCCAACTTGGCACTGGTGCCACCATGGATCTGGTCACCATCCTGCCTATCGTAGCTTTTCAGGACCTAGCCGGTCACTCCAAGCCATAGGCCCCCAGAGAAAAACCTCGGCCCGTTTCCCTGGCAAACAAAAGTAAGCTGCCCCGCTTCTGGATGGCAGATTGCAGGAACCACTTGGTACTATCAAACCAGCCCAACTTGGCACTGGTGCCACCTTGGGTCTGGGAGCCATCCTGCGTATCGTGGATTCTAAGGAGCCAGCCGGTCACTCCCAGCCACAGGCCACCAAACACAAACAACGGCGCTTTTCCCTGGAAAACAAAACTCGCCTGCCAACATTTTGATGGCAGATTGCAGGAGCCACTTGCTACTATCAAATCAGCCCAACTTGGCACTGGTGCCACCATGGGTCTGGTCACCATCCTGCCTATCGTAGCTTTTCAGGAGCCAGCCGGTCCCTCCCTGCCATAGGCCCCCAGAGAAAAACCTCGGCCCGTTTCCCTGGCAAACAAAAGTAAGCTACCCCGCTTCTGGATGGCAGATTGCAGGAGCCACTTTGCACCATCAAACTAGCCCGACTTGGCACTGGTGCCACCTCAGGTCTGGGAACCATCCTGCGTATCGTTCATTGTAAGGAGCCAGCCGGCCACTCCCAGCCACAGGCCCCCAGACACAAACAACGGCGCTTTTCCCTGGAAAACAAAACTCGCCTGCCAACTTTTTGATGGCAGATTGCAGGAGCCACTTGGTACTATCAAACCAGCCCAACTTGGCACTGGTGCCACCATGGGTCTGGTCACCATCCTGCCTATCGTAGCTTTTCAGGAGCCAGCCGGTCACTCGCAGCCATATGCCCCCAGACACAAACCTCGGCCCGTTTCCCTGGTAAACAAAAGTAAGCTACCCCGCTTCTGGATGGCAGATTGCAGGAGCCACTTTGCACCATCAAACTGGCCCGACTTGGCACTGGTGCCACCTCTGGTCTGGGAACCATCCTGCGTATCGTGGATTCTAAGGAGCCAGCCGGCCACTCCCAGCCACAGGCCCCCAAACACAAACAACGGCACTTTTCCCTGGAAAACAAAACTCGCCTGCCAACTTTTTGATGGCAGATTGCAGGAGCCACTTGGTACTATCAAACCAGCCCAACTTGGCACTGGTGCCACCATGGGTCTGGTCACCATCCTGCCTATCGTAGCTTTTCAGGAGCCAGCCGGTCACTCCCAGCCATAGGCCCCCAGACAAAAACCTCGGCCCGTTTCCCTGGCAAACAAAAGTAAGTTATCCCGCTTCTGGATGGCAGATTGCAGGAGCCACTTTTCACCATCAAACCAGGCCGACTTGGCACTGGTGCCACCTCTGGTCTGGGAACCATCCTGCGTATCGTAGATTCTAAGGAGCCAGCCGGCCACTCCCACCCACAGGCACCCAAACACAAACAACGGCGCTTTTCCCTGGATAACAAACTCGCCTGCCAACTTTTTGATGGCAGATTGCAGGAGCCACTTGGTACTATCAAACCAGCCCAACTTGGCACTGGTGCCACCATGGGTCTGGTCACCATCCTGCCTATCGTAGCTTTTCAGGAGCCAGGCGGTCACTCCCAGCCATAGGCCCTGAGACATAAACCTCGGCCCGTTTCCCTGGCAAACAAAAGTAAGCTGCCCCGCTTCTGGATGGCAGATTGCAGGACGCACTTGGTACTATCAAACCAGCCCAACTTGGCACTGGTGCCACCTCTGGTCTGGGAACCATGCCGCGTATCGTGGATTCTAAGGAGCCAGCCGGCCACTCCCAGCCACAGGCCCCCAAACACAAACAACGGCGCTTTTCCCTGGAAAATAAAACTGGCCTGCCAACTTTTTCATGGCAGATTGCAGGAGCCACTTGGTACTATCAAATCAGCCCAACTTGGCACTGGTGCCACCATGGGTCTGGTCACCATCCTGCCTATCGTAGCTTTTCAGGAGCCAGGCGGTCACTCCCAGCCATAGGCCCCCAGACACAAACCTCGGCCCGTTTCCCTGGCAAACAAAAGTAAGCTGCCCCGCTTCTGGATGGCAGATTGCAGGAGCCACTTGGTACTATCAAACCAGCCCAACTTGGCACTGGTGCCACCTCTGGTCTGGGAACCATGCTGCGTAACACAGATTCTAAGGCGCCAGTCGGCCACTCCCAGCCACAAGCCCCCAAACACAAACAACGGCGCTATTCTCTGGCAAACAAAACTCCACTGCCCCTCTTCTGGATGGCAAATTACAGGACGCACTTGGTTCTATAAAAACAGCCCTACTTGGCACTGGTGCCACCTTGGGTCTGGGAACCATCCTGCGTATCGATCTTTTTAATGAGACAGCCGGCCACTCCCAGCCATATGCCCCCAAACACAACCCACGGCCCTTTCCTCTGGCAAACAAAACTCAGCTGCACCGCTTCTGGATGGCAGATTGCAGGAGCCACTTGGTACTATCAAACCAGCCCGACTTGGCACTGGTGCCACCTTGGGTCTGGGAACCATCCTGCGTATTGTGGATTGTCAGGAGCCAGCTGAACATTCTCGGCCACAGACCCCAATCAAAAACAACGGCCCGTTTCACAGGCAAACAAAACTCAGCTGCCCCGCTTCTGGATGGGAGATTGCAGGAGGCACTTGACACTGTGAAACCAGCCCCACTTGGCACTGGTGCCACCTTGGGTCTGGGAACCATGCTGCGTATCATGGATTTTCAGGAGCCAGCCGGCCACTCCCACCCATAGGCCCCCAAACAAAAACCACAGCCTTTTTCTCTGGCAAACGAAATTCAGCTGCCCCACTTCTGGATGGCAGATTGCAGGAGCCACTTGGGACTATCACACCAGCACAACATGGCACTGCTGCCACCTTGGATCTGGGAACCATCCTTCCTATCGTGGATTTTCAGGGGCCAGCCTGTCACTCTCAGCCATAGGCCCCAAACACAAACCACGGCCCTTTTCTCTGGAAAACAAAACTCAACTGCCCCTCTTCTGGATGGCAGATTGCAGGAGCCACTGGGTACTATGAAACTAGCCCTACTTGGCACTGGTGCCACCTTGGGTCTGGGAACCATGCTGCGTATCATGGATTTTCAGGAGCCAGCCGTCCACTGCCAGCCACAGGCCCCGAAACACAAACAACAGCCTTTTTCTCTGGCAAAAAAAATTCAGCTGCCCCGCTTCTGGATGGCAGATTGCAGGAACCACTTGGTACTAACAAACCAGCCCGACTTGGCACTGGTGCCACCTTGGGTCTGGGAACCATCCTGCGTATCGTGGATTCTAAGGAGCCAGCTGGCCACTCCCAGCCACAGGCCCCAAAATACACACAACGGCGCTTTTCCCTGGAAAACAAAACTCGCCTGCCAAATTTTGATGGCAGATTGCAGGAGCCACTTGGTACTATCAAACCAGCCCGACTTGGCACTGGTGCCACCATGGGTCTGGTCACCATCCTGCCTATCGTAGCTTTTCAGGAGCCAGCCGGTCACTCCCAGCCATAGGCCCACAGAAAATAACCTCGGTCCGTTTCCCTGGAAAACAAAAGTAAGCTGCCCCGCTTCTGGATGGCAGATTGCAGGAGCCACTTGGTGCTATCAAACCAGCCCGACGTGGCACTGGTGCCACCTCTGGTCTGGGAACCATCCTGCGTATCGTGTGTTCTAAGGAGCCAGCCGGCCACTCCCAGCCACAGTCCCCCAAACAAAAACAACGGCGCTTTTCCCTGGAAAACAAAACTCGCCTGCCAACTTTTTGATGGCAGATTGCAGGAGCCACTTGGTACTATCAAACCAGCCCAACTTGGCACTGGTGCCACCATGGGTCTGGTCACCATCCTGCCTATCGTAGTTTTTCAGGAGCCAGGCGGTCACTCCCAGCCATAGGCCCCCAGACACAAACCTCGGCCCGTTTCCCTGGCAAACAAAAGTAAGCTGCCCCGCTTCTGCATGGCAGATTGCAGGTGCTATTTAGTACTATCAAACCAGCCCGACTTGGCACTGGTGCCACCTCTGGTCTGGGAACCATCCTGCCTATCGTGGATTTTCAGGGGCCAGACGGCCACTATCAGCCATATGCCCCCAAAAACAAACCACGGCCCTTTTCTCTGGTAAACAAAACTCAACTGCCCCTCTTCTGGATGGCAAATTTTTGGACGCACTTTGTACTACGAAAACCGCCCGACTTGGCACTGGTGCCACCTTGGGTCAGGGAACCATCCTGCCTATCGTAGCTTTTCAGGAGCAGGCGGTCACTCCCAGCCATAGGTCCCCAGACAAATACCTCGGCCCGTTTCCCTGGCAAACAAAAGTAAGCTGCCCCGCTTCTGGATGGCAGATTGCAGGAGCCACTTGGTACTATCAAACCAGCCCAACTTGACACTGGTGCCACCTTGGCTCTGGGAACCATGCTGCGTAACCCGGATTCTAAGACGACAGGCAGCCACTGCCAGCCACAGGCCTCCAAACAAAATCAACGGCGCTTTTCCCTGGAAAACAAAACTCGCCTGACAACTTTTAGATGGCAGATTGCAGGAGCCAGTTGGTACCATCAAACCAGCCCAACTTGGCACTGGTGCCACCTTGGGTCTGGGAACCATCCTGCCTATTGTTGCTTTTCAGGAGCCAGCCGGTCACTTCTAACCCTAGGCCCCCAGTCATAAACCTCGGCCCGTTTCCCTGGCACACAAATGTAAGCTACCCCGCTTCAGGATGGCAGATTGCAGGAGCCACTTTTCACCATCAAACCAGCCCGACGTGGCACTGGTTCCACCTTGGGTCTGGGAACCATCCTGCGTATCGTGTGTTCTAAGGAGCCAGCCGGCCACTCCCACCCACAGTCCCCCAAACACAAACAACGGCGCTTTTCCCTGGAAAACAAAACTGGCCTGCCAACTTTTTGATGGCAGATTGCAGGAGCCACTTGGTACTATCAAACCAGCCCAACTTGGCACTGGTGCCACCATGGGTCTGGTCACCATCCTGCCTATCGTAGCTTTTCAGGAGCCAGGCGGTCACTCCCAGCCATAGGCCCCCAGACACAAACCTCGGCCCGTTTCCCTGGCAAACAAAAGTAAGCTGCCCCGCTTCTGCATGGCAGATTGCAGGTGCTATTTAGTACTATCAAACCAGCCCGACTTGGCACTGGTGCCACCTCTGGTCTGGGAACCATCCTGCCTATCGTGGATTTTCAGGGGCCAGACGGCCACTATCAGCCATATGCCCCCAAAAACAAACCACGGACCTTTTCTCTGGTAAACAAAACTCAACTGCCCCTCTTCTGGATGGCAAATTTTAGGACGCACTTTGTACTACGAATACCGCCCGACTTGGCACTGGTGCCACCTTGGGTCAGGGAACCATCCTGCCTATCGTAGCTTTTTAAGGAGCCAGCAGGCCACGCCCAGCCATATAGCCCCAAAAACAAACCACGGACCATTTCTCTTGGAAACAAAAATCCGCTGCCCCGCGTCAGGATGGCAGATTGCAGGAGCCACTTTGCACCATCAAACCACCCCGACTTGGCACTGGTGCCATCTTGGATCTGGGAACCATCCTGCCTATCGTAGCTTTTCAGGAGCCAGCCGGTTACTCCCAACCATAGGCCCCCAGACAGAAAGCTCTGCCCGTTTCCCTGGCAAACAAAAGTAAGCTACCCCGCTTCTGGATGGCAGATTGCAGGAGCCACTTGGTACTATCAAACCAGCCCAACTTGGCACTGGTGCCACCATGGGTCTGGTCACCATCCTGCCTATCGTAGCTTTTCAGGAGCCAGCCGGTCACTCCCAGCCATAGGCCCCCAGACAAATACCTCGGCCCGTTTCCCTGGCAAACAAATGTAAGCTGCCCCGCTTCTGGATGGCAGATTGCAGGAGCCACATGGTACTATCAAACCAGGCCAACATGGCACTGGTGCCACCTTGGCTCTGGGAACCATCCTGCCTTTCGTGGATTTTCAGGCGCCAGCCGGCCACTCTCAGCCATATGCCCCCAAACACAAACCACGGCCCTTTTCTCTGGTAAACAAAACTCAACTGCCCCTCTTCTGGATGGCAAATTGCAGGACGCACTTGGTACTACGAAAACAGCCCGACTTGGCAGTGATGCCACCTTGGGTCAGGGAACCATCCTGCGTATCGATGTTTTTAAGGAGTCAGCCGGCAACGTCCAGCCATATACCCCCAAAAAAAACCCACGGAACTTTTCTCCAGCAAGCAAAAATCCGCTGCCCCGCGTCTGGATGGCAGATTGCAGGAGCTATTTAGTATTATCAAACCAGCCCGACTTGGCACTGGTGCCACCATGGGTCTGGTCACCATCCTGCCTATCGTAGCTTTTCAGGAGCCAGCCGGTCACTCTCAGCCATAGGCCCCAAACACAAACCACGGCCCTTTTCTCTGGAAAACAAAATTCAGCTGCCCCGCTTCTGGATGGCAGATTGCAGGAACCACTTGGTACTAACAAACCAGCCCGACTTGGCACTGGTGCCACCTTGGGTCTGGGAACCATCCTGCGTATCGTGGATTCTAAGGAGCCAGCTGGCCACTCCCAGCCACAGGCCCCAAAACACACACAACGGCGCTTTTCCCTGGAAAACAAAACTCGTCTGCCAACTTTTTGATGGCAGATTGCAGGAGCCACTTGGTACTATCAAACCAGCCCAACTTGGCACTGGTGCCACCATGGGTCTGGTCACCATCCTGCCTATCGTAGCTTTTCAGGAGCCAGCCGGTCACTCCCAGCCATAGGCCCCCAGACACAAAGCTCGGCCTGTTTCCCTGGCACACAAAAGTAAGCTACCGCACTTCTGGATGGCAGATTGCAGGAGCCACTTTGCACCATCAAACCAGCCCAACTTGGCACTGGTGCCACCTTGGCTCTGGGAACCATGCTGCGTAACCCGGATTCTAAGACGACAGGCAGCCACTGCCAGCCACAGGCCTCCAAACAAAATCAACGGCGCGTTACCCTGGAAAACAAAACTCGCCTGACAACTTTTAGATGGCAGATTGCAGGAGCCAGTTGGTACCATCAAACCAGCCCAACTTGGCACTGGTGCCACCTTGGGTCTGGGAACCATCCTGCCTATTGTTGCTTTTCAGGAGCCAGCCGGTCACTCCTAGCCCTAGGCACCCAGTCATAAACCTCGGCCCGTTTCCCTGGCACACAAAAGTAAGCTACCCCGCTTCAGGATGGCAGATTGCAGGAGCCACTTTTCACCATCAAACCAGCCCGACGTGGCACTGGTGCCACCTTGGGTCTGGGAACCATCCTGCGTATCGTGTGTTCTAAGGAGCCAGCCGGCCACTCCCACCAACAGTCCCCCAAACACAAACAACGGCGCTTTTCCCGGGAAAACAAAACTCGCCTGACAACTTTTTGATGGCAGATTGCAGGAGCCACTTGGTACTATCAAACCAGCCCAACTTGGCACTGGTGCCACCATGGGTCTGGTAACCATCCTGCCTATCGTAGCTTTTCAGGAGCCAGGCGGTCACTCTCAGCCATAGGCCCCCAGACACAAACCTCGGCCCGTTTCCCTGGCAAACAAAAGTAAGCTGCCCCGCTTCTGCATGGCAGATTGCAGGTGCTATTTAGTACTATCAAACCAGCCCGACTTGGCACTGGTGCCACCTCTGGTCTGGGAACCATCCTGCCTATCGTGGATTTTCAGGCGCCAGACGGCCACTATCAGCCATATGCCCCCAAAAAAAAACCACGGCCCTTTTCTCTGGTAAACAAAACTCAACTGCCCCTCTTCTGGATGGCAAATTTTAGGACGCACTTTGTACTACGAAAACCGCCCGACTTGGCACTGGTGCCACCTTGGGTCAGGGAACCATCCTGCCTATCGTAGCTTTTTAAGGAGCCAGCAGGCCACGCCCAGCCATATAGCCCCAAAAACAAACCACGGACCATTTCTCTTGGAAACAAAAATCCGCTGCCCCGCGTCAGGATGGCAGATTGCAGGAGCCACGTTGCACCATCAAACCACCCCGACTTGGCACTGGTGCCATCTTGGATCTGGGAACCATCCTGCCTATCGTAGCTTTTCAGGAGCCAGCCGGTTACTCCCAACCATAGGCCCCCAGACAGAAAGCTCTGCCCGTTTCCCTGGCAAACAAAAGTAAGCTACCCCGCTTCTGGATGGCAGATTGCAGGAGCCACTTGGTACTATCAAACCAGCCCAACTTGACACTGGTGCCACTTTGGGTCTGGGAACCATCCTGCGTAACGTAGATTCTAAGGCGCCAGGCGGCCACTCCCAGCCACAGGCCCCCAAATACAAACAACGGCGCTTTTCCCTGGAAAACAAAACTCGCCTGCCAGCTTTTTGATGGCAGATTGCAGGAGCCACTTGGTACTATCAAATCATCCCAACTTGGCACTGGTGCCACTATGGGTCTGGGAACCATCCTGCCAATTGTACCATTTCAGGAGCCAGCCGGTCACTCCCAGCCATAGGCCCCCATCACAAACCTCGGACCGTTTCCCTGGCAAACAAAATTAAGCTGCCCCGATTCTGGATGGCAGATTGCAGGAGCCACTTGGTAGTGTCAAAACAGCCCGACTTGGCACTGGTGCCACCTTGGGTCTGGGAACCATCCTGCGTATCGTGGATTCTAAGCAGCCACCCGGCCACTCCGTGCCACAGGCCCCCAAACACAAACAACGGCGCTTTTCCCTGGAAAACAAAACTCGCCTGCCAACATTTTGATGGCAGATTGCAGGAGCCACTTGGTACTATCAAACCAGCCCAACTTGGCACTGGTGCCACCATGGGTCTGGTCACCATCCTGCCTATCGTAGCTTTTCAGGAGCCAGCCGGTCACTCCCAGCCATAAACCCCCAGACACAAACGTCGGCCCGTTTCCCTGGAAAACAAAAGTAAGCACCCCCGATTCTGGATGGCAGATTGCAGGAGCCACTTGTTAGTATCAAATTAGCCCAACTTGGCACTGGTGCCATCATGGGTCTGGTAAACATCCTGCCTATCTTAGCTTTTCAGGAGCCGGCCGGTCACTCCCTGCCATAGGCCCCCAGAGAAATACCTCGGCCCGTTTCCCTGGCAAACAAAAGTAAGCTGCCCCTCTTCTGGATGGCAGATTGCAGGAACCACTTGCTACTATCAAACCAGCCCAACTTGGCACTGGTGCCACCTTGGCTCTGGGAACCATGCTGCGTAACGTAGATTCTAAGAGGACAGGCGGACACTCCCAGCCACAGGCCTCTAAACAAAAACAACGGCGCGTTACTCTGGAAAACAAAACTCGCCTGCCAACTTTTTGATGGCAGATTGCAGGAGCCACTTGGTACTATCAAACCAGGCCAACATGGCACTGGTGCCACCTTGGCTCTGGTCACCATCCTGCCTATCGTGGATTTTCAGGCGCCAGCCGGCCACTCTCAGCCATATGCCCCAAAACACAAACCACGGCCCTTTTCTCTGGTAAACAAAACTCAACTGCCCCTCTTCTGGATGGCAAATTGCAGGAGCCACTTGGTACTACGAAAACAGCCCGACTTGGCAGTGATGCCACCTTGGGTCAGGGAACCATCCTGCGTATCGATGTTTTTAAGGAGTCAGCCGGCAACGTCCAGCCATATACCCCCAAAAAAAACCCACGGAACTTTTCTCCAGCAAGCAAAAATCCGCTGCCCCGCGTCTGGATGGCAGATTGCAGGAGCTATTTAGTATTATCAAACCAACCCGACTTGGCACTGGTGCCACCATTGGTCTGGTCACCATCCTGCCTATCGTAGCTTTTCAGGAGCCAGCCGGTCACTCCCAGCCATAGGCCCCCAGACAAAAACCTCGGCCCGTTTCCCTGGCAAACAAAAGTAAGCTGCCCTGCTTCTGGACGGCAGATTGCAGGAACCACTTGGTACTATCAAACCAGCAAAACTTGGCACTGGTGCCACCTTGGGTCTGGGAACCATCCTGCGTATCGTGGATTCTAAGCAGCCAGGCGGCCACTCCCAGCCACAGGCCCCCAAACACAAACAACGGCGCTTTTCCCTGGAAAATAAAAACTCGCCTGCCAAATTTTGACGGCAGATTGCAGGAGCCACTTGGTACTATCAAATCAGCCCAACTTGGGACTGGTGCCACCATGGGTCTGGTCACCATCCTGCCTATCGTAGCTTTTCAGGAGCCAGCCGGTCACTCCCAGCCATAGGCCCCCAGACAAAAACCTCGGCCCGTTTCCCTGGCAAACAAAAGTAAGCTGCCCTGCTTCTGGATGGCAGATTGCAGGAACCACTTGGTACTATCAAACCAGCAAAACTTGGCACTGGTGCCACCTTGGGTCTGGATACCATGCTGCGTATCGTGGATTCTAAGGAGCCAGCCGGCCACTCCCAGCCACAGGCCCCCAAACACAAACAACGGCGCTTTTCCCTGGAAAACAAAACTCTCCTGCCAACTTTTTGATGGCAGATTGCAGGAGCCACTTGGTTTTATCAAATCAGCCCAACTTGGCACTGGTGCCACCATGGGTCTGGTCACCATCCTGCCTATCTTATCTTTTCAGGAGCCAGCCGGTCATTCCCCGCCATAGGCCCCCAGACAAAAAGCTCGGCCCGTTTCCCTGGCAAACAAAAGTAAGCTACCCCGCTTCTGGATGGCAGATTGCAGGAGCCACTTTGCACCATCAAACTAGCCCGTCTTGGCACTGGTGCCACCTCTGGTCTGGGAACCATCCTGCGTATCGTGGATTCTAATTAGCCAGCCGGCTACTCCCTACCACAGGCCCCCAAACACAAACATCTGCGCTTTTCCCTGGAAAACAAAACTCGCCTACCAAATATTTGATGGCAGATTACAGGAGCCACTTGGTACTATCAAACCAGCCCAACTTGGCACTGGTGCCACCATGGGTCTGGTCACAATCCTGCCTATCGTAACTTTTCAGGAGCCAGCCGGTCACTCCCAGCCATAGGTCCCCAGTCACAAACCTCGGCCCGTTTCCCTGGCAAACAAAAGTAAGCTGCCCCGCTTCTGGATGGCAGATTGCAGGAGCCACTTGGTACTATCAAACCAGCCCGACTTGGCACTGGTGCCACCTCTGGTCTGGGACCCATCCTGCGTATCGTGGATTCTAAGGAGCCAGTCGGCCACTCCCAGCCACAGGCCCCCAAACGCAAACAACGGCCCGTTTCCGTGGCAAACAAAAGTAAGCTGCCCCGCTTCTGGATGGCAGATTGCAGGAACCACTTGGTAGTATCAAACCAGCACAACTTGGCACTGGTGGCACCTCTTGTCTGGTAACCATGCTGCGTATCGTGGTTTCTAAGGAGCCAGCCGGGCACTCCCAACCACAGGTCCCCAAACACACACAATGGCGCTTTTCCCTGGAAAACAAAACTCGCCTGCCAACTTTTTGATGGCAGATTGCAGGAGCCACTTGGTACTATCAAACCAGCCCAACTTGGCACTGGTGCCACCATGGGTCTGGTCACCATCCTGCCTATCGTAGCTTTTCAGGAGCCAGGCGGTCACTCCCTGCAATAGGCCCCGAGACAGAAAGCCCGGCCCGTTTCCCTGGCAAACAAAAGTAAGCTGCCCCGCTTCTGGATGGCAGATTGCAGGAGCCACTTTGTACTATCAAACCAGCCCGACTTGGCACTGGTGCCACCTTGGGTCTGGGAACCATCCTGCCTATCGTGGATTTTAAGGAGCCAGTCGGCCACTCCCAGCCATACGCCTCCAAACACAAACAACGGTCCATTTCCCTGGCAAACAAAAGTAAGCTGCCCCGCTTCTGGATGTCAGATTGCAGGAACCACTTGTTGCCAAGTTGGGGTGGTTTGATAGTACCAAGTGGCTCCTGCAATCTGCCATCAAAAAGTTGGCAAGCGAGTTTTGTTTTCCAGGGAAAAGCGCCGTTGTTTGTGTTTGGGGGCCTGTGGCTGGGAGTGGCCAGCTGTCTCCTTAGAATCCAAGATACGCAGGATGGGTCCCAGACCAGAGGTGGCACCAGTGCCAAGTCGGGCTGATTTGATGGTGCAAAGTGACTCCTGCAATCTGCCATCCAGAAGCGGGGTAGCTTACTTTTGTTTGCCAGGGAAACGGGTAGAGCTTTGTGTCTGGGGGCCTATGGCTGGGAGTGACCGGCTGGCTCCTGAAAAGCTACGATAGGCAGGATGGTGACCAGACCCATGGTGGCACCAGTGCCAAGTTGGGCTGGTTTGATAGTACCAAGTGGCTCCTGCAATCTGCCATCAAAATTTGGCAGGTGAGTTTTGTTTTCCAGGGAAAAGCACCGTTGTTTGTGTTTGGGGGCATATGGCTGGGATTGGCCAGCTGGCTCCTTAGAATCCACGATACGCAGGATGGTTCCCAGACCAGAGGTGGCACCAGTGCCATGTTGGCCTGGGTTGATAGTACCATGTGGCTCCTGCAATCTGCCATCCAGAAGCGGGGCTGCTTTCTTTTGTTTGCCAGGGAAACGGGCCGAGATATTTGTCTGGGGGCCTATGGCTGGGAGTGAGCGGCTGGCTCCTGAAAAGCTACGATAGGCAGGATGGTGACCAGACCCATGGTGGCACCAGTGCCAAGTTGGGCTGGTTTGATAGTACCAAGTGGCTCCTGCAATCTGCCATCAAAAAGTTGTCAGGCGACTTTTGTTTTCCAGGGAAAAGCGCCGTTGTTCTTGTTTAGAGGCCTGTGGCTGGGAGTGGCCGGCTGCCTCCTTTGAACCCAGGATACGCAGGATGGTTCCCAGAGCCAAGGTGGCACCAGTGCCAAGTTGGGCTGGTTTGATAGTACCAAGTGGCTCCTGCAATCTGCCATCCAGAAGCGGGGCAGCTTACTTTTGTTTCCCAGGGAAACGGGCCGAGGTTTGTGTCTGGGGGCCTATGGCTGGGAGTGACCGGCTGGCTACTGAAAAGCTACGATAGGCAGGATGGTTACCAGACTCATGGTGGCACCAGTGCCAAGTTGGGCTGGTTTGATAATACTAAATAGCTCCTGAAATCTGCCATTCAGACGCGGGGCAGCGGATTTTTGTTTGCTGGAGAAAAGTTCCGTGGTTTTTTTTGGGGGTATATGGCTGGACGTGGCCGGCTGGCTCCTTAAAAAGATCCATACGCAGGATTGTTCCCTGACCCAAGGTGGCATCACTGCCAAGTCGGGCTGTTTTCGTAGTACCAAGTGGCTCCTGCAATTTGCCATCCAGAAGAGGGGCAGTTGAGTTTTGTTTACCAGAGAAAAGGGCCGTGGTTTGTGTTTGGGGGCATATGGCTGAGAGTGGCCGGCTGGCGCCTGAAAATCCACGATAGGCAGGATGGTTCCCAGAGCCAAGGTGGCACCAGTGCCATGTTGGCCTGGTTTGATAGTACCATGTGGCTGCTGTAATCTGCCATCCAGAAGCGGGGCAGCTTACTTTTGTTTGCCAGGGAAACGGGCCGAGATATTTGTCTGGGGGCCTATGGCTGGGAGTGACCGGCTGGCTCCTGAAAAGCTACGATAGGCAGGATGGTGACCAGACCCATGGTGGCACCAGTACCAAGTTGGGCTGGTTTGATAGTACCAAGTGGCTCCTGCAATCTGCCATCAAAAATTTGGCAGGCGAGTTTTGTTTTCCAGGGAAAAGCGCCGTTGTTTTTGTTTAGAGGCCTGTGGCTGGGAGTGGCCGCCTGTCCTCGTAGAATCTACGTTACGCAGCATGGTTCCCAGAGCCAAGGTGGCACCAGTGCCAAGTCGGGCTGGTTTGACACTACCAAGTGGCTCCTGCAATCTGCCATCCAGAATCGGGGCAGCTTAATTTTGTTTGCCAGGGAAACGGTCCGAGGTTTGTGTCTGGGGGACTATGGCTGGGAGTGACCGGCTGGCTCCTGAAATGCTACAATAGGCAGGATGGTTCCCAGACCCATAGTGGCACCAGTGCCAAGTTGGGATGATTTGATAGTACCAAGTGGCTCCTGCAATCTGCCATCAAAAAGCTGGCAGGCGAGTTTTGTTTTCCAGGGAAAAGCGCCGTTGTTTGTGTTTGGGGGCCTGTGGCTGGGAGTGGCCGGCTGGCTCCTTAGAATCCACGATATGCAGGATTGTTCCCAGACCCAAGGTGGCACCAGTGCCAAGTCGGGCTGGTTTGATGGTGCAAAGTGGCTCCTGCAATCTGCCATCCAGACGCGGGGCAGCGGATTTTTGTTTCCATGAGAAATGATCCGTGGTTTGTTTTTGGGGGTATGTGGCTGGGCCTGGCCGGCTGGCTCCTTAAAAAGCTCAATATGCAGGATGGTTCCCTGACACAAGGTGGCACCAGTGCCACGTCGGGCGGTTTTCGTAGTACAAAGTGCGTCCTAAAATTTGCCATCCAGAAGAGGGGCAGTTGAGTTTTGTTTGCCAGAGAAAAGGGCCGTGGTTTGTTTTTGGGGGCATATGGTTGAGAGTGGCCGGCTGGCCCCTGAAAATCCACGATAGGCAGGATGGTTCCCAGACCAGAGGTGTCACCAGTGCCAAGTCGGGCTGGTTTGATAGTACTAAATAGCTCCTGCAATCTGCCATGCAGAAGCGGGGCAGCTTACTTTTGTTTGCCAGGGAAACGGGCCGAGGTTTGTGTTTGGGGGCCTATGGCTGGGAGTGACCGGCTGGCTCCTGAAAAGATACGATAGGCAGGATAGTGACCAGACCCATGGTGGCACCAGTGCCAAGTTGGGCTGGTTTGATAGTACCAAGTGGCTCCGGCAATCTCCCATCAAAAATTTGGCAGGCGAGTTTTGTTTTCCAGGGAAAAGCGCCGTTGTTTGTGTTTGGGGGCCTGTGGCTGGGAGTGGCCAGCTGGCTCCTTAGAACCCACGATACGCAGGATGGTTCCCAGACCAGAGGTGGCACCAGTGCCAAGTTGGGCTGGTTTGATGGTGCAAAGTGGCTCCTGCAATCTGCCATCCAGAAGCGGGGTAGCTTACTTTTGTTTGCCAGGGAAACGGGCCGAAATATTTGTCTAGGGGCCTCTGGCTGGGTGTGGCTGGCTGGCACCTGAAAGGCTACGATAGGCAGGATGGTGACCAGACCCATGGTGGCACCAGTGCCAAGTTGGGCTGGTTTGATAGTACCAAGTGGCTCCTGCAATCTGCCATCAAATGTTTGGCAGGCGAGTTTTGTTTTCCAGGGAAAAGCACCGTTGTGTGTGTTTTGGGGCCTGTGGCTGGGAGTGGCCAGCTGGCTCCTTAGAATCCACGATACGCAGGATGGTTCCCAGACCCAAGGTGGCACCAGTGCCAAGTCGGGCTGGTTTGTTAGTACCAAGTGGTTCCTGCAATCTGCCATCCAGAAGCGGGGCAGCTGAATTTTGTTTGCCAGAGAAAAAGGCTGTTGTTTGTGTTTCGGGGCCTGTGGCTGGCAGTGGACGGCTGGCTCCTGAAAATCCATGATACGCAGCATGGTTCCCAGACCCAAGGTGGCACCAGTGCCAAGTCGGGCTGGTTTGATACTACCAAGTGCGTCCTGCAATCTGCCATCCAGAAGCGGGGCAGCTTAATTTTGTTTGCCAGGGAAACGGGCCGTGGGTTTTGTATGGGGGCCTATGGCTGAGAGTGGCCGGCTGGCTCCTGAAAATCCACGCTAGGCAGCATGGTTCCCAGATGCAAGGTGGCACCAGTGCCAAGTCGGGCTGGTTTGATGGTGCAAAGTGGCTCCTGCAATCTGCCATCCAGAAGCGGGGCAGCTGATTTTTGTTTGCCAGAGAAAAATTCCGTGGATTGTTTTTGGGGGCATATTGCTGGGAGTGGCCGGCTGGCTCCTTAAAATGCTCGATACGCATGATGGTTCCCAGGCCCAAGGTGTCACCACTACCAAGTCGGCCTGCGGTTTTAGTATCATGTTCATCCTGCAATTTGCCATCCAGAAGAGGGGCAGTTGAGTTTTGTTTGCCAGAGAAACGGGCCGAGGTTTCTGTTTGGGGACATATGGCTGAGAGTGGCCGGCTGGCCCCTGAATATCCACGATACACAGCATGGTTCCCAGATCCAAGGTGGCACCAGTGCCAAGTTGGGCTGGTTTGATAGTCCCAAGTGTCTCCTGCAATCTGCCATCCAGAAGCGGGGCAGCTTACTTTTGTTTGCCAGAGAAATAGGCCTAGGTTTTTGTCTGGGGGCCTGTGGCTAGGAGTGGCCGGCTGGCTCCTTAGAATCCACGATACGCAGGATGTTTCCCAGACCCAAGGTGGCACCAGTGCCAAGTCGGGCTGGTTTGATAGTACCAAGTGGCTCCTGCAAACTCCATCAAAATGTTGGCAGACGTGTTTTGTTTTCCAGGGAACAGCGCCGTTGATTTTGTTTGGGGACCTGTGGCTGGGAGTGGCCGGCTGGCTCCTTAGAATCCACGATACGCAGGATGGTTCCCAGACCCAAGGTGGCACCAGTGCCAAGTCGGGCTGGTTTGATTACACCAAGTGGCTCCTGCAATCTGCCATCCAGAAGTGAGGCAGCTAAGTTTTGTTTGCCAGAAAAAAGGGCCGTGGTTTTTGTTGGGGGCCTGTGGCTGGGAGTAGCCGGCTGGCTCCTTAAAATCCACGATAGGCTGGATGGTTCCCAGACCCAAGGTGGCACCAGTGCCAAGTCGGGCTGGTTTGATAGTACCAAGTGGCTCCTGCAATCTGCCATCCAGAAGCGGTGCAGTTGAGTTTTGTTTGCCAGAGAAAAGGGCCGTGGGTTGTGTTTGGGGGCATATGGCTGGGAGTGGCCGGCTGTCTCATTAAAAAGATCGATACGCAGGATGGTTCCCAGACCCAAGGTGGCACCAGTTCCAAGTCGGGCTGTTTTTATAGTACCAAGTGCGTCCTGCAATTTGCCATCCAGAAGAGGGGCAGTGGAGTTTTGTTTGCCAGAGAATAGCGCCGTTGTTTGTGTTTGGGGGCTTGTGGCTGGGAGTGGCCGACTGGCGCCTTAGAATCTGTGTTACGCAGCATGGTTCCCAGACCAGAGGTGGCACCAGTGCCAAGTTGGGCTGGTTTGATAGTACCAAGTGGCTCCTGCAATCTGCCATCCAGAAGTGGGGCAGCTTACTTTTGTTTGCCAGGGAAACGGGCCGAGGTTTGTGACTGGGGACCTATGGCTGGGAGTGACCGGCTGGCTCCTGAAAAGCTACGATAGGCAGGATGGTGACCAGACCCATGGTGGCACCAGTGCCAAGTTGGGCTGGTTTGATAGTACCAAGTGGCTCCTGCAATCTGCCATCAAAAAGTTGTCAGGCGAGTTTTGTTTTCCAGGGAAAAGCGCCGTTGTTTGTATTTGGGGGCCTGTGGCTGGCAGTGGACGGCTGGCTCCTTTGAACCCACAATACGCAGGATGGTTCCCAGACCCAAGGTGGCACCAGTGCCAAGTCGGGCTGGTTTGATACTACCAAGTGCGTCCTGCAATCTGCCATCCAGAAGCGGGGCAGCTTAATTTTGTTTGCCAGGGAAACGGGCCGTGGGTTTTGTTTGGGGGCCTATGGCTGAGAGTGGCCGGCTGGCTCCTGAAAATCCACGCTAGGCAGCATGGTTCCCAGATGCAAGCTGGCACCAGTGCCAAGTCGGGCTGGTTTGATGGTGCAAAGTGGCTCCTGCAATCTGCCATCCAGAAGCGGGGCAGCTGATTTTTGTTTGCCAGAGAAAAATTCCGTGGATTGTTTTTGGGGGCATATTGCTGGGAGTGGCCGGCTGGCTCCTTAAAATGCTCGATACGCATGATGGTTCCCAGGCCCAAGGTGTCACCACTACCAAGTCGGCCTGCGGTTTTAGTATCAAGTTCATCCTGCAATTTGCCATCCAGAAGAGGGGCAGTTGAGTTTTGTTTGCCAGAGAAACGGGCCGAGGTTTCTGTTTGGGGACATATGGCTGAGAGTGGCCGGCTGGCCCCTGAATATCCACGATACACAGCATGGTTCCCAGATCCAAGGTGGCACCAGTGCCAAGTTGGGCTGGTTTGATAGTCCCAAGTGTCTCCTGCAATCTGCCATCCAGAAGCGGGGCAGCTTACTTTTGTTTGCCAGAGAAATAGGCCTAGGTTTTTGTCTGGGGGCCTGTGGCTAGGAGTGGCCGGCTGGCTCCTAAGAATCCACGATACGCAGGATGTTTCCCAGACCCAAGGTGGCACCAGTGCCAAGTCGGGCTGGTTTGATAGTACCAAGTGGCTCCTGCAAACTCCATCAAAAAGTTGGCAGGCGTGTTTTGTTTTCCAGGGAACAGCGCCGTTGATTTTGTTTGGGGGCCTGTGGCTGGGAGTGGCCGGCTGGCTCCTTAGAATCCACGATACGCAGGATGGTTCCCAGACCCAAGGTGGCACCAGTGCCAAGTCGGGCTGGTTTGATTACACCAAGTGGCTCCTGCAATCTGCCATCCAGAAGTGAGGCAGCTAAGTTTTGTTTGCCAGAAAAAAGGGCCGTGGTTTTTGTTGGGGGCCTGTGGCTGGGAGTGGCCGGCTGGCTCCTTAGAATCCACCATACGCAGGATGGTTCCCAGACCCAAGGTGGCACCAGTGCCAAGTCGGGCTGGTTTGATAGTACCAAGTGGCTCCTGCAATCTGCCATCCAGAAGCGGTGCAGTTGAGTTTTGTTTGCCAGAGAAAAGGGCCGTGGGTTGTGTTTGGGGGCATATGGCTGGGAGTGGCCGGCTGTCTCATTAAAAAGATCGATACGCAGGATGGTTCCCAGACCCAAGGTGGCACCAGTGCCAAGTCGGGCTGTTTTTATAGTACCAAGTGCGTCCTGCAATTTGCCATCCAGAAGAGGGGCAGTGGAGTTTTGTTTGCCAGAGAATAGCGCCGTTGTTTGTGTTTGGGAGCTTGTGGCTGGGAGTGGCCGACTGGCGCCTTAGAATCTGTGTTACGCAGCATGGTTCCCTGACCAGAGGTGGCACCAGTGCCAAGTTGGGCTGGTTTGATAGTACCAAGTGGCTCCTGCAATCTGCCATCCAGAAGCGGGGCAGCTTACTTTTGTTTGCCAGGGAAACGGGCCGAGGTTTGTGACTGGGGACCTATGGTTGGGAGTGACCGGCTGGCTCCTGAAAAGCTATGATAGGCAGGATGGTGACCAGACCCATGGTGGCACCAGTGCCAAGTTGGGCTGGTTTGATAGTACCAAGTGGCTCCTGCAATCTGCCATCAAAAAGTTGTCAGGCGAGTTTTGTTTTCCAGGGAAAAGCGCCGTTGTTTGTATTTGGGGGCCTGTGGCTGGGAGTGGCCGGCTGGCTCCTTTGAACCCACAATACGCAGGATGGTTCCCAGACCCAAGGTGGCACCAGTGCCAAGTCGGGCTGGTTTGATACTACCAAGTGCGTCCTGCAATCTGCCATCCAGAAGCGGGGCAGCTTAATTTTGTTTGCCAGGGAAACGGGCCGTGGGTTTTGTTTGGGGGCCTATGGCTGAGAGTGGCCGGCTGGCTCCTGAAAATCCACGCTAGGCAGCATGGTTCCCAGATGCAAGGTGGCACCAGTGCCAAGTCGGGCTGGTTTGATGGTGCAAAGTGGCTCCTGCAATCTGCCATCCAGAAGCGGGGCAGCTGATTTTTGTTTGCCAGAGAAAAATTCCGTGGATTGTTTTTGGGGGCATATTGCTGGGAGTGGCCGGCTGGCTCCTTAAAATGCTCGATACGCATGATGGTTCCCAGGTCCAAGGTGTCACCACTACCAAGTCGGCCTGCGGTTTTAGTATCAAGTTCATCCTGCAATTTGCCATCCAGAAGAGGGGCAGTTGAGTTTTGTTTGCCAGAGAAACGGGCCGAGGTTTCTGTTTGGGGACATATGGCTGAGAGTGGCCGGCTGGCCCCTGAATATCCACGATACACAGCATGGTTCCCAGATCCAAGGTGGCACCAGTGCCAAGTTGGGCTGGTTTGATAGTACCAAGTGTCTCCTGCAATCTGCCATCCAGAAGCGGGGCAGCTTACTTTTGTTTGCCAGAGAAATAGGCCTAGGTTTTTGTCTGGGGGCCTGTGGCTAGGAGTGGCCGGCTGGCTCCTAAGAATCCACGATACGCAGGATGTTTCCCAGACCCAAGGTGGCACCAGTGCCAAGTCGGGCTGGTTTGATAGTACCAAGTGGCTCCTGCAAACTCCATCAAAAAGTTGGCAGGCGTGTTTTGTTTTCCAGGGAACAGCGCCGTTGTTTGTGTTTGGGGGCCTGTGGCTGGGAGTGGCCGGCTGGCTCCTTAGAATCCACGATACGCAGGATGGTTCCCAGACCCAAGGTGGCACCAGTGCCAAGTCGGGCTGGTTTGATTACACCAAGTGGCTCCTGCAATCTGCCATCCAGAAGTGAGGCAGCTAAGTTTTGTTTGCCAGAAAAAAGGGCCGTGGTTTTTGTTGGGGGCCTGTGGCTGGGAGTGGCCGGCTGGCTCCTTAGAATCCACCATACGCAGGATGGTTCCCAGACCCAAGGTGGCACCAGTGCCAAGTCGGGCTGGTTTGATAGTCCCAAGTGGCTCCTGCAAACTGCCATCCAGAAGCGGGGCAGCTGAGTTTTGTTTGCCAGGGAAATGGGCCGTTGTTTGTGTTTGGGGGCCTGTGGCTGGGAGTGTTCGGCTGGTTCCTGAATATGTACGATACGCAGGATTGTTCCCAGACCCAAGGTGGCACCAGTGCCAAGTCGGGCTGGTTTGATGGTGCAAAGTGGCTCCTGCAATCTGCCATCCAGACGCGGGGCAGCGGGTTTTTGTTTCCATGAGAAATGGTCCGTGGTTTGTTTTTGGGGGTATATGGCTGGGCGTGGCCGGCTGGCTCCTTAAAAAGCTCGATATGCAGGATGGTTCCCTGACACAAGGTGGCACCAGTGCCACGTCGGGCGGTTTTCGTAGTACAAAGTGCGTCCTAAAATTTGCCATCCAGAAGAGGGGCAGTTGAGTTTTGTTTGCCAGAGAAAAGGTCCGTGGTTTGTTTTTGGGGGCATATGGCTGAGAGTGGCTGGCTGGCCCCTGAAAATCCACGATACACAGGATGGTTCCCAGATCCAAGGTGGCACCTGTGCCAAGTCGGGCTGATTTGATAGTACTAAGTAGCTCCTGCAATCTGCCATCCAGAAGCGGGGCAGCTTACTTTTGTTTGCCAGGGAAACGGGCCGAGGTTTGTGTCTGGGGGTCTATGGCTGGGAGTGACCGGCTGGCTCCTGAAAAGCTACGATAGGCAGGATGGTGACCAGACCCATGGTGGCACCAGTGCCAAGTTGGGCTGGTTTGATAGCACCAAGTGGCTCCTGCAATCTGCCATCAAAATGTTGGCAGGCGTGTTTTGTTTTCCAGGGAAAAGCGCCGTTGTTTGTGTTTGGGCGCCTGTGGCTCAGAGTGGCCGGGTGGCTGCTTAGAATCCACGATACGCAGGATGGTTCCCAGACCCAAGGTGGCACCAGTGCCAAGTCGGGCTGGTTTGACACTACCAAGTGGCTCCTGCAATCTGCCATCCAGAATCGGGGCAGCTTAATTTTGTTTGCCAGGGAAACGGTCCGAGGTTTGTGTCTGGGGGACTATGGCTGGGAGTGACCGGCTGGCTCCTGAAATGCTACAATAGGCAGGATGGTTCCCAGACCCATAGTGGCACCAGTGCCAAGTTGGGATGATTTGATAGTACCAAGTGGCTCCTGCAATCTGCCATCAAAAAGCTGGCAGGCGAGTTTTGTTTTCCAGGGAAAAGCGCCGTTGTTTGTGTTTGGGGGCCTGTGGCTGGGAGTGGCCGGCTGGCTCCTTAGAATCCACGATATGCAGGATTGTTCCCAGACCCAAGGTGGCACCAGTGCCAAGTTGGGCTGGTTTGATGGTGCAAAGTGGCTCCTGCAATCTGCCATCCAGACGCGGGGCAGCGGATTTTTGTTTCCATGAGAAATGGTCCGTGGTTTGTTTTTGGGGGTATATGGCTGGGCGTGGCCGGCTGGCGCCTGAAAATCCACGATAGGCAGGATGGTTCCCAGAGCCAAGGTGGCACCAGTGCCATGTTGGCCTGGTTTGATAGTACCATGTGGCTCCTGCAATCTGCCATCCAGAAGCGGGGCAGCTTACATTTGTTTGCCAGGGAAACGGGCCGAGGTATTTGTCTGGGGGCCTATGGCTGGGAGTGACTGCCTGGCTCCTGAAAAGCTACGATAGGCAGGATGGTTCCCAGATCCAAGATGGCACCAGTGCCAAGTCGGGGTGGTTTGATGGTGCAAAGTGGCTCCTGCAATCTGCCATCCTGACGCGGGGCAGCGGATTTTTGTTTCCAAGAGAAATGGTCCGTGGTTTGTTTTTGGGGCTATATGGCTGGGCGTGGCCTGCTGGCTCCTTAAAAAGCTACGATAGGCAGGATGGTTCCCTGACCCAAGGTGGCACTAGTGCCAAGTCGGGCGGTATTCGTAGTACAAAGTGCGTCCTAAAATTTGCCATCCAGAAGAGGGGCAATTGAGTTTTGTTTACCAGAGAAAAGGGCCGTGGTTTGTTTTTGGGGGCATATGGCTGATAGTGGCCGTCTGGCCCCTGAAAATCCACGATAGGCAGGATGGTTCCCAGACCAGAGGTGGCACCAGTGCCAAGTCGGGCTGGTTTGATAGTACTAAATAGCACCTGCAATCTGCCATGCAGAAGCGGGGCAGCTTACTTTTGTTTGCCAGGGAAACGGGCCGAGGTTTGTGTCTGGGGGCCTATGGCTGGGAGTGACCGCCTGGCTCCTGAAAAGCTACGATAGGCAGGATGGTTACCAGACCCATGGTGGCACCAGTGCCAAGTTGGGCTGGTTTGATAGTACCAAGTGGCTCCGGCAATCTGTCATCAAAAAGTTGGCAGGCCAGTTTTGTTTTCCAGGGAAAAGCGCCGTTGTTTGTGTTTGGGGGCCTGTGGCTGGGAGTGGCCAGCTGGCTCCTTAGAACCCACGATACGCAGGATGGTTCCCAGACCAGAGGTGGCACCAGTGCCAAGTTGGGCTGGTTTGATGATGCAAAGTGGCTCCTGCAATCTGCAATCCAGAAGCGGGGTAGCTTACTTTTGTTTACCAGGGAAACGGGCCGAAATATTTGTCTAGGGGCCTCTGGCTGGGGGTGGCTGGCTGGCACCTGAAAAGCTACGATAGGCAGGATGGTGACCAGACCCATGGTGGCACCAGTGCCAAGTTGGGCTGGTTTGATAGTACCAAGTGGCTCCTGCAATCTGCCATCAAATGTTTGGCAGGCGAGTTTTGTTTTCCAGGGAAAAGCACCGTTGTGTGTGTTTTGGGGCCTGTGGCTGGGAGTGGCCAGCTGGCTCCTTAGAATCCACGATACGCAGGATGGTTCCCAGACCCAAGGTGGCACCAGTGCCAAGTCGGGCTGGTTTGTTAGTACCAAGTGGTTCCTGCAATCTGCCATCCAGAAGCGGGGCAGCTGAATTTTGTTTGCCAGAGAAAAAGGCTGTTGTTTGTGTTTCGGGGCCTGTGGCTGGCAGTGGACGGCTGGCTCCTGAAAATCCATGATACGCAGCATGGTTCCCAGACCCAAGGTGGCACCAGTGCCAAGTCGGGCTGGTTTGATACTACCAAGTGCGTCCTGCAATCTGCCATCCAGAAGCGGGGCAGCTTAATTTTGTTTGCCAGGGAAACGGGCCGTGGGTTTTGTATGGGGGCCTATGGCTGAGAGTGGCCGGCTGGCTCCTGAAAATCCACGCTAGGCAGCATGGTTCCCAGATGCAAGGTGGCACCAGTGCCAAGTCGGGCTGGTTTGATGGTGCAAAGTGGCTCCTGCAATCTGCCATCCAGAAGCGGGGCAGCTGATTTTTGTTTGCCAGAGAAAAATTCCGTGGATTGTTTTTGGGGGCATATTGCTGGGAGTGGCCGGCTGGCTCCTTAAAATGCTCGATACGCATGATGGTTCCCAGGCCCAAGGTGTCACCACTACCAAGTCGGCCTGCGGTTTTAGTATCAAGTTCATCCTGCAATTTGCCATCCAGAAGAGGGGCAGTTGAGTTTTGTTTGCCAGAGAAACGGGCCGAGGTTTCTGTTTGGGGACATATGGCTGAGAGTGGCCGGGTGGCCCCTGAATATCCACGATACACAGCATGGTTCCCAGATCCAAGGTGGCACCAGTGCCAAGTTGGGCTGGTTTGATAGTCCCAAGTGTCTCCTGCAATCTGCCATCCAGAAGCGGGGCAGCTTACTTTTGTTTGCCAGAGAAATAGGCCTAGGTTTTTGTCTGGGGGCCTGTGGCTAGGAGTGGCCGGCTGGCTCCTTAGAATCCACGATACGCAGGATGTTTCCCAGACCCAAGGTGGCACCAGTGCCAAGTCGGGCTGGTTTGATAGTACCAAGTGGCTCCTGCAAACTCCATCAAAATGTTGGCAGACGTGTTTTGTTTTCCAGGGAACAGCGCCGTTGATTTTGTTTGGGGACCTGTGGCTGGGAGTGGCCGGCTGGCTCCTTAGAATCCACGATACGCAGGATGGTTCCCAGACCCAAGGTGGCACCAGTGCCAAGTCGGGCTGGTTTGATTACACCAAGTGGCTCCTGCAATCTGCCATCCAGAAGTGAGGCAGCTAAGTTTTGTTTGCCAGAAAAAAGGGCCGTGGTTTTTGTTGGGGGCCTGTGGCTGGGAGTGGCCGGCTGGCTCCTTAAAATCCACGATAGGCTGGATGGTTCCCAGACCCAAGGTGGCACCAGTGCCAAGTCGGGCTGGTTTGATAGTACCAAGTGGCTCCTGCAATCTGCCATCCAGAAGCGGTGCAGTTGAGTTTTGTTTGCCAGAGAAAAGGGCCGTGGGTTGTGTTTGGGGGCATATGGCTGGGAGTGGCCGGCTGTCTCATTAAAAAGATCGATACGCAGGATGGTTCCCAGACCCAAGGTGGCACCAGTGCCAAGTCGGGCTGTTTTTATAGTACCAAGTGCGTCCTGCAATTTGCCATCCAGAAGAGGGGCAGTGGAGTTTTGTTTGCCAGAGAATAGCGCCGTTGTTTGTGTTTGGGAGCTTGTGGCTGGGAGTGGCCGACTGGCGCCGTAGAATCTGTGTTACGCAGCATGGTTCCCAGACCAGAGGTGGCACCAGTGCCAAGTTGGGCTGGTTTGATAGTACCAAGTGGCTCCTGCAATCTGCCATCCAGAAGCGGGGCAGCTTACTTTTGTTTGCCAGGGAAACGGGCCGAGGTTTGTGACTGGGGACCTATGGCTGGGAGTGACCGGCTGGCTCCTGAAAAGCTATGATAGGCAGGATGGTGACCAGACCCATGGTGGCACCAGTGCCAAGTTGGGCTGGTTTGATAGTACCAAGTGGCTCCTGCAATCTGCCATCAAAAAGTTGTCAGGCGAGTTTTGTTTTCCAGGGAAAAGCGCCGTTGTTTGTATTTGGGGGCCTGTGGCTGGGAGTGGCCGGCTGGCTCCTTTGAACCCACAATACGCAGGATGGTTCCCAGACCCAAGGTGGCACCAGTGCCAAGTTGGGCTGGTTTGATACTACCAAGTGCGTCCTGCAATCTGCCATCCAGAAGCGGGGCAGCTTAATTTTGTTTGCCAGGGAAACGGGCCGTGGGTTTTGTTTGGGGGCCTATGGCTGAGAGTGGCCGGCTGGCTCCTGAAAATCCACGCTAGGCAGCATGGTTCCCAGATGCAAGGTGGCACCAGTGCCAAGTCGGGCTGGTTTGATGGTGCAAAGTGGCTCCTGCAATCTGCCATCCAGAAGCGGGGCAGCTGATTTTTGTTTGCCAGAGAAAAATTCCGTGGATTGTTTTTGGGGGCATATTGCTGGGAGTGGCCGGCTGGCTCCTTAAAATGCTCGATACGCATGATGCTTCCCAGGTCCAAGGTGTCACCACTACCAAGTCGGCCTGCGGTTTTAGTATCAAGTTCATCCTGCAATTTGCCATCCAGAAGAGGGGCAGTTGAGTTTTGTTTGCCAGAGAAACGGGCCGAGGTTTCTGTTTGGGGACATATGGCTGAGAGTGGCCGGCTGGCCCCTGAATATCCACGATACACAGCATGGTTCCCAGATCCAAGGTGGCACCAGTGCCAAGTTGGGCTGGTTTGATAGTACCAAGTGTCTCCTGCAATCTGCCATCCAGAAGCGGGGCAGCTTACTTTTGTTTGCCAGAGAAATAGGCCTAGGTTTTTGTCTGGGGGCCTGTGGCTAGGAGTGGCCGGCTGGCTCCTAAGAATCCACGATACGCAGGATGTTTCCCAGACCCAAGTTGGCACCAGTGCCAAGTCGGGCTGGTTTGATAGTACCAAGTGGCTCCTGCAAACTCCATCAAAAAGTTGGCAGGCGTGTTTTGTTTTCCAGGGAACAGCGCCGTTGTTTGTGTTTGGGGGCCTGTGGCTGGGAGTGGCCGGCTGGCTCCTTAGAATCCACGATACGCAGGATGGTTCCCAGACCCAAGGTGGCACCAGTGCCAAGTCGGGCTGGTTTGATTACACCAAGTGGCTCCTGCAATCTGCCATCCAGAAGTGAGGCAGCTAAGTTTTGTTTGCCAGAAAAAAGGGCCGTGGTTTTTGTTGGGGGCCTGTGGCTGGGAGTGGCCGGCTGGCTCCTTAGAATCCACCATACGCAGGATGGTTCCCAGACCCAAGGTGGCACCAGTGCCAAGTCGGGCTGGTTTGATAGTACCAAGTGGCTCCTGCAAACTCCATCAAAAAGTTGGCAGGCGTGTTTTGTTTTCCAGGGAACAGCGCCGTTGTTTGTGTTTGGGGGCCTGTGGCTGGGAGTGGCCGGCTGGCTCCTTAGAATCCACGATACGCAGGATGGTTCCCAGACCCAAGGTGGCACCAGTGCCAAGTCGGTCTGGTTTGATTACACCAAGTGGCTCCTGCAATCTGCCATCCAGAAGTGAGGCAGCTAAGTTTTGTTTGCCAGAAAAAAGGGCCGTGGTTTTTGTTGGGGGCCTGTGGCTGGGAGTGGCCGGCTGGCTCCTTAGAATCCACCATACGCAGGATGGTTCCCAGACCCAAGGTGGCACCAGTGCCAAGTCGGGCTGGTTTGATAGTCCCAAGTGGCTCCTGCAAACTGCCATCCAGAAGCGGGGCAGCTGAGTTTTGTTTGCCAGGGAAATGGGCCGTTGTTTGTGTTTGGGGGCCTGTGGCTGGGAGTGTTCGGCTGGTTCCTGAATATGTACGATACGCAGGATTGTTCCCAGACCCAAGGTGGCACCAGTGCCAAGTCGGGCTGGTTTGATGGTGCAAAGTGGCTCCTGCAATCTGCCATCCAGACGCGGGGCAGCTTACTTTTGTTTGCCAGGGAAACGGGCCGAGGTTTGTGTCTGGGGGCCTATGGCTGGGAGTGACCGGCTGGCTCCTGAAAAGCTACGATAGGCAGGATGGTGACCAGACCCATGGTGGCACCAGTGCCAAGTTGGGCTGGTTTGATAGCACCAAGTGGCTCCTGCAATCTGCCATCAAAATGTTGGCAGGCGTGTTTTGTTTTCCAGGGAAAAGCGCCGTTGTTTGTGTTTGGGCGCCTGTGGCTCAGAGTGGCCGGGTGGCTGCTTAGAATCCACGATACGCAGGATGGTTCCCAGACCCAAGGTGGCACCAGTGCCAAGTCGGGCTGGTTTGACACTACCAAGTGGCTCCTGCAATCTGCCATCCAGAATCGGGGCAGCTTAATTTTGTTTGCCAGGGAAACGGTCCGAGGTTTGTGTCTGGGGGACTATGGCTGGGAGTGACCGGCTGGCTCCTGAAATGCTACAATAGGCAGGATGGTTCCCAGACCCATAGTGGCACCAGTGCCAAGTTGGGATGATTTGATAGTACCAAGTGGCTCCTGCAATCTGCCATCAAAAAGCTGGCAGGCGAGTTTTGTTTTCCAGGGAAAAGCGCCGTTGTTTGTGTTTGGGGGCCTGTGGCTGGGAGTGGCCGGCTGGCTCCTTAGAATCCACGATATGCAGGATTGTTCCCAGACCCAAGGTGGCACCAGTGCCAAGTTGGGCTGGTTTGATGGTGCAAAGTGGCTCCTGCAATCTGCCATCCAGACGCGGGGCAGCGGATTTTTGTTTCCATGAGAAATGGTCCGTGGTTTGTTTTTGGGGGTATATGGCTGGGCGTGGCCGGCTGGCTCCTTAAAAAGCTCGATATGCAGGATGGTTCCCTGACACAAGGTGGCACCAGTGCCACGTCGGGCGGTTTTCGTAGTACAAAGTGCGTCCTAAAATTTGCCATCCAGAAGAGGGGCAGTTGAGTTTTGTTTGCCAGAGAAAAGGGCCGTGGTTTGTTTTTGGGGGCATATGGCTGAGAGTGGCCGGCTGGCCCCTGAAAATCCACGATAGGCAGGATGGTTCCCAGACCAGAGGTGTCACCAGTGCCAAGTCGGGCTGGTTTGATAGTACTAAATAGCTCCTGCAATCTGCCATGCAGAAGCGGGGCAGCTTACTTTTGTTTGCCAGGGAAACGGGCCGAGGTTTGTGTTTGGGGGCCTATGGCTGGGAGTGACCGGCTGGCTCCTGAAAAGCTACGATAGGCAGGATGGTGACCAGACCCATGGTGGCACCAGTGCCAAGTTGGGCTGGTTTGATAGTACCAAGTGGCTCCTGCAATCTGCCATCAAAAAGTTGGCAGGCGAGTTTTGTTTTCCAGGGAAAAGCGCCGTTGTTTGTGTTTGGGGGCCTGTGGCTGGGAGTGGCCAGCTGGCTCCTTAGAACCCACGATACGCAGGATGGTTCCCAGACCAGAGGTGGCACCAGTGCCAAGTTGGGCTGGTTTGATGGTGCAAAGTGGCTCCTGCAATCTGCAATCCAGAAGCGGGGTAGCTTACTTTTGTTTACCAGGGAAACGGGCCGAAATATTTGTCTAGGGGCCTCTGGCTGGGGGTGGCTGGCTGGCACCTGAAAAGCTACGATAGGCAGGATGGTGACCAGACCCATGGTGGCACCAGTGCCAAGTTGGGCTGGTTTGATAGTACCAAGTGGCTCCTGCAATCTGCCATCAAATGTTTGGCAGGCGAGTTTTGTTTTCCAGGGAAAAGCACCGTTGTGTGTGTTTTGGGGCCTGTGGCTGGGAGTGGCCAGCTGGCTCCTTAGAATCCACGATACGCAGGATGGTTCCCAGACCCAAGGTGGCACCAGTGCCAAGTCGGGCTGGTTTGTTAGTACCAAGTGGTTCCTGCAATCTGCCATCCAGAAGCGGGGCAGCTGAATTTTGTTTGCCAGAGAAAAAGGCTGTTGTTTGTGTTTCGGGGCCTGTGGCTGGCAGTGGACGGCTGGCTCCTGAAAATCCATGATACGCAGCATGGTTCCCAGACCCAAGGTGGCACCAGTGCCAAGTCGGGCTGGTTTGATACTACCAAGTGCGTCCTGCAATCTGCCATCCAGAAGCGGGGCAGCTTAATTTTGTTTGCCAGGGAAACCGGCCGTGGGTTTTGTATGGGGGCCTATGGCTGAGAGTGGCCGGCTGGCTCCTGAAAATCCACGCTAGGCAGCATGGTTCCCAGATGCAAGGTGGCACCAGTGCCAAGTCGGGCTGGTTTGATGGTGCAAAGTGGCTCCTGCAATCTGCCATCCAGAAGCGGGGCAGCTGATTTTTGTTTGCCAGAGAAAAATTCCGTGGATTGTTTTTGGGGGCATATTGCTGGGAGTGGCCGGCTGGCTCCTTAAAATGCTCGATACGCATGATGGTTCCCAGGCCCAAGGTGTCACCACTACCAAGTCGGCCTGCGGTTTTAGTATCAAGTTCATCCTGCAATTTGCCATCCAGAAGAGGGGCAGTTGAGTTTTGTTTGCCAGAGAAACGGGCCGAGGTTTCTGTTTGGGGACATATGGCTGAGAGTGGCCGGGTGGCCCCTGAATATCCACGATACACAGCATGGTTCCCAGATCCAAGGTGGCACCAGTGCCAAGTTGGGCTGGTTTGATAGTCCCAAGTGTCTCCTGCAATCTGCCATCCAGAAGCGGGGCAGCTTACTTTTGTTTGCCAGAGAAATAGGCCTAGGTTTTTGTCTGGGGGCCTGTGGCTAGGAGTGGCCGGCTGGCTCCTTAGAATCCACGATACGCAGGATGTTTCCCAGACCCAAGGTGGCACCAGTGCCAAGTCGGGCTGGTTTGATAGTACCAAGTGGCTCCTGCAAACTCCATCAAAATGTTGGCAGACGTGTTTTGTTTTCCAGGGAACAGCGCCGTTGATTTTGTTTGGGGACCTGTGGCTGGGAGTGGCCGGCTGGCTCCTTAGAATCCACGATACGCAGGATGGTTCCCAGACCCAAGGTGGCACCAGTGCCAAGTCGGGCTGGTTTGATTACACCAAGTGGCTCCTGCAATCTGCCATCCAGAAGTGAGGCAGCTAAGTTTTGTTTGCCAGAAAAAAGGGCCGTGGTTTTTGTTGGGGGCCTGTGGCTGGGAGTGGCCGGCTGGCTCCTTAAAATCCACGATAGGCTGGATGGTTCCCAGACCCAAGGTGGCACCAGTGCCAAGTCGGGCTGGTTTGATAGTACCAAGTGGCTCCTGCAATCTGCCATCCAGAAGCGGTGCAGTTGAGTTTTGTTTGCCAGAGAAAAGGGCCGTGGGTTGTGTTTGGGGGCATATGGCTGGGAGTGGCCGGCTGTCTCATTAAAAAGATCGATACGCAGGATGGTTCCCAGACCCAAGGTGGCACCAGTGCCAAGTCGGGCTGTTTTTATAGTACCAAGTGCGTCCTGCAATTTGCCATCCAGAAGAGGGGCAGTGGAGTTTTGTTTGCCAGAGAATAGCGCCGTTGTTTGTGTTTGGGAGCTTGTGGCTGGGAGTGGCCGACTGGCGCCGTAGAATCTGTGTTACGCAGCATGGTTCCCAGACCAGAGGTGGCACCAGTGCCAAGTTGGGCTGGTTTGATAGTACCAAGTGGCTCCTGCAATCTGCCATCCAGAAGCGGGGCAGCTTACTTTTGTTTGCCAGGGAAACGGGCCGAGGTTTGTGACTGGGGACCTATGGCTGGGAGTGACCGGCTGGCTCCTGAAAAGCTATGATAGGCAGGATGGTGACCAGACCCATGGTGGCACCAGTGCCAAGTTGGGCTGGTTTGATAGTACCAAGTGGCTCCTGCAATCTGCCATCAAAAAGTTGTCAGGCGAGTTTTGTTTTCCAGGGAAAAGCGCCGTTGTTTGTATTTGGGGGCCTGTGGCTGGGAGTGGCCGGCTGGCTCCTTTGAACCCACAATACGCAGGATGGTTCCCAGACCCAAGGTGGCACCAGTGCCAAGTCGGGCTGGTTTGATACTACCAAGTGCGTCCTGCAATCTGCCATCCAGAAGCGGGGCAGCTTAATTTTGTTTGCCAGGGAAACGGGCCGTGGGTTTTGTTTGGGGGCCTATGGCTGAGAGTGGCCGGCTGGCTCCTGAAAATCCACGCTAGGCAGCATGGTTCCCAGATGCAAGGTGGCACCAGTGCCAAGTCGGGCTGGTTTGATGGTGCAAAGTGGCTCCTGCAATCTGCCATCCAGAAGCGGGGCAGCTGATTTTTGTTTGCCAGAGAAAAATTCCGTGGATTGTTTTTGGGGGCATATTGCTGGGAGTGGCCGGCTGGCTCCTTAAAATGCTCGATACGCATGATGCTTCCCAGGTCCAAGGTGTCACCACTACCAAGTCGGCCTGCGGTTTTAGTATCAAGTTCATCCTGCAATTTGCCATCCAGAAGAGGGGCAGTTGAGTTTTGTTTGCCAGAGAAACGGGCCGAGGTTTCTGTTTGGGGACATATGGCTGAGAGTGGCCGGCTGGCCCCTGAATATCCACGATACACAGCATGGTTCCCAGATCCAAGGTGGCACCAGTGCCAAGTTGGGCTGGTTTGATAGTACCAAGTGTCTCCTGCAATCTGCCATCCAGAAGCGGGGCAGCTTACTTTTGTTTGCCAGAGAAATAGTCCTAGGTTTTTGTCTGGGGGCCTGTGGCTAGGAGTGGCCGGCTGGCTCCTAAGAATCCACGATACGCAGGATGTTTCCCAGACCCAAGGTGGCACCAGTGCCAAGTCGGGCTGGTTTGATAGTACCAAGTGGCTCCTGCAAACTCCATCAAAAAGTTGGCAGGCGTGTTTTGTTTTCCAGGGAACAGCGCCGTTGTTTGTGTTTGGGGGCCTGTGGCTGGGAGTGGCCGGCTGGCTCCTTAGAATCCACGATACGCAGGATGGTTCCCAGACCCAAGGTGGCACCAGTGCCAAGTCGGGCTGGTTTGATTACACCAAGTGGCTCCTGCAATCTGCCATCCAGAAGTGAGGCAGCTAAGTTTTGTTTGCCAGAAAAAAGGGCCGTGGTTTTTGTTGGGGGCCTGTGGCTGGGAGTGGCCGGCTGGCTCCTTAGAATCCACCATACGCAGGATGGTTCCCAGACCCAAGGTGGCACCAGTGCCAAGTCGGGCTGGTTTGATAGTCCCAAGTGGCTCCTGCAAACTGCCATCCAGAAGCGGGGCAGCTGAGTTTTGTTTGCCAGGGAAATGGGCCGTTGTTTGTGTTTGGGGGCCTGTGGCTGGGAGTGTTCGGCTGGTTCCTGAATATGTACGATACGCAGGATTGTTCCCAGACCCAAGGTGGCACCAGTGCCAAGTCGGGCTGGTTTGATGGTGCAAAGTGGCTCCTGCAATCTGCCATCCAGACGCGGGGCAGCGGATTTTTTTTTCCATGAGAAATGGTCCGTGGTTTGTTTTTGGGGGTATATGGCTGGGCCTGGCCGGCTGGCTCCTTAAAAAGCTCGATATGCAGGATGGTTCCCTGACACAAGGTGGCACCAGTGCCACAACGGGCGGTTTTCGTAGTACAAAGTGCGTCCTAAAATTTGCCATCCAGAAGAGGGGCAGTTGAGTTTTGTTTGCCAGAGAAAAGGTCCGTGGTTTGTTTTTGGGGGCATATGGCTGAGAGTGGCTGGCTGGCCCCTGAAAATCCACGATACACAGGATGGTTCCCAGATCCAAGGTGGCACCAGTGCCAAGTCGGGCTGATTTGATAGTACTAAGTAGCTCCTGCAATCTGCCATCCAGAAGCGGGGCAGCTTACTTTTGTTTGCCAGGGAAACGGGCCGAGGTTTGTGTTTGGGGGCCTATGGCTGAGAGTGACCGGCTGGCTCCTGAAAAGCTACAATAGGCAGGATGGTGACCAGACCCATGGTGGCACCAGCGCCAAGTTGGGCTGGTTTGATAGTACCAAGTGGTTCCTGCAATCTGCCATCCAGAAGCAGGGCAGCTGAGTTTTGTTTGCCAGAGAAAAGGGCCTTGGTTTGTGTTTGGGGGCATATGGCTGGGTGTGGCCAGCTGGCTCCTTAAAATGCACGATATGCAACATGGCTCCCAGACCCAAGGTGGCACCAGTGCCAAGTTGGGCTGGTTTGATAGTACCAAGTGGCTCCTGCAATCTTCCATGATCACGTGGAGAAATACTTTCTGGTTTCAGCCTCATGCTCTTTCTTCTCTCCCTCAACTTCTCTATCACCTCTCATCTGGTTCACATGCGCTGTCTTCAAGGTCCACAGGCTACTTTTCACAGAATCTTCTGGCCTGATGAAGTAAGAATGATGAATAGAACAGAGCTGGGATCTATTTTCCAGTTTGGATAAAATGCATTCTGCACACAAATCCAAGGAGAACGGGCTGCCCCGATGCCCAGAAAATCTTTCACTCCTGCTAGTGTTCTACGTCAACCGCAACTTAGTCTGAAAGAAAAGCTTTTTCTCTGAGAGCATCTGAGAGGTTTGCATGAAGCACTGATATCTGACATATGCAATTTTGAATAGGAGAGGAAAAAGAAAATGGCAAGGAGTTTTTAATTTTAGTGGTTTCAATTTTAATTTCCGTGCACTTTTTCAAAACTTGTCAGCTCAAATGCCCATCAACATCTTTTAGTCATCTGTAAGTCAGTATTCATATAAAATGTGCTTCAAATCCAAAGAATTTCAAATTTGCACTCCAAGCTTCTATGCCTAGATTTATGATTTCCTACACATATTAGATGAAAGGAAGGCCTTTTTTACTGTGGGAGTGCTGGAACACTGGAACAGGTTGCCCAGAGAAGTTGTGGGTGTCCCATCCCTGAAAGTATTCAAGGTCACCTTGGACGGGGCTTGGAGCAGCAACAAAGGAGAAGCTTGATGGTAGAGAAACAAAGTCGGACTATAGAAGAAACTCGGATTGAAGTATAGGATCAAGTTTTCTCTCAGCTCTTGGGGTAAATTCAAAGTTGTACAAAATGACATTTATCTGTGCTATTCACTACTGTAACAGAAAGTTTCATGAAAACTGTACAGAAGATAGTAAATTTTAAAAGAGATAAGAATTACAGCATAAAATCCATGGGATAGGTTACAACATGAGACACTCTCTAAGAGAAAATCTCTTTGTTTCAGCACTTCATCGGGGTAAGATTTCATGAAGTGCCAAAGAAGGCGGCAAAATATCATTCGGGACATTATTTACTGGAATTCAGCCTGGCCATTAGTAGGAACTGCCTTTGAACATATCATGTAGATATACCACACACACTTTCCCTTCACTGAAAAATTACTGTTTACAACAAATAAGCAATTGACGATCAAAATTGATTGAAAGCATCTTAAACATGTCAAGTATTTCATTGTAGATGATCTGTGATCCAAATGCTTCTTCCACCTTCGAGAGGGACAGAAGAATTCTTCCATATCATGATGGTTTAAAATTGTATCAACCAATGTTTTCTGCTGAAAAGATATCATCTATTTTTTTCTATTTTTGGAAGAAAATATTCCTAGACATACAACAGGTGAGAACTAAGTAATTTTAAAGAAACAAATGAAATGAAAATATTCTGTAAATAGAATGAAATGAAAAGCTGTGTTTTAAATAGGAGCTAAATATTAAACAGAATTTTTGTACCAGGCATTTGAATTACTGCACCAGCTCTTTTGCCCATCAAGAGAGGCATTTAGCATTTCAGTCTTTTCCAAGGTGTTCATGATCTGCTATGCTGATCTCTGTGTGTGCCTAGGTGTGTGTGGAGGGGGGGGCATATGAAGGGGAGTGTGTATGTTTGCTTTACAATTGTTGTGGCAGATTCATGCCTCAGCTCCACATTTTGTTTTAAAAAGGTCACACCGAGTGGATATGAAGTTTACTATCAACAAGAGATCGATTCCCAAATCATCCATTTGACTCTCCCTTATAAATCATGTGCTTTGTTGCATATTTTATCAAATATACTTTCAAGCCAGATGGAGGAAGGAGGATGTGGGAATCCCTCCACCATCTTGCAACTTTTATGTAAGTAGGTTTTCAAGAAAATCATCATTTCTCTTTTAAATATGTCTGGAACAGGCATGATGGTAGTGTCAACCTGTTGGAGTTTTTGTTGCTGGAAGAAGTTGTACAAAAGGATTGGTTTTTACATTGACCAGTTACTGAATCAAGCGCAGGAATACATTGGAAATTTAGCTGGGGGTTCCTTTTCCCAGCAGACTACTTCTAGAACGAGCTTGTACACTGAAGCTGACTCTTTTGCTCTCTTTTTGTTTCTTTCCTATTTTCTTGGCTTCTTTGCCACTATCTAGACAATTTTGGAACTTTGTTCCCAACTAAAATGGTTTCAATAGTCTGATTGTGATCATACATTTTTACAAGGAATTTTTAAAATCTTTCCTCGAGTCCAGAAAGTCAAGGACTTAGATCTTTTTCTTCCCTTATCAATATTGCCATGAAATTGATAAATAAAGACCAACTCTTTATTTTTGTTTTTAACCCACGTAGATAATTCCCATCCATTAATCCATTTTGTGGACCAATAGCTGCCATTCTGATGGAAGCTGTCACTTCTTAACAATAGGCATTCTGTGACTATGTTGACTGCACTTTGGGTGAAGATCCTAACTGGTCTTAGATATACATAGGGAGAAATTTGCTCAGCCAGTGTCAGTCTTAAGCATGCGTATCAGAAGATCTTTCTAGAGCTGGGAATTTTCCCATGAAAGGGATTCAGTTAGGGAAGAGACACTTGTGCCAGAGTTTTACATTCTTCTTGAACACTGCTTAAGGAACTTAGATGCCATGTCCATTTGGATCTCTGTCTGCACAGAACTTTGTCATGCCAGTGCTTTGAAATGCATCTTGAAGAGAATTCACTAGCACAGAATGAAAGAGAGTGGAAGGGGTTGGTGGGGCTAACCAGGCCCAACCCCCCTGCCTAAACCAGGATACCTAGAGCCTCTTGCCCAGGATTCTATCTGGGTGTACTTTTAATGTCTTCAAAGATCCAGGCTCCACAATCTTTCTGGGCAGTCTGTGCCGTGGTTCAGTCACCCTGACAGTAAAGAAACATTTACTGATGTTCAAAGGCAATCTCCTGTATTTCAGTGTGTGCCCACTGCCTCTTGTCTTTTCCCTCAGCATCACTGAAAAGACACTGATTCCCTCCCCTTTGCACTATTGCTTCCATATGTATGTGTGATGCCATGTAGAGGTATGTCAAAAACCTCCCTGAAGCCCAGGCAGATAATATTCCCTTCATCTACCAGTCAAGTTGATTCATCAGAGGAGTTTAAAGTGATGTTCAGCATGAAATTCCCCTGAAAAATCATGCTAACTACATTATTTGGTCATCTGTCATGTGCCTGGCAAGGATTTCCAGGAAGAGCTGCTTCATCAACTTCCTGGGGATAAAAAAGAGGCTGGCTGGTTTGTACTATGGCGAGTCCTCTTAATTGCCTTTTTTGAAGATGGGTGTCATTTGCTAACATCCACTCTTTAGCTCCTCTTCTCATCTACACCTCGGCAAAAAGCTTTTCCACTATGTCTGGCTAGGAAAAACTGTGCCAGCACAGAAAACATCTCCCATCGTGTTCTAGAAGTTGCACGGATGTCTGCCAAGTGTTTGGCAGGAAGAAAAGAAAAGTTGTCCAAAACAGCTTCCAATCGAATGTTCCTGTGATTGGAAAAGTCAGGAGAGTGCAAAGGTACTGTTTTCTATCAGTTGGCAAGGTGCGCACACAATCCCAGTGTTGTACAGCTTGCTTCTTCACCTTCCCGAAGCTGCCGCTCTCGCCGGCTGCCGGAGCCCAAGAAGCGGCTTCTTCGCGCAAAGACGATTGTGCCGCTCACAGTGCTCTCCTTAGCGCAGCTTCTGCCGAAAGACGCCCGGCAGCGGCTCTTACCTCCGGAGAGCATCCTACCTTCGTCTTTCGCGTCTTTTGTAGTCTACATCTTAGCAAAACGCTTCTCCACTAGGTCTGGCTAGGAAAAACTGTGCCAGCACAGAAAACATCTCCCATCGTGTTCTAGAAGTTGCACGGATGTCTGCCAAGTGTTTGGCAGGAAGAAAAGAAAAGTTGTCCAAAACAGCTTCCAATCGAATGTTCCTGTGATTGGAAAAGTCAGGAGAGTGCAAAGGTACTGTTTTCTATCAGTTGGCAAGGTGCGCACACAATCCCAGTGTTGTACAGCTTGCTTCTTCACCTTCCCGAAGCTGCCGCTCTCGCCGGCTGCCGGAGCCCAAGAAGCGGCTTCTTCGCGCAAAGACGATTGTGCCGCTCACAGTGCTCTCCTTAGCGCGGCTTCTGCCGAAAGACGCCCGGCAGCGGCTCTTACCTCCGGAGAGCATCCTACCTTCGTCTTTCGCGTCTTTTGTAGTCTACATCTTAGCAAAACGCTTCTCCACTAGGTCTGGCTAGGAAAAACTGTGCCAGCACAGAAAACATCTCCCATCGTGTTCTAGAAGTTGCACGGATGTCTGCCAAGTGTTTGGCAGGAAGAAAAGAAAAGTTGTCCAAAACAGCTTCCAATCGAATGTTCCTGTGATTGGAAAAGTCAGGAGAGTGCAAAGGTACTGTTTTCTATCAGTTGGCAAGGTGCGCACACAATCCCAGTGTTGTACAGCTTGCTTCTTCACCTTCCCGAAGCTGCCGCTCTCGCCGGCTGCCGGAGCCCAAGAAGCGGCTTCTTCGCGCAAAGACGATTGTGCCGCTCACAGTGCTCTCCTTAGCGCGGCTTCTGCCGAAAGACGCCCGGCAGCGGCTCTTACCTCCGGAGAGCATCCTACCCTCGTCTTTCGCGTCTTTTGTAGTCTACATCTTAGCAAAACGCTTTTCCACTATGTCTGGCTAGGAAAAACTGTGCCAGCACAGAAAACATCTCCCATCGTGTTCTAGAAGTTGCACGGATGTCTGCCAAGTGTTTGGCAGGAAGAAAAGAAAAGTTGTCCAAAACAGCTTCCAATCGAATGTTCCTGTGATTGGAAAAGTCAGGAGAGTGCAAAGGTACTGTTTTCTATCAGTTGGCAAGGTGCGCACACAATCCCAGTGTTGTACAGCTTGCTTCTTCACCTTCCCGAAGCTGCCGCTCTCGCCGGCTGCCGGAGCCCAAGAAGCGGCTTCTTCGCGCAAAGACGATTGTGCCGCTCACAGTGCTCTCCTTAGCGCGGCTTCTGCCGAAAGACGCCCGGCAGCGGCTCTTACCTCCGGAGAGCATCCTACCTTCGTCTTTCGCGTCTTATGTAGTCTACACCTCGGCAAAAAGCTTTTCCACTATGTCTGGCTAGGAAAAACTGTGCCAGCACAGAAAACATCTCCCATCGTGTTCTAGAAGTTGCACGGATGTCTGCCAAGTGTTTGGCAGGAAGAAAAGAAAAGTTGTCCAAAACAGCTTCCAATCGAATGTTCCTGTGATTGGAAAAGTCAGGAGAGTGCAAAGGTACTGTTTTCTATCAGTTGGCAAGGTGCGCACACAATCCCAGTGTTGTACAGCTTGCTTCTTCACCTTCCCGAAGCTGCCGCTCTCGCCGGCTCCCGGAACCGAAGAATCGGCTTCATCGCGCAAAGACGATTGTGCCGCTCACAGGGCTCTCCTTAGCGCGGCTTCTGCTGAAAGACGCCCGGCAGCGGCTCTTAACTCCGGAGAGCATCCTACCTTCGTCTTTCGCGTCTTATGTAGTCTACATCTTAGCAAAACGCTTTTCCACTATGTCTGGCTAGGAAAAACCGTGCCAGCCCAGAAAATATCTCCCATCGTTTTCTAGAAGTTGCAGATATGTCTGCCAAGTGTTTGGCAGGAAGAAAAGAAAAGTTGTCCAAAACAGCTTCCAATCGAATGTTCCTGTGATTGGAAGAGTCAGGAGAGTGCAAAGGTACTGTTTTCTATCAGTTGGCAAGGTGCGCACACAATCCCAGTGTTGTACAGCTTGCTTCTTCACCTTCCCGAAGCTGCCACTCTCAGGAGGTAAGAGCCGCTGCCGGGCGTCTTTCGGCAGAAGCTGCGCTAAGGGGAGCACTGTGAGCGGCACAATCGTCTTTGCGCGAAGAAGCCGCTTCTTGGGCTCCGGCAGCCGGCGAGAGCGGCAGCTTCGGGAAGGTGAAGAAGCAAGCTGTACAACACTGGGATTGTGTGCGCACCTTGCCAACTGATAGAAAACAGTACCTTTGCACTCTCCTGACTTTTCCAATCACAGGAACATTCGATTGGAAGCTGTTTTGGACAACTTTTCTTTTCTTCCTGCCAAACACTTGGCAGACATCCGTGCAACTTCTAGAACACGATGGGAGATGTTTTCTGTGCTGGCACAGTTTTTCCTAGCCAGACATAGTGGAAAAGCTTTTTGCCGAGGTGTAGATGAGAAGAGGAGCTAAAGGGTGGATGTTCGCAAATGACACCCATCTTCAAAAAAGGCAATTAAGAGGACTCGCCATAGTACAAACCAGCCAGCCTCTTTTTTATCCCCAGGAAGTTGATGAAGCAGCTCTTCCTGGAAATCCTTGCCAGGCACATGACAGATGACCAAATAATGTAGTTAGCATGATTTTTCAGGGGAATTTCATGCTGAACATCACTTTAAACTCCTCTGATGAATCAACTTGACTGGTAGATGAAGGGAATATTATCTGCCTGGGCTTCAGGGAGGTTTTTGACATACCTCTACATGGCATCACACATACATATGGAAGCAATAGTGCAAAGGGGAGGGAATCAGTGTCTTTTCAGTGATGCTGAGGGAAAAGACAAGAGGCAGTGGGCACACACTGAAATACAGGAGATTGCCTTTGAACATCAGTAAATGTTTCTTTACTGTCAGGGTGACTGAACCACGGCACAGACTGCCCAGAAAGATTGTGGAGCCTGGATCTTTGAAGACATTAAAAGTACACCCAGATAGAATCCTGGGCAAGAGGCTCTAGGTATCCTGGTTTAGGCAGGGGGGTTGGGCCTGGTTAGCCCCACCAACCCCTTCCACTCTCTTTCATTCTGTGCTAGTGAATTCTCTTCAAGATGCATTTCAAAGCACTGGCATGACAAAGTTCTGTGCAGACAGAGATCCAAATGGACATGGCATCTAAGTTCCTTAAGCAGTGTTCAAGAAGAATGTAAAACTCTGGCACAAGTGTCTCTTCCCTAACTGAATCCCTTTCATGGGAAAATTCCCAGCTCTAGAAAGATCTTCTGATACGCATGCTTAAGACTGACACTGGCTGAGCAAATTTCTCCCTATGTATATCTAAGACCAGTTAGGATCTTCACCCAAAGTGCAGTCAACATAGTCACAGAATGCCTATTGTTAAGAAGTGACAGCTTCCATCAGAATGGCAGCTATTGGTCCACAAAATGGATTAATGGATGGGAATTATCTACGTGGGTTAAAAACAAAAATAAAGAGTTGGTCTTTATTTATCAATTTCATGGCAATATTGATAAGGGAAGAAAAAGATCTAAGTCCTTGACTTTCTGGACTCGAGGAAAGATTTTAAAAATTCCTTGTAAAAATGTATGATCACAATCAGACTATTGAAACCATTTTAGTTGGGAACAAAGTTCCAAAATTGTCTAGATAGTGGCAAAGAAGCCAAGAAAATAGGAAAGAAACAAAAAGAGAGCAAAAGAGTCAGCTTCAGTGTACAAGCTCGTTCTAGAAGTAGTCTGCTGGGAAAAGGAACCCCCAGCTAAATTTCCAATGTATTCCTGCGCTTGATTCAGTAACTGGTCAATGTAAAAACCAATCCTTTTGTACAACTTCTTCCAGCAACAAAAACTCCAACAGGTTGACACTACCATCATGCCTGTTCCAGACATATTTAAAAGAGAAATGATGATTTTCTTGAAAACCTACTTACATAAAAGTTGCAAGATGGTGGAGGGATTCCCACATCCTCCTTCCTCCATCTGGCTTGAAAGTATATTTGATAAAATATGCAACAAAGCACATGATTTATAAGGGAGAGTCAAATGGATGATTTGGGAATCGATCTCTTGTTGATAGTAAACTTCATATCCACTCGGTGTGACCTTTTTAAAACAAAATGTGGAGCTGAGGCATGAATCTGCCACAACAATTGTAAAGCAAACATACACACTCCCCTTCATATGCCCCCCCCTCCACACACACCTAGGCACACACAGAGATCAGCATAGCAGATCATGAACACCTTGGAAAAGACTGAAATGCTAAATGCCTCTCTTGATGGGCAAAAGAGCTGGTGCAGTAATTCAAATGCCTGGTACAAAAATTCTGTTTAATATTTAGCTCCTATTTAAAACACAGCTTTTCATTTCATTCTATTTACAGAATATTTTCATTTCATTTGTTTCTTTAAAATTACTTAGTTCTCACCTGTTGTATGTCTAGGAATATTTTCTTCCAAAAATAGAAAAAAATAGATGATATCTTTTCAGCAGAAAACATTGGTTGATACAATTTTAAACCATCATGATATGGAAGAATTCTTCTGTCCCTCTCGAAGGTGGAAGAAGCATTTGGATCACAGATCATCTACAATGAAATACTTGACATGTTTAAGATGCTTTCAATCAATTTTGATCGTCAATTGCTTATTTGTTGTAAACAGTAATTTTTCAGTGAAGGGAAAGTGTGTGTGGTATATCTACATGATATGTTCAAAGGCAGTTCCTACTAATGGCCAGGCTGAATTCCAGTAAATAATGTCCCGAATGATATTTTGCCGCCTTCTTTGGCACTTCATGAAATCTTACCCCGATGAAGTGCTGAAACAAAGAGATTTTCTCTTAGAGAGTGTCTCATGTTGTAACCTATCCCATGGATTTTATGCTGTAATTCTTATCTCTTTTAAAATTTACTATCTTCTGTACAGTTTTCATGAAACTTTCTGTTACAGTAGTGAATAGCACAGATAAATGTCATTTTGTACAACTTTGAATTTACCCCAAGAGCTGAGAGAAAACTTGATCCTATACTTCAATCCGAGTTTCTTCTATAGTCCGACTTTGTTTCTCTACCATCAAGCTTCTCCTTTGTTGCTGCTCCAAGCCCCGTCCAAGGTGACCTTGAATACTTTCAGGGATGGGACACCCACAACTTCTCTGGGCAACCTGTTCCAGTGTTCCAGCACTCCCACAGTAAAAAAGGCCTTCCTTTCATCTAATATGTGTAGGAAATCATAAATCTAGGCATAGAAGCTTGGAGTGCAAATTTGAAATTCTTTGGATTTGAAGCACATTTTATATGAATACTGACTTACAGATGACTAAAAGATGTTGATGGGCATTTGAGCTGACAAGTTTTGAAAAAGTGCACGGAAATTAAAATTGAAACCACTAAAATTAAAAACTCCTTGCCATTTTCTTTTTCCTCTCCTATTCAAAATTGCATATGTCAGATATCAGTGCTTCATGCAAACCTCTCAGATGCTCTCAGAGAAAAAGCTTTTCTTTCAGACTAAGTTGCGGTTGACGTAGAACACTAGCAGGAGTGAAAGATTTTCTGGGCATTGGGGCAGCACGTTCTCCTTGGATTTGTGTGCAGAATGCATTTTATCCAAACTGGAAAATAGATCCCAGCTCTGTTCTATTCATCATTCTTACTTCATCAGGCCAGAAGATTCTGTGAAAAGTAGCCTGTGGACCTTGAAGACAGCGCATGTGAACCAGATGAGAGGTGATAGAGAAGTTGAGGGAGAGAAGAAAGAGCATGAGGCTGAAACCAGAAAGTATTTCTCCACGTGATCATGGAAGATTGCAGGAGCCACTTGGTACTACCAAACCAGCCCACCTTGGCACTATCAAACCAGCCCAACTTGGCACTGGTGCCACCTTGGGTCTGGGAGCCATGTTGCATATCGTGCATTTTAAGGAGCCAGCTGGCCACACCCAGCCATATGCCCCCAAACACAAACCAAGGCCCTTTTCTCTGGCAAACAAAACTCAGCTGCCCTGCTTCTGGATGGCAGATTGCAGGAACCACTTGGTACTATCAAACCAGCCCAACTTGGCACTGGTGCCACCTCTGGTCTGGGAACCATCCTGCCTATTGTAGCTTTTCAGGAGCCAGCCGGTCACTCTCAGCCATAGGCCCCCAAACACAAACCTCGGCCCGTTTCCCTGGCAAACAAAAGTAAGCTCTCCCGCTTCTGGATGGCAGATTGCAGGAGCCACTTTGTACTATCAAACCAGCCCGACTTGGCACTGGTGCCACCTTGGGTCTGGGAAACATCCTGCGTATCGTGGATTCTTAGGAGCCAACCGGCCACTCCTAGCCACAGGCCCCCAGACAAAAACCTAGGCCTATTTCTCTGGCAAACAAAAGTAAGCTGCCCCGCTTCTGGATGGCAGATTGCAGGAGACACTTGGTACTATCAAACCAGCCCAACTTGGCACTGGTGCCACCTTGGATCTGGGAACCATGCTGTGTATCGTGGATATTCAGGGGCCAGCCGGCCACTCTCAGCCATATGTCCCCAAACAGAAACCTCGGCCCTGTTCTCTGGCAAACAAAACTCAACTGCCCCTCTTCTGGATGGCAAATTGCAGGATGAACTTGATACTAAAACCGCAGGCCGACTTGGTAGTGGTGACACCTTGGACCTGGGAACCATCATGCGTATCGAGCATTTTAAGGAGCCAGCCGGCCACTCCCAGCAATATGCCCCCAAAATCAATCCACGGAATTTTTCTCTGGCAAACAAAAATCAGCTGCCCCGCTCCTGGATGGCAGATTGCAGGAGCCACTTTGCACCATCAAACCAGCCCGACTTGGCACTGGTGCCACCTTGCATCTGGGAACCATGCTGCCTAGCGTGGATTTTCAGGAGCCAGCCGGCCACTCTCAGCCATAGGCCCCCAAACAAAACCCACGGCCCGTTTCCCTGGCAAACAAAATTAAGCTGCCCCGCTTCTGGATGGCAGATTGCAGGACGCACTTGGTAGTATCAAACCAGCCCGACTTGGCACTGGTGCCACCTTGGGTCTGGGAACCATCCTGCGTATCGTGGGTTCAAAGGAGCCAGCCGGCCACTCCCAGCCACAGGCCCCCAAATACAAACAACGGCGCTTTTCCCTGGAAAACAAAACTCGCCTGCCAACTTTTTGATGGCAGATTGCAGGAGCCACTTGGTACTATCAAACCAGCCCAACTTGGCACTGGTGCCACCATGGGTCTGGTCACCATCCTGCCTATTGTAGCTTTCCAGGTTCCAGCCGGTCACTCCCAGCCATACGTCCCCAGTCACAAACCTTGGCCCGTTTACCTGGCAAACAAAAGTAAGCTGCCCCGCTTCTGGATGGCAGATTGCAGGAGCCACTTGGTACTATCAAACCAGCCCAACTTGGCACTGGTGCCACCTCTGGTCTGGGAACCATGCTGCGTAAGGCAGATTCTAAGGCGCCAGTCGGCCACTCCCAGTCACAAGCCCCCAAACACAAACAACGGCGCTATTCTCTGGCAAACAAAACTCCACTGCCCCTCTTCTGGATGGCAAATTGCAGGACGCACTTGGTACTATAAAAACAGCCCGACTTGGCACTGGTGCCACCTTGGGTCTGGGAACCATCCTGCGTATCGATCTTTTTAATGAGACAGCCGGCCACTCCCAGCCATATGCCCCCAAACACAACCCACGGCCCTTTTCTCTGGCAAACAAAACTCAACTGCAGCGCTTCTGGATGGCAGATTGCAGGAGCCACTTGGTACTATCAAACCAGCCCGACTTGGCACTGGTGCCACCTTGGGTCTGGGAACCATCCAGCCTATCGTGGATTTTAAGGAGCCAGCCGGCTACTCCCAGCCACAGGCCCCCAACAAAAACCACGGCCCTTTTTTCTGGCAAACAAAACTTAGCTGCCTCACTTCTGGATGGCAGATTGCAGGAGCCACTTGGTGTAATCAAACCAGCCCGACTTGGCACTGGTGCCACCTTGGGTCTGGGAACCATCCTGCGTATCGTGGATTCTAAGGAGCCAGCCGGCCACTCCCAGCCACAGGCCCCCAAACAAAATCAACGGCGCTGTTCCCTGGAAAACAAAACACGTCTGCCAACATTTTGATGGAGTTTGCAGGAGCCACTTGGTACTATCAAACCAGCCCGACTTGGCACTGGTGCCACCTTGGGTCTGGGAAACATCCTGCGTATCGTGGATTCTTAGGAGCCAGCCGGCCACTCCTAGCCACAGGCGCCCAGACAAAAACCTAGGCCTATTTCTCTGGCAAACAAAAGTAAGCTGCCCCGCTTCTGGATGGCAGATTGCAGGAGACACTTGGTACTATCAAACCAGCCCAACTTGGCACTGGTGCCACCTTGGATCTGGGAACCATGCTGTGTATCGTGGATATTCAGGGGCCAGCCGGCCACTCTCAGCCATATGTCCCCAAACAGAAACCTCGGCCCGTTTCTCTGGCAAACAAAACTCAACTGCCCCTCTTCTGGATGGCAAATTGCAGGATGAACTTGATACTAAAACCGCAGGCCGACTTGGTAGTGGTGACACTTTGGGCCTGGGAACCATCATGCGTATCGAGCATTTTAAGGAGCCAGCCGGCCACTCCCAGCAATATGCCCCCAAAAACAATCCACGGAATTTTTCTCTGGCAAACAAAAATCGCCTGCCCCGCTTCTGGATGGCAGATTGCAGGAGCCACTTTGCACCATCAAACCAGCCCGACTTGGCACTGGTGCCAGCTTGCATCTGGGAACCATGCTGCCTAGCGTGGATTTTCAGGAGCCAGCCGGCCACTCTCAGCCATAGGCCCCCATACAAAACCGACGGCCCGATTCCCTGGCAAACAAAATTAAGCTGCCCCGCTTCTGGATGGCAGATTGCAGGACGCACTTGGTAGTATCAAACCAGCCCGACTTGGCACTGGTGCCACCTTGGGTCTGGGAACCATCCTGCGTATCGTGGGTTCAAAGGAGCCAGCCGGCCACTCCCAGCCATAGGTCCCAAGTCACAAACCTCGGCCCGTTTCACTGGCAAACAAAAGTAAGCTGCCCCGCTTCTGGATGGCAGATTGCAGGAGCCACTTGGTACTATCAAACCAGCCCAACTTGGCACTGGTGCCACCTCTGGTCTGGGAACCATGCTGCGTAACACAGATTCTAAGGCGCCAGTCGGCCACTCCCAGCCACAAGCCCCCAAACACAAACAACGGCGCTATTCTCTGGCAAACAAAACTCAACTGCCCCTCTTCTGGATGGCAAATTGCAGGACGCACTTGGTACTATAAAAACAGCCCTACTTGGCACTGGTGCCACCTTGGGTCTGGGAACCATCCTGCGTATCGATCTTTTTAATGAGACAGCCGGCCACTCCCAGCCATATGCCCCCAAACACAACCCACGGCGCTTTTCTCTGGCAAACAAAACTCAACTGCACCGCTTCTGGATGGCAGATTGCAGGAGCCACTTGGTACTATCAAACCAGCCCGACTTGGCACTGGTGCCACCTTGGGTCTGGGAAACATCCTGCGTATTGTGGGTTGTCAGGAGCCAGCCGAACACTCTCGGCCACAGACCCCAATCAAAAACAACGGCCCGTTTCACAGGCAAACAAAACTCAGCTGCCCCGCTTCTGGATGGGAGATTGCAGGAGGCACTTGACACTGTGAAACCAGCCCCACTTGGCACTGGTGCCACCTTGGGTCTGGGAACCATGCTGCGTATCATGGATTTTCAGGAGCCAGCCGGCCACTCCCAGCCACAGGCCCCCAAACACAAACCACAGCATTTTTCTCTGGCAAACAAAATTCAGCTGCCCCGCTTCTGGATGGCAGATTGCAGGAGCCACTTGGGACTATCACACCAGCACAACATGGCACTGCTGCCACCTTGGATCTGGGAACCATCCTTCCTATCGTGGATTTTCAGGGGCCAGCCGGTCACTCTCAGCCATAGGCCCCAAACACAAACCACGGCCCTTTTCTCTGGAAAACAAAACTCAACTGCCCCTCTTCCTGATGGGAGATTGCAGGAGCCACTGGGTACTATGAAACCAGCCCTACTTGGCACTGGTGCCACCTTGGGTCTGGGAACCATGCTGCGTATCATGGATTTTCAGGAGCCAGCCGGCCACTGCCAGCCACAGGCCCCGAAACACAAACAACAGCCTTTTTCTCTGGCAAACAAAATTCAGCTGCCCCGCTTCTGGATGGCAGATTGCAGGAACCACTTGGTACTATCAAACCAGCCCGACTTGGCACTGGTGCCACCTTGGGTCTGGGAACCATCCTGCGTATCGTGGATTCTAAGGAGCCAGCTGGCCACTCCCAGCCACAGGCCCCAAAACACACACAACGGTGCTTTTCCCTGGAAAACAAAACTCGCCTGCCAAACATTTGATGGCAGATTGCAGGAGCCACTTCGTTTTATCAAATCAGCCCAACTTGGCACTGGTGCCACCATGGGTCTGGTCACCATCCTGCCTATCGTAGCTTTTCAGGTGCCACCCAGTCACCCCCAGCCAGAGGCCCCTAGACAAATATTTCGGCCCGTTTCCCTGGCAAACAAAAGTAAGCTACCCCGCTTCTGGATGGCAGATTGCAGGAGCCACTTTGCACCATCAAACCAGCCCAACTTGGCACTGGTGCCACCTCTGGTCTGGGAACCATCCTGCGTATCGTGGGTTCTAAGGAGCCAGCTAGCCACTCCCAGCCACAGGCCCCCAAACACAAACAACGGCGCTTTTCCCTGGAAAACAAAACTCGCCTGCCAACTTTTTGATGGCAGATTGCCGGAGCAACTTGGTACTATCAAACCAGCCCAACTTGGCACTGGTGCCACCATGGGTCTGGTCACCATCCTGCCTATCGTAGCTTTTCAGGAGCCAGCCGGTCACTCGCAGCCATAGGCCCCCAGACACAAACCTCGGCCCGTTTCCCTGGGAAACAAAAGTAAGCTGCCCCGCTTCTGCATGGCAGATTGCAGGAGCTATTTAGTACTATCAAACCACCCCGACTTGGCACTGGTGACACCTCTGGTGTGGGAACCATCCTGCTTATTGTGGATTTTCAGGGGCCAGCCGGCCACTATCAGCCATATGCCCCCAAAAACAAACCACGGCCCTTTCCTCTGGCAAACAAAACTCAACTGCCCCTCTTCTGGATGGCAAATTTTAGGACGCACTTTGTACTACGAAAACCGCCCGACGTGGCACTGGTGCCACCTTGTGTCAGGGAACCATCCTGCATATCGAGCTTTTTAAGGAGCCAGCCGGCCACGCCCAGCCATATACCCCCAAAAACAAACCACGGACCATTTCTCATGGAAACAAAAATCCGCTGCCCCGCGTCTGGATGGCAGATTGCAGGAGCCACGTTGCACCATCAAACCAGCCCAACTTGGCACTGGTGCCACCTTGGGTCTGGGAACAATCCTGCATATCGTGGATTCTAAGGAGCCAGCCGGCCACTCCCAGCCACAGGCCCCCAAACACAAACAACGGCGCTTTTCCCTGGAAAACAAAACTCGCCTGCCAACTTTTTGATGGCAGATTGCAGGAGCCACTTGGTACTATCAAATCATCCCAACTTGGCACTGGTGCCACTATGGGTCTGGGAACCATCCTGCCTATTGTAGCATTTCAGGAGCCAGCCGGTCACTCCCAGCCATAGGCCCCCAGACACAAACCTCGGACCGTTTCCCTGGCAAACACAATTAAGCTGCCCCGATTCTGGATGGCAGATTGCAGGAGCCACTTGGTAGTGTCAAACCAGCCCGACTTGGCACTGGTGCCACCTTGGGTCTGGGAACCATCCGGCGTATCGTGGATTCTAAGCAGCCACCCGGCCACTCTGAGCCACAGGCGCCCAAACACAAACAACGGCGCTTTTCCCTGGAAAACAAAAATCGCCTGCCAACATTTTGATGGCAGATTGCAGGAGCCACTTGGTGCTATCAAACCAGCCCAACTTGGCACTGGTGCCACCATGGGTCTGGTCACCATCCTGCCTATCGTAGCTTTTCAGGAGCCAGCCGGTCACTCCCAGCCATAGACCCCCAGACACAAACCTCGGCCCGTTTCCCTGGAAAACAAAAGTAAGCTGCCCCGATTCTGGATGGCAGATTGCAGGAGCCACTTGGTACTATCAAATCAGCCCAACTTGGCACTGGTGCCACCATGGGTCTGGTCACCATCCTGCCTATCGTAGCTTTTCAGGAGCCAGACGGTCACTCCCTGCCATAGGCCCCCAGACACAAACCTCGGCCCGTTTCCCTGGCAAACAAAAGTAAACTGCCCCGCTTTTGGATGGCAGATTGCAGGATGCATTTGGTACTATCAAACCTGCCCGACTTGGCCCTGGTGCCACCTTGGCTCTGGGAACCATGCTGCGTAACGTAGATTCTACGAGGACAGGCGGCCACTCCCAGCCACAGGCCTCTAAACAACGGCGCTTTTCCCTGGAAAACAAAACTCGCCTGCCAAATTTTTGATGGCAGATTGCAGGAGCCACTTGGTACTATCAAACCAGCCCAACTTGGTACTGGTTCCACTTTGGGTCTGGTCACCATCCTGCCTATCGTAGCTTTTCAGGAGCCAGCCGGTCACTCCCAGCCATAGGCCCCCAGACAAATATCTCGGCCCGTTTCCCTGGCAAACAAAAGTAAGCTGCCCCTCTTCTGGATGGCAGATTACAGCAGCCACATAGTACTATCAAACCAGGCCAACATGGCACTGGTGCTACCTTGGCTCTGGGAACCATCCTGCCTATCGTGGATTTTCAGGGGCCAGCCGGCCACTCTCAGCCATATGCCCCCAAACACATACCACGGCCCTTTGCTCTGGCAAACAAAACTCAACTGCCCCTCTTCTGGATGGCAAATTGCAGGACGCACTTGGTACTACGAAAACAGCCCGACTTGGCAGTGATGCCACCTTGGGTCAGGGAACAATCCTGCGTATCGATCTTTTTAAGGAGCCAGCCGGCCACGTCCAGCCATATACCCCCAAAAAAAAACCACGGAACTTTTCTCCAGCAAACAAAAATCCGCTGCCCCGCGTCTGAATGGCAGATTTCAGGAGCTATTTAGTATTATCAAACCAGCCCGACTTGGCACTGGTTCCACCATGAGTCTGGTAACCATCCTGCCTATCGTAGCTTTTCAGTAGCCAGCTGGTCACTCCCAGCCATAGGCCCCCAGACAAATACCTCGGCCCGTTTCCCTGGGAAACAAAGGTAAGCTGTCCCGCTTCTGGATGGCAGATTGCAGGATCCACTTGGTACTATCAAACCAGCCCAACTTGGCACTGGTGCCACCTTGGGTCTGGGAACCATCCTGCGTATCCTGGGTTCAAAGGAGGCAGCCGGCCACTCCCAGCCACAGGCCTCTAAACAAGAACAACGGCGCTTTTCCCTGGAAAACAAAACTCGCCTGACAACTTTTTGATGGCAGATTGCAGGAGCCACTTGGTACTATCAAAGCAGCCCAACTTGGCACTGGTGCCACCATGGGTCTGGTCACCATCCTGCCTATCGTAGCTTTTCAGGAGCCAGCCGCTCACTCCCAGCCATAGGCCCCCAGACAAATATCTCGGCCCGTTTCCCTGGCAAACAAAAGTAAGCAGCCCCGCTTCTGGATGGCAGATTGCAGGAGCTACATGGTACTATCAAACCAGGCCAACATGGCACTGGTGCCACCTTGGTTCTGGGAACCATCCTGCCTATCGTGGATTTTCAGGGGCCAGCCGGCCACTCTCAACCATATGCCCCCAAACATATACCACGGCCCTTTTCTCTGGCAAACAAAACTCAACTGCCCCTCTTCTGGATGGCAAATTGCAGGACGCACTTGGTACTACGAAAACAGCCCGACTTGGCACTGATGCCACCTTGGGTCAGGGAACAATCCTGCGTATCGATCTTTTAAGGAGCCAGCCGGCCACGTCCAGCCATATACCCCCAAAAAAAAACCACGGAACTTTTCTGCAGCAAACAAAAATCCGCTGCCCCCCGTCTGGATGGCAGATTGCAGGAGCTATTTAGTATTATCAAACCAGCCCGACTTGGCACTGGTGCCACCTCTGGTCTGGGAACCATCCTGCGTATCGTGGATTCTAAGGAGCCAGCTGGCCACTCCCAGCCACAGGCCCCCAAACACAAACAACGGCGCTTTTCCCTGGAAAACAAAACTCACCTGCCAACTTTTTGATGGCAGATTGCAGGAGCCACTTGGTACTATCAAACCAGCCCAACTTGGCACTGGTGCCACCATGGGTCTGGTCACCATCCTGCCTATCGTAGCTTTTCAGGAGCCAGGCGGTCACTCCCAGCCATAGGCCCCCAGACACAAAGCTCAGCCCGTTTCCCTGGCAAACAAAAGTAAGCTACCCTGCTTCTGGATGGCAGATTGCAGGAGTCACTTTGCACCATCAAACCAGCCCGACTTGGCACTGGTGCCACCTCTGGTCTGGGACCCATCCTGCGTATCGTGGATTCTAAGGAGACAGCTGGCCACTCCCAGCCACAGGCCCCCAAACACAAACAACGGCGCTTTTCCCTGGAAAACAAAACTCGCTTGCCACCTTTTTGATGGAAGATTGCAGGAGCCACTTGGTACTATCAAAACACCCCAACTTGGCAACAAGTGGTTCCTGCAATTTGACATCCAGAAGCGGGGCAGCTTACTTTTCTTTGCCAGGGAAACGGACCGTTGTTTGTGTTTGGAGGCGTATGGCTGGGAGTGGCCGACTGGCTCCTTAAAATCCACGATACGCAGGATGGTTCCCAGACCAGAGGTGGCACCAGTGCCAAGACGGGCTAGTTTGATGGTGCAAAGTGGCTCCTGCAATCTGCCATCCAGAAGCGGGGTGGCTTACTTTTGTTTGCCAGGGAAACGGGCCGAGCTTTTTGTCTGGGGGCCTATGGCTGGGAGTGACCGGCTGGCTCCTGAAAAGCTACGATAGGCAGGATGGTGACCAGACCCATGGTGGCACCAGTGCCAAGTTGGGCTGATTTGATAAAACCAAGTGGCTCCTGCAATCTGCCATCAAAATGTCGGCAGGAGAGTTTTGTTTTCCAGGGAAAAGCGCCGTTGTTTGTGTTTGGGGGCCTGTGGCTGGGAGTGGCCGGCTGGCTCCTTAGAATCCACGATACGCAGCATGGTATCCAGACCCAAGGTGGCACCAGTGCCAAGTTTTGCTGGTTTGATAGTACCAAGTGGTTCCTGCAATCTGCCATCCAGAAGCAGGGCAGCTTACTTTTGTTTGCCCGGGAAACGGTCCGAGGTTTTTGTCTGGTGGCCTATGGCTGGGAGTGACCGGCTGGCTCCTGAAAAGCTACGATAGGCAGGATGGTGACCAGACCCATGCTGGCACCATTCCCAAGTTGGGCTGATTTGATAGTACCAAGTGGCTCCTGCAATCTGCCGTCAAAATTTGGCAGGCGAGTTTTGTTTTCCAGGGAAAAGCGCCGTTGTTTGTGTTTGGGGGCCTGTGGCTGGGAGTGGCCGGCTGGCTCCTTAGAATCCACAATACGCAGGATGGTTCCCAGACCCAAGGTGGCACCAGTGCCAAGTCGGGCTAGTATGATGGTGCAAAGTGGCTCCTGCAATCTGCCATCCAGAAGCGGGGCAGATTACTTTTGTTTGCCAGGGAAAAGGGCCGAGCTTTGTGTCTCGGGGCCTATGGCTGGGAGTGACCGGCTGGCTCCTGAAAAGCTACGATAGGCAGGATGGTGACCAGACCCATGGTGGCACCAGTGCCAAGTTGGGCTGGTTTGATAGTACCAAGTGGCTCCTGCAATCTGCCATCAAAATGTCGGCAGGCGAGTTTTGTTTTCCAGGGAAAAGCGCCGTTGTTTGTGTTTGGGGGCCTGTGGGTGGGAGTGGCCGGCTGGCTCCTTAGAATCCACGATACGCAGGATGGTTCCCAGACCTGAGGTGGCACCAGTGCCAAGTCGGGCTGGTTTGATAGTACCGAGTGCGTCCTGCAATCTGCCATCCAGAAGCGGGACAGCTTGCTTTTGTTTGCCAGGGAAACGGGTCGAGATTTGTGTCTGGGGGCCTATGGCTGGGAGTGACCGGCTAGGTCCTGAAAAGCTAAGGTAGGCAGGATGGTGACCAGACCCATGGTGGCACCAGTGCCAAGTTGGGCTGGTTTGATAGTACCAAGTGGCTCCTGCAATCTGCCATCAAAAAGTTGGCAGGCGAGTTTTGTTTTCCAGGGAAAAGCGCCGTTGTTTGTGTTTGGGGGCCTTTGGCTGGGAGTGGCCGGCTGGCTCCTTAGAATCCACGATACGCAGCATGGTTCCCAGACCAGAGGTGGCACCAGTGCCAAGTCGGGCTGGTTTTATAGTACTAAGTGGTTCCTGCAATCTGCCATCCAGAAGCGGGGCAGCTTACTTTTGTTTGCCAGTGAAACGGGCCGAGGTTTTTGTCTGGGAGCCTATGGCTGGGAGTGACCGGCTGGCTCCTGAAAAGCTACGATAGGCAGGATGGTGACCAGACCCATGGTGGCACCAGTGCCAAGTTGGGCTGATTTGATAGTAGCAAGTGGCTCCTGCAATCTGCCATCAAAAAGTTGTCAGGCGAGTTTTGTTTTCCAGGGAAAAGCGCCGTTGTTTGTGTTTGGGGGCCTGTGGCTGGGAGTGGCCGGCTGGCTCCTTAGAATCCACGATACGCAGCATGGTTCCCAGACCAGAGATGGCTCCAGTTCCAAGTCGGGCTATTTGATGGTGAAAAGTGGTTCCTGCAATCTGCCATGCAGAAGCGGGGCAGCTTACTTTGGTTTGCCAGGGAAAAGGGCAGAGCATTGTGTCTGGGCGCCTATGGCTGGGAGTGACCGGCTGGCTCCTGAAAAGCTACGATAAGCAGGATGGTGACCAGACCCATGGTGGCACCAGTGCCAAGTTGGGCTGATTTGATAGTACCAAGTGGCTCCTGCAATCTGCCATCAAAAAGTTGGCCGGCGAATTTTGTTTTCCAGGGAAAAGCGCTGTGGTTTGTGTTTGGGGGCCTGTGGCTGGGAGTGGCCGGCGGGATCCTTATAATCCACGATACGCAGCATGGTTCCCAGACCCAAGGTGGCACCAGTGCCAAGTTGGGCTGGTTTGATAGTACCAAGTGGCTCTGGCATTCTGCCATCAAAAAGTTGGCAGACGAGTTTTGTTTTCCAGGGAAAAGCGCCGTTGTTTTTGTTTGGGGGCCTGTGGCTGGGAGTGGACGGATGGCTAATTAGAATCCACGATAGGCAGGATGGTGACCAGACCTGAGGTGGCACCAGTGCCAAGTCGGGCTAGTTTGATGGTGCAAAGTGGCTCCTGCAATCTGCCATCCAGAAGCGGGGTAGCTTACTTTTGTTTGCCAGGGAAACGGGCCGAGGTTTGTGTCTGGGGGCCTATGGCTGGGAGTGACCGGCTGGCTCCTGAAAAGCTACGATAGGCAGGATGGTGACCAGACCCATGGTGGCACCAGTGCCAAGTTGGGCTGATTTGATAGCAGCAAGTGGCTCCTGCAATCTGCCATCAAAAAGTTGGCAGGCGAGTTTTGTTTTCCAGGGAAAAGCGCCGTTGTTTGTGTCTGGGGGCCTGGGGCTGGAGTGGCCGGCTGGATCCTTACAATGAACGATACGCAGGATGGTTCCCAGACCTGAGGTGGCACCAGTGCCAAGTCGGGCTAGTTTGATGGTGCAAAGTGGCTCCTGCAATCTGCCATCCAGAAGCGGGGTAGCTTACTTTTCTTTGCCAGGGAAACGGGCCGAGGTTTTTCTCTGGGGGCCTACGGCAGGGAGGGACCGGCTGGCTCCTGAAAAGCTACGATAGGCAGGATGGTGACCAGACCCATGGTGGCACCAGTCCCAAGTTGGGCTGATTTGATAGTACCAAGTGGCTCCTGCAATCTGCCGTCAAAATTTGGCAGGCGAGTTTTGTTTTCCAGGGAAAAGCGCCGTTGTTTGTGTTTGGGGGCCTGTGCCTGGGAGTGGCCGGCTGGCTCCTTAGAATCCACGATACGCAGGATGGTTCCCAGACCTGAGGTGGCACCAGTGCCAAGTCGGGCTGGTTTGATAGTACTAAATAGTTCCTGCAATCTGCCATCCAGAAGCGGGGCAGCTTACTTTTGTTTGCCAGGGAAACGGGCCGAGGTTTTTGTCTGGGGGCCTATGGCTGCGAGTGACCGTCTGGCTCCTGAAAAGCTACGATAGGCAGGATGGTGAGCAGACCCATGGTGGCACCAGTGCCAAGTTGAGCTGGTTTGATAGTACCAAGTGGCTCCTGCAATCTGCCATCAAAAAGTTGGCAGGCGAGTTTTGTTTTCCAGGGAAAAGCGCCGTTGTTTGTGTTTGGGTGCCTATGGCTGGGAGTGGCCGGCTGGCTCCTTAGAATCCACGATACGCACCATAGTTCCCAGACCAGAGGTGGCACCAGTGCCAAGTCGGGCTAGTTTGATAGTACCAAGTGCGTCCTACAATCTGCCATCCAGAAGCGGGGCAGCTTACTTTTGTTTGCCAGGGAAACGGGCCGAGCTTTGTGTCTGGGGGCCTATGGCTGGGAGTGACCGGCTGGCTCCTGAAAAGCTACGATAGGCAGGATGGTGACCAGACCCATGGTGGCACCAGTGCCAAGTTGGGCTGATTTGACAGCAGCAAGTGGCTCCTGCAATCTGCCATCAAAATGTCGGCAGGCGGGTTTGTTTTCCAGGGAAAAGCGCTGTGGTTTGTGTTTGGTGGCCTGTGGCTGGGAGTGACCGGCTGGCTCCTTAGAATCCACGATACGCAGGATGGTTCCCAGACCCAAGGTGGCACCAGTGCCAAGTTTTGCTGGTTTGATAGTACCAAGTGGCTCCTGCAATCTGCCATCCAGAAGCGGGGCAGCTTACTTTTGTTTGCCAGGGAAACGGGCCGAGCATTGTGTCTGGGGGCCTATGGCTGGGAGTGACCGGCTAGGTCCTGAAAAGCTAAGATAGGCAGGATGGTGACCAGACCCATGGTGGCACCAGTGTCAAGTTGGGCTGGTTTGATAGTACCAAGTGGCTCCTGCAATCTGCCATCAAAAAGTTGGCAGGCGAGTTTTGTTTTCCAGGGAAAAGCGCCGTTGTTTGTGTTTGGGGGACTGTGGCTGGGAGTGGCCGGCTGGCTCCTTAGAATCCACGATACGCAGCATGGTTCCCAGACCAGAGGTGGCACCAGTGCCAAGTCGGGCTGGTTTTATAGTACCAAGTGGTTCCTGCAATCTGCCATCCAGAAGCGGGGCAGCTTACTTTGGTTTGCCAGGGAAAAGGGCAGAGCATTGTGTCTGGGCGCCTATGGCTGGGAGTGACCGGCTGGCTCCTGAAAAGCTACGATAAGCAGGATGGTGACCAGACCCATGGTGGCACTAGTGCCAAGTTGGGCTGATTTGATAGTACCAAGTGGCTCCTGCAATCTGCCATCAAAAAGTTGGCCGGCGAATTTTGTTTTCCAGGGAAAAGCGCTGTGGTTTGTGTTTGGGGGCCTGTGGCTGGGAGTGGCCGGCTGGCTCCTTATAATCCACGATACGCAGCATGGTTCCCAGACCCAAGGTGGCACCAGTGCCAAGTTGGGCTGGTTTGATAGTACCAAGTGGCTCTGGCAATCTGCCATCAAAAAGTTGGCAGACGAGTTTTGTTTTCCAGGGAAAAGCGCCGTTGTTTTTTTTTGGGGGCCTGTGGCTGGGAGTGGACGGATGGCTAATTAGAATCCACGATAGGCAGGATGGTGACCAGACCCATGGTGGCACCAGTGCCAAGTTGGTCTGATTTGATAAAACCAAGTGGCTCCTGCAATCTCCCATCAAAAAGTTGGCAGGAGAGTTTTGTTTCCCAGGGAAAAGCGCCGTTGTTTGTGTTTGGGGGCCTGTGGCTGGGAGTGGCCGGCTGGCTCCTTAGAATCCACGATACGCAGCATGGTATCCAGACCCAAGGTGGCACCAGTGCCAAGTTTTGCTGGTTTGATAGTACCAAGTGGTTCCTGCAATCTGCCATCCAGAAGCAGGGCAGCTTACTTTTGTATGCCAGGGAAACGGGCCGAGGTTTTTGTCTGGGGGCCTATGGCTGGGAGTGACCGGCTGGCTCCTGAAAAGCTACGATAGGCAGGATGGTGACCAGACCCATGGTGGCACCAGTCCCAAGTTGGGCTGATTTGATAGTACCAAGTGGCTCCTGCAATCTGCCGTCAAAATTTGGCAGGCGAGTTTTGTTTTCCAGGGAAAAGCGCCGTTGTTTGTGTTTGGGGGCCTGTGGCTGGGAGTGGCCGGCTGGCTCCTTAGAATCCACGATACGCAGGATGGTTCCCAGACCCAAGGTGGCACCAGTGCCAAGTCGGGCTGGTTTGATAGTACTAAATAGCTCCTGCAATCTGCCATGCAGAAGCGGGGCAGCTTACTTTTGTTTGCCAGGGAAACGGGCCGAGGTTTTTGTCTGGGGGCCTATGGCTGCGAGTGACCGTCTGGCTCCTGAAAAGCTACGATAGGCAGGATGGTGAGCAGACCCATGGTGGCACCAGTGCCAAGTTGAGCTGGTTTGATAGTACCAAGTGGCTCCTGCAATCTGCCATCAAAAAGTTGGCAGGCGAGTTTTGTTTTCCAGGGAAAAGCGCCGTTGTTTGTGTTTGGGTGCCTATGGCTGGGAGTGGCCGGCTGGCTCCTTAGAATCCACGATACGCACCATAGTTCCCAGACCAGAGGTGGCACCAGTGCCAAGTCGGGCTGGTTTGATAGTACCAAGTGCGTCCTACAATCTGCCATCCAGAAGCGGGGCAGCTTACTTTTGTTTGCCAGGGAAACGGGCCGAGCTTTGTGTCTGGGGGCCTATGACTGGGAGTGACCGGCTGGCTCCTGAAAAGCTACGATAGGCAGGATGGTGACCAGACCCATGGTGGCACCAGTGCCAAGTTGGGCTGATTTGATAGCAGCAAGTGGCTCCTGCAATCTGCCATCAAAATGTCGGCAGGCGGGTTTGTTTTCCAGGGAAAAGCGCTGTGGTTTGTGTTTGGGGGCCTGTGGCTGGGAGTGACCGGCTGGCTCCTTAGAATCCACGATACGCAGGATGGTTCCCAGACCCAAGGTGGCACCAGTGCCAAGTTGGGCTGGTTTGATAGTACCAAGTGGCTCCTGCAATCTGCCATCCAGAAGCGGGACAGCTTACTTTTGTTTGCCAGGGAAACGGGCCGAGGTTTGTGTCTGGGGGCCTATGGCTGGGAGTGACCGGCTGGCTCCTGAAAAGCTAAGATAGGCAGGATGGTGACCAGACCCATGGTGGCACCAGTGTCAAGTTGGGCTGGTTTGATAGTACCAAGTGGCTCCTGCAATCTGCCATCAAAAATTTGGCAGGCGAGTTTTGTTTTCCAGGGAAAAGCGCCGTTGTTTTTGTTTGGGGGCCTGTGGCTGGGAGTGGCCGGCTGGCTCCTTAGAATCCACGATACGCAGCATGGTTCCCAGACCAGAGGTGGCACCAGTGCCAAGTCGGGCTGGTTTTATAGTACCAAGTGCGTCCTGCAATCTGCCATCCAGAAGCGGGGCAGCTTACTTTGGTTTGCCAGGGAAAAGGGCAGAGCATTGTGTCTGGGCGCCTATGGCTGGGAGTGACCGGCTGGCTCCTGAAAAGCTACGATAAGCAGGATGGTGACCAGACCCATGGTGGCACTAGTGCCAAGTTGGGCTGATTTGATAGTACCAAGTGGCTCCTGCAATCTGCCATCAAAAAGTTGGCCGGCGAATTTTGTTTTCCAGGGAAAAGCGCTGTGGTTTGTGTTTGGGGGCCTGTGGCTGGGAGTGGCCGGCTGGCTCCTTATAATCCACGATACGCAGCATGGTTCCCAGACCCAAGGTGGCACCAGTGCCAAGTTGGGCTGGTTTGATAGTACCCAGTGGCTCTGGCAATCTGCCATCAAAAAGTTGGCAGACGAGTTTTGTTTTCCAGGGAAAAGCGCCGTTGTTTTTGTTTGGGGGCCTGTGGCTAGGAGTGGACGGATGGCTAATTAGAATCCACGATAGGCAGGATGGTGACCAGACCCATGGTGGCACCAGTGCCAAGTCGGGCTGGTTTGATAGTACCAAGTGGCTCCGGCAATCTGCCATCCAGAAGCGGGATAACTTACTTTTGTTTGTCAGGGAAACGGGCCGAGGTTTGTGTCTGGGGGCCTATGGCTGGGAGTGACCGGCTGGCTCCTGAAAAGCTACGATAGGCAGGATGGTGACCAGACCCATGGTGGCACCAGTGCCAAGTTGGTCTGATTTGATAGTACCAAGTGGCTCCTGCAATCTCCCATCAAAAAGTTGGCAGGAGAGTTTTGTTTCCCAGGGAAAAGCGCCGTTGTTTGTGTTTGGGGGCCTGTGGCTGGGAGTGGCCGGCTGGCTCCTTAGAATCCACGATACGCAGCATGGTATCCAGACCCAAGGTGGCACCAGTGCCAAGTTTTGCTGGTTTGATAGTACCAAGTGGTTCCTGCAATCTGCCATCCAGAAGCAGGGCAGCTTACTTTTGTATGCCAGGGAAACGGGCCGAGGTTTTTGTCTGGGGGCCTATGGCTGGGAGTGACCGGCTGGCTCCTGAAAAGCTACGATAGGCAGGATGGTGACCAGACCCATGGTGGCACCAGTCCCAAGTTGGGCTGATTTGATAGTACCAAGTGGCTCCTGCAATCTGCCGTCAAAATTTGGCAGGCGAGTTTTGTTTTCCAGGGAAAAGCGCCGTTGTTTGTGTTTGGGCGCCTGTGGCTGGGAGTGGCCGGCTGGCTCCTTAGAATCCACGATACGCAGGATGGTTCCCAGACCTGAGGTGGCACCAGTGCCAAGTCGGGCTGGTTTGATAGTACTAAATAGCTCCTGCAATCTGCCATGCAGAAGCGGGGCAGCTTACTTTTGTTTGCCAGGGAAACGGGCCGAGGTTTGTGTCTGGGGGCCTATGGCTGCGAGTGACCGTCTGGCTCCTGAAAAGCTACGATAGGCAGGATGGTGAGCAGACCCATGGTGGCACCAGTGCCAAGTTGAGCTGGTTTGATAGTACCAAGTGGCTCCTGCAATCTGCCATCAAAAAGTTGGCAGGCGAGTTTTGTTTTCCAGGGAAAAGCGCCGTTGTTTGTGTTTGGGTGCCTATGGCTGGGAGTGGCCGGCTGGCTCCTTAGAATTCACGATACGCACCATGGTTCCCAGACCAGAGGTGGCACCAGTGCCAAGTCGGGCTGGTTTGATAGTACCAAGTGCGTCCTACAATCTGCCATCCAGAAGCGGGGCAGCTTACTTTGGTTTGCCAGGGAAACGGGCCGAGCTTTGTGTCTGGGGGCATATGGCTGGGAGTGACCGGCTGGCTCCTGAAAAGCTACGATAGGCAGGATGGTGACCAGACCCATGGTGGCACCAGTGCCAAGTTGGGCTGATTTGATAGTAGCAAGTGGCTCCTGCAATCTGCCATCAAAATGTCGGCAGGCGGGTTTTGTTTTCCAGGGAAAAGCGCTGTGGTTTGTGTTTGGGGGCCTGTGGCTGGGAGTGACCGGCTGGCTCCTTAGAATCCACGATACGCAGGATGGTTCCCAGACCCAAGGTGGCACCAGTGCCAAGTTGGGCTGGTTTGATAGTACCAAGTGGCTCCTGCAATCTGCCATCCAGAAGCGGGGCAGCTTACTTTTGTTTGCCAGGGAAACGGGCCGAGGTTTGTGTCTGGGGGCCTATGGCTGGGAGTGACCGGCTGGCTCCTGAAAAGCTAAGATAGGCAGGATGGTGACCAGACCCATGGTGGCACCAGTGCCAAGTTGGGCTGATTTGATAGTACCAAGTGGCTCCTGCAATCTGCCATCAAAATGTTGGCAGGCGAGTTTTGTTTTCCAGGGAAAAGCGCCGTTGTTTTTGTTTGGGGGCCTGTGGCTGGGAGTGGCCGGCTGGCTCCTTAGAATCCACGATACGCAGCATGGTTCCCAGACCAGAGGTGGCACCAGTGCCAAGTTGGGCTGGTTTGATGGTACCAAGTGCGTCCTGCAATCTGCCATCCAGAAGCGGGGTAGCTTACTTTTGTTTGCCAGGGAAACGGGCCGAGGTTTGTGTCTGGGGGCCTATGGCTGGGAGTGACCGGCTGGCTCCTGAAAAGCTACGATAGGCAGGATGGTGACCAGACCCATGGTGGCACCAGTGCCAAGTTGGTCTGATTTGATAGTACCAAGTGGCTCCTGCAATCTCCCATCAAAAAGTTGGCAGGAGAGTTTTGTTTCCCAGGGAAAAGCGCCGTTGTTTGTGTTTGGGGGCCTGTGGCTGGGAGTGGCCGGCTGGCTCCTTAGAATCCACGATACGCAGCATGGTATCCAGACCCAAGGTGGCACCAGTGCCAAGTTTTGCTGGTTTGATAGTACCAAGTGGTTCCTGCAATCTGCCATCCAGAAGCAGGGCAGCTTACTTTTGTATGCCAGGGAAACGGGCCGAGGTTTTTGTCTGGGGGCCTATGGCTGGGAGTGACCGGCTGGCTCCTGAAAAGCTACGATAGGCAGGATGGTGACCAGACCCATGGTGGCACCAGTCCCAAGTTGGGCTGATTTGATAGTACCAAGTGGCTCCTGCAATCTGCCGTCAAAATTTGGCAGGCGAGTTTTGTTTTCCAGGGAAAAGCGCCGTTGTTTGTGTTTGGGCGCCTGTGGCTGGGAGTGGCCGGCTGGCTCCTTAGAATCCACGATACGCAGGATGGTTCCCAGACCTGAGGTGGCACCCCTGCCAAGTCGGGCTGGTTTGATGGTGAAAAGTGGCTCCTGCAATCTGCCATCCAGTAGCGGAATAACTTACTTTTGTTTGCCAGGGAAACGGTCCGAGCTTTTTGTCTGGGGGCCTATGGCTGGGAGTGACCGGCTGGCTCCTGAAAAGCTACGATAGGCAGGATGGTGACCAGACCCATGGTGGCACCAGTGTCAAGTTGGGCTGGTTTGATAGTACCCAGTGGCTCCGGCAATCTGCCATCAAAATTTGGCAGGCGAGTTTTGTTTTCCAGGGAAAAGCGCCGTTGATTTTGTTTGGGGGCCTGTGGCTGGGAGTGGACGGATGGCTAATTAGAATCCACGATACGCAGGATGGTTCCCAGACCAGAGGTGGCACCAGTGCCAAGTCGGGCTGGTTTGATGGTGCAAAGTGGCTCCTGCAATGTGCCATCCAGAAGCGGGGTAGCTTATTTTTCTTTGCCAGGGAAACGGGCCGAGGATTTTGTCTGGGGGCCTATGGCTTGGAGTGACCGGCTGGCTCCTGAAAAGCTACGATAGGCAGGATGGTGACCAGACCCATGGTGGCACCAGTGCCAAGTTGGGCTGGTTTGATAGTACCAAGTGGCTCCTGCAATCTGCCATCAAAATGTTGGCAGGCGAGTTTTGTTTTCCAGGGAAAAGCGCCGTTGTTTGTGTTTGGGGGCCTGTGGCTGGGAGTGGCCGGCTGGCTGCTTAGAATCCACGATACGCAGGATGGTTCCCAGACCAGAGGTGGCACCAGTGCCAAGTCGGGCTGGTTTGATAATACCTAGTGGATCCTGCAATCTGCCATCCAGAAGCGGGACAGCTTACTTTTGTTTGCCAGGGAAACGGGCCGAGCTTTGTGTCACGGGGCCTATGGCTGGGAGTGACCGTCTAGGTCCTGAAAAGCTACGATAGGCAGGATGGTGACCAGACCCATGGTGGCACCAGTGCCAAGTTGGGCTGGTTTGATAGTACCAAGTGGCTCCTGCAATCTGCCATCAAAAAGTTGGCAGGCGAGTTTTGTTTTCCAGGGAAAAGCGCCGTTGTTTGTGTTTGGAGGCCTGTGGCTGGGAGTGGCCGGCTTGCTAATTGGAATCCACGATACACAGCATGGTTCCCAGACCAGAGGTGGCACCAGTGCCAAGTTGGGCTGGTTTGATGGTGCAAAGTGGCTCCTGCAATCTGCCATCCAGAAGCGGGGCAGCTTACTTTTGTTTGCCAGGGAAACGGGCCGAGGTTTTTCTCTGGGGGCCTATGGCTGGGAGTGACCGGCTGGCGCCTGAACACCTACGATAGGCAGGATGGTGACCAGACCCATGGTGGCACCAGTGCCAAGATGGGCTGATTTGATAGTAGCAAGCGGCTCCTGCAATCTGCCATCAAAATGTTGGCAGGCGAGTTTTGTTTTCCAGGGAAAAGCGCCGTTGTTTGTGTTTGGGGGCCTGTGGCTGGGAGTGGACGGATGGCTCCTTAGAATCCACGATACGCAGCATGGTTCCCAGACCAGAGGTGGCACCAGTGCCAAGTCGGGCTGGTTTGATAGTACCAAGTGGCTCCGGAAATCTGCCATCCAGAAGCGGGGAGCTTACTTTTGTTTGCCAGGGAAACGGGCCGAGCTTTGTGTCTGGGCGCCTATGGCTGGGAGTGACCTGCTAGGTCCTGAAAAGCTACGATAGGCAGGATGGTGACCAGACCCATGGTGGCACCAGTGCCAAGTTGGGCTGATTTGACAGTACCAAGTGGCTCCTGCAATCTGCCATCTAAAAGTTGGCAGGCGAGTTTTGTTTTCCAGGGAAAAGCGCCGTTGTTTGTGTCTGGGGGCCTGTGGCTGGAGTGGCCGGCTGGCTCCTTAGAATGAACGATACGCAGCATGGTTCCCAGACCTGAGGTGGCACCAGTGCCAAGTCGGGCTAGATTGATGGTGCAAAGTGGCTCCTGCAATCTGCCATCCAGAAGCGGGGTAGCTTACTTTTGTTTGCCAGGGAAACGGGCCGAGGTTTTTGTCTGGGGGCCTATGGCAGGGAGGGACCGGCTGGCTCCTGAAAAGCTACGATAGGCAGGATGGTGACCAGACCCATGGTGGCACCAGTGCCAAGTTGGTCTGATTTGATAGTAGCAAGTGGCTCCTGCAATCTGCCATCAAAATATTGGCAGGCGAGTTTTGTTTTCCAGGGAAAAGCGCCGTTGTTTGTGTTTGGGGGCCTGTGGCTGGGAGTGACCGGCTGGCTCCTTAGAATCCACGATACGCAGGATGGTTCCCAGACCCAAGGTGGCACCAGTGCCAAGTCGGGCTGGTTTGATAGTACCAAGTGGTTCCTGCAATCTGCCATCCAGAAGCGGGGCAGCTTACTTTGTTTGCCAGGGAAACGGGCCGAGCTTTTTGTCTGGGCGCCTATGGCTTGGAGTGACCGGCTAGGTCCTGAAAAGCTACGATAGGCAGGATGGTGACCAGATCCATGGTGGCACCAGTGCCAAGTTGGGCTGGTTTGATAGTACCAAGTGGCTCCTGCAATCTGCCATCAAAATGTTGGCAGGCGAGTTTTGTTTTCCAGGGAAAAGCGCCGTTGTTTGTGTTTGGGGGCCTGTGGCTGGGAGTGGACGGATGGCTCCTTAGAACCACGATACGCAGGATGGTTCCCAGACCAGAGGTGGCACCAGTGCCAAGTCGGGCTGGTTTGATAGTACCAAGTTGTTCCTGCAATCTGCCATCCAGAAGCGGGGCAGCTTACTTTTGTATGCCAGGGAAACGGGCCGAGGTTTTTGTCTGGGGGCCTATAGCTGGGAGTGACCGTCTGGCTCCTGAAAAGCTACGATAGGCAGGATGGTGACCAAACGCATGGTGGCACCAGTGCCAAGTTGGGCTGATTTGATAGTACCAAGTGGCTCCTGCAATCTGCCATCAAAATGTTGGCAGGTGAGTTTTGTTTTCCAGGGAAAAGCGCCGTTGTTTGTGTTTGGGGGCCTGTGGCTGGGAGTGGCCGGCTGGCTCCTTAGAATCCACGATACGCAGGATGGTTCCCAGACCAGAGGTGGCACCAGTGCCAAGTCGGGCTGGTTTGATACTACCAAGTGCGTCCTGCAATCTGCCATCCAGAAGCGGGGCAGCTTACTTTTGTTTGCCAGGGAAACGGGGCGAGGTTTGTGTCTGGGGGCCTATGGCTGCGAGTGACCGGCTGGCTCCTGAAAAGCTACGATAGGCAGGATGGTGACCAGACCCATGGTGGCACCAGTGCCAAGTTGGTCTGATTTGATAGTACCAAGTGGCTCCTGCAATCTCCCATCAAAAAGTTGGCAGGAGAGTTTTGTTTCCCAGGGAAAAGCGCCGTTGTTTGTGTTTGGGGGCCTGTGGCTGGGAGTGGCCGGCTGGCTCCTTAGAATCCACGATACGCAGCATGGTATCCAGACCCAAGGTGGCACCAGTGCCAAGTTTTGCTGGTTTGATAGTACCAAGTGGTTCCTGCAATCTGCCATCCAGAAGCAGGGCAGCTTACTTTTGTATGCCAGGGAAACGGGCCGAGGTTTTTGTCTGGGGGCCTATGGCTGGGAGTGACCGGCTGGCTCCTGAAAAGCTACGATAGGCAGGATGGTGACCAGACCCATGGTGGCACCAGTCCCAAGTTGGGCTGATTTGATAGTACCAAGTGGCTCCTGCAATCTGCCGTCAAAATTTGGCAGGCGAGTTTTGTTTTCCAGGGAAAAGCGCCGTTGTTTGTGTTTGGGCGCCTGTGGCTGGGAGTGGCCGGCTGGCTCCTTAGAATCCACGATACGCAGGATGGTTCCCAGACCTGAGGTGGCACCCCTGCCAAGTCGGGCTGGTTTGATGGTGAAAAGTGGCTCCTGCAATCTGCCATCCAGTAGCGGAATAACTTACTTTTGTTTGCCAGGGAAACGGTCCGAGCTTTTTGTCTGGGGGCCTATGGCTGGGAGTGACCGGCTGGCTCCTGAAAAGCTACGATAGGCAGGATGGTGACCAGACCCATGGTGGCACCAGTGTCAAGTTGGGCTGGTTTGATAGTACCCAGTGGCTCCGGCAATCTGCCATCAAAATTTGGCAGGCGAGTTTTGTTTTCCAGGGAAAAGCGCCGTTGATTTTGTTTGGGGGCCTGTGGCTGGGAGTGGACGGATGGCTAATTAGAATCCACGATACGCAGGATGGTTCCCAGACCAGAGGTGGCACCAGTGCCAAGTCGGGCTGGTTTGATGGTGCAAAGTGGCTCCTGCAATGTGCCATCCAGAAGCGGGGTAGCTTATTTTTCTTTGCCAGGGAAACGGGCCGAGGATTTTGTCTGGGGGCCTATGGCTTGGAGTGACCGGCTGGCTCCTGAAAAGCTACGATAGGCAGGATGGTGACCAGACCCATGGTGGCACCAGTGCCAAGTTGGGCTGGTTTGATAGTACCAAGTGGCTCCTGCAATCTGCCATCAAAATGTTGGCAGGCGAGTTTTGTTTTCCAGGGAAAAGCGCCGTTGTTTGTGTTTGGGGGCCTGTGGCTGGGAGTGGCCGGCTGGCTGCTTAGAATCCACGATACGCAGGATGGTTCCCAGACCAGAGGTGGCACCAGTGCCAAGTCGGGCTGGTTTGATAATACCTAGTGGATCCTGCAATCTGCCATCCAGAAGCGGGACAGCTTACTTTTGTTTGCCAGGGAAACGGGCCGAGCTTTGTGTCACGGGGCCTATGGCTGGGAGTGACCGTCTAGGTCCTGAAAAGCTACGATAGGCAGGATGGTGACCAGACCCATGGTGGCACCAGTGCCAAGTTGGGCTGGTTTGATAGTACCAAGTGGCTCCTGCAATCTGCCATCAAAAAGTTGGCAGGCGAGTTTTGTTTTCCAGGGAAAAGCGCCGTTGTTTGTGTTTGGAGGCCTGTGGCTGGGAGTGGCCGGCTTGCTAATTGGAATCCACGATACACAGCATGGTTCCCAGACCAGAGGTGGCACCAGTGCCAAGTTGGGCTGGTTTGATGGTGCAAAGTGGCTCCTGCAATCTGCCATCCAGAAGCGGGGCAGCTTACTTTTGTTTGCCAGGGAAACGGGCCGAGGTTTTTCTCTGGGGGCCTATGGCTGGGAGTGACCGGCTGGCGCCTGAACACCTACGATAGGCAGGATGGTGACCAGACCCATGGTGGCACCAGTGCCAAGATGGGCTGATTTGATAGTAGCAAGCGGCTCCTGCAATCTGCCATCAAAATGTTGGCAGGCGAGTTTTGTTTTCCAGGGAAAAGCGCCGTTGTTTGTGTTTGGGGGCCTGTGGCTGGGAGTGGACGGATGGCTCCTTAGAATCCACGATACGCAGCATGGTTCCCAGACCAGAGGTGGCACCAGTGCCAAGTCGGGCTGGTTTGATAGTACCAAGTGGCTCCGGAAATCTGCCATCCAGAAGCGGGGAGCTTACTTTTGTTTGCCAGGGAAACGGGCCGAGCTTTGTGTCTGGGCGCCTATGGCTGGGAGTGACCTGCTAGGTCCTGAAAAGCTACGATAGGCAGGATGGTGACCAGACCCATGGTGGCACCAGTGCCAAGTTGGGCTGATTTGACAGTACCAAGTGGCTCCTGCAATCTGCCATCTAAAAGTTGGCAGGCGAGTTTTGTTTTCCAGGGAAAAGCGCCGTTGTTTGTGTCTGGGGGCTTGTGGCTGGAGTGGCCGGCTGGCTCCTTAGAATGAACGATACGCAGCATGGTTCCCAGACCTGAGGTGGCACCAGTGCCAAGTCGGGCTAGTTTGATGGTGCAAAGTGGCTCTTGCAATCTGCCATCCAGAAGCGGGGTAGCTTACTTTTGTTTGCCAGGGAAACGGGCCGAGGTTTTTCTCTGGGGGCCTATGGCTGTGAGTGACCGGCTGGCTCCTGAAAAGCTACGATAGGCAGGATGGTGACCAGACCCATGGTGGCACCAGTGCCAAGTTGGGCTGATTTGATAGTAGCAAGTGGCTCCTGCAATCTGCCATCAAAATATTGGCAGGCGAGTTTTGTTTTCCAGGGAAAAGCGCCGTTGTTTGTGTTTGGGGGCCTGTGGCTGGGAGTGACCGGCTGGCTCCTTAGAATCCACGATACGCAGGATGGTTCCCAGACCCAAGGTGGCACCAGTGCCAAGTCGGGCTGGTTTGATAGTACCAAGTGGTTCCTGCAATCTGCCATCCAGAAGCGGGGCAGCTTACTTTGTTTGCCAGGGAAACGGGCCGAGCTTTTTGTCTGGGCGCCTATGGCTTGGAGTGACCGGCTAGGTCCTGAAAAGCTACGATAGGCAGGATGGTGACCAGATCCATGGTGGCACCAGTGCCAAGTTGGGCTGGTTTGATAGTACCAAGTGGCTCCTGCAATCTGCCATCAAAATGTTGGCAGGCGAGTTTTGTTTTCCAGGGAAAAGCGCCGTTGTTTGTGTTTGGGGGCCTGTGGCTGGGAGTGGACGGATGGCTCCTTAGAACCACGATACGCAGGATGGTTCCCAGACCAGAGGTGGCACCAGTGCCAAGTCGGGCTGGTTTGATAGTACCAAGTTGTTCCTGCAATCTGCCATCCAGAAGCGGGGCAGCTTACTTTTGTATGCCAGGGAAACGGGCCGAGGTTTTTGTCTGGGGGCCTATAGCTGGGAGTGACCGTCTGGCTCCTGAAAAGCTACGATAGGCAGGATGGTGACCAAACGCATGGTGGCACCAGTGCCAAGTTGGGCTGATTTGATAGTACCAAGTGGCTCCTGCAATCTGCCATCAAAATGTTGGCAGGCGAGTTTTGTTTTCCAGGGAAAAGCGCCGTTGTTTGTGTTTGGGGGCCTGTGGCTGGGAGTGGCCGGCTGGCTCCTTAGAATCCACGATACGCAGGATGGTTCCCAGACCAGAGGTGGCACCAGTGCCAAGTCGGGCTGGTTTGATACTACCAAGTGCGTCCTGCAATCTGCCATCCAGAAGCGGGGCAGCTTACTTTTGTTTGCCAGGGAAACGGGGCGAGGTTTGTGTCTGGGGGCCTATGGCTGCGAGTGACCGGCTGGCTCCTGAAAAGCTACGATAGGCAGGATGGTGACCAGACCCATGGTGGCACCAGTGCCAAGTTGGGCTGGTTTGATAGTACCAAGTGGCTCCTGCAATCTGCCATCCAAAAGTTGGCAGGCCAGTTTTGCTTTCCAGGGAAAAGCGCCGTTGTTTGTGTTTGGGGGCCTGTGTCTGGGAGTGGACGGATGGCTCCTTAGAATCCACGATACGCAGCATGGTTCCCAGACCAGAGGTGGCACCAGTGCCAAGTCGGGCTAGTTTGATGGTGCAAAGTGGCTCCTGCAATCTGCCATCCAGAAGCGGGGTAGCTTACTTTTGTTTGCCAGGGAAACGGGCCGAGGTTTGTGTCTGGGGGCCTATGGCTGGGAGTGACCGGCTGGCTCCTGAAAAGCTACGATAGGCAGGATGGTGACCAGACCTATGGTGGCACCAGTGCCAAGTTGGGCTGATTTGATAGTACCAAGTGGCTCCTGCAATCTGCCATCAAAAAGTTGGCAGGCGAGTTTGTTATCCAGGGAAAAGCGCCGTTGTTTGTGTTTGGGGGCCTGTGGCAGGGAGTGGCCGGCTGGCTCCTTAGAATCCACGATACGCAGGATGGTTCCCAGACCAGAGGTGGCACCAGTGCCAAGTCGGGCTGGTTTGATGGTGAAAAGTGGCTCCTGCAATCTGCCATCCAGAAGCGGGATAACTTACTTTTGTTTGCCAGGGAAACGGGCCGAGGTTTTTGTCTGGGGGCCTATGGCTGGGAGTGACCGGCTGGCTCCTGAAAAGCTACGATAGGCAGGATGGTGACCAGACCCATGGTGGCACCAGTGCCAAGTTGGGCTGGTTTGATAGTACCAAGTGGCTCCTGCAATCTGCCATCAAAATGTTGGCAGGCGAGTTTTGTTTTCCAGGGACAAGTGCCATTGTTTGTGTTTGGGGGCCTGTGGGTGGGAGTGACCGGCTGGCTCCTTAGAATCCACGATACGCAGGATGGTTCCCAGACCAGAGGTCGCACCAGTGCCAAGTCGGGCCAGTTTGATGGTGCAAAGTGGCTCCTGCAATCTGCCATCCTGAAGCGGGGTAGCTTACTTTTGTTTGCCAGGGAAACGGGCCGAGTTTTGTGTCTGGGGGCCTATGGCTGCGAGTGACCGGCTGGCTCCTGAAAAGCTACGATAGGCAGGATGGTGACCAGACCCATGGTGGCACCAGTGCCAAGTTGAGCTGGTTTGATAGTATCAAGTGGCTCCTGCAATCTGCCATCAAAAAGTTGGCAGGCGAGTTTTGTTTTCCAGGGAAAAGCGCCGTTGTTTGTGTTTGGGTGCCTATGGCTGGGAGTGGCCGGCTGGCTCCTTAGAATCCACGATACGCACCATAGTTCCCAGACCAGAGGTGGCACCAGTGCCAAGTCGGGCTGGTTTGATAGTACCAAGTGCGTCCTACAATCTGCCATCCAGAAGCGGGGCAGCTTACTTTTGTTTGCCAGGGAAACGGGCCGAGCTTTGTGTCTGGGGGCCTATGACTGGGAGTGAACGGCTGGCTCCTGAAAAGCTACGATAGGCAGGATGGTGACCAGACCCATGGTGGCACCAGTGCCAAGTTGGGCTGATTTGATAGCAGCAAGTGGCTCCTGCAATCTGCCATCAAAATGTCGGCAGGCGAGTTTTGTTTTCCAGGGAAAAGCGCTGTGGTTTGTGTTTCGGGGCCTGTGGCTGGGAGTGAACGGCTGGCTCCTTAGAATCCACGATACGCAGGATGGTTCCCAGACCCAAGGTGGCACCAGTGCCAAGTTGGGCTGGTTTGATAGTACCAAGTGGCTCCTGCAATCTGCCATCCAGAAGCGGGGCAGCTTACTTTTGTTTGCCAGGGAAACGGGCCGAGCTTTGTGTCTGGGGGCCTATGGCTGGGAGTGACCGGCTGGCTCCTGAAAAGCTAAGATAGGCAGGATGGTGACCAGACCCATGGTGGCACCAGTGTCAAGTTGGGCTGGTTTATAGTACCAAGTGCGTCCTGCAATCTGCCATCCAGAAGCGGGGCAGCTTACTTTGGTTTGCCAGGGAAAAGGGCAGAGCATTGTGTCTGGGCGCCTATGGCTGGGAGTGACCGGCTGGCTCCTGAAAAGCTACGATAAGCAGGATGGTGACCAGACCCATGGTGGCACTAGTGCCAAGTTGGGCTGATTTGATAGTACCAAGTGGCTCCTGCAATCTGCCATCAAAAAGTTGGCCGGCGAATTTTGTTTTCCAGGGAAAAGCGCTGTGGTTTGTGTTTGGGGGCCTGAGGCTGGGAGTGGCCGGCTGGCTCCTTATAATCCACGATACGCAGCATGGTTCCCAGACCCAAGGTGGCACCAGTGCCAAGTTGGGCTGGTTTGATAGTACCAAGTGGCTCTGGCAATCTGCCATCAAAAAGTTGGCAGACGAGTTTTGTTTTCCAGGGAAAAGCGCCGTTGTTTTTGTTTGGGGGCCTGTGGCTAGGAGTGGACGGATGGCTAATTAGAATCCACGATAGGCAGGATGGTGACCAGAGCCATGGTGGCACCAGTGCCAAGTCGGGCTGGTTTGATAGTACCAAGTGGCTCCGGCAATCTGCCATCCAGAAGCGGGATAACTTACTTTTGTTTGTCAGGGAAACGGGCCGAGGTTTGTGTCTGGGGGCCTATGGCTGGGAGTGACCGGCTGGCTCCTGAAAAGCTACGATAGGCAGGATGGTGACCAGACCCATGGTGGCACCAGTGCCAAGTTGGTCTGATTTGATAGTACCAAGTGGCTCCTGCAATCTCCCATCAAAATGTTGGCAGGAGAGTTTTGTTTCCCAGGGAAAAGCGCCGTTGTTTGTGTTTGGGGGCCTGTGGCTGGGAGTGGCCGGCTGGCTCCTTAGAATCCACGATACGCAGCATGGTATCCAGACCCAAGGTGGCACCAGTGACAAGTTTTGCTGGTTTGATAGTACCAAGTGGTTCCTGCAATCTGCCATCCAGAAGCAGGGCAGCTTACTTTTGTATGCCAGGGAAACGGGCCGAGGTTTTTGTCTGGGGGCCTATGGCAGGGAGTGACCGGCTGGCTCCTGAAAAGCTACGATAGGCAGGATGGTGACCAGACCCATGGTGGCATCAGTCCCAAGTTGGGCTGATTTGATAGTACCAAGTGGCTCCTGCAATCTGCCGTCAAAATTTGGCAGGCGAGTTTTGTTTTCCAGGGAAAAGCGCCGTTGTTTGTGTTTGGGCGCCTGTGGCTGGGAGTGGCCGGCTGGCTCCTTAGAATCCACGATACGCAGGATGGTTCCCAGACCTGAGGTGGCACCAGTGCCAAGTCGGGCTGGTTTGATAGTACTAAATAGCTCCTGCAATCTGCCATGCAGAAGCGGGGCAGCTTACTTTTGTTTGCCAGGGTAACGGGCCGAGGTTTGTGTCTGGGGGCCTATGGCTGCGAGTGACCGTCTGGCTCCTGAAAAGCTACGATAGGCAGGATGGTGAGCAGACCCATGGTGGCACCAGTGCCAAGTTGAGCTGGTTTGATAGTACCAAGTGGCTCCTGCAATCTGCCATCAAAAAGTTGGCAGGCGAGTTTTGTTTTCCAGGGAAAAGCGCCGTTGTTTGTGTTTGGGTGCCTATGGCTGGGAGTGGCCGGCTGGCTCCTTAGAATTCACGATACGCACCATGGTTCCCAGACCAGAGGTGGCACCAGTGCCAAGTCGGGCTGGTTTGATAGTACCAAGTGCGTCCTACAGTCTGCCATCCAGAAGCGGGGCAGCTTACTTTTGTTTGCCAGGGAAACGGGCCGAGCTTTGTGTCTGGGGGCCTATGGCTGCGAGCGACCGGCTGGCTCCTGAAAAGCTACGATAGGCAGGATGGTGACCAGACCCATGGTGGCACCAGTGCCAAGTTGGGCTGATTTGATAGTAGCAAGTGGCTCCTGCAATCTGCCATCAAAATGTCGGCAGGCGGGTTTTGTTTTCCAGGGAAAAGCGCTGTGGTTTGTGTTTGGGGGCCTGTGGCTGGGAGTGACCGGCTGGCTCCTTAGAATCCACGATACGCAGGATGGTTCCCAGACCTGAGGTGGCACCAGTGCCAAGTTGGGCTGGTTTGATAGTACCAAGTGGTTCCTGCAATCTGCCATCCAGAAGCGGGGCAGCTTACTTTTGTTTGCCAGGGAAACGGGCCGAGGTTTTTCTCTGGGGGCCTATGGCTGGGAGTGACCGGCTGGCTCCTGAAAAGCTAAGATAGGCAGGATGGTGACCAGACCCATGGTGGCACCAGTGCCAAGTTGGGCTGATTTGATAGTACCAAGTGGCTCCTGCAATCTGCCATCAAAATGTTGGCAGGCGAGTTTTGTTTTCCAGGGAAAAGCGCCGTTGTTTTTGTTTGGGGGCCTGTGGCTGGGAGTGGCCGGCTGGCTCCTTAGAATCCACGATACGCACCATAGTTCCCAGACCAGAGGTGGCACCAGTGCCAAGTTGGGCTGGTTTGATAGTACCAAGTGCGTCCTGCAATCTGCCATCCAGAAGCGGGGTAGCTTACTTTTGTTTGCCAGGGAAACGGGCCGAGGTTTGTGTCTCGGGGCCTATGGCTGGGAGTGACCGGCTGGCTCCTGAAAAGCTACGATAGGCAGGATGGTGACCAGACCCATGGTGGCACCAGTGCCAAGTTGGGCTGGTTTGATAGTACCAAGTGGCTCCTGCAATCTGCCATCAAAAAGTTGGCAGGCGAGTTTGTTATCCAGGGAAATGCGCCGTTGTTTGTGTTTGGGGGCCTGTGGCTGGGAGTGGCCGGCTGGCTGCTTAGAATCCACGATACGCAGGATGGTTCCCAGACCAGAGGTGGCACCAGTGCCAAGTCGGGCTGGTTTGATGGTGAAAAGTGGCTCCTGCAATCTGCCATCCAGTAGCGGAATAACTTACTTTTGTTTGCCAGGGAAACGGTCCGAGCTTTTTGTCTGGGGGCCTATGGCTGGGAGTGACCGGCTGGCTCCTGAAAAGCTACGATAGGCAGGATGGTGACCAGACCCATGGTGGCACCAGTGTCAAGTTGGGCTGGTTTGATAGTACCCAGTGGCTCCGGCAATCTGCCATCAAAATTTGGCAGGCGAGTTTTGTTTTCCAGGGAAAAGCGCCGTTGATTTTGTTTGGGGGCCTGTGGCTGGGAGTGGACGGATGGCTAATTAGAATCCACGATACGCAGGATGGTTCCCAGACCAGAGGTGGCACCAGTGCCAAGTCGGGCTGGTTTGATGGTGCAAAGTGGCTCCTGCAATGTGCCATCCAGAAGCGGGGTAGCTTATTTTTCTTTGCCAGGGAAACGGGCCGAGGTTTTTGTCTGGGGGCCTATGGCTTGGAGTGACCGGCTGGCTCCTGAAAAGCTACGATAGGCAGGATGGTGACCAGACCCATGGTGGCACCAGTGCCAAGTTGGGCTGGTTTGATAGTACCAAGTGGCTCCTGCAATCTGCCATCAAAATGTTGGCAGGCGAGTTTTGTTTTCCAGGGAAAAGCGCCGTTGTTTGTGTTTGGGGGCCTGTGGCTGGGAGTGGACGGCTGGCTGCTTAGAATCCACGATACGCAGCATGGTTCCCAGACCAGAGGTGGCACCAGTGCCAAGTCGGGCTGGTTTGGTAATACCTAGTGGATCCTGCAATCTGCCATCCAGAAGCGGGGTAGCTTACTTTTGTTTGCCAGGGAAACGGGCCGAGCTTTGTGTCACGGGGCCTATGGCTGGGAGTGACCGTCTAGGTCCTGAAAAGCTACGATAGGCAGGATGGTGACCAGACCCATGGTGGCACCAGTGCCAAGTTGGGCTGGTTTGATAGTACCAAGTGGCTCCTGCAATCTGCCATCAAAAAGTTGGCAGGCGAGTTTTGTTTTCCAGGGAAAAGCGCCGTTGTTTGTGTTTGGAGGCCTGTGGCTGGGAGTGGCCGGCTTGCTAATTGGAATCCACGATACACAGCATGGTTCCCAGACCAGAGGTGGCACCAGTGCCAAGTTGGGCTGGTTTGATTGTGCAAAGTGGCTCCTGCAATCTGCCATCCAGAAGCGGGGCAGCTTACTTTTGTTTGCCAGGGAAACGGGCCGAGGTTTTTCTCTGGGGGCCTATGGCTGGGAGTGACCGGCTGGCGCCTGAACACCTACCATAGGCAGGATGGTGACCAGAGCCATGGTGGCACCAGTGCCAAGATGGGCTGATTTGATAGTAGCAAGCGGCTCCTGCAATCTGCCATCAAAATGTTGGCAGGCGAGTTTTGTTTTCCAGGGAAAAGCGCCGTTGTTTGTGTTTGGGGGCCTGTGGCTGGGAGTGGACGGCTGGCTGCTTAGAATCCACGATACGCAGCATGGTTCCCAGACCAGAGGTGGCACCAGTGCCAAGTCGGGCTGGTTTGGTAATACCTAGTGGATCCTGCAATCTGCCATCCAGAAGCGGGACAGCTTACTTTTGTTTGCCAGGGAAACGGGCCGAGCTTTGTGTCACGGGGCCTATGGCTGGGAGTGACCGTCTAGGTCCTGAAAAGCTACGATAGGCAGGATGGTGACCAGACCCATGGTGGCACCAGTGCCAAGTTGGGCTGGTTTGATAGTACCAAGTGGCTCCTGCAATCTGCCATCAAAAAGTTGGCAGGCGAGTTTTGTTTTCCAGGGAAAAGCGCCGTTGTTTGTGTTTGGAGGCCTGTGGCTGGGAGTGGCCGGCTTGCTAATTGGAATCCACGATACACAGCATGGTTCCCAGACCAGAGGTGGCACCAGTGCCAAGTTGGGCTGGTTTGATTGTGCAAAGTGGCTCCTGCAATCTGCCATCCAGAAGCGGGGCAGCTTACTTTTGTTTGCCAGGGAAACGGGCCGAGGTTTTTCTCTGGGGGCCTATGGCTGGGAGTGACCGGCTGGCGCCTGAACACCTACCATAGGCAGGATGGTGACCAGAGCCATGGTGGCACCAGTGCCAAGATGGGCTGATTTGATAGTAGCAAGCGGCTCCTGCAATCTGCCATCAAAATGTTGGCAGGCGAGTTTTGTTTTCCAGGGAAAAGCGCCGTTGTTTGTGTTTGGGGGCCTGTGGCTGGGAGTGGACGGATGGCTCCTTAGAATCCACGATACGCAGCATGGTTCCCAGACCAGAGGTGGCACCAGTGCCAAGTTGGGCTGGTTTGATAGTACCAAGTGGCTCCGGAAATCTGCCATCCAGAAGCGGGGCAGCTTACTTTTGTTTGCCAGGGAAACGGGCCGAGCTTTGTGTCTGGGCGCCTATGGCTGGGAGTGACCGTCTAGGTCCTGAAAAGCTACGATAGGCAGGATGGTGACCAGACCCATGGTGGCACCAGTGCCAAGTTGGGCTGATTTGACAGTACCAAGTGGCTCCTGCAATCTGCCATCTAAAAGTTGGCAGGCGAGTTTTGTTTTCCAGGGAAAAGCGCCGTTGTTTGTGTCTGGGGGCCTGTGGCTGGAGTGGCCGGCTGGCTCCTTAGAATGAACGATACGCAGGATGGTTCCCAGACCTGAGGTGGCACCAGTGCCAAGTCGGGCTAGTTTGATGGTGCAAAGTGGCTCCTGCAATCTGCCATCCAGAAGCGGGGTAGCTTACTTTTGTTTGCCAGGGAAACTGGCCGAGGTTTTTCTCTGGGGGCCTATGGCTGTGAGTGACCGGCTGGCTCCTGAAAAGCTACGATAGGCAGGATGGTGACCAGACCCATGGTGGCACCAGTGCCAAGTTGGGCTGATTTGATAGTAGCAAGTGGCTCCTGCAATCTGCCATCAAAATATTGGCAGGCGAGTTTTGTTTTCCAGGGAAAAGCGCCGTTGTTTGTGTTTGGGGGCCTGTGGCTGGGAGTGACCGGCTGGCTCCTTAGAATCCACGATACGCAGGATGGTTCCCAGACCCAAGGTGGCACCAGTGCCAAGTCGGGCTGGTTTGATAGTACCAAGTGGTTCCTGCAATCTGCCATCCAGAAGCGGGGCAGCTTACTTTGTTTGCCAGGGAAACGGGCCGAGCTTTTTGTCTGGGCGCCTATGGCTTGGAGTGACCGGCTAGGTCCTGAAAAGCTACGATAGGCAGGATGGTGACCAGATCCATGGTGGCACCAGTGCCAAGTTGGGCTGGTTTGATAGTACCAAGTGGCTCCTGCAATCTGCCATCAAAATGTTGGCAGGCGAGTTTTGTTTTCCAGGGAAAAGCGCCGTTGTTTGTGTTTGGGGGCCTGTGGCTGGGAGTGGACGGATGGCTCCTTAGAACCACGATACGCAGGATGGTTCCCAGACCAGAGGTGGCACCAGTGCCAAGTCGGGCTGGTTTGATAGTACCAAGTTGTTCCTGCAATCTGCCATGCAGAAGCGGGGCAGCTTACTTTTGCATGCCAGGGAAACGGGCCGAGGTTTTTGTCTGGGGGCCTATAGCTGGGAGTGACCGTCTGGCTCCTGAAAAGCTACGATAGGCAGGATGGTGACCAAACGCATGGTGGCACCAGTGCCAAGTTGGGCTGATTTGATAGTACCAAGTGGCTCCTGCAATCTGCCATCAAAATGTTGGCAGGCGAGTTTTGTTTTCCAGGGAAAAGCGCTGTGGTTTGTGTTTGGGGGCCTGTGGCTGGGAGTGGCCGGCTGGCTCCTTAGAATCCACGATACGCAGGATGGTTCCCAGACCAGAGGTGGCACCAGTGCCAAGTCGGGCTGGTTTGATACTACCAAGTGCGTCCTGCAATCTGCCATCCAGAAGCGGGGCAGCTTACTTTTGTTTGCCAGGGAAACGGGGCGAGGTTTGTGTCTGGGGGCCTATGGCTGCGAGTGACCGGCTGGCTCCTGAAAAGCTACGATAGGCAGGATGGTGACCAGACCCATGGTGGCACCAGTGCCAAGTTGGGCTGGTTTGATAGTACCAAGTGGCTCCTGCAATCTGCCATCAAAAAGTTGGCAGGCCAGTTTTGTTTTCCAGGGAAAAGCGCCGTTGTTTGTGTTTGGGGGCCTGTGTCTGGGAGTGGATGGATGGCTCCTTAGAATCCACGATACGCAGCATGGTTCCCAGACCAGAGGTGGCACCAGTGCCAAGTCGGGCTGGTTTGATGGTGCAAAGTGGCTCCTGCAATCTGCCATCCAGAAGCGGGGTAGCTTACTTTTGTTTGCCAGGGAAACGGGCCGAGGTTTGTGTCTGGGGGCCTATGGCTGGGAGTGACCGGCTGGCTCCTGAAAAGCTACGATAGGCAGGATGGTGACCAGACCCATGGTGGCACCAGTGCCAAGTTGGGCTGATTTGATAGTACCAAGTGTCTCCTGCAATCTGCCATGAAAATGTTGGCAGGCGAGTTTTGTTTTCCAGGGAAAAGCGCCGTTGTTTCTGTTTGGGGGCCTGTGGGGGGGAGTGGCCGGCTGGCTCCTTAGAATCCACGATACGCGGCATGGTTCCCAGACCAGAGGTGGCACCAGTGCCAAGTTGGGCTGGTTTGATAGTACCAAGTGCGTCCTGCAATCTGCCATCCAGAAGCGGGGCAGCTTACTTTTGTTTGCCAGGGATACGGGCCGAGGTTTGTGTCTCAGGGCCTATGGCTGGGAGTGACCGCCTGGCTCCTGAAAAGCTACGATAGGCAGGATGGTGACCAGACCCATGGTGGCACCAGTGCCAAGTTGGGCTGGTTTGATAGTACCAAGTGGCTCCTGCAATCTGCCATCAAAAAGTTGGCAGGCGAGTTTGTTATCCAGGGAAAAGCGCCGTTGTTTGTGTTTGGGGTCCTGTGGCAGGGAGTGGCCGGCTGGCTCCTTAGAATCCACGATACGCAGGATGGTTCCCAGACCAGAGGTGGCACCAGTGCCAAGTCGGGCTGGTTTGATGGTGAAAAGTGGCTCCTGCAATCTGCCATCCAGAAGCGGGATAACTTACTTTTGTTTGCCAGGGAAACGGGCCGAGGTTTTTGTCTGGGGGCCTATGGCTGGGAGTGACCGGCTGGCTCCTGAAAAGCTACGATAGGCAGGATGGTGACCAGACCCATGGTGGCACCAGTGCCAAGTTGGGCTGGTTTGATAGTACCAAGTGGCTCCTGCAATCTGCCATCAAAATGTTGGCAGGCGAGTTTTGTTTTCCAGGGAAAAGTGCCGTTGTTTGTGTTTGGGGGCCTGTGGGTGGGAGTGACCGGCTGGCTCCTTAGAATCCACGATACGCAGGATGGTTCCCAGACCAGAGGTCGCACCAGTGCCAAGTCGGGCCAGTTTGATGGTGCAAAGTGGCTCCTGCAATCTGCCATCCAGAAGCGGGGTAGCTTACTTTTGTTTGCCAGGGAAACGGGCCGAGTTTTGTGTCTGGCGGCCTATGGCTGCGAGTGACCGGCTGGCTCCTGAAAAGCTACGATAGGCAGGATGGTGACCAGACCCACGGTGGCACCAGTGCCAAGTTGGGCTGATTTGATAGTACCAAGTGGCTCCTGCAATCTGCCATCAAAAAGTTGGCAGGCGAGTTTTGTTTTCCAGGGAAAAGCGCCGTTGTTTGTGTCTGGGGGCCTGTGGCTGGGAGTGGCCGGCTGGCTCCTTACAATGAACGATACGCAGGATGGTTCCCAGAGCTGAGGTGGCACCAGTGCCAAGTCGGGCTAGTTTTATGGTGCAAAGTGGCTCCTGCAATCTGCCATCCAGAAGCGGGGTAGCTTACTTTTGTTTGCCAGGGAAACGGGCCGAGGTTTTTCTCTGGGGGCCTATGGCAGGGAGGGACCGGCTGGCTCCTGAAAAGCTACGATAGGCAGGATGGTGACCAGACCCATGGTGGCACCAGTGCCAAGTTGGGCTGATTTGATAGTAGCAAGTGGCTCCTGCAATCTGCCATCAAAATGTTGGCAGGCGAGTTTTGTTTTCCAGGGAAAAGCGCCGTTGTTTGTGTTTGGTGGCCTGTGGCTGGGAGTGACCGGCTGGCTCCTTAGAATCCACGATACGCAGGATGGTTCCCAGACCCAAGGTGGCACCAGTGCCAAGTTGGGCTGGTTTGATAGTACCAAGTGGTTCCTGCAATCTGCCATCCAGAAGCGGGGCAGCTTACTTTTGTTTGCCAGGGAAACGGGCCGAGGTTTTTCTCTGGGGGCCTATGGCTTGGAGTGACCGTCTGGCTCCTGAAAAGCTACGATAGGCAGGATGGTGACCAGATCCATGGTGGCACCAGTGCCAAGTTGGGCTGGTTTGATAGTACCAAGTGGCTCCTGCAATCTGCCATCAAAAAGTTGGCAGGCGAGTTTTGTTTTCCAGGGAAAAGCGCTGTGGTTTGTGTTTGGGGGCCTGTGGCTGGGAGTGGCCGGCTGGCTCCTTAGAATCCACGATACGCAGGATGGTTCCCAGACCAGAGGTGGCACCAGTGCCAAGTCGGGCTGGTTTGATGGTGAAAAGTGGCTCCTGCAATCTGCCATCCAGAAGCGGGATAACTTACTTTTGTTTGCCAGGGAAACGGGCCGAGGTTTGTGTCTGGGGGCCTATGGCTGGGAGTGACCGGCTGGCTCCTGAAAAGCTACGATAGGCAGGATGGTGACCAGACCCATGGTGGCACCAGTGCCAAGTTGGGCTGGTTTGATAGTACCAAGTGGCTCCTGCAATCTGCCATCAAACAATTGGCAGGCGAGTTTTGTTTTCCAGGGAAAAGCGCCGTTGTTTTTGTTTGGGGGCCTGTGGGGGGGAGTGGCCGGCTGGCTCCTTAGAATCCACGATACGCAGGATGGTTCCCAGACCTGAGGTGGCACCAGTGCCAAGTCGGGCTAGTTTGATGGTGCAAAGTGGCTCCTGCAATCTGCCATCCAGAAGCGGGGCAGCTTACTTTTGTTTGCCAGGGAAACGGGCCGAGTATTGTTTCTGGGGGCCTATGGCTGTGAGTGACCGGCTGGCTCCTGAAAAGCTACGATAGGCAGGATGGTGACCAGACCCATGGTGGCACCAGTGCCAAGTTGGGCTGATTTGATAGTACCAAGTGGCTCCTGCAATCTGCCATCAAAAAGTTGGCAGGCGAGTTTTGTTTTCCAGGGAAAAGCGCCGTTGTTTGTGTTTGGGGGCCTGTGGCTGGGAGTGGACGGATGGCTCCTTAGAACCACGATACGCAGGATGGTTCCCAGACCAGAGGTGGCACCAGTGCCAAGTCGGGCTGGTTTGATACTACGAAGTGGTTCCTGCAATCTGCCATCCAGAAGCGGGGCAGCTTACTTTTGTTTGCCAGGGAAACGGGCCGAGGTTTGTGTCTGGGGGCCTATGGCTGGGAGTGACCGCCTGGCTCCTGAAAAGCTACGATAGGCAGGATGGTAACCAGACCCATGGTGGCACCAGTGCCAAGTTGGGCTGGTTTGATAGTACCAAGTGGCTCCTCCAATCTGCCATCAAAAAGTTGGCAGGCGAGTTTGTTATCCAGGGAAAAGCGCCGTTGTTTGTGTTTGGGGGCCTGTGGCTGGGAGTGGCCGGCTGGCTCCTTAGAATCCACGATACGCAGGATGGTTCCCAGACCAGAGGTGGCACCAGTGCCAAGTCGGGCTGGTTTGATGGTGAAAAGTGGCTCCTGCAATCTGCCATCCAGAAGCGGGATAACTTACTTTTGTTTGCCAGGGAAACGGGCCGAGCTTTTTGTCTGGGGGCCTATGGCTGGGAGTGACCGGCTGGCTCCTGAAAAGCTATGATAGGCAGGATGGTGACCAGACCCATGGTGGCACCAGTGCCAAGTTGGGCTGATTTGATAGTACCAAGTGGCTCCTGCAATCTGCCATCAAAAAGTTGGCAGGCGAGTTTTGTTTTCCAGGGAAAAGCGCCGTTGTTTGTGTCTGGGGGCCGGTGGCTGGGAGTGGCCGGCTGGCTCCTTACAATGAACGATACGCAGGATGGTTCCCAGACCTGAGGTGGCACCAGTGCCAAGTCGGGCTAGTTTGATGGTGCAAAGTGGCTCCTGCAATCTGCCATCCAGAAGCGGGGCAGCTTACTTTTGTTTGCCAGGGAAACGGGCCGAGGTTTTTCTCTGGGGGCCTATGGCAGGGAGGGACCGGCTGGCTCCTGAAAAGCTACGATAGGCAGGATGGTGACCAGACCCATGGTGGCACCAGTGCCAAGTTGGGCTGATTTGATAGTAGCAAGTGGCTCCTGCAATCTGCCATCAAAATGTTGGCAGGCGAGTTTTGTTTTCCAGGGAAAAGCGCCGTTGTTTGTGTTTGGTGGCCTGTGGCTGGGAGTGACCGGCTGGCTCCTTAGAATCCACGATACGCAGGATGGTTCCCAGACCTGAGGTGGCACCAGTGCCAAGTTGGGCTGGTTTGATGGTGCAAAGTGGTTCCTGCAATCTGCCATCCAGAAGCGGGGCAGCTTACTTTTGTTTGCCAGGGAAACGGGCCGAGGTTTGTGTCTGGGGGCCTATGGCTGGGAGTGACCGCCTGGCTCCTGAAAAGCTACGATAGGCAGGATGGTAACCAGACCCATGGTGGCACCAGTGCCAAGTTGGGCTGGTTTGATAGTACCAAGTGGCTCCTGCAATCTGCCATCAAAAAGTTGGCAGGCGAGTTTTGTTTTCCAGGGAAAAGCGCTGTGGTTTGTGTTTGGGGGCCTGTGGCTGGGAGTGGCCGGCTGGCTCCTTAGAATCCACGATACGCAGGATGGTTCCCAGACCAGAGGTGGCACCAGTGCCAAGTCGGGCTGGTTTGATGGTGAAAAGTGGCTCCTGCAATCTGCCATCCAGAAGCGGGATAACTTACTTTTGTTTGCCAGGGAAACGGGCCAGGGTTTTTGTCTGGGGGCCTATGGCTGGGAGTGACCGGCTGGCTCCTGAAAAGCTACGATAGGCAGGATGGTGACCAGACCCATGGTGGCACCAGTGTCAAGTTGGGCTGGTTTGATAGTACCAAGTGGCTCCGGCAATCTGCCATCAAAATTTGGCAGGCGAGGTTTGTTTTCCAGGGAAAAGCGCCGTTGTTTTTGTTTGGGGGCCTGTGGGTGGGAGTGGCCAGATGGCTAATTAGAATCCACGATACGCAGCATGGTTCCCAGACCTGAGGTGGCACCAGTGCCAAGTCGGGCTGGTTTGATACTATCAAGTGCGTCCTGCAATCTGCCATCCAGAAGCGGGATAGCTTACTTTTGTTTGCCAGGGAAACGGGCCGAGGTTTGTGTCTGGGGGCCTATGGCTGGGAGTGACCGGCTGGCTCCTGAAAAGCTACGATAGGCAGGATGGTGACCAGACCCATGGTGGCACCAGTGCCAAGTTGGGCTGGTTTGATAGTACCAAGTGGCTCCTGCAATCTGCCATCAAAAAATTGGCAGGCGAGTTTTGTTTTCCAGGGAAAAGCGCCGTTGTTTTTGTTTGGGGGCCTGTGGGTGGGAGTGGCCGGCTGGCTCCTTAGAATCCACGATACGCAGGATGGTTCCCAGACCAGAGGTGGCACCAGTGCCAAGTCGGGCTAGTTTGATGGTGCAAAGTGGCTCCTGCAATCTGCCATCCAGAAGCGGGGCAGCTTACTTTTGTTTGCCAGGGAAACGGGCCGAGTATTGTTTCTGGGGGCCTACGGCTGCGAGTGACCGGCTGGCTCCTGAAAAGCTACGATAGGCAGGATGGTGACCAGACCCATGGTGGCACCAGTGCCAAGTTGGGCTGATTTGATAGTACCAAGTGGCTCCTGCAATCTGCCATCAAAAATTTGGCAGGCGAGTTTTGTTTTCCAGGGAAAAGCGCCGTTGTTTGTGTTTGGGGGCCTGTGGCTGGGAGTGGACGGATGGCTCCTTAGAACCACGATACGCAGGATGGTTCCCAGACCAGAGGTGGCACCAGTGCCAAGTCGGGCTGGTTTGATAGTACCAAGTGGTTCCTGCAATCTGCCATCCAGAAGCGGGGCAGCTTACTTTTGTATGCCAGGGAAACGGGCCGAGGTTTTTGTCTGGGGGCCTATAGCTGGGAGTGACCGGCTGGCTCCTGAAAAGCTACGATAGGCAGGATGGTGACCAAACGCATGGTGGCACCAGTGCCAAGTTGGGCTGATTTGATAGTACCAAGTGGCTCCTGCAATCTGCCATCAAAATGTTGGCAGGCGAGTTTTGTTTTCCAGGGAAAAGCGCCGTTGTTTGTGTTTGGGGGCCTGTGGCTGGGAGTGGCCGGCTGGCTGCTTAGAATCCACGATACGCAGGATGGTTCCCAGACCAGAGGTGGCACCAGTGCCAAGTCGGGCTGGTTTGATACTACCAAGTGCGTCCTGCAATCTGCCATCCAGAAGCGGGGCAGCTTACTTTTGTTTGCCAGGGAAACGGGCCGAGGTTTTTCTCTGGGGGCCTATGGCTTGGAGTGACCGGCTAGGTCCTGAAAAGCTACGATAGGCAGGATGGTGACCAGATCCATGGTGGCACCAGTGCCAAGTTGGGCTGGTTTGATAGTACCAAGTGGCTCCTGCAATCTGCCATCAAAAAGTTGGCAGGCGAGTTTTGTTTTCCAGGGAAAAGCGCTGTGGTTTTTGTTTGGGGGCCTGTGGCTGGGAGTGGACGGATGGCTCCTTAGAATCCACGATACGCAGGATGGTTCCCAGACCAGAGGTGGCACCAGTGCCAAGTCGGGCTGGTTTGATGGTGAAAAGTGGCTCCTGCAATCTGCCATCCAGAAGCGGGATAACTTACTTTTGTTTGCCAGGGAAACGGGCCGAGGTTTGTGTCTGGGGGCCTATGGCTGGGAGTGACCGGCTGGCTCCTGAAAAGCTACGATAGGCAGGATGGTGACCAGACCCATGGTGGCACCAGTGCCAAGTTGGGCTGGTTTGATAGTACCAAGTGGCTCCTGCAATCTGCCATCAAACAATTGGCAGGCGAGTTTTGTTTTCCAGGGAAAAGCGCCGTTGTTTTTGTTTGGGGGCCTGTGGGGGGGAGTGGCCGGCTGGCTCCTTACAATGAACGATACGCAGGATGGTTCCCAGACCTGAGGTGGCACCAGTGCCAAGTCGGGCTAGTTTGATGGTGCAAAGTGGCTCCTGCAATCTGCCATCCAGAAGCGGGGCAGCTTACTTTTGTTTGCCAGGGAAACGGGCCGAGGTTTTTCTCTGGGGGCCTATGGCAGGGAGGGACCGGCTGGCTCCTGAAAAGCTACGATAGGCAGGATGGTGACCAGACCCATGGTGGCACCAGTGCCAAGTTGGGCTGATTTGATAGTAGCAAGTGGCTCCTGCAATCTGCCATCAAAATGTTGGCAGGCGAGTTTTGTTTTCCAGGGAAAAGCGCCGTTGTTTGTGTTTGGTGGCCTGTGGCTGGGAGTGACCGGCTGGCTCCTTAGAATCCACGATACGCAGGATGGTTCCCAGACCTGAGGTGGCACCAGTGCCAAGTTGGGCTGGTTTGATAGTACCAAGTGGCTCCTGCAATCTGCCATCCAGAAGCGGGGCAGCTTACTTTTGTTTGCCAGGGAAACGGGCCGAGGTTTTTCTCTGGGGGCCTATGGCTTGGAGTGACCGGCTAGGTCCTGAAAAGCTACGATAGGCAGGATGGTGACCAGATCCATGGTGGCACCAGTGCCAAGTTGGGCTGGTTTGATAGTACCAAGTGGCTCCTGCAATCTGCCATCAAAAAGTTGGCAGGCGAGTTTTGTTTTCCAGGGAAAAGCGCTGTGGTTTGTGTTTGGGGGCCTGTGGCTGGGAGTGGCCGGCTGGCTCCTTAGAATCCACGATACGCAGGATGGTTCCCAGACCAGAGGTGGCACCAGTGCCAAGTCGGGCTGGTTTGATGGTGAAAAGTGGCTCCTGCAATCTGCCATCCAGAAGCGGGATAACTTACTTTTGTTTGCCAGGGAAACGGGCCAGGGTTTTTGTCTGGGGGCCTATGGCTGGGAGTGACCGGCTGGCTCCTGAAAAGCTACGATAGGCAGGATGGTGACCAGACCCATGGTGGCACCAGTGTCAAGTTGGGCTGGTTTGATAGTACCAAGTGGCTCCGGCAATCTGCCATCAAAATTTGGCAGGCGAGGTTTGTTTTCCAGGGAAAAGCGCCGTTGTTTTTGTTTGGGGGCCTGTGGGTGGGAGTGGCCAGATGGCTAATTAGAATCCACGATACGCAGCATGGTTCCCAGACCTGAGGTGGCACCAGTGCCAAGTCGGGCTGGTTTGATACTATCAAGTGCGTCCTGCAATCTGCCATCCAGAAGCGGGGTAGCTTACTTTTGTTTGCCAGGGAAACGGGCCGAGGTTTGTGTCTGGGGGCCTATGGCTGGGAGTGACCGCCTGGCTCCTGAAAAGCTACGATAGGCAGGATGGTGACCAGACCCATGGTGGCACCAGTGCCAAGTTGGGCTGGTTTGATAGTACCAAGTGGCTCCTGCAATCTGCCATCAAAAAATTGGCAGGCGAGTTTTGTTTTCCAGGGAAAAGCGCCGTTGTTTTTGTTTGGGGGCCTGTGGGTGGGAGTGGCCGGCTGGCTCCTTAGAATCCACGATACGCAGGATGGTTCCCAGACCAGAGGTGGCACCAGTGCCAAGTCGGGCTAGTTTGATGGTGCAAAGTGGCTCCTGCAATCTGCCATCCAGAAGCGGGGCAGCTTACTTTTGTTTGCCAGGGAAACGGGCCGAGTATTGTTTCTGGGGGCCTACGGCTGCGAGTGACCGGCTGGCTCCTGAAAAGCTACGATAGGCAGGATGGTGACCAGACCCATGGTGGCACCAGTGCCAAGTTGGGCTGATTTGATAGTACCAAGTGGCTCCTGCAATCTGCCATCAAAAATTTGGCAGGCGAGTTTTGTTTTCCAGGGAAAAGCGCTGTGGTTTGTGTTTGGGGGCCTGTGGCTGGGAGTGGACGGATGGCTCCTTAGAACCACGATACGCAGGATGGTTCCCAGACCAGAGGTGGCACCAGTGCCAAGTCGGGCTGGTTTGATACTACCAAGTGCGTCCTGCAATCTGCCATCCAGAAGCGGGGCAGCTTACTTTTGTTTGCCAGGGAAACGGGCCGAGGTTTGTGTCTGGGGGCCTATGGCTGGGAGTGACCGGCTGGCTCCTGAAAAGCTACGATAGGCAGGATGGTGACCAGACCCATGGTGGCACCAGTGCCAAGTTGGGCTGGTTTGATAGTACCAAGTGGCTCCTGCAATCTGCCATCAAAATGTTGGCAGGCGAGTTTTGTTTTCCAGGGAAAAGCGCCGTTGTTTGTGTTTGGGGGCCTGTGGCTGGGAGTGGATGGATGGCTCCTTAGAATCCACGATACACAGCATGGTTCCCAGACCAGAGGTGGCACCAGTGACAAGTCGGGCTAGTTTGATGGTGCAAAGTGGTTCCTGCAATCTGCCATCCAGAAGCGGGGCAGCTTACTTTTGTTTGCCAGGGAAACGGGCCGAGGTTTGTGTCTGGGGGCCTATGGCTGGGAGTGACCGGCTGGCTCCTGAAAAGCTACGATAGGCAGGATGGTGACCAGACCCATGGTGGCACCAGTGCCAAGTTGGGCTGATTTGATAGTACCAAGTGGCTCCTGCAATCTGCCATCAAAAAGTTGTCAGGCGAGTTTTGGTTTCCAGGGAAAAGCGCCGTTGTTTGTGTTTGGGGGCCTGTGGCTGGGAGTGGACGGCTGGCTCCTTAGAATCCACGATACGCAGGATGGTTCCCAGACCAGAGGTGGCACCAGTGCCAAGTTGGGCTGGTTTGATAGTACCAAGTGCGTCCTGCAATCTACCATCCAGAAGCGGGGCAGCTTACTTTTGTTTGCCAGGGAAACGGGCCGAGGTTTGTGTCTCAGGGCCTATGGCTGGGAGTGACCGGCTGGCTCCTGAAAAGCTACGATAGGCAGGATGGTGACCAGACCCATGGTGGCACCAGTGCCAAGTTGGGCTGGTTTGATAGTACCAAGTGGCTCCTGCAATCTGCCATCAAAAAGTTGGCAGGCGAGTTTGTTATCCAGGGAAAAGCGCTGTTGTTTTTGTTTGGGGGCCTCTGGCTGGGAGTGGCCGGCTGGCTCCTTAGAATCCATGATACGCAGGATGGTTCCCAGACCAGAGGTGGCACCAGTGCCAAGTCGGGCTGGTTTGATGGTGAAAAGTGGCTCCTGCAATCTGCCATCCAGAAGCGGGATGACTTACTTTTGTTTGCCAGGGAAACGGGCCGAGGTTTTTCTCTGGGGGCCTATGGCTGGGAGTGACCGGCTGGCTCCTGAAAAGCTACGATAGGCAGGATGGTGACCAGACCCATGGTGGCACCAGTGCCAAGTTGGGCTGGTTTGATAGTACCAAGTGGCTCCTGCAATCTGCCATCAAAATGTTGGCAGGCGAGTTTTGTTTTCCAGGGAAAAGTGCCGTTGTTTGTGTTTGGGGGCCTGTGGGTGGGAGTGACCGGCTGGCTCCTTAGAATCCACGATACGCAGGATGGTTCCCAGACCAGAGGTCGCACCAGTGCCAAGTCGGGCCAGTTTGATGGTGCAAAGTGGCTCCTGCAATCTGCCATCCAGAAGCGGGGTAGCTTACTTTTGTTTGCCAGGGAAACGGGCCGAGTTTTGTGTCTGGGGTCCTATGGCTGCGAGTGACCGGCTGGCTCCTGAAAAGCTACGATAGGCAGGATGGTGACCAGACCCATGGTGGCACCAGTGCCAAGTTGGGCTGATTTGATAGTACCAAGTGGCTCCTGCAATCTGCCATCAAAATGTTGGCAGGCGAGTTTTGTTTTCCAGGGAAAAGCGCCGTTGTTTGTGTCTGGGGGCCTGTGGCTGGGAGTGGCCGGCTGGCTCCTTTACAATGAACGATACGCAGGATGGTTCCCAGACCTGAGGTGGCACCAGTGCCAAGTCGGGCTAGTTTGATGGTGCAAAGTGGCTCCTGCAATCTGCCATCCAGAAGCGGGGTAGCTTACTTTTGTTTGCCAGGGAAACGGGCCGAGGTTTTTCTCTGGGGGCCTATGGCAGGGAGTGACCGGCTGGCTCCTGAAAAGCTACGATAGGCAGGATGGTGACCAGACCCATGGTGGCACCAGTGCCAAGTTGGGCTGATTTGATAGTAGCAAGTGGCTCCTGCAATCTGCCATCTAAATGTTGGCAGGCGAGTTTTGTTTTCCAGGGTAAAGCGCCGTTGTTTGTGTTTGGTGGCCTGTGGCTGGGAGTGACCGGCTGGCTCCTTAGAATCCACGATACGCAGGATGGTTCCCAGACCCAAGGTGGCACCAGTGCCAAGTTGGGCTGGTTTGATAGTACCAAGTGGTTCCTGCAATCTGCCATCCAGAAGCGGGGCAGCTTACTTTTGTTTGCCAGGGAAACGGGCCGAGGTTTTTCTCTGGGGGCCTATGGCTTGGAGTGACCGGCTAGGTCCTGAAAAGCTACGATAGGCAGGATGGTGACCAGATCCATGGTGGCACCAGTGCCAAGTTGGGCTGGTTTGATAGTACCAAGTGGCTCCTGCAATCTGCCATCAAAATTTTGGCAGGCGAGTTTTGTTTTCCAGGGAAAAGCGCCGTTGTTTGTGTCTGGGGGCCTGTGGCTGGGAGTGGCCGGCTGGCTCCTTAGAATCCACGATACGCAGGATGGTTCCCAGACCAGAGGTGGCACCAGTGCCAAGTCGGGCTGGTTTGATGGTGAAAAGTGGCTCCTGCAATCTGCCATCCAGAAGCGGGATAACTTACTTTTGTTTGCCAGGGAAACGGGCCAGGGTTTTTGTCTGGGGGCCTATGGCTGGGAGTGACCGGCTGGCTCCTGAAAAGCTACGATAGGCAGGATGGTGACCAGACCCATGGTGGCACCAGTGTCAAGTTGGGCTGGTTTGATAGTACCAAGTGGCTCCGGCAATCTGCCATCAAAATTTGGCAGGCGAGGTTTGTTTTCCAGGGAAAAGCGCCGTTGTTTTTGTTTGGGGGCCTGTGGGTGGGAGTGGCCAGATGGCTAATTAGAATCCACGATACGCAGCATGGTTCCCAGACCTGAGGTGGCACCAGTGCCAAGTCGGGCTGGTTTGATACTATCAAGTGCGTCCTGCAATCTGCCATCCAGAAGCGGGGTAGCTTACTTTTGTTTGCCAGGGAAACGGGCCGAGGTTTGTGTCTGGGGGCCTATGGCTGGGAGTGACCGGCTGGCTCCTGAAAAGCTACGATAGGCAGGATGGTGACCAGACCCATGGTGGCACCAGTGCCAAGTTGGGCTGGTTTGATAGTACCAAGTGGCTCCTGCAATCTGCCATCAAAAAATTGGCAGGCGAGTTTTGTTTTCCAGGGAAAAGCGCCGTTGTTTGTGTTTGGGGGCCTGTGCCTGGGAGTGGCCGGCTGGCTCCTTAGAATCCACGATACGCAGGATGGTTCCCAGACCAGAGGTGGCACCAGTGCCAAGTCGGGCTAGTTTGATGGTGCAAAGTGGCTCCTGCAATCTGCCATCCAGAAGCGGGGCAGCTTACTTTTGTTTGCCAGGGAAACGGGCCGAGTATTGTTTCTGGGGGCCTATGGCTGCGAGTGACCGGCTGGCTCCTGAAAAGCTACGATAGGCAGGATGGTGACCAGACCCATGGTGGCACCAGTGCCAAGTTGGGCTGATTTGATAGTACCAAGTGGCTCCTGCAATCTGCCATCAAAAATTTGGCAGGCGAGTTTTGTTTTCCAGGGAAAAGCGCTGTGGTTTGTGTTTGGGGGCCTGTGGCTGGGAGTGGACGGATGGCTCCTTAGAACCACGATACGCAGGATGGTTCCCAGACCAGAGGTGGCACCAGTGCCAAGTCGGGCTGGTTTGATACTACCAAGTGCGTCCTGCAATCTGCCATCCAGAAGCGGGGCAGCTTACTTTTGTTTGCCAGGGAAACGGGCCGAGGTTTGTGTCTGGGGGCCTATGGCTGGGAGTGACCGGCTGGCTCCTGAAAAGCTACGATAGGCAGGATGGTGACCAGACCCATGGTGGCACCAGTGCCAAGTTGGGCTGGTTTGATAGTACCAAGTGGCTCCTGCAATCTGCCATCAAAATGTTGGCAGGCGAGTTTTGTTTTCCAGGGAAAAGCGCCGTTGTTTGTGTTTGGGGGCCTGTGGCTGGGAGTGGATGGATGGCTCCTTAGAATCCACGATACACAGCATGGTTCCCAGACCAGAGGTGGCACCAGTGACAAGTCGGGCTAGTTTGATGGTGCAAAGTGGTTCCTGCAATCTGCCATCCAGAAGCGGGGCAGCTTACTTTTGTTTGCCAGGGAAACGGGCCGAGGTTTGTGTCTGGGGGCCTATGGCTGGGAGTGACCGCCTGGCTCCTGAAAAGCTACGATAGGCAGGATGGTGACCAGACCCATGGTGGCACCAGTGCCAAGTTGGGCTGATTTGATAGTACCAAGTGGCTCCTGCAATCTGCCATCAAAAAGTTGTCAGGCGAGTTTTGGTTTCCAGGGAAAAGCGCCGTTGTTTGTGTTTGGGGGCCTGTGGCTGGGAGTGGACGGCTGGCTCCTTAGAATCCACGATACGCAGGATGGTTCCCAGACCAGAGGTGGCACCAGTGCCAAGTTGGGCTGGTTTGATAGTACCAAGTGCGTCCTGCAATCTACCATCCAGAAGCGGGGCAGCTTACTTTTGTTTGCCAGGGAAACGGGCCGAGGTTTGTGTCTGGGGGCCTATGGCTGGGAGTGACCGGCTGGCTCCTGAAAAGCTACGATAGGCAGGATGGTGACCAGACCCATGGTGGCACCAGTGCCAAGTTGGGCTGGTTTGATAGTACCAAGTGGCTCCTGCAATCTGCCATCAAAAAGTTGGCAGGCGAGTTTGTTATCCAGGGAAAAGCGCCGTTGTTTGTGTTTGGGGGCCTCTGGCTGGGAGTGGCCGGCTGGCTCCTTAGAATCCATGATACGCAGGATGGTTCCCAGACCAGAGGTGGCACCAGTGCCAAGTCGGGCTGGTTTGATGGTGAAAAGTGGCTCCTGCAATCTGCCATCCAGAAGCGGGATGACTTACTTTTGTTTGCCAGGGAAACGGGCCGAGGTTTTTGTCTGGGGGCCTATGGCTGGGAGTGACCGGCTGGCTCCTGAAAAGCTACGATAGGCAGGATGGTGACCAGACCCATGGTGGCACCAGTGCCAAGTTGGGCTGGTTTGATAGTACCAAGTGGCTCCTGCAATCTGCCATCAAAATGTTGGCAGGCGAGTTTTGTTTTCCAGGGAAAAGTGCCGTTGTTTGTGTTTGGGGGCCTGTGGGTGGGAGTGACCGGCTGGCTCCTTAGAATCCACGATACGCAGGATGGTTCCCAGACCAGAGGTCGCACCAGTGCCAAGTCGGGCCAGTTTGATGGTGCAAAGTGGCTCCTGCAATCTGCCATCCAGAAGCGGGGTAGCTTACTTTTGTTTGCCAGGGAAACGGGCCGAGTTTTGTGTCTGGGGTCCTATGGCTGCGAGTGACCGGCTGGCTCCTGAAAAGCTACGATAGGCAGGATGGTGACCAGACCCATGGTGGCACCAGTGCCAAGTTGGGCTGATTTGATAGTACCAAGTGGCTCCTGCAATCTGCCATCAAAATGTTGGCAGGCGAGTTTTGTTTTCCAGGGAAAAGCGCCGTTGTTTGTGTCTGGGGGCCTGTGGCTGGGAGTGGCCGGCTGGCTCCTTTACAATGAACGATACGCAGGATGGTTCCCAGACCTGAGGTGGCACCAGTGCCAAGTCAGGCTAGTTTGATGGTGCAAAGTGGCTCCTGCAATCTGCCATCCAGAAGCGGGGTGGCTTACTTTTGTTTGCCAGGGAAACGGGCCGAGGTTTTTCTCAGGGGGCCTATGGCAGGGAGTGACCGGCTGGCTCCTGAAAAGCTACGATAGGCAGGATGGTGACCAGACCCATGGTGGCACCAGTGCCAAGTTGGGCTGATTTGATAGTAGCAAGTGGCTCCTGCAATCTGCCATCTAAATGTTGGCAGGCGAGTTTTGTTTTCCAGGGTAAAGCGCCGTTGTTTGTGTTTGGTGGCCTGTGGCTGGGAGTGACCGGCTGGCTCCTTAGAATCCACGATACGCAGGATGGTTCCCAGACCCAAGGTGGCACCAGTGCCAAGTTGGGCTGGTTTGATAGTACCAAGTGGTTCCTGCAATCTGCCATCCAGAAGCGGGGCAGCTTACTTTTGTTTGCCAGGGAAACGGGCCGAGGTTTTTCTCTGGGGGCCTATGGCTTGGAGTGACCGGCTAGGTCCTGAAAAGCTACGATAGGCAGGATGGTGACCAGATCCATGGTGGCACCAGTGCCAAGTTGGGCTGGTTTGATAGTACCAAGTGGCTCCTGCAATCTGCCATCAAAATTTTGGCAGGCGAGTTTTGTTTTCCAGGGAAAAGCGCCGTTGTTTGTGTCTGGGGGCCTGTGGCTGGGAGTGGCCGGCTGGCTCCTTAGAATCCACGATACGCAGGATGGTTCCCAGACCAGAGGTGGCACCAGTGCCAAGTCGGGCTAGTTTGATGGTGAAAAGTGGCTCCTGCAATCTGCCATCCAGAAGCGGGATAACTTACTTTTGTTTGCCAGGGAAACGGGCCAAGGTTTTTGTCTGGGGGCCTATGGCTGGGAGTGACCGGCTGGCTCCTGAAAAGCTACGATAGGCAGGATGGTGACCAGACCCATGGTGGCACCAGTGCCAAGTTGGGCTGATTTGATAGTACCAAGTGGCTCCTGCAATCTGCCATCAAAAAGTTGGCAGGCGAGTTTTGTTTTCCAGGGAAAAGCGCCGTTGTTTGTGTTTGGGGGCCTGTGGCTGGGAGTGGACGGATGGCTCCTTAGAACCACGATACGCAGGATGGTTCCCAGACCAGAGGTGGCACCAGTGCCAAGTCGGGCTGGTTTGATAGTACCAAGTGTCTCCTGCAATCTGCCATCCAGAAGCGGGGCAGCTTACTTTTGTATGCCAGGGAAACGGGCCGAGGTTTTTGTCTGGGGGCCTATAGCTGGGAGTGACCGGCTGGCTCCTGAAAAGCTACGATAGGCAGGATGGTGACCAAACGCATGGTGGCACCAGTGCCAAGTTGGGCTGATTTGATAGTACCAAGTGGCTCCTGCAATCTGCCATCAAAATGTTGGCAGGCGAGTTTTGTTTTCCAGGGAAAAGCGCCGTTGTTTGTGTTTGGGGGCCTGTGGCTGGGAGTGGCCGGCTGGCTGCTTAGAATCCACGATACGCAGGATGGTTCCCAGACCAGAGGTGGCACCAGTGCCAAGTCGGGCTGGTTTGATACTACCAAGTGCGTCCTGCAATCTGCCATCCAGAAGCGGGGCAGCTTACTTTTGTTTGCCAGGGAAACGGGCCGAGGTTTGTGTCTGGGGGCCTATGGCTGGGAGTGACCGGCTGGCTCCTGAAAAGCTACGATAGGCAGGATGGTGACCAGACCCATGGTGGCACCAGTGCCAAGTTGGGCTGGTTTGATAGTACCAAGTGGCTCCTGCAATCTGCCATCTAAAAGTTGGCAGGCGAGTTTTGTTTTCCAGGGAAAAGCGCCGTTGTTTGTGTTTGGGGGCCTGTGGCTGGGAGTGGACGGATGGCTCCTTAGAATCCACGATACACAGCATGGTTCCCAGACCAGAGGTGGCACCAGTGCCAAGTCGGGCTAGTTTGATGGTGCAAAGTGGTTCCTGCAATCTGCCATCCAGAAGCGGGGCAGCTTACTTTTGTTTGCCAGGGAAACGGGCCGAGTTTTGTGTCTGGGGGCCTATGGCTGGGAGTGACCGGCTGGCTCCTGAAAAGCTACGATAGGCAGGATGTTTACCAGACCCATGGTGGCACCAGTGCCAAGTTGGGCTGATTTGATAGTACCAAGTGGCTCCTGCAATCTGCCATCTAAATGTTGGCAGGCGAGTTTTGTTTTCCAGGGAAAAGCGCCGTTGTTTGTGTTTGGGGGCCTGTGGCTGGGAGTGGACGGCTGGCTCCTTAGAATCCACGATACGCAGGATGGTTCCCAGACCAGAGGTGGCACCAGTGCCAAGTTGGGCTGGTTTGATAGTACCAAGTGCGTCCTGCAATCTGCCATCCAGAAGCGGGGCAGCTTACTTTTGTTTGCCAGGGAAACGGGCCGAGGTTTGTGTCTCAGGGCCTATGGCTTGGAGTGACCGGCTGGCTCCTGAAAAGCTACGATAGGCAGGATGGTGACCAGACCCATGGTGGCACCAGTGCCAAGTTGGGCTGGTTTGATAGTACCAAGTGGCTCCTGCAATCTGCCATCAAAAAGTTGGCAGGCGAGTTTGTTATCCAGGGAAAAGCGTCGTTGTTTGTGTTTGGGGGCCTCTGGCTGGGAGTGGCCGGCTGGCTCCTTAGAATCCATGATACGCAGGATGGTTCCCAGACCAGAGGTGGCACCAGTGCCAAGTTGGGCTGATTTGATAGTAGCAAGTGGCTCCTGCAATCTGCCATCAAAAAGTTGGCAGGCGAGTTTTGTTTTCCAGGGAAAAGCGCCGTTGTTTGTGTCTGGGGGCCTGTGGCTGGAGTGGCCGGCTGGCTCCTTACAATGAACGATACGCAGGATGGTTCCCAGAGCTGAGGTGGCACCAGTGCCAAGTCGGGCTAGTTTGATGGTGCAAAGTGGCTCCTGCAATCTGCCATCCAGAAGCGGGGTAGCTTACTTTTGTTTGCCAGGGAAACGGGCCGAAATATTTGTCTAGGGGCCTCTGGCTGGGGGTGGCTGGCTGGCTCCTGAAAAGCTACGATAGGCAGGATGGTGACCAGACCCATGGTGGCACCAGTGCCAAGTTGGGCTGGTTTGATAGTACCAAGTGGCTCCTGCAATCTGCCATCAAAAAGTTGTCAGGCGAGTTTTGTTTTCCAGGGAAAAGCGCCGTTGTTTGTATTTGGGGGCCTGTGGCTGGGAGTGGCCGGCTGGCTCCTTTGAACCCACGATACGCAGGATGGTTCCCAGACCCAAGGTGGCACCAGTGCCAAGTCGGGCTGGTTTGATACTACCAAGTGCGTCCTGCAATCTGCCATCCAGAAGCGGGGCAGCTTAATTTTGTTTGCCAGGGAAACGGGCCGTGGGTTTTGTTTGGGCGCCTATGGCTGAGAGTGGCCGGCTGGCTCCTGAAAATCCACGCTAGGCAGCATGGTTCCCAGATGCAAGGTGGCACCAGTGCCAAGTCGGGCTGGTTTGATGGTGCAAAGTGGCTCCTGCAATCTGCCATCCAGAAGCGGGGCAGCTGATTTTTGTTTGCCAGAGAAAAATTCCGTGGATTGTTTTTGGGGGCATATTGCTGGGAGTGGCCGGCTGGCTCCTTAAAATGCTCGATACGCATGATGGTTCCCAGGTCCAAGGTGTCACCACTACCAAGTCGGCCTGCGGTTTTAGTATCAAGTTCATCCTGCAATTTGCCATCCAGAAGAGGGGCAGTTGAGTTTTGTTTGCCAGAGAAACGGGCCGAGGTTTCTGTTTGGGGACATATGGCTGAGAGTGGCCGGCTGGCCCCTGAATATCCACGATACACAGCATGGTTCCCAGATCCAAGGTGGCACCAGTGCCAAGTTGGGCTGGTTTGATAGTACCAAGTGTCTCCTGCAATCTGCCATCCAGAAGCGGGGCAGCTTACTTTTGTTTGCCAGAGAAATAGGCCTAGGTTTTTGTCTGGGGGCCTGTGGCTAGGAGTGGCCGGCTGGCTCCTAAGAATCCACGATAGGCAGGATGTTTCCCAGACCCAAGGTGGCACCAGTGCCAAGTCGGGCTGGTTTGATAGTACCAAGTGGCTCCTGCAAACTCCATCAAAAAGTTGGCAGGCGTGTTTTGTTTTCCAGGGAACAGCGCCGTTGATTTTGTTTGGGGGCCTGTGGCTGGGAGTGGCCGGCTGGCTCCTTAGAATCCACGATACGCAGGATGGTTCCCAGACCCAAGGTGGCACCAGTGCCAAGTCGGGCTGGTTTGATTACACCAAGTGGCTCCTGCAATCTGCCATCCAGAAGTGAGGCAGCTTACTTTTGTTTGCCAGGGAAAGGGCCGTGGTTTTTGTTGGGGGCCTGTGGCTGGGAGTGGCCGGCTGGCTCCTTAGAATCCACCATACGCAGGATGGTTCCCAGACCCAAGGTGGCACCAGTGCCAAGTCGGGCTGGTTTGATAGTACCAAGTGGCTCCTGCAATCTGCCATCCAGAAGCGGTGCAGTTGAGTTTTGTTTGCCAGAGAAAAGGGCCGTGGGTTGTGTTTGGGGGCATATGGCTGGGAGTGGCCGGCTGTCTCATTAAAAAGATCGATACGCAGGATGGTTCCCAGACCCAAGGTGGCACCAGTGCCAAGTCGGGCTGTTTTTATAGTACCAAGTGCGTCCTGCAATTTGCCATACAGAAGAGGGGCAGTGGAGTTTTGTTTGCCAGAGAATAGCGCCGTTGTTTGTGTTTGGGGGCTTGTGGCTGGGAGTGGCCGACTGGCGCCTTAGAATCTGTGTTACGCAGGATGGTTCCCAGACCAGAGGTGGCACCAGTGCCAAGTTGGGCTGGTTTGATAGTACCAAGTGGCTCCTGCAATCTGCCATCCAGAAGCGGGGCAGCTTACTTTTGTTTGCCAGGGAAACGGGCCGAGGTTTGTGTCTGGGGGCCTATGGCTGGGAGTGACCGGCTGGCTCCTGAAAAGCTACGATAGGCAGGATGGTGACCAGACCCATGGTGGCACCAGTGCCAAGTTGGGCTGATTTGATAGTACCAAGTGGCTCCTGCAATCTGCCATGAAAAAGTTGGCAGGCGAGTTTTGTTTTCCAGGGAAAAGCGCCGTTGTTTTTATTTGGGGGCCTGTGGTTGGGAGTGGACGGCTGGCTCCTTAGAATCCACGATACGCGGCATGGTTCCCAGACCAGAGGTGGCACCAGTGCCAAGTTGGGCTGGTTTGATAGTACCAAGTGCGTCCTGCAATCTGCCATCCAGAAGCGGGGCAGCTTACTTTTGTTTGCCAGGGAAACGGGCCGAGGTTTGTGTCTGGGGGCCTATGGCTGGGAGTGACCGCCTCGCTCCTGAAAAGCTACGATAGGCAGGATGGTGACCAGACCCATGGTGGCACCAGTGCCAAGTTGGGCTGGTTTGATAGTACCAAGTGGCTCCTGCAATCTGCCATCAAAAAGTTGGCAGGCGAGTTTGTTATCCAGGGAAAAGCGCCGTTGTTTGTGTTTGGGGGCCTGTGGCTGGGAGTGGCCGGCTGGCTCCTTAGAATCCACGATACGCAGGATGGTTCCCAGACCAGAGGTGGCACCAGTGCCAAGTCGGGCTGGTTTGATGGTGAAAAGTGGCTCCTGCAATCTGCCATCCAGAAGCGGGATAACTTACTTTTGTTTGCCAGGGAAACGGGCCGAGGTTTTTGTCTGGGGGCCTATGGCTGGGAGTGACCGGCTGGCTCCTGAAAAGCTACGATAGGCAGGATGGTGACCAGACCCATGGTGGCACCAGTGCCAAGTTGGGCTGGTTTGATAGTACCAAGTGGCTCCTGCAATCTGCCATCAAAATGTTGGCAGGCGAGTTTTGTTTTCCAGGGAAAAGTGCCGTTGTTTGTGTTTGGGGGCCTGTGGGTGGGAGTGACCGGCTGGCTCCTTAGAATCCACGATACGCAGGATGGTTCCCAGACCAGAGGTCGCACCAGTGCCAAGTCGGGCCAGTTTGATGGTGCAAAGTGGCTCCTGCAATCTGCCATCCAGAAGCGGGGTAGCTTACTTTTGTTTGCCAGGGAAACGGGCCGAGGTTTGTGTCTGGGGGCCTATGGCTGCGAGTGACCGGCTGGCTCCTGAAAAGCTACGATAGGCAGGATGGTGACCAGACCCATGGTGGTACCAGTGCCAAGTTGGGCTGATTTGATAGTACCAAGTGGCTCCTGCAATCTGCCATCAAAAAGTTGGCAGGCGAGTTTTTATTTTCCAGGGAAAAGCGCCGTTGTTTGTGTCTGGGGGCCTGTGGCTGGGAGTGGCCGGCTGGCTCCTTACAATGAACGATACGCAGGATGGTTCCCAGACCTGAGGTGGCACCAGTGCCAAGTCGGGCTAGTTTGATGGTGCAAAGTGGCTCCTGCAATCTGCCATCCAGAAGCGGGGTAGCTTACTTTTGTTTGCCAGGGAAACGGGCCGAGGTTTTTCTCTGGGGGCCTATGGCAGGGAGGGACCGGCTGGCTCCTGAAAAGCTACGATAGGCAGGATGGTGACCAGACCCATGGTGGCACCAGTGCCAAGTTGGGCTGGTTTGATAGTACCAAGTGGTTCCTGCAATCTGCCATCCAGAAGCGGGGCAGCTTACTTTTGTTTGCCAGGGAAACGGGCCGAGGTTTTTCTCTGGGGGCCTATGGCTTGGAGTGACCGGCTAGGTCCTGAAAAGCTACGATAGGCAGGATGGTGACCAGATCCATGGTGGCACCAGTGCCAAGTTGGGCTGGTTTGATAGTACCAAGTGGCTCCTGCAATCTGCCATCAAAAAGTTGGCAGGCGAGTTTTGTTTTCCAGGGAAAAGCGCTGTGGTTTGTGTTTGGGGGCCTGTGGCTGGGAGTGGCCGGCTGGCTCCTTAGAATCCACGATACGCAGGATGGTTCCCAGACCAGAGGTGGCACCAGTGCCAAGTCGGGCTGGTTTGATGGTGAAAAGTGGCTCCTGCAATCTGCCATCCAGAAGCGGGATAACTTACTTTTGTTTGCCAGGGAAACGGGCCAAGGTTTTTGTCTGGGGGCCTATGGCTGGGAGTGACCTGCTGGCTCCTGAAAAGCTACGATAGGCAGGATGGTGACCAGACCCATGGTGGCACCAGTGTCAAGTTGGGCTGGTTTGATAGTACCAAGTGGCTCCGGCAATCTGCCATCAAAATTTGGCAGGCGAGGTTTGTTTTCCAGGGAAAAGCGCCGTTGTTTTTGTTTGGGGGCCTGTGGGTGGGAGTGGCCAGATGGCTAATTAGAATCCACGATACGCAGCATGGTTCCCAGACCTGAGGTGGCACCAGTGCCAAGTCGGGCTGGTTTGATACTATCAAGTGCGTCCTGCAATCTGCCATCCAGAAGCGGGGTAGCTTACTTTTGTTTGCCAGGGAAACGGGCCGAGGTTTGTGTCTGGGGGCCTATGGCTGGGAGTGACCGGCTGGCTCCTGAAAAGCTACGATAGGCAGGATGGTGACCAGACCCATGGTGGCACCAGTGCCAAGTTGGGCTGGTTTGATAGTACCAAGTGGCTCCTGCAATCTGCCATCAAAAAATTGGCAGGCGAGTTTTGTTTTCCAGGGAAAAGCGCCGTTGTTTTTGTTTGGGGGCCTGTGGGTGGGAGTGACCGGCTGGCTCCTTAGAATCCACGATACGCAGGATGGTTCCCAGACCAGAGGTGGCACCAGTGCCAAGTCGGGCTAGTTTGATGGTGCAAAGTGGCTCCTGCAATTTGCCATCCAGAAGCGGGGCAGCTTACTTTTGTTTGCCAGGGAAACGGGCCGAGTATTGTTTCTGGGGGCCTATGGCTGCGAGTGACCGGCTGGCTCCTGAAAAGCTACGATAGGCAGGATGGTGACCAGACCCATGGTGGCACCAGTGCCAAGTTGGGCTGATTTGATAGTACCAAGTGGCTCCTGCAATCTGCCATCAAAAAGTTGGCAGGCGAGTTTTGTTTTCCAGGGAAAAGCGCCGTTGTTTTTGTTTGGGGGCCTGTGGCTGGGAGTGGACGGATGGCTCCTTAGAACCACGATACGCAGGATGGTTCCCAGACCAGAGGTGGCACCAGTGCCAAGTCGGGCTGGTTTGATACTACCAAGTGGTTCCTGCAATCTGCCATCCAGAAGCGGGGCAGCTTACTTTTGTTTGCCAGGGAAACGGGCCGAGGTTTGTGTCTGGGGGCCTATGGCTGGGAGTGACCGGCTGGCTCCTGAAAAGCTACGATAGGCAGGATGGTGACCAGACCCATGGTGGCACCAGTGCCAAGTTGGGCTGGTTTGATAGTACCAAGTGGCTCCTGCAATCTGCCATCAAAAAGTTGGCAGGCGAGTTTGTTATCCAGGGAAAAGCGCCGTTGTTTGTGTTTGGGGGCCAGTGGCTGGGAGTGGCCGGCTGGCTCCTTAGAATCCACGATACGCAGGATGGTTCCCAGACCAGAGGTGGCACCAGTGCCAAGTCGGGCTGGTTTGATGGTGAAAAGTGGCTCCTGCAATCTGCCATCCAGAAGCGGGATAACTTACTTTTGTTTGCCAGGGAAACGGGCCGAGCTTTTTGTCTGGGGGCCTATGGCTGGGAGTGACCGGCTGGCTCCTGAAAAGCTACGATAGGCAGGATGGTGACCAGACCCATGGTGGCACCAGTGCCAAGTTGGGCTGGTTTGATAGTACCAAGTGGCTCCTGCAATCTGCCATCAAAATGTTGGCAGGCGAGTTTTGTTTTCCCGGGAAAAGTGCCGTTGTTTGTGTTTGGGGGCCTGTGGGTGGGAGTGACCGGCTGGCTCCTTAGAATCCACGATACGCAGGATGGTTCCCAGACCAGAGGTCGCACCAGTGCCAAGTCGGGCCAGTTTGATGGCGCAAAGTGGCTCCTGCAATCTGCCATCCAGAAGCGGGGTAGCTTACTTTTGTTTGCCAGGGAAACGGGCCGAGTTTTGTGTCTGGGGGCCTATGGCTGCGAGTGACCGGCTGGCTCCTGAAAAGCTACGATAGGCAGGATGGTGACCAGACCCATGGTGGCACCAGTGCCAAGTTGGGCTGGTTTGATAGTACCAAGTGGCTCCTGCAATCTGCCATCAAAAAGTTGGCAGGCGAGTTTTGTTTTCCAGGGAAAAGCGCCGTTGTTTGTGTTTGGGGGCCTGTGGCTGGGAGTGGACGGATGGCTCCTTAGAACCACGATACGCAGGATGGTTCCCAGACCAGAGGTGGCACCAGTGCCAAGTCGGGCTGGTTTGATAGTACCAAGTGGTTCCTGCAATCTGCCATCCAGAAGCGGGGCAGCTTACTTTTGTATGCCAGGGAAACGGGCCGAGGTTTTTGTCTGGGGGCCTATAGCTGGGAGTGACCGTCTGGCTCCTGAAAAGCTACGATAGGCAGGATGGTGACCAAACGCATGGTGGCACCAGTGCCAAGTTGGGCTGATTTGATAGTACCAAGTGGCTCCTGCAATCTGCCATCAAAATGTTGGCAGGCGAGTTTTGTTTTCCAGGGAAAAGCGCCGTTGTTTGTGTTTGGGGGCCTGTGGCTGGGAGTGGCCGGCTGGCTCCTTAGAATCCACGATACGCAGGATGGTTCCCAGACCAGAGGTGGCACCAGTGCCAAATCGGGCTGGTTTGATACTACCAAGTGCGTCCTGCAATCTGCCATCCAGAAGCGGGGCAGCTTACTTTTGTTTGCCAGGGAAACGGGCCGAGGTTTGTGTCTGGGGGCCTATGGCTGGGAGTGACCGGCTGGCTCCTGAAAAGCTACGATAGGCAGGATGGTGACCAGACCCATGGTGGCACCAGTGCCAAGTTGGGCTGGTTTGATAGTACCAAGTGGCTCCTGCAATCTGCCATCAAAAAGTTGGCAGGCGAGTTTTGTTTTCCAGGGAAAAGCGCCGTTGTTTGTGTTTGGGGGCCTGTGGCTGGGAGTGGCCGGCTGGCTCCTTAGAATCCACGATACGCAGGATGGTTCCCAGACCAGAGGTGGCACCAGTGCCAAGTTGGGCTGGTTTGATAGTACCAAGTGCGTCCTGCAATCTACCATCCAGAAGCGGGGCAGCTTACTTTTGTTTGCCAGGGAAACGGGCCGAGGTTTGTGTCTCAGGGCCTATGGCTGGGAGTTACCGGCTGGCTCCTGAAAACCTACGATAGGCAGGGTGGTGACCAGACCCATGGTGGCACCAGTGCCAAGTTGGGCTGATTTGATAGTACCAAGTGGCTCCTGCAATCTGCCATCAAAAAGTTGGCAGGCGAGTTTGTTATCCAGGGAAAAGCGCCGTTGTTTGTGTTTGGGGGCCTGTGGCTGGGAGTGGCCGGCTGGCTCCTTAGAATCCATGATACGCAGGATGGTTCCCAGACCAGAGGTGGCACCAGTGCCAAGTCGGGCTGGTTTGATGGTGAAAAGTGGCTCCTGCAATCTGCCATCCAGAAGCGGGATGACTTACTTTTGTTTGCCAGGGAAACGGGCCGAGGTTTTTGTCTGGGGGCCTATGGCTGGGAGTGACCGGCTGGCTCCTGAAAAGCTACGATAGGCAGGATGGTGACCAGACCCATGGTGGCACCAGTGCCAAGTTGGGCTGGTTTGATAGTACCAAGTGGCTCCTGCAATCTGCCATCAAAAAGTTGGCAGGCGAGTTTTGTTTTCCAGGGAAAAGTGCCGTTGTTTGTGTTTGGGGGCCTGTGGGTGGGAGTGACCGGCTGGCTCCTTAGAATCCACGATACGCAGGATGGTTCCCAGAGCTGAGGTGGCACCAGTGCCAAGTCGGGCTAGTTTGATGGTGCAAAGTGGCTCCTGCAATCTGCCATCCAGAAGCGGGGTAGCTTACTTTTGTTTGCCAGGGAAACGGGCCGAGGTTTTTCTCTGGGGGCCTATGGCAGGGAGGGACCGGCTGGCTCCTGAAAAGCTACGATAGGCAGGATGGTGACCAGACCCATGGTGGCACCAGTGCCAAGTTGGGCTGGTTTGATAGTACCAAGTGGTTCCTGCAATCTGCCATCCAGAAGCGGGGCAGCTTACTTTTGTTTGCCAGGGAAACGGGCCGAGGTTTTTCTCTGGGGGCCTATGGCTTGGAGTGACCGGCTAGGTCCTGAAAAGCTACGATAGGCAGGATGGTGACCAGATCCATGGTGGCACCAGTGCCAAGTTGGGCTGGTTTGATAGTACCAAGTGGCTCCTGCAATCTGCCATCAAAAAGTTGGCAGGCGAGTTTTGTTTTCCAGGGAAAAGCGCTGTGGTTTGTGTTTGGGGGCCTGTGGCTGGGAGTGGCCGGCTGGCTCCTTAGAATCCACGATACGCAGGATGGTTCCCAGACCAGAGGTGGCACCAGTGCCAAGTCGGGCTGGTTTGATGGTGAAAAGTGGCTCCTGCAATCTGCCATCCAGAAGCGGGATAACTTACTTTTGTTTGCCAGGGAAACGGGCCAAGGTTTTTGTCTGGGGGCCTATGGCTGGGAGTGACCTGCTGGCTCCTGAAAAGCTACGATAGGCAGGATGGTGACCAGACCCATGGTGGCACCAGTGTCAAGTTGGGCTGGTTTGATAGTACCAAGTGGCTCCGGCAATCTGCCATCAAAATTTGGCAGGCGAGGTTTGTTTTCCAGGGAAAAGCGCCGTTGTTTTTGTTTGGGGGCCTGTGGGTGGGAGTGGCCAGATGGCTAATTAGAATCCACGATACGCAGCATGGTTCCCAGACCTGAGGTGGCACCAGTGCCAAGTCGGGCTGGTTTGATACTATCAAGTGCGTCCTGCAATCTGCCATCCAGAAGCGGGGTAGCTTACTTTTGTTTGCCAGGGAAACGGGCCGAGGTTTGTGTCTGGGGGCCTATGGCTGGGAGTGACCGGCTGGCTCCTGAAAAGCTACGATAGGCAGGATGGTGACCAGACCCATGGTGGCACCAGTGCCAAGTTGGGCTGGTTTGATAGTACCAAGTGGCTCCTGCAATCTGCCATCAAAAAATTGGCAGGCGAGTTTTGTTTTCCAGGGAAAAGCGCCGTTGTTTTTGTTTGGGGGCCTGTGGGTGGGAGTGACCGGCTGGCTCCTTAGAATCCACGATACGCAGGATGGTTCCCAGACCAGAGGTGGCACCAGTGCCAAGTCGGGCTAGTTTGATGGTGCAAAGTGGCTCCTGCAATCTGCCATCCAGAAGCGGGGCAGCTTATTTTTGTTTGCCAGGGAAACGGGCCGAGTATTGTTTCTGGGGGCCTATGGCTGCGAGTGACCGGCTGGCTCCTGAAAAGCTACGATAGGCAGGATGGTGACCAGACCCATGGTGGCACCAGTGCCAAGTTGGGCTGATTTGATAGTACCAAGTGGCTCCTGCAATCTGCCATCAAAAAGTTGGCAGGCGAGTTTTGTTTTCCAGGGAAAAGCGCCGTTGTTTTTGTTTGGGGGCCTGTGGCTGGGAGTGGACGGATGGCTCCTTAGAACCACGATACGCAGGATGGTTCCCAGACCAGAGGTGGCACCAGTGCCAAGTCGGGCTGGTTTGATACTACCAAGTGGTTCCTGCAATCTGCCATCCAGAAGCGGGGCAGCTTACTTTTGTTTGCCAGGGAAACGGGCCGAGGTTTGTGTCTGGGGGCCTATGGCTGGGAGTGACCGCCTGGCTCCTGAAAAGCTACGATAGGCAGGATGGTGACCAGACCCATGGTGGCACCAGTGCCAAGTTGGGCTGGTTTGATAGTACCAAGTGGCTCCTGCAATCTGCCATCAAAATGTTGGCAGGCGAGTTTGTTATCCAGGGAAAAGCGCCGTTGTTTGTGTTTGGGGGCCAGTGGCTGGGAGTGGCCGGCTGGCTCCTTAGAATCCACGATACGCAGGATGGTTCCCAGACCAGAGGTGGCACCAGTGCCAAGTCGGGCTGGTTTGATGGTGAAAAGTGGCTCCTGCAATCTGCCATCCAGAAGCGGGATAACTTACTTTTGTTTGCCAGGGAAACGGGCCGAGCTTTTTGTCTGGGGGCCTATGGCTGGGAGTGACCGGCTGGCTCCTGAAAAGCTACGATAGGCAGGATGGTGACCAGACCCATGGTGGCACCAGTGCCAAGTTGGGCTGGTTTGATAGTACCAAGTGGCTCCTGCAATCTGCCATCAAAATGTTGGCAGGCGAGTTTTGTTTTCCAGGGAAAAGTGCCGTTGTTTGTGTTTGGGGGCCTGTGGGTGGGAGTGACCGGCTGGCTCCTTAGAATCCACGATACGCAGGATGGTTCCCAGACCAGAGGTCGCACCAGTGCCAAGTCGGGCCAGTTTGATGGTGCAAAGTGGCTCCTGCAATCTGCCATCCAGAAGCGGGGTAGCTTACTTTTGTTTGCCAGGGAAACGGGCCGAGTTTTGTGTCTGGGGGCCTATGGCTGCGAGTGACCGGCTGGCTCCTGAAAAGCTACGATAGGCAGGATGGTGACCAGACCCATGGTGGCACCAGTGCCAAGTTGGGCTGGTTTGATAGTACCAAGTGGCTCCTGCAATCTGCCATCAAAAAGTTGGCAGGCGAGTTTTGTTTTCCAGGGAAAAGCGCCGTTGTTTGTGTTTGGGGGCCTGTGGCTGGGAGTGGACGGATGGCTCCTTAGAACCACGATACGCAGGATGGTTCCCAGACCAGAGGTGGCACCAGTGCCAAGTCGGGCTGGTTTGATAGTACCAAGTGGTTCCTGCAATCTGCCATCCAGAAGCGGGGCAGCTTACTTTTGTATGCCAGGGAAACGGGCCGAGGTTTTTGTCTGGGGGCCTATAGCTGGGAGTGACCGTCTGGCTCCTGAAAAGCTACGATAGGCAGGATGGTGACCAAACGCATGGTGGCACCAGTGCCAAGTTGGGCTGATTTGATAGTACCAAGTGGCTCCTGCAATCTGCCATCAAAATGTTGGCAGGCGAGTTTTGTTTTCCAGGGAAAAGCGCCGTTGTTTGTGTTTGGGGGCCTGTGGCAGGGAGTGGCCGGCTGGCTCCTTAGAATCCACGATACGCAGGATGGTTCCCAGACCAGAGGTGGCACCAGTGCCAAATCGGGCTGGTTTGATACTACCAAGTGCGTCCTGCAATCTGCCATCCAGAAGCGGGGCAGCTTACTTTTGTTTGCCAGGGAAACGGGCCGAGGTTTGTGTCTGGGGGCCTATGGCTGGGAGTGACCGGCTGGCTCCTGAAAAGCTACGATAGGCAGGATGGTGACCAGACCCATGGTGGCACCAGTGCCAAGTTGGGCTGGTTTGATAGTACCAAGTGGCTCCTGCAATCTGCCATCAAAAAGTTGGCAGGCGAGTTTTGTTTTCCAGGGAAAAGCGCCGTTGTTTGTGTTTGGGGGCCTGTGGCTGGGAGTGGCCGGCTGGCTCCTTAGAATCCACGATACGCAGGATGGTTCCCAGACCAGAGGTGGCACCAGTGCCAAGTTGGGCTGGTTTGATAGTACCAAGTGCGTCCTGCAATCTACCATCCAGAAGCGGGGCAGCTTACTTTTGTTTGCCAGGGAAACGGGCCGAGGTTTGTGTCTCAGGGCCTATGGCTGGGAGTTACCGGCTGGCTCCTGAAAACCTACGATAGGCAGGGTGGTGACCAGACCCATGGTGGCACCAGTGCCAAGTTGGGCTGATTTGATAGTACCAAGTGGCTCCTGCAATCTGCCATCAAAAAGTTGGCAGGCGAGTTTGTTATCCAGGGAAAAGCGCCGTTGTTTGTGTTTGGGGGCCTGTGGCTGGGAGTGGCCGGCTGGCTCCTTAGAATCCATGATACGCAGGATGGTTCCCAGACCAGAGGTGGCACCAGTGCCAAGTCGGGCTGGTTTGATGGTGAAAAGTGGCTCCTGCAATCTGCCATCCAGAAGCGGGATAACTTACTTTTGTTTGCCAGGGAAACGGGCCGAGGTTTTTGTCTGGGGGCCTATGGCTGGGAGTGACCGGCTGGCTCCTGAAAAGCTACGATAGGCAGGATGGTGACCAGACCCATGGTGGCACCAGTGCCAAGTTGGGCTGGTTTGATAGTACCAAGTGGCTCCTGCAATCTGCCATCAAAAAGTTGGCAGGCGAGTTTTGTTTTCCAGGGAAAAGTGCCGTTGTTTGTGTTTGGGGGCCTGTGGGTGGGAGTGACCGGCTGGCTCCTTAGAATCCACGATACGCAGGATGGTTCCCAGAGCTGAGGTGGCACCAGTGCCAAGTCGGGCTAGTTTGATGGTGCAAAGTGGCTCCTGCAATCTGCCATCCAGAAGCGGGGTAGCTTACTTTTGTTTGCCAGGGAAACGGGCCGAGTTTTCTGTCTGGGGGCCTATGGCTGCGAGTGACCGGCTGGCTCCTGAAAAGCTACGATAGGCAGGATGGTGACCAGACCCATGGTGGCACCAGTGCCAAGTTGGGCTGGTTTGATAGTACCAAGTGGCTCCTGCAATCTGCCATCAAAAAGTTGTCAGGCGAGTTTTGTTTTCCAGGGAAAAGCGCCGTTGTTTGTATTTGGGGGCCTGTGGCTGGGAGTGGCCGGCTGGCTCCTTTGAACCCACGATACGCAGGATGGTTCCCAGACCCAAGGTGGCACCAGTGCCAAGTCGGGCTGGTTTGATACTACCAAGTGCGTCCTGCAATCTGCCATCCAGAAGCGGGGCAGCTTAATTTTGTTTGCCAGGGAAACGGGCCGTGGGTTTTGTTTGGGGGCCTATGGCTGAGAGTGGCCGGCTGGCTCCTGAAAATCCACGCTAGGCAGCATGGTTCCCAGATGCAAGGTGGCACCAGTGCCAAGTCGGGCTGGTTTGATGGTGCAAAGTGGCTCCTGCAATCTGCCATCCAGAAGCGGGGCAGCTGATTTTTGTTTGCCAGAGAAAAATTCCGTGGATTGTTTTTGGGGGCATATTGCTGGGAGTGGCCGGCTGGCTCCTTAAAATGCTCGATACGCATGATGGTTCCCAGGTCCAAGGTGTCACCACTACCAAGTCGGCCTGCGGTTTTAGTATCAAGTTCATCCTGCAATTTGCCATCCAGAAGAGGGGCAGTTGAGTTTTGTTTGCCAGAGAAACGGGCCGAGGTTTCTGTTTGGGGACATATGGCTGAGAGTGGCCGGCTGGCCCCTGAATATCCACGATACACAGCATGGTTCCCAGATCCAAGGTGGCACCAGTGCCAAGTTGGGCTGGTTTGATAGTACCAAGTGGCTCCTGCAATCTGCCATCCAGAAGCGGGGCAGCTTACTTTTGTTTGCCAGAGAAATAGGCCTAGGTTTTTGTCTGGGGGCCTGTGGCTAGGAGTGGCCGGCTGGCTCCTAAGAATCCACGATACGCAGGATGTTTCCCAGACCCAAGGTGGCACCAGTGCCAAGTCGGGCTGGTTTGATAGTACCAAGTGGCTCCTGCAAACTCCATCAAAAAGTTGGCAGGCGTGTTTTGTTTTCCGGGGAACAGCGCCGTTGATTTTGTTTGGGGGCCTGTGGCTGGGAGTGGCCGGCTGGCTCCTTAGAATCCACCATACGCAGGATGGTTCCCAGACCCAAGGTGGCACCAGTGCCAAGTCGGGCTGGTTTGATAGTACCAAGTGGCTCCTGCAATCTGCCATCCAGAAGCGGTGCAGTTGAGTTTTGTTTGCCAGAGAAAAGGGCCGTGGGTTGTGTTTGGGGGCATATGGCTGGGAGTGGCCGGCTGTCTCATTAAAAAGATCGATACACAGGATGGTTCCCAGACCCAAGGTGGCACCAGTGCCAAGTCGGGCTGTTTTTATAGTACCAAGTGCGTCCTGCAATTTGCCATCCAGAAGAGGGGCAGTGGAGTTTTGTTTGCCAGAGAATAGCGCCGTTGTTTGTGTTTGGGGGCTTGTGGCTGGGAGTGGCCGACTGGCGCCTTAGAATCTGTGTTACGCAGCATGGTTCCCAGACCAGAGGTGGCACCAGTGCCAAGTTGGGCTGGTTTGATAGTACCAAGTGGCTCCTGCAATCTGCCATCCAGAAGCGGGGCAGCTTACTTTTGTTTGCCAGGGAAACGGGCCGAGGTTTGTGACTGGGGACCTATGGCTGGGAGTGACCGGCTGGCTCCTGAAAAGCTACGATAGGCAGGATGGTGACCAGACCCATGGTGGCACCAGTGCCAAGTTGGGCTGGTTTGATAGTACCAAGTGGCTCCTGCAATCTGCCATCAAAAAGTTGTCAGGCGAGTTTTGTTTTCCAGGGAAAAGCGCCGTTGTTTGTATTTGGGGGCCTGTGGCTGGGAGTGGCCGGCTGGCTCCTTTGAACCCACAATACGCAGGATGGTTCCCAGACCCAAGGTGGCACCAGTGCCAAGTCGGGCTGGTTTGATACTACCAAGTGCGTCCTGCAATCTGCCATCCAGAAGCGGGGCAGCTTAATTTTGTTTGCCAGGGAAACGGGCCGTGGGTTTTGTTTGGGGGCCTATGGCTGAGAGTGGCCGGCTGGCTCCTGAAAATCCACGCTAGGCAGCATGGTTCCCAGATGCAAGGTGGCACCAGTGCCAAGTCGGGCTGGTTTGATGGTGCAAAGTGGCTCCTGCAATCTGCCATCCAGAAGCGGGGCAGCTGATTTTTGTTTGCCAGAGAAAAATTCCGTGGATTGTTTTTGGGGGCATATTGCTGGGAGTGGCCGGCTGGCTCCTTAAAATGCTCGATACGCATGATGGTTCCCAGGTCCAAGGTGTCACCACTACCAAGTCGGCCTGCGGTTTTAGTATCAAGTTCATCCTGCAATTTGCCATCCAGAAGAGGGGCAGTTGAGTTTTGTTTGCCAGAGAAACGGGCCGAGGTTTCTGTTTGGGGACATATGGCTGAGAGTGGCCGGCTGGCCCCTGAATATCCACGATACACAGCATGGTTCCCAGATCCAAGGTGGCACCAGTGCCAAGTTGGGCTGGTTTGATAGTACCAAGTGTCTCCTGCAATCTGCCATCCAGAAGCGGGGCAGCTTACTTTTGTTTGCCAGAGAAATAGGCCTAGGTTTTTGTCTGGGGGCCTGTGGCTAGGAGTGGCCGGCTGGCTCCTAAGAATCCACGATACGCAGGATGTTTCCCAGACCCAAGGTGGCACCAGTGCCAAGTCGGGCTGGTTTGATAGTACCAAGTGGCTCCTGCAAACTCCATCAAAAAGTTGGCAGGCGTGTTTTGTTTTCCAGGGAACAGCGCCGTTGATTTTGTTTGGGGGCCTGTGGCTGGGAGTGGCCGGCCGGCTCCTTAGAATCCACGATACGCAGGATGGTTCCCAGACCCAAGGTGGCACCAGTGCCAAGTCGGGCTGGTTTGATTACACCAAGTGGCTCCTGCAATCTGCCATCCAGAAGTGAGGCAGCTAAGTTTTGTTTGCCAGAAAAAAGGGCCGTGGTTTTTGTTGGGGGCCTGTGGCTGGGAGTGGCCGGCTGGCTCCTTAGAATCCACCATACGCAGGATGGTTCCCAGACCCAAGGTGGCACCAGTGCCAAGTCGGGCTGCTTTGATAGTCCCAAGTGGCTCCTGCAAACTGCCATCCGGAAGCGGGGCAGCTGAGTTTTGTTTGCCAGGGAAATGGGCCGTTGTTTGTGTTTGGGGGCCTGTGGCTGGGAGTGTTCGGCTGGTTCCTGAATATGTACGATACGCAGGATTGTTCCCAGACCCAAGGTGGCACGAGTGCCAAGTCGGGCTGGTTTGATGGTGTAAAGTGGCTCCTGCAATCTGCCATCCAGACGCGGGGCAGCGGATTTTTGTTTCCATGAGAAATGGTCCGTGGTTTGTTTTTGGGGGTATATGGCTGGGCCTGGCCGGCTGGCTCCTTAAAAAGCTCGATATGCAGGATGGTTCCCTGACACAAGGTGGCACCAGTGCCACGTCGGGCGGTTTTCGTAGTACAAAGTGCGTCCTAAAATTTGCCATCCAGAAGAGGGGCAGTTGAGTTTTGTTTGCCAGAGAAAAGGTCCGTGGTTTGTTTTTGGGGGCATATGGCTGAGAGTGGCCGGCTGGCTCCTGAAAATCCACGCTAGGCAGCATGGTTCCCAGATGCAAGGTGGCACCAGTGCCAAGTCGGGCTGGTTTGATGGTGCAAAGTGGCTCCTGCAATCTGCCATCCAGAAGCGGGGCAGCTGATTTTTGTTTGCCAGAGAAAAATTCCGTGGATTGTTTTTGGGGGCATATTGCTGGGAGTGGCCGGCTGGCTCCTTAAAATGCTCGATACGCATGATGGTTCCCAGGTCCAAGGTGTCACCACTACCAAGTCGGCCTGCGGTTTTAGTATCAAGTTCATCCTGCAATTTGCCATCCAGAAGAGGGGCAGTTGAGTTTTGTTTGCCAGAGAAACGGGCCGAGGTTTCTGTTTGGGGACATATGGCTGAGAGTGGCCGGCTGGCCCCTGAATATCCACGATACACAGCATGGTTCCCAGATCCAAGGTGGCACCAGTGCCAAGTTGGGCTGGTTTGATAGTACCAAGTGTCTCCTGCAATCTGCCATCCAGAAGCGGGGCAGCTTACTTTTGTTTGCCAGAGAAATAGGCCTAGGTTTTTGTCTGGGGGCCTGTGGCTAGGAGTGGCCGGCTGGCTCCTAAGAATCCACGATACGCAGGATGTTTCCCAGACCCAAGGTGGCACCAGTGCCAAGTCGGGCTGGTTTGATAGTACCAAGTGGCTCCTGCAAACTCCATCAAAAAGTTGGCAGGCGTGTTTTGTTTTCCGGGGAACAGCGCCGTTGATTTTGTTTGGGGGCCTGTGGCTGGGAGTGGCCGGCTGGCTCCTTAGAATCCACGATACGCAGGATGGTTCCCAGACCCAAGGTGGCACCAGTGCCAAGTCGGGCTGGTTTGATTACACCAAGTGGCTCCTGCAATCTGCCATCCAGAAGTGAGGCAGCTAAGTTTTGTTTGCCAGAAAAAAGGGCCGTGGTTTTTGTTGGGGGCCTGTGGCTGGGAGTGGCCGGCTGGCTCCTTAGAATCCACCATACGCAGGATGGTTCCCAGACCCAAGGTGGCACCAGTGCCAAGTCGGGCTGGTTTGATAGTACCAAGTGGCTCCTGCAATCTGCCATCCAGAAGCGGTGCAGTTGAGTTTTGTTTGCCAGAGAAAAGGGCCGTGGGTTGTGTTTGGGGGCATATGGCTGGGAGTGGCCGGCTGTCTCATTAAAAAGATCGATACACAGGATGGTTCCCAGACCCAAGGTGGCACCAGTGCCAAGTCGGGCTGTTTTTATAGTACCAAGTGCGTCCTGCAATTTGCCATCCAGAAGAGGGGCAGTGGAGTTTTGTTTGCCAGAGAATAGCGCCGTTGTTTGTGTTTGGGGGCTTGTGGCTGGGAGTGGCCGACTGGCGCCTTAGAATCTGTGTTACGCAGCATGGTTCCCAGACCAGAGGTGGCACCAGTGCCAAGTTGGGCTGGTTTGATAGTACCAAGTGGCTCCTGCAATCTGCCATCCAGAAGCGGGGCAGCTTACTTTTGTTTGCCAGGGAAACGGGCCGAGGTTTGTGACTGGGGACCTATGGCTGGGAGTGACCGGCTGGCTCCTGAAAAGCTACGATAGGCAGGATGGTGACCAGACCCATGGTGGCACCAGTGCCAAGTTGGGCTGGTTTGATAGTACCAAGTGGCTCCTGCAATCTGCCATCAAAAAGTTGTCAGGCGAGTTTTGTTTTCCAGGGAAAAGCGCCGTTGTTTTTGTATTTGGGGGCCTGTGGCTGGGAGTGGCCGGCTGGCTCCTTTGAACCCACAATACGCAGGATGGTTCCCAGACCCAAGGTGGCACCAGTGCCAAGTCGGGCTGGTTTGATACTACCAAGTGCGTCCTGCAATCTGCCATCCAGAAGCGGGGCAGCTTAATTTTGTTTGCCAGGGAAACGGGCCGTGGGTTTTGTTTGGGGGCCTATGGCTGAGAGTGGCCGGCTGGCTCCTGAAAATCCACGCTAGGCAGCATGGTTCCCAGATGCAAGGTGGCACCAGTGCCAAGTCGGGCTGGTTTGATGGTGCAAAGTGGCTCCTGCAATCTGCCATCCAGAAGCGGGGCAGCTGATTTTTGTTTGCCAGAGAAAAATTCCGTGGATTGTTTTTGGGGGCATATTGCTGGGAGTGGCCGGCTGGCTCCTTAAAATGCTCGATACGCATGATGGTTCCCAGGTCCAAGGTGTCACCACTACCAAGTCGGCCTGCGGTTTTAGTATCAAGTTCATCCTGCAATTTGCCATCCAGAAGAGGGGCAGTTGAGTTTTGTTTGCCAGAGAAACGGGCCGAGGTTTCTGTTTGGGGACATATGGCTGAGAGTGGCCGGCTGGCCCCTGAATATCCACGATACACAGCATGGTTCCCAGATCCAAGGTGGCACCAGTGCCAAGTTGGGCTGGTTTGATAGTACCAAGTGTCTCCTGCAATCTGCCATCCAGAAGCGGGGCAGCTTACTTTTGTTTGCCAGAGAAATAGGCCTAGGTTTTTGTCTGGGGGCCTGTGGCTAGGAGTGGCCGGCTGGCTCCTAAGAATCCACGATACGCAGGATGTTTCCCAGACCCAAGGTGGCACCAGTGCCAAGTCGGGCTGGTTTGATAGTACCAAGTGGCTCCTGCAAACTCCATCAAAAAGTTGGCAGGCGTGTTTTGTTTTCCAGGGAACAGCGCCGTTGATTTTGTTTGGGGGCCTGTGGCTGGGAGTGGCCGGCTGGCTCCTTAGAATCCACGATACGCAGGATGGTTCCCAGACCCAAGGTGGCACCAGTGCCAAGTTGGGCTGGTTTGATTACACCAAGTGGCTCCTGCAATCTGCCATCCAGAAGTGAGGCAGCTAAGTTTTGTTTGCCAGAAAAAAGGGCCGTGGTTTTTGTTGGGGGCCTGTGGCTGGGAGTGGCCGGCTGGCTCCTTAGAATCCACCATACGCAGGATGGTTCCCAGACCCAAGGTGGCACCAGTGCCAAGTCGGGCTGGTTTGATAGTCCCAAGTGGCTCCTGCAAACTGCCATCCAGAAGCGGGGCAGCTGAGTTTTGTTTGCCAGGGAAATGGGCCGTTGTTTGTGTTTGGGGGCCTGTGGCTGGGAGTGTTCGGCTGGTTCCTGAATATGTACGATACGCAGGATTGTTCCCAGACCCAAGGTGGCACCAGTGCCATGTCGGGCTGGTTTGATGGTGCAAAGTGGCTCCTGCAATCTGCCATCCAGACGCGGGGCAGCGGATTTTTGTTTCCATGAGAAATGGTCCGTGGTTTGTTTTTGGGGGTATATGGCTGGGCCTGGCCGGCTGGCTCCTTAAAAAGCTCGATATGCAGGATGGTTCCCTGACACAAGGTGGCACCAGTGCCACGTCGGGCGGTTTTCGTAGTACAAAGTGCGTCCTAAAATTTGCCATCCAGAAGAGGGGCAGTTGAGTTTTGTTTACCATAGAAAAGGGCCGTGGTTTGTTTTTGGGGGCATATGGCTGAGAGTGGCCGGCTGGCCCCTGAAAATCCACGATACACAGGATGGTTCCCAGATCCAAGGTGGCACCTGTGCCAAGTCGGGCTGATTTGATAGTACTAAGTAGCTCCTGCAATCTGCCATCCAGAAGCGGGACAGCTTACTTTTGTTTGCCAGGGAAACGGGCCGAGGTTTGTGTTTGGGGGCCTATGGCTGAGAGTGACCGGCTGGCTCCTGAAAAGCTACAATAGGCAGGATGGTGACCAGACCCATGGTGGCACCAGTGCCAAGTTGGGCTGGTTTGATAGTACCAAGTGGCTCCTGCAATCTGCCATCCAGAAGCAGGGCAGCTGAGTTTTGTTTTCCAGAGAAAAGGGCCTTGGTTTGTGTTTGGGGGCATATGGCTGGGTGTGGCCAGCTGGCTCCTTAAAATGCACGATATGCAACATGGCTCCCAGACCCAAGGTGGCACCAGTGCCAAGTCGGGCTGGTTTGATAGTACCAAGTGGCTCCTGCAATCTTCCATGATCACGTGGAGAAATACTTTCTGGTTTCAGCCTCATGCTCTTTCTTCTCTCCCTCAACTTCTCTATCACCTCTCATCTGGTTCACATGCGCTGTCTTCAAGGTCCACAGGCTACTTTTCACAGAATCTTCTGGCCTGATGAAGTAAGAATGATGAATAGAACAGAGCTGGGATCTATTTTCCAGTTTGGATAAAATGCATTCTGCACACAAATCCAAGGAGAACGTGCTGCCCCAATGCCCAGAAAATCTTTCACTCCTGCTAGTGTTCTACGTCAACCGCAACTTAGTCTGAAAGAAAAGCTTTTTCTCTGAGAGCATCTGAGAGGTTTGCATGAAGCACTGATATCTGACATATGCAATTTTGAATAGGAGAGGAAAAAGAAAATGGCAAGGAGTTTTTAATTTTAGTGGTTTCAATTTTAATTTCCGTGCACTTTTTCAAAACTTGTCAGCTCAAATGCCCATCAACATCTTTTAGTCATCTGTAAGTCAGTATTCATATAAAATGTGCTTCAAATCCAAAGAATTTCAAATTTGCACTCCAAGCTTCTATGCCTAGATTTATGATTTCCTACACATATTAGATGAAAGGAAGGCCTTTTTTACTGTGGGAGTGCTGGAACACTGGAACAGGTTGCCCAGAGAAGTTGTGGGTGTCCCATCCCTGAAAGTATTCAAGGTCACCTTGGACGGGGCTTGGAGCAGCAACAAAGGAGAAGCTTGATGGTAGAGAAACAAAGTTGGACTATAGAAGAAACTCGGATTGAAGTATAGGATCAAGTTTTCTCTCAGCTCTTGGGGTAAATTCAAAGTTGTACAAAATGACATTTATCTGTGCTATTCACTACTGTAACAGAAAGTTTCATGAAAACTGTACAGAAGATAGTAAATTTTAAAAGAGATAAGAATTACAGCATAAAATCCATGGGATAGGTTACAACATGAGACACTCTCTAAGAGAAAATCTCTGTGTTTCAGCACTTCATCGGGGTAAGATTTCATGAAGTGCCAAAGAAGGCGGCAAAATATCATTCGGGACATTATTTACTGGAATTCAGCCTGGCCATTAGTAGGAACTGCCTTTGAACATATCATGTAGATATACCACACACGCTTTCCCTTCACTGAAAAATTACTGTTTACAACAAATAAGCAATTGACGATCAAAATTGATTGAAAGCATCTTAAACATGTCAAGTATTTCATTGTAGATGATCTGTGATCCAAATGCTTCTTCCACCTTCGAGAGGGACAGAAGAATTCTTCCATATCATGATGGTTTAAAATTGTATCAACCAATGTTTTCTGCTGAAAAGATATCATCTATTTTTTTCTATTTTTGGAAGAAAATATTCCTAGACATACAACAGGTGAGAACTAAGTAATTTTAAAGAAACAAATGAAATGAAAATATTCTGTAAATAGAATGAAATGAAAAGCTGTGTTTTAAATAGGAGCTAAATATTAAACAGAATTTTTGTACCAGGCATTTGAATTACTGCACCAGCTCTTTTGCCCATCAAGAGAGGCATTTAGCATTTCAGTCTTTTCCAAGGTGTTCATGATCTGCTATGCTGATCTCTGTGTGTGCCTAGGTGTGTGTGGAGGGGGGGGCATATGAAGGGGAGTGTGTATGTTTGCTTTACAATTGTTGTGGCAGATTCATGCCTCAGCTCCACATTTTGTTTTAAAAAGGTCACACCGAGTGGATATGAAGTTTACTATCAACAAGAGATCGATTCCCAAATCATCCATTTGACTCTCCCTTATAAATCATGTGCTTTGTTGCATATTTTATCAAATATACTTTCAAGCCAGATGGAGGAAGGAGGATGTGGGAATCCCTCCACCATCTTGCAACTTTTATGTAAGTAGGTTTTCAAGAAAATCATCATTTCTCTTTTAAATATGTCTGGAACAGGCATGATGGTAGTGTCAACCTGTTGGAGTTTTTGTTGCTGGAAGAAGTTGTACAAAAGGATTGGTTTTTACATTGACCAGTTACTGAATCAAGCGCAGGAATACATTGGAAATTTAGCTGGGGGTTCCTTTTCCCAGCAGACTACTTCTAGAACGAGCTTGTACACTGAAGCTGACTCTTTTGCTCTCTTTTTGTTTCTTTCCTATTTTCTTGGCTTCTTTGCCACTATCTAGACAATTTTGGAACTTTGTTCCCAACTAAAATGGTTTCAATAGTCTGATTGTGATCATACATTTTTACAAGGAATTTTTAAAATCTTTCCTCGAGTCCAGAAAGTCAAGGACTTAGATCTTTTTCTTCCCTTATCAATATTGCCATGAAATTGATAAATAAAGACCAACTCTTTATTTTTGTTTTTAACCCACGTAGATAATTCCCATCCATTAATCCATTTTGTGGACCAATAGCTGCCATTCTGATGGAAGCTGTCACTTCTTAACAATAGGCATTCTGTGACTATGTTGACTGCACTTTGGGTGAAGATCCTAACTGGTCTTAGATATACATAGGGAGAAATTTGCTCAGCCAGTGTCAGTCTTAAGCATGCGTATCAGAAGATCTTTCTAGAGCTGGGAATTTTCCCATGAAAGGGATTCAGTTAGGGAAGAGACACTTGTGCCAGAGTTTTACATTCTTCTTGAACACTGCTTAAGGAACTTAGATGCCATGTCCATTTGGATCTCTGTCTGCACAGAACTTTGTCATGCCAGCGCTTTGAAATGCATCTTGAAGAGAATTCACTAGCACAGAATGAAAGAGAGTGGAAGGGGTTGGTGGGGCTAACCAGGCCCAACCCCCCTGCCTAAACCAGGATACCTAGAGCCTCTTGCCCAGGATTCTATCTGGGTGTACTTTTAATGTCTTCAAAGATCCAGGCTCCACAATCTTTCTGGGCAGTCTGTGCCGTGGTTCAGTCACCCTGACAGTAAAGAAACATTTACTGATGTTCAAAGGCAATCTCCTGTATTTCAGTGTGTGCCCACTGCCTCTTGTCTTTTCCCTCAGCATCACTGAAAAGACACTGATTCCCTCCCCTTTGCACTATTGCTTCCATATGTATGTGTGATGCCATGTAGAGGTATGTCAAAAACCTCCCTGAAGCCCAGGCAGATAATATTCCCTTCATCTACCAGTCAAGTTGATTCATCAGAGGAGTTTAAAGTGATGTTCAGCATGAAATTCCCCTGAAAAATCATGCTAACTACATTATTTGGTCATCTGTCATGTGCCTGGCAAGGATTTCCAGGAAGAGCTGCTTCATCAACTTCCTGGGGATAAAAAAGAGGCTGGCTGGTTTGTACTAGGGCGAGTCCTCTTAATTGCCTTTTTTGAAGATGGGTGTCATTTGCTAACATCCACTCTTTAGCTCCTCTTCTCATCTACACCTCGGCAAAAAGCTTTTCCACTATGTCTGGCTAGGAAAAACTGTGCCAGCACAGAAAACATCTCCCATCGTGTTCTAGAAGTTGCACGGATGTCTGCCAAGTGTTTGGCAGGAAGAAAAGTTGTCCAAAACAGCTTCCAATCGAATGTTCCTGTGATTGGAAAAGTCAGGAGAGTGCAAAGGTACTGTTTTCTATCAGTTGGCAAGGTGCGCACACAATCCCAGTGTTGTACAGCTTGCTTCTTCACCTTCCCGAAGCTGCCGCTCTCGCCGGCTGCCGGAGCCCAAGAAGCGGCTTCTTCGCGCAAAGACGATTGTGCCGCTCACAGTGCTCTCCTTAGCGCGGCTTCTGCCGAAAGACGCCCGGCAGCGGCTCTTACCTCCGGAGAGCATCCTACCTTCGTCTTTCGCGTCTTATGTAGTCTACACCTCGGCAAAAAGCTTTTCCACTATGTCTGGCTAGGAAAAACTGTGCCAGCACAGAAAACATCTCCCATCGTGTTCTAGAAGTTGCACGGATGTCTGCCAAGTGTTTGGCAGGAAGAAAAGAAAAGTTGTCCAAAACAGCTTCCAATCGAATGTTCCTGTGATTGGAAAAGTCAGGAGAGTGCAAAGGTACTGTTTTCTATCAGTTGGCAAGGTGCGCACACAATCCCAGTGTTGTACAGCTTGCTTCTTCACCTTCCCGAAGCTGCCGCTCTCGCCGGCTCCCGGAACCGAAGAAGCGGCTTCTTCGCGCAAAGACGATTGTGCCGCTCACAGTGCTCTCCTTAGCGCGGCTTCTGCCGAAAGACGCCCGGCAGCGGCTCTTACCTCCGGAGAGCATCCTACCTTCGTCTTTCGCGTCTTTTGTAGTCTACATCTTAGCAAAACGCTTTTCCACTATGTCTGGCTAGGAAAAACTGTGCCAGCACAGAAAACATCTCCCATCGTGTTCTAGAAGTTGCACGGATGTCTGCCAAGTGTTTGGCAGGAAGAAAAGAAAAGTTGTCCAAAACAGCTTCCAATCGAATGTTCCTGTGATTGGAAAAGTCAGGAGAGTGCAAAGGTACTGTTTTCTATCAGTTGGCAAGGTGCGCACACAATCCCAGTGTTGTACAGCTTGCTTCTTCACCTTCCCGAAGCTGCCGCTCTCGCCGGCTGCCGGAGCCCAAGAAGCGGCTTCTTCGCGCAAAGACGATTGTGCCGCTCACAGTGCTCTCCTTAGCGCGGCTTCTGCCGAAAGACGCCCGGCAGCGGCTCTTACCTCCGGAGAGCATCCTACCTTCGTCTTTCGCGTCTTTTGTAGTCTACATCTTAGCAAAACGCTTTTCCACTATGTCTGGCTAGGAAAAACTGTGCCAGCACAGAAAACATCTCCCATCGTGTTCTAGAAGTTGCACGGATGTCTGCCAAGTGTTTGGCAGGAAGAAAAGAAAAGTTGTCCAAAACAGCTTCCAATCGAATGTTCCTGTGATTGGAAAAGTCAGGAGAGTGCAAAGGTACTGTTTTCTATCAGTTGGCAAGGTGCGCACACAATCCCAGTGTTGTACAGCTTGCTTCTTCACCTTCCCGAAGCTGCCGCTCTCGCCGGCTGCCGGAGCCCAAGAAGCGGCTTCTTCGCGCAAAGACGATTGTGCCGCTCACAGTGCTCCCCTTAGCGCGGCTTCTGCCGAAAGACGCCCGGCAGCGGCTCTTACCTCCTGAGAGTGGCAGCTTCGGGAAGGTGAAGAAGCAAGCTGTACAACACTGGGATTGTGTGCGCACCTTGCCAACTGATAGAAAACAGTACCTTTGCACTCTCCTGACTTTTCCAATCACAGGAACATTCGATTGGAAGCTGTTTTGGACAACTTTTCTTTTCTTCCTCCCAAACACTTGGCAGACATCCGTGCAACTTCTAGAAAACGATGGGAGATGTTTTCTGTGCTGGCACGGTTTTTCTTAGCCAGACATAGTGGAAAAGCGTTTTGCTAAGATGTAGACTACATAAGACGCGAAAGACGAAGGTAGGATGCTCTCCGGAGTTAAGAGCCGCTGCCGGGCGTCTTTCGGCAGAAGCCGCGCTAAGGAGAGCCCTGTGAGCGGCACAATCGTCTTTGCGCGAAGAAGCCGCTTCTTCGGTTCCGGGAGCCGGCGAGAGCGGCAGCTTCGGGAAGGTGAAGAAGCAAGCTGTACAACACTGGGATTGTGTGCGCACCTTGCCAACTGATAGAAAACAGTACCTTTGCACTCTCCTGACTTTTCCAATCACAGGAACATTCGATTGGAAGCTGTTTTGGACAACTTTTCTTTTCTTCCTGCCAAACACTTGGCAGACATCCGTGCAACTTCTAGAACACGATGGGAGATGTTTTCTGTGCTGGCACAGTTTTTCCTAGCCAGACATAGTGGAAAAGCGTTTTGCTAAGATGTAGACTACAAAAGACGCGAAAGACGAAGGTAGGATGCTCTCCGGAGGTAAGAGCCGCTGCCGGGCGTCTTTCGGCAGAAGCCGCGCTAAGGAGAGCACTGTGAGCGGCACAATCGTCTTTGCGCGAAGAAGCCGCTTCTTCGGTTCCGGCAGCCGGCGAGAGCGGCAGCTTCGGGAAGGTGAAGAAGCAAGCTGTACAACACTGGGATTGTGTGCGCACCTTGCCAACTGATAGAAAACAGTACCTTTGCACTCTCCTGACTTTTCCAATCACAGGAACATTCGATTGGAAGCTGTTTTGAACAACTTTTCTTTTCTTCCTGCCAAACACTTGGCAGACATCCGTGCAACTTCTAGAACACGATGGGAGATGTTTTCTGTGCTGGCACAGTTTTTCCTAGCCAGACATAGTGGAAAAGCGTTTTGCTAAGATGTAGACTACAAAAGACGCGAAAGACGAAGGTAGGATGCTCTCCGGAGGTAAGAGCCGCTGCCGGGCGTCTTTCGGCAGAAGCCGCGCTAAGGAGAGCACTGTGAGCGGCACAATCGTCTTTGCGCGAAGAAGCCGCTTCTTGGGCTCCGGCAGCCGGCGAGAGCGGCAGCTTCGGGAAGGTGAAGAAGCAAGCTGTACAACACTGGGATTGTGTGCGCACCTTGCCAACTGATAGAAAACAGTACCTTTGCACTCTCCTGACTTTTCCAATCACATGAACATTCGATTGGAAGCTGTTTTGAACAACTTTTCTTTTCTTCCTGCCAAACACTTGGCAGACATCCGTGCAACTTCTAGAACACGATGGGAGATGTTTTCTGTGCTGGCACAGTTTTTCCTAGCCAGACATAGTGGAAAAGCGTTTTGCCGAGGTGTAGACTACAAAAGACGCGAAAGACGAAGGTAGGATGCTCTCCGGAGGTAAGAGCCGCTGCCGGGCGTCTTTCGGCAGAAGCCGCGCTAAGGAGAGCCCTGTGAGCGGCACAATCGTCTTTGCGCGAAGAAGCCGCTTCTTGGGCTCCGGCAGCCGGCGAGAGCGGCAGCTTCGGGAAGGTGAAGAAGCAAGCTGTACAACACTGGGATTGTGTGCGCACCTTGCCAACTGATAGAAAACAGTACCTTTGCACTCTCCTGACTTTTCCAATCACAGGAACATTCGATTGGAAGCTGTTTTGGACAACTTTTCTTTTCTTCCTGCCAAACACTTGGCAGACATCCGTGCAACTTCTAGAACACGATGGGAGATGTTTTCTGTGCTGGCACAGTTTTTCCTAGCCAGACATAGTGGAAAAGCGTTTTGCTAAGATGTAGACTACAAAAGACGCGAAAGACGAAGGTAGGATGCTCTCCGGAGGTAAGAGCCGCTGCCGGGCGTCTTTCGGCAGAAGCCGCGCTAAGGAGAGCACTGTGAGCGGCACAATCGTCTTTGCGCGAAGAAGCCGCTTCTTGGGCTCCGGCAGCCGGCGAGAGCGGCAGCTTCGGGAAGGTGAAGAAGCAAGCTGTACAACACTGGGATTGTGTGCGCACCTTGCCAACTGATAGAAAACAGTACCTTTGCACTCTCCTGACTTTTCCAATCACAGGAACATTCGATTGGAAGCTGTTTTGGACAACTTTTCTTTTCTTCCTGCCAAACACTTGGCAGACATCCGTGCAACTTCTAGAACACGATGGGAGATGTTTTCTGTGCTGGCACAGTTTTTCCTAGCCAGACATAGTGGAAAAGCGTTTTGCTAAGATGTAGACTACAAAAGACGCGAAAGACGAAGGTAGGATGCTCTCCGGAGGTAAGAGCCGCTGCCGGGCGTCTTTCGGCAGAAGCCGCGCTAAGGAGAGCACTGTGAGCGGCACAATCGTCTTTGCGCGAAGAAGCCGCTTCTTGGGCTCCGGCAGCCGGCGAGAGCGGCAGCTTCGGGAAGGTGAAGAAGCAAGCTGTACAACACTGGGATTGTGTGCGCACCTTGCCAACTGATAGAAAACAGTACCTTTGCACTCTCCTGACTTTTCCAATCACAGGAACATTCGATTGGAAGCTGTTTTGGACAACTTTTCTTTTCTTCCTGCCAAACACTTGGCAGACATCCGTGCAACTTCTAGAACACGATGGGAGATGTTTTCTGTGCTGGCACAGTTTTTCCTAGCCAGACATAGTGGAAAAGCGTTTTGCTAAGATGTAGACTACAAAAGACGCGAAAGACGAAGGTAGGATGCTCTCCGGAGGTAAGAGCCGCTGCCGGGCGTCTTTCGGCAGAAGCCGCGCTAAGGAGAGCACTGTGAGCGGCACAATCGTCTTTGCGCGAAGAAGCCGCTTCTTGGGCTCCGGCAGCCGGCGAGAGCGGCAGCTTCGGGAAGGTGAAGAAGCAAGCTGTACAACACTGGGATTGTGTGCGCACCTTGCCAACTGATAGAAAACAGTACCTTTGCACTCTCCTGACTTTTCCAATCACAGGAACATTCGATTGGAAGCTGTTTTGGACAACTTTTCTTTTCTTCCTGCCAAACACTTGGCAGACATCCGTGCAACTTCTAGAACACGATGGGAGATGTTTTCTGTGCTGGCACAGTTTTTCCTAGCCAGACATAGTGGAAAAGCGTTTTGCTAAGATGTAGACTACAAAAGACGCGAAAGACGAAGGTAGGATGCTCTCCGGAGGTAAGAGCCGCTGCCGGGCGTCTTTCGGCAGAAGCCGCGCTAAGGAGAGCACTGTGAGCGGCACAATCGTCTTTGCGCGAAGAAGCCGCTTCTTGGGCTCCGGCAGCCGGCGAGAGCGGCAGCTTCGGGAAGGTGAAGAAGCAAGCTGTACAACACTGGGATTGTGTGCGCACCTTGCCAACTGATAGAAAACAGTACCTTTGCACTCTCCTGACTTTTCCAATCACAGGAACATTCGATTGGAAGCTGTTTTGGACAACTTTTCTTTTCTTCCTGCCAAACACTTGGCAGACATCCGTGCAACTTCTAGAACACGATGGGAGATGTTTTCTGTGCTGGCACAGTTTTTCCTAGCCAGACATAGTGGAAAAGCGTTTTGCTAAGATGTAGACTACAAAAGACGCGAAAGACGAAGGTAGGATGCTCTCCGGAGGTAAGAGCCGCTGCCGGGCGTCTTTCGGCAGAAGCCGCGCTAAGGAGAGCACTGTGAGCGGCACAATCGTCTTTGCGCGAAGAAGCCGCTTCTTGGGCTCCGGCAGCCGGCGAGAGCGGCAGCTTCGGGAAGGTGAAGAAGCAAGCTGTACAACACTGGGATTGTGTGCGCACCTTGCCAACTGATAGAAAACAGTACCTTTGCACTCTCCTGACTTTTCCAATCACAGGAACATTCGATTGGAAGCTGTTTTGGACAACTTTTCTTTTCTTCCTGCCAAACACTTGGCAGACATCCGTGCAACTTCTAGAACACGATGGGAGATGTTTTCTGTGCTGGCACAGTTTTTCCTAGCCAGACATAGTGGAAAAGCTTTTTGCCGAGGTGTAGATGAGAAGAGGAGCTAAAGAGTGGATGTTAGCAAATGACACCCATCTTCAAAAAAGGCAATTAAGAGGACTCGCCATAGTACAAACCAGCCAGCCTCTTTTTTATCCCCAGGAAGTTGATGAAGCAGCTCTTCCTGGAAATCCTTGCCAGGCACATGACAGATGACCAAATAATGTAGTTAGCATGATTTTTCAGGGGAATTTCATGCTGAACATCACTTTAAACTCCTCTGATGAATCAACTTGACTGGTAGATGAAGGGAATATTATCTGCCTGGGCTTCAGGGAGGTTTTTGACATACCTCTACATGGCATCACACATACATATGGAAGCAATAGTGCAAAGGGGAGGGAATCAGTGTCTTTTCAGTGATGCTGAGGGAAAAGACAAGAGGCAGTGGGCACACACTGAAATACAGGAGATTGCCTTTGAACATCAGTAAATGTTTCTTTACTGTCAGGGTGACTGAACCACGGCACAGACTGCCCAGAAAGATTGTGGAGCCTGGATCTTTGAAGACATTAAAAGTACACCCAGATAGAATCCTGGGCAAGAGGCTCTAGGTATCCTGGTTTAGGCAGGGGGGTTGGGCCTGGTTAGCCCCACCAACCCCTTCCACTCTCTTTCATTCTGTGCTAGTGAATTCTCTTCAAGATGCATTTCAAAGCGCTGGCATGACAAAGTTCTGTGCAGACAGAGATCCAAATGGACATGGCATCTAAGTTCCTTAAGCAGTGTTCAAGAAGAATGTAAAACTCTGGCACAAGTGTCTCTTCCCTAACTGAATCCCTTTCATGGGAAAATTCCCAGCTCTAGAAAGATCTTCTGATACGCATGCTTAAGACTGACACTGGCTGAGCAAATTTCTCCCTATGTATATCTAAGACCAGTTAGGATCTTCACCCAAAGTGCAGTCAACATAGTCACAGAATGCCTATTGTTAAGAAGTGACAGCTTCCATCAGAATGGCAGCTATTGGTCCACAAAATGGATTAATGGATGGGAATTATCTACGTGGGTTAAAAACAAAAATAAAGAGTTGGTCTTTATTTATCAATTTCATGGCAATATTGATAAGGGAAGAAAAAGATCTAAGTCCTTGACTTTCTGGACTCGAGGAAAGATTTTAAAAATTCCTTGTAAAAATGTATGATCACAATCAGACTATTGAAACCATTTTAGTTGGGAACAAAGTTCCAAAATTGTCTAGATAGTGGCAAAGAAGCCAAGAAAATAGGAAAGAAACAAAAAGAGAGCAAAAGAGTCAGCTTCAGTGTACAAGCTCGTTCTAGAAGTAGTCTGCTGGGAAAAGGAACCCCCAGCTAAATTTCCAATGTATTCCTGCGCTTGATTCAGTAACTGGTCAATGTAAAAACCAATCCTTTTGTACAACTTCTTCCAGCAACAAAAACTCCAACAGGTTGACACTACCATCATGCCTGTTCCAGACATATTTAAAAGAGAAATGATGATTTTCTTGAAAACCTACTTACATAAAAGTTGCAAGATGGTGGAGGGATTCCCACATCCTCCTTCCTCCATCTGGCTTGAAAGTATATTTGATAAAATATGCAACAAAGCACATGATTTATAAGGGAGAGTCAAATGGATGATTTGGGAATCGATCTCTTGTTGATAGTAAACTTCATATCCACTCGGTGTGACCTTTTTAAAACAAAATGTGGAGCTGAGGCATGAATCTGCCACAACAATTGTAAAGCAAACATACACACTCCCCTTCATATGCCCCCCCCTCCACACACACCTAGGCACACACAGAGATCAGCATAGCAGATCATGAACACCTTGGAAAAGACTGAAATGCTAAATGCCTCTCTTGATGGGCAAAAGAGCTGGTGCAGTAATTCAAATGCCTGGTACAAAAATTCTGTTTAATATTTAGCTCCTATTTAAAACACAGCTTTTCATTTCATTCTATTTACAGAATATTTTCATTTCATTTGTTTCTTTAAAATTACTTAGTTCTCACCTGTTGTATGTCTAGGAATATTTTCTTCCAAAAATAGAAAAAAATAGATGATATCTTTTCAGCAGAAAACATTGGTTGATACAATTTTAAACCATCATGATATGGAAGAATTCTTCTGTCCCTCTCGAAGGTGGAAGAAGCATTTGGATCACAGATCATCTACAATGAAATACTTGACATGTTTAAGATGCTTTCAATCAATTTTGATCGTCAATTGCTTATTTGTTGTAAACAGTAATTTTTCAGTGAAGGGAAAGCGTGTGTGGTATATCTACATGATATGTTCAAAGGCAGTTCCTACTAATGGCCAGGCTGAATTCCAGTAAATAATGTCCCGAATGATATTTTGCCGCCTTCTTTGGCACTTCATGAAATCTTACCCCGATGAAGTGCTGAAACACAGAGATTTTCTCTTAGAGAGTGTCTCATGTTGTAACCTATCCCATGGATTTTATGCTGTAATTCTTATCTCTTTTAAAATTTACTATCTTCTGTACAGTTTTCATGAAACTTTCTGTTACAGTAGTGAATAGCACAGATAAATGTCATTTTGTACAACTTTGAATTTACCCCAAGAGCTGAGAGAAAACTTGATCCTATACATCAATCCGAGTTTCTTCTATAGTCCAACTTTGTTTCTCTACCATCAAGCTTCTCCTTTGTTGCTGCTCCAAGCCCCGTCCAAGGTGACCTTGAATACTTTCAGGGATGGGACACCCACAACTTCTCTGGGCAACCTGTTCCAGTGTTCCAGCACTCCCACAGTAAAAAAGGCCTTCCTTTCATCTAATATGTGTAGGAAATCATAAATCTAGGCATAGAAGCTTGGAGTGCAAATTTGAAATTCTTTGGATTTGAAGCACATTTTATATGAATACTGACTTACAGATGACTAAAAGATGTTGATGGGCATTTGAGCTGACAAGTTTTGAAAAAGTGCACGGAAATTAAAATTGAAACCACTAAAATTAAAAACTCCTTGCCATTTTCTTTTTCCTCTCCTATTCAAAATTGCATATGTCAGATATCAGTGCTTCATGCAAACCTCTCAGATGCTCTCAGAGAAAAAGCTTTTCTTTCAGACTAAGTTGCGGTTGACGTAGAACACTAGCAGGAGTGAAAGATTTTCTGGGCATCGGGGCAGCCCGTTCTCCTTGGATTTGTGTGCAGAATGCATTTTATCCAAACTGGAAAATAGATCCCAGCTCTGTTCTATTCATCATTCTTACTTCATCAGGCCAGAAGATTCTGTGAAAAGTAGCCTGTGGACCTTGAAGACAGCGCATGTGAACCAGATGAGAGGTGATAGAGAAGTTGAGGGAGAGAAGAAAGAGCATGAGGCTGAAACCAGAAAGTATTTCTCCACGTGATCATGGAAGATTGCAGGAGCCACTTGGTACTATCAAACCAGCCCAACTTGGCACTGGTGCCACCTTGGGTCTGGGAGCCATGTTGCATATCGTGCATTTTAAGGAGCCAGCTGGCCACACCCAGCCATATGCCCCCAAACACAAACCAAGGCCCTTTTCTCTGGCAAACAAAACTCAGCTGCCCTGCTTCTGGATGGCAGATTGCAGGAACCACTTGGTACTATCAAACCAGCCCAACTTGGCACTGGTGCCACCATGGGTCTGGTCACCATCCTGCCTATTGTAGCTTTTCAGGAGGCAGCCGGTCACTCTCAGCCATAGGCCCCCAAACACAAACCTCGGCCCGTTTCCCTGGCAAACAAAAGTAAGCTGCCCCGCTTCTGGATGGCAGATTGCAGGAGCTACTTAGTACTATCAAATCAGCCCGACTTGGCACAGGTGCCACCTTGGATCTGGGAACCATCCTGTGTATCGTGGATTTTCAGCGGCCAGCCGGCCACTATCAGCCATATGCCCCCAAAAACAAACCACGGACCTTTTCTCTGGCAAACAAAACTCAACTGCCCCTCTTCTGGATGGCAAATTTTAGGACGCACTTTGTACTACGAAAACCGCCCGACGTGGCACTGGTGCCACCTTGTGACAGGGAACCATCCTGCATATCGAGCTTTTTAAGGAGCCAGCCGGCCAGGCCCAGCCATATACCCCCAAAAACAAACCACGGACCATTTCTCATGGAAACAAAAATCCGCTGCCCCGCGTCTGGATGGCAGATTGCAGGAGCCACTTTGCACCATCAAACCAGCCCGACTTGGCACTGGTGCCACCTTGGGTCTGGGAACAATCCTGCGTATCGTACATATTCAGGAACCAGCCGAACACTCCCAGCCACAGGCCCCCAAACACAAACAACGGCCCATTTCCCTGGCAAACAAAACTCAGCTGCCCCGCTTCTGGATGGCAGTTTGCAGGAGCCACTTGGGACTATCAAACCAGCCCGACTTGGCACTGGTGCCACCTTGGGTCTGGGAACCATCCTGCGTATGGTGGATTCTAAGGAGCCAGCCGGCCACTCCCAGCCACAGGCCCCCAACAAAAACCACGGCCCTTTTTTCTGGCAAACAAAACTTAGCTGCCTCACTTCTGGATGGCAGATTGCAGGAGCCACTTGGTGTAATCAAACCAGCCCGACTTGGCACTGGTGCCACCTTGGGTCTGGGAACCATCCTGCGTATCGTGGATTCTAAGGAGCCAGCCGGCCACTCCCAGCCACAGGCCCCCAAACAAAATCAACGGCGCTGTTCCCTGGAAAACAAAACACGCCTGCCAACTTTTTGATGGAGTTTGCAGGAGCCACTTGGAACTATCAAACCAGCCCGACTTGGCACTGGTGCCACCTTGGGTCTGGGAAACATCCTGCGTATCGTGGATTCTTAGGAGCCAGCCGGCCACTCCTAGCCACAGGCCCCCAGACAAAAACCTAGGCCTATTTCTCTGGCAAACAAAAGTAAGCTGCCCTGCTTCTGGATGGCAGATTGCAGGAGACACTTGGTACTATCAAACCAGCCCAACTTGGCACTGGTGCCACCTTGGATCTGGGAACCATGCTGTGTATCGTGGATATTCAGGGGCCAGCCGGCCACTCTCAGCCATATGTCCCCAAACAGAAACCTCGGCCCGTTTCTCTGGCAAACAAAACTCAACTGCCCCTCTTCTGGATGGCAAATTGCAGGATGAACTTGATACTAAAACCGCAGGCCGACTTGGTAGTGGTGACACCTTGGACCTGGGAACCATCATGCGTATCGAGCATTTTAAGGAGCCATCCGGCCACTCCCAGCAATATGCCCCCAAAAACAATCCACGGAATTTTTCTCTGGCAAACAAAAATCAGCTGCCCCGCTTCTGGATGGCAGATTGCAGGAGCCACTTTGCACCATCAAACCAGCCCGACTTGGCACTGGTGCCACCTTGCATCTGGGAACCATGCTGCCTAGCGTGGATTTTCAGGAGCCAGCCGGCCACTCTCAGCCATAGGCCCCCAAACAAAACCCACGGCCCGTTTCCCTGGCAAACAAAATTAAGCTGCCCCGCTTCTGGATGGCAGATTGCAGGACGCACTTGGTAGTATCAAACCAGCCCGACTTGGCACTGGTGCCACCTTGGGTCTGGGAACCATCCTGCGTATTGTGGGTTCAAAGGAGCCAGCCGGCCACTCCCAGCCACAGGCCCCCAAATACAAACAACGGCGCTTTTCCCTGGAAAACAAAACTCGCCTGACAACTTTTTGATGGCAGATTGCAGGAGCCACTTGGTACTATCAAACCAGCCCAACTTGGCACTGGTGCCACCATGGGTCTGGTCACCATCCTGCCTATCGTAGCTTTTCAGGAGCCAGCCGGTCACTCCCAGCCATAGGTCCCCAGTCACAAACCTCGGCCCGTTTCCCTGGCAAACAAAAGTAAGCTGCCCCGCTTCTGGATGGCAGATTGCAGGAGCCACTTGGTACTATCAAACCAGCCCAACTTGGCACTGGTGCCACCTCTGGTCTGGGAACCATGCTGCGTAACACAGATTCTACGGCGCCAGTCGGCCACTCCCAGCCACAAGCTCCCAAACACAAACAACGGCGCTATTCTCTGGCAAACAAAACTCCACTGCCCCTCTTCTGGATGGCAAATTGCAGGACGCACTTGGTACTATAAAAACAGCCCGACTTGGCACTGGTGCCACCTTGGGTCTGGGAACCATCCTGCGTATCGATCTTTTTAATGAGACAGCCGGCCACTCCCAGCCATATGCCCCCAAACACAACCCACGGCCCTTTTCTCTGGCAAACAAAACTCAACTGCACCGCTTCTGGATGGCAGATTGCAGGAGCCACTTGGTACTATCAAACCAGCCCGACTTGGCACTGGTGCCACCTTGGGTCTGGGAACCATCCTGCGTATGGTGGATTCTAAGGAGCCAGCCGGCCACTCCCAGCCACAGGCCCCCAACAAAAACCACGGCCCTTTTTTCTGGCAAACAAAACTTAGCTGCCTCACTTCTGGATGGCAGATTGCAGGAGCCACTTGGTGTAATCAAACCAGCCCGACTTGGCACTGGTGCCACCTTGGGTCTGGGAACCATCCTGCGTATCGTGGATTCTAAGGAGCCAGCCGGCCACTCCCAGCCACAGGCCCCCAAACAAAATCAACGACGCTGTTCCCCGGAAAACAAAACACGCCTGCCAACTTTTTGATGGAGTTTGCAGGAGCCACTTGGTACTATCAAACCAGCCCGACTTGGCACTGGTGCCACCTTGGGTCTGGGAAACATCCTGCGTATCGTGGATTCTTAGGAGCCAGCCGGCCACTCCTAGCCACAGGCCCCCAGACAAAAACCTAGGCCTATTTCTCTGGCAAACAAAAGTAAGCTGCCCCGCTTCTGGATGGCAGATTGCAGGTGACACTTGGTACTATCAAACCAGCCCAACTTGGCACTGGTGCCACCTTGGATCTGGGAACCATGCTGTGTATCGTGGATATTCAGGGGCCAGCCGGCCACTCTCAGCCATATGTCCCCAAACAGAAACCTCGGCCCGTTTCTCTGGCAAACAAAACTCAACTGCCCCTCTTCTGGATGGCAAATTGCAGGATGAACTTGATACTAAAACCGCAGGCCGACTTGGTAGTGGTGACACCTTGGACCTGGGAACCATCATGCGTATCGAGCATTTTAAGGAGCCAGCCGGCCACTCCCAGCAATATGCCCCCAAAAACAATCCACGGAATTTTTCTCTGGCAAACAAAAATCAGCTGCCCCGCTTCTGGATGGCAGATTGCAGGAGCCACTTTGCACCATCAAACCAGCCCGACTTGGCACTGGTGCCACCTTGCATCTGGGAACCATGCTGCCTAGCGTGGATTTTCAGGAGCCAGCCGGCCACTCTCAGCCATAGGCCCCCAAACAAAACCCACGGCCCGTTTCCCTGGCAAACAAAATTAAGCTGCCCCGCTTCTGGATGGCAGATTGCAGGACGCACTTGGTAGTATCAAACCAGCCCGACTTGGCACTGGTGCCACCTTGGGTCTGGGAACCATCCTGCGTATCATGGATTTTCAGGAGCCAGCCGTCCACTGCCAGCCACTGGCCCCGAAACACAAACAACAGCCTTTTTCTCTGGCAAACAAAATTCAGCTGCCCCGCTTCTGGATGGCAGATTGCAGGAACCACTTGGTACTAACAAACCAGCCCGACTTGGCACTGGTGCCACCTTGGGTCTGGGAACCATCCTGCGTATCGTGGATTCTAAGGAGCCAGCTGGCCACTCCCTGCCACAGGCGCCCAAAACACACACAACGGCGCTTTTCCCTGGAAAACAAAACTCGCCTGCCAAACATTTGATGGCAGATTGCAGGAGCCACTTGGTACTATAAAACCAGCCCAACTTGGCACTGGTGCCACCATGGGTCTGGTCACCATCCTGCCTATCGTAGCTTTTCAGGTGCCAGCCAGCCACCCCCAGCCAGAGGCCCCTAGACAAATATTTCGGCCCGTTTCCCTGGCAAACAAAAGTAAGCTACCCCGCTTCTGGATGGCAGATTGCAGGAGCCACTTTGCACCATCAAACCAGCCCAACTTGGCACTGGTGCCACCTCTGGTCTGGGAACCATCCTGCGTATCGTGGGATCTAAGGAGCCAGCTGGCCACTCCCAGCCACAGGCCACCAGACACAAACAACGGCGCTTTTCCCTGGAAAACAAAACTCGCCTGCCAACTTTTTGATGGCAGATTGCCGGAGCCACTTGGTACTATCAAACCAGCCCAACTTGGCACTGGTGCCACCATGGGTCTGGTCACCATCCTGCCTATCGTAGCTTTTCAGGAGCCAGCCGGTCACTCCCAGCCATAGGCCCCCAGACACAAACCTCGGCCCGTTTCCCTGGCAAACAAAAGTAAGCTGCCCCGCTTCTGCATGGCAGATTGCAGGAGCTATTTAGTACTATCAAACCAGCCCGACTTGGCACTGGTGACACCTCTGGTCTGGGAACCATCCTGCCTATCGTGGATTTTCAGGGGCCAGCCGGCCACTCTCAGCCATATGCCCCCAAAAACAAACCACGGCCCTTTTCTCTGGCAAACAAAACTCAACTGCCCCTCTTCTGGATGGCAAATTTTAGGACGCATTTTGTACTACGAAAACCGCCCGACGTGGCACTGGTGCCACCTTGTGTCAGGGAACCATCCTGCATATCGAGCTTTTTAAGGAGCCAGCCGGCCACGCCCAGCCATATACCCCCAAAAACAAACCACGGACCATTTCTCATGGAAACAAAAATCCGCTGCCCCGCGTCTGGATGGCAGATTGCAGGAGCCACTTTGCACCATCAAACCAGCCCGACTTGGCACTGGTGCCACCTTGGGTCTGGGAACAATCCTGCATATCGTGGATTCTAAGGAGCCAGCCGGCCACTCCCAGCCACAGGCCCCCGAACACAAACAACGGCGCTTTTCCCTGGAAAACAAAACTCGCCTGCCAGCTTTTTGATGGCAGATTGCAGGAGCCACTTGGTACTATCAAATCATCCCAACTTGGCACTGGTGCCACTATGGGTCTGGGAACCATCCTGCCTATTGCAGCTTTTCAGGAGCCAGCCGGTCACTCCCAGCCATAGGCCCCCAGACACAAACCTCGGACCGTTTCCCTGGCAAACAAAATTAAGCTGCCCCGATTCTGGATGGCAGATTGCAGGAGCCACTTGGTAGTGTCAAACCAGCCCGACTTGGCACTGGTGCCACCTTGGGTCTGGGAACCATGCTGCGTATCGTGGATTCTAAGCAGCCACCCGGCCACTCTGAGCCACAGGCGCCCAAACAAAAACAATGGCGCTTTTCCCTGGAAAAAAAAACTCGCCTGCCAACATTTTGATGGCAGATTGCAGGAGCCACTTGGTGCTATCAAACCAGCCCAACTTGGCACTGGTGCCACCATGGGTCTGGTCACCATCCTGCCTATCGTAGCTTTTCAGGAGCCAGCCGGTCACTCCCAGCCATAGACCCCCAGACACAAACCTCGGCCCGTTTCCCTGGAAAACAAAAGTAAGCTGCCCCGATTCTGGATGGCAGATTGCAGGAGCCACTTGGTACTATCAAATCAGCCCAACTTGGCACTGGTGCCACCATGGGTCTGGTAAACATCCTGCCTATCGTAGCTTTTCAGGAGCCAGCCGGTCACTTCGTGCCATAGGCCCCCAGACACAAACCTCGGCCCGTATCCCTGGCAAACAAAAGTAAACTGCCACGCTTTTGGATGGCAGATTGCAGGATGCATTTGGTACTATCAAACCTGCCCGACTTGGCCCTCGTGCCACCTTGGCTCTGGGAACCATCCTGCCTATCGTGGATTTTCAGGCGCCAGCCGGCCACTCTCAGCCATATGCCCCCAAACACATACCACGGCCCTTTGCTCTGGCAAACAAAACTCAACTGCCCCTCTTCTGGATGGCAAATTGCAGGACGCACTTGGTACTACGAAAACAGCCCGACTTGGCAGTAATGCCACCTTGGGTCAGGGAACAATCCTGCGTATCGATCTTTTTAAGGAGCCAGCCGGCCACGTCCAGCCATATACCCCCAAAAAAAAACCACGGAACTTTTCTCCAGCAAAGAAAAATCCGCTGCCCCGCGTCTGAATGGCAGATTTCAGGAGCTATTTAGTATTATCAAACCAGACCGACTTGGCACTGGTGCCACCATGAGTCTGGTAAGCATCCTGCCTATCGTAGCTTTTCAGTAGCCAGCCGGTCACTCCCAGCCATAGGCCCCCAGACACAAACCTCGGCCCGTTTCCCTGGGAAACAAAAGTAAGCTGACCCGCTTCTGGATGGCAGATTGCAGGAGCCACTTGGTACTATCAAACCAGCCCAACTTGGCACTGGTGCCACCTTGGCTCTGGGAACCATCCTGCGTATCCTGGGTTCAAAGGAGGCAGCCGGCCACTCCCAGCCACAGGCCTCTAAACAAGAACAACGGCGCTTTTCCCTGGATAACAAAAGTCGCCTGACAACTTTTTGATGGCAGATTGCAGGAGCCACTTGGTACTATCAAACCAGCCCAACTTGGCACTGGTGCCACCATGGGTCTGGTCACCATCCTGCCTATCGTAGCTTTTCAGGAGCCAGCCGCTCACTCCCAGCCATAGGCCCCCAGACAAATATCTCGGCCCGTTTCCCTGGCAAACAAAAGTAAGCAGCCCCGCTTCTGGATGGCAGATTGCAGGAGCCACATGGTACTATCAAACCAGGCCAACATGGCACTGGTGCCACCTCTGGTCTGGGAACCATCCTGCGTATCGTGGATTCTAAGGAGCCAGCTGGCCACTCCCAGCCACAGGCCCCCAAACAGAAACAACGGTGCTTTTCCCTGGAAAACAAAACTCACCTGCCAACTTATTGATGGCAGATTGCAGGAGCCACTTGGTACTATCAAACCAGCCCAACTTGGCAACAAGTGGTTCCTGCAATCTGACATCCAGAAGCGGGGCAGCTTACTTTTGTTTGCCAGGGAAATGGACCGTTGTTTGTGTTTGGAGGCATATGGCTGGGAGTGGCCGACTGGCTCCTTAAAATCCACGATACGCAGCATGGTTCCCAGACCAGAGGTGGCACCAGTGCCAAGTCGGGCTGGTTTGATAGTACAAAGTGGCTCCTGCAATCTGCCATCCAGAAGCGGGGCAGCTTACTTTTGTTTGCCAGGGAAACGGGCCGGGCTTTCTGTCTCGGGGCCTATGGCAGGGAGTGACCGGCTGGCTCCTGAAAAGCTACGATAGGCAGGATGGTGACCAGACCCATGGTGGCACCAGTGCCAAGTTGGGCTGGTTTGATAGTACCAAGTGGCTCCTGCAATCTGCCATCAAAAAGTTGGCAGGCGAGTTTTGTTTTCCAGGGAAAAGCGCCATTGTTTGTGTTTGGGGACCTGTGGTTGGGAGTGCCCGGCTGGCTCCTTAGAAACCACGATACGCAGCATGGTTACCAGACAAGAGGTGCCACCAGTGCCAAGTTGTGCTGGTTTGATACTACCAAGTGCGTCCTGCAATCTGCCATCCAGAAGCGGGGCAGCTTACTTTTGTTTGCCACGGAAACGGGCCGTTGTTTGTGTTTGGGGGCCTGTGGCTGGGAGTGGCCGACTGGCTCCTTAGAATCCACGATACGCAGGATGGGTCCCAGACCAGAAGTGGCACCAGTGCCAAGTCGGACTGGTTTGATAGTACCAAGTGGCTCCTGCAATCTGCCATCCAGAAGCGGGGCAGCTTACTTTTGTTTGCCAGGGAAACGGGCCGAGGTTTGTGACTGGGGACATATGGCTGGGAGTGAGCGGCTGGCTCCTGAAAAGTTACGATAGGCAGGATTGTGACCAGACCCATGGTGGCACCAGTGCCAAGTTGGGCTGGTTTGATAGTACCAAGTGGCTCCTGTAATCTGCCATCAAATAGTTGGTAGGCGAGTTTTGTTTTCCAGGGAAAAGCGCCGTTGTTTTTGTTTGGGGGCCTGTGGCTGGGAGTGGCCGGCTGGCTCCTTAGAATCCACGATACGCAGGATGGTTCCCAGACCTGAGGTGGCACCAGTGCCAAGTCGGGCTGGTTTTATAGTACCAAGTGCGTCCTGCAATCTGCCATCCAGAAGCGGGGCAGCTTACTTTTGTTTGCCAGGGAAACGGGCCGAGCTTTGTGTCAGGGGGCCTATGGCTGGGAGAGACCGGCTGGCTCCTGAAAAGCTACGATAGGCAGGATGGTGACCAGACCCATGGTGGCACCAGTGCTATGTTCGGCTGATTTCATAGTACCAAGTGGCTCCTGCAATCTGCCATCAAAAAGTCGGCAGGCGAGTTTTGTTTTCCAGGGAAAAGCGCCGTTGTTTGTGTCTGCGGGCCTGTGGCTGGAGTGGCCGGCTGGCTCCTTAGAATCCACGATACGCAGCATGGTTCCCAGACCCAAGGTGGCACCAGTGCCAAGTTGGGCTGGTTTGATAGTACAGGGTGGTTCCTGCAATCTGCCATCAAAAAGATGGCAGGCGAGTTTTGTTTTCCAGGGAAAAGCGTCGTTGTTTGTGTTTGGGGGCCTGTGGCTGGGAGTGGCCGGCTGGCTCCTTAGAATCCACGATACACAGCATGGTTCCCAGACCCAAGGTGGCACCAGTCCCAAGTTGGGCTGGTTTGATAGTACCAAGTGGTTCCTGCAATCTGCCATCCAGAAGCGGGGCAGCTTACTTTTGTTTGCCAGGGAAACGGGCCGAGGTTTGTGTCTGGGGGCCTATGGCTGGGAGTGACCGGCTGGCTCCTGAAAGGCTACGATAGGCAGGATGGTGACCAGACCCATGGTGGCAGCAGTGCCAAGTTGGGCTGGTTTGATAGTACCAAGTGGCTCCTGCAATCTGCCATCAAAAACTTGGCAGGCCAGTTTTGTTTCCCAGGGAAAAGCGCCGTTGTTTGTGTTTGGGGGCCTGTGGCTGGGAGTGGCCGGCTGGCTAATTAGAATCCACGACAGGCAGGATGGTTCCCAGACCAGAGGTGACACCAGTGCCAAGTCGGGCTAGTTTGATGGTGAAAAGTGGCTCCTGCAATCTGCCATCCAGAAGCGGGTTAACTTACTTTTGTTTGCCAGGGAAAAGGGCCGAGGTTTTTGTCTGGGGGCCTATGGCTGGGAGTGACCGGCTGTCTCCTGAAAAGCTACGATAGGCAGGATGGTGACCAGACCCATGGTGGCACCAGTGCCAAGTTGGGCTGGTTTGATAGTACCAAGTGGCTCCTGCAATCTGCCATCAAAAAGTTGGCAGGCGAGTTTGTTATCCAGGGAAAAGCGCCGTTGTTTTTGTTTGGGGGCCTGTGGCTGGGAGTGGCCGGATGGCTAATTAGAATCCACGATACGCAGCATGGTTCCCAGACCAGAGGTGGCACCAGTTCCAAGTTGGGCTGGTTTGATACTACCAAGTGCGTCCTGCAATCTGCCATCCAGAAGCAGGGCAGCTTACTTTTGTTTGCCAGGGAAACGGGCCGAGGTTTTGTCTGGGGGCCTATGGCAGGGAGTGACCGGCTGGCTCCTGAAAAACTACGATAGGCAGGATGGTGACCAGACCCATGGTGGCACCAGTGCCAAGTTGGGCTGGTTTGATAGTACCAAGTGGCTCCTGCAATCTGCCATCAAAATGTTGGCAGGCAAGTTTTGTTTTCCAGGGAAAAGCGCCGTTGTTTTTGTTTGGGGGCCTGTGGCTGGGAGTGGCCGGCTGGCTCCTTAGAATCCACAATACGCAGCATGGTTCCCAGACCCAAGGTGGCACCAGTGCCAAGTTGGGCTGGTTTGATTGTAGCAAATGGTTCCTGCAATCTACCATCCAGAAGCGGGGCAGCTTACTTTTGTTTGCCAGGGAAACGGGCCGAGGTTTGTGTCTGGGGGCCTATGGCTGGGAGTGACCGGCTGGCTCCTGAAAAGCTACGATAGGCAGGATGGTGACCAGACCCATGGTGGCACCAGTGCCATGTTCGGCTGATTTCATATTACCAAGTGACTCCTGCAATCTGCCATCAAAAAGCTGGCAGGCGAGTTTTGTTTTCCAGGGAAAAGCGCCGTTGTTTTTGTTTGGGGGCCTGTGGCTGGGAGTGGCCGGCTGGCTCCTTAGGATCCAGGATACCCAGGATGGTTCCCAGACCAGAGGTGGCACCAGTACCAAGTCGGGCTGGTTTGATAATAACAAGTGGATCCTGCAATCTGCCATCCAGAAGCGGGGCAGCTTACTTTTGTTTGCCAGGGAAACGGGCCGAGCTTTGTGTCTGGGGGCCTATGGCTGGGAGTGACCGGCTGGCTCCTGAAAAGCTACGATAGGCAGGATGGTGACCAGACCCATGGTGGCACCAGTGCCAAGTCGGGCTGGTTTGATAGTACCAAGTGGCTCCTGCAATCTGCCATCCAGACGCGGGGCAGCGGATTTTTGCTTGCTGGAGAAAAGTTCCGTGGGTTTTTTTTGGGGGTATATGGCTGGACGTTGCCGGCTGACTCCTTAAAAACATCGATACGCAGGATGGTTCCCTGACCCAAGGTGGCATCACTGCCAAGTCGGGCTGTTTTCGTAGTACCAAGTGGCTCCTGCAATTTGCCATCCAGAAGAGGGGCAGTTGAGTTTTGTTTACCAGAGAAAAGGGCCGTGGTTTGTGTTTTGGGGCATATGGCTGAGAGTGGCCGGCTGGCGCCTGAAAATCCACGATAGGCAGGATGGTTCCCAGAGCCAAGGTGGCACCAGTGCCATGTTGGCCTGGTTTGATAGTACCATGTGGCTCCTGCAATCTGCCATCCAGAAGCGGGGCAGCTTACTTTTGTTTGCCAGGGAAACGGGCCGAGATATTTGTCTGGGGGCCTATGGCTGGGAGTGACCGGCTGGCTCCTGAAAAGCTACGATAGGCAGGATGGTGACCAGACCCATGGTGGCACCAGTGCCAAGTTGGGCTGGTTTGATAGTACCAAGTGGCTCCTGCAATCTGCCATCAAAAAGTTGGCAGGCGAGTTTTGTTTTCCAGGGTAACGCGCCGTTGTTTTTGTTTAGAGGCCTGTGGCTGGGAGTGTCCGCCTGTCCTCTTAGAATCTACGTTACGCAGCATGGTTCCCAGAGCCAAGGTGGCACCAGTGCCAAGTTGGGCTGGTTTGATAGTAGCAAGTGGTTCCTGCAATCTGCCATCCAGAAGAGGGGCAGCTTACTTTTGTTTGCCAGGGAAACGGGCCGAGGTATTTCTCTGGGGGCCTATGGCAGGGAGTGACCGGCCGGCTCCTGAAAAGCTAAGATAGGCAGGATGTTTACCAGACCCATGATGGCACCAGTGCCAAGTTGGGCTAATTTGATACTACCAAGTGGCTCCTGCAATCTGCCATCCAGAATCGGGGGTGCTTATTTTGTTTTCCAGGGAAACGGGCCGAGGTTTGTGTCTGGGGGTTTATGGCTGGGAGTGACCGGCTGGCTCCTGAAAAGCTACGATAGGCAGGATGGTGACCAGACCCATGGTGGCACCAGTGCCAAGTTGGGCTGGTTTGATAGTACCAAGTGGCTCCTGCAATCTGCCATCAAAATGTTGGCAGGCGAGTTTTGTTTTCCAGGGAAAAGCGCCGTTGTTTGTGTTTGGGCGCCTGTGGCACGGAGTGGCCGGGTGGCTGCTTAGAATCCACGATACGCAGGATGGTTCCCAGACCCAAGGTGGCACCAGTGCCAAGTCGGGCTGTTTTGACACTACCAAGTGGCTCCTGCAATCTGCCATCCAGAATCGGGGCAGCTTAATTTTGTTTGCCAGGGAAACGGTCCGAGGTTTGTGATGGGGGCCTATGGCTGGGAGTGACCGGCTGGCTCCTGAAATGGTACAATTGGCAGGATGGTTCCCAGACCCATAGTGGCACCAGTGCCAAGTTGGGATGATTTGATAGTACCAAGTGGCTCCTGCAATCTGCCATCAAAAAGCTGGCAGGCGAGTTTTGTTTTCCAGGGAAAAGCGCCGTTGTTTGTATTTGGGGGCCTGTGGCTGGGAGTGGCCGCCTGGCGCCTTAGAATCTACGTTACGCAGCATGGTTCCCAGACCCAAAGTGGCACCAGTGTCAAGTTGGGCTGGTTTGATAGTACCAAGTGGCTCCTGCAATCTGCCATCCAGAAGCGGGGTAGCTTACTTTTGTTTGCCAGGGAAACGGGCAGAGCTTTCTGTCTGGGGGCCTATGGTTGGGAGTAACCGGCTGGCTCCTGAAAAGCTACGATAGGCAGGATGGTTCCCAGATCCAAGATGGCACCAGTGCCAAGTCGGGGTGGTTTGATGGTGCAACGTGGCTCCTGCAATCTGCCATCCTGACGCGGGGCAGCGGATTTTTGTTTCCAAGAGAAATGGTCCGTGGTTTGTTTTTGGGGCTATATGGCTGGGCGTGGCCTGCTGGCTCCTTAAAAAGCTACGATAGGCAGGATGGTTCCCTGACCCAAGGTGGCACCAGTGCCAAGTCGGGCGGTTTTCGTAGTACAAAGTGCGTCCTAAAATTTGCCATCCTGAAGAGGGGCAGTTGAGTTTTGTTTACCAGAGAAAAGGGCCGTGGTTTGTTTTTGGGGGCATATGGCTGATAGTGGCCGTCTGGCGCCTGAAAATCCACGATAGGCAGGATGGTTCCCAGACCAGAGGTGGCACCAGTGCCAAGTCGGGCTGGTTTGATAGTACTAAATAGCACCTGCAATCTGCCATGCAGAAGCGGGGCAGCTTACTTTTGTTTGCCAGGGAAACGGGCCGAGGTTTGTGTCTGGGGGCCTATGGCTGGGAGTGACCGCCTGGCTCCTGAAAAGCTACGATAGGCAGGATGGTGACCAGACCCATGGTGGCACCAGTGCCAAGTTGGGCTGGTTTGATAGTACCAAGTGGCTCCTGCAATCTGCCATCAAAAAGTTGTCAGGCGAGTTTTGTTTTCCAGGGAAAAGCGCCGTTGTTTGTGTTTGGGGGACTGTTGGTGGGAGTGGCCGGCTGGCTCCTTAGAACACAGGATACGCAGGATGGTTCCCAGACCCAAGGTGGCACCAGTGCCACGTCGGGCTGGTTTGATGGTGAAAAGTGGCTCCTGCAATCTGCCATCCTGAAGCGGGGTAGCTTACATTTGTGTGCCAGGGAAACGGGCCGAGGTTTATGACTGGGGGCCTAGGGCTAGAAGTGACCGGCTGGCTCCTGAAAAACAACAATAGGCAGGATGGTTCCCAGACCCAAGGTGGCACCAGTGCCAAGTTGGGCTGGTTTGATGGTACCAACTGGCTCCTGCAATCTGCCATCTAAAAGTTGTCAGGCGAGTTTTGTTTTCCAGGGAAAAGCGCCGTTGATTTTGTTTGGAGGCCTGTGGCTGGCAGTGGCTGCCTGTCGTCTTAGAATCCGGGTTACGCAGCATGGTTCCCAGAGCCAAGGTGGCACCAGTGTCAAGTTGGGCTGGTTTGATAGTACCAAGTGGCTCCTGCAATCTGCCATCCAGAAGCGGGGCAGCTTACTTTTGTTTGCCAGGGAAACGGGCCGAGGTATTTGTCTGGGGACCTATGGCTGGGAGTGACCGGCTGGCTCCTGAAAAGCTACGATAGGCAGGATGGTGACCAGACCCATGGTGGCACCAGTGCCAAGTTGGGCTGGTTTGATAGTACCAAGTTGCTCCTGCAATCTGCCATCAAAAAGTTGGCAGGTCAGTTTTGTTTTCCAGGGAAAAGCGCCGTTGTTTGTGTTTGGGGGACTGTGGCTGGGAGTGGCCGGCTGGCTCCTTAGAACACAGGATACACAGGATGGTTCCCAGACCCAAGGTGGCACCAGTGCCAAGTCGGGCTGGTTTGATAGCACCAAGTGGCTCCTGCAATCTGCCATCCAGAAGCGGGGCAGCTCACTTTTGTTTTCCAGGGAAACGGACCGAGGTTTTTTTCTGGGGGCCTATGGCTGGGAGTGACCGGCTGGCTCCTGAAAAGCTACGATAGGCAGGATGGTGACCAGACCCATGGTGGCACCAGTGCCAAGTTGGCCTGGTTTGATAGTACCAAGTGGCTCCTGCAATCTGCCATCAAAAAGTTGTCAGGCGAGTTTTGTTTTCCAGGGAAAAGCGCCGTTGTTTGTGTTTGGGGGACTGTTGGTGGGAGTGGCCGGCTGGCTCCTTAGAATCCACGATACGCAGGATGGTTCCCAGACCCAAGGTGGCACCAGTGCCACGTCGGGCTGGTTTGATGGTGAAAAGTGGCTCCTGCAATCTGCCATCCTGAAGCGGGGTAGCTTACTTTTGTGTGCCAGGGAAACGGGCCGAGGTTTATGACTGGGGGCCTAGGGCTAGGAGTGACCGGCTGGCTCCTGAAAAGCAACAATAGGCAGGATGGTTCCCAGACCCAAGGTGGCACCAGTGCCAAGTTGGGCTGGTTTGATGGTACCAACTGGCTCCTGCAATCTGCCATCTAAAAGTTGTCAGGCGAGTTTTGTTTTCCAGGGAAAAGCGCCGTTGATTTTGTTTGGAGGCCTGTGGCTGGCAGTGGCTGCCTGTCGTCTTAGAATCCGGGTTAAACAGCATGGTTCCCAGAGCCAAGGTGGCACCAGTGCCAAGTTGGGCTGGTTTGATGGTGCAAAGTGGCTCCTGCAATCTGCCATCCAGAAGTGCGGTAGCTTACTTTTGTGTGCCAGGGAAACAGGCCGAGGTTTGTGTCTGGGGGCCTATGGCTGGGAGTGACCGGCTGGCTCCTGAAAAGCTACGATAGGCAGGATGGTGACCAGACCCATGGTGGCACCAGTGCCAAGTTGGGCTGGTTTGATAGTACCAAGTGGCTCCTGCAATCTGCCATCAAAAAGTTGGCAGGCGAGTTTTGTTTTCCAGGGAAAAGCGCCGTTGTGTGTGTTTTGGGGCCTGTGGCTGGGAGTGGCCAGCTGGCTCCTTAGAATCCACGATACGCAGGATGGTTCCCAGACCCAAGGTGGCACCAGTGCCAAGTCGGGCTGGTTTGTTAGTACCAAGTGGTTCCTGCAATCTGCCATCCAGAAGCGGGGCAGCTGAATTTTGTTTGCCAGAGAAAAAGGCTGTTGTTTGTGTTTCGGGGCCTGTGGCTGGCAGTGGACGGCTGGCTCCTGAAAATCCATGATACGCAGCATGGTTCCCAGACCCAAGGTGGCACCAGTGCCAAGTAGGGCTGGTTTCATAGTACCCAGTGGCTCCTGCAATCTGCCATCCAGAAGAGGGGCAGTTGAGTTTTGTTTTCCAGAGAAAAGGGCCGTGGTTTGTGTTTGGGGCCTATGGCTGAGAGTGACCGGCTGGCTCCTGAAAAGCTACGATAGGCAGGATGGTGACCAGACCCATGGTGGCACCAGTGCCAAGTCGGGCTGGTTTGATAATACTAAATAGCTCCTGCAATCTGCCATCCAGACGCGGGGCAGCGGATTTTTGCTTGCTGGAGAAAAGTTCCGTGGGTTTTTTTTGGGGGTATATGGCTGGACGTTGCCGGCTGACTCCTTAAAAACATCGATACGCAGGATGGTTCCCTGACCCAAGGTGGCATCACTGCCAAGTCGGGCTGTTTTCGTAGTACCAAGTGCGTCCTGCAATTTGCCATCCAGAAGAGGGGCAGTTGAGTTTTGTTTACCAGAGAAAAGGGCCGTGGTTTGTGTTTGGGGGCATATGGCTGAGAGTGGCCGGCTGGCGCCTGAAAATCCACGATAGGCAGGATGGTTCCCAGAGCCAAGGTGGCACCAGTGCCATGTTGGCCTGGTTTGATAGTACCATGTGGCTCCTGCAATCTGCCATCCAGAAGCGGGGCAGCTTACATTTGTTTGCCAGGGAAACGGGCCGAGGTATTTGTCTGGGGGCCTATGGCTGGGAGTGACCGCCTGGCTCCTGAAAAGCTACGATAGGCAGGATGGTGACCAGACCCATGGTGGCACCAGTACCAAGTTGGGCTGGTTTGATAGTACCAAGTGGCTCCTGCAATCTGCCATCCAGAAGCGGGGTAGCTTACTTTTGTTTGCCAGGGAAACGGGCAGAGCTTTCTGTCTGGGGGCCTATGGTTGGGAGTAACCGGCTGGCTCCTGAAAAGCTACGATAGGCAGGATGGTTCCCAGATCCAAGATGGCACCAGTGCCAAGTCGGGGTGGTTTGATGGTGCAAAGTGGCTCCTGCAATCTGCCATCCTGACGCGGGGCAGCGGATTTTTGTTTCCAAGAGAAATGATCCGTGGTTTGTTTTTGGGGCTATATGGCTGGGCGTGGCCTGCTGGCTCCTTAAAAAGCTACGATAGGCAGGATGGTTCCCTGACCCAAGGTGGCACCAGTGCCAAGTCGGGCGGTATTCGTAGTACAAAGTGCGTCCTAAAATTTGCCATCCAGAAGAGGGGCAGTTGAGTTTTGTTTACCAGAGAAAAGGGCCGTGGTTTGTTTTTGGGGGCATATGGCTGATAGTGGCCGTCTGGCCCCTGAAAATCCACGATAGGCAGGATGGTTCCCAGACCAGAGGTGGCACCAGTGCCAAGTCGGGCTGGTTTGATAGTACTAAATAGCACCTGCAATCTGCCATGCAGAAGCGGGGCAGCTTACTTTTGTTTGCCAGGGAAACGGGCCGAGGTTTGTGTCTGGGGGCCTATGGCTGGGAGTGACCGCCTGGCTCCTGAAAAGCTACGATAGGCAGGATGGTTACCAGACCCATGGTGGCACCAGTGCCAAGTTGGGCTGGTTTGATAGTACCAAGTGGCTCCGGCAATCTGCCATCAAAAAGTTGGCAGGCCAGTTTTGTTTTCCAGGGAAAAGCGCCGTTGTTTGTGTTTGGGGGACTGTGGCTGGGAGTGGCCGGCTGGCTCCTTAGAACACACGATACGCAGGATGGTTCCCAGACCCAAGGTGGCACCAGTGCCACGTCGGGCTGGTTTGATGGTGAAAAGTGGCTCCTGCAATCTGCCATCCTGAAGCGGGGTAGCTTACATTTGTGTGCCAGGGAAACGGGCCGAGGTTTATGACTGGGGGCCTAGGGCTAGAAGTGACCGGCTGGCTCCTGAATAGCAACAATAGGCAGGATGGCTCCCAGACCCAAGGTGGCACCAGTGCCAAGTTGGGCTGGTTTGATGGTACCAACTGGCTCCTGCAATCTGCCATCTAAAAGTTGTCAGGCGAGTTTTGTTTTCCAGGGAAAAGCGCCGTTGATTTTGTTTGGAGGCCTGTGGCTGGCAGTGGCTGCCTGTCGTCTTAGAATCCGGGTTACGCAGCATGGTTCCCAGAGCCAAGGTGGCACCAGTGTCAAGTTGGGCTGGTTTGATAGTACCAAGTGGCTCCTGCAATCTGCCATCCAGAAGCGGGGCAGCTTACTTTTGTTTGCCAGGGAAACGGGCCGAGGTATTTGTCTGGGGACCTATGGCTGGGAGTGACCGGCTGGCTCCTGAAAAGCTACGATAGGCAGGATGGTTCCCTGACCCAAGGTGGCACCAGTGCCAAGTCGGGCGGTTTTCGTAGTACAAAGTGCGTCCTGCAATTTGCCATCCAGAAGAGGGGCAGTTGAGTTTTGTTTACCAGAGAAAAGGGCCGTGGTTTGTTTTTGGGGGCATATGGCTGATAGTGGCCGTCTGGCGCCTGAAAATCCACGATAGGCAGGATGGTTCCCAGACCCGAGGTGGCACCAGTGCCAAGTCGGGCTGGTTTGATAGTACTAAATAGCACCTGCAATCTGCCATGCAGAAGCGGGGCAGCTTACTTTTGTTTGCCAGGGAAACGGGCCGAGGTTTGTGTCTGGGGGCCTATGGCTGGGAGTGACCGGCTGGCTCCTGAAAAGCTACAATAGGCAGGATGGTGACCAGACCCATGGTGGCACCAGTGCCAAGTTGGGCTGGTTTGATAGTACCAAGTGGCTCCTGCAATCTGCCATCAAAAAGTTGGCAGGCCAGTTTTGTTTTCCAGGGAAAAGCGCCGTTGTTTGTGTTTGGGGGACTGTGGGTGGGAGTGGCCGGCTGGCTCCTTAGAACACAGGATACGCAGGATGGTTCCCAGACCCAAGGTGGCACCAGTGCCACGTCGGGCTGGTTTGATGGTGAAAAGTGGCTCCTGCAATCTGCCATCCTGAAGCGGGGTAGCTTACATTTGTGTGCCAGGGAAACGGGCCGAGGTTTATGACTGGGGGCCTAGGGCTAGAAGTGACCGGCTGGCTCCTGAAAAGCAACAATAGGCAGGATGGTTCCCAGACCCAAGGTGGCACCAGTGCCAAGTTGGGCTGGTTTGATGGTACCAACTGGCTCCTGCAATCTGCCATCTAAAAGTTGTCAGGCGAGTTTTGTTTTCCAGGGAAAAGCGCCGTTGATTTTGTTTGGAGGCCTGTGGCTGGCAGTGGCTGCCTGTCGTCTTAGAATCCGGGTTACGCAGCATGGTTCCCAGAGCCAAGGTGGCACCAGTGTCAAGTTGGGCTGGTTTGATTGTACCAAGTGGCTCCTGCAATCTGCCATCCAGAAGCGGGGCAGCTTACTTTTGTTTGCCAGGGAAACGGGCCGAGGTATTTGTCTGGGGACCTATGGCTGGGAGTGACCGGCTGGCTCCTGAAAAGCTACGATAGGCAGGATGGTGACCAGACCCATGGTGGCACCAGTGCCAAGTTGGGCTGGTTTGATAGTACCAAGTGGCTCCTGCAATCTGCCATCAAAAAGTTGGCAGGCGAGTTTTGTTTTCCAGGGAAAAGCGCCGTTGTGTGTGTTTTGGGGCCTGTGGCTGGGAGTGGCCAGCTGGCTCCTTAGAATCCACGATACGCAGGATGGTTCCCAGACCCAAGGTGGCACCAGTGCCAAGTCGGGCTGGTTTGTTAGTACCAAGTGGTTCCTGCAATCTGCCATCCAGAAGCGGGGCAGCTGAATTTTGTTTGCCAGAGAAAAAGGCTGTTGTTTGTGTTTCGGGGCCTGTGGCTGGCAGTGGACGGCTGGCTCCTGAAAATCCATGATACGCAGCATGGTTCCCAGACCCAAGGTGGCACCAGTGCCAAGTAGGGCTGGTTTCATAGTACCCAGTGGCTCCTGCAATCTGCCATCCAGAAGAGGGGCAGTTGAGTTTTGTTTTCCAGAGAAAAGGGCCGTGGTTTGTGTTTGGGGCCTATGGCTGAGAGTGACCGGCTGGCTCCTGAAAAGCTACGATAGGCCGGATGGTGACCAGACCCATGGTGGCACCAGTGCCAAGTCGGGCTGGTTTGATAATACTAAATAGCTCCTGCAATCTGCCATCCAGACGCGGGGCAGCGGATTTTTGCTTGCTGGAGAAAAGTTCCGTGGGTTTTTTTTGGGGGTATATGGCTGGACGTTGCCGGCTGACTCCTTAAAAACATCGATACGCAGGATGGTTCCCTGACCCAAGGTGGCATCACTGCCAAGTCGGGCTGTTTTCGTAGTACCAAGTGCGTCCTGCAATTTGCCATCCAGAAGAGGGGCAGTTGAGTTTTGTTTACCAGAGAAAAGGGCCGTGGTTTGTGTTTGGGGGCATATGGCTGAGAGTGGCCGGCTGGCGCCTGAAAATCCACGATAGGCAGGATGGTTCCCAGAGCCAAGGTGGCACCAGTGCCATGTTGGCCTGGTTTGATAGTACCATGTGGCTCCTGCAATCTGCCATCCAGAAGCGGGGCAGCTTACATTTGTTTGCCAGGGAAACGGGCCGAGGTATTTGTCTGGGGGCCTATGGCTGGGAGTGACCGCCTGGCTCCTGAAAAGCTACGATAGGCAGGATGGTGACCAGACCCATGGTGGCACCAGTACCAAGTTGGGCTGGTTTGATAGTACCAAGTGGCTCCTGCAATCTGCCATCCAGAAGCGGGGTAGCTTACTTTTGTTTGCCAGGGAAACGGGCAGAGCTTTCTGTCTGGGGGCCTATGGTTGGGAGTAACCGGCTGGCTCCTGAAAAGCTACGATAGGCAGGATGGTTCCCAGATCCAAGATGGCACCAGTGCCAAGTCGGGGTGGTTTGATGGTGCAAAGTGGCTCCTGCAATCTGCCATCCTGACGCGGGGCAGCGGATTTTTGTTTCCAAGAGAAATGATCCGTGGTTTGTTTTTGGGGCTATATGGCTGGGCGTGGCCTGCTGGCTCCTTAAAAAGCTACGATAGGCAGGATGGTTCCCTGACCCAAGGTGGCACCAGTGCCAAGTCGGGCGGTATTCGTAGTACAAAGTGCGTCCTAAAATTTGCCATCCAGAAGAGGGGCAGTTGAGTTTTGTTTACCAGAGAAAAGGGCCGTGGTTTGTTTTTGGGGGCATATGGCTGATAGTGGCCGTCTGGCCCCTGAAAATCCACGATAGGCAGGATGGTTCCCAGACCAGAGGTGGCACCAGTGCCAAGTCGGGCTGGTTTGATAGTACTAAATAGCACCTGCAATCTGCCATGCAGAAGCGGGGCAGCTTACTTTTGTTTGCCAGGGAAACGGGCCGAGGTTTGTGTCTGGGGGCCTATGGCTGGGAGTGACCGCCTGGCTCCTGAAAAGCTACGATAGGCAGGATGGTTACCAGACCCATGGTGGCACCAGTGCCAAGTTGGGCTGGTTTGATAGTACCAAGTGGCTCCGGCAATCTGCCATCAAAAAGTTGGCAGGCCAGTTTTGTTTTCCAGGGAAAAGCGCCGTTGTTTGTGTTTGGGGGACTGTGGGTGGGAGTGGCCGGCTGGCTCCTTAGAACACACGATACGCAGGATGGTTCCCAGACCCAAGGTGGCACCAGTGCCACGTCGGGCTGGTTTGATGGTGAAAAGTGGCTCCTGCAATCTGCCATCCTGAAGCGGGGTAGCTTACATTTGTGTGCCAGGGAAACGGGCCGAGGTTTATGACTGGGGGCCTAGGGCTAGAAGTGACCGGCTGGCTCCTGAATAGCAACAATAGGCAGGATGGCTCCCAGACCCAAGGTGGCACCAGTGCCAAGTTGGGCTGGTTTGATGGTACCAACTGGCTCCTGCAATCTGCCATCTAAAAGTTGTCAGGCGAGTTTTGTTTTCCAGGGAAAAGCGCCGTTGATTTTGTTTGGAGGCCTGTGGCTGGCAGTGGCTGCCTGTCGTCTTAGAATCCGGGTTACGCAGCATGGTTCCCAGAGCCAAGGTGGCACCAGTGTCAAGTTGGGCTGGTTTGATAGTACCAAGTGGCTCCTGCAATCTGCCATCCAGAAGCGGGGCAGCTTACTTTTGTTTGCCAGGGAAACGGGCCGAGGTATTTGTCTGGGGACCTATGGCTGGGAGTGACCGGCTGGCTCCTGAAAAGCTACGATAGGCAGGATGGTTCCCTGACCCAAGGTGGCACCAGTGCCAAGTCGGGCGGTTTTCGTAGTACAAAGTGCGTCCTGCAATTTGCCATCCAGAAGAGGGGCAGTTGAGTTTTGTTTACCAGAGAAAAGGGCCGTGGTTTGTTTTTGGGGGCATATGGCTGATAGTGGCCGTCTGGCGCCTGAAAATCCACGATAGGCAGGATGGTTCCCAGACCAGAGGTGGCACCAGTGCCAAGTCGGGCTGGTTTGATAGTACTAAATAGCACCTGCAATCTGCCATGCAGAAGCGGGGCAGCTTACTTTTGTTTGCCAGGGAAACGGGCCGAGGTTTGTGTCTGGGGGCCTATGGCTGGGAGTGACCGGCTGGCTCCTGAAAAGCTACGATAGGCAGGATGGTGACCAGACCCATGGTGGCACCAGTGCCAAGTTGGGCTGGTTTGATAGTACCAAGTGGCTCCTGCAATCTGCCATCAAAAAGTTGGCAGGCCAGTTTTGTTTTCCAGGGAAAAGCGCCGTTGTTTGTGTTTGGGGGACTGTGGGTGGGAGTGGCCGGCTGGCTCCTTAGAACACAGGATACGCAGGATGGTTCCCAGACCCAAGGTGGCACCAGTGCCACGTCGGGCTGGTTTGATGGTGAAAAGTGGCTCCTGCAATCTGCCATCCTGAAGCGGGGTAGCTTACATTTGTGTGCCAGGGAAACGGGCCGAGGTTTATGACTGGGGGCCTAGGGCTAGAAGTGACCGGCTGGCTCCTGAAAAGCAACAATAGGCAGGATGGTTCCCAGACCCAAGGTGGCACCAGTGCCAAGTTGGGCTGGTTTGATGGTACCAACTGGCTCCTGCAATCTGCCATCTAAAAGTTGTCAGGCGAGTTTTGTTTTCCAGGGAAAAGCGCCGTTGATTTTGTTTGGAGGCCTGTGGCTGGCAGTGGCTGCCTGTCGTCTTAGAATCCGGGTTACGCAGCATGGTTCCCAGAGCCAAGGTGGCACCAGTGTCAAGTTGGGCTGGTTTGATTGTACCAAGTGGCTCCTGCAATCTGCCATCCAGAAGCGGGGCAGCTTACTTTTGTTTGCCAGGGAAACGGGCCGAGGTATTTGTCTGGGGACCTATGGCTGGGAGTGACCGGCTGGCTCCTGAAAAGCTACGATAGGCAGGATGGTGACCAGACCCATGGTGGCACCAGTGCCAAGTTGGGCTTGTTTGATAGTACCAAGTTGCTCCTGCTATCTGCCATCAAAAAGTTGGCAGGTCAGTTTTGTTTTCCAGGGAAAAGCGCCGTTGTTTGTGTTTGGGGGACTGTGGCTGGGAGTGGCCGGCTGGCTCCTTAGAACACAGGATACGCAGGATGGTTCCCAGACCCAAGGTGGCACCAGTGCCAAGTCGGGCTGGTTTGATAGCACCAAGTGGCTCCTGCAATCTGCCATCCAGAAGCGGGGCAGCTTACTTTTGTTTGCCAGGGAAACGGGCCGAGGTTTTTTTCTGGGGGCCTATGGCTGGGAGTGACCGCCTGGCTCCTGAAAAGCTACGATAGGCAGGATGGTGACCAGACCCATGGTGGCACCAGTGCCAAGTTGGGCTGGTTTGATAGTACCAAGTGGCTCCTGCAATCTGCCATCAAAAAGTTGGCAGGCGAGTTTTGTTTTCCAGGGAAAAGCGCCGTTGTGTGTATTTTGGGGCCTGTGGCTGGGAGTGGCCAGCTGGCTCCTTAGAATCCACGATACGCAGGATGGTTCCCAGACCCAAGGTGGCACCAGTGCCAAGTCGGGCTGGTTTGTTAGTACCAAGTGGTTCCTGCAATCTGCCATCCAGAAGCGGGGCAGCTGAATTTTGTTTGCCAGAGAAAAAGGCTGTTGTTTGTGTTTCGGGGCCTGTGGCTGGCAGTGGACGGCTGTCTCCTGAAAATCCATGATACGCAGCATGGTTCCCAGACCCAAGGTGGCACCAGTGCCAAGTAGGACTAGTTTCATAGTACCCAGTGGCTCCTGCAATCTGCCATCCAGAAGAGGGGCAGTTGAGTTTTGTTTTCCAGAGAAAAGGGCCGTGGTTTGTGTTTGGGGCCTATGGCTGAGAGTGACCGGCTGGCCCCTGAAAATCCACGATAGGAAGGATGGTTCCCAGATCCAAGGTGGCAGCAGTGCCATGTTGTGCTGGTGTGATAGTCCCAAGTGGCTCCTGCAATCTGCCATCCAGAAGTGGGGCAGCTGAATTTTGTTTGCCAGAGAAAAAGGCTGTGGTTTTTGTTTGGGGGCCTATGGCTGGGAGTGGCCGGCTGGCTCCTGAAAATCCATGATACGCAGCATGGTTCCCAGACCCAAGGTGGCACCAGTGCCAAGTGGGGCTGGTTTCACAGTGTCAAGTGCCTCCTGCAATCTCCCATCCAGAAGCGGGGCAGCTGAGTTTTGTTTGCCTGTGAAACGGGCCGTTGTTTTTGATTGGGGTCTGTGGCCGAGAATGTTCAGCTGGCTCCTGACAATCCACAATATGCAGGATGGTTCCCAGACCCAAGGTGGCACCAGTGCCAAGTCTTGCTGGTTTGATAGTACCAAGTGGCTCCTGCAATCTGCCATCCAGAAGCGGTGCAGCTGAGTTTTGTTTGCCAGAGGAAAGGGCCGTGGGTTGTGTTTGGGGGCATATGGCTGGGAGTGGCCGGCTGTCTCATTAAAAAGATCGATACGCAGGATGGTTCCCAGACCCAAGGTGGCACCAGTGCCAAGTCGGGCTGTTTTTATAGTACCAAGTGCGTCCTGCAATTTGCCATCCAGAAGAGGGGCAGTTGAGTTTTGTTTGCCAGAGAAAAACGCCATTGTTTGTGTTTGGGGGCTTGTGGCTGGGAGTGGCCGACTGGCGCCTTAGAATCTGCGATACGCAGCATGGTTCCCAGACCCAAGGTGGCACCAGTTCCAAGTTGGGCTGGTTTGATAGTACCAAGTGGCTCCTGCAATCTGCCATCCAGAAGCGGGGCAGCTTACTTTTGTTTGCCAGGGAAACGGGCCGAGGTTTGTGTTTGGGGGCCTATGGCTGGGAGTGACCGGCTGGCTCCTGGAAAGCTACGATAGGCAGGATGGTGACCAGACCCATGGTGGCACCAGTGCCAAGTTGGGCTGGTTTGATAGTACCAAGTTGCTCCTGCAATCTGCCATCAAAAAGTTGGCAGGCGAGTTTTGTTTTCCAGGGAAAAGCGCCGTTGTTTGTGTTTGGGGGCCTGTGGCTGGGAGTGGCCGGCTGGCTCCTTAGAATCCACGATACGCAGGATGGTTCCCAGACCCAAGGTGGCACCAGTGCCAAGTCGGGCTGGTTTGATACTACCAAGTGGTTCCTGCAATCTGCCATCCAGAAGCAGGGCAGCTTACTTTTGTTTGCCAGGGAAACGGGCCGTGGGTTTTGTTTGGGGGCATATAGCTGAGAGTGGCCCGCTGGCCCCTGAAAATCCACGCTAGGCAGCATGGTTCCCAGATGCAAGGTGGCACCAGTGCCAAGTCGGGCTGGTTTGATGGTGCAAAGTGGCTCCTGCAATCTGCCATCCAGAAGCGGGGCAGCTGATTTTTGTTTGCCAGAGAAAAATTCCGTGGATTGTTTTTGGGGGCATATTGCTGGGAGTGGCCGGCTGGCTCCTTAAAATGCTCGATACGCATGATGGTTCCCAGGCCCAAGGTGTCACCACTACCAAGTCGGCCTGCGGTTTTAGTATCAAGTTCACCCTGCAATTTGCCGTCCAGAAGAGGGGCAGTTGAGTTTTGTTTGCCAGAGAAACGGGCCGAGGTTTCTGTTTGGGGACATATGGCTGAGAGTGGCCGGCTGGCCCCTGAAAATCCACGATACACAACATGGTTCCCAGATCCAAGGTGGCACCAGTGCCAAGTTGGGCTGGTTTGATAGTACCAAGTGTCTCCTGCAATCTGCCATCCAGAAGCGGGGCAGCTTACTTTTGTTTGCCAGAGAAATAGGCCTAGGTTTTTGTTTGGGGGCCTGTGGCTAGGAGTGGCCTGCTGGCTCCTAAGAATCCACGATACGCAGGATGTTTACCAGACCCATGGTGGCACCAGTGCCAAGTTGGGCTGGTTTGATAGTACCAAGTGGCTCCTGCAAACTCCATCAAAAAGTTGGCAGGCGTGTTTTGTTTTCCAGGGAACAGCGCCGTTGATTTTGTTTGGGGGCCTGTGGCTGGGAGTGGCCGGCTGGCTCCTTAGAATCCACGATACGCAGGATGGTTCCCAGACCCAAGGTGACACCAGTGCCAAGTCGGGCTGGTTTGATTACACCAAGTGGCTCCTGCAATCTGCCATCCATAAGTGAGGCAGCTAAGTTTTGTTTGCCAGAAAAAAGGGCCGTGGTTTTTGTTGTGGGCCTGTGGCTGGGAGTAGCCGGCTGGCTCCTTAAAATCCACGATAGGCAGGATGGTCCCCAGACCCAAGGTGGTACCAGTGCCAAGTCGGGCTGGTTTGATAGCACAAAGTGGCTCCTGCAATCTGCCATCCAGAAGCGGGGCAGCTTACTTTTGTTTGCCAGGGAAACGGGCCGAGGTATTTGTCTGGGGACCTATGGCTGGGAGTGACCGGCTGGCTCCTGAAAAGCTACGATAGGCAGGATGGTGACCAGACCCATGGTGGCACCAGTGCCAAGTTGGGCTGGTTTGATAGTACCAAGTTGCTCCTGCAATCTGCCATCAAAAAGTTGGCAGGCGAGTTTTGTTTTCCAGGGAAAAGCGCCGTTGTTTGTGTTTGGGGGGCTGTGGCTGGGAGTGGCCGGCTGGCTCCTTAGAACACAGGATACGCAGGATGGTTCCCAGACCCAAGGTGGCACCAGTGCCAAGTCGGGCTGGTTTGATAGCACCAAGTGGCTCCTGCAATCTGCCATCCAGAAGCGGGGCAGCTTACTTTTGTTTTCCAGGGAAACGGACCGAGGTTTTTTTCTGGGGGCCTATGGCTGGGAGTGACCGGCTGGCTCCTGAAAAGCTACGATAGGCAGGATGGTGACCAGACCCATGGTGGCACCAGTGCCAAGTTGGGCTGGTTTGATAGTACCAAGTGGCTCCTGCAATCTGCCATCAAAAAGTTGGCAGGCGAGTTTTGTTTTCCAGGGAAAAGCGCCGTTGTGTGTATTTTGTGGCCTGTGGCTGGGAGTGGCCGGCTGGCTCCTTAGAACACAGGATACGCAGGATGGTTCCCAGACCCAAGGTGGCACCAGTGCCAAGTCGGGCTGGTTTGTTAGTACCAAGTGGTTCCTGCAATCTGCCATCCAGAAGCGGGGCAGCTGAATTTTGTTTGCCAGAGAAAAAGGCTGTTGTTTGTGTTTCGGGGCCTGTGGCTGGCAGTGGACGGCTGGCTCCTGAAAATCCATGATACGCAGCATGGTTCCCAGACCCAAGGTGGCACCAGTGCCAAGTAGGACTAGTTTCATATTACCCAGTGGCTCCTGCAATCTGCCATCCAGAAGAGGGACAGTTGAGTTTTGTTTTCCAGAGAAAAGGGCCGTGGTTTGTGTTTGGGGCCTATGGCTGAGAGTGACCGGCTGGCCCCTGAAAATCCACGATAGGAAGGATGGTTCCCATATCCAAGGTGGCACCAGTGCCATGTTGTGCTGGTGTGATAGTCCCAAGTGGCTCCTGCAATCTGCCATCCAGAAGTGGGGCAGCTGAATTTTGTTTGCCAGAGAAAAAGGCTGTGGTTGTTGTTTGGGGGCCTATGGCTGGGAGTGGCCGGCTGGCTCCTGAAAATCCATGATACGCAGCATGGTTCCCAGACCCAAGGTGGCACCAGTGCCAAGTGGGGCTGGTTTCACAGTGTCAAGTGCCTCCTGCAATCTCCCATCCAGAAGCGGGGCAGCTGAGTTTTGTTTGCCTGTGAAACGGGCCGTTGTTTTTGATTGGGGTCTGTGGCCGAGAATGTTCAGCTGGCTCCTGACAATCCACAATATGCAGGATGGTTCCCAGACCCAAGGTGGCACCAGTGCCAAGTCTTGCTGGTTTGATAGTACCAAGTGGCTCCTGCAATCTGCCATCCAGAAGCGGTGCAGCTGAGTTTTGTTTGCCAGAGGAAAGGGCCGTGGGTTGTGTTTGGGGGCATATGGCTGGGAGTGGCCGGCTGTCTCATTAAAAAGATCGATACGCAGGATGGTTCCCAGACCCAAGGTGGCACCAGTGCCAAGTCGGGCTGTTTTTATAGTACCAAGTGCGTCCTGCAATTTGCCATCCAGAAGAGGGGCAGTTGAGTTTTGTTTGCCAGAGAAAAGCGCCGTTGTTTGTGTTTGGGGGCTTGTGGCTGGGAGTGGCCGACTGGCGCCTTAGAATCTGCGATACGCAGCATGGTTCCCAGACCCAAGGTGGCACCAGTTCCAAGTTGGGCTGGTTTGATAGTACCAAGTGGCTCCTGCAATCTGCCATCCAGAAGCGGGGCAGCTTACTTTTGTTTGCCAGGGAAACGGGCCGAGGTTTGTGTTTGGGGGCCTATGGCTGGGAGTGACCGGCTGGCTCCTGGAAAGCTACAATAGGCAGGATGGTGACCAGACCCATGGTGGCACCAGTGCCAAGTTGGGCTGGTTTGATAGTACCAAGTTGCTCCTGCAATCTGCCATCAAAAAGTTGGCAGGCGAGTTTTGTTTTCCAGGGAAAAGCGCCGTTGTTTGTGTTTGGGGGCCTGTGGCTGGGAGTGGCCGGCTGGCTCCTTAGAATCCACGATACGCAGGATGGTTCCCAGACCCAAGGTGGCACCAGTGCCAAGTCGGGCTGGTTTGATACTACCAAGTGGTTCCTGCAATCTGCCATCCAGAAGCAGGGCAGCTTACTTTTGTTTGCCAGGGAAACGGGCCGTGGGTTTTGTTTGGGGGCATATAGCTGAGAGTGGCCCGCTGGCCCCTGAAAATCCATGATACGCAGCATGGTTCCCAGACCCAAGGTGGCACCAGTGCCAAGTCGGGCTGGTTTGATGGTGCAAAGTGGCTCCTGCAATCTGCCATCCAGAAGCGGGGCAGCTGATTTTTGTTTGCCAGAGAAAAATTCCGTGGATTGTTTTTGGGGGCATATTGCTGGGAGTGGCCGGCTGGCTCCTTAAAATGCTCGATACGCATGATGGTTCCCAGGCCCAAGGTGTCACCACTACCAAGTCGGCCTGCGGTTTTAGTATCAAGTTCACCCTGCAATTTGCCGTCCAGAAGAGGGGCAGTTGAGTTTTGTTTGCCAGAGAAACGGGCCGAGGTTTCTGTTTGGGGACATATGGCTGAGAGTGGCCGGCTGGCCCCTGAAAATCCACGATACACAACATGGTTCCCAGATCCAAGGTGGCACCAGTGCCAAGTTGGGCTGGTTTGATAGTCCCAAGTGTCTCCTGCAATCTGCCATCCAGAAGCGGGGCAGCTTACTTTTGTTTGCCAGAGAAATAGGCCTAGGTTTTGGTTTGGGGGCCTGTGGCTAGGAGTGGCCTGCTGGCTCCTAAGAATCCACGATACGCAGGATGTTTACCAGACCCATGGTGGCACCAGTGCCAAGTTGGGCTGGTTTGATAGTACCAAGTGGCTCCTGCAAACTCCATCAAAAAGTTGGCAGGCGTGTTTTGTTTTCCAGGGAACAGCGCCGTTGATTTTGTTTGGGGGCCTGTGGCTGGGAGTGGCCGGCTGGCTCCTTAGAATCCACGATACGCAGGATGGTTCCCAGACCCAAGGTGACACCAGTGCCAAGTCGGGCTGGTTTGATTACACCAAGTGGCTCCTGCAATCTGCCATCCATAAGTGAGGCAGCTAAGTTTTGTTTGCCAGAAAAAAGGGCCGTGGTTTTTGTTGGGGGCCTGTGGCTGGGAGTAGCCGGCTGGCTCCTTAAAATCCACGATAGGCAGGATGGTCCCCAGACCCAAGGTGACACCAGTGCCAAGTCGGGCTGGTTTGATAGCACCAAGTGGCTCCTGCAATCTGCCATCCAGAAGCGGGGCAGCTTACTTTTGTTTGCCAGGGAATCGGGCCGAGCTTTGTGTCTCGGGGCCTATGGCTGGGAGTGACCGGCTGGCTCCTGAAAAGCTACGATAGGCAGGATGGTGACCAGACCCATGGTGGCACCAGTGCCAAGTTGGGCTGGTTTGATAGTACCAAGTGGCTCCTGCAATCTGCCATCAAAAAGTTGGCAGGCGAGTTTTGTTTTCCAGGGAAAAGCGCCGTTGTTTGTGTTTGGGGGACTGTGGCTGGGAGTGGCCGGCTGGCTCCTTAGAACACAGGATACGCAGGATGGTTCCCAGACCCAAGGTGGCACCAGTGCCAAGTCGGGCTGGTTTGTTAGTACCAAGTGCTTCCTGCAATCTGCCATCCAGAAGTGGGGCAGCTGAATTTTGTTTGCCAGAGAAAAAGGCTGTTGTTTGTGTTTCGGGGCCTGTGGCTGGCAGTGGACGGCTGGCTCCTGAAAATCCATGATACGCAGCATGGTTCCCAGACCCAAGGTGGCACCAGTGCCAAGTGGGGCTGGTTTCACAGTGTCAAGTGCCTCCTGCAATCTCCCATCCAGAAGCGGGGCAGCTGAGTTTTGTTTGCCTGTGAAACGGGCCGTTGTTTTTGATTGGGGTCTGTGGCCGAGAATGTTCAGCTGGCTCCTGACAATCCACAATATGCAGGATGGTTCCCAGACCCAAGGTGGCACCAGTGCCAAGTCTTGCTGGTTTGATAGTACCAAGTGGCTCCTGCAATCTGCCATCCAGAAGCGGTGCAGCTGAGTTTTGTTTGCCAGAGGAAAGGGCCGTGGGTTGTGTTTGGGGGCATATGGCTGGGAGTGGCCGGCTGTCTCATTAAAAAGATCGATACGCAGGATGGTTCCCAGACCCAAGGTGGCACCAGTGCCAAGTCGGGCTGTTTTTATAGTACCAAGTGCGTCCTGCAATTTGCCATCCAGAAGAGGGGCAGTTGAGTTTTGTTTGCCAGAGAAAAACGCCGTTGTTTGTGTTTGGGGGCTTGTGGCTGGGAGTGGCCGACTGGCGCCTTAGAATCTGCGATACGCAGCATGGTTCCCAGACCCAAGGTGGCACCAGTTCCAAGTTGGGCTGGTTTGATAGTACCAAGTGGCTCCTGCAATCTGCCATCCAGAAGCGGGGCAGCTTACTTTTGTTTGCCAGGGAAACGGGCCGAGGTTTGTGTTTGGGGGCCTATGGCTGGGAGTGACCGGCTGGCTCCTGGAAAGCTACAATAGGCAGGATGGTGACCAGACCCATGGTGGCACCAGTGCCAAGTTGGGCTGGTTTGATAGTACCAAGTTGCTCCTGCAATCTGCCATCAAAAAGTTGGCAGGCGAGTTTTGTTTTCCAGGGAAAAGCGCCGTTGTTTGTGTTTGGGGGCCTGTGGCTGGGAGTGGCCGGCTGGCTCCTTAGAATCCACGATACGCAGGATGGTTCCCAGACCCAAGGTGGCACCAGTGCCAAGTCGGGCTGGTTTGATACTACCAAGTGGTTCCTGCAATCTGCCATCCAGAAGCAGGGCAGCTTACTTTTGTTTGCCAGGGAAACGGGCCGTGGGTTTTGTTTGGGGGCATATAGCTGAGAGTGGCCCGCTGGCCCCTGAAAATCCACGCTAGGCAGCATGGTTCCCAGATGCAAGGTGGCACCAGTGCCAAGTCGGGCTGGTTTGATGGTGCAAAGTGGCTCCTGCAATCTGCCATCCAGAAGCGGGGCAGCTGATTTTTGTTTGCCAGAGAAAAATTCCGTGGATTGTTTTTGGGGGCATATTGCTGGGAGTGGCCGGCTGGCTCCTTAAAATGCTCGATACGCATGATGGTTCCCAGGCCCAAGGTGTCACCACTACCAAGTCGGCCTGCGGTTTTAGTATCAAGTTCACCCTGCAATTTGCCGTCCAGAAGAGGGGCAGTTGAGTTTTGTTTGCCAGAGAAACGGGCCGAGGTTTCTGTTTGGGGACATATGGCTGAGAGTGGCCGGCTGGCCCCTGAAAATCCACGATACACAACATGGTTCCCAGATCCAAGGTGGCACCAGTGCCAAGTTGGGCTGGTTTGATAGTCCCAAGTGTCTCCTGCAATCTGCCATCCAGAAGCGGGGCAGCTTACTTTTGTTTGCCAGAGAAATAGGCCTAGGTTTTTGTTTGGGGGCCTGTGGCTAGGAGTGGCCTGCTGGCTCCTAAGAATCCACGATACGCAGGATGTTTACCAGACCCATGGTGGCACCAGTGCCAAGTTGGGCTGGTTTGATAGTACCAAGTGGCTCCTGCAAACTCCATCAAAAAGTTGGCAGGCGTGTTTTGTTTTCCAGGGAACAGCGCCGTTGATTTTGTTTGGGGGCCTGTGGCTGGGAGTGGCCGGCTGCCTCCTTTGAACCCAGGATACGCAGGATGGTTCCCAGAGCCAAGGTGGCACCAGTGCCAAGTTGTGCTGGTTTGATACTACCAAGTGCGTCCTGCAATCTGCCATCCAGAAGCGGGGCAGCTTACTTTTGTTTGCCACGGAAACGGGCCGTTGTTTGTGTTTGGGGGCCTGTGGCTGGGAGTGGCCGACTGGCTCCTTAGAATCCACGATACGCAGGATGGGTCCCAGACCAGAAGTGGCACCAGTGCCAAGTCGGACTGGTTTGATAGTACCAAGTGGCTCCTGCAATCTGCCATCCAGAAGCGGGGCAGCTTACTTTTGTTTGCCAGGGAAACGGGCCGAGGTTTGTGACTGGGGACATATGGCTGGGAGTGAGCGGCTGGCTCCTGAAAAGTTACGATAGGCAGGATTGTGACCAGACCCATGGTGGCACCAGTGCCAAGTTGGGCTGGTTTGATAGTACCAAGTGGCTCCTGTAATCTGCCATCAAATAGTTGGTAGGCGAGTTTTGTTTTCCAGGGAAAAGCGCCGTTGTTTTTGTTTGGGGGCCTGTGGCTGGGAGTGGCCGGCTGGCTCCTTAGAATCCACAATACGCAGCATGGTTCCCAGACCCAAGGTGGCACCAGTGCCAAGTTGGGCTGGTTTGATTGTAGCAAATGGTTCCTGCAATCTACCATCCAGAAGCGGGGCAGCTTACTTTTGTTTGCCAGGGAAACGGGCCGAGGTTTGTGTCTGGGGGCCTATGGCTGGGAGTGACCGGCTGGCTCCTGAAAAGCTACGATAGGCAGGATGGTGACCAGACCCATGGTGGCACCAGTGCCATGTTCGGCTGATTTCATATTACCAAGTGACTCCTGCAATCTGCCATCAAAAAGCTGGCAGGCGAGTTTTGTTTTCCAGGGAAAAGCGCCGTTGTTTTTGTTTGGGGGCCTGTGGCTGGGAGTGGCCGGCTGGCTCCTTAGGATCCAGGATACCCAGGATGGTTCCCAGACCAGAGGTGGCACCAGTACCAAGTCGGGCTGGTTTGATAATAACAAGTGGATCCTGCAATCTGCCATCCAGAAGCGGGGCAGCTTACTTTTGTTTGCCAGGGAAACGGGCCGAGCTTTGTGTCTGGGGGCCTATGGCTGGGAGTGACCGGCTGGCTCCTGAAAAGCTACGATAGGCAGGATGGTGACCAGACCCATGGTGGCACCAGTGCCAAGTCGGGCTGGTTTGATAGTACCAAGTGGCTCCTGCAATCTGCCATCCAGACGCGGGGCAGCGGATTTTTGCTTGCTGGAGAAAAGTTCCGTGGGTTTTTTTTGGGGGTATATGGCTGGACGTTGCCGGCTGACTCCTTAAAATCATCGATACGCAGGATGGTTCCCTGACCCAAGGTGGCATCACTGCCAAGTCGGGCTGTTTTCGTAGTACCAAGTGGCTCCTGCAATTTGCCATCCAGAAGAGGGGCAGTTGAGTTTTGTTTACCAGAGAAAAGGGCCGTGGTTTGTGTTTTGGGGCATATGGCTGAGAGTGGCCGGCTGGCGCCTGAAAATCCACGATAGGCAGGATGGTTCCCAGAGCCAAGGTGGCACCAGTGCCATGTTGGCCTGGTTTGATAGTACCATGTGGCTCCTGCAATCTGCCATCCAGAAGCGGGGCAGCTTACTTTTGTTTGCCAGGGAAACGGGCCGAGATATTTGTCTGGGGGCCTATGGCTGGGAGTGACCGGCTGGCTCCTGAAAAGCTACGATAGGCAGGATGGTGACCAGACCCATGGTGGCACCAGTGCCAAGTTGGGCTGGTTTGATAGTACCAAGTGGCTCCTGCAATCTGCCATCAAAAATTTGGCAGGCGAGTTTTGTTTTCCAGGGTAACGCGCCGTTGTTTTTGTTTAGAGGCCTGTGGCTGGGAGTGTCCGCCTGTCCTCTTAGAATCTACGTTACGCAGCATGGTTCCCAGAGCCAAGGTGGCACCAGTGCCAAGTTGGGCTGGTTTGATAGTAGCAAGTGGTTCCTGCAATCTGCCATCCAGAAGAGGGGCAGCTTACTTTTGTTTGCCAGGGAAACGGGCCGAGGTATTTCTCTGGGGGCCTATGGCAGGGAGTGACCGGCCGGCTCCTGAAAAGCTAAGATAGGCAGGATGTTTACCAGACCCATGATGGCACCAGTGCCAAGTTGGGCTAATTTGATACTACCAAGTGGCTCCTGCAATCTGCCATCCAGAATCGGGGGTGCTTATTTTGTTTTCCAGGGAAACGGGCCGAGGTTTGTGTCTGGGGGTTTATGGCTGGGAGTGACCGGCTGGCTCCTGAAAAGCTACGATAGGCAGGATGGTGACCAGACCCATGGTGGCACCAGTGCCAAGTTGGGCTGGTTTGATAGTACCAAGTGGCTCCTGCAATCTGCCATCAAAATGTTGGCAGGCGAGTTTTGTTTTCCAGGGAAAAGCGCCGTTGTTTGTGTTTGGGCGCCTGTGGCACGGAGTGGCCGGGTGGCTGCTTAGAATCCACGATACGCAGGATGGTTCCCAGACCCAAGGTGGCACCAGTGCCAAGTCGGGCTGTTTTGACACTACCAAGTGGCTCCTGCAATCTGCCATCCAGAATCGGGGCAGCTTAATTTTGTTTGCCAGGGAAACGGTCCGAGGTTTGTGATGGGGGCCTATGGCTGGGAGTGACCGGCTGGCTCCTGAAATGGTACAATTGGCAGGATGGTTCCCAGACCCATAGTGGCACCAGTGCCAAGTTGGGATGATTTGATAGTACCAAGTGGCTCCTGCAATCTGCCATCAAAAAGCTGGCAGGCGAGTTTTGTTTTCCAGGGAAAAGCGCCGTTGTTTGTATTTGGGGGCCTGTGGCTGGGAGTGGCCGCCTGGCGCCTTAGAATCTACGTTACGCAGCATGGTTCCCAGACCCAAAGTGGCACCAGTGTCAAGTTGGGCTGGTTTGATAGTACCAAGTGGCTCCTGCAATCTGCCATCCAGAAGCGTGGTAGCTTACCTTTGTTTGCCAGGGAAACGGGCAGAGCTTTCTGTCTGGGGGCCTATGGTTGGGAGTAACCGGCTGGCTCCTGAAAAGCTACGATAGGCAGGATGGTTCCCAGATCCAAGATGGCACCAGTGCCAAGTCGGGGTGGTTTGATGGTGCAACGTGGCTCCTGCAATCTGCCATCCTGACGCGGGGCAGCGGATTTTTGTTTCCAAGAGAAATGGTCCGTGGTTTGTTTTTGGGGCTATATGGCTGGGCGTGGCCTGCTGGCTCCTTAAAAAGCTACGATAGGCAGGATGGTTCCCTGACCCAAGGTGGCACCAGTGCCAAGTCGGGCGGTTTTCGTAGTACAAAGTGCGTCCTAAAATTTGCCATCCTGAAGAGGGGCAGTTGAGTTTTGTTTACCAGAGAAAAGGGCCGTGGTTTGTTTTTGGGGGCATATGGCTGATAGTGGCCGTCTGGCGCCTGAAAATCCACGATAGGCAGGATGGTTCCCAGACCAGAGGTGGCACCAGTGCCAAGTCGGGCTGGTTTGATAGTACTAAATAGCACCTGCAATCTGCCATGCAGAAGCGGGGCAGCTTACTTTTGTTTGCCAGGGAAACGGGCCGAGGTTTGTGTCTGGGGGCCTATGGCTGGGAGTGACCGCCTGGCTCCTGAAAAGCTACGATAGGCAGGATGGTGACCAGACCCATGGTGGCACCAGTGCCAAGTTGGGCTGGTTTGATAGTACCAAGTGGCTCCTGCAATCTGCCATCAAAAAGTTGTCAGGCGAGTTTTGTTTTCCAGGGAAAAGCGCCGTTGTTTGTGTTTGGGGGACTGTTGGTGGGAGTGGCCGGCTGGCTCCTTAGAACACAGGATACGCAGGATGGTTCCCAGACCCAAGGTGGCACCAGTGCCACGTCGGGCTGGTTTGATGGTGAAAAGTGGCTCCTGCAATCTGCCATCCTGAAGCGGGGTAGCTTACATTTGTGTGCCAGGGAAACGGGCCGAGGTTTATGACTGGGGGCCTAGGGCTAGAAGTGACCGGCTGGCTCCTGAAAAGCAACAATAGGCAGGATGGTTCCCAGACCCAAGGTGGCACCAGTGCCAAGTTGGGCTGGTTTGATGGTACCAACTGGCTCCTGCAATCTGCCATCTAAAAGTTGTCAGGCGAGTTTTGTTTTCCAGGGAAAAGCGCCGTTGATTTTGTTTGGAGGCCTGTGGCTGGCAGTGGCTGCCTGTCGTCTTAGAATCCGGGTTACGGAGCATGGTTCCCAGAGCCAAGGTGGCACCAGTGTCAAGTTGGGCTGGTTTGATAGTACCAAGTGGCTCCTGCAATCTGCCATCCAGAAGCGGGGCAGCTTACTTTTGTTTGCCAGGGAAACGGGCCGAGGTATTTGTCTGGGGACCTATGGCTGGGAGTGACCGGCTGGCTCCTGAAAAGCTACGATAGGCAGGATGGTGACCAGACCCATGGTGGCACCAGTGCCAAGTTGGGCTGGTTTGATAGTACCAAGTTGCTCCTGCTATCTGCCATCAAAAAGTTGGCAGGTCAGTTTTGTTTTCCAGGGAAAAGCGCCGTTGTTTGTGTTTGGGGGACTGTGGCTGGGAGTGGCCGGCTGGCTCCTTAGAACACAGGATACACAGGATGGTTCCCAGACCCAAGGTGGCACCAGTGCCAAGTCGGGCTGTTTTGATAGCACCAAGTGGCTCCTGCAATCTGCCATCCAGAAGCGGGGCAGCTTACTTTTGTTTTCCAGGGAAACGGACCGAGGTTTTTTTCTGGGGGCCTATGGCTGGGAGTGACCGGCTGGCTCCTGAAAAGCTACGATAGGCAGGATGGTGACCAGACCCATGGTGGCACCAGTGCCAAGTTGGCCTGGTTTGATAGTACCAAGTGGCTCCTGCAATCTGCCATCAAAAAGTTGTCAGGCGAGTTTTGTTTTCCAGGGAAAAGCGCCGTTGTTTGTGTTTGGGGGACTGTTGGTGGGAGTGGCCGGCTGGCTCCTTAGAATCCACGATACGCAGGATGGTTCCCAGACCCAAGGTGGCACCAGTGCCACGTCGGGCTGGTTTGATGGTGAAAAGTGGCTCCTGCAATCTGCCATCCTGAAGCGGGGTAGCTTACTTTTGTGTGCCAGGGAAACGGGCCGAGGTTTATGACTGGGGGCCTAGGGCTAGGAGTGACCGGCTGGCTCCTGAAAAGCAACAATAGGCAGGATGGTTCCCAGACCCAAGGTGGCACCAGTGCCAAGTTGGGCTGGTTTGATGGTACCAACTGGCTCCTGCAATCTGCCATCTAAAAGTTGTCAGGCGAGTTTTGTTTTCCAGGGAAAAGCGCCGTTGATTTTGTTTGGAGGCCTGTGGCTGGCAGTGGCTGCCTGTCGTCTTAGAATCCGGGTTAAACAGCATGGTTCCCAGAGCCAAGGTGGCACCAGTGCCAAGTTGGGCTGGTTTGATGGTGCAAAGTGGCTCCTGCAATCTGCCATCCAGAAGTGCGGTAGCTTACTTTTGTGTGCCAGGGAAACAGGCCGAGGTTTGTGTCTGGGGGCCTATGGCTGGGAGTGACCGGCTGGCTCCTGAAAAGCTACGATAGGCAGGATGGTGACCAGACCCATGGTGGCACCAGTGCCAAGTTGGGCTGGTTTGATAGTACCAAGTGGCTCCTGCAATCTGCCATCAAAAAGTTGGCAGGCGAGTTTTGTTTTCCAGGGAAAAGCGCCGTTGTGTGTGTTTTGGGGCCTGTGGCTGGGAGTGGCCAGCTGGCTCCTTAGAATCCACGATACGCAGGATGGTTCCCAGACCCAAGGTGGCACCAGTGCCAAGTCGGGCTGGTTTGTTAGTACCAAGTGGTTCCTGCAATCTGCCATCCAGAAGCGGGGCAGCTGAATTTTGTTTGCCAGAGAAAAAGGCTGTTGTTTGTGTTTCGGGGCCTGTGGCTGGCAGTGGACGGCTGGCTCCTGAAAATCCATGATACGCAGCATGGTTCCCAGACCCAAGGTGGCACCAGTGCCAAGTAGGGCTGGTTTCATAGTACCCAGTGGCTCCTGCAATCTGCCATCCAGAAGAGGGGCAGTTGAGTTTTGTTTTCCAGAGAAAAGGGCCGTGGTTTGTGTTTGGGGCCTATGGCTGAGAGTGACCGGCTGGCTCCTGAAAAGCTACGATAGGCAGGATGGTGACCAGACCCATGGTGGCACCAGTGCCAAGTCGGGCTGGTTTGATAATACTAAATAGCTCCTGCAATCTGCCATCCAGACGCGGGGCAGCGGATTTTTGCTTGCTGGAGAAAAGTTCCGTGGGTTTTTTTTGGGGGTATATGGCTGGACGTTGCCGGCTGACTCCTTAAAAACATCGATACGCAGGATGGTTCCCTGACCCAAGGTGGCATCACTGCCAAGTCGGGCTGTTTTCGTAGTACCAAGTGCGTCCTGCAATTTGCCATCCAGAAGAGGGGCAGTTGAGTTTTGTTTACCAGAGAAAAGGGCCGTGGTTTGTGTTTGGGGGCATATGGCTGAGAGTGGCCGGCTGGCGCCTGAAAATCCACGATAGGCAGGATGGTTCCCAGAGCCAAGGTGGCACCAGTGCCATGTTGGCCTGGTTTGATAGTACCATGTGGCTCCTGCAATCTGCCATCCAGAAGCGGGGCAGCTTACATTTGTTTGCCAGGGAAACGGGCCGAGGTATTTGTCTGGGGGCCTATGGCTGGGAGTGACCGCCTGGCTCCTGAAAAGCTACGATAGGCAGGATGGTGACCAGACCCATGGTGGCACCAGTACCAAGTTGGGCTGGTTTGATAGTACCAAGTGGCTCCTGCAATCTGCCATCCAGAAGCGGGGTAGCTTACTTTTGTTTGCCAGGGAAACGGGCAGAGCTTTCTGTCTGGGGGCCTATGGTTGGGAGTAACCGGCTGGCTCCTGAAAAGCTACGATAGGCAGGATGGTTCCCAGATCCAAGATGGCACCAGTGCCAAGTCGGGGTGGTTTGATGGTGCAAAGTGGCTCCTGCAATCTGCCATCCTGACGCGGGGCAGCGGATTTTTGTTTCCAAGAGAAATGATCCGTGGTTTGTTTTTGGGGCTATATGGCTGGGCGTGGCCTGCTGGCTCCTTAAAAAGCTACGATAGGCAGGATGGTTCCCTGACCCAAGGTGGCACCAGTGCCAAGTCGGGCGGTATTCGTAGTACAAAGTGCGTCCTAAAATTTGCCATCCAGAAGAGGGGCAGTTGAGTTTTGTTTACCAGAGAAAAGGGCCGTGGTTTGTTTTTGGGGGCATATGGCTGATAGTGGCCGTCTGGCCCCTGAAAATCCACGATAGGCAGGATGGTTCCCAGACCAGAGGTGGCACCAGTGCCAAGTCGGGCTGGTTTGATAGTACTAAATAGCACCTGCAATCTGCCATGCAGAAGCGGGGCAGCTTACTTTTGTTTGCCAGGGAAACGGGCCGAGGTTTGTGTCTGGGGGCCTATGGCTGGGAGTGACCGCCTGGCTCCTGAAAAGCTACGATAGGCAGGATGGTTACCAGACCCATGGTGGCACCAGTGCCAAGTTGGGCTGGTTTGATAGTACCAAGTGGCTCCGGCAATCTGCCATCAAAAAGTTGGCAGGCCAGTTTTGTTTTCCAGGGAAAAGCGCCGTTGTTTGTGTTTGGGGGACTGTGGGTGGGAGTGGCCGGCTGGCTCCTTAGAACACACGATACGCAGGATGGTTCCCAGACCCAAGGTGGCACCAGTGCCACGTCGGGCTGGTTTGATGGTGAAAAGTGGCTCCTGCAATCTGCCATCCTGAAGCGGGGTAGCTTACATTTGTGTGCCAGGGAAACGGGCCGAGGTTTATGACTGGGGGCCTAGGGCTAGAAGTGACCGGCTGGCTCCTGAATAGCAACAATAGGCAGGATGGCTCCCAGACCCAAGGTGGCACCAGTGCCAAGTTGGGCTGGTTTGATGGTACCAACTGGCTCCTGCAATCTGCCATCTAAAAGTTGTCAGGCGAGTTTTGTTTTCCAGGGAAAAGCGCCGTTGATTTTGTTTGGAGGCCTGTGGCTGGCAGTGGCTGCCTGTCGTCTTAGAATCCGGGTTACGCAGCATGGTTCCCAGAGCCAAGGTGGCACCAGTGTCAAGTTGGGCTGGTTTGATAGTACCAAGTGGCTCCTGCAATCTGCCATCCAGAAGCGGGGCAGCTTACTTTTGTTTGCCAGGGAAACGGGCCGAGGTATTTGTCTGGGGACCTATGGCTGGGAGTGACCGGCTGGCTCCTGAAAAGCTACGATAGGCAGGATGGTTCCCTGACCCAAGGTGGCACCAGTGCCAAGTCGGGCGGTTTTCGTAGTACAAAGTGCGTCCTAAAATTTGCCATCCAGAAGAGGGGCAGTTGAGTTTTGTTTACCAGAGAAAAGGGCCGTGGTTTGTTTTTGGGGGCATATGGCTGATAGTGGCCGTCTGGCGCCTGAAAATCCACGATAGGCAGGATGGTTCCCAGACCAGAGGTGGCACCAGTGCCAAGTCGGGCTGGTTTGATAGTACTAAATAGCACCTGCAATCTGCCATGCAGAAGCGGGGCAGCTTACTTTTGTTTGCCAGGGAAACGGGCCGAGGTTTGTGTCTGGGGGCCTATGGCTGGGAGTGACCGCCTGGCTCCTGAAAAGCTACGATAGGCAGGATGGTGACCAGACCCATGGTGGCACCAGTGCCAAGTTGGGCTGGTTTGATAGTACCAAGTGGCTCCTGCAATCTGCCATCAAAAAGTTGGCAGGCCAGTTTTGTTTTCCAGGGAAAAGCGCCGTTGTTTGTGTTTGGGGGACTGTGGGTGGGAGTGGCCGGCTGGCTCCTTAGAACACAGGATACGCAGGATGGTTCCCAGACCCAAGGTGGCACCAGTGCCACGTCGGGCTGGTTTGATGGTGAAAAGTGGCTCCTGCAATCTGCCATCCTGAAGCGGGGTAGCTTACATTTGTGTGCCAGGGAAACGGGCCGAGGTTTATGACTGGGGGCCTAGGGCTAGAAGTGACCGGCTGGCTCCTGAAAAGCAACAATAGGCAGGATGGTTCCCAGACCCAAGGTGGCACCAGTGCCAAGTTGGGCTGGTTTGATGGTACCAACTGGCTCCTGCAATCTGCCATCTAAAAGTTGTCAGGCGAGTTTTGTTTTCCAGGGAAAAGCGCCGTTGATTTTGTTTGGAGGCCTGTGGCTGGCAGTGGCTGCCTGTCGTCTTAGAATCCGGGTTACGCAGCATGGTTCCCAGAGCCAAGGTGGCACCAGTGTCAAGTTGGGCTGGTTTGATTGTACCAAGTGGCTCCTGCAATCTGCCATCCAGAAGCGGGGCAGCTTACTTTTGTTTGCCAGGGAAACGGGCCGAGGTATTTGTCTGGGGACCTATGGCTGGGAGTGACCGGCTGGCTCCTGAAAAGCTACGATAGGCAGGATGGTGACCAGACCCATGGTGGCACCAGTGCCAAGTTGGGCTGGTTTGATAGTACCAAGTTGCTCCTGCTATCTGCCATCAAAAAGTTGGCAGGTCAGTTTTGTTTTCCAGGGAAAAGCGCCGTTGTTTGTGTTTGGGGGACTGTGGCTGGGAGTGGCCGGCTGGCTCCTTAGAACACAGGATACGCAGGATGGTTCCCAGACCCAAGGTGGCACCAGTGCCAAGTCGGGCTGGTTTGATAGCACCAAGTGGCTCCTGCAATCTGCCATCCAGAAGCGGGGCAGCTTACTTTTGTTTGCCAGGGAAACGGGCCGAGGTTTTTTTCTGGGGGCCTATGGCTGGGAGTGACCGCCTGGCTCCTGAAAAGCTACGATAGGCAGGATGGTGACCAGACCCATGGTGGCACCAGTGCCAAGTTGGGCTGGTTTGATAGTACCAAGTGGCTCCTGCAATCTGCCATCAAAAAGTTGGCAGGCGAGTTTTGTTTTCCAGGGAAAAGCGCCGTTGTGTGTATTTTGGGGCCTGTGGCTGGGAGTGGCCAGCTGGCTCCTTAGAATCCACGATACGCAGGATGGTTCCCAGACCCAAGGTGGCACCAGTGCCAAGTCGGGCTGGTTTGTTAGTACCAAGTGGTTCCTGCAATCTGCCATCCAGAAGCGGGGCAGCTGAATTTTGTTTGCCAGAGAAAAAGGCTGTTGTTTGTGTTTCGGGGCCTGTGGCTGGCAGTGGACGGCTGGCTCCTGAAAATCCATGATACGCAGCATGGTTCCCAGACCCAAGGTGGCACCAGTGCCAAGTAGGACTAGTTTCATAGTACCCAGTGGCTCCTGCAATCTGCCATCCAGAAGAGGGGCAGTTGAGTTTTGTTTTCCAGAGAAAAGGGCCGTGGTTTGTGTTTGGGGCCTATGGCTGAGAGTGACCGGCTGGCCCCTGAAAATCCACGATAGGAAGGATGGTTCCCAGATCCAAGGTGGCAGCAGTGCCATGTTGTGCTGGTGTGATAGTCCCAAGTGGCTCCTGCAATCTGCCATCCAGAAGTGGGGCAGCTGAATTTTGTTTGCCAGAGAAAAAGGCTGTGGTTTTTGTTTGGGGGCCTATGGCTGGGAGTGGCCGGCTGGCTCCTGAAAATCCATGATACGCAGCATGGTTCCCAGACCCAAGGTGGCACCAGTGCCAAGTGGGGCTGGTTTCACAGTGTCAAGTGCCTCCTGCAATCTCCCATCCAGAAGCGGGGCAGCTGAGTTTTGTTTGCCTGTGAAACGGGCCGTTGTTTTTGATTGGGGTCTGTGGCCGAGAATGTTCAGCTGGCTCCTGACAATCCACAATATGCAGGATGGTTCCCAGACCCAAGGTGGCACCAGTGCCAAGTCTTGCTGGTTTGATAGTACCAAGTGGCTCCTGCAATCTGCCATCCAGAAGCGGTGCAGCTGAGTTTTGTTTGCCAGAGGAAAGGGCCGTGGGTTGTGTTTGGGGGCATATGGCTGGGAGTGGCCGGCTGTCTCATTAAAAAGATCGATACGCAGGATGGTTCCCAGACCCAAGGTGGCACCAGTGCCAAGTCGGGCTGTTTTTATAGTACCAAGTGCGTCCTGCAATTTGCCATCCAGAAGAGGGGCAGTTGAGTTTTGTTTGCCAGAGAAAAACGCCGTTGTTTGTGTTTGGGGGCTTGTGGCTGGGAGTGGCCGACTGGCGCCTTAGAATCTGCGATACGCAGCATGGTTCCCAGACCCAAGGTGGCACCAGTTCCAAGTTGGGCTGGTTTGATAGTACCAAGTGGCTCCTGCAATCTGCCATCCAGAAGCGGGGCAGCTTACTTTTGTTTGCCAGGGAAACGGGCCGAGGTTTGTGTTTGGGGGCCTATGGCTGGGAGTGACCGGCTGGCTCCTGGAAAGCTACAATAGGCAGGATGGTGACCAGACCCATGGTGGCACCAGTGCCAAGTTGGGCTGGTTTGATAGTACCAAGTTGCTCCTGCAATCTGCCATCAAAAAGTTGGCAGGCGAGTTTTGTTTTCCAGGGAAAAGCGCCGTTGTTTGTGTTTGGGGGCCTGTGGCTGGGAGTGGCCGGCTGGCTCCTTAGAATCCACGATACGCAGGATGGTTCCCAGACCCAAGGTGGCACCAGTGCCAAGTCGGGCTGGTTTGATACTACCAAGTGGTTCCTGCAATCTGCCATCCAGAAGCAGGGCAGCTTACTTTTGTTTGCCAGGGAAACGGGCCGTGGGTTTTGTTTGGGGGCATATAGCTGAGAGTGGCCCGCTGGCCCCTGAAAATCCACGCTAGGCAGCATGGTTCCCAGATGCAAGGTGGCACCAGTGCCAAGTCGGGCTGGTTTGATGGTGCAAAGTGGCTCCTGCAATCTGCCATCCAGAAGCGGGGCAGCTGATTTTTGTTTGCCAGAGAAAAATTCCGTGGATTGTTTTTGGGGGCATATTGCTGGGAGTGGCCGGCTGGCTCCTTAAAATGCTCGATACGCATGATGGTTCCCAGGCCCAAGGTGTCACCACTACCAAGTCGGCCTGCGGTTTTAGTATCAAGTTCACCCTGCAATTTGCCGTCCAGAAGAGGGGCAGTTGAGTTTTGTTTGCCAGAGAAACGGGCCGAGGTTTCTGTTTGGGGACATATGGCTGAGAGTGGCCGGCTGGCCCCTGAAAATCCACGATACACAACATGGTTCCCAGATCCAAGGTGGCACCAGTGCCAAGTTGGGCTGGTTTGATAGTACCAAGTGTCTCCTGCAATCTGCCATCCAGAAGCGGGGCAGCTTACTTTTGTTTGCCAGAGAAATAGGCCTAGGTTTTTGTTTGGGGGCCTGTGGCTAGGAGTGGCCTGCTGGCTCCTAAGAATCCACGATACGCAGGATGTTTACCAGACCCATGGTGGCACCAGTGCCAAGTTGGGCTGGTTTGATAGTACCAAGTGGCTCCTGCAAACTCCATCAAAAAGTTGGCAGGCGTGTTTTGTTTTCCAGGGAACAGCGCCGTTGATTTTGTTTGGGGGCCTGTGGCTGGGAGTGGCCGGCTGGCTCCTTAGAATCCACGATACGCAGGATGGTTCCCAGACCCAAGGTGACACCAGTGCCAAGTCGGGCTGGTTTGATTACACCAAGTGGCTCCTGCAATCTGCCATCCATAAGTGAGGCAGCTAAGTTTTGTTTGCCAGAAAAAAGGGCCGTGGTTTTTGTTGTGGGCCTGTGGCTGGGAGTAGCCGGCTGGCTCCTTAAAATCCACGATAGGCAGGATGGTCCCCAGACCCAAGGTGGTACCAGTGCCAAGTCGGGCTGGTTTGATAGCACAAAGTGGCTCCTGCAATCTGCCATCCAGAAGCGGGGCAGCTTACTTTTGTTTGCCAGGGAAACGGGCCGAGGTATTTGTCTGGGGACCTATGGCTGGGAGTGACCGGCTGGCTCCTGAAAAGCTACGATAGGCAGGATGGTGACCAGACCCATGGTGGCACCAGTGCCAAGTTGGGCTGGTTTGATAGTACCAAGTTGCTCCTGCAATCTGCCATCAAAAAGTTGGCAGGCGAGTTTTGTTTTCCAGGGAAAAGCGCCGTTGTTTGTGTTTGGGGGGCTGTGGCTGGGAGTGGCCGGCTGGCTCCTTAGAACACAGGATACGCAGGATGGTTCCCAGACCCAAGGTGGCACCAGTGCCAAGTCGGGCTGGTTTGATAGCACCAAGTGGCTCCTGCAATCTGCCATCCAGAAGCGGGGCAGCTTACTTTTGTTTTCCAGGGAAACGGACCGAGGTTTTTTTCTGGGGGCCTATGGCTGGGAGTGACTGGCTGGCTCCTGAAAAGCTACGATAGGCAGGATGGTGACCAGACCCATGGTGGCACCAGTGCCAAGTTGGGCTGGTTTGATAGTACCAAGTGGCTCCTGCAATCTGCCATCAAAAAGTTGGCAGGCGAGTTTTGTTTTCCAGGGAAAAGCGCCGTTGTGTGTATTTTGTGGCCTGTGGCTGGGAGTGGCCGGCTGGCTCCTTAGAACACAGGATACGCAGGATGGTTCCCAGACCCAAGGTGGCACCAGTGCCAAGTCGGGCTGGTTTGTTAGTACCAAGTGGTTCCTGCAATCTGCCATCCAGAAGCGGGGCAGCTGAATTTTGTTTGCCAGAGAAAAAGGCTGTTGTTTGTGTTTCGGGGCCTGTGGCTGGCAGTGGACGGCTGGCTCCTGAAAATCCATGATACGCAGCATGGTTCCCAGACCCAAGGTGGCACCAGTGCCAAGTAGGACTAGTTTCATATTACCCAGTGGCTCCTGCAATCTGCCATCCAGAAGAGGGACAGTTGAGTTTTGTTTTCCAGAGAAAAGGGCCGTGGTTTGTGTTTGGGGCCTATGGCTGAGAGTGACCGGCTGGCCCCTGAAAATCCACGATAGGAAGGATGGTTCCCATATCCAAGGTGGCACCAGTGCCATGTTGTGCTGGTGTGATAGTCCCAAGTGGCTCCTGCAATCTGCCATCCAGAAGTGGGGCAGCTGAATTTTGTTTGCCAGAGAAAAAGGCTGTGGTTGTTGTTTGGGGGCCTATGGCTGGGAGTGGCCGGCTGGCTCCTGAAAATCCATGATACGCAGCATGGTTCCCAGACCCAAGGTGGCACCAGTGCCAAGTGGGGCTGGTTTCACAGTGTCAAGTGCCTCCTGCAATCTCCCATCCAGAAGCGGGGCAGCTGAGTTTTGTTTGCCTGTGAAACGGGCCGTTGTTTTTGATTGGGGTCTGTGGCCGAGAATGTTCAGCTGGCTCCTGACAATCCACAATATGCAGGATGGTTCCCAGACCCAAGGTGGCACCAGTGCCAAGTCTTGCTGGTTTGATAGTACCAAGTGGCTCCTGCAATCTGCCATCCAGAAGCGGTGCAGCTGAGTTTTGTTTGCCAGAGGAAAGGGCCGTGGGTTGTGTTTGGGGGCATATGGCTGGGAGTGGCCGGCTGTCTCATTAAAAAGATCGATACGCAGGATGGTTCCCAGACCCAAGGTGGCACCAGTGCCAAGTCGGGCTGTTTTTATAGTACCAAGTGCGTCCTGCAATTTGCCATCCAGAAGAGGGGCAGTTGAGTTTTGTTTGCCAGAGAAAAGCGCCGTTGTTTGTGTTTGGGGGCTTGTGGCTGGGAGTGGCCGACTGGCGCCTTAGAATCTGCGATACGCAGCATGGTTCCCAGACCCAAGGTGGCACCAGTTCCAAGTTGGGCTGGTTTGATAGTACCAAGTGGCTCCTGCAATCTGCCATCCAGAAGCGGGGCAGCTTACTTTTGTTTGCCAGGGAAACGGGCCGAGGTTTGTGTTTGGGGGCCTATGGCTGGGAGTGACCGGCTGGCTCCTGGAAAGCTACAATAGGCAGGATGGTGACCAGACCCATGGTGGCACCAGTGCCAAGTTGGGCTGGTTTGATAGTACCAAGTTGCTCCTGCAATCTGCCATCAAAAAGTTGGCAGGCGAGTTTTGTTTTCCAGGGAAAAGCGCCGTTGTTTGTGTTTGGGGGCCTGTGGCTGGGAGTGGCCGGCTGGCTCCTTAGAATCCACGATACGCAGGATGGTTCCCAGACCCAAGGTGGCACCAGTGCCAAGTCGGGCTGGTTTGATACTACCAAGTGGTTCCTGCAATCTGCCATCCAGAAGCAGGGCAGCTTACTTTTGTTTGCCAGGGAAACGGGCCGTGGGTTTTGTTTGGGGGCATATAGCTGAGAGTGGCCCGCTGGCCCCTGAAAATCCACGCTAGGCAGCATGGTTCCCAGATGCAAGGTGGCACCAGTGCCAAGTCGGGCTGGTTTGATGGTGCAAAGTGGCTCCTGCAATCTGCCATCCAGAAGCGGGGCAGCTGATTTTTGTTTGCCAGAGAAAAATTCCGTGGATTGTTTTTGGGGGCATATTGCTGGGAGTGGCCGGCTGGCTCCTTAAAATGCTCGATACGCATGATGGTTCCCAGGCCCAAGGTGTCACCACTACCAAGTCGGCCTGCGGTTTTAGTATCAAGTTCACCCTGCAATTTGCCGTCCAGAAGAGGGGCAGTTGAGTTTTGTTTGCCAGAGAAACGGGCCGAGGTTTCTGTTTGGGGACATATGGCTGAGAGTGGCCGGCTGGCCCCTGAAAATCCACGATACACAACATGGTTCCCAGATCCAAGGTGGCACCAGTGCCAAGTTGGGCTGGTTTGATAGTCCCAAGTGTCTCCTGCAATCTGCCATCCAGAAGCGGGGCAGCTTACTTTTGTTTGCCAGAGAAATAGGCCTAGGTTTTGGTTTGGGGGCCTGTGGCTAGGAGTGGCCTGCTGGCTCCTAAGAATCCACGATACGCAGGATGTTTACCAGACCCAAGGTGGCACCAGTGCCAAGTTGGGCTGGTTTGATAGTACCAAGTGGCTCCTGCAAACTCCATCAAAAAGTTGGCAGGCGTGTTTTGTTTTCCAGGGAACAGCGCCGTTGATTTTGTTTGGGGGCCTGTGGCTGGGAGTGGCCGGCTGGCTCCTTAGAATCCACGATACGCAGGATGGTTCCCAGACCCAAGGTGACACCAGTGCCAAGTCGGGCTGGTTTGATTACACCAAGTGGCTCCTGCAATCTGCCATCCATAAGTGAGGCAGCTAAGTTTTGTTTGCCAGAAAAAAGGGCCGTGGTTTTTGTTGGGGGCCTGTGGCTGGGAGTAGCCGGCTGGCTCCTTAAAATCCACGATAGGCAGGATGGTCCCCAGACCCAAGGTGACACCAGTGCCAAGTCGGGCTGGTTTGATAGCACCAAGTGGCTCCTGCAATCTGCCATCCAGAAGCGGGGCAGCTTACTTTTGTTTGCCAGGGAATCGGGCCGAGCTTTGTGTCTCGGGGCCTATGGCTGGGAGTGACCGGCTGGCTCCTGAAAAGCTACGATAGGCAGGATGGTGACCAGACCCATGGTGGCACCAGTGCCAAGTTGGGCTGGTTTGATAGTACCAAGTGGCTCCTGCAATCTGCCATCAAAAAGTTGGCAGGCGAGTTTTGTTTTCCAGGGAAAAGCGCCGTTGTTTGTGTTTGGGGGACTGTGGCTGGGAGTGGCCGGCTGGCTCCTTAGAACACAGGATACGCAGGATGGTTCCCAGACCCAAGGTGGCACCAGTGCCAAGTCGGGCTGGTTTGTTAGTACCAAGTGCTTCCTGCAATCTGCCATCCAGAAGCGGGGCAGCTGAATTTTGTTTGCCAGAGAAAAAGGCTGTTGTTTGTGTTTCGGGGCCTGTGGCTGGCAGTGGACGGCTGGCTCCTGAAAATCCATGATACGCAGCATGGTTCCCAGACCCAAGGTGGCACCAGTGCCAAGTGGGGCTGGTTTCACAGTGTCAAGTGCCTCCTGCAATCTCCCATCCAGAAGCGGGGCAGCTGAGTTTTGTTTGCCTGTGAAACGGGCCGTTGTTTTTGATTGGGGTCTGTGGCCGAGAATGTTCAGCTGGCTCCTGACAATCCACAATATGCAGGATGGTTCCCAGACCCAAGGTGGCACCAGTGCCAAGTCTTGCTGGTTTGATAGTACCAAGTGGCTCCTGCAATCTGCCATCCAGAAGCGGTGCAGCTGAGTTTTGTTTGCCAAAGGAAAGGGCCGTGGGTTGTGTTTGGGGGCATATGGCTGGGAGTGGCCGGCTGTCTCATTAAAAAGATCGATACGCAGGATGGTTCCCAGACCCAAGGTGGCACCAGTGCCAAGTCGGGCTGTTTTTATAGTACCAAGTGCGTCCTGCAATTTGCCATCCAGAAGAGGGGCAGTTGAGTTTTGTTTGCCAGAGAAAAACGCCGTTGTTTGTGTTTGGGGGCTTGTGGCTGGGAGTGGCCGACTGGCGCCTTAGAATCTGCGATACGCAGCATGGTTCCCAGACCCAAGGTGGCACCAGTTCCAAGTTGGGCTGGTTTGATAGTACCAAGTGGCTCCTGCAATCTGCCATCCAGAAGCGGGGCAGCTTACTTTTGTTTGCCAGGGAAACGGGCCGAGGTTTGTGTTTGGGGGCCTATGGCTGGGAGTGACCGGCTGGCTCCTGGAAAGCTACAATAGGCAGGATGGTGACCAGACCCATGGTGGCACCAGTGCCAAGTTGGGCTGGTTTGATAGTACCAAGTTGCTCCTGCAATCTGCCATCAAAAAGTTGGCAGGCGAGTTTTGTTTTCCAGGGAAAAGCGCCGTTGTTTGTGTTTGGGGGCCTGTGGCTGGGAGTGGCCGGCTGGCTCCTTAGAATCCACGATACGCAGGATGGTTCCCAGACCCAAGGTGGCACCAGTGCCAAGTCGGGCTGGTTTGATACTACCAAGTGGTTCCTGCAATCTGCCATCCAGAAGCAGGGCAGCTTACTTTTGTTTGCCAGGGAAACGGGCCGTGGGTTTTGTTTGGGGGCATATAGCTGAGAGTGGCCCGCTGGCCCCTGAAAATCCACGCTAGGCAGCATGGTTCCCAGATGCAAGGTGGCACCAGTGCCAAGTCGGGCTGGTTTGATGGTGCAAAGTGGCTCCTGCAATCTGCCATCCAGAAGCGGGGCAGCTGATTTTTGTTTGCCAGAGAAAAATTCCGTGGATTGTTTTTGGGGGCATATTGCTGGGAGTGGCCGGCTGGCTCCTTAAAATGCTCGATACGCATGATGGTTCCCAGGCCCAAGGTGTCACCACTACCAAGTCGGCCTGCGGTTTTAGTATCAAGTTCACCCTGCAATTTGCCGTCCAGAAGAGGGGCAGTTGAGTTTTGTTTGCCAGAGAAACGGGCCGAGGTTTCTGTTTGGGGACATATGGCTGAGAGTGGCCGGCTGGCCCCTGAAAATCCACGATACACAACATGGTTCCCAGATCCAAGGTGGCACCAGTGCCAAGTTGGGCTGGTTTGATAGTCCCAAGTGTCTCCTGCAATCTGCCATCCAGAAGCGGGGCAGCTTACTTTTGTTTGCCAGAGAAATAGGCCTAGGTTTTTGTTTGGGGGCCTGTGGCTAGGAGTGGCCTGCTGGCTCCTAAGAATCCACGATACGCAGGATGTTTACCAGACCAGAGGTGGCACCAGTGCCAAGTTGGGCTGGTTTGATAGTACCAAGTGGCTCCTGCAAACTCCATCAAAAAGTTGGCAGGCGTGTTTTGTTTTCCAGGGAACAGCGCCGTTGATTTTGTTTGGGGGCCTGTGGCTGGGAGTGGCCGGCTGGCTCCTTAGAATCCACGATACGCAGGATGGTTCCCAGACCCAAGGTGACACCAGTGCCAAGTCGGGCTGGTTTGATTACACCAAGTGGCTCCTGCAATCTGCCATCCATAAGTGAGGCAGCTAAGTTTTGTTTGCCAGAAAAAAGGGCCGTGGTTTTTGTTGCGGGCCTGTGGCTGGGAGTAGCCGGCTGGCTCCTTAAAATCCACGATAGGCAGGATGGTCCCCAGACCCAAGGTGGTACCAGTGCCAAGTCGGGCTGGTTTGATAGCACAAAGTGGCTCCTGCAATCTGCCATCCAGAAGCGGGGCAGCTTACTTTTGTTTGCCAGGGAAACGGGCCGAGGTATTTGTCTGGGGACCTATGGCTGGGAGTGACCGGCTGGCTCCTGAAAAGCTACGATAGGCAGGATGGTGACCAGACCCATGGTGGCACCAGTGCCAAGTTGGGCTGGTTTGATAGTACCAAGTTGCTCCTGCAATCTGCCATCAAAAAGTTGGCAGGCGAGTTTTGTTTTCCAGGGAAAAGCGCCGTTGTTTGTGTTTGGGGGGCTGTGGCTGGGAGTGGCCGGCTGGCTCCTTAGAACACAGGATACGCAGGATGGTTCCCAGACCCAAGGTGGCACCAGTGCCAAGTCGGGCTGGTTTGATAGCACCAAGTGGCTCCTGCAATCTGCCATCCAGAAGCGGGGCAGCTTACTTTTGTTTTCCAGGGAAACGGACCGAGGTTTTTTTCTAGGGGCCTATGGCTGGGAGTGACCGGCTGGCTCCTGAAAAGCTACGATAGGCAGGATGGTGACCAGACCCATGGTGGCACCAGTGCCAAGTTGGGCTGGTTTGATAGTACCAAGTGGCTCCTGCAATCTGCCATCAAAAAGTTGGCAGGCGAGTTTTGTTTTCCAGGGAAAAGCGCCGTTGTGTGTATTTTGTGGCCTGTGGCTGGGAGTGGCCGGCTGGCTCCTTAGAACACAGGATACGCAGGATGGTTCCCAGACCCAAGGTGGCACCAGTGCCAAGTCGGGCTGGTTTGTTAGTACCAAGTGGTTCCTGCAATCTGCCATCCAGAAGCGGGGCAGCTGAATTTTGTTTGCCAGAGAAAAAGGCTGTTGTTTGTGTTTCGGGGCCTGTGGCTGGCAGTGGACGGCTGGCTCCTGAAAATCCATGATACGCAGCATGGTTCCCAGACCCAAGGTGGCACCAGTGCCAAGTAGGACTAGTTTCATATTACCCAGTGGCTCCTGCAATCTGCCATCCAGAAGAGGGACAGTTGAGTTTTGTTTTCCAGAGAAAAGGGCCGTGGTTTGTGTTTGGGGCCTATGGCTGAGAGTGACCGGCTGGCCCCTGAAAATCCACGATAGGAAGGATGGTTCCCATATCCAAGGTGGCACCAGTGCCATGTTGTGCTGGTGTGATAGTCCCAAGTGGCTCCTGCAATCTGCCATCCAGAAGTGGGGCAGCTGAATTTTGTTTGCCAGAGAAAAAGGCTGTGGTTGTTGTTTGGGGGCCTATGGCTGGGAGTGGCCGGCTGGCTCCTGAAAATCCATGATACGCAGCATGGTTCCCAGACCCAAGGTGGCACCAGTGCCAAGTGGGGCTGGTTTCACAGTGTCAAGTGCCTCCTGCAATCTCCCATCCAGAAGCGGGGCAGCTGAGTTTTGTTTGCCTGTGAAACGGGCCGTTGTTTTTGATTGGGGTCTGTGGCCGAGAATGTTCAGCTGGCTCCTGACAATCCACAATATGCAGGATGGTTCCCAGACCCAAGGTGGCACCAGTGCCAAGTCTTGCTGGTTTGATAGTACCAAGTGGCTCCTGCAATCTGCCATCCAGAAGCGGTGCAGCTGAGTTTTGTTTGCCAGAGGAAAGGGCCGTGGGTTGTGTTTGGGGGCATATGGCTGGGAGTGGCCGGCTGTCTCATTAAAAAGATCGATACGCAGGATGGTTCCCAGACCCAAGGTGGCACCAGTGCCAAGTCGGGCTGTTTTTATAGTACCAAGTGCGTCCTGCAATTTGCCATCCAGAAGAGGGGCAGTTGAGTTTTGTTTGCCAGAGAAAAGCGCCGTTGTTTGTGTTTGGGGGCTTGTGGCTGGGAGTGGCCGACTGGCGCCTTAGAATCTGCGATACGCAGCATGGTTCCCAGACCCAAGGTGGCACCAGTTCCAAGTTGGGCTGGTTTGATAGTACCAAGTGGCTCCTGCAATCTGCCATCCAGAAGCGGGGCAGCTTACTTTTGTTTGCCAGGGAAACGGGCCGAGGTTTGTGTTTGGGGGCCTATGGCTGGGAGTGACCGGCTGGCTCCTGGAAAGCTACAATAGGCAGGATGGTGACCAGACCCATGGTGGCACCAGTGCCAAGTTGGGCTGGTTTGATAGTACCAAGTTGCTCCTGCAATCTGCCATCAAAAAGTTGGCAGGCGAGTTTTGTTTTCCAGGGAAAAGCGCCGTTGTTTGTGTTTGGGGGCCTGTGGCTGGGAGTGGCCGGCTGGCTCCTTAGAATCCACGATACGCAGGATGGTTCCCAGACCCAAGGTGGCACCAGTGCCAAGTCGGGCTGGTTTGATACTACCAAGTGGTTCCTGCAATCTGCCATCCAGAAGCAGGGCAGCTTACTTTTGTTTGCCAGGGAAACGGGCCGTGGGTTTTGTTTGGGGGCATATAGCTGAGAGTGGCCCGCTGGCCCCTGAAAATCCACGCTAGGCAGCATGGTTCCCAGATGCAAGGTGGCACCAGTGCCAAGTCGGGCTGGTTTGATGGTGCAAAGTGGCTCCTGCAATCTGCCATCCAGAAGCGGGGCAGCTGATTTTTGTTTGCCAGAGAAAAATTCCGTGGATTGTTTTTGGGGGCATATTGCTGGGAGTGGCCGGCTGGCTCCTTAAAATGCTCGATACGCATGATGGTTCCCAGGCCCAAGGTGTCACCACTACCAAGTCGGCCTGCGGTTTTAGTATCAAGTTCACCCTGCAATTTGCCGTCCAGAAGAGGGGCAGTTGAGTTTTGTTTGCCAGAGAAACGGGCCGAGGTTTCTGTTTGGGGACATATGGCTGAGAGTGGCCGGCTGGCCCCTGAAAATCCACGATACACAACATGGTTCCCAGATCCAAGGTGGCACCAGTGCCAAGTTGGGCTGGTTTGATAGTCCCAAGTGTCTCCTGCAATCTGCCATCCAGAAGCGGGGCAGCTTACTTTTGTTTGCCAGAGAAATAGGCCTAGGTTTTGGTTTGGGGGCCTGTGGCTAGGAGTGGCCTGCTGGCTCCTAAGAATCCACGATACGCAGGATGTTTACCAGACCCATGGTGGCACCAGTGCCAAGTTGGGCTGGTTTGATAGTACCAAGTGGCTCCTGCAAACTCCATCAAAAAGTTGGCAGGCGTGTTTTGTTTTCCAGGGAACAGCGCCGTTGATTTTGTTTGGGGGCCTGTGGCTGGGAGTGGCCGGCTGGCTCCTTAGAATCCACGATACGCAGGATGGTTCCCAGACCCAAGGTGACACCAGTGCCAAGTCGGGCTGGTTTGATTACACCAAGTGGCTCCTGCAATCTGCCATCCATAAGTGAGGCAGCTAAGTTTTGTTTGCCAGAAAAAAGGGCCGTGGTTTTTGTTGGGGGCCTGTGGCTGGGAGTAGCCGGCTGGCTCCTTAAAATCCACGATAGGCAGGATGGTCCCCAGACCCAAGGTGACACCAGTGCCAAGTCGGGCTGGTTTGATAGCACCAAGTGGCTCCTGCAATCTGCCATCCAGAAGCGGGGCAGCTTACTTTTGTTTGCCAGGGAATCGGGCCGAGCTTTGTGTCTCGGGGCCTATGGCTGGGAGTGACCGGCTGGCTCCTGAAAAGCTACGATAGGCAGGATGGTGACCAGACCCATGGTGGCACCAGTGCCAAGTTGGGCTGGTTTGATAGTACCAAGTGGCTCCTGCAATCTGCCATCAAAAAGTTGGCAGGCGAGTTTTGTTTTCCAGGGAAAAGCGCCGTTGTTTGTGTTTGGGGGACTGTGGCTGGGAGTGGCCGGCTGGCTCCTTAGAACACAGGATACGCAGGATGGTTCCCAGACCCAAGGTGGCACCAGTGCCAAGTCGGGCTGGTTTGTTAGTACCAAGTGCTTCCTGCAATCTGCCATCCAGAAGCGGGGCAGCTGAATTTTGTTTGCCAGAGAAAAAGGCTGTTGTTTGTGTTTCGGGGCCTGTGGCTGGCAGTGGACGGCTGGCTCCTGAAAATCCATGATACGCAGCATGGTTCCCAGACCCAAGGTGGCACCAGTGCCAAGTAGGGCTGGTTTCATAGTACCCAGTGGCTCCTGCAATCTGCCATCCAGAAGAGGGGCAGTTGAGTTTTGTTTTCCAGAGAAAAGGGCCGTGGTTTGTGTTTGGGGCCTATGGCTGAGAGTGACCGGCCGGCCCCTGAAAATCCACGATAGGAAGGATGATTCCCAGATCCAAGGTGGCACCAGTGCCATGTTGTGCTGGTGTGATAGTCCCAAGTGGCTCCTGCAATCTGCCATCCAGAAGCGGGGCAGCTGAATTTTGTTTGCCAGAGAAAAAGGCTGTGGTTTTTGTTTGGGGGCCTATGGCTGGGAGTGGCCGGCTGGCTCCTGAAAATCCACGATACGCAGCATGGTTCCCAGACCCAAGGTGGCACCAGTGCCAAGTGGGGCTGGTTTCACAGTGTCAAGTGCCTCCTGCAATCTCCCATCCAGAAGCGGGGCAGCTGAGTTTTGTTTGCCTGTGAAACGGGCCATTGTTTTTGATTGGGGTCTGTGGCCGAGAGTGTCCAGCTGGCTCCTGACAATCCACAATACGCAGGATGGTTCCCAGACCCAAGGTGGCACCAGTGCCAAGTCGTGCTGGTTTGATAGTACCAAGTGCGTCCTGCAATTTGCCATCCAGAAGAGGGGCAGTTGAGTTTTGTTTGCCAGAGAAAAGCGCCGTTGTTTGTGTTTGGGGTCTTGTGGCTGGGAGTGGCCGACTGGCGCCTTAGAATCTGCGATACGCAGCATGGTTCCCAGACCCAAGGTGGCACCAGTGCCAAGTCGGGCTGGTTTGATAGTACCAAGTGCGTCCTGCAATTTGCCATCCAGAAGCGGGGCAGCTAAATTTTGTTTGCTAGAGAAAAGGGCTGTGGTTTGTGTTTGGGGGCCTATGGCCGAGAGTGGTAGGCTGGCCCCTGAAAATCAACGATAGGCAGGATGGTTCCCAGATCCAAGGTGGCACCAGTGCCAAGTAAGGCTGGTTGTATGGTTCAAAGTGACTCCTGCAATCTGCCATCCAGAAGCCGGACAGCTGAGTTTTTTTTGCCAGAGAAAAGGTCCGTGGTTTCTTTTTGGGGCATACGGCTGGGAATTGCCGGCTGGCTCCTTAAAATGCTCGATACGCAGGATGGTTCCCAGAGCCAAGGTGGCACCACTGCCAAGTCGGGCTCTTTTTGTAGTACCAAGTGCGTCCTGCAATTTGCCATCCAGAAGAGGGGCAGTTGAGTTTTGTTTGCCAGAGAAAAGGGCCGAGGTTTGTGTTTGGGAGCATATGGCTGGGAATGACCGGCTGGCCCCTGAAAATCCACGATACGCCGGATGGTTCCCAGATCCAAGATGGTACCATTACCAAGTCGGGCTGCTTTGATAGTCCCAAGTGGCTCCTGCAAACTGCCACACCAGAAGCGGGGCAGCTGAGTTTTGTTTGCCAGGGAAATGGGCCGTTGTTTGTGTTTGGGGGCCTGTGGCTGGGAGTGTTCGGCTGGTTCCTGAATATGTACGATACGCAGGATTGTTCCCAGATCCAAGGTGGCAGCAGTGCCATGTTGTGCTGGTGTGATAGTCCCAAGTGGCTCCTGCAATCTGCCATCCAGAAGTGGGGCAGCTGATTTTTGTTTGCCAGAGAAAAGGTCCGTGGTTTGTGTTTGGGGGCATATGGCTGAGAGTGGCCGGCTGGCCCCTGAAAATCCACGATACACAGGATGGTTCCCAGATCCAAGGTGGCACCTGTGCCAAGTCGGGCTGATTTGATAGTACTAAGTAGCTCCTGCAATCTGCCATCCAGAAGCGGGGCAGCTTACTTTTGTTTGCCAGGGAAACAGGCCGAGGTTTCTGTTTGGGGGCCTATGGCTGGGTGTGACCGGCTGGCTCCTGAAAAGCTACAATAGGCAGGATGGTTCCCAGAGCTAAGGTGGCACCAGTGCCAAGTTGGGCTGGTTTGATAGTACCAAGTGGCTCCTGCAATCTGCCATCCAGAAGCAGGGCAGCTGAGTTTTGTTTGCCAGAGAAAAGGGCTTGGTTTGTGTTTGGGGGCATATGGCTGTGTGTGGCCAGCTGGCTCCTTAAAATGCACGATATGCAACATGGCTCCCAGACCCATAGTGGCACCAGTGCCAAGTCGGGCTGGTTTGATAGTACCAAGTGGCTCCTGCAATCTTCCATGATCACGTGGAGAAATACTTTCTGGTTTCAGCCATATGCTCTTTCTTCTCTCCCTCAACTTCTCTATCACCTCTCATCTGGTTCACATGCGCTGTCTTCAAGGTCCACAGGCTACTTTTCACAGAATCTTCTGGCCTGATGAAGTAAGAATGATGAATAGAACAGAGCTGGGATCTATTTTCCAGTTTGGATAAAATGCATTCTGCACACAAATCCAAGGAGAACGTGCTGCCCCAATGCCCAGAAAATCTTTCACTCCTGCTAGTGTTCTACGTCAACCGCAACTTAGTCTGAAAGAAAAGCTTTTTCTCTGAGAGCATCTGAGAGGTTTGCATGAAGCACTGATATCTGACATATGCAATTTTGAATAGGAGAGGAAAAAGAAAATGGCAAGGAGTTTTTAATTTTAGTGGTTTCAATTTTAATTTCCGTGCACTTTTTCAAAACTTGTCAGCTCAAATGCCCATCAACATCTTTTAGTCATCTGTAAGTCAGTATTCATATAAAATGTGCTTCAAATCCAAAGAATTTCAAATTTGCACTCCAAGCTTCTATGCCTAGATTTATGATTTCCTACACATATTAGATGAAAGGAAGGCCTTTTTTACTGTGGGAGTGCTGGAACACTGGAACAGGTTGCCCAGAGAAGTTGTGGGTGTCCCATCCCTGAAAGTATTCAAGGTCACCTTGGACGGGGCTTGGAGCAGCAACAAAGGAGAAGCTTGATGGTAGAGAAACAAAGTTGGACTATAGAAGAAACTCGGATTGAAGTATAGGATCAAGTTTTCTCTCAGCTCTTGGGGTAAATTCAAAGTTGTACAAAATGACATTTATCTGTGCTATTCACTACTGTAACAGAAAGTTTCATGAAAACTGTACAGAAGATAGTAAATTTTAAAAGAGATAAGAATTACAGCATAAAATCCATGGGATAGGTTACAACATGAGACACTCTCTAAGAGAAAATCTCTGTGTTTCAGCACTTCATCGGGGTAAGATTTCATGAAGTGCCAAAGAAGGCGGCAAAATATCATTCGGGACATTATTTACTGGAATTCAGCCTGGCCATTAGTAGGAACTGCCTTTGAACATATCATGTAGATATACCACACACGCTTTCCCTTCACTGAAAAATTACTGTTTACAACAAATAAGCAATTGACGATCAAAATTGATTGAAAGCATCTTAAACATGTCAAGTATTTCATTGTAGATGATCTGTGATCCAAATGCTTCTTCCACCTTCGAGAGGGACAGAAGAATTCTTCCATATCATGATGGTTTAAAATTGTATCAACCAATGTTTTCTGCTGAAAAGATATCATCTATTTTTTTCTATTTTTGGAAGAAAATATTCCTAGACATACAACAGGTGAGAACTAAGTAATTTTAAAGAAACAAATGAAATGAAAATATTCTGTAAATAGAATGAAATGAAAAGCTGTGTTTTAAATAGGAGCTAAATATTAAACAGAATTTTTGTACCAGGCATTTGAATTACTGCACCAGCTCTTTTGCCCATCAAGACAGGCATTTAGCATTTCAGTCTTTTCCAAGGTGTTCATGATCTGCTATGCTGATCTCTGTGTGTGCCTAGGTGTGTGTGGAGGGGGGGGCATATGAAGGGGAGTGTGTATGTTTGCTTTACAATTGTTGTGGCAGATTCATGCCTCAGCTCCACATTTTGTTTTAAAAAGGTCACACCGAGTGGATATGAAGTTTACTATCAACAAGAGATCGATTCCCAAATCATCCATTTGACTCTCCCTTATAAATCATGTGCTTTGTTGCATATTTTATCAAATATACTTTCAAGCCAGATGGAGGAAGGAGGATGTGGGAATCCCTCCACCATCTTGCAACTTTTATGTAAGTAGGTTTTCAAGAAAATCATCATTTCTCTTTTAAATATGTCTGGAACAGGCATGATGGTAGTGTCAACCTGTTGGAGTTTTTGTTGCTGGAAGAAGTTGTACAAAAGGATTGGTTTTTACATTGACCAGTTACTGAATCAAGCGCAGGAATACATTGGAAATTTAGCTGGGGGTTCCTTTTCCCAGCAGACTACTTCTAGAACGAGCTTGTACACTGAAGCTGACTCTTTTGCTCTCTTTTTGTTTCTTTCCTATTTTCTTGGCTTCTTTGCCACTATCTAGACAATTTTGGAACTTTGTTCCCAACTAAAATGGTTTCAATAGTCTGATTGTGATCATACATTTTTACAAGGAATTTTTAAAATCTTTCCTCGAGTCCAGAAAGTCAAGGACTTAGATCTTTTTCTTCCCTTATCAATATTGCCATGAAATTGATAAATAAAGACCAACTCTTTATTTTTGTTTTTAACCCACGTAGATAATTCCCATCCATTAATCCATTTTGTGGACCAATAGCTGCCATTCTGATGGAAGCTGTCACTTCTTAACAATAGGCATTCTGTGACTATGTTGACTGCACTTTGGGTGAAGATCCTAACTGGTCTTAGATATACATAGGGAGAAATTTGCTCAGCCAGTGTCAGTCTTAAGCATGCGTATCAGAAGATCTTTCTAGAGCTGGGAATTTTCCCATGAAAGGGATTCAGTTAGGGAAGAGACACTTGTGCCAGAGTTTTACATTCTTCTTGAACACTGCTTAAGGAACTTAGATGCCATGTCCATTTGGATCTCTGTCTGCACAGAACTTTGTCATGCCAGTGCTTTGAAATGCATCTTGAAGAGAATTCACTAGCACAGAATGAAAGAGAGTGGAAGGGGTTGGTGGGGCTAACCAGGCCCAACCCCCCTGCCTAAACCAGGATACCTAGAGCCTCTTGCCCAGGATTCTATCTGGGTGTACTTTTAATGTCTTCAAAGATCCAGGCTCCACAATCTTTCTGGGCAGTCTGTGCCGTGGTTCAGTCACCCTGACAGTAAAGAAACATTTACTGATGTTCAAAGGCAATCTCCTGTATTTCAGTGTGTGCCCACTGCCTCTTGTCTTTTCCCTCAGCATCACTGAAAAGACACTGATTCCCTCCCCTTTGCACTATTGCTTCCATATGTATGTGTGATGCCATGTAGAGGTATGTCAAAAACCTCCCTGAAGCCCAGGCAGATAATATTCCCTTCATCTACCAGTCAAGTTGATTCATCAGAGGAGTTTAAAGTGATGTTCAGCATGAAATTCCCCTGAAAAATCATGCTAACTACATTATTTGGTCATCTGTCATGTGCCTGGCAAGGATTTCCAGGAAGAGCTGCTTCATCAACTTCCTGGGGATAAAAAAGAGGCTGGCTGGTTTGTACTATGGCGAGTCCTCTTAATTGCCTTTTTTGAAGATGGGTGTCATTTGCTAACATCCACTCTTTAGCCTCTGTTGTCGTCTACATCTTAGCAAAACGCTTTTCCACTATGTCTGGCTAGGAAAAACTGTGCCAGCACAGAAAACATCTCCCATCGTGTTCTAGAAGTTGCACGGATGTCTGCCAAGTGTTTGGCAGGAAGAAAAGAAAAGTTGTCCAAAACAGCTTCCAATCGAATGTTCCTGTGATTGGAAAAGTCAGGAGAGTGCAAAGGTACTGTTTTCTACCAGTTGGCAAGGTGCGCACACAATCCCAGTGTTGTACAGCTTGCTTCTTCACCTTCCCGAAGCTGCCGCTCTCGCCGGCTGCCGGAGCCCAAGAAGCGGCTTCTTCACGCAAAGACGATTGTGCCGCTCACAGGGCTCTCCTTAGCGCGGCTTCTGCCGAAAGACGCCCGGCAGCGGCTCTTACCTCCGGAGAGCATCCTACCTTCGTCTTTAGCTCCTCTTCTCATCTACACCTCGGCAAAAAGCTTTTCCACTATGTCTGGCTAGGAAAAACTGTGCCAGCACAGAAAACATCTCCCATCGTGTTCTAGAAGTTGCACGGATGTCTGCCAAGTGTTTGGCAGGAAGAAAAGAAAAGTTGTCCAAAACAGCTTCCAATCGAATGTTCCTGTGATTGGAAAAGTCAGGAGAGTGCAAAGGTACTGTTTTCTATCAGTTGGCAAGGTGCGCACACAATCCCAGTGTTGTACAGCTTGCTTCTTCACCTTCCCGAAGCTGCCGCTCTCGCCGGCTGCCGGAGCCCAAGAAGCGGCTTCTTCGCGCAAAGACGATTGTGCCGCTCACAGTGCTCTCCTTAGCGCGGCTTCTGCCGAAAGACGCCCGGCAGCGGCTCTTACCTCCGGAGAGCATCCTACCTTCGTCTTTCGCGTCTTTTGTAGTCTACATCTTAGCAAAACGCTTTTCCACTATGTCTGGCTAGGAAAAACTGTGCCAGCACAGAAAACATCTCCCATCGTGTTCTAGAAGTTGCACGGATGTCTGCCAAGTGTTTGGCAGGAAGAAAAGAAAAGTTGTCCAAAACAGCTTCCAATCGAATGTTCCTGTGATTGGAAAAGTCAGGAGAGTGCAAAGGTACTGTTTTCTATCAGTTGGCAAGGTGCGCACACAATCCCAGTGTTGTACAGCTTGCTTCTTCACCTTCCCGAAGCTGCCGCTCTCGCCGGCTGCCGGAGCCCAAGAAGCGGCTTCTTCGCGCAAAGACGATTGTGCCGCTCACAGTGCTCTCCTTAGCGCGGCTTCTGCCGAAAGACGCCCGGCAGCGGCTCTTACCTCCGGAGAGCATCCTACCTTCGTCTTTCGCGTCTTTTGTAGTCTACATCTTAGCAAAACGCTTTTCCACTATGTCTGGCTAGGAAAAACTGTGCCAGCACAGAAAACATCTCCCATCGTGTTCTAGAAGTTGCACGGATGTCTGCCAAGTGTTTGGCAGGAAGAAAAGAAAAGTTGTCCAAAACAGCTTCCAATCGAATGTTCCTGTGATTGGAAAAGTCAGGAGAGTGCAAAGGTACTGTTTTCTATCAGTTGGCAAGGTGCGCACACAATCCCAGTGTTGTACAGCTTGCTTCTTCACCTTCCCGAAGCTGCCGCTCTCGCCGGCTGCCGGAGCCCAAGAAGCGGCTTCTTCGCGCAAAGACGATTGTGCCGCTCACAGTGCTCTCCTTAGCGCGGCTTCTGCCGAAAGACGCCCGGCAGCGGCTCTTACCTCCGGAGAGCATCCTACCTTCGTCTTTCGCGTCTTTTGTAGTCTACATCTTAGCAAAACGCTTTTCCACTATGTCTGGCTAGGAAAAACTGTGCCAGCACAGAAAACATCTCCCATCGTGTTCTAGAAGTTGCACGGATGTCTGCCAAGTGTTTGGCAGGAAGAAAAGAAAAGTTGTCCAAAACAGCTTCCAATCGAATGTTCCTGTGATTGGAAAAGTCAGGAGAGTGCAAAGGTACTGTTTTCTATCAGTTGGCAAGGTGCGCACACAATCCCAGTGTTGTACAGCTTGCTTCTTCACCTTCCCGAAGCTGCCGCTCTCGCCGGCTGCCGGAGCCCAAGAAGCGGCTTCTTCGCGCAAAGACGATTGTGCCGCTCACAGTGCTCTCCTTAGCGCGGCTTCTGCCGAAAGACGCCCGGCAGCGGCTCTTACCTCCGGAGAGCATCCTACCTTCGTCTTTCGCGTCTTTTGTAGTCTACATCTTAGCAAAACGCTTTTCCACTATGTCTGGCTAGGAAAAACTGTGCCAGCACAGAAAACATCTCCCATCGTGTTCTAGAAGTTGCACGGATGTCTGCCAAGTGTTTGGCAGGAAGAAAAGAAAAGTTGTCCAAAACAGCTTCCAATCGAATGTTCCTGTGATTGGAAAAGTCAGGAGAGTGCAAAGGTACTGTTTTCTATCAGTTGGCAAGGTGCGCACACAATCCCAGTGTTGTACAGCTTGCTTCTTCACCTTCCCGAAGCTGCCGCTCTCGCCGGCTGCCGGAGCCCAAGAAGCGGCTTCTTCGCGCAAAGACGATTGTGCCGCTCACAGTGCTCTCCTTAGCGCGGCTTCTGCCGAAAGACGCCCGGCAGCGGCTCTTACCTCCGGAGAGCATCCTACCTTCGTCTTTCGCGTCTTTTGTAGTCTACATCTTAGCAAAACGCTTTTCCACTATGTCTGGCTAGGAAAAACTGTGCCAGCACAGAAAACATCTCCCATCGTGTTCTAGAAGTTGCACGGATGTCTGCCAAGTGTTTGGCAGGAAGAAAAGAAAAGTTGTCCAAAACAGCTTCCAATCGAATGTTCCTGTGATTGGAAAAGTCAGGAGAGTGCAAAGGTACTGTTTTCTATCAGTTGGCAAGGTGCGCACACAATCCCAGTGTTGTACAGCTTGCTTCTTCACCTTCCCGAAGCTGCCGCTCTCGCCGGCTGCCGGAGCCCAAGAAGCGGCTTCTTCGCGCAAAGACGATTGTGCCGCTCACAGTGCTCTCCTTAGCGCGGCTTCTGCCGAAAGACGCCCGGCAGCGGCTCTTACCTCCTGAGAGTGGCAGCTTCGGGAAGGTGAAGAAGCAAGCTGTACAACACTGGGATTGTGTGCGCACCTTGCCAACTGATAGAAAACAGTACCTTTGCACTCTCCTGACTTTTCCAATCACAGGAACATTCGATTGGAAGCTGTTTTGGACAACTTTTCTTTTCTTCCTGCCAAACACTTGGCAGACATCCGTGCAACTTCTAGAACACGATGGGAGATGTTTTCTGTGCTGGCACAGTTTTTCCTAGCCAGACATAGTGGAAAAGCGTTTTGCTAAGATGTAGACTACAAAAGACGCGAAAGACGAAGGTAGGATGCTCTCCGGAGGTAAGAGCCGCTGCCGGGCGTCTTTCGGCAGAAGCCGCGCTAAGGAGAGCACTGTGAGCGGCACAATCGTCTTTGCGCGAAGAAGCCGCTTCTTGGGCTCCGGCAGCCGGCGAGAGCGGCAGCTTCGGGAAGGTGAAGAAGCAAGCTGTACAACACTGGGATTGTGTGCGCACCTTGCCAACTGATAGAAAACAGTACCTTTGCACTCTCCTGACTTTTCCAATCACAGGAACATTCGATTGGAAGCTGTTTTGGACAACTTTTCTTTTCTTCCTGCCAAACACTTGGCAGACATCCGTGCAACTTCTAGAACACGATGGGAGATGTTTTCTGTGCTGGCACAGTTTTTCCTAGCCAGACATAGTGGAAAAGCGTTTTGCTAAGATGTAGACTACAAAAGACGCGAAAGACGAAGGTAGGATGCTCTCCGGAGGTAAGAGCCGCTGCCGGGCGTCTTTCGGCAGAAGCCGCGCTAAGGAGAGCACTGTGAGCGGCACAATCGTCTTTGCGCGAAGAAGCCGCTTCTTGGGCTCCGGCAGCCGGCGAGAGCGGCAGCTTCGGGAAGGTGAAGAAGCAAGCTGTACAACACTGGGATTGTGTGCGCACCTTGCCAACTGATAGAAAACAGTACCTTTGCACTCTCCTGACTTTTCCAATCACAGGAACATTCGATTGGAAGCTGTTTTGGACAACTTTTCTTTTCTTCCTGCCAAACACTTGGCAGACATCCGTGCAACTTCTAGAACACGATGGGAGATGTTTTCTGTGCTGGCACAGTTTTTCCTAGCCAGACATAGTGGAAAAGCTTTTTGCCGAGGTGTAGATGAGAAGAGGAGCTAAAGACGAAGGTAGGATGCTCTCCGGAGGTAAGAGCCGCTGCCGGGCGTCTTTCGGCAGAAGCCGCGCTAAGGAGAGCACTGTGAGCGGCACAATCGTCTTTGCGCGAAGAAGCCGCTTCTTGGGCTCCGGCAGCCGGCGAGAGCGACAGCTTCGGGAAGGTGAAGAAGCAAGCTGTACAACACTGGGATTGTGTGCGCACCTTGCCAACTGGTAGAAAACAGTACCTTTGCACTCTCCTGACTTTTCCAATCACAGGAACATTCGATTGGAAGCTGTTTTGGACAACTTTTCTTTTCTTCCTGCCAAACACTTGGCAGACATCCGTGCAACTTCTAGAACACGATGGGAGATGTTTTCTGTGCTGGCACAGTTTTTCCTAGCCAGACATAGTGGAAAAGCGTTTTGCTAAGATGTAGACTACAAAAGACGCGAAAGACGAAGGTAGGATGCTCTCCGGAGGTAAGAGCCGCTGCCGGGCGTCTTTCGGCAGAAGCCGCGCTAAGGAGAGCACTGTGAGCGGCACAATCGTCTTTGCGCGAAGAAGCCGCTTCTTGGGCTCCGGCAGCCGGCGAGAGCGGCAGCTTCGGGAAGGTGAAGAAGCAAGCTGTACAACACTGGGATTGTGTGCGCACCTTGCCAACTGATAGAAAACAGTACCTTTGCACTCTCCTGACTTTTCCAATCACAGGAACATTCGATTGGAAGCTGTTTTGGACAACTTTTCTTTTCTTCCTGCCAAACACTTGGCAGACATCCGTGCAACTTCTAGAACACGATGGGAGATGTTTTCTGTGCTGGCACAGTTTTTCCTAGCCAGACATAGTGGAAAAGCTTTTTGCCGAGGTGTAGATGAGAAGAGGAGCTAAAGAGTGGATGTTAGCAAATGACACCCATCTTCAAAAAAGGCAATTAAGAGGACTCGCCATAGTACAAACCAGCCAGCCTCTTTTTTATCCCCAGGAAGTTGATGAAGCAGCTCTTCCTGGAAATCCTTGCCAGGCACATGACAGATGACCAAATAATGTAGTTAGCATGATTTTTCAGGGGAATTTCATGCTGAACATCACTTTAAACTCCTCTGATGAATCAACTTGACTGGTAGATGAAGGGAATATTATCTGCCTGGGCTTCAGGGAGGTTTTTGACATACCTCTACATGGCATCACACATACATATGGAAGCAATAGTGCAAAGGGGAGGGAATCAGTGTCTTTTCAGTGATGCTGAGGGAAAAGACAAGAGGCAGTGGGCACACACTGAAATACAGGAGATTGCCTTTGAACATCAGTAAATGTTTCTTTACTGTCAGGGTGACTGAACCACGGCACAGACTGCCCAGAAAGATTGTGGAGCCTGGATCTTTGAAGACATTAAAAGTACACCCAGATAGAATCCTGGGCAAGAGGCTCTAGGTATCCTGGTTTAGGCAGGGGGGTTGGGCCTGGTTAGCCCCACCAACCCCTTCCACTCTCTTTCATTCTGTGCTAGTGAATTCTCTTCAAGATGCATTTCAAAGCGCTGGCATGACAAAGTTCTGTGCAGACAGAGATCCAAATGGACATGGCATCTAAGTTCCTTAAGCAGTGTTCAAGAAGAATGTAAAACTCTGGCACAAGTGTCTCTTCCCTAACTGAATCCCTTTCATGGGAAAATTCCCAGCTCTAGAAAGATCTTCTGATACGCATGCTTAAGACTGACACTGGCTGAGCAAATTTCTCCCTATGTATATCTAAGACCAGTTAGGATCTTCACCCAAAGTGCAGTCAACATAGTCACAGAATGCCTATTGTTAAGAAGTGACAGCTTCCATCAGAATGGCAGCTATTGGTCCACAAAATGGATTAATGGATGGGAATTATCTACGTGGGTTAAAAACAAAAATAAAGAGTTGGTCTTTATTTATCAATTTCATGGCAATATTGATAAGGGAAGAAAAAGATCTAAGTCCTTGACTTTCTGGACTCGAGGAAAGATTTTAAAAATTCCTTGTAAAAATGTATGATCACAATCAGACTATTGAAACCATTTTAGTTGGGAACAAAGTTCCAAAATTGTCTAGATAGTGGCAAAGAAGCCAAGAAAATAGGAAAGAAACAAAAAGAGAGCAAAAGAGTCAGCTTCAGTGTACAAGCTCGTTCTAGAAGTAGTCTGCTGGGAAAAGGAACCCCCAGCTAAATTTCCAATGTATTCCTGCGCTTGATTCAGTAACTGGTCAATGTAAAAACCAATCCTTTTGTACAACTTCTTCCAGCAACAAAAACTCCAACAGGTTGACACTACCATCATGCCTGTTCCAGACATATTTAAAAGAGAAATGATGATTTTCTTGAAAACCTACTTACATAAAAGTTGCAAGATGGTGGAGGGATTCCCACATCCTCCTTCCTCCATCTGGCTTGAAAGTATATTTGATAAAATATGCAACAAAGCACATGATTTATAAGGGAGAGTCAAATGGATGATTTGGGAATCGATCTCTTGTTGATAGTAAACTTCATATCCACTCGGTGTGACCTTTTTAAAACAAAATGTGGAGCTGAGGCATGAATCTGCCACAACAATTGTAAAGCAAACATACACACTCCCCTTCATATGCCCCCCCCTCCACACACACCTAGGCACACACAGAGATCAGCATAGCAGATCATGAACACCTTGGAAAAGACTGAAATGCTAAATGCCTCTCTTGATGGGCAAAAGAGCTGGTGCAGTAATTCAAATGCCTGGTACAAAAATTCTGTTTAATATTTAGCTCCTATTTAAAACACAGCTTTTCATTTCATTCTATTTACAGAATATTTTCATTTCATTTGTTTCTTTAAAATTACTTAGTTCTCACCTGTTGTATGTCTAGGAATATTTTCTTCCAAAAATAGAAAAAAATAGATGATATCTTTTCAGCAGAAAACATTGGTTGATACAATTTTAAACCATCATGATATGGAAGAATTCTTCTGTCCCTCTCGAAGGTGGAAGAAGCATTTGGATCACAGATCATCTACAATGAAATACTTGACATGTTTAAGATGCTTTCAATCAATTTTGATCGTCAATTGCTTATTTGTTGTAAACAGTAATTTTTCAGTGAAGGGAAAGCGTGTGTGGTATATCTACATGATATGTTCAAAGGCAGTTCCTACTAATGGCCAGGCTGAATTCCAGTAAATAATGTCCCGAATGATATTTTGCCGCCTTCTTTGGCACTTCATGAAATCTTACCCCGATGAAGTGCTGAAACACAGAGATTTTCTCTTAGAGAGTGTCTCATGTTGTAACCTATCCCATGGATTTTATGCTGTAATTCTTATCTCTTTTAAAATTTACTATCTTCTGTACAGTTTTCATGAAACTTTCTGTTACAGTAGTGAATAGCACAGATAAATGTCATTTTGTACAACTTTGAATTTACCCCAAGAGCTGAGAGAAAACTTGATCCTATACTTCAATCCGAGTTTCTTCTATAGTCCAACTTTGTTTCTCTACCATCAAGCTTCTCCTTTGTTGCTGCTCCAAGCCCCGTCCAAGGTGACCTTGAATACTTTCAGGGATGGGACACCCACAACTTCTCTGGGCAACCTGTTCCAGTGTTCCAGCACTCCCACAGTAAAAAAGGCCTTCCTTTCATCTAATATGTGTAGGAAATCATAAATCTAGGCATAGAAGCTTGGAGTGCAAATTTGAAATTCTTTGGATTTGAAGCACATTTTATATGAATACTGACTTACAGATGACTAAAAGATGTTGATGGGCATTTGAGCTGACAAGTTTTGAAAAAGTGCACGGAAATTAAAATTGAAACCACTAAAATTAAAAACTCCTTGCCATTTTCTTTTTCCTCTCCTATTCAAAATTGCATATGTCAGATATCAGTGCTTCATGCAAACCTCTCAGATGCTCTCAGAGAAAAAGCTTTTCTTTCAGACTAAGTTGCGGTTGACGTAGAACACTAGCAGGAGTGAAAGATTTTCTGGGCATTGGGGCAGCACGTTCTCCTTGGATTTGTGTGCAGAATGCATTTTATCCAAACTGGAAAATAGATCCCAGCTCTGTTCTATTCATCATTCTTACTTCATCAGGCCAGAAGATTCTGTGAAAAGTAGCCTGTGGACCTTGAAGACAGCGCATGTGAACCAGATGAGAGGTGATAGAGAAGTTGAGGGAGAGAAGAAAGAGCATATGGCTGAAACCAGAAAGTATTTCTCCACGTGATCATGGAAGATTGCAGGAGCCACTTGGTACTATCAAACCAGCCCGACTTGGCACTGGTGCCACTATGGGTCTGGGAGCCATGTTGCATATCGTGCATTTTAAGGAGCCAGCTGGCCACACACAGCCATATGCCCCCAAACACAAACCAAGCCCTTTTCTCTGGCAAACAAAACTCAGCTGCCCTGCTTCTGGATGGCAGATTGCAGGAGCCACTTGGTACTATCAAACCAGCCCAACTTGGCACTGGTGCCACCTTGGCTCTGGGAACCATCCTGCCTATCGTAGCTTTTCAGGAGCCAGCCGGTCACTCCCAGCCATAGGCCCCCAAACAGAAACCTCGGCCCGTTTCCCTGGCAAACAAAAGTAAGCTGCCCCGCTTCTGGATGGCAGATTGCAGGAGCTACTTAGTACTATCAAATCAGCCCGACTTGGCACAGGTGCCACCTTGGATCTGGGAACCATCCTGTGTATCGTGGATTTTCAGGGGCCAGCCGGCCACTCTCAGCCATATGCCCCCAAACACAAACCACGGACCTTTTCTCTGGCAAACAAAAATCAGCTGCCCCACTTCTGGATGGCAGATTGCAGGAGCCACTTGGGACTATCACACCAGCACAACATGGCACTGCTGCCACCTTGGATCTGGGAACAATCCTGCGTATCGTACATATTCAGGAACCAGCCGAACACTCCCAGCCACAGGCCCCCAAACACAAACAACGGCCCATTTCCCTGGCAAACAAAACTCAGCTGCCCCGCTTCTGGTGTGGCAGTTTGCAGGAGCCACTTGGGACTATCAAAGCAGCCCGACTTGGTAATGGTACCATCTTGGATCTGGGAACCATCCGGCGTATCGTGGATTTTCAGGGGCCAGCCGGTCATTCCCAGCCATATGCTCCCAAACACAAACCTCGGCCCTTTTCTCTGGCAAACAAAACTCAACTGCCCCTCTTCTGGATGGCAAATTGCAGGACGCACTTGGTACTACAAAAAGAGCCCGACTTGGCAGTGGTGCCACCTTGGCTCTGGGAACCATCCTGCGTATCGAGCATTTTAAGGAGCCAGCCGGCAATTCCCAGCCGTATGCCCCAAAAAGAAACCACGGACCTTTTCTCTGGCAAAAAAAACTCAGCTGTCCCGCTTCTGGATGGCAGATTGCAGGAGTCACTTTGAACCATACAACCAGCCTTACTTGGCACTGGTGCCACCTTGGATCTGGGAACCATCCTGCCTATCGTTGATTTTCAGGGGCCAGCCTACCACTCTCGGCCATAGGCCCCCAAACACAAACCACAGCCCTTTTCTCTAGCAAACAAAATTTAGCTGCCCCGCTTCTGGATGGCAAATTGCAGGACGCACTTGGTACTATCAAACCAGCCCGACTTGGCACTGGTGCCACCTTGGGTCTGGGAACCATGCTGCGTATCGCAGATTCTAAGGCGCCAGTCGGCCACTCCCAGCCACAAGACCCCAAACACAAACAACGGCGCTTTTCTCTGGCAAACAAAACTCAACTGCCCCTCTTCTGGATGGCAAATTGCAGGACGCACTTGGTACTATCAAACCAGCACGACTTGGCACTGGTGCCACCTTGGGTCTGGGAACCACCCTGCGTATTGTGGATTGTCAGGAGCCAGCTGGACACTCTCGGCCACAGACCCCAATCAAAAACAAAGGTCCGTTTCCCTGGCAAAAAAAACTCAGCTGCCCCGCTTCTGGATGGGAGATTGCAGGAGGCACTTGACACTGTCAAACGAGCCCCACTTTGTACTGGTGCCACCTTGGGTCTGGGAACCATCCTGCGTATCGTGGATTTTCAGGAGCCAGCCGGCCACTGCCAGCCACAGGCCCCCAAACAAAAACCACAGCCTTTTTCTCTGGCAAACAAAACTCAGCTGCCCCGCTTCTGGATGGCAGATTGCAGGAGCCACTTGGTACTATCAAACCAGCCCGACTTGGCACTGGTGCCACCTTGGGTCTGGGAACCATCCTGCCTATCGTGGATTTTAAGGAGCCAGCCGGCTACTCCCAGCCACAGGCCCCCAACAAAAACCACGGCCCTTTTTTCTCACAAACAAAACTTAGCTGCCTCACTTCTGGATGGCAGATTGCAGGAGTCACTTGGTGTAATCAAACCAGCCCGACTTGGCACTGGTGCCACCTTGGGTCTGGGAACCATCCTGCGTATCGTGGATTCTAAGGAGCCAGCCGGCCACTCCCAGCCACAGGCCCCCAAACAAAATCAACGGCGCTGTTCCCTGGAAAACAAAACACGCCTGCCAACTTTTTGATGGAGTTTGCAGGAGCCACTTGGTACTTTCAAACCAGCCCAACTTGGCACTGGTGCCACCATGGGTCTGGTAAACATCCTGCGTATCGTGGATTCTTAGGAGCCAGCCGGCCACTCCTAGCCACAGGCCCCCAAACAAAAACCTAGGCCTATTTCTCTGGCAAACAAAAGTAAGCTGCCCCGCTTCTGGATGGCAGATTGCAGGAGACACTTGGGACTATCAAACCAGCCCAACTTGGCACTGGTGCCACCTTGGATCTGGGAACCATGCTGTGTATCGTGGATTTTCAGGGGCCAGCCGGCCACTCTCAGCCATATGCCCCCAAACAGAAACCTCGGCCCGTTTCTCTGGCAAACAAAACTCAACTGCCCCTCTTCTGGATGGCAAATTGCAAGATGAACTTGATACTAAAACCGCAGGCCGACTTGGTAGTGGTGACACCTTGGGCCTGGGAACCATCATGCGTATCGAGCATTTTAAGGAGCCAGCCGGCAACTCCCAGCAATATGCCCCCAAAAACAATCCACGGAATTTTCCTCTGGCAAACAAAAATCAGCTGCCCCGCTTCTGGATGGCAGATTGCAGGAGCCACTTTGACCCATCAAACCAGCCCGACTTGGCACTGGTGCCACCTTGCATCCTGGAACCATGCTGCCTAGCGTGGATTTTCAGGGGCCAGCCGGCCACTCTCAGCTATATGCCCCCAAACAAAACCCACGGCCCGTTTCCCTGGCAAACAAAAGTAAGCTGCCCCGCTTCTGGATGGCAGATTGCAGGAACCACTTGGTAGTATCAAACCAGCCCGACTTGGCACTGGTGCCACCTTGGGTCTGGGAACCATCCTGCGTATCGTGGATTCTAAGGAGCCAGCCGGCCACTCCCAGCCACAGGCCCCCAAATACAAACAACGGCGCTTTTCCCTGGAAAACAAAACTCGCCTGCCAACTTTTTGATGGCAGATTGCAGGAGCAACTTGGTACTATCAAACCAGCCCAACTTGGCACTGGTGCCACCATGGGTCTGGTAACCATCCTGCCTATTGTAGCTTTCCAGGAGCCAGCCGGTCACTCCCAGCCATAGGCCCCCAGTCACAAACCTCGGCCCGTTTCCCTGGCAAACAAAAGTAAGCTGCCCCGCTTCTGGATGGCAGATTGCAGGAGCCACTTGGTACTATCAAACCAGCCCGACTTGGCACTGGTGCCACCTTGGGTCTGGGAACCATGCTGCGTATCGCAGATTCTAAGGCGCCAGTCGGCCACTCCCAGCCACAAGACCCCAAACACAAACAACGGCGCTTTTCTCTGGCAAACAAAACTCAACTGCCCCTCTTCTGGATGGCAAATTGCAGGACGCACTTGGTACTATCAAACCAGCACGACTTGGCACTGGTGCCACCTTGGGTCTGGGAACCATCCTGCGTATTGTGGATTGTCAGGAGCCAGCTGGACACTCTCGGCCACAGACCCCAATCAAAAACAACGGCCCGTTTCACAGGCAAACAAAACTCAGCTGCCCCGCTTCTGGATGGGAGATTGCAGGAGGCACTTGACACTGTGAAACCAGCCCCACTTGGCACTGGTGCCACCTTGGGTCTGGGAACCATGCTGCGTATCATGGATTTTCAGGAGCCAGCCGGCCACTCCCAGCCATAGGCCCCCAAACAAAAACCACAGCCTTTTTCTCTGGCAAACAAAATTCAGCTGCCCCGCTTCTGGATGGCAGATTGCAGGAGCCACTTGGGACTATCACACCAGCACAACATGGCACTGGTGCCACCTTGGATCTGGGAATCATCCTTCCTATCGTGGATTTTCAGGGGCCGGCCGGTCACTCTCAGCCATAGGCCCCAAACACAAACCACGGCCCTTTTCTCTGGAAAACAAAACTCAACTGCCCCTCTTCTGGATGGCAGATTGCAGGAGCCACTGGGTACTATGAAACCAGCCCTACTTGGCACTGGTGCCACCTTGGGTCTGGGAACCATGCTGCGTATCATGGATTTTCAGGAGCCAGCCGTCCACTGCCAGCCACAGGCCCGGAAACACAAACAACAGCCTTTTTCTCTGGCAAACAAAATTCAGCTGCCCCGCTTCTGGATGGCAGATTGCAGGAACCACTTGGTACTAACAAACCAGCCCGACTTGGCACTGGTGCCACCTTGGGTCTGGGAACCATCCTGCGTATCGTGGATTCTAAGGAGCCAGCTGGCCACTCCCAGCCACAGGCCCCAAAACACACACAACGGCGCTTTTCCCTGGAAAACAAAACTCGCCTGACAACTTTTTGATGGCAGATTGCAGGAGCCACTTGGTACTATCAAACCAGCCCAACTTGCCACTGGTGCCACCATGGGTCTGGTCACCATCCTGCCTATCGTAGCTTTTCAGGAGCCAGCCGGTCACTCCCTGCCATAGGCCCCGAGACACAAAGCTCGGCCCGTTTCCCTGGCAAACAAAAGTAAGCTGCCCCGCTTCTGGATGGCAGATTGCAGGAGCCACTTGGTGCTATCAAACCAGCCCGACTTGGCACTGGTACCACCTTGGGTCTGGGGACCATCCTGCCTATCGTGGATTTTAAGGAGCCAGCCGGCTACTCCCAGCCACAGGCCCCCAACAAAAACCACGGCCCTTTTTTCTGGCAAACAAAACTTAGCTGCCTCACTTATGGATGGCAGATTGCAGGAGCCACTTGGTGTAATCAAACCAGCCCGACTTGGCACTGGTGTCACCTTGGGTCTGGGAACCATCCTGCGTATCGTGGATTCTAAGGAGCCAGCCGGCCAGTCCCAGCCACAGGCCCCCAAACAAAATCAACGGCGCTGTTCCCTGGAAAACAAAACACGCCTGCCAACTTTTTGATGGAGTTTGCAGGAGCCACTTGGTACTATCAAACCAGCCCAACTTGGCACTGGTGCCACCATGGGTCTGGTAAACATCCTGCGTATCGTGGATTCTTAGGAGCCAGCAGGCCACTCCTAGCCACAGGCCCCCAAACAAAAACCTAGGCCTATTTCTCTGGCAAACAAAAGTAAGCTGCCCCGCTTCTGGATGGCAGATTGCAGGAGACACTTGGGACTATCAAACCAGCCCAACTTGGCACTGGTGCCACCTTGGATCTGGGAACCATGTTGTGTATCGTGGATTTTCAGGGGCCAGCCGGCCACTCTCAGCCATATGTCCCCAAACAGAAACCTCGGCCCGTTTCTCTGGCAAACAAAACTCAACTGCCCCTCTTCTGGATGGCAAATTGCAGGATGAACTTGATACTAAAACCGCAGGCCGACTTGGTAGTGGTGACACCTTGGACCTGGGAACCATCATGCGTATCGAGCATTTTAAGGAGCCAGCCGGCAACTCCCAGCAATATGCTCCCAAAAACAATCCACGGAATTTTTCTCTGGCAAACAAAAATCAGCTGCCCCGCTTCTGGATGGCAGATTGCAGGAGCCACTTTGCACCATCAAACCAGCCCGACTTGGCACTGGTGCCACCTTGGGTCTGGGAACCATCCTGCGTATCGTGGATTTTCAGGGGCCAGCGGGCCACTCTCAGCTATATGCCCCCAAACAAAACCCACGGCACGTTTCCCTGGCAAACAAAAGTAAGCTGCCCTGCTTCTGGATGGCAGATTGCAGGAACCACTTGGTAGTATCAAACCAGCCCGACTTGGCACTGGTGCCACCTTGGGTCTGGGAACCATCCTGCGTATCGTGGATTCTAAGGAGCCAGCCGGCCACTCCCAGCCACAGGCCCCCAAACACAAACAACGGCGCTTTTCCCTGGAAAACAAAACTCGCCTGCCAACTTTTTGATGGCAGATTGCAGGAGCAACTTGGTACTATCAAACCAGCCCAACTTGGCACTGGTGCCACCATGGGTCTGGTCACCATCCTGCCTATTGTAGCTTTCCAGGAGCCAGCCGGTCACTCCCAGCCATAGGCCCCCAAACACAAACCTCGGCCCGTTTCCCTGGCAAACAAAAGTAAGCTGCCCCGCTTCTGGATGGCAGATTGCAGGACGCACTTGGTACTATCAAACCAGCCCAACTTGGAACTGGTGCCACCTTGGGTCTGGGAACCATCCTGCGTATCGCAGATTCTAAGGCGCCAGTGGGCCACTCCCAGCCACAAGCCCCCAAACACAAACAACGGCGCTTTTCTCTGGCAAACAAAACTCAACTGCCCCTCTTCTGGATGGCAAATTGCAGGACGCACTTGGTACTATAAAAACAGCCCGACTTGGCACTGGTGCCACCTTGGGTCTGGGAACCATCCTGCGTATCGATCTTTTTAATGAGACAGCCGGCCACTCCCAGCCATATGCCCCCAAACACAACCCACGGCCCTTTCCTCTGGCAAACAAAACTCAGCTGCACCGCTTCTGGATGGCAGATTGCAGGAGCCACTTGGTACTATCAAACCAGCAAGACTTGGCACTGGTGCCACCTTGGGTCTGGGAACCATCCTGCATATTGTGGATTGTCAGGAGCCAGCTGAACATTCTCGGCCACAGACCCCAATCAAAATCAACGGCCCGTTTCACAGGCAAACAAAACTCAGCTGCCCCGCTTCTGGATGGGAGATTGCAGGAGGCACTTGACACTGTGAAACCAGCCCCACTTGGCACTGGTGCCACCTTGGGTCTGGGAACCATGCTGCGTATCATGGATTTTCAGGAGCCAGCCGGCCACTCCCAGCCATAGGCCCCAAAAAAAAACCACAGCCTTTTTCTCTGGCAAACAAAATTCAGCTGCCCCACTTCTGGATGGCAGATTGCAGGAGCCACTTGGGACTATCACACCAGCACAACATGGCACTGGTGCCACCTTGGATATGGGAACCATCCTTCCTATCGTGGATTTTCAGGGGCCAGCCGGTCACTCTCAGCCATAGGCCCCAAACACAAACAACGGCCCTTTTCTCTGGCAAAAAAAACTCAACTGCCCCTCTTCTGGATGGCAGATTGCAGGAGCCACTGGGTACTATGAAACTAGTCCTACTTGGCACTGGTGCCACCTTGGGTCTGGGAACCATGCTGCGTATCATGGATTTTCAGGAGCCAGCCGTCCACTGCCAGCCACAGGCCCCGAAACACAAACAACAGCCTTTTTCTCTGGCAAACAAAATTCAGCTGCCCCGCTTCTGGATGGCAGATTGCAGGAACCACTTGGTACTATCAAACCAGCCCGACTTGGCACTGGTGCCACCTTGGGTCTGGGAACCATCCTGCGTATCGTGGATTCTAAGGAGCCAGCTGGCCACTCCCAGCCACAGGCCCCAAAATACACACAACGGCGCTTTTCCCTGGAAAACAAAACTCGCCTGCCAACTTTTTGATGGCAGATTGCAGGAGCCACTTGGTACTATCAAACCAGCCCAACTTGGCACTGGTGCCACCATGGGTCTGGTCACCATCCTGCCTATCGTAGCTTTTCAGGAGCCAGCCGGTCACTCCCAGCCATAGGCCCCCAGAAAAAAACCTCGGTCCGTTTCCCTGGAAAACAAAAGTAAGCTGCCCCGCTTCTGGATGGCAGATTGCAGGAGCCACTTGGTGCTATCAAACCAGCCCGACTTGGCACTGGTGCCACCTTGGGTCTGGGAACCATCCTGCGTATCCTGTGTTCTAAGGAGCCAGCCGGCCACTCCCAGCCACAGTCCCCCAAACACAAACAACGGCGCTTTTCCCTGGAAAACAAAACTGACCTGCCAACTTTTTGATGGCAGATTGCAGGAGCAACTTGGTACTATCAAACCAGCCCAACTTGGCACTGGTGCCACCATGGGTCTGGTCACCATCCTGCCTATCGTAGCTTTTCAGGAGCCAGCCGGTCACTCCCAGCCATAGGTCCCCAGACAAATACCTCGGCCCGTTTCCCTGGCAAACAAAAGTAAGCTGCCCCGCTTCTGGATGGCAGATTGCAGGAGCCACTTGGTACTATCAAACCAGCCCAACTTGACACTGGTGCCACCTTGGCTCTGGGAACCATGCTGCGTAACCCGGATTCTAAGACGACAGGCAGCCACTGCCAGCCACAGGCCTCCAAACAAAATCAACGGCGCTTTTCCCTGGAAAACAAAACTCGCCTGACAACTTTTAGATGGCAGATTGCAGGAGCCAGTTGGTACCATCAAACCAGCCCAACTTGGCACTGGTGCCACCTTGGGTCTGGGAACCATCCTGCCTATTGTTGTTTTTCAGGAGCCAGCCGGTCACTTCTAGCCCTAGGCCCCCAGTCATAAACCTCGGCCCGTTTCCCTGGCACACAAATGTAAGCTACCCCGCTTCAGGATGGCAGATTGCAGGAGCCACTTTTCACCATCAAACCAGCCCGACGTGGCACTGGTGCCACCTTGGGTCTGGGAACCATCCTGCGTATCGTGTGTTCTAAGGAGCCAGCCGGCCACTCCCACCCACAGTCCCCCAAACACAAACAACGGCGCTTTTCCCTGGAAAACAAAACTGGCCTGCCAACTTTTTGATGGCAGATTGCAGGAGCCACTTGGTACTATCAAACCAGCCCAACTTGGCACTGGTGCCACCATGGGTCTGGTCACCATCCTGCCTATCGTAGCTTTTCAGGAGCCAGGCGGTCACTCCCAGCCATAGGCCCCCAGACACAAACCTCGGCCCGTTTCCCTGGCAAACAAAAGTAAGCTGCCCCGCTTCTGCATGGCAGATTGCAGGTGCTATTTAGTACTATCAAACCAGCCCGACTTGGCACTGGTGCCACCTCTGGTCTGGGAACCATCCTGCCTATCGTGGATTTTCAGGGGCCAGACGGCCACTATAAGCCATATGCCCCCAAAAAAAACCACGGCCCTTTTCTCTGGTAAACAAAACTCAACTGCCCCTCTTCTGGATGGCAAATTTTAGGACGCACTTTGTACTACGAAAACCGCCCGACTTGGCACTGGTGCCACCTTGGGTCAGGGAACCATCCTGCCTATCGTAGCTTTTCAGGAGCCAGCCGGTCACTCCCAGCCATAGGTCCCCAGACAAATACCTCGGCCCGTTTCCCTGGCAAACAAAAGTAAGCTGCCCCGCTTCTGGATGGCAGATTGCAGGAGCCACTTGGTACTATCAAACCAGCCCAACTTGACACTGGTGCCACCTTGGCTCTGGGAACCATGCTGCGTAACCCGGATTCTAAGACGACAGGCAGCCACTGCCAGCCACAGGCCTCCAAACAAAATCAACGGCGCTTTTCCCTGGAAAACAAAACTCGCCTGACAACTTTTAGATGGCAGATTGCAGGAGCCAGTTGGTACCATCAAACCAGCCCAACTTGGCACTGGTGCCACCTTGGGTCTGGGAACCATCCTGCCTATTGTTGCTATTCAGGAGCCAGCCGGTCACTTCTAGCCCTAGGCACCCAGTCATAAACCTCGGCCCGTTTCCCTGGCACACAAATGTAAGCTACCCCGCTTCAGGATGGCAGATTGCAGGAGCCACTTTTCACCATCAAACCAGCCCGACTTGGCACTGGTGCCACCTTGGGTCTGGGAACCATCCTGCGTATCGTGTGTTCTAAGGAGCCAGCCGGCCACTCCCACCCACAGTCCCCCAAACACAAACAACGGCGCTTTTCCCTGGAAAACAAAACTGGCCTGCCAACTTTTTGATGGCAGATTGCCGGAGCCACTTGGTACTATCAAACCAGCCCAACTAGGCACTGGTGCCACCATGGGTCTGGTAACCATCCTGCCTATCGTAGCTTTTCAGGAGCCAGGCGGTCACTCCCAGCCATAGGCCCCCAGACACAAACCTCGGCCCGTTTCCCTGGCAAACAAAAGTAAGCTGCCCCGCTTCTGCATGGCAGATTGCAGGTGCTATTTAGTACTATCAAACCAGCCCGACTTGGCACTGGTGCCACCTCTGGTCTGGGAACCATCCTGCCTATCGTGGATTTTCAGGGGCCAGACGGCCACTACCAGCCATATGCCCCCAAAAACAAACCACGGCCCTTTTCTCTGGTAAACAAAACTCAACTGCCCCTCTTCTGGATGGCAAATTTTAGGACGCACTTTGTACTACGAATACCGCCCGACTTGGCACTGGTGCCACCTTGGGTCAGGGAACCATCCTGCCTATCGTAGCTTTTTAAGGAGCCAGCAGGCCACGCCCAGCCATATAGCCCCAAAAACAAACCACGGACCATTTCTCTTGGAAACAAAAATCCGCTGCCCCGCTTCAGGATGGCAGATTGCAGGAGCCACTTTGCACCATCAAACCACCCCGACTTGGCACTGGTGCCATCTTGGATCTGGGAACCATCCTGCCTATCGTAGCTTTTCAGGAGCCAGCCGGTTACTCCCAACCATAGGCCCCCAGACAGAAAGCTCCGCCCATTTCCCTGGCAAACAAAAGTAAGCTACCCCGCTTCTGGATGGCAGATTGCAGGAGCCACTTGGTACTATCAAACCAGCCCAACTTGGCACTGGTGCCACCATGGGTCTGGTCACCATCCTGCCTATCGTAGCTTTTCAGGAGCCAGGCGGTCACTCCCAGCCATAGGCCCCCAGACAAATACCTCGGCCCGTTTCCCTGGCAAACAAATGTAAGCTGCCCCGCTTCTGGATGGCAGATTGCAGGAGCCACATGGTACTATCAAACCAGGCCAACATGGCACTGGTGCCACCTTGGCTCTGGGAACCATCCTGCCTATCGTGGATTTTCAGGCGCCAGCCGGCCACTCTCAGCCATAGGCCCCAAACACAAACCACGGCCCTTTTCTCTGGAAAACAAAACTCAACTGCCCCTCTTCTGGATGGCAGATTGCAGGAGCCACTGTGTACTATGAAACCAGCCCTACTTGGCACTGGTGCCACCTTGGGTCTGGGAACCATGCTGCGTATCATGGATTTTCAGGAGCCAGCCGTCCACTGCCAGCCACAGGCCCCGAAACACAAACAACGGCCCGTTTCCGTGGCAAACAAAATTCAGCTGCCCCTCTTCTGGATGGCAGATTGCAGGAACCACTTGGTAGTATCAAACCAGCCCGACTTGGCACTGGTGGCACCTCTTGTCTGGTAACCATGCTGCGTATCGTGGTTTCTAAGGAGCCAGCCGGGCACTCCCAACCACAGGTCCCCAAAACACACACAACGGCGCTTTTCCCTGGAAAACAAAACTCGCCTGCCAACTTTTTGATGGCAGATTGCAGGAGCCACTTGGTACTATCAAACCAGCTCAACTTGGCACTGGTGCCACCATGGGTCTGGTCACCATCCTGCCTATCGTAGCTTTTCAGGAGCCAGCCGGTCACTCCCTGCCATAGGCCCCGAGACAGAAAGCCCGGCCCGTTTCCCTGGCAAACAAAAGTAAGCTGCCCCGCTTCTGGATGGCAGATTGCAGGAGCCACTTTGTACTATCAAACCAGCCCGACTTGGCACTGGTGCCACCTCTGGTCTGGGAACCATGCTGCGTATCGTGGATTTTAAGGAGCCAGTCGGCCACTCCCAGCCATATGCCTCCAAACACAAACAACGGTCCATTTCCCTGGCAAACAAAAGTAAGCTGCCCCGCTTCTGGATGTCAGATTGCAGGAACCACTTGTTGCCAAGTTGGGGTGGTTTGATAGTACCAAGTGGCTCCTGCAATCTGCCATCAAAAAGTTGGCAAGCGAGTTTTTTTTTCCAGGGAAAAGCGCCGTTGTTTTTGTTTGGGGGCCTGTGGCTGGGAGTGGCCAGCTGTCTCCTTAGAATCCACGATACGCAGGATGGGTCCCAGACCAGAGGTGGCACCAGTGCCAAGTCGGGCTGGTTTGATGGTGCAAAGTGACTCCTGCAATCTGCCATCCAGAAGCGGGGTAGCTTACTTTTGTTTGCCAGGGAAACGGGCAGAGCTTTGTGTCTGGGGGCCTATGGCTGGGAGTGACCGGCTGGCTCCTGAAAAGCTACGATAGGCAGGATGGTGACCAGACCCATGGTGGCACCAGTGCCAAGTTGGGCTGGTTTGATAGTACCAAGTGGCTCCTGCAATCTGCCATCAAAAAGTTGGCAGGTGAATTTTGTTTTCCAGGGAAAAGCACCGTTGTTTGTGTTTGGGGGCCTGTGGCTGGGAGTGGCCGGCTGGCTCCTTAGAATCCACGATACGCAGGATGGTTCCCAGACCAGAGGTGGCACCAGTGCCATGTTGGCCTGGTTTGATAGTACCATGTGGCTCCTGCAATCTGCCATCCAGAAGCGGGGCTGCTTACTTTTGTTTGCCAGGGAAACGGGCCGAGATATTTGTCTGGGGGCCTATGGCTGGGAGTGAGCGGCTGGCTCCTGAAAAGCTACGATAGGCAGGATGGTGAGCAGACCCATGGTGGCACCAGTGCCAAGTTGGGCTGGTTTGATAGTACCAAGTGGCTCCTGCAATCTGCCATCAAAAAGTTGTCAGGCGACTTTTATTTTCCAGGGAAAAGCGCCGTTGTTCTTGTTTAGAGGCCTGTGGCTGGGAGTGGCCGGCTGCCTCCTTTGAACCCAGGATACGCAGGATGGTTCCCAGAGCCAAGGTGGCACCAGTGCCAAGTTGGGCTGGTTTGATAGTACCAAGTGGCTCCTGCAATCTGCCATCCAGAAGCGGGTCAGCTTACTTTTGTTTCCCAGGGAAACGGGCCGAGGTTTGTGTCTGGGGGCCTATGGCTGGGAGTGACCGGCTGGCTACTGAAAAGCTACGATAGGCAGGATGGTTACCAGACTCATGGTGGCACCAGTGCCAACTCGGGCTGGTTTGATAATACTAAATAGCTCCTGAGATCTGCCATTCAGACGCGGGGCAGCGGATTTTTGTTTGCTGGAGAAAAGTTCCGTGGTTTTTTTTTGGGGGTATATGGCTGGACGTTGCCGGCTGACTCCTTAAAAAGATCGATACGCAGGATTGTTCCCTGACCCAAGGTGGCATCACTGCCAAGTCGGGCTGTTTTCGTAGTACCAAGTGCGTCCTGCAATTTGCCATCCAGAAGAGGGGCAGTTGAGTTTTGTTTGCCAGAGCAAAGGGCCGTGGTATGTGTTTGGGGGCATATGGCTGAGAGTGGCCGGCTGGCGCCTGAAAATCCACGATAGGCAGGATGGTTCCCAGAGCCAAGGTGGCACCAGTGCCATGTTGGCCTGGTTTGATAGTACCATGTGGCTGCTGTAATCTGCCATCCAGAAGCGGGGCAGCTTACTTTTGTTTGCCAGGGAAACGGGCCGAGATATTTGTCTGGGGGCCTATGGCTGGGAGTGACCGGCTGGCTCCTGAAAAGCTACGATAGGCAGGATGGTGACCAGACCCATGGTGGCACCAGTACCAAGTTGGGCTGGTTTGATAGTACCAAGTGGCTCCTGCAATCTGCCATCAAAAATTTGGCAGGCGAGTTTTGTTTTCCAGGGAAAAGCGCCGTTGTTTTTGTTTAGAGGCCTGTGGCTGGGAGTGGCCGCCTGTCCTCGTAGAATCTACGTTACGCAGCATGGTTCCCAGAGCCAAGGTGGCACGAGTGCCAAGTTGGGCTGATTTGATAGTACCAAGTGGCTCCTGCAATCTGCCATCCAGAAGCGGGGCAGCTTACTTTTGTTTTCCAGGGAAACGGGCCGAGGTTTGTGTCTGGGGGTCTATGGCTGGGAGTGACCGGCTGGCTCCTGAAAAGCTACGATAGGCAGGATGGTGACCAGACACATGGTGGCACCAGTGCCAAGTTGGGCTGGTTTGATAGCACCAAGTGGCTCCTGCAATCTGCCATCAAAATGTTGGCAGGCGAGTTTTGTTTTCCAGGGAAAAGCGCCGTTGTTTGTGTTTGGGCGCCTGTGGCTCAGAGTGGCCGGGTGGCTGCTTAGAATCCACGATACGCAGGATGGTTCCCAGACCCAAGGTGGCACCAGTGCCAAGTCGGGCTGGTTTGACACTACCAAGTGGCTCCTGCAATCTGCCATCCAGAATCGGGGCAGCTTAATTTTGTTTGCCAGGGAAACGGTCCGAGGTTTGTGTCTGGGGGCCTATGGCTGGGAGTGACCGGCTGGCTCCTGAAAAGCTACAATAGGCAGGATGGTTCCCAGACCCATAGTGGCACCAGTGCCAAGTTGGGATGATTTGATAGTACCAAGTGGCTCCTGCAATCTGCCATCAAAAAGCTGGCAGGCGAGTTTTGTTTTCCAGGGAAAAGCGCCGTTGTTTGTGTTTGGGGGCCTGTGGCTGGGAGTGGCCGGCTGGCTCCTTAGAATCCACGATAAGCAGGATTGTTCCCAGACCCAAGGTGGCACCAGTGCCAAGTCGGGCTGGTTTGATGGTGCAAAGTGGCTCCTGCAATCTGCCATCCAGACGCGGGGCAGCGGATTTTTGTTTCCATGAGAAATGGTCCGTGGTTTGTTTTTGGGGGTATATGGCTGGGCGTGGCCGGCTGGCTACTTAAAAAGCTCGATATGCAGGATGGTTCCCTGACACAAGGTGGCACCAGTGCCACGTCGGGCGGTTTTCGTAGTACAAAGTGCGTCCTAAAATTTGCCATCCAGAAGAGGGGCAGTTGAGTTTTGTTTGCCAGAGAAAAGGGCCGTGGTTTGTTTTTGGGGGCATATGGCTGAGAGTGGCCGGCTGGCCCCTGAAAATCCACGATAGGCAGGATGGTTCCCAGACCAGAGGTGTCACCAGTGCCAAGTCGGGCTGGTTTGATAGTACTAAATAGCTCCTGCAATCTGCCATGCAGAAGCGGGGCAGCTTACTTTTGTTTGCCAGGGAAACGGGCCGAGGTTTGTGTTTGGGGGCCTATGGCTGGGAGTGACCGGCTGGCTCCTGAAAAGCTACGATAGGCAGGATGGTGACCAGACCCATGGTGGCACCAGTGCCAAGTTGGGCTGGTTTGATAGTACCAAGTGGCTCCGGCAATCTGCCATCAAAAAGTTGGCAGGCGAGTTTTGTTTTCCAGGGAAAAGCGCCGTTGTTTGTGTTTGGGGGCCTGTGGCTGGGAGTGGCCAGCTGGCTCCTTAGAACCCACGATACGCAGGATGGTTCCCAGACCAGAGGTGGCACCAGTGCCAAGTTGGGCTGGTTTGATGGTGCAAAGTGGCTCCTGCAATCTGCCATCCAGAAGCGGGGTAGCTTACTTTTGTTTGCCAGGGAAACGGGCCGAAATATTTGTCTAGGGGCCTCTGGCTGGGGGTTGCTGGCTGGCACCTGAAAAGCGACGATAGGCAGGATGGTGACCAGACCCATGGTGGCACCAGTGCCAAGTTGGTCTGGTTTGATAGTACCAAGTGGCTCCTGCAATCTGCCATCAAATGTTTGGCAGGCGAGTTTTGTTTTCCAGGGAAAAGCACCGTTGTGTGTGTTTTGGGCGCCTGTGGCTGGGAGTGGCCAGCTGGCTCCTTAGAATCCACGATACGCAGGATGGTTCCCAGACCCAAGGTGGCACCAGTGCCAAGTCGGGCTGGTTTGTTAGTACCAAGTGGTTCCTGCAATCTGCCATCCAGAAGCGGGGCAGCTGAATTTTGTTTGCCAGAGAAAAAGGCTGTTGTTTGTGTTTCGGGGCCTGTGGCTGGCAGTGGACGTCTGGCTCCTGAAAATCCATGATACGCAGGATGGTTCCCAGACCTAAGGTGGCACCAGTGCCAAGTAGGGCTGGTTTCATAGTACCAAGTGGCTCCTGCAATCTGCCATCCAGAAGCGGTGCAGTTGAGTTTTGTTTGCCAGAGAAAAGGGCCGTGGGTTGTGTTTGGGGGCATATGGCTGGGAGTGGCCGGCTGTCTCATTAAAAAGATCGATACGCAGGATGGTTCCCAGACCCAAGGTGGCACCAGTGCCAAGTCGGGCTGTTTTTATAGTACCAAGTGCGTCCTGCAATTTGCCATCCAGAAGAGGGGCAGTGGAGTTTTGTTTGCCAGAGAATAGCGCCGTTGTTTGTGTTTGGGGGCTTGTGGCTGGGAGTGGCCGACTGGCGCCTTAGAATCTGTGTTACACAGCATGGTTCCCAGACCAGAGGTGGCACCAGTGCCAAGTTGGGCTGGTTTGATAGTACCAAGTGGCTCCTGCAATCTGCCATCCAGAAGTGGGGCAGCTTACTTTTGTTTGCCAGGGAAACGGTCTGAGGTTTGTGACTGGGGACCTATGGCTGGGAGTGACCGGCTGGCTCCTGAAAAGCTACGATAGGCAGGATGGTGACCAGACCCATGGTGGCACCAGTGCCAAGTTGGGCTGGTTTGATAGTACCAAGTGGCTCCTGCAATCTGCCATCAAAAAGTTGTCAGGCGAGTTTTGTTTTCCAGGGAAAAGCGCCGTTGTTTGTATTTGGGGGCCTGTGGCTGGGAGTGGCCGGCTGGCTCCTTTGAACCCACAATACGCAGGATGGTTCCCAGACCCAAGGTGGCACCAGTGCCAAGTCGGGCTGGTTTGATACTACCAAGTGCGTCCTGCAATCTGCCATCCAGAAGCGGGGCAGCTTAATTTTGTTTGCCAGGGAAACGGGCCGTGGGTTTTGTTTGGGGGCCTATGGCTGAGAGTGGCCGGCTGGCTCCTGAAAATCCACGCTAGGCAGCATGGTTCCCAGATGCAAGGTGGCACCAGTGCCAAGTCGGGCTGGTTTGATGGTGCAAAGTGGCTCCTGCAATCTGCCATCCAGAAGCGGGGCAGCTGATTTTTGTTTGCCAGAGAAAAATTCCGTGGATTGTTTTTGGGGGCATATTGCTGGGAGTGGCCGGCTGGCTCCTTAAAATGCTCGATACGCATGATGGTTCCCAGGTCCAAGGTGTCACCACTACCAAGTCGGCCTGCGGTTTTAGTATCAAGTTCATCCTGCAATTTGCCATCCAGAAGAGGGGCAGTTGAGTTTTGTTTGCCAGAGAAACGGGCCGAGGTTTCTGTTTGGGGACATATGGCTGAGAGTGGCCGGCTGGCCCCTGAATATCCACGATACACAGCATGGTTCCCAGATCCAAGGTGGCACCAGTGCCAAGTTGGGCTGGTTTGATAGTACCAAGTGTCTCCTGCAATCTGCCATCCAGAAGCGGGGCAGCTTACTTTTGTTTGCCAGAGAAATAGGCCTAGGTTTTTGTCTGGGGGCCTGTGGCTAGGAGTGGCCGGCTGGCTCCTAAGAATCCACGATACGCAGGATGTTTCCCAGACCCAAGGTGGCACCAGTGCCAAGTCGGGCTGGTTTGATAGTACCAAGTGGCTCCTGCAAACTCCATCAAAAAGTTGGCAGGCGTGTTTTGTTTTCCAGGGAACAGCGCCGTTGATTTTGTTTGGGGGCCTGTGGCTGGGAGTGGCCGGCTGGCTCCTTAGAATCCACGATACGCAGGATGGTTCCCAGACCCAAGGTGGCACCAGTGCCAAGTCGGGCTGGTTTGATTACACCAAGTGGCTCCTGCAATCTGCCATCCAGAAGTGAGGCAGCTAAGTTTTGTTTGCCAGAAAAAAGGGCCGTGGTTTTTGTTGGGGGCCTGTGGCTGGGAGTGGCCGGCTGGCTCCTTAGAATCCACCATACGCAGGATGGTTCCCAGACCCAAGGTGGCACCAGTGCCAAGTCGGGCTGGTTTGATAGTACCAAGTGGCTCCTGCAATCTGCCATCCAGAAGCGGTGCAGTTGAGTTTTGTTTGCCAGAGAAAAGGGCCGTGGGTTGTGTTTGGGGGCATATGGCTGGGAGTGGCCGGCTGTCTCATTAAAAAGATCGATACGCAGGATGGTTCCCAGACCCAAGGTGGCACCAGTGCCAAGTCGGGCTGTTTTTATAGTACCAAGTGCGTCCTGCAATTTGCCATCCAGAAGAGGGGCAGTGGAGTTTTGTTTGCCAGAGAATAGCGCCGTTGTTTGTGTTTGGGAGCTTGTGGCTGGGAGTGGCCGACTGGCGCCGTAGAATCTGTGTTACGCAGCATGGTTCCCAGACCAGAGGTGGCACCAGTGCCAAGTTGGGCTGGTTTGATAGTACCAAGTGGCTCCTCCAATCTGCCATCCAGAAGCGGGGCAGCTTATTTTGTTTGCCAGGGAAACGGTCTGAGGTTTGTGACTGGGGACCTATGGCTGGGAGTGACCGGCTGGCTCCTGAAAAGCTACGATAGGCAGGATGGTGACCAGACCCATGGTGGCACCAGTGCCAAGTTGGGCTGGTTTGATAGTACCAAGTGGCTCCTGCAATCTGCCATCAAAAAGTTTTCAGGCGAGTTTTGTTTTCCAGGGAAAAGCGCCGTTGTTTGTATTTGGGGGCCTGTGGCTGGGAGTGGCCGGCTGGCTCCTTTGAACCCACAATACGCAGGATGGTTCCCAGACCCAAGGTGGCACCAATGCCAAGTCGGGCTGGTTTGATACTACCAAGTGCGTCCTGCAATCTGCCATCCAGAAGCGGGGCAGCTTAATTTTGTTTGCCAGGGAAACGGGCCGTGGGTTTTGTTTGGGGGCCTATGGCTGAGAGTGGCCGGCTGGCTCCTGAAAATCCACGCTAGGCAGCATGGTTCCCAGATGCAAGGTGGCACCAGTGCCAAGTCGGGCTGGTTTGATGGTGCAAAGTGGCTCCTGCAATCTGCCATCCAGAAGCGGGGCAGCTGATTTTTGTTTGCCAGAGAAAAATTCCGTGGATTGTTTTTGGGGGCATATTGCTGGGAGTGGCCGGCTGGCTCCTTAAAATGCTCGATACGCATGATGGTTCCCAGGTCCAAGGTGTCACCACTACCAAGTCGGCCTGCGGTTTTAGTATCAAGTTCATCCTGCAATTTGCCATCCAGAAGAGGGGCAGTTGAGTTTTGTTTGCCAGAGAAACGGGCCGAGGTTTCTGTTTGGGGACATATGGCTGAGAGTGGCCGGCTGGCCCCTGAATATCCACGATACACAGCATGGTTCCCAGATCCAAGGTGGCACCAGTGCCAAGTTGGGCTGGTTTGATAGTACCAAGTGTCTCCTGCAATCTGCCATCCAGAAGCGGGGCAGCTTACTTTTGTTTGCCAGAGAAATAGGCCTAGGTTTTTGTCTGGGGGCCTGTGGCTAGGAGTGGCCGGCTGGCTCCTAAGAATCCACGATACGCAGGATGTTTCCCAGACACAAGGTGGCACCAGTGCCAAGTCGGGCTGGTTTGATAGTACCAAGTGGCTCCTGCAAACTCCATCAAAAAGTTGGCAGGCGTGTTTTGTTTTCCAGGGAACAGCGCCGTTGATTTTGTTTGGGGGCCTGTGGCTGGGAGTAGCCGGCTGGCTCCTTAGAATCCACGATACGCAGGATGGTTCCCAGACCCAAGGTGGCACCAGTGCCAAGTCGGGCTGGTTTGATTACACCAAGTGGCTCCTGCAATCTGCCATCCAGAAGTGAGGCAGCTAAGTTTTGTTTGCCAGAAAAAAGGGCCGTGGTTTTTGTTGGGGGCCTGTGGCTGGGAGTGGCCGGCTGGCTCCTTAGAATCCACCATACGCAGGATGGTTCCCAGACCCAAGGTGGCACCAGTGCCAAGTCGGGCTGGTTTGATAGTCCCAAGTGGCTCCTGCAAACTGCCATCCAGAAGCGGGGCAGCTGAGTTTTGTTTGCCAGGGAAATGGGCCGTTGTTTGTGTTTGGGGGCCTGTGGCTGGGAGTGTTCGGCTGGTTCCTGAATATGTACGATACGCAGGATTGTTCCCAGACCCAAGGTGGCACCAGTGCCAAGTCGGGCTGGTTTGATGGTGCAAAGTGGCTCCTGCAATCTGCCATCCAGACGCGGGGCAGCGGATTTTTGTTTCCATGAGAAATGGTCCGTGGTTTGTTTTTGGGGACCTATGGCTGGGAGTGACCGGCTGGCTCCTTAAAAAGCTCGATATGCAGGATGGTTCCCTGACACAAGGTGGCACCAGTGCCACGTCGGGCGGTTTTCGTAGTACAAAGTGCGTCCTAAAATTTGCCATCCAGAAGAGGGGCAGTTGAGTTTTGTTTACCAGAGAAAAGGTCCGTGGTTTGTTTTTGGGGGCATATGGCTGAGAGTGGCCGGCTGGCCCCTGAAAATCCACGATACACAGGATGGTTCCCAGATCCAAGGTGGCACCTGTGCCAAGTCGGGCTGATTTGATAGTACTAAGTAGCTCCTGCAATCTGCCATCCAGAAGCGGGGCAGCTTACTTTTGTTTGCCAGGGAAACGGGCCGAGGTTTCTGTTTGGGGGCCTATGGCTGGGAGTGACCGGCTGGCTCCTGAAAAGCTACAATAGGCAGGATGGTTCCCAGAGCCAAGGTGGCACCAGTGCCAAGTTGGGCTGGTTTGATAGTACCAAGTGGCTCCTGCAATCTGCCATCCAGAAGCAGGGCAGCTGAGTTTTGTTTGCCAGAGAAAAGGGCTTGGTTTGTGTTTGGGGGCATATGGCTGGGTGTGGCCAGCTGGCTCCTTAAAATGCACGATATGCAACATGGCTCCCAGACCCATAGTGGCACCAGTGCCAAGTCGGGCTGGTTTGATAGTACCAAGTGGCTCCTGCAATCTTCCATGATCACGTGGAGAAATACTTTCTGGTTTCAGCCATATGCTCTTTCTTCTCTCCCTCAACTTCTCTATCACCTCTCATCTGGTTCACATGCGCTGTCTTCAAGGTCCACAGGCTACTTTTCACAGAATCTTCTGGCCTGATGAAGTAAGAATGATGAATAGAACAGAGCTGGGATCTATTTTCCAGTTTGGATAAAATGCATTCTGCACACAAATCCAAGGAGAACGTGCTGCCCCAATGCCCAGAAAATCTTTCACTCCTGCTAGTGTTCTACGTCAACCGCAACTTAGTCTGAAAGAAAAGCTTTTTCTCTGAGAGCATCTGAGAGGTTTGCATGAAGCACTGATATCTGACATATGCAATTTTGAATAGGAGAGGAAAAAGAAAATGGCAAGGAGTTTTTAATTTTAGTGGTTTCAATTTTAATTTCCGTGCACTTTTTCAAAACTTGTCAGCTCAAATGCCCATCAACATCTTTTAGTCATCTGTAAGTCAGTATTCATATAAAATGTGCTTCAAATCCAAAGAATTTCAAATTTGCACTCCAAGCTTCTATGCCTAGATTTATGATTTCCTACACATATTAGATGAAAGGAAGGCCTTTTTTACTGTGGGAGTGCTGGAACACTGGAACAGGTTGCCCAGAGAAGTTGTGGGTGTCCCATCCCTGAAAGTATTCAAGGTCACCTTGGACGGGGCTTGGAGCAGCAACAAAGGAGAAGCTTGATGGTAGAGAAACAAAGTTGGACTATAGAAGAAACTCGGATTGAAGTATAGGATCAAGTTTTCTCTCAGCTCTTGGGGTAAATTCAAAGTTGTACAAAATGACATTTATCTGTGCTATTCACTACTGTAACAGAAAGTTTCATGAAAACTGTACAGAAGATAGTAAATTTTAAAAGAGATAAGAATTACAGCATAAAATCCATGGGATAGGTTACAACATGAGACACTCTCTAAGAGAAAATCTCTGTGTTTCAGCACTTCATCGGGGTAAGATTTCATGAAGTGCCAAAGAAGGCGGCAAAATATCATTCGGGACATTATTTACTGGAATTCAGCCTGGCCATTAGTAGGAACTGCCTTTGAACATATCATGTAGATATACCACACACGCTTTCCCTTCACTGAAAAATTACTGTTTACAACAAATAAGCAATTGACGATCAAAATTGATTGAAAGCATCTTAAACATGTCAAGTATTTCATTGTAGATGATCTGTGATCCAAATGCTTCTTCCACCTTCGAGAGGGACAGAAGAATTCTTCCATATCATGATGGTTTAAAATTGTATCAACCAATGTTTTCTGCTGAAAAGATATCATCTATTTTTTTCTATTTTTGGAAGAAAATATTCCTAGACATACAACAGGTGAGAACTAAGTAATTTTAAAGAAACAAATGAAATGAAAATATTCTGTAAATAGAATGAAATGAAAAGCTGTGTTTTAAATAGGAGCTAAATATTAAACAGAATTTTTGTACCAGGCATTTGAATTACTGCACCAGCTCTTTTGCCCATCAAGACAGGCATTTAGCATTTCAGTCTTTTCCAAGGTGTTCATGATCTGCTATGCTGATCTCTGTGTGTGCCTAGGTGTGTGTGGAGGGGGGGGCATATGAAGGGGAGTGTGTATGTTTGCTTTACAATTGTTGTGGCAGATTCATGCCTCAGCTCCACATTTTGTTTTAAAAAGGTCACACCGAGTGGATATGAAGTTTACTATCAACAAGAGATCGATTCCCAAATCATCCATTTGACTCTCCCTTATAAATCATGTGCTTTGTTGCATATTTTATCAAATATACTTTCAAGCCAGATGGAGGAAGGAGGATGTGGGAATCCCTCCACCATCTTGCAACTTTTATGTAAGTAGGTTTTCAAGAAAATCATCATTTCTCTTTTAAATATGTCTGGAACAGGCATGATGGTAGTGTCAACCTGTTGGAGTTTTTGTTGCTGGAAGAAGTTGTACAAAAGGATTGGTTTTTACATTGACCAGTTACTGAATCAAGCGCAGGAATACATTGGAAATTTAGCTGGGGGTTCCTTTTCCCAGCAGACTACTTCTAGAACGAGCTTGTACACTGAAGCTGACTCTTTTGCTCTCTTTTTGTTTCTTTCCTATTTTCTTGGCTTCTTTGCCACTATCTAGACAATTTTGGAACTTTGTTCCCAACTAAAATGGTTTCAATAGTCTGATTGTGATCATACATTTTTACAAGGAATTTTTAAAATCTTTCCTCGAGTCCAGAAAGTCAAGGACTTAGATCTTTTTCTTCCCTTATCAATATTGCCATGAAATTGATAAATAAAGACCAACTCTTTATTTTTGTTTTTAACCCACGTAGATAATTCCCATCCATTAATCCATTTTGTGGACCAATAGCTGCCATTCTGATGGAAGCTGTCACTTCTTAACAATAGGCATTCTGTGACTATGTTGACTGCACTTTGGGTGAAGATCCTAACTGGTCTTAGATATACATAGGGAGAAATTTGCTCAGCCAGTGTCAGTCTTAAGCATGCGTATCAGAAGATCTTTCTAGAGCTGGGAATTTTCCCATGAAAGGGATTCAGTTAGGGAAGAGACACTTGTGCCAGAGTTTTACATTCTTCTTGAACACTGCTTAAGGAACTTAGATGCCATGTCCATTTGGATCTCTGTCTGCACAGAACTTTGTCATGCCAGCGCTTTGAAATGCATCTTGAAGAGAATTCACTAGCACAGAATGAAAGAGAGTGGAAGGGGTTGGTGGGGCTAACCAGGCCCAACCCCCCTGCCTAAACCAGGATACCTAGAGCCTCTTGCCCAGGATTCTATCTGGGTGTACTTTTAATGTCTTCAAAGATCCAGGCTCCACAATCTTTCTGGGCAGTCTGTGCCGTGGTTCAGTCACCCTGACAGTAAAGAAACATTTACTGATGTTCAAAGGCAATCTCCTGTATTTCAGTGTGTGCCCACTGCCTCTTGTCTTTTCCCTCAGCATCACTGAAAAGACACTGATTCCCTCCCCTTTGCACTATTGCTTCCATATGTATGTGTGATGCCATGTAGAGGTATGTCAAAAACCTCCCTGAAGCCCAGGCAGATAATATTCCCTTCATCTACCAGTCAAGTTGATTCATCAGAGGAGTTTAAAGTGATGTTCAGCATGAAATTCCCCTGAAAAATCATGCTAACTACATTATTTGGTCATCTGTCATGTGCCTGGCAAGGATTTCCAGGAAGAGCTGCTTCATCAACTTCCTGGGGATAAAAAAGAGGCTGGCTGGTTTGTACTATGGCGAGTCCTCTTAATTGCCTTTTTTGAAGATGGGTGTCATTTGCTAACATCCACTCTTTAGCTCCTCTTCTCATCTACACCTCGGCAAAAAGCTTTTCCACTATGTCTGGCTAGGAAAAACTGTGCCAGCACAGAAAACATCTCCCATCGTGTTCTAGAAGTTGCACGGATGTCTGCCAAGTGTTTGGCAGGAAGAAAAGAAAAGTTGTCCAAAACAGCTTCCAATCGAATGTTCCTGTGATTGGAAAAGTCAGGAGAGTGCAAAGGTACTGTTTTCTATCAGTTGGCAAGGTGCGCACACAATCCCAGTGTTGTACAGCTTGCTTCTTCACCTTCCCGAAGCTGCCGCTCTCGCCGGCTGCCGGAGCCCAAGAAGCGGCTTCTTCGCGCAAAGACGATTGTGCCGCTCACAGTGCTCTCCTTAGCGCGGCTTCTGCCGAAAGACGCCCGGCAGCGGCTCTTACCTCCGGAGAGCATCCTACCTTCGTCTTTAGCTCCTCTTCTCATCTACACCTCGGCAAAAAGCTTTTCCACTATGTCTGGCTAGGAAAAACTGTGCCAGCACAGAAAACATCTCCCATCGTGTTCTAGAAGTTGCACGGATGTCTGCCAAGTGTTTGGCAGGAAGAAAAGAAAAGTTGTCCAAAACAGCTTCCAATCGAATGTTCCTGTGATTGGAAAAGTCAGGAGAGTGCAAAGGTACTGTTTTCTATCAGTTGGCAAGGTGCGCACACAATCCCAGTGTTGTACAGCTTGCTTCTTCACCTTCCCGAAGCTGCCGCTCTCGCCGGCTGCCGGAGCCCAAGAAGCGGCTTCTTCGCGCAAAGACGATTGTGCCGCTCACAGTGCTCTCCTTAGCGCAGCTTCTGCCGAAAGACGCCCGGCAGCGGCTCTTACCTCCGGAGAGCATCCTACCTTCGTCTTTCGCGTCTTTTGTAGTCTACATCTTAGCAAAACGCTTTTCCACTATGTCTGGCTAGGAAAAACTGTGCCAGCACAGAAAACATCTCCCATCGTGTTCTAGAAGTTGCACGGATGTCTGCCAAGTGTTTGGCAGGAAGAAAAGAAAAGTTGTCCAAAACAGCTTCCAATCGAATGTTCCTGTGATTGGAAAAGTCAGGAGAGTGCAAAGGTACTGTTTTCTATCAGTTGGCAAGGTGCGCACACAATCCCAGTGTTGTACAGCTTGCTTCTTCACCTTCCCGAAGCTGCCGCTCTCGCCGGCTGCCGGAGCCCAAGAAGCGGCTTCTTCGCGCAAAGACGATTGTGCCGCTCACAGTGCTCTCCTTAGCGCGGCTTCTGCCGAAAGACGCCCGGCAGCGGCTCTTACCTCCGGAGAGCATCCTACCTTCGTCTTTCGCGTCTTTTGTAGTCTACATCTTAGCAAAACGCTTTTCCACTATGTCTGGCTAGGAAAAACTGTGCCAGCACAGAAAACATCTCCCATCGTGTTCTAGAAGTTGCACGGATGTCTGCCAAGTGTTTGGCAGGAAGAAAAGAAAAGTTGTCCAAAACAGCTTCCAATCGAATGTTCCTGTGATTGGAAAAGTCAGGAGAGTGCAAAGGTACTGTTTTCTATCAGTTGGCAAGGTGCGCACACAATCCCAGTGTTGTACAGCTTGCTTCTTCACCTTCCCGAAGCTGCCGCTCTCGCCGGCTGCCGGAGCCCAAGAAGCGGCTTCTTCGCGCAAAGACGATTGTGCCGCTCACAGTGCTCTCCTTAGCGCGGCTTCTGCCGAAAGACGCCCGGCAGCGGCTCTTACCTCCGGAGAGCATCCTACCTTCGTCTTTCGCGTCTTATGTAGTCTACACCTCGGCAAAAAGCTTTTCCACTATGTCTGGCTAGGAAAAACTGTGCCAGCACAGAAAACATCTCCCATCGTGTTCTAGAAGTTGCACGGATGTCTGCCAAGTGTTTGGCAGGAAGAAAAGAAAAGTTGTCCAAAACAGCTTCCAATCGAATGTTCCTGTGATTGGAAAAGTCAGGAGAGTGCAAAGGTACTGTTTTCTATCAGTTGGCAAGGTGCGCACACAATCCCAGTGTTGTACAGCTTGCTTCTTCACCTTCCCGAAGCTGCCGCTCTCGCCGGCTGCCGGAGCCCAAGAAGCGGCTTCTTCGCGCAAAGACGATTGTGCCGCTCACAGTGCTCTCCTTAGCGCGGCTTCTGCCGAAAGACGCCCGGCAGCGGCTCTTACCTCCGGAGAGCATCCTACCTTCGTCTTTCGCGTCTTATGTAGTCTACACCTCGGCAAAAAGCTTTTCCACTATGTCTGGCTAGGAAAAACTGTGCCAGCACAGAAAACATCTCCCATCGTGTTCTAGAAGTTGCACGGATGTCTGCCAAGTGTTTGGCAGGAAGAAAAGAAAAGTTGTCCAAAACAGCTTCCAATCGAATGTTCCTGTGATTGGAAAAGTCAGGAGAGTGCAAAGGTACTGTTTTCTATCAGTTGGCAAGGTGCGCACACAATCCCAGTGTTGTACAGCTTGCTTCTTCACCTTCCCGAAGCTGCCGCTCTCGCCGGCTGCCGGAGCCCAAGAAGCGGCTTCTTCGCGCAAAGACGATTGTGCCGCTCACAGTGCTCTCCTTAGCGCGGCTTCTGCCGAAAGACGCCCGGCAGCGGCTCTTACCTCCGGAGAGCATCCTACCTTCGTCTTTCGCGTCTTTTGTAGTCTACATCTTAGCAAAACGCTTTTCCACTATGTCTGGCTAGGAAAAACTGTGCCAGCACAGAAAACATCTCCCATCGTGTTCTAGAAGTTGCACGGATGTCTGCCAAGTGTTTGGCAGGAAGAAAAGAAAAGTTGTCCAAAACAGCTTCCAATCGAATGTTCCTGTGATTGGAAAAGTCAGGAGAGTGCAAAGGTACTGTTTTCTATCAGTTGGCAAGGTGCGCACACAATCCCAGTGTTGTACAGCTTGCTTCTTCACCTTCCCGAAGCTGCCGCTCTCGCCGGCTGCCGGAGCCCAAGAAGCGGCTTCTTCGCGCAAAGACGATTGTGCCGCTCACAGTGCTCTCCTTAGCGCGGCTTCTGCCGAAAGACGCCCGGCAGCGGCTCTTACCTCCGGAGAGCATCCTACCTTCGTCTTTCGCGTCTTTTGTAGTCTACATCTTAGCAAAACGCTTTTCCACTATGTCTGGCTAGGAAAAACTGTGCCAGCACAGAAAACATCTCCCATCGTGTTCTAGAAGTTGCACGGATGTCTGCCAAGTGTTTGGCAGGAAGAAAAGAAAAGTTGTCCAAAACAGCTTCCAATCGAATGTTCCTGTGATTGGAAAAGTCAGGAGAGTGCAAAGGTACTGTTTTCTATCAGTTGGCAAGGTGCGCACACAATCCCAGTGTTGTACAGCTTGCTTCTTCACCTTCCCGAAGCTGCCGCTCTCGCCGGCTGCCGGAGCCCAAGAAGCGGCTTCTTCGCGCAAAGACGATTGTGCCGCTCACAGTGCTCTCCTTAGCGCGGCTTCTGCCGAAAGACGCCCGGCAGCGGCTCTTACCTCCGGAGAGCATCCTACCTTCGTCTTTCGCGTCTTATGTAGTCTACACCTCGGCAAAAAGCTTTTCCACTATGTCTGGCTAGGAAAAACTGTGCCAGCACAGAAAACATCTCCCATCGTGTTCTAGAAGTTGCACGGATGTCTGCCAAGTGTTTGGCAGGAAGAAAAGAAAAGTTGTCCAAAACAGCTTCCAATCGAATGTTCCTGTGATTGGAAAAGTCAGGAGAGTGCAAAGGTACTGTTTTCTATCAGTTGGCAAGGTGCGCACACAATCCCAGTGTTGTACAGCTTGCTTCTTCACCTTCCCGAAGCTGCCGCTCTCGCCGGCTGCCGGAGCCCAAGAAGCGGCTTCTTCTCGCAAAGACGATTGTGCCGCTCACAGTGCTCTCCTTAGCGCGGCTTCTGCCGAAAGACGCCCGGCAGCGGCTCTTACCTCCGGAGAGCATCCTACCTTCGTCTTTAGCTCCTCTTCTCATCTACACCTCGGCAAAAAGCTTTTCCACTATGTCTGGCTAGGAAAAACTGTGCCAGCACAGAAAACATCTCCCATCGTGTTCTAGAAGTTGCACGGATGTCTGCCAAGTGTTTGGCAGGAAGAAAAGAAAAGTTGTCCAAAACAGCTTCCAATCGAATGTTCCTGTGATTGGAAAAGTCAGGAGAGTGCAAAGGTACTGTTTTCTATCAGTTGGCAAGGTGCGCACACAATCCCAGTGTTGTACAGCTTGCTTCTTCACCTTCCCGAAGCTGCCGCTCTCGCCGGCTGCCGGAGCCCAAGAAGCGGCTTCTTCGCGCAAAGACGATTGTGCCGCTCACAGTGCTCTCCTTAGCGCGGCTTCTGCCGAAAGACGCCCGGCAGCGGCTCTTACCTCCGGAGAGCATCCTACCTTCGTCTTTCGCGTCTTATGTAGTCTACACCTCGGCAAAAAGCTTTTCCACTATGTCTGGCTAGGAAAAACTGTGCCAGCACAGAAAACATCTCCCATCGTGTTCTAGAAGTTGCACGGATGTCTGCCAAGTGTTTGGCAGGAAGAAAAGAAAAGTTGTCCAAAACAGCTTCCAATCGAATGTTCCTGTGATTGGAAAAGTCAGGAGAGTGCAAAGGTACTGTTTTCTATCAGTTGGCAAGGTGCGCACACAATCCCAGTGTTGTACAGCTTGCTTCTTCACCTTCCCGAAGCTGCCGCTCTCGCCGGCTGCCGGAGCCCAAGAAGCGGCTTCTTCGCGCAAAGACGATTGTGCCGCTCACAGTGCTCTCCTTAGCGCGGCTTCTGCCGAAAGACGCCCGGCAGCGGCTCTTACCTCCGGAGAGCATCCTACCTTCGTCTTTCGCGTCTTTTGTAGTCTACATCTTAGCAAAACGCTTTTCCACTATGTCTGGCTAGGAAAAACTGTGCCAGCACAGAAAACATCTCCCATCGTGTTCTAGAAGTTGCACGGATGTCTGCCAAGTGTTTGGCAGGAAGAAAAGAAAAGTTGTCCAAAACAGCTTCCAATCGAATGTTCCTGTGATTGGAAAAGTCAGGAGAGTGCAAAGGTACTGTTTTCTATCAGTTGGCAAGGTGCGCACACAATCCCAGTGTTGTACAGCTTGCTTCTTCACCTTCCCGAAGCTGCCGCTCTCGCCGGCTGCCGGAGCCCAAGAAGCGGCTTCTTCGCGCAAAGACGATTGTGCCGCTCACAGTGCTCTCCTTAGCGCGGCTTCTGCCGAAAGACGCCCGGCAGCGGCTCTTACCTCCGGAGAGCATCCTACCTTCGTCTTTCGCGTCTTTTGTAGTCTACATCTTAGCAAAACGCTTTTCCACTATGTCTGGCTAGGAAAAACTGTGCCAGCACAGAAAACATCTCCCATCGTGTTCTAGAAGTTGCACGGATGTCTGCCAAGTGTTTGGCAGGAAGAAAAGAAAAGTTGTCCAAAACAGCTTCCAATCGAATGTTCCTGTGATTGGAAAAGTCAGGAGAGTGCAAAGGTACTGTTTTCTATCAGTTGGCAAGGTGCGCACACAATCCCAGTGTTGTACAGCTTGCTTCTTCACCTTCCCGAAGCTGCCGCTCTCGCCGGCTGCCGGAGCCCAAGAAGCGGCTTCTTCGCGCAAAGACGATTGTGCCGCTCACAGTGCTCTCCTTAGCGCGGCTTCTGCCGAAAGACGCCCGGCAGCGGCTCTTACCTCCGGAGAGCATCCTACCTTCGTCTTTCGCGTCTTTTGTAGTCTACATCTTAGCAAAACGCTTTTCCACTATGTCTGGCTAGGAAAAACTGTGCCAGCACAGAAAACATCTCCCATCGTGTTCTAGAAGTTGCACGGATGTCTGCCAAGTGTTTGGCAGGAAGAAAAGAAAAGTTGTCCAAAACAGCTTCCAATCGAATGTTCCTGTGATTGGAAAAGTCAGGAGAGTGCAAAGGTACTGTTTTCTATCAGTTGGCAAGGTGCGCACACAATCCCAGTGTTGTACAGCTTGCTTCTTCACCTTCCCGAAGCTGCCGCTCTCGCCGGCTGCCGGAGCCCAAGAAGCGGCTTCTTCGCGCAAAGACGATTGTGCCGCTCACAGTGCTCTCCTTAGCGCGGCTTCTGCCGAAAGACGCCCGGCAGCGGCTCTTACCTCCTGAGAGTGGCAGCTTCGGGAAGGTGAAGAAGCAAGCTGTACAACACTGGGATTGTGTGCGCACCTTGCCAACTGATAGAAAACAGTACCTTTGCACTCTCCTGACTTTTCCAATCACAGGAACATTCGATTGGAAGCTGTTTTGGACAACTTTTCTTTTCTTCCTGCCAAACACTTGGCAGACATCCGTGCAACTTCTAGAACACGATGGGAGATGTTTTCTGTGCTGGCACAGTTTTTCCTAGCCAGACATAGTGGAAAAGCGTTTTGCTAAGATGTAGACTACAAAAGACGCGAAAGACGAAGGTAGGATGCTCTCCGGAGGTAAGAGCCGCTGCCGGGCGTCTTTCGGCAGAAGCCGCGCTAAGGAGAGCACTGTGAGCGGCACAATCGTCTTTGCGCGAAGAAGCCGCTTTTTCGGTTCCGGGAGCCGGCGAGAGCGGCAGCTTCGGGAAGGTGAAGAAGCAAGCTGTACAACACTGGGATTGTGTGCGCACCTTGCCAACTGATAGAAAACAGTACCTTTGCACTCTCCTGACTTTTCCAATCACAGGAACATTCGATTGGAAGCTGTTTTGGACAACTTTTCTTTTCTTCCTGCCAAACACTTGGCAGACATCCGTGCAACTTCTAGAACACGATGGGAGATGTTTTCTGTGCTGGCACAGTTTTTCCTAGCCAGACATAGTGGAAAAGCGTTTTGCTAAGATGTAGACTACAAAAGACGCGAAAGACGAAGGTAGGATGCTCTCCGGAGGTAAGAGCCGCTGCCGGGCGTCTTTCGGCAGAAGCCGCGCTAAGGAGAGCACTGTGAGCGGCACAATCGTCTTTGCGCGAAGAAGCCGCTTCTTGGGCTCCGGCAGCCGGCGAGAGCGGCAGCTTCGGGAAGGTGAAGAAGCAAGCTGTACAACACTGGGATTGTGTGCGCACCTTGCCAACTGATAGAAAACAGTACCTTTGCACTCTCCTGACTTTTCCAATCACAGGAACATTCGATTGGAAGCTGTTTTGGACAACTTTTCTTTTCTTCCTGCCAAACACTTGGCAGACATCCGTGCAACTTCTAGAACACGATGGGAGATGTTTTCTGTGCTGGCACAGTTTTTCCTAGCCAGACATAGTGGAAAAGCTTTTTGCCGAGGTGTAGATGAGAAGAGGAGCTAAAGAGTGGATGTTAGCAAATGACACCCATCTTCAAAAAAGGCAATTAAGAGGACTCGCCATAGTACAAACCAGCCAGCCTCTTTTTTATCCCCAGGAAGTTGATGAAGCAGCTCTTCCTGGAAATCCTTGCCAGGCACATGACAGATGACCAAATAATGTAGTTAGCATGATTTTTCAGGGGAATTTCATGCTGAACATCACTTTAAACTCCTCTGATGAATCAACTTGACTGGTAGATGAAGGGAATATTATCTGCCTGGGCTTCAGGGAGGTTTTTGACATACCTCTACATGGCATCACACATACATATGGAAGCAATAGTGCAAAGGGGAGGGAATCAGTGTCTTTTCAGTGATGCTGAGGGAAAAGACAAGAGGCAGTGGGCACACACTGAAATACAGGAGATTGCCTTTGAACATCAGTAAATGTTTCTTTACTGTCAGGGTGACTGAACCACGGCACAGACTGCCCAGAAAGATTGTGGAGCCTGGATCTTTGAAGACATTAAAAGTACACCCAGATAGAATCCTGGGCAAGAGGCTCTAGGTATCCTGGTTTAGGCAGGGGGGTTGGGCCTGGTTAGCCCCACCAACCCCTTCCACTCTCTTTCATTCTGTGCTAGTGAATTCTCTTCAAGATGCATTTCAAAGCGCTGGCATGACAAAGTTCTGTGCAGACAGAGATCCAAATGGACATGGCATCTAAGTTCCTTAAGCAGTGTTCAAGAAGAATGTAAAACTCTGGCACAAGTGTCTCTTCCCTAACTGAATCCCTTTCATGGGAAAATTCCCAGCTCTAGAAAGATCTTCTGATACGCATGCTTAAGACTGACACTGGCTGAGCAAATTTCTCCCTATGTATATCTAAGACCAGTTAGGATCTTCACCCAAAGTGCAGTCAACATAGTCACAGAATGCCTATTGTTAAGAAGTGACAGCTTCCATCAGAATGGCAGCTATTGGTCCACAAAATGGATTAATGGATGGGAATTATCTACGTGGGTTAAAAACAAAAATAAAGAGTTGGTCTTTATTTATCAATTTCATGGCAATATTGATAAGGGAAGAAAAAGATCTAAGTCCTTGACTTTCTGGACTCGAGGAAAGATTTTAAAAATTCCTTGTAAAAATGTATGATCACAATCAGACTATTGAAACCATTTTAGTTGGGAACAAAGTTCCAAAATTGTCTAGATAGTGGCAAAGAAGCCAAGAAAATAGGAAAGAAACAAAAAGAGAGCAAAAGAGTCAGCTTCAGTGTACAAGCTCGTTCTAGAAGTAGTCTGCTGGGAAAAGGAACCCCCAGCTAAATTTCCAATGTATTCCTGCGCTTGATTCAGTAACTGGTCAATGTAAAAACCAATCCTTTTGTACAACTTCTTCCAGCAACAAAAACTCCAACAGGTTGACACTACCATCATGCCTGTTCCAGACATATTTAAAAGAGAAATGATGATTTTCTTGAAAACCTACTTACATAAAAGTTGCAAGATGGTGGAGGGATTCCCACATCCTCCTTCCTCCATCTGGCTTGAAAGTATATTTGATAAAATATGCAACAAAGCACATGATTTATAAGGGAGAGTCAAATGGATGATTTGGGAATCGATCTCTTGTTGATAGTAAACTTCATATCCACTCGGTGTGACCTTTTTAAAACAAAATGTGGAGCTGAGGCATGAATCTGCCACAACAATTGTAAAGCAAACATACACACTCCCCTTCATATGCCCCCCCCTCCACACACACCTAGGCACACACAGAGATCAGCATAGCAGATCATGAACACCTTGGAAAAGACTGAAATGCTAAATGCCTCTCTTGATGGGCAAAAGAGCTGGTGCAGTAATTCAAATGCCTGGTACAAAAATTCTGTTTAATATTTAGCTCCTATTTAAAACACAGCTTTTCATTTCATTCTATTTACAGAATATTTTCATTTCATTTGTTTCTTTAAAATTACTTAGTTCTCACCTGTTGTATGTCTAGGAATATTTTCTTCCAAAAATAGAAAAAAATAGATGATATCTTTTCAGCAGAAAACATTGGTTGATACAATTTTAAACCATCATGATATGGAAGAATTCTTCTGTCCCTCTCGAAGGTGGAAGAAGCATTTGGATCACAGATCATCTACAATGAAATACTTGACATGTTTAAGATGCTTTCAATCAATTTTGATCGTCAATTGCTTATTTGTTGTAAACAGTAATTTTTCAGTGAAGGGAAAGTGTGTGTGGTATATCTACATGATATGTTCAAAGGCAGTTCCTACTAATGGCCAGGCTGAATTCCAGTAAATAATGTCCCGAATGATATTTTGCCGCCTTCTTTGGCACTTCATGAAATCTTACCCCGATGAAGTGCTGAAACAAAGAGATTTTCTCTTAGAGAGTGTCTCATGTTGTAACCTATCCCATGGATTTTATGCTGTAATTCTTATCTCTTTTAAAATTTACTATCTTCTGTACAGTTTTCATGAAACTTTCTGTTACAGTAGTGAATAGCACAGATAAATGTCATTTTGTACAACTTTGAATTTACCCCAAGAGCTGAGAGAAAACTTGATCCTATACTTCAATCCGAGTTTCTTCTATAGTCCGACTTTGTTTCTCTACCATCAAGCTTCTCCTTTGTTGCTGCTCCAAGCCCCGTCCAAGGTGACCTTGAATACTTTCAGGGATGGGACACCCACAACTTCTCTGGGCAACCTGTTCCAGTGTTCCAGCACTCCCACAGTAAAAAAGGCCTTCCTTTCATCTAATATGTGTAGGAAATCATAAATCTAGGCATAGAAGCTTGGAGTGCAAATTTGAAATTCTTTGGATTTGAAGCACATTTTATATGAATACTGACTTACAGATGACTAAAAGATGTTGATGGGCATTTGAGCTGACAAGTTTTGAAAAAGTGCACGGAAATTAAAATTGAAACCACTAAAATTAAAAACTCCTTGCCATTTTCTTTTTCCTCTCCTATTCAAAATTGCATATGTCAGATATCAGTGCTTCATGCAAACCTCTCAGATGCTCTCAGAGAAAAAGCTTTTCTTTCAGACTAAGTTGCGGTTGACGTAGAACACTAGCAGGAGTGAAAGATTTTCTGGGCATTGGGGCAGCACGTTCTCCTTGGATTTGTGTGCAGAATGCATTTTATCCAAACTGGAAAATAGATCCCAGCTCTGTTCTATTCATCATTCTTACTTCATCAGGCCAGAAGATTCTGTGAAAAGTAGCCTGTGGACCTTGAAGACAGCGCATGTGAACCAGATGAGAGGTGATAGAGAAGTTGAGGGAGAGAAGAAAGAGCATGAGGCTGAAACCAGAAAGTATTTCTCCACGTGATCATGGAAGATTGCAGGAGCCACTTGGTACTATCAAACCAGCCCAACTTGGCACTGGTGCCACCTTGGGTCTGGGAGCCATGTTGCATATCGTGCATTTTAAGGAGCCAGCTGGCCACACCCAGCCATATGCCCCCAAACACAAACCAAGGCCCTTTTCTCTGGCAAACAAAACTCAGCTGCCCTGCTTCTGGATGGCAGATTGCAGGAACCACTTGGTACTATCAAACCAGCCCAACTTGGCACTGGTGCCACCATGGGTCTGGTCACCATCCTGCCTATTGTAGCTTTTCAGGAGCCAGCCGGTCACTCTCAGCCATATGCCCCCAAACACAAACCTCGGCCCGTTTCCCTGGCAAACAAAAGTAAGCTGTCCCGCTTCTGGATGGCAGATTGCAGGAGCCACTTGGTACTATCAAACCAGCCCGACTTGGCACTGGTGCCACCTTGGGTCTGGGAAACATCCTGCGTATCGTGGATTCTTAGGAGCCAGCCGGCCACTCCTAGCCACAGGCCCCCAGACAAAAACCTAGGCCTATTTCTCTGGCAAACAAAAGTAAGCTGCCCCGCTTCTGGATGGCAGATTGCAGGAGACACTTGGTACTATCAAACCAGCCCAACTTGGCACTGGTGCCACCTTGGATCTGGGAACCATGCTGTGTATCGTGGATATTCAGGGGCCAGCCGGCCACTCTCAGCCATATGTCCCCAAACAGAAACCTCGGCCCGTTTCTCTGGCAAACAAAACTCAACTGCCCCTCTTCTGGATGGCAAATTGCAGGATGAACTTGATACTAAAACCGCAGGCCGACTTGGTAGTGGTGACACCTTGGACCTGGGAACCATCATGCGTATCGAGCATTTTAAGGAGCCAGCCGGCCACTCCCAGCAATATGCCCCCAAAAACAATCCACGGAATTTTTCTCTGGCAAACAAAAATCAGCTGCCCCGCTTCTGGATGGCAGATTGCAGGAGCCACTTTGCACCATCAAACCAGCCCGACTTGGCACTGGTGCCACCTTGCATCTGGGAACCATGCTGCCTAGCGTGGATTTTCAGGAGCCAGCCGGCCACTCTCAGCCATATGCCCCCAAAAACAAACCACGGACCTTTTCTCTGGCAAACAAAACTCAACTGCCCCTCTTCTGGATGGCAAATTTTAGGACGCACTTTGTACTACGAAGACCGCCCGACGTGGCACTGGTGCCACCTTGTGTCAGGGAACCATCCTGCATATCGAGCTTTTTAAGGAGCCAGCCGGTCACTCCCAGCCATAGGTCCCCAAAAACAAACCACGGACCATTTCTCATGGAAACAAAAATCCGCTGCCCCGCGTCTGGATGGCAGATTGCAGGAGCCACTTTGCACCATCAAACCAGCCCGACTTGGCACTGGTGCCACCTTGGGTCTGGGAACAATCCTGCGTATCGTACATATTCAGGAACCAGCCGAACACTCCCAGCCACAGGCCCCCAAACACAAACAACGGCCCATTTCCCTGGCAAACAAAACTCAGCTGCCCCGCTTCCGGATGGCAGTTTGCAGGAGCCACTTGGGACTATCAAACCAGCCCGACTTGGCACTGGTGCCACCTTGGGTCTGGGAACCATCCTGCGTATGGTGGATTCTAAGGAGCCAGCCGGCCACTCCCAGCCACAGGCCCCCAACAAAAACCACGGCCCTTTTTTCTGGCAAACAAAACTTAGCTGCCTCACTTCTGGATGGCAGATTGCAGGAGCCACTTGGTGTAATCAAACCAGCCCGACTTGGCACTGGTGCCACCTTGGGTCTGGGAACCATCCTGCGTATCGTGGATTCTAAGGAGCCAGCCGGCCACTCCCAGCCACAGGCCCCCAAACAAAATCAACGGCGCTGTTCCCTGGAAAACAAAACACGCCTGCCAACTTTTTGATGGAGTTTGCAGGAGCCACTTGGTACTATCAAACCAGCCCGACTTGGCACTGGTGCCACCTTGGGTCTGGGAAACATCCTGCGTATCGTGGATTCTTAGGAGCCAGCCGGCCACTCCTAGCCACAGGCCCCCAGACAAAAACCTAGGCCTATTTCTCTGGCAAACAAAAGTAAGCTGCCCCGCTTCTGGATGGCAGATTGCAGGAGACACTTGGTACTATCAAACCAGCCCAACTTGGCACTGGTGCCACCTTGGATCTGGGAACCATGCTGTGTATCGTGGATATTCAGGGGCCAGCCGGCCACTCTCAGCCATATGTCCCCAAACAGAAACCTCGGCCCGTTTCTCTGGCAAACAAAACTCAACTGCCCCTCTTCTGGATGGCAAATTGCAGGATGAACTTGATACTAAAACCGCAGGCCGACTTGGTAGTGGTGACACCTTGGACCTGGGAACCATCATGCGTATCGAGCATTTTAAGGAGCCAGCCGGCCACTCCCAGCAATATGCCCCCAAAAACAATCCACGGAATTTTTCTCTGGCAAACAAAAATCAGCTGCCCCGCTTCTGGATGGCAGATTGCAGGAGCCACTTTGCACCATCAAACCAGCCCGACTTGGCACTGGTGCCACCTTGCATCTGGGAACCATGCTGCCTAGCGTGGATTTTCAGGAGCCAGCCGGCCACTCTCAGCCATAGGCCCCCAAACAAAACCCACGGCCCGTTTCCCTGGCAAACAAAATTAAGCTGCCCCGCTTCTGGATGGCAGATTGCAGGACGCACTTGGTAGTATCAAACCAGCCCGACTTGGCACTGGTGCCACCTTGGGTCTGGGAACCATCCTGCGTATTGTGGGTTCAAAGGAGCCAGCCGGCCACTCCCAGCCACAGGCCCCCAAATACAAACAACGGCGCTTTTCCCTGGAAAACAAAACTCGCCTGACAACTTTTTGATGGCAGATTGCAGGAGCCACTTGGTACTATCAAACCAGCCCAACTTGGCACTGGTGCCACCATGGGTCTGGTCACCATCCTGCCTATCGTAGCTTTTCAGGAGCCAGCCGGTCACTCCCAGCCATATGTCCCCAGACAAATACCTCGGCCCGTTTCCCTGGCAAACAAAAGTAAGCTGCCCCGCTTCTGGATGGCAGATTGCAGGAGCCACTTGGTACTATCAAACCAGCCCAACTTGGCACTGGTGCCACCTCTGGTCTGGGAACCATGCTGCGTAACACAGATTCTAAGGCGCCAGTCGGCCACTCCCAGCCACAAGCCCCCAAACACAAACAACGGCGCTATTCTCTGGCAAACAAAACTCCACTGCTCCTCTTCTGGATGGCAAATTGCAGGACGCACTTGGTACTATAAAAACAGCCCGACTTGGCACTGGTGCCACCTTGGGTCTGGGAACCATCCTGCGTATCGATCTTTTTAATGAGACAGCCGGCCACTCCCAGCCATATGCCCCCAAACACAACCCACGGCCCTTTTCTCTGGCAAACAAAACTCAACTGCACCGCTTCTGGATGGCAGATTGCAGGAGCCACTTGGTACTATCAAACCAGCCCGACTTGGCACTGGTGCCACCTTGGGTCTGGGAACCATCCTGCGTATGGTGGATTCTAAGGAGCCAGCCGGCCACTCCCAGCCACAGGCCCCCAACAAAAACCACGGCCCTTTTTTCTGGCAAACAAAACTTAGCTGCCTCACTTCTGGATGGCAGATTGCAGGAGCCACTTGGTGTAATCAAACCAGCCCGACTTGGCACTGGTGCCACCTCTGGTCTGGGAACCATCCTGCGTATCGTGGATTCTAAGGAGCCAGCCGGCCACTCCCAGCCACAGGCCCCCAAACAAAATCAACGGCGCTGTTTCCCGGAAAACAAAACACGCCTGCCAACTTTTTGATGGAGTTTGCAGGAGCCACTTGGTACTATCAAACCAGCCCGACTTGGCACTGGTGCCACCTTGGGTCTGGGAAACATCCTGCGTATCGTGGATTCTTAGGAGCCAGCCGGCCACTCCTAGCCACAGGCCCCCAGACAAAAACCTAGGCCTATTTCTCTGGCAAACAAAAGTAAGCTGCCCCGCTTCTGGATGGCAGATTGCAGGAGACACTTGGTACTATCAAACCAGCCCAACTTGGCACTGGTGCCACCTTGGATCTGGGAACCATGCTGTGTATCGTGGATATTCAGGGGCCAGCCGGCCACTCTCAGCCATATGTCCCCAAACAGAAACCTCGGCCCGTTTCTCTGGCAAACAAAACTCAACTGCCCCTCTTCTGGATGGCAAATTGCAGGATGAACTTGATACTAAAACCGCAGGCCGACTTGGTAGTGGTGACACCTTGGACCTGGGAACCATCATGCGTATCGAGCATTTTAAGGAGCCAGCCGGCCACTCCCAGCAATATGCCCCCAAAAACAATCCACGGAATTTTTCTCTGGCAAACAAAAATCAGCTGCCCCGCTTCTGGATGGCAGATTGCAGGAGCCACTTTGCACCATCAAACCAGCCCAACTTGGCACTGGTGCCACCTTGCATCTGGGAACCATGCTGCCTAGCGTGGATTTTCAGGAGCCAGCCGGCCTCTCTCAGCCATAGGCCCCCAAACAAAACCCACGGCCCGTTTCCCTGGCAAACAAATTTAAGCTGCCCCGCTTCTGGATGGCAGATTGCAGGACGCACTTGGTAGTATCAAACCAGCCCGACTTGGCACTGGTGCCACCTTGGGTCTGGGAACCATCCTGCGTATCGTGGGTTCAAAGGAGCCAGCCGGCCACTCCCAGCCACAGGCCCCCAAATACAAACAACGGCGCTTTTCCCTGGAAAACAAAACTCGCCTGACAACTTTTTGATGGCAGATTGCAGGAGCCACTTGGTACTATCAAACCAGCCCAACTTGGCACTGGTGCCACCATGGGTCTGGTCACCATCCTGCCTATCGTAGCTTTTCAGGAGCCAGCCAGCCACCCCCAGTCAGAGGCCCCTAGACAAATATTTCGGCCCGTTTCCCTGGCAAACAAAAGTAAGCTACCCCGCTTCTGGATGGCAGATTGCAGGAGCCACTTTGCACCATCAAACTAGCCCGACTTGGCACTGGTGCCACCTCAGCTCTGGGAACCATCCTGCGTATCGTTCATTGTAAGGAGCCAGCCGGCCACTCCAGCCACAGGCCCCCAGACACAAACAACGGCGCTTTTCCCTGGAAAACAAAACTCGCCTGCCAACTTTTTGATGGCAGATTGCAGGAGCCACTTGCTACTATCAAATCAGCCCAACTTGGCACTGGTGCCACCATGGGTCTGGTCACCATCCTGCCTATCGTAGCTTTTCAGGAGCCAGCCGGTCACTCCCAGCCATAGGCCCCCAGACAAAAACCTCGGCCCGTTTCCCTGGCAAACAAAAGTAAGTCATCCCGCTTCTGGATGGCAGATTGCAGGAGCCACTTTTCACCATCAAACCAGCCCGACTTGGCACTGGTGCCACCTCTGGTCTGGGAACCATCCTGCGTATCATGGATTCTAAGGAGCCAGCCGGCCACTCCCAGCCAGAGGCCCCCAAACACAAACAACGGCGCTTTTCCCTGGATAACAAACTCGCCTGCCAACTTTTTGATGGCAGATTGCAGGAGCCACTTGGTACTATCAAATCAGCCCAACTTGGCACTGGTGCCACCATGGGTCTGGTCACCATCCTGCCTATCGTAGCTTTTCAGGAGCCAGCCGGTAACTCCCAGCCATAGGCCCTGAGACACAAACCTCGGCCCGTTTCCCTGGCAAACAAAAGTAAGCTGCCCCGCTTCTGGATGGTAGATTGCAGGACGCACTTGGTACTATCAAACCAGCCCAACTTGGCACTGGTGCCACCTCTGGTCTGGGAACCATCCTGCGTATCGTGGATTCTAAGGAGCCAGCCGGCCACTCCCAGCCACAGGCCCCCAAACACAAACAACGGCGCTTTTCCCTGGAAAACAAAACTCGCCTGCCAACTTTTTGATGGCAGATTGCAGGAGCCACTTGGTACTATCAAACCAGCCCAACTTGGCACTGGTGCCACCATGGGTCTGGTCACCATCCTGCCTATCGTAGCTTTTCAGGAGCCAGCCGGTCACTCCCAGCCATAGGCCCCCAGACACAAACCTCGGCCCGTTTCCCTGGCAAACAAAAGTAAGCTGCCCCGCTTCTGGATGGCAGATTGCAGGACGCACTTGGTAGTATCAAACCAGCCCGACTTGGCACTGGTGCCACCTCTGGTCTGGGAACCATCCTGCGTATCGTGGATTCTAAGCAGCCAGCCGTCCACTCCCAGCCACAGGCCCCCAAACACAAACAACGGCGCTTTTCCCTGGAAAACAAAACTCGCCTGCCAAAATTTTGATGGCAGATTGCAGGAGCCACTTGGTACTATCAAATCAACCCAACTTGGCACTGGTGCCACCATGCGTTTGGTCACCATCCTGCCTATCGTAGCTTTTCAGGAGCCAGACGGTCACTCCCAGCTATAGGCCCCCAGACAAAAACCTCGGCCCGTTCTAAGGAGCCATTCGTCCACTCCCAGCCACAGGCCCCCAAACACAAACAACGGCGCTTTTCCCTGGAAAACAAAACTCGCCTGCCAACATTTTGATGGCAGATTGCAGGAGCCACTTGGTACTATCAAACCAGCCCAACTTGGCACTGGTGCCACCATGGGTCTGGTCACCATCCTGCCTATCGTAGCTTTTCAGGAGCCAGCCGGTCACTCGCAGCCATAGGCCCCCAGAAACAATACTCGGCCCGTTTCCCTGGCAAACAAAAGTAAGCTGCCCCGCTTCTGGATGGCAGATTGCAGGAGCCACTTTGCACCATCAAACTAGCCCGACTTGGCACTGGTGCCACCTCTGGTCTGGGAACCATCCTGCGTATCGTGGATTCTAAGGAGCCATTCGCCCACTCCCAGCCACAGGCCCCCAAACACAAACAACGGCGCTTTTCCCTGGAAAACAAAACTCGCCTGCCAACTTTTTGATGGCAGATTGCAGGAGCCACTTGGTACTATCAAACCAGCCCAACTTGGCACTGGTGCCACCATGGGTCTGGTCACCATCCTGCCTATCGTAGCTTTTCAAGAGCCAGCCGGTCACTCCCAGCCATAGGCCCCCAGACACAAACCTCGGCCCGTTTCCCTGGCAAACAAAAGTAAGCTACCCCGCTTCTGGATGGCAGATTGCAGGACGCACTTGATAGTATCAAACCAGCCCGACTTGGCACTGGTGCCACCTCAGGTCTGGGAACCATGCTGCGTATCGTGGATTCTAATTAGCCATCTGGCCACTCCCACCCACAGGCCCCCAAACAAAAACAACGGCGCTTTTCCCTGGAAAACAAACCTCGCCTGCCAAATTTTGATGGCAGATTGCCGGAGCCACTTGGTACTATCAAACCAGCCCAACTTGACACTGGTGCCACCATGGGTCTGGTCACCATCCTGCCTATCGTAGCTTTTCAGGAGCCAGCCGGTCACTCCCAGCCATAGGCCCCCAGACAAAAACCTTGGCCCGTTTCCCTGGCAAACAAAAGTAAGTTATCCCGCTTCTGGATGGCAGATTGCAGGAGCCACTTTTCACCATCAAACCAGCCCGACTTGGCACTGGTGCCACCTCTGGTCTGGGAACCATCCTGCGTATCGTGGATTCTAAGCAGCCAGCCGGCCACTCCCAGCCACAGGCCCCCAAACACAAACCACAGCGCTTTTCCCTGGAAAACAAAACTCGCCTGCCAACTTTTTGATGGCAGATTGCAGGAGCCACTTGGTACTATCAAACCAGCCCAACTTGGCACTGGTGCCACCATGGATCTGGTCACCATCCTGCCTATCGTAGCTTTTCAGGAGCCAGCCGGTCACTCCCAGCCATAGGTCCCCAGTCACAAACCTCGGCCCGTTTCCCTGGCAAACAAAAGTAAGCTGCCCCGCTTCTGGATGGCAGATTGCAGGAGCCACTTGGTACTATCAAACCAGCCCAACTTGGCACTGGTGCCACCTCTGGTCTGGGAACCATGCTGCGTAACACAGATTCTAAGGCGCCAGTCGGCCACTCCCAGCCACAACCCCCCAAACACAAACAACGGCGGTATTCTCTGGCAAACAAAACTCCACTGCCCCTCTTCTGGATGGCAAATTGCAGGACGCACTTGGTACTATAAAAACAGCCCGACTTGGCACTGGTGCCACCTTGGGTCTGGGAACCATCCTGCGTATCGATCTTTTTAATGAGACATCCGGCCACTCCCAGCCATATGCCCCCAAACACAACCCACGGCCCTTTTCTCTGGCAAACAAAACTCAACTGCACCGCTTCTGGATGGCAGATTGCAGGAGCCACTTGGTACTATCAAACCAGCCCGACTTGGCACTGGTGCCACCTTGGGTCTGGGAACCATCCTGCGTATGGTGGATTCTAAGGAGCCAGCCGGCCACTCCCAGCCACAGGCCCCCAACAAAAACCACGGCCCTTTTTTCTGGCAAACAAAACTTAGCTGCCTCACTTCTGGATGGCAGATTGCAGGAGCCACTTGGTGTAATCAAACCAGCCCGACTTGGCACTGGTGCCACCTTGGGTCTGGGAACCATCCTGCGTATCGTGGATTCTAAGGAGCCAGCCGGCCACTCCCAGCCACAGGCCCCCAAACAAAATCAACGGCGCTGTTCCCTGGAAAACAAAACACGCCTGCCAACTTTTTGATGGAGTTTGCAGGAGCCACTTGGTACTATCAAACCAGCCCGACTTGGCACTGGTGCCACCTTGGGTCTGGGAAACATCCTGCGTATCGTGGATTCTTAGGAGCCAGCCGGCCACTCCTAGCCACAGGCCCCCAGACAAAAACCTAGGCCTATTTCTCTGGCAAACAAAAGTAAGCTGCCCCGCTTCTGGATGGCAGATTGCAGGAGACACTTGGTACTATCAAACCAGCCCAACTTGGCACTGGTGCCACCTTGGATCTGGGAACCATGCTGTGTATCGTGGATATTCAGGGGCCAGCCGGCCACTCTCAGCCATATGTCCCCAAACAGAAACCTCGGCCCGTTTCTCTGGCAAACAAAACTCAACTGCCCCTCTTCTGGATGGCAAATTGCAGGATGAACTTGATACTAAAACCGCAGGCCGACTTGGTAGTGGTGACACCTTGGACCTGGGAACCATCATGCGTATCGAGCATTTTAAGGAGCCAGCCGGCCACTCCCAGCAATATGCCCCCAAAAACAATCCACGGAATTTTTCTCTGGCAAACAAAAATCAGCTGCCCCGCTTCTGGATGGCAGATTGCAGGAGCCACTTTGCACCATCAAACCAGCCCGACTTGGCACTGGTGCCACCTTGCATCTGGGAACCATGCTGCCTAGCGTGGATTTTCAGGAGCCAGCCGGCCACTCTCAGCCATATGCCCCCAAAAACAAACCACGGACCTTTTCTCTGGCAAACAAAATTAAGCTGCCCCGCTTCTGGATGGCAGATTGCGGGACGCACTTGGTAGTATCAAACCAGCCCGACTTGGCACTGGTGCCACCTTGGGTCTGGGAACCATCCTGCGTATTGTGGGTTCAAAGGAGCCAGCCGGCCACTCCCAGCCACAGGCCCCCAAATACAAACAACGGCGCTTTTCCCTGGAAAACAAAACTCGCCTGACAACTTTTTGATGGCAGATTGCAGGAGCCACTTGGTACTATCAAACCAGCCCAACTTGGCACTGGTGCCACCATGGGTCTGGTCACCATCCTGCCTATCGTAGCTTTTCAGGAGCCAGCCAGCCACCCCCAGCCAGAGGCCCCTAGACAAATATTTCGGCCCGTTTCCCTGGCAAACAAAAGTAAGCTACCCCGCTTCTGGATGGCAGATTGCAGGAGCCACTTTGCACCATCAAACTAGCCCGACTTGGCACTGGTGCCACCTCAGCTCTGGGAACCATCCTGCGTATCGTTCATTGTAAGGAGCCAGCCGGCCACTCCAGCCACAGGCCCCCAGACACAAACAACGGCGCTTTTCCCTGGAAAACAAAACTCGCCTGCCAACTTTTTGATGGCAGATTGCAGGAGCCACTTGCTACTATCAAATCAGCCCAACTTGGCACTGGTGCCACCATGGGTCTGGTCACCATCCTGCCTATCGTAGCTTTTCAGGAGCCAGCCGGTCACTCGCAGCCATAGGCCCCCAGACACAAAACTCGGCCCGTTTCCCTGGCAAACAAAAGTAAGCTACCCCGCTTCTGGATGGCAGATTGCAGGAGCCACTTTGCACCATCAAACTAGCCCGACTTGGCACTGGTGCCACCTCTGGTCTGGGAACCATCCTGCGTATCGTGGATTCTAAGGAGCCAGCCGGTCACTCCCACCCACAGGCCCCCAAACACAAACAACGGCACTTTTCCCTGGAAAACAAAACTCGCCTGCCAACTTTTTGATGGCAGATTGCAGGAGCCACTTGGTACTATCAAACCAGCCCAACTTGGCACTGGTGCCACCATGGGTCTGGTCACCATCCTGCCTATCGTAGCTTTTCAGGAGCCAGCCGGTCACTCCCAGCCATAGGCCCCCAGAAAAAAACCTCGGCCCTTTTCCCTGGCAAACAAAAGTAAGTCATCCCGCTTCTGGATGGCAGATTGCAGGAGCCACTTTTCACCATCAAACCAGCCCGACTTGGCACTGGTGCCACCTCTGGTCTGGGAACCATCCTGCGTATCATGGATTCTAAGGAGCCAGCCGTCCACTCCCAGCCAGAGGCCCCCAAACACAAACAACGGCGCTTTTCCCTGGATAACAAACTCGCCTGCCAACTTTTTGATGGCAGATTGCAGGAGCCACTTGGTACTATCAAATCAGCCCAACTTGGCACTGGTGCCACCATGGGTCTGGTCACCATCCTGCCTATCGTAGCTTTTCAGGAGCCAGCCGGTAACTCCCAGCCATAGGCCCTGAGACACAAACCTCGGCCCGTTTCCCTGGCAAACAAAAGTAAGCTGCCCCGCTTCTGGATGGTAGATTGCAGGACGCACTTGGTACTATCAAACCAGCCCAACTTGGCACTGGTGCCACCTCTGGTCTGGGAACCATCCTGCGTATCGTGGATTCTAAGGAGCCAGCCGGCCACTCCCAGCCACAGGCCCCCAAACACAAACAACGGCGCTTTTCCCTGGAAAACAAAACTCGCCTGCCAACTTTTTGATGGCAGATTGCAGGAGCCACTTGGTACTATCAAACCAGCCCAACTTGGCACTGGTGCCACCATGGGTCTGGTCACCATCCTGCCTATCGTAGCTTTTCAGGAGCCAGCCGGTCACTCCCAGCCATAGGCCCCCAGACACAAACCTCGGCCCGTTTCCCTGGCAAACAAAAGTAAGCTGCCCCGCTTCTGGATGGCAGATTGCAGGACGCACTTGGTAGTATCAAACCAGCCCGACTTGGCACTGGTGCCACCTCTGGTCTGGGAACCATCCTGCGTATCGTGGATTCTAAGCAGCCAGCCGGCCACTCCTAGCCACAGGCCCCCAAACACAAACAACGGCGCTTTTCCCTGGAAAACAAAACTCGCCTGCCAACATTTTGATGGCAGATTGCAGGAGCCACTTGGTACTATCAAATCAGCACAACTTGGCACTGGTGCCACCATGCGTTTGGTCACCATCCTGCCTATCGTAGCTTTTCAGGAGCCAGACGGTCACTCCCAGCTATAGGCCCCCAGACAAAAACCTCGGCCCGTTTCCCTGGCATACAAAAGTAAGCTGCCCCGCTTCTGGATGGCAGATTGCAGGAACCACTTGGTAGTATCAAACCAGCCCGACTTGGCACTGGTGCCACCTCTGGTCTGGGAACCATCCTGCGTATCGTGGTTCTAAGGAGCCATCCGTCCACTCCCAGCCACAGGCCCCCAAACACAAACAACGGCGCTTTTCCCTGGAAAACAAAACTCGCCTGCCAACATTTTGATGGCAGATTGCAGGAGCCACTTGGTACTATCAAACCAGCCCAACTTGGCACTGGTGCCACCATGGGTCTGGTCACCATCCTGCCTATCGTAGCTTTTCAGGAGCCAGCCGGTCACTCGCAGCCATAGGCCCCCAGAAACAATACTCGGCCCGTTTCCCTGGCAAACAAAAGTAAGCTGCCCCGCTTCTGGATGGCAGATTGCAGGAGCCACTTTGCACCATCTAACTAGCCCGACTTGGCACTGGTGCCACCTCTGGTCTGGGAACCATGCCGCGTATCGTGGATTCTAAGGAGCCAGCCGGCCACTCCCACCCACAGGCCCCAAACAAAAACAACGGCGCTTTTCCCTGGAAAACAAAACTCGCCTGCCAATTTTTTGATGGCAGATTGCAGGAGCCACTTGGTACTATCAAACCAGCCCAACTTGGCACTGGTGCCACCATGGGTCTGGTCACCATCCTGCCTATCGTAGCTTTTCAGGAGCCAGGCGGTCACTCCCAGCCATAGGCCCCCAGACACAAACCTCGGCCCGTTTCCCTGGCAAACAAAAGTAAGCTACCCCGCTTCTGGATGGCAGATTGCAGGACGCACTTGATAGTATCAAACCAGCCCGACTTGGCACTGGTGCCACCTCAGGTCTGGGAACCATGCTGCGTATCGTGGATTCTAATTAGCCATCTGGCCACTCCCACCCACAGGCCCCCAAACAAAAACAACGGCGCTTTTCCCTGGAAAACAAAACTCGCCTGCCAACTTTTTGATGGCAGATTGCAGGAGCCACTTGGTACTATCAAACCAGCCCAACTTGGCACTGGTGCCACCATGGGTCTGGTCACCATCCTGCCTATCGTAGCTTTTCAGGAGCCAGGCGGTCACTCCCAGCCATAGGCCCTGAGACACAAACCTCGGCCCGTTTCCCTGGCAAACAAAAGTAAGCTGCCCCGCTTCTGGATGGCAGATTGCAGGACGCACTTGGTAGTATCAAACCAGCCCGACTTGGCACTGGTGCCACCTCTGGTCTGGGAACCATCCTGCGTATCGTGGATTCTAAGCAGCCAGCCGGCCACTCCTAGCCACAGGCCCCCAAACACAAACAACGGCGCTTTTCCCTGGAAAACAAAACTCGCCTGCCAACATTTTGATGGCAGATTGCAGGAGCCACTTGGTACTATCAAATCAGCCCAACTTGGCACTGGTGCCACCATGCGTTTGGTCACCATCCTGCCTATCGTAGCTTTTCAGGAGCCAGACGGTCACTCCCAGCTATAGGCCCCCAGACAAAAACCTCGGCCCGTTTCCCTGGCATACAAAAGTAAGCTGCCCCGCTTCTGGATGGCAGATTGCAGGAACCACTTGGTAGTATCAAACCAGCCCGACTTGGCACTGGTGCCACCTCTGGTCTGGGAACCATCCTGCGTATCGTGGTTCTAAGGAGCCATCCGTCCACTCCCAGCCACAGGCCCCCAAACACAAACAACGGCGCTTTTCCCTGGAAAACAAAACTCGCCTGCCAACTTTTTGATGGCAGATTGCAGGAGCCACTTGGTACTATCAAACCAGCCCAACTTGGCACTGGTGCCACCATGGGTCTGGTCACCATCCTGCCTATCGTAGCTTTTCAGGAGCCAGCCGGTCACTCGCAGCCATAGGCCCCCAGAAACAATACTCGGCCCGTTTCCCTGGCAAACAAAAGTAAGCTGCCCCGCTTCTGGATGGCAGATTGCAGGAGCCACTTTGCACCATCAAACTAGCCCGACTTGGCACTGGTGCCACCTCTGGTCTGGGAACCATCCTGCGTATCGTGGATTCTAAGGAGCCAGCCGGCCACTCCCACCCACAGGCCCCTAAACAAAAACAACGGCGCTTTTCCCTGGAAAACAAAACTCGCCTGCCAATTTTTTGATGGCAGATTGCAGGAGCCACTTGGTACTATCAAACCAGCCCAACTTGGCACTGGTGCCACCATGGGTCTGGTCACCATCCTGCCTATCGTAGCTTTTCAGGAGCCAGCCGGTCACTCGCAGCCATAGGCCCCCAGACACAAACCTCGGCCCGTTTCCCTGGCAAACAAAAGTAAGCTACCCCGCTTCTGGATGGCAGATTGCAGGACGCACTTGATAGTATCAAACCAGCCCGACTTGGCACTGGTGCCACCTCAGGTCTGGGAACCATGCTGCGTATCGTGGATTCTAATTAGCCATCTGGCCACTCCCACCCACAGGCCCCCAAACAAAAACAACGGCGCTTTTCCCTGGAAAACAAACCTCGCCTGCCAAATTTTGATGGCAGATTGCCGGAGCCACTTGGTACTATCAAACCAGCCCAACTTGACACTGGTGCCACCATGGGTCTGGTCACCATCCTGCCTATCGTAGCTTTTCAGGAGCCAGCCGGTCACTCCCAGCCATAGGCCCCCAGACAAAAACCTTGGCCCGTTTCCCTGGCAAACAAAAGTAAGTTATCCCGCTTCTGGATGGCAGATTGCAGGAGCCACTTTTCACCATCAAACCAGCCCGACTTGGCACTGGTGCCACCTCTGGTCTGGGAACCATCCTGCGTATCATGGATTCTAAGGAGCCAGCCGGCCACTCCCAGCCACAGGCCCCCAAACACAAACCACAGCGCTTTTCCCTGGAAAACAAAACTCGCCTGCCAACTTTTTGATGGCAGATTGCAGGAGCCACTTGGTACTATCAAACCAGCCCAACTTGGCACTGGTGCCACCATGGATCTGGTCACCATCCTGCCTATCGTAGCTTTTCAGGACCTAGCCGGTCACTCCAAGCCATAGGCCCCCAGAGAAAAACCTCGGCCCGTTTCCCTGGCAAACAAAATTAAGCTGCCCCGCTTCTGGATGGCAGATTGCAGGAACCACTTGGTACTATCAAACCAGCCCAACTTGGCACTGGTGCCACCTTGGGTCTGGGAACCATCCTGCGTATCGTGGATTCTAAGGAGCCAGCCGGTCACTCCCAGCCACAGGCCACCAAACACAAACAACGGCGCTTTTCCCTGGAAAACAAAACTCCCCTGCCAACATTTTGATGGCAGATTGCAGGAGCCACTTGGTACTATCAAATAAGCCCAACTTGGCACTGGTGCCACCATGGGTCTGGTCACCATCCTGCCTATCGTAGCTTTTCAGGAGCCAGCCGGTCCCTCCCTGCCATAGGCCCCCAGAGAAAAACCTCGGCCCGTTTCCCTGGCAAACAAAAGTAAGCTACCCCGCTTCTGGATGGCAGATTGCAGGAGCCACTTTGCACCATCAAAATAGCCCGACTTGGCACTGGTGCCACCTCAGGTCTGGGAACCATCCTGCGTATCATTCATTGTACGGAGCCAGCCGGCCACTCCCAGCCACAGGCCCCCAGACACAAACAACGGCGCTTTTCCCTGGAAAACAAAACTCGCCTGCCAACTTTTTGATGGCAGATTGCAGGAGCCACTTGGTACTATCAAATCAGCCCAACTTGGCACTGGTGCCACCATGGGTCTGGTCACCATCCTGCCTATCGTAGCTTTTCAGGAGCCAGCCGGTCACTCGCAGCCATAGGCCCCCAGACACAAACCTCGGCCCGTTTCCCTGGCAAACAAAAGTAAGCTACCCCGCTTCTGGATGGCAGATTGCAGGAGCCACTTTGCACCATCAAACTGGCCCGACTTGGCACTGGTGCGACCTCTGGTCTGGGAACCATCCTGCGTATCGTGGATTCTAAGGAGCCAGCCGGTCACTCCCACCCACAGGCCCCCAAACACAAACAACGGCACTTTTCCCTGGAAAACAAAACTCGCCTGCCAACATTTTGATGGCAGATTGCAGGAGCCACTTGGTACTATCAAACCAGCCCAACTTGGCACTGGTGCCACCATGGGTCTGGTCACCATCCTGCCTATTGTAGCTTTTCAGGAGCCAGCCGGTCACTCCCAGCCATAGGCCCCCAGACACAAACCTCGGCCCGTTTCCCTGGCAAACAAAAGTAAGCTACCCCGCTTCTGGATGGCAGATTGCAGGACGCACTTGATAGTATCAAACCAGCCCGACTTGGCACTGGTGCCACCTCAGGTCTGGGAACCATGCTGCGTATCGTGGATTCTAATTAGCCATCTGGCCACTCCCACCCACAGGCCCCCAAACAAAAACAACGGCGCTTTTCCCTGGAAAACAAACCTCGCCTGCCAAATTTTGATGGCAGATTGCCGGAGCCACTTCGTACTATCAAACCAGCCCAACTTGGCACTGGTGCCACCATGGGTCTGGTCACCATCCTGCCTATCGTAGCTTTTCAGGAGCCAGCCGGTCACTCCCAGCCATAGGCCCCCAGACAAAAACCTTGGCCCGTTTCCCTGGCAAACAAAAGTAAGTTATCCCGCTTCTGGATGGCAGATTGCAGGAGCCACTTTTCACCATCAAACCAGCCCGACTTGGCACTGGTGACACCTCTGGTCTGGGAACCATCCTGCGTATCGTGGATTCTAAGGAGCCAGCCGGCCACTCCCAGCCACAGGCCCCCAAACACAAACCACAGCGCTTTTCCCTGGAAAACAAAACTCGCCTGCCAACATTTTGATGGCAGATTGCAGGAGCCACTTGGTACTATCAAACCAGCCCAACTTGGCACTGGTGCCACCATGGGTCTGGTCACCATCCTGCCTATCGTAGCTTTTCAGGAGCCAGCCGGTCACTCCAAGCCATAGGCCCCCAGAGAAAAACCTCGGCCCGTTTCCCTGGCAAACAAAAGTAAGCTGCCCCGCTTCTGGATGGCAGATATCAGGAACCACTTGGTACTATCAAACCAGCCCAACTTGGCACTGGTGCCACCATGGGTCTGGTCACCATCCTGCCTATCGTAGCTTTTCAGGAGCCAGCCGGTCCCTCCCTGCCATAGGCCCCCAGAGAAAAACCTCGGCCCGTTTCCCTGGCAAACAAAAGTAAGCTACCCCGCTTCTGGATGGCAGATTGCAGGAGCCACTTTGCACCATCAAACTAGCCCGACTTGGCACTGGTGCCACCTCAGGTCTGGGAACCATCCTGCGTATCGTTCATTGTAAGGAGGCAGCCGGCCACTCCCAGCCACAGGCCCCCAGACACAAACAACGGCGCTTTTCCCTGGAAAACAAAACTCGCCTGCCAACTTTTTGATGGCAGATTGCAGGAGCCACTTGGTACAATCAAATCAGCCCAACTTGGCACTGGTACCACCATGGGTCTGGTCACCATCCTGCCTATCGTAGCTTTTCAGGAGCCAGCCGGTCACTCGCAGCCATAGGCCCCCAGACACAAACCTCGGCCCGTTTCCCTGGCAAACAAAAGTAACCTACCCCGCTTCTGGATGGCAGATTGCAGGAGCCACTTTGCACCATCAAACTAGCCCGACTTGGCACTGGTGCGACCTCTGGTCTGGGAACCATCCTGCGTATCGTGGATTCTAAGGAGCCAGCCGGTCACTCCCACCCACAGGCCCCCAAACACAAACAACGGCACTTTTCCCTGGAAAACAAAACTCGCCTGCCAACATTTTGATGGCAGATTGCAGGAGCCACTTGGTACTATCAAACCAGCCCAACTTGGCACTGGTGCCACCATGGGTCTGGTCACCATCCTGCCTATCGTAGCTTTTCAGGAGCCAGCCGGTCACTCCCAGCCATAGGCCCCCAGACAAAACCTCGGCCCGTTTCCCTGGCAAACAAAAGTAAGTTATCCCGCTTCTGGATGGCAGATTGCAGGAGCCACTTTTCACCATCAAACCAGCCCGACTTGGCACTGGTGCCACCTCTGGTCTGGGAACCATCCTGCGTATCGTGGATTCTAAGGAGCCAGCCGGCCACTCCCAGCCACAGGCCCCCAAACACAAACAACGGCGCTTTTCCCTGGATAACAAACTCGCCTGCCAACTTTTTGATGGCAGATTGCAGGAGCCACTTGGTACTATCAAACCAGCCCAACTTGGCACTGGTGCCACCATGGGTCTGGTCACCATCCTGCCTATCGTAGCTTTTCAGGAGCCAGGCGGTCACTCCCAGCCATAGGCCCTGAGACACAAACCTCGGCCCGTTTCCCTGGCAAACAAAAGTAAGCTGCCCCGCTTCTGGATGGCAGATTGCAGGACGCACTTGGTACTATCAAACCAGCCCAACTTGGCACTGGTGCCACCTCTGGTCTGGGAACCATGCCGCGTATCGTGGATTCTAAGGAGCCGGCCGGCCACTCCCAGCCACAGGCCCCCAAATACAAACCACGGCGCTTTTCCCTGGAAAACAAAACTCGCCTGCCAACTTTTTCATGGCAGATTGCAGGAGCCACTTGGTACTATCAAATCAGCCCAACTTGGCACTGGTGCCACCATGGGTCTGGTCACCATCCTGCCTATCGTAGCTTTTCAGGAGCCAGCCGGTCACTCCCAGCCATAGGCCCCCAGACACAAACCTCGGCCCGTTTCCCTGGCAAACAAAAGTAAGCTGCCCCGCTTCTGGATGGCAGATTGCAGGAGCCACTTGGTACTATCAAACCAGCCCAACTTGGCACTGGTGCCACCTCTGGTCTGGGAACCATGCTGCGTAACACAGATTCTAAGGCGCCAGTCGGCCACTCCCAGCCACAAGCCCCCAAACACAAACAACGGCGCTATTCTCTGGCAAACAAAACTCCACTGCCCCTCTTCTGGATGGCAAATTGCAGGACGCACTTGGTACTATAAAAACAGCCCGACTTGGCACTGGTGCCACCTTGGGTCTGGGAACCATCCTGCGTATCGATCTTTTTAATGAGACAGCCGGCCACTCCCAGCCATATGCCCCCAAACACAACCCACGGCCCTTTTCTCTGGCAAACAAAACTCAACTGCACCGCTTCTGGATGGCAGATTGCAGGAGCCACTTGGTACTATCAAACCAGCCCGACTTGGCACTGGTGCCACCTTGGGTCTGGGAACCATGCTGTGTATCGTGGATATTCAGGGGCCAGCCGGCCACTCTCAGCCATATGTCCCCAAACAGAAACCTCGGCCCGTTTCTCTGGCAAACAAAACTCAACTGCCCCTCTTCTGGATGGCAAATTGCAGGATGAACTTGATACTAAAACCGCAGGCCGACTTGGTAGTGGTGACACCTTGGACCTGGGAAGCATCATGCGTATCGAGCATTTTAAGGAGCCAGCCGGCCACTCCCAGCAATATGCCCCCAAAAACAATCCACGGAATTTTTCTCTGGCAAACAAAAATCAGCTGCCCCGCTTCTGGATGGCAGATTGCAGGAGCCACTTTGCACCATCAAACCAGCCCGACTTGGCACTGGTGCCACCTTGCATCTGGGAACCATGCTGCCTAGCGTGGATTTTCAGGAGCCAGCCGGTCACTCTCAGCCATAGGCCCCCAAACAAAACCCACGGCCCGTTTCCCTGGCAAACAAAATTAAGCTGCCCCGCTTCTGGATGGCAGATTGCAGGACGCACTTGGTAGTATCAAACCAGCCCGACTTGGCACTGGTGCCACCTTGGGTCTGGGAACCATCCTGCGTATCGTGGGTTCAAAGGAGCCAGCCGGCCACTCCCAGCCACAGGCCCCCAAATACAAACAACGGCGCTTTTCCCTGGAAAACAAAACTCGCCTGACAACTTTTTGATGGCAGATTGCAGGAGCCACTTGGTACTATCAAACCAGCCCAACTTGGCACTGGTGCCACCATGGGTCTGGTCACCATCCTGCCTATCGTAGCTTTTCAGGAGCCAGCCAGCCACCCCCAGCCAGAGGCCCCTAGACAAATATTTCGGCCCGTTTCCCTGGCAAACAAAAGTAAGCTACCCCGCTTCTGGATGGCAGATTGCAGGAGCCACTTTGCACCATCAAACTAGCCCGACTTGGCACTGGTGCCACCTCTGGTCTGGGAACCATCCTGCGTATCGTGGATTCTAAGGAGCCAGCCGGTCACTCCCACCCACAGGCCCCCAAACACAAACAACGGCACTTTTCCCTGGAAAACAAAACTCGCCTGCCAACTTTTTGATGGCAGATTGCAGGAGCCACTTGGTACTATCAAACCAGCCCAACTTGGCACTGGTGCCACCATGGGTCTGGTCACCATCCTGCCTATCGTAGCTTTTCAGGAGCCAGCCGGTCACTCCCAGCCATAGGCCCCCAGACAAAAACCTCGGCCCGTTTCCCTGGCAAACAAAAGTAAGTCATCCCGCTTCTGGATGGCAGATTGCAGGAGCCACTTTTCACCATCAAACCAGCCCAACTTGGCACTGGTGCCACCTCTGGTCTGGGAACCATCCTGCGTATCATGGATTCTAAGGAGCCAGCCGGCCACTCCCAGCCAGAGGCCCCCAAACACAAACAACGGCGCTTTTCCCTGGAAAACAAAACTCGCCTGCCAACTTTTTGATGGCAGATTGCAGGAGCCACTTGGTACTATCAAATCAGCCCAACTTGGCACTGGTGCCACCATGGGTCTGGTCACCATCCTGCCTATCGTAGCTTTTCAGGAGCCAGCCGGTCACTCCCAGCCATAGGCCCCCAGACACAAACCTCGGCCCGTTTCCCTGGCAAACAAAAGTAAGCTGCCCCGCTTCTGGATGGCAGATTGCAGGAACCACTTTGCACAATCAAACTAGCCCGACTTGGCACTGGTGCCACCTCTGGTCTGGGAACCATGCTGTGTATCGTGGATTCTACGGAGCCATCCGTCCACTTCCAGCCACAGGCCCCCAAACACAAACAACGGCGCTTTTCCCTGGAAAACAAAACTCGCCTGCCAAATTTTGACAGCAGATTGCAGGAGCCACTTGGTACTATCAAACCAGCCCAACTTGGCACTGGTGCCACCATGGGTCTGGTCACCATCCTGCCTATCGTAGCTTTTCAGGAGCCAGCCGGTCACTCCCAGCCATAGGCCCCCAGACACAAACCTCGGCCCGTTTCCCTGGCAAACAAAAGTAAGCTGCCCCGCTTCTGGATGGCAGATTGCAGGACTCACTTGGTAGTATCAAACCAGCCCGACTTGGCACTGGTGCCACCTCTGCTCTGGGAACCATCCTGCGTATCGTGGATTCTAAGCAGCCGGCCGGCCACTCCCAGCCACAGGCCCCCAAACACAAACAACGGCGCTTTTCCCTGGAAAACAAAACTCGCCTGCCAACATTTTGATGGCAGATTGCAGGAGCCACTTGGTACTATCAAATCAGCCCAACTTGGCACTGGTGCCACCATGCGTTTGGTCACCATCCTGCCTATCGTAGCTTTTCAGGAGCCAGCAGGTCACTCCCAGCTATAGGCCCCCAGACACAAACCTCGGCCCGTTTCCCTGGCATACAAAAGTAAGCTGCCCCGCTTCTGGATGGCAGATTGCAGGAACCACTTGGTACTATCAAACCAGCCCGACTTGGCACTGGTGCCACCTCTGGTCTGGGAACCATCCTGCGTATCGTGGTTCTAAGGAGCCATCCGTCCACTCCCAGCCACAGGCCCCCAAACACAACAACGGCGCTTTTCCCTGGAAAACAAAACTCGCCTGCCAACGTTTTGATGGCAGATTGCAGGAGCCACTTGCTACTATCAAATCAGCCCAACTTGGCACTGGTGCCACCATGGGTCTGGTCACCATCCTGCCTATCGTAGCTTTTCAGGAGCCAGCCGGTCACTCCCAGCCATATGTCCCCAAACAGAAACCTTGGCCCGTTTCCCTGGCAAACAAAAGTAAGTTATCCCGCTTCTGGATGGCAGATTGCAGGAGCCACTTTTCACCATCAAACCAGCCCGACTTGGAATTGGTGCCACCTCTGGTCTGGGAACCATCCTGCGTATCGTGGATTCTAAGGAGCCAGCCGGCCACTCCCAGCCACAGGCCCCCAGACACAAACAACGGCGCTTTTCCCTGGAAAACAAAACTCGCCTGCCAACATTTTGATGGCAGATTGCAGGAGCCACTTGGTACTATCAAACCAGCCCAACTTGGCACTGGTGCCACCATGGATCTGGTCACCATCCTGCCTATCGTAGCTTTTCAGGACCTAGCCGGTCACTCCAAGCCATAGGCCCCCAGAGAAAAACCTCGGCCCGTTTCCCTGGCAAACAAAAGTAAGCTGCCCCGCTTCTGGATGGCAGATTGCAGGAACCACTTGGTACTATCAAACCAGCCCAACTTGGCACTGGTGCCACCTTGGGTCTGGGAACCATCCTGCGTATCGTGGATTCTAAGGAGCCAGCCGGTCACTCCCAGCCACAGGCCACCAAACACAAACAACGGCGCTTTTCCCTGGAAAACAAAACTCGCCTGCCAACATTTTGATGGCAGATTGCCGGAGCCACTTGCTACTATCAAATCAGCCCAACTTGGCACTGGTGCCACCATGGGCCTGGTCACCATCCTGCCTATCGTAGCTTTTCAGGAGCCAGCCGGTCACTCGCAGCCATAGGCCCCCTGAGAAAAACCTCGGCCCGTTTCCCTGGCAAACAAAAGTAAGCTACCCCGCTTCTGGATGGCAGATTGCAGGAGCCACTTTGCACCATCAAACTAGCCCGACTTGGCACTGGTACCACCTCAGGTCTGGGAACCATCCTGCGTATCGTTCATTGTAGGGAGCCAGCCGGCCACTCCCAGCCACAGGCCCCCAGACACAAACAACGGCGCTTTTCCCTGGAAAACAAAACTCGCCTGCCAACTTTTTGATGGCAGATTGCAGGAGCCACTTGGTACTATCAAATCAGCCCAACTTGGCACTGGTGCCACCATGGGTCTGGTCACCATCCTGCCTATCGTAGCTTTTCAGGAGCCAGCCGGTCACTCGCAGCCATAGGCCCCCAGACACAAAACTCGGCCCGTTTCCCTGGCAAACAAAAGTAAGCTACCCCGCTTCTGGATGGCAGATTGCAGGAGCCACTTTGCACCATCAAACTGGCCCGACTTGGCACTGGTGCCACCTCTGGTCTGGGAACCATCCTGCGTATCGTGGATTCTAAGGAGCCAGCCGGTCACTCCCACCCACAGGCCCCCAAACACAAACAACGGCACTTTTCCCTGGAAAACAAAACTCGCCTGCCCACATTTTGATGGCAGATTGCAGGAGCCACTTGGTACTATCAAACCAGCCCAACTTGGCACTGGTGCCACCATGGGTCTGGTCACCATCCTGCCTATCGTAGCTTTTCAGGAGCCAGCCGGTCACTCCCAGCCATAGGCCCCCAGACAAAAACCTCGGCCCGTTTCCCTGGCAAACAAAAGTAAGTCATCCCGCTTCTGGATGGCAGATTGCAGGAGCCACTTTTCACCATCAAACCAGCCCGACTTGGCACTGGTGCCACCTCTGGTCTGGGAACCATCCTGCGTATCATGCATTCTAAGGAGCCAGCCGGCCACTCCCAGCCAGAGGCCCCCAAACACAAACAACAGCGCTTTTCCCTGGATAACAAACTCGCCTGCCAACTTTTTGATGGCAGATTGCAGGAGCCACTTGGTACTATCAAACCAGCCCAACTTGGCACTGGTGCCACCATGGGTCTGGTCACCATCCTGCCTATCGTAGCTTTTCAGGAGCCAGCCGGTCACTCCCAGCCATAGGCCCCCAGACACAAACCTCGGCCCGTTTCCCTGGCAAACAAAAGTAAGCTGCCCCGCTTCTGGATGGTAGATTGCAGGACGCACTTGGTACTATCAAACCAGCCCAACTTGGCACTGGTGCCACCTCTGGTCTGGGAATCATCCTGCGTATCGTGGATTCTAAGGAGCCAGCTGGCCACTCCCAGCCACAGGCCCCCAAACAGAAACAACGGCGCTTTTCCCTGGAAAACAAAACTCGCCTGACAACTTTTTGATGGCAGATTGCAGGAGCCACTTGGTACTATCAAATCAGCCCAACTTGGCACTGGTGCCACCATGGGTCTGGTCACCATCCTGCCTATCGTAGCTTTTCAGGAGCCAGCCGGTCACTCCCAGCCATAGGCCCCCAGACAAATATCTCGGCCCGTTTCCCTGGCAAACAAAAGTAAGCTGCCCCGCTTCTGGATGGCAGATTGCAGGAACCACTTTGCACCATCAAACTAGCCCGACTTGTCACTGGTGCCACCTCTGGTCTGGGAACCATGCTGTGTATCGTGGATTCTAAGGAGCCATCCGTCCACTCCCAGCCACAGGCCCCCAAACACAAACAACGGCGCTTTTCCCTGGAAAACAAAACTCGCCTGCCAACATTTTGATGGCAGATTGCAGGAGCCACTTGGTACTATCAAACCAGCCCAACTTGGCACTGGTGCCACCATGGGTCTGGTCACCATCCTGCTTATCGTAGCTTTTCAGGAGCCAGCCGGTCACTCCCAGCCATAGGCCCCCAGACAAAAACCTCGGCCCGTTTCCCTGGCAAACAAAAGTAAGCTACCCTGCTTCTGGATGGCAGATTGCAGGAACCACTTGGTACTATCAAACCAGCAAAACATGGCACTGGTGCCACCTTGGGTCTGGATACCATGCTGCGTATCGTGGATTCTAAGGAGCCAGCCGGCCACTCCCAGCCACAGGCCCCCAAACACAAACAACGGCGCTTTTCCCTGGAAAACAAAACTCTCCTGCCAACTTTTTGATGGCAGATTGCAGGAGCCACTTGGTTTTATCAAATCAGCCCAACTTGGCACTGGTGCCACCATGGGTCTGGTCAGCATCCTGCCTATCTTATCTTTTCAGGAGCCAGCCGGTCACTCCCCGCCATAGGCCCCCAGACAAAAAGCTCGGCCCGTTTCCCTGGCAAACAAAAGTAAGCTACCCCGCTTCTGGATGGCAGATTGCAGGAACCACTTGGTAGTATCTAACCAGCACAACTTGGCACTGGTGGCACCTCTTGTCTGGTAACCATGCTGCGTATCGTGGTTTCTAAGGAGCCAGCCGGGCACTCCCAACCACAGGTCCCCAAACACAAACAACGGCGCTTTTCCCTGGAAAACAAAACTCGCCTGCCAACTTTTTGATGGCAGATTGCAGGAGCCACTTGGTACTATCAAACCAGCCCAACTTGGCACTGGTGCCACCATGGGTCTGGTCACCATCCTGCCTATCGTAGCTTTTCAGGAGCCAGCCGGTCACTCCCTGCCATAGGCCCCGAGACAGAAAGCCCGGCCCGTTTCCCTGGCAAACAAAAGTAAGCTGCCCCGCTTCTGGATGGCAGATTGCAGGAGCCACTTTGTACTATCAAACCAGCCCGACTTGGCACAGGTGCCACCTCTGGTCTGGGAACCATGCTGCGTATCGTGGATTTTAAGGAGCCAGTCGGCCACTCCCAGCCATACGCCTCCAAACACAAACAACGGTCCATTTCCCTGGCAAACAAAAGTAAGCTGCCCCGCTTCTGGATGTCAGATTGCAGGAACCACTTGTTGCCAAGTTGGGGTGGTTTGATAGTACCAAGTGGCTCCTGCAATCTGCCATCAAAAAGTTGGCAAGCGAGTTTTGTTTTCCAGGGAAAAGCGCCGTTGTTTGTGTTTCGGGGCCTGTGGCTGGGAGTGGCCAGCTGTCTCCTTAGAATCCACGATACGCAGGATGGGTCCCAGACCAGAGGTGGCACCAGTGCCAAGTCGGGCTGGTTTGATGGTGCAAAGTGACTCCTGCAATCTGCCATCCAGAAGCGGGGTAGCTTACTTTTGTTTGCCAGGGAAACGGGTAGAGTTTTTGTCTGGGGGCCTATGGCTGGGAGTGACCGGCTGGCTCCTGAAAAGCTACGATAGGCAGGATGGTGACCAGACCCATGGTGGCACCAGTGCCAATTTGGGCTGGTTTGATAGTACCAAGTGGCTCCTGCAATCTGCCATCAAAAAGTTGGCAGGTGAGTTTTGTTTTCCAGGGAAAAGCACCGTTGTTTGTGTTTGGGGGCCTGTGGCTGGGAGTGGCCAGCTGGCTCCTTAGAATCCACGATACGCAGGATGGTTCCCAGACCAGAGGTGGCACCAGTGCCATGTTGGCCTGGTTTGATAGTACCATGTGGCTCCTGCAATCTGCCATCCAGAAGCGGGGCTGCTTACTTTTGTTTGCCAGGGAAACGGGCCGAGATATTTGTCTGGGGGCCTATGGCTGGGAGTGAGCGGCTGGCTCCTGAAAAGCTACGATAGGCAGGATGGTGACCAGACCCATGGTGGCACCAGTGCCAAGTTGGGCTGGTTTGATAGTACCAAGTGGCTCCTGCAATCTGCCATCAAAAAGTTGTCAGGCGACTTTTGTTTTCCAGGGAAAAGCGCCGTTGTTCTTGTTTAGAGGCCTGTGGCTGGGAGTGGCCGGCTGCCTCCTTTGAACCCAGGATACGCAGGATGGTTCCCAGAGCCAAGGTGGCACCAGTGCCAAGTTGGGCTGGTTTGATAGTACCAAGTGGCTCCTGCAATCTGCCATCCAGAAGCGGGTCAGCTTACTTTTGTTTCCCAGGGAAACGGGCCGAGGTTTGTGTCTGGGGGCCTATGCCTGGGAGTGACCGGCTGGCTACTGAAAAGCTACGATAGGCAGGATGGTTACCAAACTCATGGTGGCACCAGTGCCAACTCGGGCTGGTTTGATAATACTAAATAGCTCCTGAAATCTGCCATTCAGACCCGGGGCAGCGGATTTTTGTTTGCTGGAGAAAAGTTCCGTGGTTTTTTTTTGGGGGTATATGGCTGGACGTGGCCGGCTGGCTCCTTAAAAAGATCGATACGCAGGATTGTTCCCTGACCCAAGGTGGCATCACTGCCAAGTCGGGCTGTTTTCGTAGTACCAAGTGCGTCCTGCAATTTGCCATCCAGAAGAGGGGCAGTTGAGTTTTGTTTGCCAGAGCAAAGGGCCGTGGTATGTGTTTGGGGGCATATGGCTGAGAGTGGCCGGCTGGCCCCTGAAAATCCACGATAGGCAGGATGGTTCCCAGAGCCAAGGTGGCACCAGTGCCATGTTGGCCTGGTTTGATAGTACCATGTGGCTGCTGTAATCTGCCATCCAGAAGCGGGGCAGCTTACTTTTGTTTGCCAGGGAAACGGGCCGAGATATTTGTCTGGGGGCCTATGGCTGGGAGTGACCGGCTGGCTCCTGAAAAGCTATGATAGGCAGGATGGTGACCAGACCCATGGTGGCACCAGTACCAAGTTGGGCTGGTTTGATAGTACCAAGTGGCTCCTGCAATCTGCCATCAAAAATTTGGCAGGCGAGTTTTGTTTTCCAGGGAAAAGCGCCGTTGTTTTTCTTTAGAGGCCTGTGGCTGGGAGTGGCCGCCTGTCCTCGTAGAATCTACGTTACGCAGCATGGTTCCCAGAGCCAAGGTGGCACGAGGGCCAAGTCGGGCAGGTTTTATAGTACCAAATGCATCCTGCAATCTGCCATCCAAAAGCGGGGCAGTTTACTTTTGTTTGCCAGGGAAACGGGCCGAGGTTTGTGTCTGGGGGCCTATGGCAGGGAGTGACCGGCCGGCTCCTGAAAAGCTACGATAGGCAGGAGGTTTACCAGACCCATGGTGGCACCAGTGCCAAGTTGGGCTGATTTGATAGTACCAAGTGGCTCCTGCAATCTGCCATCCAGAATCGGGGCAGCTTACTTTTGTTTTCCAGGGAAACGGGCCGAGGTTTGTGTCTGGGGGTCTATGGCTGGGAGTGACCGGCTGGCTCCTGAAAAGCTACGATAGGCAGGATAGTGACCAGACCCATGGTGGCACCAGTGCCAAGTTGGGCTGGTTTGATAGCACCAAGTGGCTCCTGCAATCTGCCATCAAAATGTTGGCAGGCGAGTTTTGTTTTCCAGGGAAAAGCGCCGTTGTTTGTGTTTGGGCGCCTGTGGCACGGAGTGGCCGGGTGGCTGCTTAGAATCCACGATACGCAGGATGGTTCCCAGACCCAAGGTGGCACCAGTGCCAAGTCGGGCTGGTTTGACACTACCAAGTGGCTCCTGCAATCTGCCATCCAGAATCGGGGCAGCTTAATTTTGTTTGCCAGGGAAACGGTCCGAGGTTTGTGTCTGGGGGACTATGGCTGGGAGTGACCGGCTGGCTCCTGAAATGCTACAATAGGCAGGATGTTTCCCAGACCCATAGTGCCACCAGTGCCAAGTTGGGATAATTTGATAGTGCCAAGTGGCTCCTGCAATCTGCCATCAAAAAGCTGGCAGGCGAGTTTTGTTTTCCAGGGAAAAGCGCCGTTGTTTGTGTTTGGGGGCCTGTGGCTGGGAGTGGCCGGCTGGCTCCTTAGAATCAACGATATGCAGGATTGTTCCCAGACCCAAGGTGGCACCAGTGCCAAGTCGGGCTGGTTTGATGGTGCAAAGTGGCTCCTGCAATCTGCCATCCAGACGCGGGGCAGCGGATTTTTGTTTCCATGAGAAATGGTCCGTGGTTTGTTTTTGGGGGTATATGGCTGGGCGTGGCCGGCTGGCTCCTTAAAAAGCTCGATATGCAGGATGGTTCCCTGACACAAGGTGGCACCAGTGCCACGTCGGGCGGTTTTCGTAGTACAAAGTGCGTCCTAAAATTTGCCATCCAGAAGAGGGGCAGTTGAGTTTTGTTTGCCAGAGAAAAGGGCCGTGGTTTGTTTTTGGGGGCATATGGCTGAGAGTGGCCGGCTGGCCCCTGAAAATCCACGATAGGCAGGATGGTTCCCAGACCAGAGGTGTCACCAGTGCCAAGTCGGGCTGGTTTGATAGTACTAAATAGCTCCTGCAATCTGCCATGCAGAAGCGGGGCAGCTTACTTTTGTTTGCCAGGGAAACGGTCCGAGGTTTGTGTCTGGGGGCCTATGGCTGGGAGTGACCGGCTGGCTCCTGAAAAGCTACGATAGGCAGGATGGTGACCAGACCCATGGTGGCACCAGTGCCAAGTTGGGCTGGTTTGATAGTACCAAGTGGCTCCTGCAATCTGCCATCAAAAAGTTGGCAGGCGAGTTTTGTTTTCCAGGGAAAAGCGCCGTTATTTGTGTTTGGGGGCCTGTGGCTGGGAGTCGCCAGCTGGCTCCTTAGAACCCACGATACGCAGGATGGTTCCCAGACCAGAGGTGGCACCAGTGCCAAGTTGGGCTGGTTTGATGGTGCAAAGTGGTTCCTGCAATCTGCCATCCAGAAGCGGGGTAGCTTACTTTTGTTTGCCAGGGAAACGGGCCGAAATATTTGTCTAGGGGCCTCTGGCTGGGGGTGGCTGGCTGGCACCTGAAAAGCTACGATAGGCAGGATGGTGACCAGACCCATGGTGGCACCAGTGCCAAGTTGGGCTGGTTTGATAGTACCAAGTGGCTCCTGCAATCTGCCATCAAATGTTTGGCAGGCGAGTTTTGTTTTCCGGGGAAAAGCACCGTTGTGTGTGTTTTGGGGCCTGTGGCTGGGAGTGGCCAGCTGGCTCCTTAGAATCCACGATACGCAGGATGGTTCCCAGACCCAAGGTGGCACCAGTGCCAAGTCGGGCTGGTTTGTTAGTACCAAGTGGTTCCTGCAATCTGCCATCCAGAAGCGGGGCAGCTGAATTTTGTTTGCCAGAGAAAAAGGCTGTTGTTTGTGTTTCGGGGCCTGTGGCTGGCAGTGGACTGCTGGCTCCTGAAAATCCATGATACGCAGCACGGTTCCCAGACCCAAGGTGGCACCAGTGCCAAGTCGGGCTGGTTTGATACTACCAAGTGCGTCCTGCAATCTGCCATCCAGAAGCGGGGCAGCTTAATTTTGTTTGCCAGGGAAACGGGCCGTGGGTTTTGTTTGGGGGCCTATGGCTGAGAGTGGCCGGCTGGCTCCTGAAAATCCACGCTAGGCAGCATGGTTCCCAGATGCAAGGTGGCACCAGTGCCAAGTCGGGCTGGTTTGATGGTGCAAAGTGGCTCCTGCAATCTGCCATCCAGAAGCGGGGCAGCTGATTTTTGTTTGCCAGAGAAAAATTCCGTGGATTGTTTTTGGGGGCATATTGCTGGGAGTGGCCGGCTGGCTCCTTAAAATGCTCGATACGCATGATGGTTCCCAGGCCCAAGGTGTCACCACTACCAAGTCGGCCTGCGGTTTTAGTATCAAGTTCATCCTGCAATTTGCCATCCAGAAGAGGGGCAGTTGAGTTTTGTTTGCCAGAGAAACGGGCCGAGGTTTCTGTTTGGGGACATATGGCTGAGAGTGGCCGGCTGGCCCCTGAATATCCACGATACACAGCATGGTTCCCAGATCCAAGGTGGCACCAGTGCCAAGTTGGGCTGGTTTGATAGTCCCAAGTGTCTCCTGCAATCTGCCATCCAGAAGCGGGGCAGCTTACTTTTGTTTGCCAGAGAAATAGGCCTAGGTTTTTGTCTGGGGGCCTGTGGCTAGGAGTGGCCGGCTGGCTCCTTAGAATCCACGATACGCAGGATGTTTCCCAGACCCAAGGTGGCACCAGTGCCAAGTCGGGCTGGTTTGATAGTACCAAGTGGCTCCTGCAAACTCCATCAAAAAGTTGGCAGGCGTGTTTTGTTTTCCAGGGAACAGCGCCGTTGATTTTGTTTGGGGGCCTGTGGCTGGGAGTGGCCGGCTGGCTCCTTAGAATCCACGATACGCAGGATGGTTCCCAGACCCAAGGTGGCACCAGTGCCAAGTCGGGCTGGTTTGATTACACCAAGTGGCTCCTGCAATCTGCCATCCAGAAGTGAGGCAGCTAAGTTTTGTTTGCCAGAAAAAAGGGCCGTGGTTTTTGTTGGGGGCCTGTGGCTGGGAGTAGCCGGCTGGCTCCTTAAAATCCACGATAGGCTGGATGGTTCCCAGACCCAAGGTGGCACCAGTGCCAAGTCGGGCTGGTTTGATAGTACCAAGTGGCTCCTGCAATCTGCCATCCAGAAGCGGTGCAGTTGAGTTTTGTTTGCCAGAGAAAAGGGCCGTGGGTTGTGTTTGGGGGCATATGGCTGGGAGTGGCCGGCTGTCTCATTAAAAAGATCGATACGCAGGATGGTTCCCAGACCCAAGGTGGCACCAGTGCCAAGTAGGGCTGTTTTTATAGTACCAAGTGCGTCCTGCAATTTGCCATCCAGAAGAGGGGCAGTGGAGTTTTGTTTGCCAGAGAATAGCACCGTTGTTTGTGTTTGGGGGCTTGTGGCTGGGAGTGGCCGACTGGCGCCTTAGAATCTGTGTTACGCAGCATGGTTCCCAGACCAGAGGTGGCACCAGTGCCAAGTTGGGCTGGTTTGATAGTACCAAGTGGCTCCTGCAATCTGCCATCCAGAAGTGGGGCAGCTTACTTTTGTTTGCCAGGGAAACGGGCCGAGGTTTGTGTCTCAGGGCCTATGGCTGGGAGTGACCGGCTGGCTCCTGAAAAGCTACGATAGGCAGGATGGTGACCAGACCCATGGTGGCACCAGTGCCAAGTTGGGCTGGTTTGATAGTACCAAGTGGCTCCTGCAATCTGCTATCAAAAAGTTGTCAGGCGAGTTTTGTTTTCCAGGGAAAAGCGCCGTTGTTTGTATTTGGGGGCCTGTGGCTGGGAGTGGCCGGCTGGCTCCTTTGAACCCACAATACGCAGGATGGTTCCCAGACCCAAGGTGGCACCAGTGCCAAGTCGGGCTGGTTTGATACTACCAAGTGCGTCCTGCAATCTGCCATCCAGAAGCGGGGCAGCTTAATTTTGTTTGCCAGGGAAACGGGCCGTGGGTTTTGTTTGGGGGCCTATGGCTGAGAGTGGCCGGCTGGCTCCTGAAAATCCACGCTAGGCAGCATGGTTCCCAGATGCAAGGTGGCACCAGTGCCAAGTCGGGCTGGTTTGATGGTGCAAAGTGGCTCCTGCAATCTGCCATCCAGAAGCGGGGCAGCTGATTTTTGTTTGCCAGAGAAAAATTCCGTGGATTGTTTTTGGGGGCATATTGCTGGGAGTGGCCGGCTGGCTCCTTAAAATGCTCGATACGCATGATGGTTCCCAGGTCCAAGGTGTCACCACTACCAAGTCGGCCTGCGGTTTTAGTATCAAGTTCATCCTGCAATTTGCCATCCAGAAGAGGGGCAGTTGAGTTTTGTTTGCCAGAGAAACGGGCCGAGGTTTCTGTTTGGGGACATATGGCTGAGAGTGGCCGGCTGGCCCCTGAATATCCACGATACACAGCATGGTTCCCAGATCCAAGGTGGCACCAGTGCCAAGTTGGGCTGGTTTGATAGTACCAAGTGTCTCCTGCAATCTGCCATCCAGAAGCGGGGCAGCTTACTTTTGTTTGCCAGAGAAATAGGCCTAGGTTTTTGTCTGGGGGCCTGTGGCTAGGAGTGGCCGGCTGGCTCCTAAGAATCCACGATACGCAGGATGTTTCCCAGACCCAAGGTGGCACCAGTGCCAAGTCGGGCTGGTTTGATAGTACCAAGTGGCTCCTGCAAACTCCATCAAAAAGTTGGCAGGCGTGTTTTGTTTTCCAGGGAACAGCGCCGTTGTTTGTGTTTGGGGGCCTGTGGCTGGGAGTGGCCGGCTGGCTCCTTAGAAACCACGATACGCAGGATGGTTCCCAGACCCAAGGTGGCACCAGTGCCAAGTTGGGCTGGTTTGATTACACCAAGTGGCTCCTGCAATCTGCCATCCAGAAGTGAGGCAGCTAAGTTTTGTTTGCCAGAAAAAAGGGCCGTGGTTTTTGTTGGGGGCCTGTGGCTGGGAGTGGCCGGCTGGCTCCTTAGAATCCACCATACGCAGGATGGTTCCCAGACCCAAGGTGGCACCAGTGCCAAGTCGGGCTGGTTTGATAGTCCCAAGTGGCTCCTGCAAACTGCCATCCAGAAGCGGGGCAGCTGAGTTTTGTTTGCCAGGGAAATGGGCCGTTGTTTGTGTTTGGGGGCCTGTGGCTGGGAGTGTTCGGCTGGTTCCTGAATATGTACGATACGCAGGATTGTTCCCAGACCCAAGGTGGCACCAGTGCCAAGTCGGGCTGGTTTGATGGTGCAAAGTGGCTCCTGCAATCTGCCATCCAGACGCGGGGCAGCGGATTTTTGTTTCCATGAGAGATGGTCCGTGGTTTGTTTTTGGGGGTATATGGCTGGGCCTGGCCGGCTGGCTCCTTAAAAGGCTCGATATGCAGGATGGTTCCCTGACACAAGGTGGCACCAGTGCCACGTCGGGCGGTTTTCGTAGTACAAAGTGCGTCCTAAAATTTGCCATCCATAAGAGGGGCAGTTGAGTTTTGTTTGCCAGAGAAAAGGTCCGTGGTTTGTTTTTGGGGGCATATGGCTGAGAGTGGCTGGCTGGCCCCTGAAAATCCACGATACACAGGATGGTTCCCAGATCCAAGGTGGCACCTGTGCCAAGTCGGGCTGATTTGATAGTACTAAGTAGCTCCTGCAATCTGCCATCCAGAAGCGGGGCAGCTTACTTTTGTTTGCCAGGGAAACGGGCCGAGGTTTCTGTTTGGGGGCCTATGGCTGGGAGTGACCGGCTGGCTCCTGAAAAGCTACGATAGGCAGGATGGTTCCCAGAGCCAAGGTGGCACCAGTGCCAAGTTGGGCTGGTTTGATAGTACCAAGTGGCTCCTGCAATCTGCCATCCAGAAGCAGGGCAGCTGAGTTTTGTTTGCCAGAGAAAAGGGCCTTGGTTTGTGTTTGGGGGCATATGGCTGGGTGTGGCCAGCTGGCTCCTTAAAATGCACGATATGCAACATGGCTCCCAGACCAGAGGTGGCACCAGTGCCAAGTTGGGCTGGTTTGATAGTACCAAGTGGCTCCTGCAATCTTCCATGATCACGTGGAGAAATACTTTCTGGTTTCAGCCTCATGCTCTTTCTTCTCTCCCTCAACTTCTCTATCACCTCTCATCTGGTTCACATGCGCTGTCTTCAAGGTCCACAGGCTACTTTTCACAGAATCTTCTGGCCTGATGAAGTAAGAATGATGAATAGAACAGAGCTGGGATCTATTTTCCAGTTTGGATAAAATGCATTCTGCACACAAATCCAAGGAGAACGGGCTGCCCCGATGCCCAGAAAATCTTTCACTCCTGCTAGTGTTCTACGTCAACCGCAACTTAGTCTGAAAGAAAAGCTTTTTCTCTGAGAGCATCTGAGAGGTTTGCATGAAGCACTGATATCTGACATATGCAATTTTGAATAGGAGAGGAAAAAGAAAATGGCAAGGAGTTTTTAATTTTAGTGGTTTCAATTTTAATTTCCGTGCACTTTTTCAAAACTTGTCAGCTCAAATGCCCATCAACATCTTTTAGTCATCTGTAAGTCAGTATTCATATAAAATGTGCTTCAAATCCAAAGAATTTCAAATTTGCACTCCAAGCTTCTATGCCTAGATTTATGATTTCCTACACATATTAGATGAAAGGAAGGCCTTTTTTACTGTGGGAGTGCTGGAACACTGGAACAGGTTGCCCAGAGAAGTTGTGGGTGTCCCATCCCTGAAAGTATTCAAGGTCACCTTGGACGGGGCTTGGAGCAGCAACAAAGGAGAAGCTTGATGGTAGAGAAACAAAGTCGGACTATAGAAGAAACTCGGATTGAAGTATAGGATCAAGTTTTCTCTCAGCTCTTGGGGTAAATTCAAAGTTGTACAAAATGACATTTATCTGTGCTATTCACTACTGTAACAGAAAGTTTCATGAAAACTGTACAGAAGATAGTAAATTTTAAAAGAGATAAGAATTACAGCATAAAATCCATGGGATAGGTTACAACATGAGACACTCTCTAAGAGAAAATCTCTGTGTTTCAGCACTTCATCGGGGTAAGATTTCATGAAGTGCCAAAGAAGGCGGCAAAATATCATTCGGGACATTATTTACTGGAATTCAGCCTGGCCATTAGTAGGAACTGCCTTTGAACATATCATGTAGATATACCACACACGCTTTCCCTTCACTGAAAAATTACTGTTTACAACAAATAAGCAATTGACGATCAAAATTGATTGAAAGCATCTTAAACATGTCAAGTATTTCATTGTAGATGATCTGTGATCCAAATGCTTCTTCCACCTTCGAGAGGGACAGAAGAATTCTTCCATATCATGATGGTTTAAAATTGTATCAACCAATGTTTTCTGCTGAAAAGATATCATCTATTTTTTTCTATTTTTGGAAGAAAATATTCCTAGACATACAACAGGTGAGAACTAAGTAATTTTAAAGAAACAAATGAAATGAAAATATTCTGTAAATAGAATGAAATGAAAAGCTGTGTTTTAAATAGGAGCTAAATATTAAACAGAATTTTTGTACCAGGCATTTGAATTACTGCACCAGCTCTTTTGCCCATCAAGAGAGGCATTTAGCATTTCAGTCTTTTCCAAGGTGTTCATGATCTGCTATGCTGATCTCTGTGTGTGCCTAGGTGTGTGTGGAGGGGGGGGCATATGAAGGGGAGTGTGTATGTTTGCTTTACAATTGTTGTGGCAGATTCATGCCTCAGCTCCACATTTTGTTTTAAAAAGGTCACACCGAGTGGATATGAAGTTTACTATCAACAAGAGATCGATTCCCAAATCATCCATTTGACTCTCCCTTATAAATCATGTGCTTTGTTGCATATTTTATCAAATATACTTTCAAGCCAGATGGAGGAAGGAGGATGTGGGAATCCCTCCACCATCTTGCAACTTTTATGTAAGTAGGTTTTCAAGAAAATCATCATTTCTCTTTTAAATATGTCTGGAACAGGCATGATGGTAGTGTCAACCTGTTGGAGTTTTTGTTGCTGGAAGAAGTTGTACAAAAGGATTGGTTTTTACATTGACCAGTTACTGAATCAAGCGCAGGAATACATTGGAAATTTAGCTGGGGGTTCCTTTTCCCAGCAGACTACTTCTAGAACGAGCTTGTACACTGAAGCTGACTCTTTTGCTCTCTTTTTGTTTCTTTCCTATTTTCTTGGCTTCTTTGCCACTATCTAGACAATTTTGGAACTTTGTTCCCAACTAAAATGGTTTCAATAGTCTGATTGTGATCATACATTTTTACAAGGAATTTTTAAAATCTTTCCTCGAGTCCAGAAAGTCAAGGACTTAGATCTTTTTCTTCCCTTATCAATATTGCCATGAAATTGATAAATAAAGACCAACTCTTTATTTTTGTTTTTAACCCACGTAGATAATTCCCATCCATTAATCCATTTTGTGGACCAATAGCTGCCATTCTGATGGAAGCTGTCACTTCTTAACAATAGGCATTCTGTGACTATGTTGACTGCACTTTGGGTGAAGATCCTAACTGGTCTTAGATATACATAGGGAGAAATTTGCTCAGCCAGTGTCAGTCTTAAGCATGCGTATCAGAAGATCTTTCTAGAGCTGGGAATTTTCCCATGAAAGGGATTCAGTTAGGGAAGAGACACTTGTGCCAGAGTTTTACATTCTTCTTGAACACTGCTTAAGGAACTTAGATGCCATGTCCATTTGGATCTCTGTCTGCACAGAACTTTGTCATGCCAGCGCTTTGAAATGCATCTTGAAGAGAATTCACTAGCACAGAATGAAAGAGAGTGGAAGGGGTTGGTGGGGCTAACCAGGCCCAACCCCCCTGCCTAAACCAGGATACCTAGAGCCTCTTGCCCAGGATTCTATCTGGGTGTACTTTTAATGTCTTCAAAGATCCAGGCTCCACAATCTTTCTGGGCAGTCTGTGCCGTGGTTCAGTCACCCTGACAGTAAAGAAACATTTACTGATGTTCAAAGGCAATCTCCTGTATTTCAGTGTGTGCCCACTGCCTCTTGTCTTTTCCCTCAGCATCACTGAAAAGACACTGATTCCCTCCCCTTTGCACTATTGCTTCCATATGTATGTGTGATGCCATGTAGAGGTATGTCAAAAACCTCCCTGAAGCCCAGGCAGATAATATTCCCTTCATCTACCAGTCAAGTTGATTCATCAGAGGAGTTTAAAGTGATGTTCAGCATGAAATTCCCCTGAAAAATCATGCTAACTACATTATTTGGTCATCTGTCATGTGCCTGGCAAGGATTTCCAGGAAGAGCTGCTTCATCAACTTCCTGGGGATAAAAAAGAGGCTGGCTGGTTTGTACTATGGCGAGTCCTCTTAATTGCCTTTTTTGAAGATGGGTGTCATTTGCTAACATCCACTCTTTAGCTCCTCTTCTCATCTACACCTCGGCAAAAAGCTTTTCCACTATGTCTGGCTAGGAAAAACTGTGCCAGCACAGAAAACATCTCCCATCGTGTTCTAGAAGTTGCACGGATGTCTGCCAAGTGTTTGGCAGGAAGAAAAGAAAAGTTGTCCAAAACAGCTTCCAATCGAATGTTCCTGTGATTGGAAAAGTCAGGAGAGTGCAAAGGTACTGTTTTCTATCAGTTGGCAAGGTGCGCACACAATCCCAGTGTTGTACAGCTTGCTTCTTCACCTTCCCGAAGCTGCCGCTCTCGCCGGCTGCCGGAGCCCAAGAAGCGGCTTCTTCGCGCAAAGACGATTGTGCCGCTCACAGTGCTCTCCTTAGCGCGGCTTCTGCCGAAAGACGCCCGGCAGCGGCTCTTACCTCCGGAGAGCATCCTACCTTCGTCTTTCGCGTCTTTTGTAGTCTACATCTTAGCAAAACGCTTTTCCACTATGTCTGGCTAGGAAAAACTGTGCCAGCACAGAAAACATCTCCCATCGTGTTCTAGAAGTTGCACGGATGTCTGCCAAGTGTTTGGCAGGAAGAAAAGAAAAGTTGTCCAAAACAGCTTCCAATCGAATGTTCCTGTGATTGGAAAAGTCAGGAGAGTGCAAAGGTACTGTTTTCTATCAGTTGGCAAGGTGCGCACACAATCCCAGTGTTGTACAGCTTGCTTCTTCACCTTCCCGAAGCTGCCGCTCTCGCCGGCTCCCGGAACCGAAAAAGCGGCTTCTTCGCGCAAAGACGATTGTGCCGCTCACAGTGCTCTCCTTAGCGCGGCTTCTGCCGAAAGACGCCCGGCAGCGGCTCTTACCTCCGGAGAGCATCCTACCTTCGTCTTTCGCGTCTTTTGTAGTCTACATCTTAGCAAAACGCTTCTCCACTATGTCTGGCTAGGAAAAACTGTGCCAGCACAGAAAACATCTCCCATCGTGTTCTAGAAGTTGCACGGATGTCTGCCAAGTGTTTGGCAGGAAGAAAAGAAAAGTTGTCCAAAACAGCTTCCAATCGAATGTTCCTGTGATTGGAAAAGTCAGGAGAGTGCAAAGGTACTGTTTTCTATCAGTTGGCAAGGTGCGCACACAATCCCAGTGTTGTACAGCTTGCTTCTTCACCTTCCCGAAGCTGCCGCTCTCGCCGGCTGCCGGAGCCCAAGAAGCGGCTTCTTCGCGCAAAGACGATTGTGCCGCTCACAGTGCTCTCCTTAGCGCGGCTTCTGCCGAAAGATGCCCGGCAGCGGCTCTTACCTCCGGAGAGCATCCTACCTTCGTCTTTCGCGTCTTTTGTAGTCTACATCTTAGCAAAACGCTTTTCCACTATGTCTGGCTAGGAAAAACTGTGCCAGCACAGAAAACATCTCCCATCGTGTTCTAGAAGTTGCACGGATGTCTGCCAAGTGTTTGGCAGGAAGAAAAGAAAAGTTGTCCAAAACAGCTTCCAATCGAATGTTCCTGTGATTGGAAAAGTCAGGAGAGTGCAAAGGTACTGTTTTCTATCAGTTGGCAAGGTGCGCACACAATCCCAGTGTTGTACAGCTTGCTTCTTCACCTTCCCGAAGCTGCCGCTCTCGCCGGCTGCCGGAGCCCAAGAAGCGGCTTCTTCGCGCAAAGACGATTGTGCCGCTCACAGTGCTCTCCTTAGCGCGGCTTCTGCTGAAAGACGCCCGGCAGCGGCTCTTACCTCCGGAGAGCATCCTACCTTCGTCTTTCGCGTCTTATGTAGTCTACACCTCGGCAAAAAGCTTTTCCACTATGTCTGGCTAGGAAAAACTGTGCCAGCACAGAAAACATCTCCCATCGTGTTCTAGAAGTTGCACGGATGTCTGCCAAGTGTTTGGCAGGAAGAAAAGAAAAGTTGTCCAAAACAGCTTCCAATCGAATGTTCCTGTGATTGGAAAAGTCAGGAGAGTGCAAAGGTACTGTTTTCTATCAGTTGGCAAGGTGCGCACACAATCCCAGTGTTGTACAGCTTGCTTCTTCACCTTCCCGAAGCTGCCGCTCTCGCCGGCTGCCGGAGCCCAAGAAGCGGCTTCTTCGCGCAAAGACGATTGTGCCGCTCACAGTGCTCCCCTTAGAGCGGCTTCTGCCGAAAGACGCCCGGCAGCGGCTCTTACCTCCTGAGAGTGGCAGCTTCGGGAAGGTGAAGAAGCAAGCTGTACAACACTGGGATTGTGTGCGCACCTTGCCAACTGATAGAAAACAGTACCTTTGCACTCTCCTGACTCTTCCAATCACAGGAACATTCGATTGGAAGCTGTTTTGGACAACTTTTCTTTTCTTCCTCCCAAACACTTGGCAGACATATCTGCAACTTCTAGAAAACGATGGGAGATGTTTTCTGGGCTGGCACGGTTTTTCCTAGCCAGACATAGTGGAAAAGCGTTTTGCTAAGATGTAGACTACATAAGACGCGAAAGACGAAGGTAGGATGCTCTCCGGAGTTAAGAGCCGCTGCCGGGCGTCTTTCGGCAGAAGCCGCGCTAAGGAGAGCCCTGTGAGCGGCACAATCGTCTTTGCGCGAAGAAGCCGATTCTTCGGTTCCGGGAGCCGGCGAGAGCGGCAGCTTCGGGAAGGTGAAGAAGCAAGCTGTACAACACTGGGATTGTGTGCGCACCTTGCCAACTGATAGAAAACAGTACCTTTGCACTCTCCTGACTTTTCCAATCACAGGAACATTCGATTGGAAGCTGTTTTGGACAACTTTTCTTTTCTTCCTGCCAAACACTTGGCAGACATCCGTGCAACTTCTAGAACACGATGGGAGATGTTTTCTGTGCTGGCACAGTTTTTCCTAGCCAGACATAGTGGAAAAGCGTTTTGCTAAGATGTAGACTACAAAAGACGCGAAAGACGAAGGTAGGATGCTCTCCGGAGGTAAGAGCCGCTGCCGGGCGTCTTTCGGCAGAAGCCGCGCTAAGGAGAGCACTGTGAGCGGCACAATCGTCTTTGCGCGAAGAAGCCGCTTCTTGGGCTCCGGCAGCCGGCTGAGAGCGGCAGCTTCGGGAAGGTGAAGAAGCAAGCTGTACAACACTGGGATTGTGTGCGCACCTTGCCAACTGATAGAAAACAGTACCTTTGCACTCTCCTGACTTTTCCAATCACAGGAACATTCGATTGGAAGCTGTTTTGGACAACTTTTCTTTTCTTCCTGCCAAACACTTGGCAGACATCCGTGCAACTTCTAGAACACGATGGGAGATGTTTTCTGTGCTGGCACAGTTTTTCCTAGCCAGACATAGTGGAGAAGCGTTTTGCTAAGATGTAGACTACAAAAGACGCGAAAGACGAAGGTAGGATGCTCTCCGGAGGTAAGAGCCGCTGCCGGGCGTCTTTCGGCAGAAGCTGCGCTAAGGAGAGCACTGTGAGCGGCACAATCGTCTTTGCGCGAAGAAGCCGCTTCTTGGGCTCCGGCAGCCGGCGAGAGCGGCAGCTTCGGGAAGGTGAAGAAGCAAGCTGTACAACACTGGGATTGTGTGCGCACCTTGCCAACTGATAGAAAACAGTACCTTTGCACTCTCCTGACTTTTCCAATCACAGGAACATTCGATTGGAAGCTGTTTTGGACAACTTTTCTTTTCTTCCTGCCAAACACTTGGCAGACATCCGTGCAACTTCTAGAACACGATGGGAGATGTTTTCTGTGCTGGCACAGTTTTTCCTAGCCAGACATAGTGGAAAAGCTTTTTGCCGAGGTGTAGGTGAGAAGAGGAGCTAAAGACGAAGGTAGGATGCTCTCCGGAGGTAAGAGCCGCTGCCGGGCGTCTTTCGGCAGAAGCCGCGCTAAGGAGAGCACTGTGAGCGGCACAATCGTCTTTGCGCGAAGAAGCCGCTTCTTGGGCTCCGGCAGCCGGCGAGAGCGGCAGCTTCGGGAAGGTGAAGAAGCAAGCTGTACAACACTGGGATTGTGTGCGCACCTTGCCAACTGATAGAAAACAGTACCTTTGCACTCTCCTGACTTTTCCAATCACAGGAACATTCGATTGGAAGCTGTTTTGGACAACTTTTCTTTTCTTCCTGCCAAACACTTGGCAGACATCCGTGCAACTTCTAGAACACGATGGGAGATGTTTTCTGTGCTGGCACAGTTTTTCCTAGCCAGACATAGTGGAAAAGCTTTTTGCCGAGGTGTAGATGAGAAGAGGAGCTAAAGGGTGGATGTTAGCAAATGACACCCATCTTCAAAAAAGGCAATTAAGAGGACTCGCCATAGTACAAACCAGCCAGCCTCTTTTTTATCCCCAGGAAGTTGATGAAGCAGCTCTTCCTGGAAATCCTTGCCAGGCACATGACAGATGACCAAATAATGTAGTTAGCATGATTTTTCAGGGGAATTTCATGCTGAACATCACTTTAAACTCCTCTGATGAATCAACTTGACTGGTAGATGAAGGGAATATTATCTGCCTGGGCTTCAGGGAGGTTTTTGACATACCTCTACATGGCATCACACATACATATGGAAGCAATAGTGCAAAGGGGAGGGAATCAGTGTCTTTTCAGTGATGCTGAGGGAAAAGACAAGAGGCAGTGGGCACACACTGAAATACAGGAGATTGCCTTTGAACATCAGTAAATGTTTCTTTACTGTCAGGGTGACTGAACCACGGCACAGACTGCCCAGAAAGATTGTGGAGCCTGGATCTTTGAAGACATTAAAAGTACACCCAGATAGAATCCTGGGCAAGAGGCTCTAGGTATCCTGGTTTAGGCAGGGGGGTTGGGCCTGGTTAGCCCCACCAACCCCTTCCACTCTCTTTCATTCTGTGCTAGTGAATTCTCTTCAAGATGCATTTCAAAGCACTGGCATGACAAAGTTCTGTGCAGACAGAGATCCAAATGGACATGGCATCTAAGTTCCTTAAGCAGTGTTCAAGAAGAATGTAAAACTCTGGCACAAGTGTCTCTTCCCTAACTGAATCCCTTTCATGGGAAAATTCCCAGCTCTAGAAAGATCTTCTGATACGCATGCTTAAGACTGACACTGGCTGAGCAAATTTCTCCCTATGTATATCTAAGACCAGTTAGGATCTTCACCCAAAGTGCAGTCAACATAGTCACAGAATGCCTATTGTTAAGAAGTGACAGCTTCCATCAGAATGGCAGCTATTGGTCCACAAAATGGATTAATGGATGGGAATTATCTACGTGGGTTAAAAACAAAAATAAAGAGTTGGTCTTTATTTATCAATTTCATGGCAATATTGATAAGGGAAGAAAAAGATCTAAGTCCTTGACTTTCTGGACTCGAGGAAAGATTTTAAAAATTCCTTGTAAAAATGTATGATCACAATCAGACTATTGAAACCATTTTAGTTGGGAACAAAGTTCCAAAATTGTCTAGATAGTGGCAAAGAAGCCAAGAAAATAGGAAAGAAACAAAAAGAGAGCAAAAGAGTCAGCTTCAGTGTACAAGCTCGTTCTAGAAGTAGTCTGCTGGGAAAAGGAACCCCCAGCTAAATTTCCAATGTATTCCTGCGCTTGATTCAGTAACTGGTCAATGTAAAAACCAATCCTTTTGTACAACTTCTTCCAGCAACAAAAACTCCAACAGGTTGACACTACCATCATGCCTGTTCCAGACATATTTAAAAGAGAAATGATGATTTTCTTGAAAACCTACTTACATAAAAGTTGCAAGATGGTGGAGGGATTCCCACATCCTCCTTCCTCCATCTGGCTTGAAAGTATATTTGATAAAATATGCAACAAAGCACATGATTTATAAGGGAGAGTCAAATGGATGATTTGGGAATCGATCTCTTGTTGATAGTAAACTTCATATCCACTCGGTGTGACCTTTTTAAAACAAAATGTGGAGCTGAGGCATGAATCTGCCACAACAATTGTAAAGCAAACATACACACTCCCCTTCATATGCCCCCCCCTCCACACACACCTAGGCACACACAGAGATCAGCATAGCAGATCATGAACACCTTGGAAAAGACTGAAATGCTAAATGCCTCTCTTGATGGGCAAAAGAGCTGGTGCAGTAATTCAAATGCCTGGTACAAAAATTCTGTTTAATATTTAGCTCCTATTTAAAACACAGCTTTTCATTTCATTCTATTTACAGAATATTTTCATTTCATTTGTTTCTTTAAAATTACTTAGTTCTCACCTGTTGTATGTCTAGGAATATTTTCTTCCAAAAATAGAAAAAAATAGATGATATCTTTTCAGCAGAAAACATTGGTTGATACAATTTTAAACCATCATGATATGGAAGAATTCTTCTGTCCCTCTCGAAGGTGGAAGAAGCATTTGGATCACAGATCATCTACAATGAAATACTTGACATGTTTAAGATGCTTTCAATCAATTTTGATCGTCAATTGCTTATTTGTTGTAAACAGTAATTTTTCAGTGAAGGGAAAGCGTGTGTGGTATATCTACATGATATGTTCAAAGGCAGTTCCTACTAATGGCCAGGCTGAATTCCAGTAAATAATGTCCCGAATGATATTTTGCCGCCTTCTTTGGCACTTCATGAAATCTTACCCCGATGAAGTGCTGAAACACAGAGATTTTCTCTTAGAGAGTGTCTCATGTTGTAACCTATCCCATGGATTTTATGCTGTAATTCTTATCTCTTTTAAAATTTACTATCTTCTGTACAGTTTTCATGAAACTTTCTGTTACAGTAGTGAATAGCACAGATAAATGTCATTTTGTACAACTTTGAATTTACCCCAAGAGCTGAGAGAAAACTTGATCCTATACATCAATCCGAGTTTCTTCTATAGTCCAACTTTGTTTCTCTACCATCAAGCTTCTCCTTTGTTGCTGCTCCAAGCCCCGTCCAAGGTGACCTTGAATACTTTCAGGGATGGGACACCCACAACTTCTCTGGGCAACCTGTTCCAGTGTTCCAGCACTCCCACAGTAAAAAAGGCCTTCCTTTCATCTAATATGTGTAGGAAATCATAAATCTAGGCATAGAAGCTTGGAGTGCAAATTTGAAATTCTTTGGATTTGAAGCACATTTTATATGAATACTGACTTACAGATGACTAAAAGATGTTGATGGGCATTTGAGCTGACAAGTTTTGAAAAAGTGCACGGAAATTAAAATTGAAACCACTAAAATTAAAAACTCCTTGCCATTTTCTTTTTCCTCTCCTATTCAAAATTGCATATGTCAGATATCAGTGCTTCATGCAAACCTCTCAGATGCTCTCAGAGAAAAAGCTTTTCTTTCAGACTAAGTTGCGGTTGACGTAGAACACTAGCAGGAGTGAAAGATTTTCTGGGCATCGGGGCAGCCCGTTCTCCTTGGATTTGTGTGCAGAATGCATTTTATCCAAACTGGAAAATAGATCCCAGCTCTGTTCTATTCATCATTCTTACTTCATCAGGCCAGAAGATTCTGTGAAAAGTAGCCTGTGGACCTTGAAGACAGCGCATGTGAACCAGATGAGAGGTGATAGAGAAGTTGAGGGAGAGAAGAAAGAGCATGAGGCTGAAACCAGAAAGTATTTCTCCACGTGATCATGGAAGATTGCAGGAGCCACTTGGTACTATCAAACCAGCCCGACTTGGCACTGGTGCCACCTTGGGTCTGGGAGCCATGTTGCATATCGTGCATTTTAAGGAGCCAGCTGGCCACACCCAGCCATATGCCCCCAAACACAAACCAAGGCCCTTTTCTCTGGCAAACAAAACTCAGCTGCCCTGCTTCTGGATGGCAGATTGCAGGAACCACTTGGTACTATCAAACCAGCCCAACTTGGCACTGGTGCCACCATGGGTCTGGTCACCATCCTGCCTATTGTAGCTTTTCAGGAGCCAGCCGGTCACTCTCAGCCATAGGCCCCCAAACACAAACCTCGGCCCGTTTACCTGGCAAACAAAAGTAAGCTGCCCCGCTTCTGGATGGCAGATTGCAGGAGCTACTTAGTACTATCAAATCAGCCCGACTTGGCACAGGTGCCACCTTGGATCTGGGAACCATCCTGTGTATCGTGGATTTTCAGGGGCCAGCCAGCCACTCTCAGCCATATGCCCCCAAAAACAAACCACGGACCTTTTCTCTGGCAAACAAAACTCAACTGCCCCTCTTCTGGATGGCAAATTTTAGGACGCACTTTGTACTACGAAAACCGCCCGACGTGGCACTGGTGCCACCTTGTGTCAGGGAACCATCCTGCATATCGAGCCTTTTAAGGAGCCAGCCGGCCAGGCCCAGCCATATACCCCCAAAAACAAACCACGGACCATTTCTCATGGAAACAAAAATCCGCTGCCCCGCGTCTGGATGGCAGATTGCAGGAGCCACTTTGCACCATCAAACCAGCCCGACTTGGCACTGGTGCCACCTTGGGTCTGGGAACAATCCTGCGTATCGTACATATTAGGGAACCAGCCGAACACTCCCAGCCACAGGCCCCCAAACACAAACAACGGCCCATTTCCCTGGCAAACAAAACTCAGCGGCCCCGCTTCTGGATGGCAGTTTGCAGGAGCCACTTGGGACTATCAAACCAGCCCGACTTGGCACTGGTGCCACCTTGGGTCTGGGAAACATCCTGCGTATCGTGGATTCTTAGGAGCCAGCCGGCCACTCCTAGCCACAGGCCCCCAGACAAAAACCTAGGCCTATTTCTCTGGCAAACAAAAGTAAGCTGCCCCGCTTCTGGATGGCAGATTGCAGGAGACACTTGGTACTATCAAACCAGCCCAACTTGGCACTGGTGCCACCTTGGATCTGGGAACCATGCTGTGTATCGTGGATATTCAGGGGCCAGCCGGCCACTCTCAGCCATATGTCCCCAAACAGAAACCTCGGCCCGTTTCTCTGGCAAACAAAACTCAACTGCCCCTCTTCTGGATGGCAAATTGCAGGATGAACTTGATACTAAAACCGCAGGCCGACTTGGTAGTGGTGACACCTTGGACCTGGGAACCATCATGCGTATCGAGCATTTTAAGGAGCCAGCCGGCCACTCCCAGCAATATGCCCCCAAAAACAATCCACGGAATTTTTCTCTGGCAAACAAAAATCAGGTGCCCCGCTTCTGGATGGCAGATTGCAGGAGCCACTTTGCACCATCAAACCAGCCCGACTTGGCACTGGTGCCACCTTGCATCTGGGAACCATGCTGCCTAGCGTGGATTTTCAGGAGCCAGCCGGCCACTCTCAGCCATAGGCCCCCAAACAAAACCCACGGCCCGTTTCCCTGGCAAACAAAATTAAGCTGCCCCGCTTCTGGATGGCAGATTGCAGGACGCACTTGGTAGTATCAAACCAGCCCGACTTGGCACTGGTGCCACCTTGGGTCTGGGAACCATCCTGCGTATCGTGGGTTCAAAGGAGCCAGCCGGCCACTCCCAGCCACAGGTCCCCAAATACAAACAACGGCGCTTTTCCCTGGAAAACAAAACTCGCCTGACAACTTTTTGATGGCAGATTGCAGGAGCCACTTGGTACTATCAAACCAGCCCAACTTGGCACTGGTGCCACCATGGGTCTGGTCACCATCCTGCCTATTGTAGCTTTCCAGGAGCCAGCCGGTCACTCCCAGCCATACGTCCCCAGTCACAAACCTCAGCCCGTTTACCTGGCAAACAAAAGTAAGCTGCCCCGCTTCTGGATGGCAGATTGCAGGAGCCACTTGGTACTATCAAACCAGCCCAACTTGGCACTGGTGCCACCTCTGGTCTGGGAACCAGGCTGCGTAAGACAGATTCTAAGGCGCCAGTCGGCAACTCCCAGCCACAGGCCCCCAAACACAAACAACGGCGCTATTCTCTGGCAAACAAAACTCCACTGCCCCTCTTCTGGATGGCAAATTGCAGGACGCACTTGGTACTATAAAAACAGCCCGACTTGGCACTGGTGCCACCTTGGGTCTGGGAACCATCCTGCGTATCGATCTTTTTAATGAGACAGCCGGCCACTCCCAGCCATATGCCCCCAAACACAACCCACGGCCCTTTTCTCTGGCAAACAAAACTCAACTGCACCGCTTCTGGATGGCAGATTGCAGGAGCCACTTGGTACTATCAAACCAGCCCGACTTGGCACTGGTGCCACCTTGGGTCTGGGAACCATCCAGCCTATCGTGGATTTTAAGGAGCCAGCCGGCTACTCCCAGCCACAGGCCCCCAACAAAAACCACGGCCCTTTTTTCTGGCAAACAAAACTTAGCTGCCTCACTTCTGGATGGCAGATTGCAGGAGCCACTTGGTGTAATCAAACCAGCCCGACTTGGCACTGGTGCCACCTTGGGTCTGGGAACCATCTTGCGTATCGTGGATTCTAAGGAGCCAGCCGGCCACTCCCAGCCACAGGCCCCCAAACAAAATCAACGGCGCTGTTCCCTGGAAAACAAAACACGTCTGCCAACATTTTGATGGAGTTTGCAGGAGCCACTTGGTACTATCAAACCAGCCCGACTTGGCACTGGTGCCACCTTGGGTCTGGGAAACATCCTGCGTATCGTGGATTCTTAGGAGCCAGCCGGCCACTCCTAGCCACAGGCCCCCAGACAAAAACCTAGGCCTATTTCTCTGGCAAACAAAAGTAAGCTGCCCCGCTTCTGGATGGCAGATTGCAGGAGACACTTGGGACTATCAAACCAGCCCAACTTGGCACTGGTGCCACCTTGGATCTGGGAACCATGCTGTGTATCGTGGATATTCAGGGGCCAGCCGGCCACTCTCAGCCATATGTCCCCAAACAGAAACCTCGGCCCGTTTCTCTGGCAAACAAAACTCAACTGCCCCTCTTCTGGATGGGAAATTGCAGGATGAACTTGATACTAAAACCGCAGGCCGACTTGGTAGTGGTGACACCTTGGGCCTGGGAACCATCATGCGTATCGAGCATTTTAAGGAGCCAGCCGGCCACTCCCAGCAATATGCCCCCAAAAACAATCCACGGAATTTTTCTCTGGCAAACAAAAATCAGCTGCCCCGCTTCTGGATGGCAGATTGCAGGAGCCACTTTGCACCATCAAACCAGCCCGACTTGGCACTGGTGCCAGCTTGCATTTGGGAACCATGCTGCCTAGCGTGGATTTTCAGGAGCCAGCCGGCCACTCTCAGCCATAGGCCCCCATACAAAACCCACGGCCCGATTCCCTGGCAAACAAAATTAAGCTGCCCCGCTTCTGGATGGCAGATTGCAGGACGCACTTGGTAGTATCAAACCAGCCCGACTTGGCACTGGTGCCACCTTGGGTCTGGGAACCATCCTGCGTATCGTGGGTTCAAAGGAGCCAGCCGGCCACTCCCAGCCATAGGTCCCAAGTCACAAACTTCGGCCCGTTTCACTGGCAAAAAAAAGTAAGCTGCCCCGCTTCTGGATGGCAGATTGCAGGAGCCACTTGGTACTATCAAACCAGCCCAACTTGGCACTGGTGCCACCTCTGGTCTGGGAACCATGCTGCGTAACACAGATTCTAAGGCGCCAGTCGGCCACTCCCAGCCACAAGCCCCCAAACACAAACAACGGCGCTATTCTCTGGCAAACAAAACTCAACTGCCCCTCTTCTGGATGGCAAATTGCAGGACGCACTTGGTACTATAAAAACAGCCCGACTTGGCACTGGTGCCACCTTGGGTCTGGGAACCATCCTGCGTATCGATCTTTTTAATGAGACAGCCGGCCACTCCCAGCCATATGCCCCCAAACACAATCCACGGCCCTTTTCTCTGGCAAACAAAACTCAACTGCACCGCTTCTGGATGGCAGATTGCAGGAGACACTTGGTACTATCAAACCAGCCCGACTTGGCACTGGTGCCACCTTGGGTCTGGGAAACATCCTGCGTATTGTGGGTTGTCAGGAGCCAGCCGAACACTCTCGGCCACAGACCCCAATCAAAAACAACGGCCCGTTTCACAGGCAAACAAAACTCAGCTGCCCCGCTTCTGGATGGGAGATTGCAGGAGGCACTTGACACTGTGAAACCAGCCCCACTTGGCACTGGTGCCACCTTGGGTCTGGGAACCATGCTGCGTATCATGGATTTTCAGGAGCCAGCCAGCCACTCCCAGCCACAGGCCCCCAAACACAAACCACAGCATTTTTCTCTGGAAAACAAAATTCAGCTGCCCCGCTTCTGGATGGCAGATTGCAGGAGCCACTTGGGACTATCACACCAGCACAACATGGCACTGCTGCCACCTTGGATCTGGGAACCATCCTTCCTATCGTGGATTTTCAGGGGCCAGCCGGTCACTCTCAGCCATAGGCCCCAAACACAAACCACGGCCCTTTTCTCTGGAAAACAAAACTCAACTGCCCCTCTTCCTGATGGGAGATTGCAGGAGCCACTGGGTACTATGAAACCAGCCCTACTTGGCACTGGTGCCACCTTGGGTCTGGGAACCATGCTGCGTATCATGGATTTTCAGGAGCCAGCCGGGTACTGCCAGCCACAGGCCCCGAAACACAAACAACAGCCTTTTTCTCTGGCAAACAAAATTCAGCTGCCCCGCTTCTGGATGGCAGATTGCAGGAACCACTTGGTACTATCAAACCAGCCCGACTTGGCACTGGTGCCACCTTGGGACTGGGAACCGTCCTGCGTATCGTGGATTCTAAGGAGCCAGCTGGCCACTCCCAGCCACAGGCCCCAAAACACACACAACGGTGCTTTTCCCTGGAAAACAAAACACGCCTGCCAAACATTTGATGGCAGATTGCAGGAGCCACTTGGTTTTATCAAACCAGCCCAACTTGGCACTGGTGCCACCATGGGTCTGGTCACCATCCTGCCTATCGTAGCTTTTCAGGAGCCAGCCGCTCACTCCCAGCCATAGGCCCCCAGACACAAAGCTCGGCCCGTTTCCCTGGCAAAAAAAAGTAAGCTACCCCGCTTCTGGATGGCAGATTGCAGGAGTCACTTTGCACCATCAAACCAGCCCGACTTGGCACTGGTGCCACCTCTGGTCTGGGACCCATCCTGCGTATCGTGGGTTCAAAGGAGCCAGCCGGCCACTCCCAGCCACAGGTCCCCAAATACAAACAACGGCGCTTTTCCCTGGAAAACAAAACTCGCCTGACAACTTTTTGATGGCAGATTGCAGGAGCCACTTGGTACTATCAAACCAGCCCAACTTGGCACTGGTGCCACCATGGGTCTGGTCACCATCCTGCCTATTGTAGCTTTCCAGGAGCCAGCCGGTCACTCCCAGCCATACGTCCCCAGTCACAAACCTCAGCCCGTTTACCTGGCAAACAAAAGTAAGCTGCCCCGCTTCTGGATGGCAGATTGCAGGAGCCACTTGGTACTATCAAACCAGCCCAACTTGGCACTGGTGCCACCTCTGGTCTGGGAACCAGGCTGCGTAAGACAGATTCTAAGGCGCCAGTCGGCCACTCCCAGCCACAGGCCCCCAAACACAAACAACGGCGCTATTCTCTGGCAAACAAAACTCCACTGCCCCTCTTCTGGATGGCAAATTGCAGGACGCACTTGGTACTATAAAAACAGCCCGACTTGGCACTGGTGCCACCTTGGGTCTGGGAACCATCCTGCGTATCGATCTTTTTAATGAGACAGCCGGCCACTCCCAGCCATATGCCCCCAAACACAACCCACGGCCCTTTTCTCTGGCAAACAAAACTCAACTGCACCGCTTCTGGATGGCAGATTGCAGGAGCCACTTGGTACTATCAAACCAGCCCGACTTGGCACTGGTGCCACCTTGGGTCTGGGAACCATCCAGCCTATCGTGGATTTTAAGGAGCCAGCCGGCTACTCCCAGCCACAGGCCCCCAACAAAAACCACGGCCCTTTTTTCTGGCAAACAAAACTTAGCTGCCTCACTTCTGGATGGCAGATTGCAGGAGCCACTTGGTGTAATCAAACCAGCCCGACTTGGCACTGGTGCCACCTTGGGTCTGGGAACCATCTTGCGTATCGTGGATTCTAAGGAGCCAGCCGGCCACTCCCAGCCACAGGCCCCCAAACAAAATCAACGGCGCTGTTCCCTGGAAAACAAAACACGTCTGCCAACATTTTGATGGAGTTTGCAGGAGCCACTTGGTACTATCAAACCAGCCCGACTTGGCACTGGTGCCACCTTGGGTCTGGGAAACATCCTGCGTATCGTGGATTCTTAGGAGCCAGCCGGCCACTCCTAGCCACAGGCCCCCTGACAAAAACCTAGGCCTATTTCTCTGGCAAACAAAAGTAAGCTGCCCCGCTTCTGGATGGCAGATTGCAGGAGACACTTGGGACTATCAAACCAGCCCAACTTGGCACTGGTGCCACCTTGGATCTGGGAACCATGCTGTGTATCGTGGATATTCAGGGGCCAGCCGGCCACTCTCAGCCATATGTCCCCAAACAGAAACCTCGGCCCGTTTCTCTGGCAAACAAAACTCAACTGCCCCTCTTCTGGATGGGAAATTGCAGGATGAACTTGATACTAAAACCGCAGGCCGACTTGGTAGTGGTGACACCTTGGGCCTGGGAACCATCATGCGTATCGAGCATTTTAAGGAGCCAGCCGGCCACTCCCAGCAATATGCCCCCAAAAACAATCCACGGAATTTTTCTCTGGCAAACAAAAATCAGCTGCCCCGCTTCTGGATGGCAGATTGCAGGAGCCACTTTGCACCATCAAACCAGCCCGACTTGGCACTGGTGCCAGCTTGCATTTGGGAACCATGCTGCCTAGCGTGGATTTTCAGGAGCCAGCCGGCCACTCTCAGCCATAGGCCCCCATACAAAACCCACGGCCCGATTCCCTGGCAAACAAAATTAAGCTGCCCCGCTTCTGGATGGCAGATTGCAGGACGCACTTGGTAGTATCAAACCAGCCCGACTTGGCACTGGTGCCACCTTGGGTCTGGGAACCATCCTGCGTATCGTGGGTTCAAAGGAGCCAGCCGGCCACTCCCAGCCATAGGTCCCAAGTCACAAACTTCGGCCCGTTTCACTGGCAAAAAAAAGTAAGCTGCCCCGCTTCTGGATGGCAGATTGCAGGAGCCACTTGGTACTATCAAACCAGCCCAACTTGGCACTGGTGCCACCTCTGGTCTGGGAACCATGCTGCGTAACACAGATTCTAAGGCGCCAGTCGGCCACTCCCAGCCACAAGCCCCCAAACACAAACAACGGCGCTATTCTCTGGCAAACAAAACTCAACTGCCCCTCTTCTGGATGGCAAATTGCAGGACGCACTTGGTACTATAAAAACAGCCCGACTTGGCACTGGTGCCACCTTGGGTCTGGGAACCATCCTGCGTATCGATCTTTTTAATGAGACAGCCGGCCACTCCCAGCCATATGCCCCCAAACACAATCCACGGCCCTTTTCTCTGGCAAACAAAACTCAACTGCACCGCTTCTGGATGGCAGATTGCAGGAGACACTTGGTACTATCAAACCAGCCCGACTTGGCACTGGTGCCACCTTGGGTCTGGGAAACATCCTGCGTATTGTGGGTTGTCAGGAGCCAGCCGAACACTCTCGGCCACAGACCCCAATCAAAAACAACGGCCCGTTTCACAGGCAAACAAAACTCAGCTGCCCCGCTTCTGGATGGGAGATTGCAGGAGGCACTTGACACTGTGAAACCAGCCCCACTTGGCACTGGTGCCACCTTGGGTCTGGGAACCATGCTGCGTATCATGGATTTTCAGGAGCCAGCCAGCCACTCCCAGCCACAGGCCCCCAAACACAAACCACAGCATTTTTCTCTGGAAAACAAAATTCAGCTGCCCCGCTTCTGGATGGCAGATTGCAGGAGCCACTTGGGACTATCACACCAGCACAACATGGCACTGCTGCCACCTTGGATCTGGGAACCATCCTTCCTATCGTGGATTTTCAGGGGCCAGCCGGTCACTCTCAGCCATAGGCCCCAAACACAAACCACGGCCCTTTTCTCTGGAAAACAAAACTCAACTGCCCCTCTTCCTGATGGGAGATTGCAGGAGCCACTGGGTACTATGAAACCAGCCCTACTTGGCACTGGTGCCACCTTGGGTCTGGGAACCATGCTGCGTATCATGGATTTTCAGGAGCCAGCCGGGTACTGCCAGCCACAGGCCCCGAAACACAAACAACAGCCTTTTTCTCTGGCAAACAAAATTCAGCTGCCCCGCTTCTGGATGGCAGATTGCAGGAACCACTTGGTACTATCAAACCAGCCCGACTTGGCACTGGTGCCACCTTGGGACTGGGAACCGTCCTGCGTATCGTGGATTCTAAGGAGCCAGCTGGCCACTCCCAGCCACAGGCCCCAAAACACACACAACGGTGCTTTTCCCTGGAAAACAAAACACGCCTGCCAAACATTTGATGGCAGATTGCAGGAGCCACTTGGTTTTATCAAACCAGCCCAACTTGGCACTGGTGCCACCATGGGTCTGGTCACCATCCTGCCTATCGTAGCTTTTCAGGAGCCAGCCGCTCACTCCCAGCCATAGGCCCCCAGACACAAACCTCGGCCCGTTTCCCTGGCAAAAAAAAGTAAGCTACCCCGCTTCTGGATGGCAGATTGCAGGAGTCACTTTGCACCATCAAACCAGCCCGACTTGGCACTGGTGCCACCTCTGGTCTGGGACCCATCCTGCGTATCGTGGATTCTAAGGAGACAGCTGGCCACTCCCAGCCACAGGCCCCCAAACACAAACAACGGCGCTTTTCCCTGGAAAACAAAACTCGCTTGCTAACTTTTTGATGGAAGATTGCAGGAGCCACTTGGTACTATCAAACCACCCCAACTTGGCAACAAGTGGTTCCTGCAATCTGACATCCAGAAGCGGGGCAGCTTACTTTTCTTTGCCAGGGAAACGGACCGTTGTTTGTGTTTGGAGGCGTATGGCTGGGAGTGGCCGACTGGCTCCTTAAAATCCACGATACGCAGGATGGTTCCCAGACCAGAGGTGGCACCAGTGCCAAGACGGGCTAGTTTGATGGTGCAAAGTGGCTCCTGCAATCTGCCATCCAGAAGCGGGGTAGCTTACTTTTGTTTGCCAGGGAAACGGGCCGAGGTTTTTGTCTGTGGGCCTATGGCTGCGAGTGACCGGCTGGCTCCTGAAAAGCTACGATAGGCAGGATGGTGACCAGACCCATGGTGGCACCAGTGCCAAGTTGGGCTGATTTGATAAAACCAAGTGGCTCCTCCAATCTGCCATCAAAAAGTTGGCAGGAGAGTTTTGTTTTCCAGGGAAAAGCGCCGTTGTTTGTGTTTGGGGGCCTGTGGCTGGGAGTGGCCGGCTGGCTCCTTAGAATCCACGATACGCAGCATGGTATCCAGACCCAAGGTGGCACCAGTGCCAAGTTTTGCTGGTTTGATAGTACCAAATGGTTCCTGCAATCTGCCATCCAGAAGCAGGGCAGCTTACTTTTGTTTGCCAGGGAAACGGTCCGAGGTTTTTGTCTGGGGGCCTATGGCTGGGAGTGACCGGCTGGCTCCTGAAAAGCTACGATAGGCAGGATGGTGACCAGACCCATGCTGGCACCAGTCCCAAGTTGGGCTGATTTGATAGTACCAAGTGGCTCCTGCAATCTGCCGTCAAAATTTGGCAGGCGAGTTTTGTTTTCCAGGGAAAAGCGCCGTTGTTTGTGTTTGGGGGCCTGTAGCTGGGAGTGGCCGGCTGGCTCCTTAGAATCCACGATACGCAGGATGGTTCCCAGACCCAAGGTGGCACCAGTGCCAAGTCGGGTTGTATGATGGTGCAAAGTGGCTCCTGCAATCTGCCATCCAGAAGCGGGGCAGATTACTTTTGTTTGCCAGGGAAAAGGGCCGAGCTTTGTGTCTCGGGGCCTATGGCTGGGAGTGACCGGCTGGCTCCTGAAAAGCTACGATAGGCAGGATGGTGACCAGACCCATGATGGCACCAGTGCCAAGTTGGGCTGGTTTGATAGTACCAAGTGGCTCCTGCAATCTGCCATCAAAATGTCGGCAGGCGAGTTTTGTTTTCCAGGGAAAAGCGCCGTTGTTTGTGTTTGGGGGCCTGTGGCTGGGAGTGGCCGGCTGGCTCCTTAGAATCCACGATACGCAGGATGGTTCCCAGACCTGAGGTGGCACCAGTGCCAAGTCGGGCTGGTTTATAGTACCAAGTGCGTCCTGCAATCTGCCATCCAGAAGCGGGGCAGCTTACTTTTGTTTGCCAGGGAAACGGGCCGAGCTTTTTGTCTGGGGGCCTATGGCTGGGAGTGAGCGGCTGGCTCCTGAAAAGCTACCATAGGCAGAATGGTGAGCAGACCCATGGTGGCACAAGTGCCAAGTTGCGCTGGTTTGATAGTACAAAGTGGCTCCTGCAATCTGCCATCAAAAAGTTGTCAGGCGAGTTTTGTTTTCCAGGGAAAAGCGCCGTTGTTTGTGTTTGGGTGCCTATGTCTGGGAGTGGCCGGCTGGCTCCTTAGAATCCACGATACGCAGGATGGTTCCCAGACCAGAGGTGGCACCAGTGCCAAGTCGGGCTGGTTTGATAGTACCGAGTGCGTCCTACAATCTGCCATCCAGAAGCAAGGCAGCTTGCTTTTGTTTGCCAGGGAAACGGGTCGAGATTTGTGTCTGGGGGCCTATGGCTGGGAGTGACCGGCTAGGTCCTGAAAAGCTAAGGTAGGCAGGATGGTGACCAGACCCATGGTGGCACCAGTGCCAAGTTGGGCTGGTTTGATAGTACCAAGTGGCTCCTGCAATCTGCCATCAAAAAGTTGGCAGGCGAGTTTTGTTTTCCAGGGAAAAGCGCCGTTGTTTGTGTTTGGTGGCCTGTGGGTGGGAGTGGCCGGCTGGCTCCTTAGAATCCACGATACGCAGCATGGTTCCCAGACCAGAGGTGGCACCAGTGCCAAGTCGGGCTGGTTTGATAGTACCAAGTGGTTCCTGCAATCTGCCATCCAGAAGCGGGGCAGCTTACTTTTGTTTGCCAGGGAAACGGGCCGAGGTTTTTGTCTGGGAGCCTATGGCTGGGAGTGACCGGCTGGCTCCTGAAAAGCTACGATAGGCAGGATGGTGACCAGACCCATGGTGGCACCAGTGCCAAGTTGGGCTGATTTGATAGTAGCAAGTGGCTCCTGCAATCTGCCATCAAAAAGTTGTCAGGCGAGTTTTGTTTTCCAGGGAAAAGCGCCGTTGTTTTTGTTTGGGGGCCTGTGGCTGGGAGTGGCCGGCTGGCTCCTTAGAATCCACGATACGCAGCATGGTTCCCAGACCAGAGGTGGCTCCAGTTCCAAGTCGGGCTATTTGATGGTGAAAAGTGGTTCCTGCAATCTGCCATCCAGAAGCGGGGCAGCTTACTTTGGTTTGCCAGGGAAAAGGGCAGAGCATTGTGTCTGGGCGCCTATGGCTGGGAGTGACCGGCTGGCTCCTGAAAAGCTACGATAAGCAGGATGGTGGCCAGACCCATGGTGGCACCAGTGCCAAGTTGGGCTGATTTGATAGTACCAAGTGGCTCCTGCAATCTGCCATCAAAAAGTTGGCCGGCGAATTTTGTTTTCCAGGGAAAAGCGCTGTGGTTTGTGTTTGGGGGCCTGTGGCTGGGAGTGGCCGGCTGGATCCTTATAATCCACGATACGCAGCATGGTTCCCAGACCCAAGGTGGCACCAGTGCCAAGTTGGGCTGGTTTGATAGTACCAAGTGGCTCCTGCAATCTGCCATCAAAAAGTTGGCAGGCGAGTTTTGTTTTCCAGGGAAAAGCGCCGTTGTTTTTGTTTGGGGGCCTGTGGCTGGGAGTGGACGGATGGCTAATTAGAATCCACGATACGCAGGATGGTGACCAGACCCATGGTGGCACCAGTGCCAAGTCGGGCTGGTTTGATAGTACCAAGTGGCTCCTGGAATCTGCCATCCAGAAGCGGGATGACTTACTTTTGTTTGTCAGGGAAACGGGCCGAGGTTTGTGTCTGGGGGCCTATGGCTGGGAGTGACCGGCTGGCTCCTGAAAAGCTACGATAGGCAGGATGGTGACCAGACCCATGGTGGCACCAGTGCCAAGTTGGTCTGATTTGATAAAACCAAGTGGCTCCTGCAATCTCCCATCAAAAATTGGCAGGAGAGTTTTGTTTTCCAGGGAAAAGCGCCGTTGTTTGTGTTTGGGGGCCTGTGGCTGGGAGTGGCCGGCTGGCTCCTTAGAATCCACGATACGCAGCATGGTATCCAGACCCAAGGTGGCACCAGTGCCAAGTTTTGCTGGTTTGATAGTACCAAGTGGTTCCTGCAATCTGCCATCCAGAAGCAGGGCAGCTTACTTTTGTTTGCCAGGGAAACGGGCCGAGGTTTTTGTCTGGGGGCCTATGGCTGGGAGTGACCGGCTGGCTCCTGAAAAGCTACGATAGGCAGGATGGTGACCAGACCCATGGTGGCACCAGTCCCAAGTTGGGCTGATTTGATAGTACCAAGTGGCTCCTGCAATCTGCCGTCAAAATTTGGCAGGCGAGTTTTGTTTTCCAGGGAAAAGCGCCGTTGTTTGTGTTTGGGGGCCTGTGGGTGGGAGTGGCCGGCTGGCTCCTTAGAATCCACGATACGCAGGATGGTTCCCAGACCTGAGGTGGCACCAGTGCCAAGTCGGGCTGGTTTGATAGTACTAAATAGCTCCTGCAATCTGCCATGCAGAAGCGGGGCAGCTTACTTTTGTTTGCCAGGGAAACGGGCCGAGGTTTTTGTCTGGGGGCCTATGGCTGCGAGTGACCGTCTGCCTCCTGAAAAGCTACGATAGGCAGGATGGTGAGCAGACCCATGGTGGCACCAGTGCCAAGTTGAGCTGGTTTGATAGTACCAAGTGGCTCCTGCAATCTGCCATCAAAAAGTTGGCAGGCGAGTTTTGTTTTCCAGGGAAAAGCGCCGTTGTTTGTGTTTGGGGGCCTTTGGCTAGGAGTGGCCGGCTGGCTCCTTAGAATCCACGATACGCACCATAGTTCCCAGACCAGAGGTGGCACCAGTGCCAAGTCGGGCTGGTTTGATAGTACCAAGTGCGTCCTACAATCTGCCATCCAGAAGCGGGGCAGCTTACTTTTGTTTGCCAGGGAAACGGGCCGAGCTTTGTGTCTGGGGGCCTATGACTGGGAGTGACCGGCTGGCTCCTGAAAAGCTACGATAGGCAGGATGGTGACCAGACCCATGGTGGCACCAGTGCCAAGTTGGGCTGATTTCATAGCAGCAAGTGGCTCCTGCAATCTGCCATCAAAATGTCGGCAGGCGGGTTTTGTTTTCCAGGGAATAGCGCTGTGGTTTGTGTTTGGGGGCCTGTGGCTGGGAGTGACCGGCTGGCTCCTTAGAACCCACGATACGCAGGATGGTTCCCAGACCTGAGGTGGCACCAGTGCCAAGTCGGGCTGGTTTGATACTACTAAATAGCTCCTGCATTCTGCCATGCAGAAGCGGGGCAGCTTACTTTTGTTTGCCAGGGAAACGGGCCGAGGTTTGTGTCTGGGGGCCTATGGCTGCGAGTGACCGTCTGGCTCCTGAAAAGCTACGATAGGCAGGATGGTGAGCAGACCCATGGTGGCAGCAGTGCCAAGTTGAGCTGGTTTGATAGTACCAAGTGGCTCCTGCAATCTGCCATCAAAAAGTTGGCAGGCGAGTTTTGTTTTCCAGGGAAAAGCGCCGTTGTTTGTGTTTGGGTGCCTATGGCTGGGAGTGGCCGGCTGGCTCCTTAGAATTCACGATACGCACCATGGTTCCCAGACCAGAGGTGGCACCAGTGCCAAGTCGGGCTGGTTTGATAGTACCAAGTGCGTCCTACAATCTGCCATCCAGAAGCGGGGCAGCTTACTTTTGTTTGCCAGGGAAACGGGCCGAGCTTTGTGTCTGGGGGCCTATGGCTGGGAGTGACCGGCTGGCTCCTGAAAAGCTAAGATAGGTAGGATGGTGACCAGACCCATGGTGGCACCAGTGCCAAGTTGGGCTGGTTTGATAGTACCAAGTGGCTCCTGCAATCTGCCATCAAAATGTTGGCAGGCGAGTTTTGTTTTCCAGGGAAAAGCGCCGTTGTTTTTGTTTGGGGGCCTGTGGCTGGGAGTGGCCGGCTGGCTCCTTAGAATCCACGATACGCAGCATGGTTCCCAGACCAGAGGTGGCACCAGTGCCAAGTTGGGCTGGTTTGATATTACCAAGTGCGTCCTGCAATCTGCCATCCAGAAGCGGGGTAGCTTACTTTTGTTTGCCAGGGAAAAGGGCCGAGGTTTGTGTCTCGGGGCCTATGGCTGGGAGTGACCGGCTGGCTCCTGAAAAGCTACGATAGGCAGGATGGTGACCAGACCCATGGTGGCACCAGTGCCAAGTTGGGCTGGTTTGATAGTACCAAGTGGCTCCTGCAATCTGCCATCAAAAAGTTGGCAGGCGAGTTTTGTTTTCCAGGGAAAAGCGCCGTTGTTTGTGTTTGGAGGCCTGTGGCTGGGAGTGGCCGGCTTGCTAATTGGAATCCACGATACACAGCATGGTTCCCAGACCAGAGGTGGCACCAGTGCCAAGTTGGGCTGGTTTGATGGTGCAAAGTGGCTCCTGCAATCTGCCATCCAGAAGCGGGGCAGCTTACTTTTGTTTGCCAGGGAAACGGGCCGAGGTTTTTCTCTGGGGGCCTATGGCTGGGAGTGACCGGCTGGCGCCTGAACACCTACGATAGGCAGGATGGTGACCAGACCCATGGTGGCACCAGTGCCAAGATGGGCTGATTGGATAGTAGCAAGTGGCTCCTGCAATCTGCCATCAAATATTTGGCAGGCGAGTTTTGTTTTCCAGGGAAAAGCGCCGTTGTTTGTGTTTGGGGGCCTGTGGCTGGGAGTGGCCGGCTGGCTCCTTAGAATCCACGATACGCAGCATGGTTCCCAGACCAGAGGTGGCACCAGTGCCAAGTCGGGCTGGTTTGATAGTACCAAGTGGCTCCGGAAATCTGCCATCCAGAAGCGGGGCAGCTTACTTTTGTTTGCCAGGGAAACGGGCCGAGCTTTGTGTCTGGGCGCCTATGGCTGGGAGTGACCTGCTAGGTCCTGAAAAGCTACGATAGGCAGGATGGTGACCAGACCCATGGTGGCACCAGTGCCAAGTTGGGCTGATTTGGCAGTACCAAGTGGCTCCTGCAATCTGCCATCTAAAATTTGGCAGGCGAGTTTTGTTTTCCAGGGAAAAGCGCCGTTGTTTGTGTTTGGGGGCCTGTGGCTGGGAGTGGCCGGCTGGCTCCTTAGAATCCACGATACGCAGCATGGTTCCCAGACCTGAGGTGGCACCAGTGCCAAGTCGGGCTAGTTTGATGGTGCAAAGTGGCTCCTGCAATCTGCCATCCAGAAGCGGGGTAGCTTACTTTTGTTTGCCAGGGAAACGGGCCGAGTTTTGTGTCTGGGGGCCTATGGCAGGGAGGGACCGGCTGGCTCCTGAAAAGCTACGATAGGCAGGATGGTGACCAGACCCATGGTGGCACCAGTGCCAAGTTGGGCTGATTTGATAGTACCAAGTGGCTCCTGCAATCTGCCATCTAAATGTTGGCAGGCGAGTTTTGTTTTCCAGGGAAAAGCGCCGTTGTTTGTGTTTGGTGGCCTGTGGCTGGGAGTGACCGGCTGGCTCCTTATAATCCACGATACGCAGGATGGTTCCCAGACCCAAGGTGGCACCAGTGCCAAGTTTGGCTGGTTTGATAGTACCAAGTGGTTCCTGCAATCTGCCATCCAGAAGCGGGGCAGCTTACTTCTGTTTGCCAGGGAAACGGGCCAAGGTTTTTCTCTGGGGGCCTATGGCTTGGAGTGACCGGCTAGGTCCTGAAAAGCTACGATAGGCAGGATGGTGAGCAGATCCATGGTGGCACCAGTGCCAAGTTGGGCTGGTTTGATAGTACCAAGTGGCTCCTGCAATCTGCCATCAAAATGTTGGCAGGCGAGTTTTGTTTTCCAGGGAAAAGCGCTGTGGTTTGTGTTTGGGGGCCTGTGGCTGGGAGTGGCCGGCTGGCTCCTTAGAATCCACGATACGCAGGATGGTTCCCAGACCAGAGGTGGCACCAGTGCCAAGTCGGGCTGGTTTGATGGTGAAAAGTGGCTCCTGCAATCTGCCATCCAGAAGCGGGATAACTTACTTTTGTTTGCCAGGGAAACGGGCCAAGGTTTTTGTCTGGGGGCCTATGGCTGGGAGTGACCGGCTGGCTCCTGAAAAGCTACGATAGGCAGGATGGTGACCAGACCCATGGTGGCACCAGTGTCAAGTTGGTCTGGTTTGATAGTACCAAGTGGCTCCGGCAATCTGCCATCAAAATTTGGCAGGCGAGGTTTGTTTTCCAGGGAAAAGCGCCGTTGTTTTTGTTTGGGGGCCTGTGGGTGGGAGTGGCCAGATGGCTAATTAGAATCCACGATACGCAGCATGGTTCCCAGACCTGAGGTGGCACCAGTGCCAAGTCGGGCTGGTTTGATACTATCAAGTGCGTCCTGCAATCTGCCATCCAGAAGCGGGGTAGCTTTCTTTTGTTTGCCAGGGAAACGGGCCGAGGTTTGTGTCTCAGGGCCTATGGCTGGGAGTGACCGGCTGGCTCCTGAAAAGCTACGATAGGCAGGATGGTGACCAGACCCATGGTGGCACCAGTTCCAAGTTGGGCTGATTTGATAGTACCAAGTGGCTCCTGCAATCTGCCATCAAAAAGTTGGCAGGCGAGTTTTGTTTTCCAGGGAAAAGCGCCGTTGTTTTTGTTTGGGGGCCTGTGGGTGGGAGTGGCCGGCTGGCTCCTTAGAATCCACGATACGCAGGATGGTTCCCAGACCAGAGGTGGCACCAGTGCCAAGTCGGGCTAGTTTGATGGTGCAAAGTGGCTCCTGCAATCTGCCATCCAGAAGCGGGGCAGCTTACTTTTGTTTGCCAGGGAAACGGGCCGAGTATTGTTTCTGGGGGCCTATGGCTGCGAGTGACCGGCTGGCTCCTGAAAAGCTACGATAGGCAGGATGGTGACCAGACCCATGGTGGCACCAGTTCCAAGTTGGGCTGATTTGATAGTACCAAGTGGCTCCTGCAATCTGCCATCAAAAAGTTGGCAGGCGAGTTTTGTTTTCCAGGGAAAAGCGCCGTTGTTTGTGTTTGGGGGCCTGTGGCTGGGAGTGGACGGATGGCTCCTTAGAACCACGATACGCAGGATGGTTCCCAGACCAGAGGTGGCACCAGTGCCAAGTCGGGCTGCTTTGATACTACCAAGTGGTTCCTGCAATCTGCCATCCAGAAGCGGGGCAGCTTACTTTTGTTTGCCAGGGAAACGGGCCGAGGTTTGTGTCTGGGGGCCTATGGCTGGGAGTGACCGGCTGGCTCCTGAAAAGCTACGATAGGCAGGATGGTGACCAGACCCATGGTGGCACCAGTGCCAAGTTGGGCTGGTTTGATAGTACCAAGTGGCTCCTGCAATCTGCCATCAAAAAGTTGGCAGGCGAGTTTGTTATCCAGGGAAAAGCGCCGTTGTTTGTGTTTGGGGGCCTGTGGCTGGGAGTGGCCGGCTGGCTCCTTAGAATCCACGATACGCAGGATGGTTCCCAGACCAGAGGTGGCACCAGTGCCAAGTTGGGCTGGTTTGATGGTGCAAAGTGGCTCCTGCAATCTGCCATCCAGAAGCGGGGTAGCTTACTTTTGTTTGCCAGGGAAACGGGCCGAATTTTGTGTCTGGGGGCCTATGGCTGCGAGTGACCGGCTGGCTCCTGAAAAGCTACGATAGGCAGGATGGTGACCAGACCCATGGTGGCACCAGTGCCAAGTTGGGCTGATTTGATAGTACCAAGTGGCTCCTGCAATCTGCCATCAAAAAGTTGGCAGGCGAGTTTTGTTTTCCAGGGAAAAGCGCCGTTGTTTGTGTCTGGGGGCCTGTGGCTGGGAGTGGCCGGCTGGCTCCTTACAATGAACGATACGCAGGATGGTTCCCAGACCTGAGGTGGCACCAGTGCCAAGTCGGGCTAGTTTGATGGTGCAAAGTGGCTCCTGCAATCTGCCATCCAGAAGCGGGGTAGCTTACTTTTGTTTGCCAGGGAAACGGGCCGAGGTTTTTCTCTGGGGGCCTATGGCAGGGAGGGACCAGCTGGCTCCTGAAAAGCTACGATAGGCAGGATGGTGACCAGACCCATGGTGGCACCAGTGCCAAGTTGGGCTGATTTGATAGTAGCAAGTGGCTCCTGCAATCTGCCATCAAAATGTTGGCAGGCGAGTTTTGTTTTCCAGGGAAAAGCGCCGTTGTTTGTGTTTGGTGGCCTGTGGCTGGGAGTGACCGGCTGGCTCCTTAGAATCCACGATACGCAGGATGGTTCCCAGACCAGAGGTGGCACCAGTGCCAAGTCGGGCTGGTTTGATAGTACCAAGTGGTTCCTGCAATCTGCCATCCAGAAGCGGGGCAGCTTACTTTTGTTTGCCAGGGAAACGGGCCGAGGTGTTTCTCTGGGGGCCTATGGCTTGGAGTGACCGGCTAGGTCCTGAAAAGCTACGATAGGCAGGATGGTGACCAGATCCATGGTGGCACCAGTGCCAAGTTGGGCTGGTTTGATAGTACCAAGTGGCTCCTGCAATCTGCCATCAAAAAGTTGGCAGGCGAGTTTTGTTTTCCAGGGAAAAGCGCTGTGGTTTGTGTTTGGGGGCCTGAGGCTGGGAGTGGCCGGCTGGCTCCTTAGAATCCACGATACGCAGGATGGTTCCCAGACCAGAGGTGGCACCAGTGCCAAGTCGGGCTGGTTTGATGGTGAAAAGTGGCTCCTGCAATCTGCCATCCAGAAGCGGGATAACTTACTTTTGTTTGCCAGGGAAACGGGCCAAGGTTTTTGTCTGGGGGCCTATGGCTGGGAGTGACCGGCTGGCTCCTGAAAAGCTACGATAGGCAGGATGGTGACCAGACCCATGGTGGCACCAGTGTCAAGTTGGGCCGGTTTGATAGTAGCAAGTGGCTCCGGCAATCTGCCATCAAAATTTGGCAGGCGAGGTTTGTTTTCCAGGGAAAAGCGCCGTTGATTTTGTTTGGGGGCCTGTGGGTGGGAGTGGCCAGATGGCTAATTAGAATCCACGATACGCAGCATGGTTCCCAGACCTGAGGTGGCACCAGTGCCAAGTCGGGCTGGTTTGATACTATCAAGTGCGTCCTGCAATCTGCCATCCAGAAGCGGGGTAGCTTACTTTTGTTTGCCAGGGAAACGGGCCGAGGTTTGTGTCTGGGGGCCTATGGCTGGGAGTGACCGGCTGGCTCCTGAAAAGCTACGATAGGCAGGATGGTGACCAGACCCATGGTGGCACCAGTGCCAAGTTGGGCTGGTTTGATAGTACCAAGTGGCTCCTGCAATCTGCCATCAAAAAATTGGCAGGCGAGTTTTGTTTTCCAGGGAAAAGCGCCGTTGTTTTTGTTTGGGGGCCTGTGGGTGGGAGTGGCCGTCTGGCTCCTTAGAATCCACGATACGCAGGATGGTTCCCAGACCAGAGGTGGCACCAGTGCCAAGTCGGGCTAGTTTGATGGTGCAAAGTGGCTCCTGCAATCTGCCATCCAGAAGCGGGGCAGCTTACTTTTGTTTGCCAGGGAAACGGGCCGAGTATTGTTTCTGGGGGCCTATGGCTGCGAGTGACCGGCTGGCTCCTGAAAAGCTACGATAGGCAGGATGGTGACCAGACCCATGGTGGCACCAGTGCCAAGTTGGGCTGATTTGATAGTACCAAGTGGCTCCTGCAATCTGCCATCAAAAAGTTGGCAGGCGAGTTTTGTTTTCCAGGGAAAAGCGCCGTTGTTTGTGTTTGGGGGCCTGTGGCTGGGAGTGGACGGATGGCTCCTTAGAACCACGATACGCAGGATGGTTCCCAGACCAGAGGTGGCACCAGTGCCAAGTCGGGCTGGTTTGATAATACCAAGTGGTTCCTGCAATCTGCCATCCAGAAGCGGGGCAGCTTACTTTTGTATGCCAGGGAAACGGGCCGAGGTTTTTGTCTGGGGGCCTATAGCTGGGAGTGACCGGCTGGCTCCTGAAAAGCTACGATAGGCAGGATGGTGACCAAACGCATGGTGGCACCAGTGCCAAGTTGGGCTGATTTGATAGTACCAAGTGGCTCCTGCAATCTGCCATCAAAATGTTGGCAGGCGAGTTTTGTTTTCCAGGGAAAAGCGCCGTTGTTTGTGTTTGGGGGCCTGTGGCTGGGAGTGGCCGGCTGGCTGCTTAGAATCCACGATACGCAGGATGGTTCCCAGACCAGAGGTGGCACCAATGCCAAGTCGGGCTGGTTTGATACTACCAAGTGCGTCCTGCAATCTGCCATCCAGAAGCGGGGCAGCTTACTTTTGTTTGCCAGGGAAACGGGCCGAGGTTTGTGTCTGGGGGCCTATGGCTGGGAGTGACCGGCTGGCTCCTGAAAAGCTACGATAGGCAGGATGGTGACCAGACCCATGGTGGCACCAGTGCCAAGTTGGGCTGGTTTGATAGTACCAAGTGGCTCCTGCAATCTGCCATCAAAATGTTGGCAGGCGAGTTTTGTTTTCCAGGGAAAAGCGCCGTTGTTTGTGTTTGGGGGCCTGTGGCTGGGAGTGGACGGATGGCTCCTTAGAATCCACGATACACAGCATGGTTCCCAGACCAGAGGTGGCACCAGTGCCAAGTCGGGCTAGTTTGATGGTGCAAAGTGGTTCCTGCAATCTGCCATCCAGAAGCGGGGCAGCTTACTTTTGTTTGCCAGGGAAACGGGCAGAGCTTTGTGTCTGGGGGCCTATGGCTGGGAGTGACCGGCTGGCTCCTGAAAAGCTACGATAGGCAGGATGGTGACCAGACCCATGGTGGCACCAGTGCCAAGTTGGGCTGATTTGATAGTACCAAGTGGCTCCTGCAATCTGCCATCAAAAAGTTGGCAGGCGAGTTTTGTTTTCCAGGGAAAAGCGCCGTTGTTTGTGTTTGGGGGCCTGTGGCTGGGAGTGGACGGCTGGCTCCTTAGAATCCACGATACGCAGGATGGTTCCCAGACCAGAGGTGGCACCAGTGCCAAGTTGGGCTGCTTTGATAGTACCAAGTGCGTCCTGCAATCTACCATCCAGAAGCGGGGCAGCTTACTTTTGTTTGCCAGGGAAACGGGCCGAGGTTTGTGTCTCAGGGCCTATGGCTGGGAGTGACCGGCTGGCTCCTGAAAAGCTACGATAGGCAGGATGGTGACCAGACCCATGGTGGCACCAGTGCCAAGTTGGGCTGGTTTGATAGTACCAAGTGGCTCCTGCAATCTGCCATCAAAAAGTTGGCAGGCGAGTTTGTTATCCAGGGAAAAGCGCCGTTGTTTTTGTTTGGGGGCCTCTGGCTGGGAGTGGCCGGCTTGCTCCTTAGAATCCATGATACGCAGGATGGTTCCCAGACCAGAGGTGGCACCAGTGCCAAGTCGGGCTGGTTTGATGGTGAAAAGTGGCTCCTGCAATCTGCCATCCAGAAGCGGGGCAGCTTACTTTTGTTTGCCAGGGAAACGGGCCGAGGTTTTTGTCTGGGGGCCTATGGCTGGGAGTGACCGGCTGGCTCCTGAAAAGCTACGATAGGCAGGATGGTGACCAGACCCATGGTGGCACCAGTGCCAAGTTGGGCTGGTTTGATAGTACCAAGTGGCTCCTGCAATCTGCCATCAAAAAGTTGCCAGGCGAGTTTTGTTTTCCAGGGAAAAGTGCCGTTGTTTGTGTTTGGGGGCCTGTGGGTGGGAGAGACCGGCTGGCTCCTTAGAATCCACGATACGCAGGATGGTTCCCAGACCAGAGGTGGCACCAGTGCCAAGTCGGGCTAGTTTGATGGTGCAAAGTGGCTCCTGCAATCTGCCATCCAGAAGCGGGGTAGCTTACTTTTGTTTGCCAGGGAAACGGGCCGAGTTTTGTGTCTGGGGGCCTATGGCTGCGAGTGAGCGGCTGGCTCCTGAAAAGCTACGATAGGCAGGATGGTGACCAGACCCATGGTGGCACCAGTGCCAAGTTGGGCTGATTTGATAGTAGCAAGTGGCTCCTGCAATCTGCCATCAAAAAGTTGGCAGGCGAGTTTTGTTTTCCAGGGAAAAGCGCGGTTGTTTGTGTCTGGGGGCCTGTGGCTGGAGTGGCCGGCTGGCTCCTTACAATGAACGATACGCAGGATGGTTCCCAGAGCTGAGGTGGCACCAGTGCCAAGTCGGGCTAGTTTGATGGTGCAAAGTGGCTCCTGCAATCTGCCATCCAGAAGCGGGGTAGCTTACTTTTGTTTGCCAGGGAAACGGGCCGAAATATTTGTCTAGGGGCCTCTGGCTGGGGGTGGCTGGCTGGCTCCTGAAAAGCTACGATAGGCAGGATGGTGACCAGACCCATGGTGGCACCAGTGCCAAGTTGGGCTGGTTTGATAGTACCAAGTGGCTCCTGCAATCTGCCATCAAAAAGTTGTCAGGCGAGTTTTGTTTTCCAGGGAAAAGCGCCGTTGTTTGTATTTGGGGGCCTGTGGCTGGGAGTGGCCGGCTGGCTCCTTTGAACCCACGATACGCAGGATGGTTCCCAGACCCAAGGTGGCACCAGTGCCAAGTCGGGCTGGTTTGATACTACCAAGTGCGTCCTGCAATCTGCCATCCAGAAGCGGGGCAGCTTACTTTTGTATGCCAGGGAAACGGGCCGAGGTTTTTGTCTGGGGGCCTATAGCTGGGAGTGACCGGCTGGCTCCTGAAAAGCTACGATAGGCAGGATGGTGACCAAACGCATGGTGGCACCAGTGCCAAGTTGGGCTGATTTGATAGTACCAAGTGGCTCCTGCAATCTGCCATCAAAATGTTGGCAGGCGAGTTTTGTTTTCCAGGGAAAAGCGCCGTTGTTTGTGTTTGGGGGCCTGTGGCTGGGAGTGGCCGGCTGGCTGCTTAGAATCCACGATACGCAGGATGGTTCCCAGACCAGAGGTGGCACCAGTGCCAAGTCGGGCTGGTTTGATACTACCAAGTGCGTCCTGCAATCTGCCATCCAGAAGCGGGGCAGCTTACTTTTGTTTGCCAGGGAAACGGGCCGAGGTTTGTGTCTGGGGGCCTATGGCTGGGAGTGACCGGCTGGCTCCTGAAAAGCTACGATAGGCAGGATGGTGACCAGACCCATGGTGGCACCAGTGCCAAGTTGGGCTGGTTTGATAGTACCAAGTGGCTCCTGCAATCTGCCATCAAAATGTTGGCAGGCGAGTTTTGTTTTCCAGGGAAAAGCGCCGTTGTTTGTGTTTGGGGGCCTGTGGCTGGGAGTGACCGGCTGGCTCCTTAGAATCCACGATACACAGCATGGTTCCCAGACCAGAGGTGGCACCAGTGCCAAGTCGGGCTAGTTTGATGGTGCAAAGTGGTTCCTGCAATCTGCCATCCAGAAGCGGGGCAGCTTACTTTTGTTTGCCAGGGAAACGGGCCGAGGTTTGTGTCTGGGGGCCTATGGCTGGGAGTGACCGGCTGGCTCCTGAAAAGCTACGATAGGCAGGATGGTGACCAGACCCATGGTGGCACCAGTGCCAAGTTGGGCTGATTTGATAGTACCAAGTGGCTCCTGCAATCTGCCATCAAAAAGTTGTCAGGCGAGTTTTGTTTTCCAGGGAAAAGCGCCGTTGTTTGTGTTTGGGGGCCTGTGGCTGGGAGTGGACGGCTGGCTCCTTAGAACCCACGATACGCAGGATGGTTCCCAGACCAGAGGTGGCACCAGTGCCAAGTTGGGCTGGTTTGATAGTACCAAGTGCGTCCTGCAATCTACCATCCAGAAGCGGGGCAGCTTACTTTTGTTTGCCAGGGAAACGGGCCGAGGTTTGTGTCTGGGGGCCTATGGCTGGGAGTGACCGGCTGGCTCCTGAAAAGCTACGATAGGCAGGATGGTGACCAGACCCATGGTGGCACCAGTGCCAAGTTGGGCTGGTTTGATAGTACCAAGTGGCTCCTGCAATCTGCCATCAAAAAGTTGGCAGGCGAGTTTTGTTTTCCAGGGAAAAGCGCCGTTGTTTGTGTTTGGGGGCCTGTGGCTGGGAGTGGCCGGCTGGCTCCTTAGAATCCATGATACGCAGGATGGTTCCCAGACCAGAGGTGGCACCAGTGCCAAGTCGGGCTGGTTTGATGGTGAAAAGTGGCTCCTGCAATCTGCCATCCAGAAGCGGGATGACTTACTTTTGTTTGCCAGGGAAACGGGCCGAGGTTTTTGTCTGGGGGCCTATGGCTGGGAGTGACCGGCTGGCTCCTGAAAAGCTACAATAGGCAGGATGGTGACCAGACCCATGGTGGCACCAGTGCCAAGTTGGGCTGGTTTGATAGTACCAAGTGGCTCCTGCAATCTGCCATCAAAAAGTTGCCAGGCGAGTTTTGTTTTCCAGGGAAAAGTGCCGTTGTTTGTGTTTGGGGGCCTGTGGGTGGGAGAGACCGGCTGGCTCCTTAGAATCCACGATACGCAGGATGGTTCCCAGACCAGAGGTGGCACCAGTGCCAAGTCGGGCTAGTTTGATGGTGCAAAGTGGCTCCTGCAATCTGCCATCCAGAAGCGGGGTAGCTTACTTTTGTTTGCCAGGGAAACGGGCCGAGGTTTTTCTCTGGGGGCATATGGCTGCGAGTGACCGGCTGGCTCCTGAAAAGCTACGATAGGCAGGATGGTGACCAGACCCATGGTGGCACCAGTGCCAAGTTGGGCTGATTTGATAGTAGCAAGTGGCTCCTGCAATTTGCCATCAAAATGTTGGCAGGCGAGTTTTGTTTTCCAGGGAAAAGCGCCGTTGTTTGTGTCTGGGGGCCTGTGGCTGGGAGTGGCCGGCTGGCTCCTTACAATGAACGATACGCAGGATGGTTCCCAGAGCTGAGGTGGCACCAGTGCCAAGTCGGGCTAGTTTGATGGTGCAAAGTGGCTCCTGCAATCTGCCATCCAGAAGCGGGGTAGCTTACTTTTGTTTGCCAGGGAAACGGGCTGAAATATTTGTCTAGGGGCCTGTGGCTGGGGGTGGCTGGCTGGCTCCTGAAAAGCTACGATAGGCAGGATGGTGACCAAACGCATGGTGGCACCAGTGCCAAGTTGGGCTGATTTGATAGTACCAAGTGGCTCCTGCAATCTGCCATCAAAATGTTGGCAGGCGAGTTTTGTTTTCCAGGGAAAAGCGCCGTTGTTTGTGTTTGGGGGCCTGTGGCTGGGAGTGGCCGGCTGGCTGCTTAGAATCCACGATACGCAGGATGGTTCCCAGACCAGAGGTGGCACCAGTGCCAAGTCGGGCTGGTTTGATAATACCAAGTGGCTCCTGCAATCTGCCATCCAGAAGCGGGGCAGCTTACTTTTGTTTGCCAGGGAAACGGGCCGAGGTTTGTGTCTGGGGGCCTATGGCTGGGAGTGACCGGCTGGCTCCTGAAAAGCCACGATAGGCAGGATGGTGACCAGACCCATGGTGGCACCAGTGCCAAGTTGGGCTGGTTTGATAGTACCAAGTGGCTCCTGCAATCTGCCATCAAAATGTTGGCAGGCGAGTTTTGTTTTCCAGGGAAAAGCGCCGTTGTTTGTGTTTGGGGGCCTGTGGCTGGGAGTGACCGGCTGGCTCCTTAGAATCCACGATACACAGCATGGTTCCCAGACCAGAGGTGGCACCAGTGCCAAGTCGGGCTAGTTTGATGGTGCAAAGTGGTTCCTGCAATCTGCCATCCAGAAGCGGGGCAGCTTACTTTTGTTTGCCAGGGAAACGGGCCGAGGTTTGTGTCTGGGGGCCTATGGCTGGGAGTGACCGGCTGGCTCCTGAAAAGCTACGATAGGCAGGATGGTGACCAGACCCATGGTGGCACCAGTGCCAAGTTGGGCTGATTTGATAGTACCAAGTGGCTCCTGCAATCTGCCATCAAAATGTTGTCAGGCGAGTTTTGTTTTCCAGGGAAAAGCGCCGTTGTTTGTGTTTGGGGGCCTGTGGCTGGGAGTGGACGGCTGGCTCCTTAGAACCCACGATACGCAGGATGGTTCCCAGAGCAGAGGTGGCACCAGTGCCAAGTTGGGCTGGTTTGATAGTACCAAGTGCGTCCTGCAATCTACCATCCAGAAGCGGGGCAGCTTACTTTTGTTTGCCAGGGAAACGGGCCGAGGTTTGTGTCTCAGGGCCTATGGCTGGGAGTGACCGGCTGGCTCCTGAAAAGCTACGATAGGCAGGATGGTGACCAGACCCATGGTGGCACCAGTGCCAAGTTGGGCTGGTTTGATAGTACCAAGTGGCTCCTGCAATCTGCCATCAAAAAGTTGGCAGGCGAGTTTGTTATCCAGGGAAAAGCGCCGTTGTTTTTGTTTGGGGGCCTCTGGCTGGGAGTGGCCGGCTGGCTCCTTAGAATCCATGATACGCAGGATGGTTCCCAGACCAGAGGTGGCACCAGTGCCAAGTCGGGCTGGTTTGATTGTGAAAAGTGGCTCCTGCAATCTGCCATCCAGAAGCGGGATGACTTACTTTTGTTTGCCAGGGAAACGGGCCGAGGTTTTTGTCTGGGGGCCTATGGCTGGGAGTGACCGGCTGGCTCCTGAAAAGCTACGATAGGCAGGATGGTGACCAGACCCATGGTGGCACCAGTGCCAAGTTGGGCTGGTTTGATAGTACCAAGTGGCTCCTGCAATCTGCCATCAAAAAGTTGCCAGGCGAGTTTTGTTTTCCAGGGAAAAGTGCCGTTGTTTGTGTTTGGGGGCCTGTGGGTGGGAGAGACCGGCTGGCTCCTTAGAATCCACGATACGCAGGATGGTTCCCAGACCAGAGGTGGCACCAGTGCCAAGTCGGGCTAGTTTGATGGTGCAAAGTGGCTCCTGCAATCTGCCATCCAGAAGCGGGGTAGCTTACTTTTGTTTGCCAGGGAAACGGGCCGAGTTTTGTGTCTGGGGGCCTATGGCTGCGAGTGACCGGCTGGCTCCTGAAAAGCTACGATAGGCAGGATGGTGACCAGACCCATGGTGGCACCAGTGCCAAGTTGGGCTGGTTTGATAGTAGCAAGTGGCTCCTGCAATCTGCCATCAAAAAGTTGGCAGGCGAGTTTTGTTTTCCAGGGAAAAGCGCGGTTGTTTGTGTCTGGGGGCCTGTGGCTGGAGTGGCCGGCTGGCTCCTTACAATGAACGATACGCAGGATGGTTCCCAGAGCTGAGGTGGCACCAGTGCCAAGTCGGGCTAGTTTGATGGTGCAAAGTGGCTCCTGCAATCTGCCATCCAGAAGCGGGGTAGCTTACTTTTGTTTGCCAGGGAAACGGGCCGAAATATTTGTCTAGGGGCCTCTGGCTGGGGGTGGCTGGCTGGCTCCTGAAAAGCTACGATAGGCAGGATGGTGACCAGACCCATGGTGGCACCAGTGCCAAGTTGGGCTGGTTTGATAGTACCAAGTGGCTCCTGCAATCTGCCATCAAAAAGTTGTCAGGCGAGTTTTGTTTTCCAGGGAAAAGCGCCGTTGTTTGTATTTGGGGGCCTGTGGCTGGGAGTGGCCGGCTGGCTCCTTTGAACCCACGATACGCAGGATGGTTCCCAGACCCAAGGTGGCACCAGTGCCAAGTCGGGCTGGTTTGATACTACCAAGTGCGTCCTGCAATCTGCCATCCAGAAGCGGGGCAGCTTAATTTTGTTTGCCAGGGAAACGGGCCGTGGGTTTTGTTTGGGGGCCTATGGCTGAGAGTGGCCGGCTGGCTCCTGAAAATCCACGCTAGGCAGCATGGTTCCCAGATGCAAGGTGGCACCAGTGCCAAGTCGGGCTGGTTTGATGGTGCAAAGTGGCTCCTGCAATCTGCCATCCAGAAGCGGGGCAGCTGATTTTTGTTTGCCAGAGAAAAATTCCGTGGATTGTTTTTGGGGGCATATTGCTGGGAGTGGCCGGCTGGCTCCTTAAAATGCTCGATACGCATGATGGTTCCCAGGTCCAAGGTGTCACCACTACCAAGTCGGCCTGCGGTTTTAGTATCAAGTTCATCCTGCAATTTGCCATCCAGAAGAGGGGCAGTTGAGTTTTGTTTGCCAGAGAAACGGGCCGAGGTTTCTGTTTGGGGACATATGGCTGAGAGTGGCCGGCTGGCCCCTGAATATCCACGATACACAGCATGGTTCCCAGATCCAAGGTGGCACCAGTGCCAAGTTGGGCTGGTTTGATAGTACCAAGTGTCTCCTGCAATCTGCCATCCAGAAGCGGGGCAGCTTACTTTTGTTTGCCAGAGAAATAGGCCTAGGTTTTTGTCTGGGGGCCTGTGGCTAGGAGTGGCCGGCTGGCTCCTAAGAATCCACGATACGCAGGATGTTTCCCAGACCCAAGGTGGCACCAGTGCCAAGTCGGGCTGGTTTGATAGTACCAAGTGGCTCCTGCAAACTCCATCAAAAAGTTGGCAGGCGTGTTTTGTTTTCCAGGGAACAGCGCCGTTGATTTTGTTTGGGGGCCTGTGGCTGGGAGTGGCCGGCTGGCTCCTTAGAATCCACGATACGCAGGATGGTTCCCAGACCCAAGGTGGCACCAGTGCCAAGTCGGGCTGGTTTGATTACACCAAGTGGCTCCTGCAATCTGCCATCCAGAAGTGAGGCAGCTAAGTTTTGTTTGCCAGAAAAAAGGGCCGTGGTTTTTGTTGGGGGCCTGTGGCTGGGAGTGGCCGGCTGGCTCCTTAGAATCCACCATACGCAGGATGGTTCCCAGACCCAAGGTGGCACCAGTGCCAAGTCGGGCTGGTTTGATAGTACCAAGTGGCTCCTGCAATCTGCCATCCAGAAGCGGTGCAGTTGAGTTTTGTTTGCCAGAGAAAAGGGCCGTGGGTTGTGTTTGGGGGCATATGGCTGGGAGTGGCCGGCTGTCTCATTAAAAAGATCGATACGCAGGATGGTTCCCAGACCCAAGGTGGCACCAGTGCCAAGTCGGGCTGTTTTTATAGTACCAAGTGCGTCCTGCAATTTGCCATCCAGAAGAGGGGCAGTGGAGTTTTGTTTGCCAGAGAATAGCGCCGTTGTTTGTGTTTGGGGGCTTGTGGCTGGGAGTGGCCGACTGGCGCCTTAGAATCTGTGTTACGCAGCATGGTTCCCAGACCAGAGGTGGCACCAGTGCCAAGTTGGGCTGGTTTGATAGTACCAAGTGGCTCCTGCAATCTGCCATCCAGAAGCGGGGCAGCTTACTTTTGTTTGCCAGGGAAACGGGCCGAGGTTTGTGTCTGGGGGCCTATGGCTGGGAGTGACCGGCTGGCTCCTGAAAAGCTACGATAGGCAGGATGGTGACCAGACCCATGGTGGCACCAGTGCCAAGTTGGGCTGATTTGATAGTACCAAGTGGCTCCTGCAATCTGCCATCAAAAAGTTGGCAGGCGAGTTTTGTTTTCCAGGGAAAAGCGCCGTTGTTTGTGTTTGGGGGCCTGTGGCTGGGAGTGGACGGATGGCTCCTTAGAACCACGATACGCAGGATGGTTCCCAGACCAGAGGTGGCACCAGTGCCAAGTCGGGCTGGTTTGATACTACCAAGTGGTTCCTGCAATCTGCCATCCAGAAGCGGGGCAGCTTACTTTTGTTTGCCAGGGAAACGGGCCGAGGTTTGTGTCTGGGGGCCTATGGCTGGGAGTGACCGGCTGGCTCCTGAAAAGCTACGATAGGCAGGATGGTGACCAGACCCATGGTGGCACCAGTGCCAAGTTGGGCTGGTTTGATAGTACCAAGTGGCTCCTGCAATCTGCCATCAAAAAGTTGGCAGGCGAGTTTGTTATCCAGGGAAAAGCGCCGTTGTTTGTGTTTGGGGGCCAGTGGCTGGGAGTGGCCGGCTGGCTCCTTAGAATCCACGATACGCAGGATGGTTCCCAGACCAGAGGTGGCACCAGTGCCAAGTCGGGCTGGTTTGATGGTGAAAAGTGGCTCCTGCAATCTGCCATCCAGAAGCGGGATAACTTACTTTTGTTTGCCAGGGAAACGGGCCGAGCTTTTTGTCTGGGGGCCTATGGCTGGGAGTGACCGGCTGGCTCCTGAAAAGCTACGATAGGCAGGATGGTGACCAGACCCATGGTGGCACCAGTGCCAAGTTGGGCTGGTTTGATAGTACCAAGTGGCTCCTGCAATCTGCCATCAAAATGTTGGCAGGCGAGTTTTGTTTTCCAGGGAAAAGCGCCGTTGTTTGTGTTTGGGGGCCTGTGGGTGGGAGTGACCGGCTGGCTCCTTAGAATCCACGATACGCAGGATGGTTCCCAGACCAGAGGTCGCACCAGTGCCAAGTCGGGCCAGTTTGATGGTGCAAAGTGGCTCCTGCAATCTGCCATCCAGAAGCGGGGTAGCTTACTTTTGTTTGCCAGGGAAACGGGCCGAGTTTTGTGTCTGGGGGCCTATGGCTGCGAGTGACCGGCTGGCTCCTGAAAAGCTACGATAGGCAGGATGGTGACCAGACCCATGGTGGCACCAGTGGCAAGTTGGGCTGATTTGATAGTACCAAGTGGCTCCTGCAATCTGCCATCAAAAAGTTGGCAGGCGAGTTTTGTTTTCCAGGGAAAAGCGCCGTTGTTTGTGTCTGGGGGCCTGTGGCTGGGAGTGGCCGGCTGGCTCCTTACAATGAACGATACGCAGGATGGTTCCCAGACCTGAGGTGGCACCAGTGCCAAGTCGGGCTAGTTTGATGGTGCAAAGTGGCTCCTGCAATCTGCCATCCAGAAGCGGGGTAGCTTACTTTTGTTTGCCAGGGAAACGGGCCGAGGTTTTTCTCTGGGGGCCTATGGCTGGGAGGGACCGGCTGGCTCCTGAAAAGCTACGATAGGCAGGATGGTGACCAGACCCATGGTGGCACCAGTGCCAAGTTGGGCTGATTTGATAGTACCAAGTGGCTCCTGCAATCTGCCATCAAAAAGTTGGCAGGCGAGTTTTGTTTTCCAGGGAAAAGCGCTGTGGTTTGTGTTTGGGGGCCTGTGGCTGGGAGTGACCGGCTGGCTCCTTAGAATCCACGATACGCAGGATGGTTCCCAGACCCAAGGTGGCACCAGTGCCAAGTTGGGCTGGTTTGATAGTACCAAGTGGTTCCTGCAATCTGCCATCCAGAAGCGGGGCAGCTTACTTTTGTTTGCCAGGGAAACGGGCCGAGGTTTTTCTCTGGGGGCCTATGGCTTGGAGTGACCGGCTAGGTCCTGAAAAGCTACGATAGGCAGGATGGTGACCAGATCCATGGTGGCACCAGTGCCAAGTTGGGCTGGTTTGATAGTACCAAGTGGCTCCTGCAATCTGCCATCAAAAAGTTGGCAGGCGAGTTTTGTTTTCAAGGGAAAAGCGCTGTGGTTTGTGTTTGGGGGCCTGTGGCTGGGAGTGGCCGGCTGGCTCCTTAGAATCCACGATACGCAGGATGGTTCCCAGACCAGAGGTGGCACCAGTGCCAAGTCGGGCTGGTTTGATGGTGAAAAGTGGCTCCTGCAATCTGCCATCCAGAAGCGGGATAACTTACTTTTGTTTGCCAGGGAAACGGGCCAAGGTTTTTGTCTGGGGGCCTATAGCTGGGAGTGACCGGCTGGCTCCTGAAAAGCTACGATAGGCAGGATGGTGACCAAACGCATGGTGGCACCAGTGCCAAGTTGGGCTGATTTGATAGTACCAAGTGGCTCCTGCAATCTGCCATCAAAATGTTGGCAGGCGAGTTTTGTTTTCCAGGGAAAAGCGCCGTTGTTTGTGTTTGGGGGCCTGTGGCTGGGAGTGGCCGGCTGGCTGCTTAGAATCCACGATACGCAGGATGGTTCCCAGACCAGAGGTGGCACCAGTGCCAAGTCGGGCTGGTTTGATAATACCAAGTGCGTCCTGCAATCTGCCATCCAGAAGCGGGGCAGCTTACTTTTGTTTGCCAGGGAAACGGGCCGAGGTTTGTGTCTGGGGGCCTATGGCTGGGAGTGACCGGCTGGCTCCTAAAAAGCCACGATAGGCAGGATGGTGACCAGACCCATGGTGGCACCAGTGCCAAGTTGGGCTGGTTTGATAGTACCAAGTGGCTCCTGCAATCTGCCATCAAAATGTTGGCAGGCGAGTTTTGTTTTCCAGGGAAAAGCGCCGTTGTTTGTGTTTGGGGGCCTGTGGCTGGGAGTGACCGGCTGGCTCCTTAGAATCCACGATACACAGCATGGTTCCCAGACCAGAGGTGGCACCAGTGCCAAGTCGGGCTAGTTTGATGGTGCAAAGTGGTTCCTGCAATCTGCCATCCAGAAGCGGGGCAGCTTACTTTTGTTTGCCAGGGAAACGGGCCGAGGTTTGTGTCTGGGGGCCTATGGCTGGGAGTGACCGGCTGGCTCCTGAAAAGCTACGATAGGCAGGATGGTGACCAGACCCATGGTGGCACCAGTGCCAAGTTGGGCTGATTTGATAGTAGCAAGTGGCTCCTGCAATCTGCCATCAAAAAGTTGTCAGGCGAGTTTTGTTTTCCAGGGAAAAGCGCCGTTGTTTGTGTTTGGGGGCCTGTGGCTGGGAGTGGACGGCTGGCTCCTTAGAACCCACGATACGCAGGATGGTTCCCAGAGCAGAGGTGGCACCAGTGCCAAGTTGGGCTGGTTTGATAGTACCAAGTGCGTCCTGCAATCTACCATCCAGAAGCGGGGCAGCTTACTTTTGTTTGCCAGGGAAACGGGCCGAGGTTTGTGTCTCAGGGCCTATGGCTGGGAGTGACCGGCTGGCTCCTGAAAAGCTACGATAGGCAGGATGGTGACCAGACCCATGGTGGCACCAGTGCCAAGTTGGGCTGGTTTGATAGTACCAAGTGGCTCCTGCAATCTGCCATCAAAAAGTTGGCAGGCGAGTTTGTTATCCAGGGAAAAGCGCCGTTGTTTTTGTTTGGGGGCCTCTGGCTGGGAGTGGCCGGCTGGCTCCTTAGAATCCATGATACGCAGGATGGTTCCCAGACCAGAGGTGGCACCAGTGCCAAGTCGGGCTGGTTTGATTGTGAAAAGTGGCTCCTGCAATCTGCCATCCAGAAGCGGGATGACTTACTTTTGTTTGCCAGGGAAACGGGCCGAGGTTTTTGTCTGGGGGCCTATGGCTGGGAGTGACCGGCTGGCTCCTGAAAAGCTACGATAGGCAGGATGGTGACCAGACCCATGGTGGCACCAGTGCCAAGTTGGGCTGGTTTGATAGTACCAAGTGGCTCCTGCAATCTGCCATCAAAAAGTTGCCAGGCGAGTTTTGTTTTCCAGGGAAAAGTGCCGTTGTTTGTGTTTGGGGGCCTGTGGGTGGGAGAGACCGGCTGGCTCCTTAGAATCCACGATACGCAGGATGGTTCCCAGACCAGAGGTGGCACCAGTGCCAAGTCGGGCTAGTTTGATGGTGCAAAGTGGCTCCTGCAATCTGCCATCCAGAAGCGGGGTAGCTTACTTTTGTTTGCCAGGGAAACGGGCCGAGTTTTGTGTCTGGGGGCCTATGGCTGCGAGTGACCGGCTGGCTCCTGAAAAGCTACGATAGGCAGGATGGTGACCAGACCCATGGTGGCACCAGTGCCAAGTTGGGCTGGTTTGATAGTAGCAAGTGGCTCCTGCAATCTGCCATCAAAAAGTTGGCAGGCGAGTTTTGTTTTCCAGGGAAAAGCGCGGTTGTTTGTGTCTGGGGGCCTGTGGCTGGAGTGGCCGGCTGGCTCCTTACAATGAACGATACGCAGGATGGTTCCCAGAGCTGAGGTGGCACCAGTGCCAAGTCGGGCTAGTTTGATGGTGCAAAGTGGCTCCTGCAATCTGCCATCCAGAAGCGGGGTAGCTTACTTTTGTTTGCCAGGGAAACGGGCCGAAATATTTGTCTAGGGGCCTCTGGCTGGGGGTGGCTGGCTGGCTCCTGAAAAGCTACGATAGGCAGGATGGTGACCAGACCCATGGTGGCACCAGTGCCAAGTTGGGCTGGTTTGATAGTACCAAGTGGCTCCTGCAATCTGCCATCAAAAAGTTGTCAGGCGAGTTTTGTTTTCCAGGGAAAAGCGCCGTTGTTTGTATTTGGGGGCCTGTGGCTGGGAGTGGCCGGCTGGCTCCTTTGAACCCACGATACGCAGGATGGTTCCCAGACCCAAGGTGGCACCAGTGCCAAGTCGGGCTGGTTTGATACTACCAAGTGCGTCCTGCAATCTGCCATCCAGAAGCGGGGCAGCTTAATTTTGTTTGCCAGGGAAACGGGCCGTGGGTTTTGTTTGGGGGCCTATGGCTGAGAGTGGCCGGCTGGCTCCTGAAAATCCACGCTAGGCAGCATGGTTCCCAGATGCAAGGTGGCACCAGTGCCAAGTCGGGCTGGTTTGATGGTGCAAAGTGGCTCCTGCAATCTGCCATCCAGAAGCGGGGCAGCTGATTTTTGTTTGCCAGAGAAAAATTCCGTGGATTGTTTTTGGGGGCATATTGCTGGGAGTGGCCGGCTGGCTCCTTAAAATGCTCGATACGCATGATGGTTCCCAGGTCCAAGGTGTCACCACTACCAAGTCGGCCTGCGGTTTTAGTATCAAGTTCATCCTGCAATTTGCCATCCAGAAGAGGGGCAGTTGAGTTTTGTTTGCCAGAGAAACGGGCCGAGGTTTCTGTTTGGGGACATATGGCTGAGAGTGGCCGGCTGGCCCCTGAATATCCACGATACACAGCATGGTTCCCAGATCCAAGGTGGCACCAGTGCCAAGTTGGGCTGGTTTGATAGTACCAAGTGTCTCCTGCAATCTGCCATCCAGAAGCGGGGCAGCTTACTTTTGTTTGCCAGAGAAATAGGCCTAGGTTTTTGTCTGGGGGCCTGTGGCTAGGAGTGGCCGGCTGGCTCCTAAGAATCCACGATACGCAGGATGTTTCCCAGACCCAAGGTGGCACCAGTGCCAAGTCGGGCTGGTTTGATAGTACCAAGTGGCTCCTGCAAACTCCATCAAAAAGTTGGCAGGCGTGTTTTGTTTTCCAGGGAACAGCGCCGTTGATTTTGTTTGGGGGCCTGTGGCTGGGAGTGGCCGGCTGGCTCCTTAGAATCCACGATACGCAGGATGGTTCCCAGACCCAAGGTGGCACCAGTGCCAAGTCGGGCTGGTTTGATTACACCAAGTGGCTCCTGCAATCTGCCATCCAGAAGTGAGGCAGCTAAGTTTTGTTTGCCAGAAAAAAGGGCCGTGGTTTTTGTTGGGGGCCTGTGGCTGGGAGTGGCCGGCTGGCTCCTTAGAATCCACCATACGCAGGATGGTTCCCAGACCCAAGGTGGCACCAGTGCCAAGTCGGGCTGGTTTGATAGTACCAAGTGGCTCCTGCAATCTGCCATCCAGAAGCGGTGCAGTTGAGTTTTGTTTGCCAGAGAAAAGGGCCGTGGGTTGTGTTTGGGGGCATATGGCTGGGAGTGGCCGGCTGTCTCATTAAAAAGATCGATACGCAGGATGGTTCCCAGACCCAAGGTGGCACCAGTGCCAAGTCGGGCTGTTTTTATAGTACCAAGTGCGTCCTGCAATTTGCCATCCAGAAGAGGGGCAGTGGAGTTTTGTTTGCCAGAGAATAGCGCCGTTGTTTGTGTTTGGGGGCTTGTGGCTGGGAGTGGCCGACTGGCGCCTTAGAATCTGTGTTACGCAGCATGGTTCCCAGACCAGAGGTGGCACCAGTGCCAAGTTGGGCTGGTTTGATAGTACCAAGTGGCTCCTGCAATCTGCCATCCAGAAGCGGGGCAGCTTACTTTTGTTTGCCAGGGAAACGGGCCGAGGTTTGTGTCTGGGGGCCTATGGCTGGGAGTGACCGGCTGGCTCCTGAAAAGCTACGATAGGCAGGATGGTGACCAGACCCATGGTGGCACCAGTGCCAAGTTGGGCTGATTTGATAGTACCAAGTGGCTCCTGCAATCTGCCATCAAAAAGTTGGCAGGCGAGTTTTGTTTTCCAGGGAAAAGCGCCGTTGTTTGTGTTTGGGGGCCTGTGGCTGGGAGTGGACGGATGGCTCCTTAGAACCACGATACGCAGGATGGTTCCCAGACCAGAGGTGGCACCAGTGCCAAGTCGGGCTGGTTTGATACTACCAAGTGGTTCCTGCAATCTGCCATCCAGAAGCGGGGCAGCTTACTTTTGTTTGCCAGGGAAACGGGCCGAGGTTTGTGTCTGGGGGCCTATGGCTGGGAGTGACCGGCTGGCTCCTGAAAAGCTACGATAGGCAGGATGGTGACCAGACCCATGGTGGCACCAGTGCCAAGTTGGGCTGGTTTGATAGTACCAAGTGGCTCCTGCAATCTGCCATCAAAAAGTTGGCAGGCGAGTTTGTTATCCAGGGAAAAGCGCCGTTGTTTGTGTTTGGGGGCCAGTGGCTGGGAGTGGCCGGCTGGCTCCTTAGAATCCACGATACGCAGGATGGTTCCCAGACCAGAGGTGGCACCAGTGCCAAGTCGGGCTGGTTTGATGGTGAAAAGTGGCTCCTGCAATCTGCCATCCAGAAGCGGGATAACTTACATTTGTTTGCCAGGGAAACGGGCCGAGCTTTTTGTCTGGGGGCCTATGGCTGGGAGTGACCGGCTGGCTCCTGAAAAGCTACGATAGGCAGGATGGTGACCAGACCCATGGTGGCACCAGTGCCAAGTTGGGCTGGTTTGATAGTACCAAGTGGCTCCTGCAATCTGCCATCAAAATGTTGGCAGGCGAGTTTTGTTTTCCAGGGAAAAGCGCCGTTGTTTGTGTTTGGGGGCCTGTGGGTGGGAGTGACCGGCTGGCTCCTTAGAATCCACGATACGCAGGATGGTTCCCAGACCAGAGGTCGCACCAGTGCCAAGTCGGGCCAGTTTGATGGTGCAAAGTGGCTCCTGCAATCTGCCATCCAGAAGCGGGGTAGCTTACTTTTGTTTGCCAGGGAAACGGGCCGAGTTTTGTGTCTGGGGGCCTATGGCTGCGAGTGACCGGCTGGCTCCTGAAAAGCTACGATAGGCAGGATGGTGACCAGACCCATGGTGGCACCAGTGGCAAGTTGGGCTGATTTGATAGTACCAAGTGGCTCCTGCAATCTGCCATCAAAAAGTTGGCAGGCGAGTTTGTTATCCAGGGAAAAGCGCCGTTGTTTGTGTCTGGGGGCCTGTGGCTGGGAGTGGCCGGCTGGCTCCTTACAATGAACGATACGCAGGATGGTTCCCAGACCTGAGGTGGCACCAGTGCCAAGTCGGGCTAGTTTGATGGTGCAAAGTGGCTCCTGCAATCTGCCATCCAGAAGCGGGGTAGCTTACTTTTGTTTGCCAGGGAAACGGGCCGAGGTTTTTCTCTGGGGGCCTATGGCTGGGAGGGACCGGCTGGCTCCTGAAAAGCTACGATAGGCAGGATGGTGACCAGACCCATGGTGGCACCAGTGCCAAGTTGGGCTGATTTGATAGTACCAAGTGGCTCCTGCAATCTGCCATCAAAAAGTTGGCAGGCGAGTTTTGTTTTCAAGGGAAAAGCGCTGTGGTTTGTGTTTGGGGGCCTGTGGCTGGGAGTGACCGGCTGGCTCCTTAGAATCCACGATACGCAGGATGGTTCCCAGACCCAAGGTGGCACCAGTGCCAAGTTGGGCTGGTTTGATAGTACCAAGTGCTTCCTGCAATCTGCCATCCAGAAGCGGGGCAGCTTACTTTTGTTTGCCAGGGAAACGGGCCGAGGTTTTTCTCTGGGGGCCTATGGCTTGGAGTGACCGGCTAGGTCCTGAAAAGCTACGATAGGCAGGATGGTGACCAGATCCATGGTGGCACCAGTGCCAAGTTGGGCTGGTTTGATAGTACCAAGTGGCTCCTGCAATCTGCCATCAAAAAGTTGGCAGGCGAGTTTTGTTTTCAAGGGAAAAGCGCTGTGGTTTGTGTTTGGGGGCCTGTGGCTGGGAGTGGCCGGCTGGCTCCTTAGAATCCACGATACGCAGGATGGTTCCCAGACCAGAGGTGGCACCAGTGCCAAGTCGGGCTGGTTTGATGGTGAAAAGTGGCTCCTGCAATCTGCCATCCAGAAGCGGGATAACTTACTGTTGTTTGCCAGGGAAACGGGCCAAGGTTTTTGTCTGGGGGCCTATAGCTGGGAGTGACCGGCTGGCTCCTGAAAAGCTACGATAGGCAGGATGGTGACCAGACCCATGGTGGCACCAGTGTCAAGTTGGGCTGGTTTGATAGTACCAAGTGGCTCCGGCAATCTGCCATCAAAATTTGGCAGGCGAGGTTTGTTTTCCAGGGAAAAGCGCCGTTGTTTTGTTTGGGGGCCAGTGGGTGGGAGTGGCCAGATGGCTAATTAGAATCCACGATACGCAGGATGGTTCCCAGACCCAAGGTGGCACCAGTGCCAAGTCGGGCTGGTTTGATAGTACCAAGTGGTTCCTGCAATCTGCCATCCAGAAGCGGGGCAGCTTACTTTTGTATGCCAGGGAAACGGGCCGAGGTTTTTGTCTGGGAGCCTATGGCTGGGAGTGACCGGCTGGCTCCTGAAAATCTACGATAGGCAGGATGGTGACCAGACCCATGGTGGCACCAGTGCCAAGTTGGGCTGGTTTGATAGTACCAAGTGGCTCCTGCAATCTGCCATCAAAAAGTTGGCAGGCGAGTTTTGTTTTCCAGGGAAAAGTGCCGTTGTTTGTGTTTGGGGGCCTGTGGCTGGGAGTGACCGGCTGGCTCCTTAGAATCCACGATACGCAGGATGGTTCCCAGACCAGAGGTGGCACCAGTGCCAAGTCGGGCTAGTTTGATGGTGCAAAGTGGCTCCTGCAATCTGCCATCCAGAAGCGGGGTAGCTTACTTTTGTTTGCCAGGGAAACGGGCCGAGGTTTGTGTCTGGGGGCCTATGGCTGGGAGTGACCGGCTGGCTCCTGAAAAGCTACGATAGGCAGGATGGTGACCAGACCCATGGTGGCACCAGTGCCAAGTTGGGCTGATTTGATAGTAGCAAGTGGCTCCTGCAATCTGCCATCAAAAAGTTGGCAGGCGAGTTTTGTTTTCCAGGGAAAAGCGCCGTTGTTTGTGTTTGGGCGCCTGTGGCTCAGAGTGGCCGGCTGGCTCCTTACAATGAACGATACGCAGGATGGTTCCCAGAGCTGAGGTGGCACCAGTGCCAAGTCGGGCTAGTTTGATGGTGCAAAGTGGCTCCTGCAATCTGCCATCCAGAAGCGGGGTAGCTTACTTTTGTTTGCCAGGGAAACGGGCTGAAATATTTGTCTAGGGGCCTGTGGCTGGGGGTGGCTGGCTGGCTCCTGAAAAGCTACGATAGGCAGGATGGTGACCAGACCCATGGTGGCACCAGTGCCAAGTTGGGCTGGTTTGATAGTACCAAGTGGCTCCTGCAATCTGCCATCAAAAAGTTGTCAGGCGAGTTTTGTTTTCCAGGGAAAAGCGCCGTTGTTTGTATTTGGGGGCCTGTGGCTGGGAGTGGCCGGCTGGCTCCTTTGAACCCACGATACGCAGGATGGTTCCCAGACCAGAGGTGGCACCAGTGCCAAGTCGGGCTGGTTTGATACTACCAAGTGCGTCCTGCAATCTGCCATCCAGAAGCGGGGCAGCTTAATTTTGTTTGCCAGGGAAACGGGCCGTGGGTTTTGTTTGGGGGCCTATGGCTGAGAGTGGCCGGCTGGCTCCTGAAAATCCACGCTAGGCAGCATGGTTCCCAGATGCAAGGTGGCACCAGTGCCAAGTCGGGCTGGTTTGATGGTGCAAAGTGGCTCCTGCAATCTGCCATCCAGAAGCGGGGCAGCTGATTTTTGTTTGCCAGAGAAAAATTCCGTGGATTGTTTTTGGGGGCATATTGCTGGGAGTGGCCGGCTGGCTCCTTAAAATGCTCGATACGCATGATGGTTCCCAGGTCCAAGGTGTCACCACTACCAAGTCGGCCTGCGGTTTTAGTATCAAGTTCATCCTGCAATTTGCCATCCAGAAGAGGGGCAGTTGAGTTTTGTTTGCCAGAGAAACGGGCCGAGGTTTCTGTTTGGGGACATATGGCTGAGAGTGGCCGGCTGGCCCCTGAATATCCACGATACACAGCATGGTTCCCAGATCCAAGGTGGCACCAGTGCCAAGTTGGGCTGGTTTGATAGTACCAAGTGTCTCCTGCAATCTGCCATCCAGAAGCGGGGCAGCTTACTTTTGTTTGCCAGAGAAATAGGCCTAGGTTTTTGTCTGGGGGCCTGTGGCTAGGAGTGGCCGGCTGGCTCCTAAGAATCCACGATACGCAGGATGTTTCCCAGACCCAAGGTGGCACCAGTGCCAAGTCGGGCTGGTTTGATAGTACCAAGTGGCTCCTGCAAACTCCATCAAAAAGTTGGCAGGCGTGTTTTGTTTTCCAGGGAACAGCGCCGTTGATTTTGTTTGGGGGCCTGTGGCTGGGAGTGGCCGGCTGGCTCCTTAGAATCCACGATACGCAGGATGGTTCCCAGACCCAAGGTGGCACCAGTGCCAAGTCGGGCTGGTTTGATTACACCAAGTGGCTCCTGCAATCTGCCATCCAGAAGTGAGGCAGCTAAGTTTTGTTTGCCAGAAAAAGGGCCGTGGTTTTTGTTGGGGGGCCTGTGGCTGGGAGTGGCCGGCTGGCTCCTTAGAATCCACCATACGCAGGATGGTTCCCAGACCCAAGGTGGCACCAGTGCCAAGTCAGGCTGGTTTGATAGTACCAAGTGGCTCCTGCAATCTGCCATCCAGAAGCGGTGCAGTTGAGTTTTGTTTGCCAGAGAAAAGGGCCGTGGGTTGTGTTTGGGGGCATATGGCTGGGAGTGGCCGGCTGTCTCATTAAAAAGATCGATACGCAGGATGGTTCCCAGACCCAAGGTGGCACCAGTGCCAAGTCGGGCTGTTTTTATAGTACCAAGTGCGTCCTGCAATTTGCCATCCAGAAGAGGGGCAGTGGAGTTTTGTTTGCCAGAGAATAGCGCCGTTGTTTGTGTTTGGGGGCTTGTGGCTGGGAGTGGCCGACTGGCGCCTTAGAATCTGTGTTACGCAGCATGGTTCCCAGACCAGAGGTGGCACCAGTGCCAAGTTGGGCTGGTTTGATAGTACCAAGTGGCTCCTGCAATCTGCCATCCAGAAGCGGGGCAGCTTACTTTTGTTTGCCAGGGAAACGGGCCGAGGTTTGTGACTGGGGACCTATGGCTGGGAGTGACCGGCTGGCTCCTGAAAAGCTACGATAGGCAGGATGGTGACCAGACCCATGGTGGCACCAGTGCCAAGTTGGGCTGGTTTGATAGTACCAAGTGGCTCCTGCAATCTGCCATCAAAAAGTTGTCAGGCGAGTTTTGTTTTCCAGGGAAAAGCGCCGTTGTTTGTATTTGGGGGCCTGTGGCTGGGAGTGGCCGGCTGGCTCCTTTGAACCCACAATACGCAGCATGGTTCCCAGACCCAAGGTGGCACCAGTGCCAAGTCGGGCTGGTTTGATACTACCAAGTGCGTCCTGCAATCTGCCCTCCAGAAGCGGGGCAGCTTAATTTTGTTTGCCAGGGAAACGGGCCGTGGGTTTTGTTTGGGGGCCTATGGCTGAGAGTGGCCGGCTGGCTCCTGAAAATCCACGCTAGGCAGCATGGTTCCCAGATGCAAGGTGGCACCAGTGCCAAGTCGGGCTGGTTTGATGGTGCAAAGTGGCTCCTGCAATCTGCCATCCAGAAGCGGGGCAGCTGATTTTTGTTTGCCAGAGAAAAATTCCGTGGATTGTTTTTGGGGGCATATTGCTGGGAGTGGCCGGCTGGCTCCTTAAAATGCTCGATACGCATGATGGTTCCCAGGTCCAAGGTGTCACCACTACCAAGTCGGCCTGCGGTTTTAGTATCAAGTTCATCCTGCAATTTGCCATCCAGAAGAGGGGCAGTTGAGTTTTGTTTGCCAGAGAAACGGGCCGAGGTTTCTGTTTGGGGACATATGGCTGAGAGTGGCCGGCTGGCCCCTGAATATCCACGATACACAGCATGGTTCCCAGATCCAAGGTGGCACCAGTGCCAAGTTGGGCTGGTTTGATAGTACCAAGTGTCTCCTGCAATCTGCCATCCAGAAGCGGGGCAGCTTACTTTTGTTTGCCAGAGAAATAGGCCTAGGTTTTTGTCTGGGGGCCTGTGGCTAGGAGTGGCCGGCTGGCTCCTAAGATTCCACGATACGCAGGATGTTTCCCAGACCCAAGGTGGCACCAGTGCCAAGTCGGGCTGGTTTGATAGTACCAAGTGGCTCCTGCAAACTCCATCAAAAAGTTGGCAGGCGTGTTTTGTTTTCCAGGGAACAGCGCCGTTGATTTTGTTTGGGGGCCTGTGGCTGGGAGTGGCCGGCTGGCTCCTTAGAATCCACGATACGCAGGATGGTTCCCAGACCCAAGGTGGCACCAGTGCCAAGTCGGGCTGGTTTGATTACACCAAGTGGCTCCTGCAATCTGCCATCCAGAAGTGAGGCAGCTAAGTTTTGTTTGCCAGAAAAAAGGGCCGTGGTTTTTGTTGGGGGCCTGTGGCTGGGAGTGGCCGGCTGGCTCCTTAGAATCCACCATACGCAGGATGGTTCCCAGACCCAAGGTGGCACCAGTGCCAAGTCGGGCTGGTTTGATAGTCCCAAGTGGCTCCTGCAAACTGCCATCCGGAAGCGGGGCAGCTGAGTTTTGTTTGCCAGGGAAATGGGCCGTTGTTTGTGTTTGGGGGCCTGTGGCTGGGAGTGTTCGGCTGGTTCCTGAATATGTACGATACGCAGGATTGTTCCCAGACCCAAGGTGGCACCAGTGCCAAGTCGGGCTGGTTTGATGGTGCAAAGTGGCTCCTGCAATCTGCCATCCAGACGCGGGGCAGCGGATTTTTGTTTCCATGAGAAATGGTCCGTGGTTTGTTTTTGGGGGTATATGGCTGGGCCTGGCCGGCTGGCTCCTTAAAAAGCTCGATATGCAGGATGGTTCCCTGACACAAGGTGGCACCAGTGCCACGTCGGGCGGTTTTCGTAGTACAAAGTGCATCCTAAAATTTGCCATCCAGAAGAGGGGCAGTTGAGTTTTGTTTGCCAGAGAAAAGGTCCGTGGTTTGTTTTTGGGGGCCTATGGCTGAGAGTGGCCGGCTGGCTCCTGAAAATCCACGCTAGGCAGCATGGTTCCCAGATGCAAGGTGGCACCAGTGCCAAGTCGGGCTGGTTTGATGGTGCAAAGTGGCTCCTGCAATCTGCCATCCAGAAGCGGGGCAGCTGATTTTTGTTTGCCAGAGAAAAATTCCGTGGATTGTTTTTGGGGGCATATTGCTGGGAGTGGCCGGCTGGCTCCTTAAAATGCTCGATACGCATGATGGTTCCCAGGTCCAAGGTGTCACCACTACCAAGTCGGCCTGCGGTTTTAGTATCAAGTTCATCCTGCAATTTGCCATCCAGAAGAGGGGCAGTTGAGTTTTGTTTGCCAGAGAAACGGGCCGAGGTTTCTGTTTGGGGACATATGGCTGAGAGTGGCCGGCTGGCCCCTGAATATCCACGATACACAGCATGGTTCCCAGATCCAAGGTGGCACCAGTGCCAAGTTGGGCTGGTTTGATAGTACCAAGTGTCTCCTGCAATCTGCCATCCAGAAGCGGGGCAGCTTACTTTTGTTTGCCAGAGAAATAGGCCTAGGTTTTTGTCTGGGGGCCTGTGGCTAGGAGTGGCCGGCTGGCTCCTAAGAATCCACGATACGCAGGATGTTTCCCAGACCCAAGGTGGCACCAGTGCCAAGTCGGGCTGGTTTGATAGTACCAAGTGGCTCCTGCAAACTCCATCAAAAAGTTGGCAGGCGTGTTTTGTTTTCCAGGGAACAGCGCCGTTGATTTTGTTTGGGGGCCTGTGGCTGGGAGTGGCCGGCTGGCTCCTTAGAATCCACGATACGCAGGATGGTTCCCAGACCCAAGGTGGCACCAGTGCCAAGTCGGGCTGGTTTGATTACACCAAGTGGCTCCTGCAATCTGCCATCCAGAAGTGAGGCAGCTAAGTTTTGTTTGCCAGAAAAAAGGGCCGTGGTTTTTGTTGGGGGCCTGTGGCTGGGAGTGGCCGGCTGGCTCCTTAGAATCCACCATACGCAGGATGGTTCCCAGACCCAAGGTGGCACCAGTGCCAAGTCGGGCTGGTTTGATAGTACCAAGTGGCTCCTGCAATCTGCCATCCAGAAGCGGTGCAGTTGAGTTTTGTTTGCCAGAGAAAAGGGCCGTGGGTTGTGTTTGGGGGCATATGGCTGGGAGTGGCCGGCTGTCTCATTAAAAAGATCGATACACAGGATGGTTCCCAGACCCAAGGTGGCACCAGTGCCAAGTCGGGCTGTTTTTATAGTACCAAGTGCGTCCTGCAATTTGCCATCCAGAAGAGGGGCAGTGGAGTTTTGTTTGCCAGAGAATAGCGCCGTTGTTTGTGTTTGGGGGCTTGTGGCTGGGAGTGGCCGACTGGCGCCTTAGAATCTGTGTTACGCAGCATGGTTCCCAGACCAGAGGTGGCACCAGTGCCAAGTTGGGCTGGTTTGATAGTACCAAGTGGCTCCTGCAATCTGCCATCCAGAAGCGGGGCAGCTTACTTTTGTTTGCCAGGGAAACGGGCCGTGGGTTTTGTTTGGGGGCCTATGGCTGAGAGTGGCCGGCTGGCTCCTGAAAATCCACGCTAGGCAGCATGGTTCCCAGATGCAAGGTGGCACCAGTGCCAAGTTGGGCTGGTTTGATGGTGCAAAGTGGCTCCTGCAATCTGCCATCCAGAAGCGGGGCAGCTGATTTTTGTTTGCCAGAGAAAAATTCCGTGGATTGTTTTTGGGGGCATATTGCTGGGAGTGGCCGGCTGGCTCCTTAAAATGCTCGATACGCATGATGGTTCCCAGGTCCAAGGTGTCACCACTACCAAGTCGGCCTGCGGTTTTAGTATCAAGTTCATCCTGCAATTTGCCATCCAGAAGAGGGGCAGTTGAGTTTTGTTTGCCAGAGAAACGGGCCGAGGTTTCTGTTTGGGGACATATGGCTGAGAGTGGCCGGCTGGCCCCTGAATATCCACGATACACAGCATGGTTCCCAGATCCAAGGTGGCACCAGTGCCAAGTTGGGCTGGTTTGATAGTACCAAGTGTCTCCTGCAATCTGCCATCCAGAAGCGGGGCAGCTTACTTTTGTTTGCCAGAGAAATAGGCCTAGGTTTTTGTCTGGGGGCCTGTGGCTAGGAGTGGCCGGCTGGCTCCTAAGAATCCACGATACGCAGGATGTTTCCCAGACCCAAGGTGGCACCAGTGCCAAGTCAGGCTGGTTTGATAGTACCAAGTGGCTCCTGCAAACTCCATCAAAAAGTTGGCAGGCGTGTTTTGTTTTCCAGGGAACAGCGCCGTTGATTTTGTTTGGGGGCCTGTGGCTGGGAGTGGCCGGCTGGCTCCTTAGAATCCACGATACGCAGGATGGTTCCCAGACCCAAGGTGGCACCAGTGCCAAGTCGGGCTGGTTTGATTACACCAAGTGGCTCCTGCAATCTGCCATCCAGAAGTGAGGCAGCTAAGTTTTGTTTGCCAGAAAAAAGGGCCGTGGTTTTTGTTGGGGGCCTGTGGCTGGGAGTGGCCGGCTGGCTCCTTAGAATCCACCATACGCAGGATGGTTCCCAGACCCAAGGTGGCACCAGTGCCAAGTCGGGCTGGTTTGATAGTCCCAAGTGGCTCCTGCAAACTGCCATCCAGAAGCAGGGCAGCTGAGTTTTGTTTGCCAGGGAAATGGGCCGTTGTTTGTGTTTGGGGGCCTGTGGCTGGGAGTGTTCGGCTGGTTCCTGAATATGTACGATACGCAGGATTGTTCCCAGACCCAAGGTGGCACCAGTGCCAAGTCGGGCTGGTTTGATGGTGCAAAGTGGCTCCTGCAATCTGCCATCCAGACGCGGGGCAGCGGATTTTTGTTTCCATGAGAAATGGTCCGTGGTTTGTTTTTGGGGGTATATGGCTGGGCCTGGCCGGCTGGCTCCTTAAAAAGCTCGATATGCAGGATGGTTCCCTGACACAAGGTGGCACCAGTGCCACGTCGGGCGGTTTTCGTAGTACAAAGTGCGTCCTAAAATTTGCCATCCAGAAGAGGGGCAGTTGAGTTTTGTTTGCCAGAGAAAAGGTCCGTGGTTTGTTTTTGGGGGCATATGGCTGAGAGTGGCTGGCTGGCCCCTGAAAATCCACGATACACAGGATGGTTCCCAGATCCAAGGTGGCACCTGTGCCAAGTCGGGCTGATTTGATAGTACTAAGTAGCTCCTGCAATCTGCCATCCAGAAGCGGGACAGCTTACTTTTGTTTGCCAGGGAAACGGGCCGAGGTTTGTGTTTGGGGGCCTATGGCTGAGAGTGACCGGCTGGCTCCTGAAAAGCTACAATAGGCAGGATGGTGACCAGACCCATGGTGGCACCAGTGCCAAGTTGGGCTGGTTTGATAGTACCAAGTGGTTCCTGCAATCTGCCATCCAGAAGCAGGGCAGCTGAGTTTTGTTTGCCAGAGAAAAGGGCCTTGGTTTGTGTTTGGGGGCATATGGCTGGGTGTGGCCAGCTGGCTCCTTAAAATGCACGATATGCAACATGGCTCCCAGACCCAAGGTGGCACCAGTGCCAAGTTGGGCTGGTTTGATAGTACCAAGTGGCTCCTGCAATCTTCCATGATCACGTGGAGAAATACTTTCTGGTTTCAGCCTCATGCTCTTTCTTCTCTCCCTCAACTTCTCTATCACCTCTCATCTGGTTCACATGCGCTGTCTTCAAGGTCCACAGGCTACTTTTCACAGAATCTTCTGGCCTGATGAAGTAAGAATGATGAATAGAACAGAGCTGGGATCTATTTTCCAGTTTGGATAAAATGCATTCTGCACACAAATCCAAGGAGAACGTGCTGCCCCAATGCCCAGAAAATCTTTCACTCCTGCTAGTGTTCTACGTCAACCGCAACTTAGTCTGAAAGAAAAGCTTTTTCTCTGAGAGCATCTGAGAGGTTTGCATGAAGCACTGATATCTGACATATGCAATTTTGAATAGGAGAGGAAAAAGAAAATGGCAAGGAGTTTTTAATTTTAGTGGTTTCAATTTTAATTTCCGTGCACTTTTTCAAAACTTGTCAGCTCAAATGCCCATCAACATCTTTTAGTCATCTGTAAGTCAGTATTCATATAAAATGTGCTTCAAATCCAAAGAATTTCAAATTTGCACTCCAAGCTTCTATGCCTAGATTTATGATTTCCTACACATATTAGATGAAAGGAAGGCCTTTTTTACTGTGGGAGTGCTGGAACACTGGAACAGGTTGCCCAGAGAAGTTGTGGGTGTCCCATCCCTGAAAGTATTCAAGGTCACCTTGGACGGGGCTTGGAGCAGCAACAAAGGAGAAGCTTGATGGTAGAGAAACAAAGTCGGACTATAGAAGAAACTCGGATTGAAGTATAGGATCAAGTTTTCTCTCAGCTCTTGGGGTAAATTCAAAGTTGTACAAAATGACATTTATCTGTGCTATTCACTACTGTAACAGAAAGTTTCATGAAAACTGTACAGAAGATAGTAAATTTTAAAAGAGATAAGAATTACAGCATAAAATCCATGGGATAGGTTACAACATGAGACACTCTCTAAGAGAAAATCTCTGTGTTTCAGCACTTCATCGGGGTAAGATTTCATGAAGTGCCAAAGAAGGCGGCAAAATATCATTCGGGACATTATTTACTGGAATTCAGCCTGGCCATTAGTAGGAACTGCCTTTGAACATATCATGTAGATATACCACACACACTTTCCCTTCACTGAAAAATTACTGTTTACAACAAATAAGCAATTGACGATCAAAATTGATTGAAAGCATCTTAAACATGTCAAGTATTTCATTGTAGATGATCTGTGATCCAAATGCTTCTTCCACCTTCGAGAGGGACAGAAGAATTCTTCCATATCATGATGGTTTAAAATTGTATCAACCAATGTTTTCTGCTGAAAAGATATCATCTATTTTTTTCTATTTTTGGAAGAAAATATTCCTAGACATACAACAGGTGAGAACTAAGTAATTTTAAAGAAACAAATGAAATGAAAATATTCTGTAAATAGAATGAAATGAAAAGCTGTGTTTTAAATAGGAGCTAAATATTAAACAGAATTTTTGTACCAGGCATTTGAATTACTGCACCAGCTCTTTTGCCCATCAAGAGAGGCATTTAGCATTTCAGTCTTTTCCAAGGTGTTCATGATCTGCTATGCTGATCTCTGTGTGTGCCTAGGTGTGTGTGGAGGGGGGGGCATATGAAGGGGAGTGTGTATGTTTGCTTTACAATTGTTGTGGCAGATTCATGCCTCAGCTCCACATTTTGTTTTAAAAAGGTCACACCGAGTGGATATGAAGTTTACTATCAACAAGAGATCGATTCCCAAATCATCCATTTGACTCTCCCTTATAAATCATGTGCTTTGTTGCATATTTTATCAAATATACTTTCAAGCCAGATGGAGGAAGGAGGATGTGGGAATCCCTCCACCATCTTGCAACTTTTATGTAAGTAGGTTTTCAAGAAAATCATCATTTCTCTTTTAAATATGTCTGGAACAGGCATGATGGTAGTGTCAACCTGTTGGAGTTTTTGTTGCTGGAAGAAGTTGTACAAAAGGATTGGTTTTTACATTGACCAGTTACTGAATCAAGCGCAGGAATACATTGGAAATTTAGCTGGGGGTTCCTTTTCCCAGCAGACTACTTCTAGAACGAGCTTGTACACTGAAGCTGACTCTTTTGCTCTCTTTTTGTTTCTTTCCTATTTTCTTGGCTTCTTTGCCACTATCTAGACAATTTTGGAACTTTGTTCCCAACTAAAATGGTTTCAATAGTCTGATTGTGATCATACATTTTTACAAGGAATTTTAAAATCTTTCCTCGAGTCCAGAAAGTCAAGGACTTAGATCTTTTTCTTCCCTTATCAATATTGCCATGAAATTGATAAATAAAGACCAACTCTTTATTTTTGTTTTTAACCCACGTAGATAATTCCCATCCATTAATCCATTTTGTGGACCAATAGCTGCCATTCTGATGGAAGCTGTCACTTCTTAACAATAGGCATTCTGTGACTATGTTGACTGCACTTTGGGTGAAGATCCTAACTGGTCTTAGATATACATAGGGAGAAATTTGCTCAGCCAGTGTCAGTCTTAAGCATGCGTATCAGAAGATCTTTCTAGAGCTGGGAATTTTCCCATGAAAGGGATTCAGTTAGGGAAGAGACACTTGTGCCAGAGTTTTACATTCTTCTTGAACACTGCTTAAGGAACTTAGATGCCATGTCTGTCTGCACAGATCTCTGTCTGCACAGAACTTTGTCATGCCAGTGCTTTGAAATGCATCTTGAAGAGAATTCACTAGCACAGAATGAAAGAGAGTGGAAGGGGTTGGTGGGGCTAACCAGGCCCAACCCCCCTGCCTAAACCAGGATACCTAGAGCCTCTTGCCCAGGATTCTATCTGGGTGTACTTTTAATGTCTTCAAAGATCCAGGCTCCACAATCTTTCTGGGCAGTCTGTGCCGTGGTTCAGTCACCCTGACAGTAAAGAAACATTTACTGATGTTCAAAGGCAATCTCCTGTATTTCAGTGTGTGCCCACTGCCTCTTGTCTTTTCCCTCAGCATCACTGAAAAGACACTGATTCCCTCCCCTTTGCACTATTGCTTCCATATGTATGTGTGATGCCATGTAGAGGTATGTCAAAAACCTCCCTGAAGCCCAGGCAGATAATATTCCCTTCATCTACCAGTCAAGTTGATTCATCAGAGGAGTTTAAAGTGATGTTCAGCATGAAATTCCCCTGAAAAATCATGCTAACTACATTATTTGGTCATCTGTCATGTGCCTGGCAAGGATTTCCAGGAAGAGCTGCTTCATCAACTTCCTGGGGATAAAAAAGAGGCTGGCTGGTTTGTACTACGGCGAGTCCTCTTAATTGCCTTTTTTGAGGATGGGTGTCATTTGCTAACATCCACTCTTTAGCTCCTCTTCTCATCTACACCTCGGCAAAAAGCTTTTCCACTATGTCTGGCTAGGAAAAACTGTGCCAGCACAGAAAACATCTCCCATCGTGTTCTAGAAGTTGCACGGATGTCTGCCAAGTGTTTGGCAGGAAGAAAAGAAAAGTTGTCCAAAACAGCTTCCAATCGAATGTTCATGTGATTGGAAAAGTCAGGAGAGTGCAAAGGTACTGTTTTCTATCAGTTGGCAAGGTGCGCACACAATCCCAGTGTTGTACAGCTTGCTTCTTCACCTTCCCGAAGCTGCCGCTCTCGCCGGCTCCCGGAACCGAAGAAGCGGCTTCTTCGCGCAAAGACGATTGTGCCGCTCACAGTGCTCTCCTTAGCGCGGCTTCTGCCGAAAGACGCCCGGCAGCGGCTCTTACCTCCGGAGAGCATCCTACCTTCGTCTTTCGCGTCTTTTGTAGTCTACATCTTAGCAAAACGCTTTTCCACTATGTCTGGCTAGGAAAAACTGTGCCAGCACAGAAAACATCTCCCATCGTGTTCTAGAAGTTGCACGGATGTCTGCCAAGTGTTTGGCAGGAAGAAAAGAAAAGTTGTCCAAAACAGCTTCCAATCGAATGTTCCTGTGATTGGAAAAGTCAGGAGAGTGCAAAGGTACTGTTTTCTATCAGTTGGCAAGGTGCGCACACAATCCCAGTGTTGTACAGCTTGCTTCTTCACCTTCCCGAAGCTGCCGCTCTCGCCGGCTGCCGGAGCCCAAGAAGCGGCTTCTTCGCGCAAAGACGATTGTGCCGCTCACAGTGCTCTCCTTAGCGCGGCTTCTGCCGAAAGACGCCCGGCAGCGGCTCTTACCTCCGGAGAGCATCCTACCTTCGTCTTTCGCGTCTTATGTAGTCTACACCTCGGCAAAAAGCTTTTCCACTATGTCTGGCTAGGAAAAACTGTGCCAGCACAGAAAACATCTCCCATCGTGTTCTAGAAGTTGCACGGATGTCTGCCAAGTGTTTGGCAGGAAGAAAAGAAAAGTTGTCCAAAACAGCTTCCAATCGAATGTTCCTGTGATTGGAAAAGTCAGGAGAGTGCAAAGGTACTGTTTTCTATCAGTTGGCAAGGTGCGCACACAATCCCAGTGTTGTACAGCTTGCTTCTTCACCTTCCCGAAGCTGCCGCTCTCGCCGGCTCCCGGAACCGAAGAAGCGGCTTCTTCGCGCAAAGACGATTGTGCCGCTCACAGTGCTCTCCTTAGCGCGGCTTCTGCCGAAAGACGCCCGGCAGCGGCTCTTACCTCCGGAGAGCATCCTACCTTCGTCTTTCGCGTCTTTTGTAGTCTACATCTTAGCAAAACGCTTTTCCACTATGTCTGGCTAGGAAAAACTGTGCCAGCACAGAAAACATCTCCCATCGTGTTCTAGAAGTTGCACGGATGTCTGCCAAGTGTTTGGCAGGAAGAAAAGAAAAGTTGTCCAAAACAGCTTCAATCGAATGTTCCTGTGATTGGAAAAGTCAGGAGAGTGCAAAGGTACTGTTTTCTATCAGTTGGCAAGGTGCGCACACAATCCCAGTGTTGTACAGCTTGCTTCTTCACCTTCCGAAGCTGCCGCTCTCGCCGGCTGCCGGAGCCAAGAAGCGGCTTCTTCGCGCAAAGACGATTGTGCCGCTCACAGTGCTCTCCTTAGCGCGGCTTCTGCCGAAAGACGCCCGGCAGCGGCTCTTACCTCCGGAGAGCATCCTACCTTCGTCTTTCGCGTCTTTTGTAGTCTACATCTTAGCAAAACGCTTTTCCACTATGTCTGGCTAGGAAAAACTGTGCCAGCACAGAAAACATCTCCCATCGTGTTCTAGAAGTTGCACGGATGTCTGCCAAGTGTTTGGCAGGAAGAAAAGAAAAGTTGTCCAAAACAGCTTCCAATCGAATGTTCCTGTGATTGGAAAAGTCAGGAGAGTGCAAAGGTACTGTTTTCTATCAGTTGGCAAGGTGCGCACACAATCCCAGTGTTGTACAGCTTGCTTCTTCACCTTCCCGAAGCTGCCGCTCTCGCCGGCTGCCGGAGCCCAAGAAGCGGCTTCTTCGCGCAAAGACGATTGTGCCGCTCACAGTGCTCTCCTTAGCGCGGCTTCTGCCGAAAGACGCCCGGCAGCGGCTCTTACCTCCGGAGAGCATCCTACCTTCGTCTTTCGCGTCTTATGTAGTCTACACCTCGGCAAAAAGCTTTTCCACTATGTCTGGCTAGGAAAAACTGTGCCAGCACAGAAAACATCTCCCATCGTGTTCTAGAAGTTGCACGGATGTCTGCCAAGTGTTTGGCAGGAAGAAAAGAAAAGTTGTCCAAAACAGCTTCCAATCGAATGTTCCTGTGATTGGAAAAGTCAGGAGAGTGCAAAGGTACTGTTTTCTATCAGTTGGCAAGGTGCGCACACAATCCCAGTGTTGTACAGCTTGCTTCTTCACCTTCCCGAAGCTGCCGCTCTCGCCGGCTGCCGGAGCCCAAGAAGCGGCTTCTTCGCGCAAAGACGATTGTGCCGCTCACAGTGCTCTCCTTAGCGCGGCTTCTGCCGAAAGACGCCCGGCAGCGGCTCTTACCTCCGGAGAGCATCCTACCTTCGTCTTTCGCGTCTTTTGTAGTCTACATCTTAGCAAAACGCTTTTCCACTATGTCTGGCTAGGAAAAACTGTGCCAGCACAGAAAACATCTCCCATCGTGTTCTAGAAGTTGCACGGATGTCTGCCAAGTGTTTGGCAGGAAGAAAAGAAAAGTTGTCCAAAACAGCTTCCAATCGAATGTTCCTGTGATTGGAAAAGTCAGGAGAGTGCAAAGGTACTGTTTTCTATCAGTTGGCAAGGTGCGCACACAATCCCAGTGTTGTACAGCTTGCTTCTTCACCTTCCCGAAGCTGCCGCTCTCGCCGGCTGCCGGAGCCCAAGAAGCGGCTTCTTCGCGCAAAGACGATTGTGCCGCTCACAGTGCTCTCCTTAGCGCGGCTTCTGCCGAAAGACGCCCGGCAGCGGCTCTTACCTCCGGAGAGCATCCTACCTTCGTCTTTCGCGTCTTTTGTAGTCTACATCTTAGCAAAACGCTTTTCCACTATGTCTGGCTAGGAAAAACTGTGCCAGCACAGAAAACATCTCCCATCGTGTTCTAGAAGTTGCACGGATGTCTGCCAAGTGTTTGGCAGGAAGAAAAGAAAAGTTGTCCAAAACAGCTTCCAATCGAATGTTCCTGTGATTGGAAAAGTCAGGAGAGAGTGCAAAGGTACTGTTTTCTATCAGTTGGCAAGGTGCGCACACAATCCCAGTGTTGTACAGCTTGCTTCTTCACCTTCCCGAAGCTGCCGCTCTCGCCGGCTGCCGGAGCCCAAGAAGCGGCTTCTTCGCGCAAAGACGATTGTGCCGCTCACAAGTGCTCTCCTTAGCGCGGCTTCTGCCGAAAGACGCCCGGCAGCGGCTCTTACCTCCGGAGAGCATCCTACCTTCGTCTTTCGCGTCTTATGTAGTCTACACCTCGGCAAAAAGCTTTTCCACTATGTCTGGCTAGGAAAAACTGTGCCAGCACAGAAAACATCTCCCATCGTGTTCTAGAAGTTGCACGGATGTCTGCCAAGTGTTTGGCAGGAAGAAAAGAAAAGTTGTCCAAAACAGCTTCCAATCGAATGTTCCTGTGATTGGAAAAGTCAGGAGAGTGCAAAGGTACTGTTTTCTATCAGTTGGCAAGGTGCGCACCACAATCCCAGTGTTGTACAGCTTGCTTCTTCACCTTCCCGAAGCTGCCGCTCTCGCCGGCTGCCGGAGCCCAAGAAGCGGCTTCTTCGCGCAAAGACGATTGTGCCGCTCACAGTGCTCTCCTTAGCGCGGCTTCTGCCGAAAGACGCCCGGCAGCGGCTCTTACCTCCGGAGAGCATCCTACCTTCGTCTTTCGCGTCTTTTGTAGTCTACATCTTAGCAAACGCTTTTCCACTATGTCTGGCTAGGAAAAACTGTGCCAGCACAGAAAACATCTCCCATCGTGTTCTAGAAGTTGCACGGATGTCTGCCAAGTGTTTGGCAGGAAGAAAAGAAAAAGTTGTCCAAAACAGCTTCCAATCGAATGTTCCTGTGATTGGAAAAGTCAGGAGAGTGCAAAGGTACTGTTTTCTATCAGTTGGCAAGGTGCGCACACAATCCCAGTGTTGTACAGCTTGCTTCTTCACCTTCCCGAAGCTGCCGCTCTCGCCGGCTGCCGGAGCCCAAGAAGCGGCTTCTTCGCGCAAAGACGATTGTGCCGCTCACAGTGCTCTCTCCTTAGCGCGGCTTCTGCCGAAAGACGCCCGGCAGCGGCTCTTACCTCCGGAGAGCATCCTACCTTCGTCTTTCGCGTCTTTTGTAGTCTACATCTTAGCAAAACGCTTTTCCACTATGTCTGGCTAGGAAAAACTGTGCCAGCACAGAAAACATCTCCCATCGTGTTCTAGAAGTTGCACGGATGTCTGCCAAGTGTTTGGCAGGAAGAAAAGAAAAGTTGTCCAAAACAGCTTCCAATCGAATGTTCCTGTGATTGGAAAAGTCAGGAGAGTGCAAAGGTACTGTTTTCTATCAGTTGGCAAGGTACGCACACAATCCCAGTGTTGTACAGCTTGCTTCTTCACCTTCCCGAAGCTGCCGCTCTCGCCGGCTGCCGGAGCCCAAGAAGCGGCTTCTTCGCGCAAAGACGATTGTGCCGCTCACAGTGCTCTCCTTAGCGCGGCTTCTGCCGAAAGACGCCCGGCAGCGGCTCTTACCTCCGGAGAGCATCCTACCTTCGTCTTTAGCTCCTCTTCTCATCTACACCTCGGCAAAACGCTTTTCCACTATGTCTGGCTAGGAAAAACTGTGCCAGCACAGAAAACATCTCCCATCGTGTTCTAGAAGTTGCACGGATGTCTGCCAAGTGTTTGGCAGGAAGAAAAGAAAAGTTGTCCAAAACAGCTTCCAATCGAATGTTCCTGTGATTGGAAAAGTCAGGAGAGTGCAAAGGTACTGTTTTCTATCAGTTGGCAAGGTGCGCACACAATCCCAGTGTTGTACAGCTTGCTTCTTCACCTTCCCGAAGCTGCCGCTCTCGCCGGCTGCCGGAGCCCAAGAAGCGGCTTCTTCGCGCAAAGACGATTGTGCCGCTCACAGTGCTCTCCTTAGCGCGGCTTCTGCCGAAAGACGCCCGGCAGCGGCTCTTACCTCCGGAGAGCATCCTACCTTCGTCTTTCGCGTCTTTTGTAGTCTACATCTTAGCAAAACGCTTTTCCACTATGTCTGGCTAGGAAAAACTGTGCCAGCACAGAAAACATCTCCCATCGTGTTCTAGAAGTTGCACGGATGTCTGCCAAGTGTTTGGCAGGAAGAAAAGAAAAGTTGTCCAAAACAGCTTCCAATCGAATGTTCCTGTGATTGGAAAAGTCAGGAGAGTGCAAAGGTACTGTTTTCTATCAGTTGGCAAGGTGCGCACACAATCCCAGTGTTGTACAGCTTGCTTCTTCACCTTCCCGAAGCTGCCGCTCTCGCCGGCTGCCGGAGCCCAAGAAGCGGCTTCTTCGCGCAAAGACGATTGTGCCGCTCACAGGGCTCTCCTTAGCGCGGCTTCTGCCGAAAGACGCCCGGCAGCGGCTCTTACCTCCGGAGAGCATCCTACCTTCGTCTTTCGCGTCTTATGTAGTCTACACCTCGGCAAAAAGCTTTTCCACTATGTCTGGCTAGGAAAAACTGTGCCAGCACAGAAAACATCTCCCATCGTGTTCTAGAAGTTGCACGGATGTCTGCCAAGTGTTTGGCAGGAAGAAGAGAAAAGTTGTCCAAAACAGCTTCCAATCGAATGTTCCTGTGATTGGAAAAGTCAGGAGAGTGCAAAGGTACTGTTTTCTATCAGTTGGCAAGGTGCGCACACAATCCCAGTGTTGTACAGCTTGCTTCTTCACCTTCCCGAAGCTGCCGCTCTCGCCGGCTGCCGGAGCCCAAGAAGCGGCTTCTTCGCGCAAAGACGATTGTGCCGCTCACAGTGCTCTCCTTAGCGCGGCTTCTGCCGAAAGACGCCCGGCAGCGGCTCTTACCTCCGGAGAGCATCCTACCTTCGTCTTTCGCGTCTTATGTAGTCTACATCTTAGCAAAACGCTTTTCCACTATGTCTGGCTAGGAAAAACTGTGCCAGCACAGAAAACATCTTCCATCGTTTTCTAGAAGTTCCAGAGATGTCTGCCAAGTGTTTGGGAGGAAGAAAAGAAAAGTTGTCCAAAACAGCTTCCAATCGAATGTTCCTGTGATTGGAAAAGTCAGGAGAGTGCAAAGGTACTGTTTTCTATCAGTTGGCAAGGTGCGCACACAATCCCAGTGTTGTACAGCTTGCTTCTTCACCTTCCCGAAGCTGCCGCTCTCGTCGGCTGCCGGAGCCGAAGAAGCGGCTTCTTCGCGCAAAGACGATTGTGCCGCTCACAGTGCTCTCCTTAGCGCGGCTTCTGCCGAAAGACGCCCGGCAGCGGCTCTACCTCCTGAGAGTGGCAGCTTGGGGAAGGTGAAGAAGCAAGCTGTACAACACTGGGATTGTGTGCGCACCTTGCCAACTGATAGAAAACAGTACCTTTGCACTCTCCTGACTTTTCCAATCACAGGAACATTCGATTGGAAGCTGTTTTGGACAACTTTTCTTTTCTTCCTGCCAAACACTTGGCAGACATCCGTGCAACTTCTAGAACACGATGGGAGATGTTTTCTGTGCTGGCACAGTTTTTCCTAGCCAGACATAGTGGAAAAGCGTTTTGCTAAGATGTAGACTACAAAAGACGCGAAAGACGAAGGTAGGATGCTCTCCGGAGGTAAGAGCCGCTGCCGGGCGTCTTTCGGCAGAAGCCGCGCTAAGGAGAGCACTGTGAGCGGCACAATCGTCTTTGCGCGAAGAAGCCGCTTCTTCGGTTCCGGGAGCCGGCGAGAGCGGCAGCTTCGGGAAGGTGAAGAAGCAAGCTGTACAACACTGGGATTGTGTGCGCACCTTGCCAACTGATAGAAAACAGTACCTTTGCACTCTCCTGACTTTTCCAATCACAGGAACATTCGATTGGAAGCTGTTTTGGACAACTTTTCTTTTCTTCCTGCCAAACACTTGGCAGACATCCGTGCAACTTCTAGAACACGATGGGAGATGTTTTCTGTGCTGGCACAGTTTTTCCTAGCCAGACATAGTGGAAAAGCTTTTTGCCGAGGTGTAGACTACATAAGACGCGAAAGACGAAGGTAGGATGCTCTCCGGAGGTAAGAGCCGCTGCCGGGCGTCTTTCGGCAGAAGCCGCGCTAAGGAGAGCACTGTGAGCGGCACAATCGTCTTTGCGCGAAGAAGCCGCTTCTTGGGCTCCGGCAGCCGGCGAGAGCGGCAGCTTCGGGAAGGTGAAGAAGCAAGCTGTACAACACTGGGATTGTGTGCGCACCTTGCCAACTGATAGAAAACAGTACCTTTGCACTCTCCTGACTTTTCCAATCACAGGAACATTCGATTGGAAGCTGTTTTGGACAACTTTTCTTTTCTTCCTGCCAAACACTTGGCAGACATCCGTGCAACTTCTAGAACACGATGGGAGATGTTTTCTGTGCTGGCACAGTTTTTCCTAGCCAGACATAGTGGAAAAGCGTTTTGCTAAGATGTAGACTACAAAAGACGCGAAAGACGAAGGTAGGATGCTCTCCGGAGGTAAGAGCCGCTGCCGGGCGTCTTTCGGCAGAAGCCGCGCTAAGGAGAGCACTGTGAGCGGCACAATCGTCTTTGCGCGAAGAAGCCGCTTCTTCGGTTCCGGGAGCCGGCGAGAGCGGCAGCTTCGGGAAGGTGAAGAAGCAAGCTGTACAACACTGGGATTGTGTGCGCACCTTGCCAACTGATAGAAAACAGTACCTTTGCACTCTCCTGACTTTTCCAATCACATGAACATTCGATTGGAAGCTGTTTTGGACAACTTTTCTTTTCTTCCTCCCAAACACTTGGCAGACATCCGTGCAACTTCTAGAACACGATGGGAGATGTTTTCTGTGCTGGCACAGTTTTTCCTAGCCAGACATAGTGGAAAAGCGTTTTGCCGAGGTGTAGATGAGAAGAGGAGCTAAAGACGAAGGTAGGATGCTCTCCGGAGGTAAGAGCCGCTGCCGGGCGTCTTTCGGCAGAAGCCGCGCTAAGGAGAGCACTGTGAGCGGCACAATCGTCTTTGCGCGAAGAAGCCGCTTCTTGGGCTCCGGCAGCCGGCGAGAGCGGCAGCTTCGGGAAGGTGAAGAAGCAAGCTGTACAACACTGGGATTGTGTGCGCACCTTGCCAACTGATAGAAAACAGTACCTTTGCACTCTCCTGACTTTTCCAATCACAGGAACATTCGATTGGAAGCTGTTTTGGACAACTTTTCTTTTCTTCCTGCCAAACACTTGGCAGACATCCGTGCAACTTCTAGAACACGATGGGAGATGTTTTCTGTGCTGGCACAGTTTTTCCTAGCCAGACATAGTGGAAAAGCTTTTTGCCGAGGTGAAGATGAGAAGAGGAGCTAAAGAGTGGATGTTAGCAAATGACACCCATCTTCAAAAAAGGCAATTAAGAGGACTCGCCATAGTACAAACCAGCCAGCCTCTTTTTTATCCCCAGGAAGTTGATGAAGCAGCTCTTCCTGGAAATCCTTGCCAGGCACATGACAGATGACCAAATAATGTAGTTAGCATGATTTTTCAGGGGAATTTCATGCTGAACATCACTTTAAACTCCTCTGATGAATCAACTTGACTGGTAGATGAAGGGAATATTATCTGCCTGGGCTTCAGGGAGGTTTTTGACATACCTCTACATGGCATCACACATACATATGGAAGCAATAGTGCAAAGGGGAGGGAATCAGTGTCTTTTCAGTGATGCTGAGGGAAAAGACAAGAGGCAGTGGGCACACACTGAAATACAGGAGATTGCCTTTGAACATCAGTAAATGTTTCTTTACTGTCAGGGTGACTGAACCACGGCACAGACTGCCCAGAAAGATTGTGGAGCCTGGATCTTTGAAGACATTAAAAGTACACCCAGATAGAATCCTGGGCAAGAGGCTCTAGGTATCCTGGTTTAGGCAGGGGGGTTGGGCCTGGTTAGCCCCACCAACCCCTTCCACTCTCTTTCATTCTGTGCTAGTGAATTCTCTTCAAGATGCATTTCAAAGCGCTGGCATGACAAAGTTCTGTGCAGACAGAGATCTGTGCAGACAGACATGGCATCTAAGTTCCTTAAGCAGTGTTCAAGAAGAATGTAAAACTCTGGCACAAGTGTCTCTTCCCTAACTGAATCCCTTTCATGGGAAAATTCCCAGCTCTAGAAAGATCTTCTGATACGCATGCTTAAGACTGACACTGGCTGAGCAAATTTCTCCCTATGTATATCTAAGACCAGTTAGGATCTTCACCCAAAGTGCAGTCAACATAGTCACAGAATGCCTATTGTTAAGAAGTGACAGCTTCCATCAGAATGGCAGCTATTGGTCCACAAAATGGATTAATGGATGGGAATTATCTACGTGGGTTAAAAACAAAAATAAAGAGTTGGTCTTTATTTATCAATTTCATGGCAATATTGATAAGGGAAGAAAAAGATCTAAGTCCTTGACTTTCTGGACTCGAGGAAAGATTTTAAAAATTCCTTGTAAAAATGTATGATCACAATCAGACTATTGAAACCATTTTAGTTGGGAACAAAGTTCCAAAATTGTCTAGATAGTGGCAAAGAAGCCAAGAAAATAGGAAAGAAACAAAAAGAGAGCAAAAGAGTCAGCTTCAGTGTACAAGCTCGTTCTAGAAGTAGTCTGCTGGGAAAAGGAACCCCCAGCTAAATTTCCAATGTATTCCTGCGCTTGATTCAGTAACTGGTCAATGTAAAAACCAATCCTTTTGTACAACTTCTTCCAGCAACAAAAACTCCAACAGGTTGACACTACCATCATGCCTGTTCCAGACATATTTAAAAGAGAAATGATGATTTTCTTGAAAACCTACTTACATAAAAGTTGCAAGATGGTGGAGGGATTCCCACATCCTCCTTCCTCCATCTGGCTTGAAAGTATATTTGATAAAATATGCAACAAAGCACATGATTTATAAGGGAGAGTCAAATGGATGATTTGGGAATCGATCTCTTGTTGATAGTAAACTTCATATCCACTCGGTGTGACCTTTTTAAAACAAAATGTGGAGCTGAGGCATGAATCTGCCACAACAATTGTAAAGCAAACATACACACTCCCCTTCATATGCCCCCCCCTCCACACACACCTAGGCACACACAGAGATCAGCATAGCAGATCATGAACACCTTGGAAAAGACTGAAATGCTAAATGCCTCTCTTGATGGGCAAAAGAGCTGGTGCAGTAATTCAAATGCCTGGTACAAAAATTCTGTTTAATATTTAGCTCCTATTTAAAACACAGCTTTTCATTTCATTCTATTTACAGAATATTTTCATTTCATTTGTTTCTTTAAAATTACTTAGTTCTCACCTGTTGTATGTCTAGGAATATTTTCTTCCAAAAATAGAAAAAAATAGATGATATCTTTTCAGCAGAAAACATTGGTTGATACAATTTTAAACCATCATGATATGGAAAATTCTTCTGTCCCTCTCGAAGGTGGAAGAAGCATTTGGATCACAGATCATCTACAATGAAATACTTGACATGTTTAAGATGCTTTCAATCAATTTTGATCGTCAATTGCTTATTTGTTGTAAACAGTAATTTTTCAGTGAAGGGAAAGTGTGTGTGGTATATCTACATGATATGTTCAAAGGCAGTTCCTACTAATGGCCAGGCTGAATTCCAGTAAATAATGTCCCGAATGATATTTTGCCGCCTTCTTTGGCACTTCATGAAATCTTACCCCGATGAAGTGCTGAAACAAAGAGATTTTCTCTTAGAGAGTGTCTCATGTTGTAACCTATCCCATGGATTTTATGCTGTAATTCTTATCTCTTTTAAAATTTACTATCTTCTGTACAGTTTTCATGAAACTTTCTGTTACAGTAGTGAATAGCACAGATAAATGTCATTTTGTACAACTTTGAATTTACCCCAAGAGCTGAGAGAAAACTTGATCCTATACTTCAATCCGAGTTTCTTCTATAGTCCGACTTTGTTTCTCTACCATCAAGCTTCTCCTTTGTTGCTGCTCCAAGCCCCGTCCAAGGTGACCTTGAATACTTTCAGGGATGGGACACCCACAACTTCTCTGGGCAACCTGTTCCAGTGTTCCAGCACTCCCACAGTAAAAAAGGCCTTCCTTTCATCTAATATGTGTAGGAAATCATAAATCTAGGCATAGAAGCTTGGAGTGCAAATTTGAAATTCTTTGGATTTGAAGCACATTTTATATGAATACTGACTTACAGATGACTAAAAGATGTTGATGGGCATTTGAGCTGACAAGTTTTGAAAAAGTGCACGGAAATTAAAATTGAAACCACTAAAATTAAAAACTCCTTGCCATTTTCTTTTTCCTCTCCTATTCAAAATTGCATATGTCAGATATCAGTGCTTCATGCAAACCTCTCAGATGCTCTCAGAGAAAAAGCTTTTCTTTCAGACTAAGTTGCGGTTGACGTAGAACACTAGCAGGAGTGAAAGATTTTCTGGGCATTGGGGCAGCACGTTCTCCTTGGATTTGTGTGCAGAATGCATTTTATCCAAACTGGAAAATAGATCCCAGCTCTGTTCTATTCATCATTCTTACTTCATCAGGCCAGAAGATTCTGTGAAAAGTAGCCTGTGGACCTTGAAGACAGCGCATGTGAACCAGATGAGAGGTGATAGAGAAGTTGAGGGAGAGAAGAAAGAGCATGAGGCTGAAACCAGAAAGTATTTCTCCACGTGATCATGGAAGATTGCAGGAGCCACTTGGTACTATCAAACCAGCCCAACTTGGCACTGGTGCCACCTTGGGTCTGGGAGCCATGTTGCATATCGTGCATTTTAAGGAGCCAGCTGGCCACACCCAGCCATATGCCCCCAAACACAAACCAAGGCCCTTTTCTCTGGCAAACAAAACTCAGCTGCCCTGCTTCTGGATGGCAGATTGCAGAAACCACTTGGTACTATCAAACCAGCCCAACTTGGCACTGGTGCCACCATGGGTCTGGTCACCATCCTGCCTATTGTAGCTTTTCAGGAGCCAGCCGGTCACTCTCAGCCATAGGCCCCCAAACACAAACCTCGGCCCGTTTCCCTGGCAAACAAAAATAAGCTGTCCCGCTTCTGGATGGCAGATTGCAGGAGCTACTTAGTACTATCAAATCAGCCCGACTTGGCACAGGTGCCACCTTGGATCTGGGAACCATCCTGTGTATCGTGGATTTTCAGGGGCCAGCCAGCCACTCTCAGCCATATGCCCCCAAAAACAAACCACGGACCTTTTCTCTGGCAAACAAAACTCAACTGCCCCTCTTCTGGATGGCAAATTTTAGGACGCACTTTGTACTACGAAAACCGCCCGACATGGCACTGGTGCCACCTTGTGTCAGGGAACCATCCTGCATATCGAGCTTTTTAAGGAGCCAGCCGGCCAGGCCCAGCCATATACCCCCAAAAACAAACCACGGACCATTTCTCATGGAAACAAAAATCCGCTGCCCCGCGTCTGGATGGCAGATTGCAGGAGCCACTTTGCACCATCAAACCAGCCCGACTTGGCACTGGTGCCACCTTGGGTCTGGGAACAATCCTGCGTATCGTACATATTCAGGAACCAGCCGAACACTCCCAGCCACAGGCCCCCAAACACAAACAACGGCCCATTTCCCTGGCAAACAAAACTCAGCTGCCCCGCTTCTGGATGGCAGTTTGCAGGAGCCACTTGGGACTATCAAACCAGCCCGACTTGGCACTGGTGCCACCTTGGGTCTGGGAACCATCCTGCGTATGGTGGATTCTAAGGAGCCAGCCGGCCACTCCCAGCCACAGGCCCCCAACAAAAACCACGGCCCTTTTTTCTGGCAAACAAAACTTAGCTGCCTCACTTCTGGATGGCAGATTGCAGGAGCCACTTGGTGTAATCAAACCAGCCCGACTTGGCACTGGTGCCACCTTGGGTCTGGGAACCATCCTGCGTATCGTGGATTCTAAGGAGCCAGCCGGCCACTCCCAGCCACAGGCCCCCAAACAAAATCAACGGCGCTGTTCCCTGGAAAACAAAACACGCCTGCCAACTTTTTGATGGAGTTTGCAGGAGCCACTTGGTACTATCAAACCAGCCCGACTTGGCACTGGTGCCACCTTGGGTCTGGGAAACATCCTGCGTATCGTGGAATCTTAGGAGCCAGCCGGCCACTCCTAGCCACAGGCCCCCAGACAAAAACCTAGGCCTATTTCTCTGGCAAACAAAAGTAAGCTGCCCCGCTTCTGGATGGCAGATTGCAGGAGACACTTGGTACTATCAAACCAGCCCAACTTGGCACTGGTGCCACCTTGGATCTGGGAACCATGCTGTGTATCGTGGATATTCAGGGGCCAGCCGGCCACTCTCAGCCATATGTCCCCAAACAGAAACCTCGGCCCGTTTCTCTGGCAAACAAAACTCAACTGCCCCTCTTCTGGATGGCAAATTGCAGGATGAACTTGATACTAAAACCGCAGGCCGACTTGGTAGTGGTGACACCTTGGACCTGGGAACCATCATGCGTATCGAGCATTTTAAGGAGCCAGCCGGCCACTCCCAGCAATATGCCCCCAAAAACAATCCACGGAATTTTTCTCTGGCAAACAAAAATCAGCTGCCCCGCTTCTGGATGGCAGATTGCAGGAGCCACTTTGCACCATCAAACCAGCCCGACTTGGCACTGGTGCCACCTTGCATCTGGGAACCATGCTGCCTAGCGTGGATTTTCAGGAGCCAGCCAGCCACTCTCAGCCATAGGCCCCCAAACAAAACCCACGGCCCGTTTCCCTGGCAAACAAAATTAAGCTGCCCCGCTTCTGGATGGCAGATTGCAGGACGCACTTGGTAGTATCAAACCAGCCCGACTTGGCACTGGTGCCACCTTGGGTCTGGGAACCATCCTGCGTATTGTGGGTTCAAAGGAGCCAGCCGGCCACTCCCAGCCACAGGCCCCCAAATACAAACAACGGCGCTTTTCCCTGGAAAACAAAACTCGCCTGACAACTTTTTGATGGCAGATTGCAGGAGCCACTTGGTACTATCAAACCAGCCCAACTTGGCACTGGTGCCACCATGGGTCTGGTCACCATCCTGCCTATCGTAGCTTTTCAGGAGCCAGCCGGTCACTCCCAGCCATAGGTCCCCAGTCACAAACCTCGGCCCGTTTCCCTGGCAAACAAAAGTAAGCTGCCCCGCTTCTGGATGGCAGATTGCAGGAGCCACTTGGTACTATCAAACCAGCCCAACTTGGCACTGGTGCCACCTCTGGTCTGGGAACCATGCTGCGTAACACAGATTCTAAGGCGCCAGTCGGCCACTCCCAGCCACAAGCCCCCAAACACAAACAACGGCGCTATTCTCTGGCAAACAAAACTCCACTGCCCCTCTTCTGGATGGCAAATTGCAGGACGCACTTGGTACTATCAAACCAGCCCGACTTGGCACTGGTGCCACCTTGGGTCTGGGAACCATCCTGCGTATCGATCTTTTTAATGAGACAGCCGGCCACTCCCAGCCATATGCCCCCAAACACAACCCACGGCCCTTTTCTCTGGCAAACAAAACTCAACTGCACCGCTTCTGGATGGCAGATTGCAGGAGCCACTTGGTACTATCAAACCAGCCCGACTTGGCACTGGTGCCACCTTGGGTCTGGGAACCATCCTGCGTATGGTGGATTCTAAGGAGCCAGCCCGCCACTCCCAGCCACAGGCCCCCAACAAAAACCACGGCCCTTTTTTCTGGCAAACAAAACTTAGCTGCCTCACTTCTGGATGGCAGATTGCAGGAGCCACTTGGTGTAATCAAACCAGCCCGACTTGGCACTGGTGCCACCTTGGGTCTGGGAACCATCCTGCGTATCGTGGATTCTAAGGAGCCAGCCGGCCACTCCCAGCCACAGGCCCCCAAACAAAATCAACGGCGCTGTTCCCTGGAAAACAAAACACGCCTGCCAACTTTTTGATGGAGTTTGCAGGAGCCACTTGGTACTATCAAACCAGCCCGACTTGGCACTGGTGCCACCTTGGGTCTGGGAAACATCCTGCGTATCGTGGATTCTTAGGAGCCAGCCGGCCACTCCTAGCCACAGGCCCCCAGACAAAAACCTAGGCCTATTTCTCTGGCAAACAAAAGTAAGCTGCCCCGCTTCTGGATGGCAGATTGCAGGAGACACTTGGTACTATCAAACCAGCCCAACTTGGCACTGGTGCCACCTTGGATCTGGGAACCATGCTGTGTATCGTGGATATTCAGGGGCCAGCCGGCCACTCTCAGCCATATGTCCCCAAACAGAAACCTCGGCCCGTTTCTCTGGCAAACAAAACTCAACTGCCCCTCTTCTGGATGGCAAATTGCAGGATGAACTTGATACTAAAACCGCAGGCCGACTTGGTAGTGGTGACACCTTGGACCTGGGAACCATCATGCGTATCGAGCATTTTAAGGAGCCAGCCGGCCACTCCCAGCAATATGCCCCAAAAACAATCCATGGAATTTTTCTCTGGCAAACAAAAATCAGCTGCCCCGCTTCTGGATGGCAGATTGCAGGAGCCACTTTGCACCATCAAACCAGCCCGACTTGGCACTGGTGCCACCTTGCATCTGGGAACCATGCTGCCTAGCGTGGATTTTCAGGAGCCAGCCGGCCACTCTCAGCCATAGGCCCCCAAAAACAAACCACGGACCTTTTCTCTGGCAAACAAAACTCAACTGCCCCTCTTCTGGATGGCAAATTTTAGGATGCACTTTGTACTACGAAAACCGCCCGACGTGGCACTGGTGCCACCTTGTGTCAGGGAACCATCCTGCATATCGAGCTTTTTAAGGAGCCAGCCGGCCAGGCCCAGCCATATACCCCCAAAAACAAACCACGGACCATTTCTCATGGAAACAAAAATCCGCTGCCCCTCGTCTGGATGGCAGATTGCAGGAGCCACTTTGCACCATCAAACCAGCCCGACTTGGCACTGGTGCCACCTTGGGTCTGGGAACAATCCTGCGTATCGTACATATTCAGGAACCAGCCGAACACTCCCAGCCGCAGGCCCCCAAACACAAACAACGGCCCATTTCCCTGGCAAACAAAACTCAGCTGCCCCGCTTCCGGATGGCAGTTTGCAGGAGCCACTTGGGACTATCAAACCAGCCCGACTTGGCACTGGTGCCACCTTGGGTCTGGGAACCATCCTGCGTATGGTGGATTCTAAGGAGCCAGCCGGCCACTCCCAGCCACAGGCCCCCAACAAAAACCACGGCCCTTTTTTCTGGCAAACAAAACTTAGCTGCCTCACTTCTGGATGGCAGATTGCAGGAGCCACTTGGTGTAATCAAACCAGCCCGACTTGGCACTGGTGCCACCTTGGGTCTGGGAACCATCCTGCGTATCGTGGATTCTAAGGAGCCAGCCGGCCACTCCCAGCCACAGGCCCCCAAACAAAATCAACGGCGCTGTTCCCTGGAAAACAAAACACGCCTGCCAACTTTTTGATGGAGTTTGCAGGAGCCACTTGGTACTATCAAACCAGCCCGACTTGGCACTGGTGCCACCTTGGGTCTGGGAAACATCCTGCGTATCGTGGAATCTTAGGAGCCAGCCGGCCACTCCTAGCCACAGGCCCCCAGACAAAAACCTAGGCCTATTTCTCTGGCAAACAAAAGTAAGCTGCCCCGCTTCTGGATGGCAGATTGCAGGAGACACTTGGTACTATCAAACCAGCCCAACTTGGCACTGGTGCCACCTTGGATCTGGGAACCATGCTGTGTATCGTGGATATTCAGGGGCCAGCCGGCCACTCTCAGCCATATGTCCCCAAACAGAAACCTCGGCCCGTTTCTCTGGCAAACAAAACTCAACTGCCCCTCTTCTGGATGGCAAATTGCAGGATGAACTTGATACTAAAACCGCAGGCCGACTTGGTAGTGGTGACACCTTGGACCTGGGAACCATCATGCGTATCGAGCATTTTAAGGAGCCAGCCGGCCACTCCCAGCAATATGCCCCCAAAAACAATCCACGGAATTTTTCTCTGGCAAACAAAAATCAGCTGCCCCGCTTCTGGATGGCAGATTGCAGGAGCCACTTTGCACCATCAAACCAGCCCGACTTGGCACTGGTGCCACCTTGCATCTGGGAACCATGCTGCCTAGCGTGGATTTTCAGGAGCCAGCCGGCCACTCTCAGCCATAGGCCCCCAAACAAAACCCACGGCCCGTTTCCCTGGCAAACAAAATTAAGCTGCCCCGCTTCTGGATGGCAGATTGCAGGACGCACTTGGTAGTATCAAACCAGCCCGACTTGGCACTGGTGCCACCTTGGGTCTGGGAACCATCCTGCGTATTGTGGGTTCAAAGGAGCCAGCCGGCCACTCCCAGCCACAGGCCCCCAAATACAAACAACGGCGCTTTTCCCTGGAAAACAAAACTCGCCTGACAACTTTTTGATGGCAGATTGCAGGAGCCACTTGGTACTATCAAACCAGCCCAACTTGGCACTGGTGCCACCATGGGTCTGGTCACCATCCTGCCTATCGTAGCTTTTCAGGAGCCAGCCAGCCACCCCCAGCCAGAGGCCCCTAGACAAATATTTCGGCCCGTTTCCCTGGCAAACAAAAGTAAGCTACCCCGCTTCTGGATGGCAGATTGCAGGAGCCACTTTGCACCATCAAACTAGCCCGTCTTGGCACTGGTGCCACCTCAGCTCTGGGAACCATCCTGCGTATCGTTCATTGTAAGGAGCCAGCCGGCCACTCTGAGCCACAGGCGCCCAAACACAAACAACGGCGCTTTTCCCTGGAAAACAAAACTCGCCTGCCAACTTTTTGATGGCAGATTGCAGGAGCCACTTGCTACTATCAAATCAGCCCAACTTGGCACTGGTGCCACCATGGGTCTGGTCACCATCCTGCCTATCGTAGCTTTTCAGGAGCCAGCCGGTCACTCGCAGCCATAGGCCCCCAGACACAAAACTCGGCCCGTTTCCCTGGCAAACAAAAGTAAGCTACCCCGCTTCTGGATGGCAGATTGCAGGAGCCACTTTGCACCATCAAACTAGCCCGACTTGGCACTGGTGCCACCTCTGGTCTGGGAACCATCCTGCGTATCGTGGATTCTAAGGAGCCAGCCGGTCACTCCCACCCACAGGCCCCCAAACACAAACAACGGCACTTTTCCCTGGAAAACAAAACTCGCCAGCCAACATTTTGATGGCAGATTGCAGGAGCCACTTGGTACTATCAAACCAGCCCAACTTGGCACTGGTGCCACCATGGGTCTGGTCACCATCCTGCCTATCGTAGCTTTTCAGGAGCCAGCCGGTCACTCCCAGCCGTAGGCCCCCAGACAAAAATCTCGGCCCGTTTCCCTGGCAAACAAAAGTAAGTCATCCCGCTTCTGGATGGTAGATTGCAGGACGCACTTGGTACTATCAAACCAGCCCAACTTGGCACTGGTGCGACCTCTGGTCTGGGAACCATCCTGCGTATCGTGGATTCTAAGGAGCCAGCCGGCCACTCCCAGCCACAGGCCCCCAAACACAAACAACGGCGCTTTTCCCTGGAAAACAAAACTCGCCTGCCAACTTTTTGATGGCAGATTGCAGGAGCCACTTGGTACTATCAAATCAGCCCAACTTGGCACTGGTGCCACCATGGGTCTGGTCACCATCCTGCCTATCGTAGCTTTTCAGGAGCCAGCCGGTCACTCCCAGCCATAGGCCCCCAGACACAAACCTCGGCCCGTTTCCCTGGCAAAGAAAAGTAAGCTGCCCCGCTTCTGGATGGCAGATTGCAGGAACCACTTTGCACCATCAAACTAGCCCGACTTGGCACTGGTGCCACCTCTGGTCTGGGAACCATGCTGTGTATCGTGGATTCTAAGGAGCCATCCGTCCACTCCCAGCCACAGGCCCCCAAACACAAACAACGGCGCTTTTCCCTGGAAAACAAAACTCGCCTGCCAACTTTTTGATGGCAGATTGCAGGAGCCACTTGGTACTATCAAACCAGCCCAACTTGGCACTGGTGCCACCATGGGTCTGGTCACCATCCTGCCTATCGTAGCTTTTCAGGAGCCAGCCGGTCACTCCCAGCCATAGGCCCCCAGACACAAACCTCGGCCCGTTTCCCTGGCAAACAAAAGTAAGCTGCCCCGCTTCTGGATGGCAGATTGCAGGACGCACTTGGTAGTATCAAACCAGCCCGACTTGGCACTGGTGCCACCTCTGGTCTGGGAACCATCCTGCGTATCGTGGATTCTAAGGAGCCAGCCGGCCACTCCCAGCCACAGGCCCCCAAACACAAACAACGGCGCTTTTCCCTGGAAAACAAAACTCGCCTGCCAACATTTTGATGGCAGATTGCAGGAGCCACTTGGTACTATCAAATCAGCCCAACTTGGCACTGGTGCCACCATGCGTTTGGTCACCATCCTGCCTATCGTAGCTTTTCAGGAGCCAGACGGTCACTCCCAGCTATAGGCCCCCAGACAAAAACCTCGGCCCGTTTCCCTGGCATACAAAAGTAAGCTGCCCCGCTTCTGGATGGCAGATTGCAGGAACCACTTGGTAGTATCAAACCAGCCCAACTTGGCACTGGTGCCACCTCTGGTCTGGGAACCATCCTGCGTATCGTGGTTCTAAGGAGCCATCCGTCCACTCCCAGCCACAGGCCCCCAAACACAAACAACGGCGCTTTTCCCTGGAAAACAAAACTCGCCTGCCAACTTTTTGATGGCAGATTGCAGGAGCCACTTGGTACTATCAAACCAGCCCAACTTGGCACTGGTGCCACCATGGGTCTGGTCACCATCCTGCCTATCGTAGCTTTTCAGGAGCCAGCCGGTCACTCGCAGCCATAGGCCCCCAGAAACAATACTCGGCCCGTTTCCCTGGCAAACAAAAGTAAGCTGCCCCGCTTCTGGATGGCAGATTGCAGGAGCCACTTTGCACCATCAAACTAGCCCGACTTGGCACTGGTGCCACCTCTGGTCTGGGAACCATCCTGCGTATCGTGGATTCTAAGGAGCCAGCCGGCCACTCCCACCCACAGGCCCCCAAACAAAAACAACGGCGCTTTTCCCTGGAAAACAAAACTCGCCTGCCAATTTTTTGATGGCAGATTGCAGGAGCCACTTGGTACTATCAAACCAGCCCAACTTGGCACTGGTGCCACCATGGGTCTGGTCACCATCCTGCCTATCGTAGCTTTTCAGGAGCCAGCCGGTCACTCCCAGCCATAGGCCCCCAGACACAAACCTCGGCCCGTTTCCCTGGCAAACAAAAGTAAGCTACCCCGCTTCTGGATGGCAGATTGCAGGACGCACTTGATAGTATCAAACCAGCCCGACTTGGCACTGGTGCCACCTCAGGTCTGGGAACCATGCTGCGTATCGTGGATTCTAATTAGCCATCTGGCCACTCCCACCCACAGGCCCCCAAACAAAAACAACGGCGCTTTTCCCTGGAAAACAAACCTCGCCTGCCAAATTTTGGTGGCAGATTGCCGGAGCCACTTGGTACTATCAAACCAGCCCAACTTGACACTGGTGCCACCATGGGTCTGGTCACCATCCTGCCTATCGTAGCTTTTCAGGAGCCAGCCGGTCACTCCCAGCCATAGGCCCCCAGACAAAAACCTTGGCCCGTTTCCCTGGCAAACAAAAGTAAGTTATCCCGCTTCTGGATGGCAGATTGCAGGAGCCACTTTTCACCATCAAACCACCCCGACTTGGCACTGGTGCCACCTCTGGTCTGGGAACCATCCTGCGTATCGTGGATTCTAAGGAGCCAGCCGGCCACTCCCAGCCACAGGCCCCCAAACACAAACCACAGCGCTTTTCCCTGGAAAACAAAACTCGCCTGCCAACTTTTTGATGGCAGATTGCAGGAGCCACTTGGTACTATCAAACCAGCCCAACTTGGCACTGGTGCCACCATGGATCTGGTCACCATCCTGCCTATCGTAGCTTTTCAGGACCTAGCCGGTCACTCGCAGCCATAGGCCCCCAGAGAAAAACCTCGGCCCGTTTCCCTGGCAAACAAAAGTAAGCTGCCCCGCTTCTGGATGTCAGATTGCAGGAACCACTTGGTACTATCAAACCAGCCCAACTTGGCACTGGTGCCACCTTGGGTCTGGGAACCATCCTGCGTATCGTGGATTCTAAGGAGCCAGCCGGTCACTCCCAGCCACAGGCCACCAAACACAAACAACGGCGCTTTTCCCTGGAAAACAAAACTCGCCTGCCAACATTTTGATGGCAGATTGCAGGAGCCACTTGCTACTATCAAATCAGCCCAACTTGGCACTGGTGCCACCATGGGTCTGGTCACCATCCTGCCTATCGTAGCTTTTCAGGAGCCAGCCGGTCCCTCCCTGCCATAGGCCCCCAGAGAAAAACCTCGGCCCGTTTCCCTGGCAAACAAAAGTAAGCTACCCCGCTTCTGGATGGCAGATTGCAGGAGCCACTTTGCACCATCAAACTAGCCCGACTTGGCACTGGTGCCACCTCAGCTCTGGGAACCATCCTGCGTAACGTTCATTGTAAGGAGCCAGCCGGCCACTCCCAGCCACAGGCCCCCAGACACAAACAACGGCGCTTTTCCCTGGAAAACAAAACTCGCCTGCCAACTTTTTGATGGAGTTTGCAGGAGCCACTTGGTACTATCAAACCAGCCCGACTTGGCACTGGTGCCACCTTGGGTCTGGGAAACATCCTGCGTATCGTGGAATCTTAGGAGCCAGCCGGCCACTCCTAGCCACAGGCCCCCAGACAAAAACCTAGGCCTATTTCTCTGGCAAACAAAAGTAAGCTGCCCCGCTTCTGGATGGCAGATTGCAGGAGACACTTGGTACTATCAAACCAGCCCAACTTGGCACTGGTGCCACCTTGGATCTGGGAACCATGCTGTGTATCGTGGATATTCAGGGGCCAGCCGGCCACTCTCAGCCATATGTCCCCAAACAGAAACCTCGGCCCGTTTCTCTGGCAAACAAAACTCAACTGCCCCTCTTCTGGATGGCAAATTGCAGGATGAACTTGATACTAAAACCGCAGGCCGACGTGGTAGTGGTGACACCTTGGACCTGGGAACCATCATGCGTATCGAGCATTTTAAGGAGCCAGCCGGCCACTCCCAGCAATATGCCCCCAAAAACAATCCACGGAATTTTTCTCTGGCAAACAAAAATCAGCTGCCCCGCTTCTGGATGGCAGATTGCAGGAGCCACTTTGCACCATCAAACCAGCCCGACTTGGCACTGGTGCCACCTTGCATCTGGGAACCATGCTGCCTAGCGTGGATTTTCAGGAGCCAGCCGGCCACTCTCAGCCATAGGCCCCCAAACAAAACCCACGGCCCGTTTCCCTGGCAAACAAAATTAAGCTGCCCCGCTTCTGGATGGCAGATTTCAGGAACCACTTGGTAGTATCAAACCTGCCCGACTTGGCACTGGTGCCACCTTGGGTCTGGGAACCATCCTGCGTATTGTGGGTTCAAAGGAGCCAGCCGGCCACTCCCAGCCACAGGCCCCCAAATACAAACAACGGCGCTTTTCCCTGGAAAACAAAACTCGCCTGACAACTTTTTGATGGCAGATTGCAGGAGCCACTTGGTACTATCAAACCAGCCCAACTTGGCACTGGTGCCACCATGGGTCTGGTCACCATCCTGCCTATCGTAGCTTTTCAGGAGCCAGCCAGCCACCCCCAGCCAGAGGCCCCTAGACAAATATTTCGGCCCGTTTCCCTGGCAAACAAAAGTAAGCTACCCCGCTTCTGGATGGCAGATTGCAGGAGCCACTTTGCACCATCAAACTAGCCCGTCTTGGCACTGGTGCCACCTCAGCTCTGGGAACCATCCTGCGTATCGTTCATTGTAAGGAGCCAGCCGGCCACTCTGAGCCACAGGCGCCCAAACACAAACAACGGCGCTTTTCCCTGGAAAACAAAACTCGCCTGCCAACTTTTTGATGGCAGATTGCAGGAGCCACTTGGTAGTATCAAATCAGCCCAACTTGGCACTGGTGCCACCATGGGTCTGGTCACCATCCTGCCTATCGTAGCTTTTCAGGAGCCAGCCGGTCACTCGCAGCCATAGGCCCCCAGACACAAACCTCGGCCCGTTTCCCTGGCAAACAAAAGTAAGCTACCCCGCTTCTGGATGGCAGATTGCAGGAGCCACTTTGCACCATCAAACTAGCCCGACTTGGCACCGGTGCCACCTCTGGTCTGGGAAACATCCTGCGTATCGTGGATTCTAAGGAGCCAGCCGGTCACTCCCACCCACAGGCCCCCAAACACAAACAACGGCACTTTTCCCTGGAAAACAAAACTCGCCAGCCAACATTTTGATGGCAGATTGCAGGAGCCACTTGGTACTATCAAACCAGCCCAACTTGGCACTGGTGCCACCATGGGTCTGGTCACCATCCTGCCTATCGTAGCTTTTCAGGAGCCAGCCGGTCACTCCCAGCCATAGGCCCCCAGACACAAACCTCGGCCCGTTTCCCTGGCAAAGAAAAGTAAGCTGCCCCGCTTCTGGATGGCAGATTGCAGGAACCACTTTGCACCATCAAACTAGCCCGACTTGGCACTGGTGCCACCTCTGGTCTGGGAACCATGCTGTGTATCGTGGATTCTAAGGAGCCATCCGTCCACTCCCAGCCACAGGCCCCCAAACACAAACAACGGCGCTTTTCCCTGGAAAACAAAACTCGCCTGCCAACTTTTTGATGGCAGATTGCAGGAGCCACTTGGTACTATCAAACCAGCCCAACTTGGCACTGGTGCCACCATGGGTCTGGTCACCATCCTGCCTATCGTAGCTTTTCAGGAGCCAGCCGGTCACTCCCAGCCATAGGCCCCCAGACACAAACCTCGGCCCGTTTCCCTGGCAAACAAAAGTAAGCTGCCCCGCTTCTGGATGGCAGATTGCAGGACGCACTTGGTAGTATCAAACCAGCCCGACTTGGCACTGGTGCCACCTCTGGTCTGGGAACCATCCTGCGTATCGTGGATTCTAAGGAGCCAGCCGGCCACTCCCAGCCACAGGCCCCCAAACACAAACAACGGCGCTTTTCCCTGGAAAACTAAACTCGCCTGCCAACATTTTGATGGCAGATTGCAGGAGCCACTTGGTACTATCAAATCAGCCCAACTTGGCACTGGTGCCACCATGCGTTTGGTCACCATCCTGCCTATCGTAGCTTTTCAGGAGCCAGACGGTCACTCCCAGCTATAGGCCCCCAGACAAAAACCTCGGCCCGTTTCCCTGGCATACAAAAGTAAGCTGCCCCGCTTCTGGATGGCAGATTGCAGGAACCACTTGGTAGTATCAAACCAGCCCAACTTGGCACTGGTGCCACCTCTGGTCTGGGAACCATCCTGCGTATCGTGGTTCTAAGGAGCCATCCGTCCACTCCCAGCCACAGGCCCCCAAACACAAACAACGGCGCTTTTCCCTGGAAAACAAAACTCGCCTGCCAACTTTTTGATGGCAGATTGCCGGAGCCACTTGGTACTATCAAACCAGCCCAACTTGGCACTGGTGCCACCATGGGTCTGGTCACCATCCTGCCTATCGTAGCTTTTCAGGAGCCAGCCGGTCACTCGCAGCCATAGGCCCCCAGAAACAATACTCGGCCCGTTTCCCTGGCAAACAAAAGTAAGCTGCCCCGCTTCTGGATGGCAGATTGCAGGAGCCACTTTGCACCATCAAACTAGCCCGACTTGGCACTGGTGCCACCTCAGCTCTGGGAACCATCCTGCGTATCGTGGATTCTAAGGAGCCAGCCGGCCACTCCCACCCACAGGCCCCCAAACAAAAACAACGGCGCTTTTCCCTGGAAAACAAAACTCGCCTGCCAATTTTTTGATGGCAGATTGCAGGAGCCACTTGGTACTATCAAACCAGCCCAACTTGGCACTGGTGCCACCATGGGTCTGGTCACCATCCTGCCTATCGTAGCTTTTCAGGAGCCAGCCGGTCACTCCCAGCCATAGGCCCCCAGACACAAACCTCGGCCCGTTTCCCTGGCAAACAAAAGTAAGCTACCCCGCTTCTGGATGGCAGATTGCAGGACGCACTTGATAGTATCAAACCAGCCAGACTTGGCACTGGTGCCACCTCAGGGCTGGGAACCATGCTGCGTATCGTGGATTCTAATTAGCCATCTGGCCACTCCCACCCACAGGCCCCCAAACAAAAACAACGGCGCTTTTCCCTGGAAAACATACCTCGCCTGCCAAATTTTGGTGGCAGATTGCCGGAGCCACTTGGTACTATCAAACCAGCCCAACTTGACACTGGTGCCACCATGGGTCTGGTCACCATCCTGCCTATCGTAGCTTTTCAGGAGCCAGCCGGTCACTCCCAGCCATAGGCCCCCAGACAAAAACCTTGGCCCCTTTCCCTGGCAAACAAAAGTAAGTTATCCCGCTTTTGGATGGCAGATTGCAGGAGCCACTTTTCACCATCAAACCAGCCCGACTTGGCACTGGTGCCACCTCTGGTCTGGGAACCATCCAGCGTATCGTGGATTCTAAGGAGCCAGCCGGCCACTCCCAGCCACAGGCCCCCAAACACAAACCACAGCGCTTTTCCCTGGAAAACAAAACTCGCCTGCCAACTTTTTGATGGCAGATTGCAGGAGCCACTTGGTACTATCAAACCAGCCCAACTTGGCACTGGTGCCACCATGGATCTGGTCACCATCCTGCCTATCGTAGCTTTTCAGGACCTAGCCGGTCACTCGCAGCCATAGGCCCCCAGAGAAAAACCTCGGCCCGTTTCCCTGGCAAACAAAAGAAAGCTGCCCCGCTTCTGGATGGCAGATTGCAGGAACCACTTGGTACTATCAAAGCAGCCCAACTTGGCACTGGTGCCACCTTGGGTCTGGGAACCATCCTGCGTATCGTGGATTCTAAGGAGCCAGCCGGTCACTCCCAGCCACAGGCCACCAAACAAAAACAACGGCGCTTTTCCCTGGAAAACAAAACTCGCCTGCCAACATTTTGATGGCAGATTGCAGGAGCCACTTGCTACTATCAAATCAGCCCAACTTGGCACTGGTGCCACCATGGGTCTGGTCACCATCCTGCCTATCGTAGCTTTTCAGGAGCCAGCCGGTCCCTCCCTGCCATAGGCCCCCAGAGAAAAACCTCGGCCCGTTTCCCTGGCAAACAAAAGTAAGCTACCCCGCTTCTGGATGGCAGATTGCAGGAGCCACTTTGCACCATCAAACTAGCCCGACTTGGCACTGGTGCCACCTCAGCTCTGGGAACCATCCTGCGTATCGTTCATTGTAAGGAGCCAGCCGGCCACTCCCAGCCACAGGCCCCCAGACACAAACAACGGCGCTTTTCCCTGGAAAACAAAACTCGCCTGCCAACTTTTTGATGGCAGATTGCAGGAGCCACTTGGTACTATCAAATCAGCCCAACTTGGCACTGGTGCCACCATGGGTCTGGTCACCATCCTGCCTCTCGTAGCTTTTCAGGAGCCACCCGGTCACTCGCAGCCATAGGCCCCCAGACACAAAACTCGGCCCGTTTCCCTGGCAAACAAAAGTAAGCTACCCCGCTTCTGGATGGCAGATTGCAGGAGCCACTTTGCACCATCAAACTGGCCCGACTTGGCACTGGTGCGACCTCTGGTCTGGGAACCATCCTGCGTATCGTGGATTCTAAGGAGCCAGCCGGTCACTCCCACCCACAGGCCCCCAAACACAAACAACGGCACTTTTCCCTGGAAAACAAAACTCGCCAGCCAACATTTTGATGGCAGATTGCAGGAGCCACTTGGTACTATCAAACCAGCCCAACTTGGCACTGGTGCCACCATGGGTCTGGTCACCATCCTGCCTATCGTAGCTTTTCAGGAGCCAGCCGGTCACTCCCAGCCATAGGCCCCCAGACACAAACCTCGGCCCGTTTCCCTGGCAAACAAAAGTAAGTTATCCCGCTTCTGGATGGCAGATTGCAGGAGCCACTTTTCACCATCAAACCAGCCCGACTTGGCACTGGTGCCACCTCTGGTCTGGGAACCATCCTGCGTATCGTGGATTCTAAGGAGCCAGCCGGCCACTCCCAGCCACTGGCCCCCAAACACAAACAACGGCGCTTTTCCCTGGATAACAAACTCGCCTGCCAACTTTTTGATGGCAGATTGCAGGAGCCACTTGGTACTATCAAACCAGCCCAACTTGGCACTGGTGCCACCATGGGTCTGGTCACCATCCTGCCTATCGTAGCTTTTCAGGAGCCAGGCGGTCACTCCCAGCCATAGGCCCCCAGACACAAAACTCGGCCCGTTTCCCTGGCAAACAAAAGTAAGCTGCCCCGCTTCTGGATGGCAGATTGCAGGAACCACTTGGTACTATCAAACCAGCCCAACTTGGCACTGGTGCCACCTCTGGTCTGGGAAACATCCTGCGTATCGTGGTTCTAAGGAGCCATCCGTCCACTCCCAGCCACAGGCCCACAAACACAAACAACGGCGCTTTTCCCTGGAAAACAAAACTCGCCTGACAACTTTTTGATGGCAGATTGCAGGAGCCACTTGGTACTATCAAATCAGCCCAACTTGGCACTGGTGCCACCATGGGTCTGGTCACCATCCTGCCTATCGTAGCTTTTCAGGAGCCAGCCGGTCACTCGCAGCCATAGGCCCCCAGAAACAATACTCGGCCCGTTTCCCTGGCAAACAAAAGTAAGCTGCCCCGCTTCTGGATGGCAGATTGCAGGAGCCACTTTGCACCATCAAACTAGCCCGACTTGGCACTGGTGCCACCTCAGCTCTGGGAACCATCCTGCGTATCGTGGATTCTAAGGAGCCAGCCGGCCACTCCCAGCCACAGGCCCACAAACAAAATCAACGGCGCTGTTCCCTGGAAAACAAAACTCGCCTGCCAACTTTTTGATGGCAGATTGCAGGAGCCACTTGGTACTATCAAACCAGCCCAACTTGGCACTGGTGCCACCATGGATCTGGTCACCATCCTGCCTATCGTAGCTTTTCAGGACCTAGCCGGTCACTCGCAGCCATAGGCCCCCAGAGAAAAACCTCGGCCCGTTTCCCTGGCAAACAAAAGAAAGCTGCCCCGCTTCTGGATGGCAGATTGCAGGAACCACTTGGTACTATCAAAGCAGCCCAACTTGGCACTGGTGCCACCTTGGGTCTGGGAACCATCCTGCGTATCGTGGATTCTAAGGAGCCAGCCGGTCACTCCCAGCCACAGGCCACCAAACACAAACAACGGCGCTTTTCCCTGGAAAACAAAACTCGCCTGCCAACATTTTGATGGCAGATTGCAGGAGCCACTTGCTACTATCAAATCAGCCCAACTTGGCACTGGTGCCACCATGGGTCTGGTCACCATCCTGCCTATCGTAGCTTTTCAGGAGCCAGCCGGTCCCTCCCTGCCATAGGCCCCCAGAGAAAAACCTCGGCCCGTTTCCCTGGCAAACAAAAGTAAGCTACCCCGCTTCTGGATGGCAGATTGCAGGAGCCACTTTGCACCATCAAACTAGCCCGACTTGGCACTGGTGCCACCTCAGCTCTGGGAACCATCCTGCGTATCGTTCATTGTAAGGAGCCAGCCGGCCACTCCCAGCCACAGGCCCCCAGACACAAACAACGGCGCTTTTCCCTGGAAAACAAAACTCGCCTGCCAACTTTTTGATGGCAGATTGCAGGAGCCACTTGGTACTATCAAATCAGCCCAACTTGGCACTGGTGCCACCATGGGTCTGGTCACCATCCTGCCTCTCGTAGCTTTTCAGGAGCCACCCGGTCACTCGCAGCCATAGGCCCCCAGACACAAAACTCGGCCCGTTTCCCTGGCAAACAAAAGTAAGCTACCCCGCTTCTGGATGGCAGATTGCAGGAGCCACTTTGCACCATCAAACTGGCCCGACTTGGCACTGGTGCGACCTCTGGTCTGGGAACCATCCTGCGTATCGTGGATTCTAAGGAGCCAGCCGGTCACTCCCACCCACAGGCCCCCAAACACAAACAACGGCACTTTTCCCTGGAAAACAAAACTCGCCAGCCAACATTTTGATGGCAGATTGCAGGAGCCACTTGGTACTATCAAACCAGCCCAACTTGGCACTGGTGCCACCATGGGTCTGGTCACCATCCTGCCTATCGTAGCTTTTCAGGAGCCAGCCGGTCACTCCCAGCCATAGGCCCCCAGACACAAACCTCGGCCCGTTTCCCTGGCAAACAAAAGTAAGTTATCCCGCTTCTGGATGGCAGATTGCAGGAGCCACTTTTCACCATCAAACCAGCCCGACTTGGCACTGGTGCCACCTCTGGTCTGGGAACCATCCTGCGTATCGTGGATTCTAAGGAGCCAGCCGGCCACTCCCAGCCACTGGCCCCCAAACACAAACAACGGCGCTTTTCCCTGGATAACAAACTCGCCTGCCAACTTTTTGATGGCAGATTGCAGGAGCCACTTGGTACTATCAAACCAGCCCAACTTGGCACTGGTGCCACCATGGGTCTGGTCACCATCCTGCCTATCGTAGCTTTTCAGGAGCCAGGCGGTCACTCCCAGCCATAGGCCCCCAGACACAAACCTCGGCCCGTTTCCCTGGCAAACAAAAGTAAGCTGCCCCGCTTCTGGATGGCAGATTGCAGGAACCACTTGGTACTATCAAACCAGCCCAACTTGGCACTGGTGCCACCTCTGGTCTGGGAAACATCCTGCGTATCGTGGTTCTAAGGAGCCATCCGTCCACTCCCAGCCACAGGCCCACAAACACAAACAACGGCGCTTTTCCCTGGAAAACAAAACTCGCCTGACAACTTTTTGATGGCAGATTGCAGGAGCCACTTGGTACTATCAAATCAGCCCAACTTGGCACTGGTGCCACCATGGGTCTGGTCACCATCCTGCCTATCGTAGCTTTTCAGGAGCCAGCCGGTCACTCGCAGCCATAGGCCCCCAGAAACAATACTCGGCCCGTTTCCCTGGCAAACAAAAGTAAGCTGCCCCGCTTCTGCATGGCAGATTGCAGGAGCCACTTTGCACCATCAAACTAGCCCGACTTGGCACTGGTGCCACCTTGGGTCTGGGAACCATCCTGCGTATCGTGGATTCTAAGGAGCCAGCCGGCCACTCCCAGCCACAGGCCCCCAAACAAAATCAACGGCGCTGTTCCCTGGAAAACAAAACACGCCTGCCAACTTTTTGATGGAGTTTGCAGGAGCCACTTGGTACTATCAAACCAGCCCGACTTGGCACTGGTGCCACCTTGGGTCTGGGAAACATCCTGCGTATCGTGGAATCTTAGGAGCCAGCCGGCCACTCCTAGCCACAGGCCCCCAGACAAAAACCTAGGCCTATTTCTCTGGCAAACAAAAGTAAGCTGCCCCGCTTCTGGATGGCAGATTGCAGGAGACACTTGGTACTATCAAACCAGCCCAACTTGGCACTGGTGCCACCTTGGATCTGGGAACCATGCTGTGTATCGTGGATATTCAGGGGCCAGCCGGCCACTCTCAGCCATATGTCCCCAAACAGAAACCTCGGCCCGTTTCTCTGGCAAACAAAACTCAACTGCCCCTCTTCTGGATGGCAAATTGCAGGATGAACTTGATACTAAAACCGCAGGCCGACTTGGTAGTGGTGACACCTTGGACCTGGGAACCATCATGCGTATCGAGCATTTTAAGGAGCCAGCCGGCCACTCCCAGCAATATGCCCCCAAAAACAATCCACGGAATTTTTCTCTGGCAAACAAAAATCAGCTGCCCCGCTTCTGGATGGCAGATTGCAGGAGCCACTTTGCACCATCAAACCAGCCCGACTTGGCACTGGTGCCACCTTGCATCTGGGAACCATGCTGCCTAGCGTGGATTTTCAGGAGCCAGCCGGCCACTCTCAGCCATAGGCCCCCAAACAAAACCCACGGCCCGTTTCCCTGGAAAACAAAATTAAGCTGCCCCGCTTCTGGATGGCAGATTGCAGGACGCACTTGGTAGTATCAAACCAGCCCGACTTGGCACTGGTGCCACCTTGGGTCTGGGAACCATCCTGCGTATTGTGGGTTCAAAGGAGCCAGCCGGCCACTCCCAGCCACAGGCCCCCAAATACAAACAACGGCGCTTTTCCCTGGAAAACAAAACTCGCCTGCCAACTTTTTGATGGCAGATTGCAGGAGCCACTTGGTACTATCAAACCAGCCCAACTTGGCACTGGTGCCACCATGGGTCTGGTCACCATCCTGCCTATCGTAGCTTTTCAGGAGCCAGCCAGCCACCCCCAGCCAGAGGCCCCTAGACAAATATTTCGGCCCGTTTCCCTGGCAAACAAAAGTAAGCTACCCCGCTTCTGGATGGCAGATTGCAGGAGCCACTTTGCACCATCAAACTAGCCCGTCTTGGCACTGGTGCCACCTCAGCTCTGGGAACCATCCTGCGTATCGTTCATTGTAAGGAGCCAGCCGGCCACTCTGAGCCACAGGCGCCCAAACACAAACAACGGCGCTTTTCCCTGGAAAACAAAACTCGCCTGCCAACTTTTTGATGGCAGATTGCAGGAGCCACTTGCTACTATCAAATCAGCCCAACTTGGCACTGGTGCCACCATGGGTCTGGTCACCATCCTGCCTATCGTAGCTTTTCAGGAGCCAGCCGGTCACTCGCAGCCATAGGCCCCCAGACACAAAACTCGGCCCGTTTCCCTGGCAAACAAAAGTAAGCTACCCCGCTTCTGGATGGCAGATTGCAGGAGCCACTTTGCACCATCAAACTAGCCCGACTTGGCACTGGTGCCACCTCTGGTCTGGGAACCATCCTGCGTATCGTGGATTCTAAGGAGCCAGCCGGTCACTCCCACCCACAGGCCCCCAAACACAAACAACGGCACTTTTCCCTGGAAAACAAAACTCGCCAGCCAACATTTTGATGGCAGATTGCAGGAGCCACTTGGTACTATCAAACCAGCCCAACTTGGCACTGGTGCCACCATGGGTCTGGTCACCATCCTGCCTATCGTAGCTTTTCAGGAGCCAGCCGGTCACTCCCAGCCGTAGGCCCCCAGACAAAAATCGCGGCCCGTTTCCCTGGCAAAAAAAGTAAGTCATCCCGCTTCTGGATGGTAGATTGCAGGACGCACTTGGTACTATCAAACCAGCCCAACTTGGCACTGGTGCGACCTCTGGTCTGGGAACCATCCTGCGTATCGTGGATTCTAAGGAGCCAGCCGGCCACTCCCAGCCACAGGCCCCCAAACACAAACAACGGCGCTTTTCCCTGGAAAACAAAACTCGCCTGCCAACTTTTTGATGGCAGATTGCAGGAGCCACTTGGTACTATCAAATCAGCCCAACTTGGCACTGGTGCCACCATGGGTCTGGTCACCATCCTGCCTATCGTAGCTTTTCAGGAGCCAGCCGGTCACTCCCAGCCATAGGCCCCCAGACACAAACCTCGGCCCGTTTCCCTGTCAAAGAAAAGTAAGCTGCCCCGCTTCTGGATGGCAGATTGCAGGAACCACTTTGCACCATCAAACTAGCCCGACTTGGCACTGGTGCCACCTCTGGTCTGGGAACCATGCTGTGTATCGTGGATTCTAAGGAGCCATCCGTCCACTCCCAGCCACAGGCCCCCAAACACAAACAACGGCGCTTTTCCCTGGAAAACAAAACTCGCCTGCCAACTTTTTTGATGGCAGATTGCAGGAGCCACTTGGTACTATCAAACCAGCCCAACTTGGCACTGGTGCCACCATGGGTCTGGTCACCATCCTGCCTATCGTAGCTTTTCAGGAGCCAGCCGGTCACTCCCAGCCATAGGCCCCCAGACACAAACCTCGGCCCGTTTCCCTGGCAAACAAAAGTAAGCTGCCCCGCTTCTGGATGGCAGATTGCAGGACGCACTTGGTAGTATCAAACCAGCCCGACTTGGCACTGGTGCCACCTCTGGTCTGGGAACCATCCTGCGTATCGTGGATTCTAAGGAGCCAGCCGGCCACTCCCAGCCACAGGCCCCCAAACACAAACAACGGCGCTTTTCCCTGGAAAACAAAACTCGCCTGCCAATTTTTTGATGGCAGATTGCAGGAGCCACTTGGTACTATCAAATCAGCCCAACTTGGCACTGGTGCCACCATGCGTTTGGTCACCATCCTGCCTATCGTAGCTTTTCAGGAGCCAGACGGTCACTCCCAGCTATAGGCCCCCAGACAAAAACCTCGGCCCGTTTCCCTGGCATACAAAAGTAAGCTGCCCCGCTTCTGGATGGCAGATTGCAGGAACCACTTGGTAGTATCAAACCAGCCCAACTTGGCACTGGTGCCACCTCTGGTCTGGGAACCATCCTGCGTATCGTGGTTCTAAGGAGCCATCCGTCCACTCCCAGCCACAGGCCCCCAAACACAAACAACGGCGCTTTTCCCTGGAAAACAAAACTCGCCTGCCAACTTTTTGATGGCAGATTGCAGGAGCCACTTGGTACTATCAAACCAGCCCAACTTGGCACTGGTGCCACCATGGGTCTGGTCACCATCCTGCCTATCGTAGCTTTTCAGGAGCCAGCCGGTCACTCGCAGCCATAGGCCCCCAGAAACAATACTCGGCCCGTTTCCCTGGCAAACAAAAGTAAGCTGCCCCGCTTCTGGATGGCAGATTGCAGGAGCCACTTTGCACCATCAAACTAGCCCGACTTGGCACTGGTGCCACCTCTGGTCTGGGAACCATCCTGCGTATCGTGGATTCTAAGGAGCCAGCCGGCCACTCCCACCCACAGGCCCCCAAACAAAAACAACGGCGCTTTTCCCTGGAAAACAAAACTCGCCTGCCAATTTTTTGATGGCAGATTGCAGGAGCCACTTGGTACTATCAAACCAGCCCAACTTGGCACTGGTGCCACCATGGGTCTGGTCACCATCCTGCCTATCGTAGCTTTTCAGGAGCCAGCCGGTCACTCCCAGCCATAGGCCCCCAGACACAAACCTCGGCCCGTTTCCCTGGCAAACAAAAGTAAGCTACCCCGCTTCTGGATGGCAGATTGCAGGACGCACTTGATAGTATCAAACCAGCCCGACTTGGCACTGGTGCCACCTCAGGGCTGGGAACCATGCTGCGTATCGTGGATTCTAATTAGCCATCTGGCCACTCCCACCCACAGGCCCCCAAACAAAAACAACGGCGCTTTTCCCTGGAAAACAAACCTCGCCTGCCAAATTTTGGTGGCAGATTGCCGGAGCCACTTGGTACTATCAAACCAGCCCAACTTGACACTGGTGCCACCATGGGTCTGGTCACCATCCTGCCTATCGTAGCTTTTCAGGAGCCAGCCGGTCACTCCCAGCCATAGGCCCCCAGACAAAAACCTTGGCCCGTTTCCCTGGCAAACAAAAGTAAGTTATCCCGCTTCTGGATGGCAGATTGCAGGAGCCACTTTTCACCATCAAACCAGCCCGACTTGGCACTGGTGCCACCTCTGGTCTGGGAACCATCCTGCGTATCGTGGATTCTAAGGAGCCAGCCGGCCACTCCCAGCCACAGGCCCCCAAACACAAACCACAGCGCTTTTCCCTGGAAAACAAAACTCGCCTGCCAACTTTTTGATGGCAGATTGCAGGAGCCACTTGGTACTATCAAACCAGCCCAACTTGGCACTGGTGCCACCATGGATCTGGTCACCATCCTGCCTATCGTAGCTTTTCAGGACCTAGCCGGTCACTCGCAGCCATAGGCCCCCAGAGAAAAACCTCGGCCCGTTTCCCTGGCAAACAAAAGTAAGCTGCCCCGCTTCTGGATGGCAGATTGCAGGAACCACTTGGTACTATCAAACCAGCCCAACTTGGCACTGGTGCCACCTTGGGTCTGGGAACCATCCTGCGTATCGTGGATTCTAAGGAGCCAGCCGGTCACTCCCAGCCACAGGCCACCAAACACAAACAACGGCGCTTTTCCCTGGAAAACAAAACTCGCCTGCCAACATTTTGATGGCAGATTGCAGGAGCCACTTGCTACTATCAAATCAGCCCAACTTGGCACTGGTTCCACCATGGGTCTGGTCACCATCCTGCCTATCGTAGCTTTTCAGGAGCCAGCCGGTCCCTCCCTGCCATAGGCCCCCAGAGAAAAACCTCGGCCCGTTTCCCTGGCAAACAAAAGTAAGCTACCCCGCTTCTGGATGGCAGATTGCAGGAGCCACTTTGCACCATCAAACTAGCCCGACTTGGCACTGGTGCCACCTCAGCTCTGGGAACCATCCTGCGTATCGTTCATTGTAAGGAGCCAGCCGGCCACTCCCAGCCACAGGCCCCCAGACAAAAACAACGGCGCTTTTCCCTGGAAAACAAAACTCGCCTGCCAACTTTTTGATGGCAGATTGCAGGAGCCACTTGGTACTATCAAATCAGCCCAACTTGGCACTGGTGCCACCATGGGTCTGGTCACCATCCTGCCTATCGTAGCTTTTCAGGAGCCACCCGGTCACTCGCAGCCATAGGCCCCCAGACACAAAACTCGGCCCGTTTCCCTGGCAAACAAAAGTAAGCTACCCCGCTTCTGGATGGCAGATTGCAGGAGCCACTTTGCACCATCAAACTGGCCCGACTTGGCACTGGTGCGACCTCTGGTCTGGGAACCATCCTGCGTATCGTGGATTCTAAGGAGCCAGCCGGTCACTCCCACCCACAGGCCCCCAAACACAAACAACGGCACTTTTCCCTGGAAAACAAAACTCGCCTGCCAAAATTTTGATGGCAGATTGCAGGAGCCACTTGGTACTATCAAACCAGCCCAACTTGGCACTGGTGCCACCATGGGTCTGGTCACCATCCTGCCTATCGTAGCTTTTCAGGAGCCAGCCGGTCACTCCCAGCCATAGGCCCCCAGACACAAACCTCGGCCCGTTTCCCTGGCAAACAAAAGTAAGTTATCCCGCTTCTGGATGGCAGATTGCAGGAGCCACTTTTCACCATCAAACCAGCCCGACTTGGCACTGGTGCCACCTCTGGTCTGGGAACCATCCTGCGTATCGTGGATTCTAAGGAGCCAGCCGGCCACTCCCAGCCACTGGCCCCCAAACACAAACAACGGCGCTTTTCCCTGGATAACAAACTCGCCTGCCAACTTTTTGATGGCAGATTGCAGGAGCCACTTGGTACTATCAAACCAGCCCAACTTGGCACTGGTGCCACCATGGGTCTGGTCACCATCCTGCCTATCGTAGCTTTTCAGGAGCCAGCCGGTCACTCCCAGCCATAGGCCCCCAGACACAAAACTCGGCCCGTTTCCCTGGCAAACAAAAGTAAGCTGCCCCGCTTCTGGATGGCAGATTGCAGGAACCACTTGGTACTATCAAACCAGCCCAACTTGGCACTGGTGCCACCTCTGGTCTGGGAAACATCCTGCGTATCGTGGTTCTAAGGAGCCATCCGTCCACTCCCAGCCACAGGCCCACAAACACAAACAACGGCGCTTTTCCCTGGAAAACAAAACTCGCCTGCCAACTTTTTGATGGCAGATTGCAGGAGCCACTTGGTACTATCAAATCAGCCCAACTTGGCACTGGTGCCACCATGGGTCTGGTCACCATCCTGCCTATCGTAGCTTTTCAGGAGCCAGCCGGTCACTCGCAGCCATAGGCCCCCAGAAACAATACTCGGCCCGTTTCCCTGGCAAACAAAAGTAAGCTGCCCCGCTTCTGGATGGCAGATTGCAGGAGCCACTTTGCACCATCAAACTAGCCCGACTTGGCACTGGTGCCACCTCAGCTCTGGGAACCATCCTGCGTATCGTGGATTCTAAGGAGCCAGCCGGCCACTCCCACCCACAGGCCCCCAAACACAAACAACGGCGCTTTTCCCTGGAAAACAAAACTCGCCTGCCAATTTTTTGATGGCAGATTGCAGGAGCCACTTGGTACTATCAAACCAGCCCAACTTGGCACTGGTGCCACCATGGGTCTGGTCACCATCCTGCCTATCGTAGCTTTTCAGGAGCCAGCCGGTCACTTCCAGCCATAGGCCCCCAGACACAAACCTCGGCCCGTTTCCCTGGCAAACAAAAGTAAGCTACCCCGCTTCTGGATGGCAGATTGCAGGACGCACTTGATAGTATCAAACCAGCCCGACTTGGCACTGGTGCCACCTTGGGTCTGGGAACCATGCTGCGTATCGTGGATTCTAATTAGCCATCTGGCCACTCCCACCCACAGGCCCCCAAACAAAAACAACGGCGCTTTTCCCTGGAAAACAAACCTCGCCTGCCAAATTTTGATGGCAGATTGCCGGAGCCACTTGGTACTATCAAACCAGCCCAACTTGACACTGGTGCCACCATGGGTCTGGTCACCATCCTGCCTATCGTAGCTTTTCAGGAGCCAGCCGGTCACTCCCAGCCATAGGCCCCCAGACAAAAACCTTGGCCCGTTTCCCTGGCAAACAAAAGTAAGTTATCCCGCTTCTGGATGGCAGATTGCAGGAGCCACTTTTCACCATCAAACCAGCCCGACTTGGCACTGGTGCCACCTCTGGTCTGGGAACCATCCAGCGTATCGTGGATTCTAAGGAGCCAGCCGGCCACTCCCAGCCACAGGCCCCCAAACACAAACCACAGCGCTTTTCCCTGGAAAACAAAACTCGCCTGCCAACTATTTGATGGCAGATTGCAGGAGCCACTTGGTACTATCAAACCAGCCCAACTTGGCACTGGTGCCACCATGGATCTGGTCACCATCCTGCCTATCGTAGCTTTTCAGGACCTAGCCGGTCACTCCAAGCCATAGGCCCCCAGAGAAAAACCTCGGCCCGTTTCCCTGGCAAACAAAAGTAAGCTGCCCCGCTTCTGGATGGCAGATTGCAGGAACCACTTGGTACTATCAAACCAGCCCAACTTGGCACTGGTGCCACCTTGGGTCTGGGAACCATCCTGCGTATTGTGGGTTCAAAGGAGCCAGCCGGTCACTCCCAGCCACAGGCCCCCAAATACAAACAACGGCGCTTTTCCCTGGAAAACAAAACTCGCCTGACAACTTTTTGATGGCAGATTGCAGGAGCCACTTGGTACTATCAAACCAGCCCAACTTGGCACTGGTGCCACCATGGGTCTGGTCACCATCCTGCCTATCGTAGCTTTTCAGGAGCCAGCCAGCCACCCCCAGCCAGAGGCCCCTAGACAAATATTTCGGCCCGTTTCCCTGGCAAACAAAACTAAGCTACCCCGCTTCTGGATGGCAGATTGCAGGAGCCACTTTGCACCATCAAACTAGCCCGACTTGGCACTGGTGCCACCTCAGCTCTGGGAACCATCCTGCGTATCGTTCATTGTAAGGAGCCAGCCGGCCACTCCCAGCCACAGGCCCCCAGACACAAACAACGGCGCTTTTCCCTGGAAAACAAAACTCGCCTGCCAACTTTTTGATGGCAGATTGCAGGAGCCACTTGCTACTATCAAATCAGCCCGACTTGGCACAGGTGCCACCTTGGATCTGGGAACCATCCTGTGTATCGTGGATTTTCAGGGGCCAGCCAGCCACTCTCAGCCATATGCCCCCAAAAACAAACCACGGACCTTTTCTCTGGCAAACAAAACTCAACTGCCCCTCTTCTGGATGGCAAATTTTAGGACGCACTTTGTACTACGAAAACCGCCCGACGTGGCACTGGTGCCACCTTGTGTCAGGGAACCATCCTGCATATCGAGCTTTTTAAGGAGCCAGCCGGCCAGGCCCAGCCATATACCCCCAAAAAAAAACCACGGACCATTTCTCATGGAAACAAAAATCCGCTGCCCCGCGTCTGGATGGCAGATTGCAGGAGCCACTTTGCACCATCAAACCAGCCCGACTTGGCACTGGTGCCACCTTGGGTCTGGGAACAATCCTGCGTATCGTACATATTCAGGAACCAGCCGAACACTCCCAGCCACAGGCCCCCAAACACAAACAACGGCCCATTTCCCTGGCAAACAAAACTCAGCTGCCCCGCTTCTGGATGGCAGTTTGCAGGAGCCACTTGGGACTATCAAACCAGCCCGACTTGGCACTGGTGCCACCTTGGGTCTGGGAACCATCCTGCGTATGGTGGATTCTAAGGAGCCAGCCGGCCACTCCCAGCCACAGGCCCCCAACAAAAACCACGGCCCTTTTTTCTGGCAAACAAAACTTAGCTGCCTCACTTCTGGATGGCAGATTGCAGGAGCCACTTGGTGTAATCAAACCAGCCCGACTTGGCACTGGTGCCACCTTGGGTCTGGGAACCATCCTGCGTATCGTGGATTCTAAGGAGCCAGCCGGCCACTCCCAGCCACAGGCCCCCAAACAAAATCAACGGCGCTGTTCCCTGGAAAACAAAACACGCCTGCCAACTTTTTGATGGAGTTTGCAGGAGCCACTTGGTACTATCAAACCAGCCCGACTTGGCACTGGTGCCACCTTGGGTCTGGGAAACATCCTGCGTATCGTGGAATCTTAGGAGCCAGCCGGCCACTCCTAGCCACAGGCCCCCAGACAAAAACCTAGGCCTATTTCTCTGGCAAACAAAAGTAAGCTGCCCCGCTTCTGGATGGCAGATTGCAGGAGACACTTGGTACTATCAAACCAGCCCAACTTGGCACTGGTGCCACCTTGGATCTGGGAACCATGCTGTGTATCGTGGATATTCAGGGGCCAGCCGGCCACTCTCAGCCATATGTCCCCAAACAGAAACCTCGGCCCGTTTCTCTGGCAAACAAAACTCAACTGCCCCTCTTCTGGATGGCAAATTGCAGGATGAACTTGATACTAAAACCGCAGGCCGACTTGGTAGTGGTGACACCTTGGACCTGGGAACCATCATGCGTATCGAGCATTTTAAGGAGCCAGCCGGCCACTCCCAGCAATATGCCCCCAAAAACAATCCACGGAATTTTTCTCTGGCAAACAAAAATCAGCTGCCCCGCTTCTGGATGGCAGATTGCAGGAGCCACTTTGCACCATCAAACCAGCCCGACTTGGCACTGGTGCCACCTTGCATCTGGGAACCATGCTGCCTAGCGTGGATTTTCAGGAGCCAGCCAGCCACTCTCAGCCATAGGCCCCCAAACAAAACCCACGGCCCGTTTCCCTGGCAAACAAAATTAAGCTGCCCCGCTTCTGGATGGCAGATTGCAGGAACCACTTGGTAGTATCAAACCAGCCCGACTTGGCACTGGTGCCACCTTGGGTCTGGGAACCATCCTGCGTATCGATCTTTTTAATGAGACAGCCGGCCACTCCCAGCCATATGCCCCCAAACACAACCCACGGCCCTTTTCTCTGGCAAACAAAACTCAACTGCACCGCTTCTGGATGGCAGATTGCAGGAGCCACTTGGTACTATCAAACCAGCCCGACTTGGCACTGGTGCCACCTTGGGTCTGGGAACCATCCTGCGTATGGTGGATTCTAAGGAGCCAGCCCGCCACTCCCAGCCACAGGCCCCCAACAAAAACCACGGCCCTTTTTTCTGGCAAACAAAACTTAGCTGCCTCACTTCTGGATGGCAGATTGCAGGAGCCACTTGGTGTAATCAAACCAGCCCGACTTGGCACTGGTGCCACCTTGGGTCTGGGAACCATCCTGCGTATCGTGGATTCTAAGGAGCCAGCCGGCCACTCCCAGCCACAGGCCCCCAAACAAAATCAACGGCGCTGTTCCCTGGAAAACAAAACACGCCTGCCAACTTTTTGATGGAGTTTGCAGGAGCCACTTGGTACTATCAAACCAGCCCGACTTGGCACTGGTGCCACCTTGGGTCTGGGAAACATCCTGCGTATCGTGGATTCTTAGGAGCCAGCCGGCCACTCCTAGCCACAGGCCCCCAGACAAAAACCTAGGCCTATTTCTCTGGCAAACAAAAGTAAGCTGCCCCGCTTCTGGATGGCAGATTGCAGGAGACACTTGGTACTATCAAACCAGCCCAACTTGGCACTGGTGCCACCTTGGATCTGGGAACCATGCTGTGTATCGTGGATATTCAGGGGCCAGCCGGCCACTCTCAGCCATATGTCCCCAAACAGAAACCTCGGCCCGTTTCTCTGGCAAACAAAACTCAACTGCCCCTCTTCTGGATGGCAAATTGCAGGATGAACTTGATACTAAAACCGCAGGCCGACTTGGTAGTGGTGACACCTTGGACCTGGGAACCATCATGCGTATCGAGCATTTTAAGGAGCCAGCCGGCCACTCCCAGCAATATGCCCCCAAAAACAATCCATGGAATTTTTCTCTGGCAAACAAAAATCAGCTGCCCCGCTTCTGGATGGCAGATTGCAGGAGCCACTTTGCACCATCAAACCAGCCCGACTTGGCACTGGTGCCACCTTGCATCTGGGAACCATGCTGCCTAGCGTGGATTTTCAGGAGCCAGCCGGCCACTCTCAGCCATAGGCCCCCAAAAACAAACCACGGACCTTTTCTCTGGCAAACAAAACTCAACTGCCCCTCTTCTGGATGGCAAATTTTAGGATGCACTTTGTACTACGAAAACCGCCCGACGTGGCACTGGTGCCACCTTGTGTCAGGGAACCATCCTGCATATCGAGCTTTTTAAGGAGCCAGCCGGCCAGGCCCAGCCATATACCCCCAAAAACAAACCACGGACCATTTCTCATGGAAACAAAAATCCGCTGCCCCGCGTCTGGATGGCAGATTGCAGGAGCCACTTTGCACCATCAAACCAGCCCGACTTGGCACTGGTGCCACCTTGGGTCTGGGAACAATCCTGCGTATCGTACATATTCAGGAACCAGCCGAACACTCCCAGCCACAGGCCCCCAAACACAAACAACGGCCCATTTCCCTGGCAAACAAAACTCAGCTGCCCCGCTTCCGGATGGCAGTTTGCAGGAGCCACTTGGGACTATCAAACCAGCCCGACTTGGCACTGGTGCCACCTTGGGTCTGGGAACCATCCTGCGTATGGTGGATTCTAAGGAGCCAGCCGGCCACTCCCAGCCACAGGCCCCCAACAAAAACCACGGCCCTTTTTTCTGGCAAACAAAACTTAGCTGCCTCACTTCTGGATGGCAGATTGCAGGAGCCACTTGGTGTAATCAAACCAGCCCGACTTGGCACTGGTGCCACCTTGGGTCTGGGAGCCATCCTGCGTATCGTGGATTCTAAGGAGCCAGCCGGCCACTCCCAGCCACAGGCCCCCAAACAAAATCAACGGCGCTGTTCCCTGGAAAACAAAACACGCCTGCCAACTTTTTGATGGAGTTTGCAGGAGCCACTTGGTACTATCAAACCAGCCCGACTTGGCACTGGTGCCACCTTGGGTCTGGGAAACATCCTGCGTATCGTGGAATCTTAGGAGCCAGCCGGCCACTCCTAGCCACAGGCCCCCAGACAAAAACCTAGGCCTATTTCTCTGGCAAACAAAAGTAAGCTGCCCCGCTTCTGGATGGCAGATTGCAGGAGACACTTGGTACTATCAAACCAGCCCAACTTGGCACTGGTGCCACCTTGGATCTGGGAACCATGCTGTGTATCGTGGATATTCAGGGGCCAGCCGGCCACTCTCAGCCATATGTCCCCAAACAGAAACCTCGGCCCGTTTCTCTGGCAAACAAAACTCAACTGCCCCTCTTCTGGATGGCAAATTGCAGGATGAACTTGATACTAAAACCGCAGGCCGACTTGGTAGTGGTGACACCTTGGACCTGGGAACCATCATGCGTATCGAGCATTTTAAGGAGCCAGCCGGCCACTCCCAGCAATATGCCCCCAAAAACAATCCACGGAATTTTTCTCTGGCAAACAAAAATCAGCTGCCCCGCTTCTGGATGGCAGATTGCAGGAGCCACTTTGCACCATCAAACCAGCCCGACTTGGCACTGGTGCCACCTTGCATCTGGGAACCATGCTGCCTAGCGTGGATTTTCAGGAGCCAGCCGGCCACTCTCAGCCATAGGCCCCCAAACAAAACCCACGGCCCGTTTCCCTGGCAAACAAAATTAAGCTGCCCCGCTTCTGGATGGCAGATTGCAGGACGCACTTGGTAGTATCAAACCAGCCCGACTTGGCACTGGTGCCACCTTGGGTCTGGGAACCATCCTGCGTATTGTGGGTTCAAAGGAGCCAGCCGGCCACTCCCAGCCACAGGCCCCCAAATACAAACAACGGCGCTTTTCCCTGGAAAACAAAACTCGCCTGACAACTTTTTGATGGCAGATTGCAGGAGCCACTTGGTACTATCAAACCAGCCCAACTTGGCACTGGTGCCACCATGGGTCTGGTCACCATCCTGCCTATCGTAGCTTTTCAGGAGCCAGCCAGCCACCCCCAGCCAGAGGCCCCTAGACAAATATTTCGGCCCGTTTCCCTGGCAAACAAAAGTAAGCTACCCCGCTTCTGGATGGCAGATTGCAGGAGCCACTTTGCACCATCAAACTAGCCCGTCTTGGCACTGGTGCCACCTCAGCTCTGGGAACCATCCTGCGTATCGTTCATTGTAAGGAGCCAGCCGGCCACTCTGAGCCACAGGCGCCCAAACACAAACAACGGCGCTTTTCCCTGGAAAACAAAACTCGCCTGCCAACTTTTTGATGGCAGATTGCAGGAGCCACTTGGTACTATCAAATCAGCCCAACTTGGCACTGGTGCCACCATGGGTCTGGTCACCATCCTGCCTATCGTAGCTTTTCAGGAGCCAGCCGGTCACTCGCAGCCATAGGCCCCCAGACACAAAACTCGGCCCGTTTCCCTGGCAAACAAAAGTAAGCTACCCCGCTTCTGGATGGCAGATTGCAGGAGCCACTTTGCACCATCAAACTAGCCCGACTTGGCACTGGTGCCACCTCTGGTCTGGGAACCATCCTGCGTATCGTGGATTCTAAGGAGCCAGCCGGTCACTCCCAGCCACAGGCCCCCAAACACAAACAACGGCACTTTTCCCTGGAAAACAAAACTCGCCAGCCAACATTTTGATGGCAGATTGCAGGAGCCACTTGGTACTATCAAACCAGCCCAACTTGGCACTGGTGCCACCATGGGTCTGGTCACCATCCTGCCTATCGTAGCTTTTCAGGAGCCAGCCGGTCACTCCCAGCCGTAGGCCCCCAGACAAAAATCTCGGCCCGTTTCCCTGGCAAACAAAAGTAAGTCATCCCGCTTCTGGATGGTAGATTGCAGGACGCACTTGGTACTATCAAACCAGCCCAACTTGGCACTGGTGCGACCTCTGGTCTGGGAACCATCCTGCGTATCGTGGATTCTAAGGAGCCAGCCGGCCACTCCCAGCCACAGGCCCCCAAACACAAACAACGGCGCTTTTCCCTGGAAAACAAAACTCGCCAGCCAACATTTTGATGGCAGATTGCAGGAGCCACTTGGTACTATCAAACCAGCCCAACTTGGCACTGGTGCCACCATGGGTCTGGTCACCATCCTGCCTATCGTAGCTTTTCAGGAGCCAGCCGGTCACTCCCAGCCGTAGGCCCCCAGACAAAATTCTCGGCCCGTTTCCCTGGCAAACAAAAGTAAGTCATCCCGCTTCTGGATGGTAGATTGCAGGACGCACTTGGTACTATCAAACCAGCCCAACTTGGCAGTGGTGCGACCTCTGGTCTGGGAACCATCCTGCGTATCGTGGATTCTAAGGAGCCAGCCAGCCACTCTGAGCCACAGGCGCCCAAACACAAACAACGGCGCTTTTCCCTGGAAAACAAAACTCGCCTGCCAACTTTTTGATGGCAGATTGCAGGAGCCACTTGGTACTATCAAATCAGCCCAACTTGGCACTGGTGCCACCATGGGTCTGGTCACCATCCTGCCTATCGTAGCTTTTCAGGAGCCAGCCGGTCACTCCCAGCCATAGGCCCCCAGACACAAACCTCGGCCCGTTTCCCTGGCAAACAAAAGTAAGCTGCCCCGCTTCTGGATGGCAGATTGCAGGACGCACTTGGTAGTATCAAACCAGCCCGACTTGGCACTGGTGCCACCTCTGGTCTGGGAACCATCCTGCGTATCGTGGATTCTAAGCAGCCAGCCGGCCACTCCCAGCCACAGGCCCCCAAACACAAACAACGGCGCTTTTCCCTGGAAAACAAAACTCGCCTGCCAACATTTTGATGGCAGATTGCAGGAGCCACTTGGTACTATCAAATCAGCCCAACTTGGCACTGGTGCCACCATGCGTTTGGTCACCATCCTGCCTATCGTAGCTTTTCAGGAGCCAGACGGTCACTCCCAGCTATAGGCCCCCAGACAAAAACCTCGGCCCGTTTCCCTGGCATACAAAAGTAAGCTGCCCCGCTTCTGGATGGCAGATTGCAGGACGCACTTGGTAGTATCAAACCAGCCCGACTTGGCACTGGTGCCACCTCTGGTCTGGGAACCATCCTGCGTATCGTGGTTCTAAGGAGCCATCCGTCCACTCCCAGCCACAGGCCCCCAAACACAAACAACGGCGCTTTTCCCTGGAAAACAAAACTCGCCTGCCAACTTTTTGATGGCAGATTGCAGGAGCCACTTGGTACTATCAAATCAGCCCAACTTGGCACTGGTGCCACCATGGGTCTGGTCACCATCCTGCCTATCGTAGCTTTTCAGGAGCCAGCCAGCCACCCCCAGCCAGAGGCCCCTAGACAAATATTTCGGCCCGTTTCCCTGGCAAACAAAAGTAAGCTACCCCGCTTCTGGATGGCAGATTGCAGGAGCCACTTTGCACCATCAAACTAGCCCGTCTTGGCACTGGTGCCACCTCAGCTCTGGGAACCATCCTGCGTATCGTTCATTGTAAGGAGCCAGCCGGCCACTCTGAGCCACAGGCGCCCAAACACAAACAACGGCGCTTTTCCCTGGAAAACAAAACTCGCCTGCCAACTTTTTGATGGCAGATTGCAGGAGCCACTTGGTACTATCAAATCAGCCCAACTTGGCACTGGTGCCACCATGGGTCTGGTCACCATCCTGCCTATCGTAGCTTTTCAGGAGCCAGCCGGTCACTCGCAGCCATAGGCCCCCAGAAACAATACTCGGCCCGTTTCCCTGGCAAACAAAAGTAAGCTGCCCCGCTTCTGGATGGCAGATTGCAGGAGCCACTTTTCACCATCAAACCAGCCCGACTTGGCATTGGTGCCACCTCTGGTCTGGGAACCATCCTGCGTATCGTGGATTCTAAGGAGCCAGCCGGCCACTCCCACCCACAGGCCCCCAAACAAAAACAACGGCGCTTTTCCCTGGAAAACAAAACTCGCCTGCCAACTTTTTGATGGCAGATTGCAGGAGCCACTTGGTACTATCAAACCAGCCCAACTTGGCACTGGTGCCACCATGGGTCTGGTCACCATCCTGCCTATCGTAGCTTTTCAGGAGCCAGCCGGTCACTCCCAGCCATAGGCCCCCAGACACAAACCTCGGCCCGTTTCCCTGGCAAACAAAAGTAAGCTACCCCGCTTCTGGATGGCAGATTGCAGGACGCACTTGATAGTATCAAACTGGCCCGACTTGGCACTGGTGCCACCTCAGGTCTGGGAACCATGCTGCGTATCGTGGATTCTAATTAGCCATCTGGCCACTCCCACCCACAGGCCCCCAAACAAAAACAACGGCGCTTTTCCCTGGAAAACAAACCTCGCCTGCCAAATTTTGATGGCAGATTGCCGGAGCCACTTGGTACTATCAAACCAGCCCAACTTGACACTGGTGCCACCATGGGTCTGGTCACCATCCTGCCTATCGTAGCTTTTCAGGAGCCAGCCGGTCACTCCCAGCCATAGGCCCCCAGACAAAAACCTTGGCCCGTTTCCCTGGCAAACAAAAGTAAGTTATCCCGCTTCTGGATGGCAGATTGCAGGAGCCACTTTTCACCATCAAACCAGCCCGACTTGGCACTGGTGCCACCTCTGGTCTGGGAACCATCCAGCGTATCGTGGATTCTAAGGAGCCAGCCGGCCACTCCCAGCCACAGGCCCCCAAACACAAACCACAGCGCTTTTCCCTGGAAAACAAAACTCGCCTGCCAACTTTTTGATGGCAGATTGCAGGAGCCACTTGGTACTATCAAACCAGCCCAACTTGGCACTGGTGCCACCATGGATCTGGTCACCATCCTGCCTATCGTAGCTTTTCAGGACCTAGCCGGTCACTCCAAGCCATAGGCCCCCAGAGAAAAACCTCGGCCCGTTTCCCTGGCAAACAAAAGTAAGCTGCCCCGCTTCTGGATGGCAGATTGCAGGAACCACTTGGTACTATCAAACCAGCCCAACTTGGCACTGGTGCCACCTTGGGTCTGGGAACCATCCTGCGTATGGTGGATTCTAAGGAGCCAGCCGGTCACTCCCAGCCACAGGCCACCAAACACAAACAACGGCGCTTTTCCCTGGAAAACAAAACTCGCCTGCCAACATTTTGATGGCAGATTGCAGGAGCCACTTGCTACTATCAAATCAGCCCAACTTGGCACTGGTGCCACCATGGGTCTGGTCACCATCCTGCCTATCGTAGCTTTTCAGGAGCCAGCCGGTCCCTCCCTGCCATAGGCCCCCAGAGAAAAACCTCGGCCCGTTTCCCTGGCAAACAAAAGTAAGCTACCCCGCTTCTGGATGGCAGATTGCAGGAGCCACTTTGCACCATCAAACTGGCCCGACTTGGCACTGGTGCGACCTCAGGTCTGGGAACCATCCTGCGTATCGTTCATTGTAAGGAGCCAGCCGGCCACTCCCAGCCACAGGCCCCCAGACACAAACAACGGCGCTTTTCCCTGGAAAACAAAACTCGCCTGCCAACTTTTTGATGGCAGATTGCAGGAGCCACTTGGTACTATCAAATCAGCCCAACTTGGCACTGGTGCCACCATGGGTCTGGTCACCATCCTGCCTATCGTAGCTTTTCAGGAGCCAGCCGGTCACTCGCAGCCATAGGCCCCCAGACACAAAACTCGGCCCGTTTCCCTGGCAAACAAAAGTAAGCTACCCCGCTTCTGGATGGCAGATTGCAGGAGCCACTTTGCACCATCAAACTGGCCCGACTTGGCACTGGTGCGACCTCTGGTCTGGGAACCATCCTGCGTATCGTGGATTCTAAGGAGCCAGCCGGTCACTCCCAGCCACAGGCCCCCAGACACAAACAACGGCACTTTTCCCTGGAAAACAAAACTCGCCTGCCAACATTTTGATGGCAGATTGCAGGAGCCACTTGGTACTATCAAACCAGCCCAACTTGGCACTGGTGCCACCATGGGTCTGGTCACCATCCTGCCTATCGTAGCTTTTCAGGAGCCAGCCGGTCACTCCCAGCCATAGGCCCCCAGACACAAACCTCGGCCCTTTTCCCTGGCAAACAAAAGTAAGTTATCCCGCTTCTGGATGGCAGATTGCAGGAGCCACTTTTCACCTTCAAACCAGCCCGACTTGGCACTGGTGCCACCTCTGGTCTGGGAACCATGCTGCGTAACACAGATTCTAAGGCGCCAGTCGGCCACTCCCAGCCACAAGCCCCCAAACACAAACAACGGCGCTATTCTCTGGCAAACAAAACTCCACTGCCCCTCTTCTGGATGGCAAATTGCAGGACGCACTTGGTACTATAAAAACAGCCCGACTTGGCACTGGTGCCACCTTGGGTCTGGGAACCATCCTGCGTATCGATCTTTTTAATGAGACAGCCGGCCACTCCCAGCCATATGCCCCCAAACACAACCCACGGCCCTTTTCTCTGGCAAACAAAACTCAACTGCACCGCTTCTGGATGGCAGATTGCAGGAGCCACTTGGTACTATCAAACCAGCCCGACTTGGCACTGGTGCCACCTTGGGTCTGGGAACCATCCTGCGTATGGTGGATTCTAAGGAGCCAGCCCGCCACTCCCAGCCACAGGCCCCCAACAAAAACCACGGCCCTTTTTTCTGGCAAACAAAACTTAGCTGCCTCACTTCTGGATGGCAGATTGCAGGAGCCACTTGGTGTAATCAAACCAGCCCGACTTGGCACTGGTGCCACCTTGGGTCTGGGAACCATCCTGCGTATCGTGGATTCTAAGGAGCCAGCCGGCCACTCCCAGCCACAGGCCCCCAAACAAAATCAACGGCGCTGTTCCCTGGAAAACAAAACACGCCTGCCAACTTTTTGATGGAGTTTGCAGGAGCCACTTGGTACTATCAAACCAGCCCGACTTGGCACTGGTGCCACCTTGGGTCTGGGAAACATCCTGCGTATCGTGGATTCTTAGGAGCCAGCCGGCCACTCCTAGCCACAGGCCCCCAGACAAAAACCTAGGCCTATTTCTCTGGCAAACAAAAGTAAGCTGCCCCGCTTCTGGATGGCAGATTGCAGGAGACACTTGGTACTATCAAACCAGCCCAACTTGGCACTGGTGCCACCTTGGATCTGGGAACCATGCTGTGTATCGTGGATATTCAGGGGCCAGCCGGCCACTCTCAGCCATATGTCCCCAAACAGAAACCTCGGCCCGTTTCTCTGGCAAACAAAACTCAACTGCCCCTCTTCTGGATGGCAAATTGCAGGATGAACTTGATACTAAAACCGCAGGCCGACTTGGTAGTGGTGACACCTTGGACCTGGGAACCATCATGCGTATCGAGCATTTTAAGGAGCCAGCCGGCCACTCCCAGCAATATGCCCCCAAAAACAATCCATGGAATTTTTCTCTGGCAAACAAAAATCAGCTGCCCCGCTTCTGGATGGCAGATTGCAGGAGCCACTTTGCACCATCAAACCAGCCCGACTTGGCACTGGTGCCACCTTGCATCTGGGAACCATGCTGCCTAGCGTGGATTTTCAGGAGCCAGCCGGCCACTCTCAGCCATAGGCCCCCAAAAACAAACCACGGACCTTTTCTCTGGCAAACAAAACTCAACTGCCCCTCTTCTGGATGGCAAATTTTAGGATGCACTTTGTACTACGAAAACCGCCCGACGTGGCACTGGTGCCACCTTGTGTCAGGGAACCATCCTGCATATCGAGCTTTTTAAGGAGCCAGCCGGCCAGGCCCAGCCATATACCCCCAAAACAAACCACGGACCATTTCTCATGGAAACAAAAATCCGCTGCCCCGCGTCTGGATGGCAGATTGCAGGAGCCACTTTGCACCATCAAACCAGCCCGACTTGGCACTGGTGCCACCTTGGGTCTGGGAACAATCCTGCGTATCGTACATATTCAGGAACCAGCCGAACACTCCCAGCCACAGGCCCCCAAACACAAACAACGGCCCATTTCCCTGGCAAACAAAACTCAGCTGCCCCGCTTCCGGATGGCAGTTTGCAGGAGCCACTTGGGACTATCAAACCAGCCCGACTTGGCACTGGTGCCACCTTGGGTCTGGGAACCATCCTGCGTATGGTGGATTCTAAGGAGCCAGCTGGCCACTCCCAGCCACAGGCCCCCAACAAAAACCACGGCCCTTTTTTCTGGCAAACAAAACTTAGCTGCCTCACTTCTGGATGGCAGATTGCAGGAGCCACTTGGTGTAATCAAACCAGCCCGACTTGGCACTGGTGCCACCTTGGGTCTGGGAACCATCCTGCGTATCGTGGATTCTAAGGAGCCAGCCGGCCACTCCCAGCCACAGGCCCCCAAACAAAATCAACGGCGCTGTTCCCTGGAAAACAAAACACGCCTGCCAACTTTTTGATGGAGTTTGCAGGAGCCACTTGGTACTATCAAACCAGCCCGACTTGGCACTGGTGCCACCTTGGGTCTGGGAAACATCCTGCGTATCGTGGAATCTTAGGAGCCAGCCGGCCACTCCTAGCCACAGGCCCCCAGACAAAAACCTAGGCCTATTTCTCTGGCAAACAAAAGTAAGCTGCCCCGCTTCTGGATGGCAGATTGCAGGAGACACTTGGTACTATCAAACCAGCCCAACTTGGCACTGGTGCCACCTTGGATCTGGGAACCATGCTGTGTATCGTGGATATTCAGGGGCCAGCCGGCCACTCTCAGCCATATGTCCCCAAACAGAAACCTCGGCCCGTTTCTCTGGCAAACAAAACTCAACTGCCCCTCTTCTGGATGGCAAATTGCAGGATGAACTTGATACTAAAACCGCAGGCCGACTTGGTAGTGGTGACACCTTGGACCTGGGAACCATCATGCGTATCGAGCATTTTAAGGAGCCAGCCGGCCACTCCCAGCAATATGCCCCCAAAAACAATCCACGGAATTTTTCTCTGGCAAACAAAAATCAGCTGCCCCGCTTCTGGATGGCAGATTGCAGGAGCCACTTTGCAGCATCAAACCAGCCCGACTTGGCACTGGTGCCACCTTGCATCTGGGAACCATGCTGCCTAGCGTGGATTTTCAGGAGCCAGCCGGCCACTCTCAGCCATAGGCCCCCAAACAAAACCCACGGCCCGTTTCCCTGGCAAACAAAATTAAGCTGCCCCGCTTCTGGATGGCAGATTGCAGGACGCACTTGGTAGTATCAAACCAGCCCGACTTGGCACTGGTGCCACCTTGGGTCTGGGAACCATCCTGCGTATTGTGGGTTCAAAGGAGCCAGCCGGCCACTCCCAGCCACAGGCCCCCAAATACAAACAACGGCGCTTTTCCCTGGAAAACAAAACTCGCCTGACAACTTTTTGATGGCAGATTGCAGGAGCCACTTGGTACTATCAAACCAGCCCAACTTGGCACTGGTGCCACCATGGGTCTGGTCACCATCCTGCCTATCGTAGCTTTTCAGGAGCCAGCCAGCCACCCCCAGCCAGAGGCCCCTAGACAAATATTTCGGCCCGTTTCCCTGGCAAACAAAAGTAAGCTACCCCGCTTCTGGATGGCAGATTGCAGGAGCCACTTTGCACCATCAAACTAGCCCGTCTTGGCACTGGTGCCACCTCAGCTCTGGGAACCATCCTGCGTATCGTTCATTGTAAGGAGCCAGCCGGCCACTCTGAGCCACAGGCGCCCAAACACAAACAACGGCGCTTTTCCCTGGAAAACAAAACTCGCCTGCCAACTTTTTGATGGCAGATTGCAGGAGCCACTTGCTACTATCAAATCAGCCCAACTTGGCACTGGTGCCACCATGGGTCTGGTCACCATCCTGCCTATCGTAGCTTTTCAGGAGCCAGCCGGTCACTCGCAGCCATAGGCCCCCAGACACAAAACTCGGCCCGTTTCCCTGGCAAACAAAAGTAAGCTACCCCGCTTCTGGATGGCAGATTGCAGGAGCCACTTTGCACCATCAAACTAGCCCGACTTGGCACTGGTGCCACCTCTGGTCTGGGAACCATCCTGCGTATCGTGGATTCTAAGGAGCCAGCCGGTCACTCCCACCCACAGGCCCCCATACACAAACAACGGCACTTTTCCCTGGAAAACAAAACTCGCCAGCCAACATTTTGATGGCAGATTGCAGGAGCCACTTGGTACTATCAAACCAGCCCAACTTGGCACTGGTGCCACCATGGGTCTGGTCACCATCCTGCCTATCGTAGCTTTTCAGGAGCCAGCCGGTCACTCCCAGCCGTAGGCCCCCAGACAAAAATCTCGGCCCGTTTCCCTGGCAAACAAAAGTAAGTTATCCCGCTTCTGGATGGTAGATTGCAGGACGCACTTGGTACTATCAAACCAGCCCAACTTGGCACTGGTGCGACCTCTGGTCTGGGAACCATCCTGCGTATCGTGGATTCTAAGGAGCCAGCCGGCCACTCCCAGCCACAGGCCCCCAAACACAAACAACGGCGCTTTTCCCTGGAAAACAAAACTCGCCTGCCAACTTTTTGATGGCAGATTGCAGGAGCCACTTGGTACTATCAAATCAGCCCAACTTGGCACTGGTGCCACCATGGGTCTGGTCACCATCCTGCCTATCGTAGCTTTTCAGGAGCCAGCCGGTCACTCCCAGCCATAGGCCCCCAGACACAAACCTCGGCCCGTTTCCCTGGCAAACAAAAGTAAGCTGCCCCGCTTCTGGATGGCAGATTGCAGGACGCACTTGGTAGTATCAAACCAGCCCGACTTGGCACTGGTGCCACCTCTGGTCTGGGAACCATCCTGCGTATCGTGGATTCTAAGCAGCCAGCCGGCCACTCCCAGCCACAGGCCCCCAAACACAAACAACGGCGCTTTTCCCTGGAAAACAAAACTCGCCTGCCAACTTTTTGATGGCAGATTGCAGGAGCCACTTGCTACTATCAAATCAGCCCAACTTGGCACTGGTGCCACCATGGGTCTGGTCACCATCCTGCCTATCGTAGCTTTTCAGGAGCCAGCCGGTCACTCGCAGCCATAGGCCCCCAGACACAAAACTCGGCCCGTTTCCCTGGCAAACAAAAGTAAGCTACCCCGCTTCTGGATGGCAGATTGCAGGAGCCACTTTGCACCATCAAACTAGCCCGACTTGGCACTGGTGCCACCTCTGGTCTGGGAACCATCCTGCGTATCGTGGATTCTAAGGAGCCAGCCGGTCACTCCCACCCACAGGCCCCCATACACAAACAACGGCACTTTTCCCTGGAAAACAAAACTCGCCAGCCAACATTTTGATGGCAGATTGCAGGAGCCACTTGGTACTATCAAACCAGCCCAACTTGGCACTGGTGCCACCATGGGTCTGGTCACCATCCTGCCTATCGTAGCTTTTCAGGAGCCAGCCGGTCACTCCCAGCCGTAGGCCCCCAGACAAAATTCTCGGCCCGTTTCCCTGGCAAACAAAAGTAAGTCATCCCGCTTCTGGATGGTAGATTGCAGGACGCACTTGGTACTATCAAACCAGCCCAACTTGGCACTGGTGCGACCTCTGGTCTGGGAACCATCCTGCGTATCGTGGATTCTAAGGAGCCAGCCGGCCACTCCCAGCCACAGGCCCCCAAACACAAACAACGGCGCTTTTCCCTGGAAAACAAAACTCGCCTGCCAACTTTTTGATGGCAGATTGCAGGAGCCACTTGGTACTATCAAATCAGCCCAACTTGGCACTGGTGCCACCATGGGTCTGGTCACCATCCTGCCTATCGTAGCTTTTCAGGAGCCAGCCGGTCACTCCCAGCCATAGGCCCCCAGACACAAACCTCGGCCCGTTTCCCTGGCAAACAAAAGTAAGCTGCCCCGCTTCTGGATGGCAGATTGCAGGACGCACTTGGTAGTATCAAACCAGCCCGACTTGGCACTGGTGCCACCTCTGGTCTGGGAACCATCCTGCGTATCGTGGATTCTAAGCAGCCAGCCGGCCACTCCCAGCCACAGGCCCCCAAACACAAACAACGGCGCTTTTCCCTGGAAAACAAAACTCGCCTGCCAACATTTTGATGGCAGATTGCAGGAGCCACTTGGTACTATCAAATCAGCCCAACTTGGCACTGGTGCCACCATGCGTCTGGTCACCATCCTGCCTATCGTAGCTTTTCAGGAGCCAGACGGTCACTCCCAGCTATAGGCCCCCAGACAAAAACCTCGGCCCGTTTCCCTGGCATACAAAAGTAAGCTGCCCCGCTTCTGGATGGCAGATTGCAGGACGCACTTGGTAGTATCAAACCAGCCCGACTTGGCACTGGTGCCACCTCTGGTCTGGGAACCATCCTGCGTATCGTGGTTCTAAGGAGCCATCCGTCCACTCCCAGCCACAGGCCCCCAAACACAAACAACGGCGCTTTTCCCTGGAAAACAAAACTCGCCTGCCAACTTTTTGATGGCAGATTGCAGGAGCCACTTGGTACTATCAAATCAGCCCAACTTGGCACTGGTGCCACCATGGGTCTGGTCACCATCCTGCCTATCGTAGCTTTTCAGGAGCCAGCCGGTCACTCGCAGCCATAGGCCCCCAGAAACAATACTCGGCCCGTTTCCCTGGCAAACAAAAGTAAGCTGCCCCGCTTCTGGATGGCAGATTGCAGGAGCCACTTTTCACCATCAAACCAGCCCGACTTGGCATTGGTGCCACCTCTGGTCTGGGAACCATCCTGCGTATCGTGGATTCTAAGGAGCCAGCCGGCCACTCCCACCCACAGGCCCCCAAACAAAAACAACGGCGCTTTTCCCTGGAAAACAAAACTCGCCTGCCAACTTTTTGATGGCAGATTGCAGGAGCCACTTGGTACTATCAAACCAGCCCAACTTGGCACTGGTGCCACCATGGGTCTGGTCACCATCCTGCCTATCGTAGCTTTTCAGGAGCCAGCCGGTCACTCCCAGCCATAGGCCCCCAGACACAAACCTCGGCCCGTTTCCCTGGCAAACAAAAGTAAGCTACCCCGCTTCTGGATGGCAGATTGCAGGACGCACTTGATAGTATCAAACTGGCCCGACTTGGCACTGGTGCCACCTCAGGTCTGGGAACCATGCTGCGTATCGTGGATTCTAATTAGCCATCTGGCCACTCCCACCCACAGGCCCCCAAACAAAAACAACGGCGCTTTTCCCTGGAAAACAAACCTCGCCTGCCAAATTTTGATGGCAGATTGCCGGAGCCACTTGGTACTATCAAACCAGCCCAACTTGACACTGGTGCCACCATGGGTCTGGTCACCATCCTGCCTATCGTAGCTTTTCAGGAGCCAGCCGGTCACTCCCAGCCATAGGCCCCCAGACAAAAACCTTGGCCCGTTTCCCTGGCAAACAAAAGTAAGTTATCCCGCTTCTGGATGGCAGATTGCAGGAGCCACTTTTCACCATCAAACCAGCCCGACTTGGCACTGGTGCCACCTCTGGTCTGGGAACCATCCAGCGTATCGTGGATTCTAAGGAGCCAGCCGGCCACTCCCAGCCACAGGCCCCCAAACACAAACCACAGCGCTTTTCCCTGGAATACAAAACTCGCCTGCCAACTTTTTGATGGCAGATTGCAGGAGCCACTTGGTACTATCAAACCAGCCCAACTTGGCACTGGTGCCACCATGGATCTGGTCACCATCCTGCCTATCGTAGCTTTTCAGGACCTAGCCGGTCACTCCAAGCCATAGGCCCCCAGAGAAAAACCTCGGCCCGTTTCCCTGGCAAACAAAAGTAAGCTGCCCCGCTTCTGGATGGCAGATTGCAGGAACCACTTGGTACTATCAAACCAGCCCAACTTGGCACTGGTGCCACCTTGGGTCTGGGAACCATCCTGCGTATCGTGGATTCTAAGGAGCCAGCCGGTCACTCCCAGCCACAGGCCACCAAACACAAACAACGGCGCTTTTCCCTGGAAAACAAAACTCGCCTGCCAACATTTTGATGGCAGATTGCAGGAGCCACTTGCTACTATCAAATCAGCCCAACTTGGCACTGGTGCCACCATGGGTCTGGTCACCATCCTGCCTATCGTAGCTTTTCAGGAGCCAGCCGGTCCCTCCCTGCCATAGGCCCCCAGAGAAAAACCTCGGCCCGTTTCCCTGGCAAACAAAAGTAAGCTACCCCGCTTCTGGATGGCAGATTGCAGGAGCCACTTTGCACCATCAAACTGGCCCGACTTGGCACTGGTGCGACCTCAGGTCTGGGAACCATCCTGCGTATCGTTCATTGTAAGGAGCCAGCCGGCCACTCCCAGCCACAGGCCCCCAGACACAAACAACGGCGCTTTTCCCTGGAAAACAAAACTCGCCTGCCAACTTTTTGATGGCAGATTGCAGGAGCCACTTGGTACTATCAAATCAGCCCAACTTGGCACTGGTGCCACCATGGGTCTGGTCACCATCCTGCCTATCGTAGCTTTTCAGGAGCCAGCCGGTCACTCGCAGCCATAGGCCCCCAGACACAAAACTCGGCCCGTTTCCCTGGCAAACAAAAGTAAGCTACCCCGCTTCTGGATGGCAGATTGCAGGAGCCACTTTGCACCATCAAACTGGCCCGACTTGGCACTGGTGCGACCTCTGGTCTGGGAACCATCCTGCGTATCGTGGATTCTAAGGAGCCAGCCGGTCACTCCCACCCACAGGCCCCCAAACACAAACAACGGCACTTTTCCCTGGAAAACAAAACTCGCCTGCCAACATTTTGATGGCAGATTGCAGGAGCCACTTGGTACTATCAAACCAGCCCAACTTGGCACTGGTGCCACCATGGGTCTGGTCACCATCCTGCCTATCGTAGCTTTTCAGGAGCCAGCCGGTCACTCCCAGCCATAGGCCCCCAGACACAAACCTCGGCCCTTTTCCCTGGCAAACAAAAGTAAGTTATCCCGCTTCTGGATGGCAGATTGCAGGAGCCACTTTTCACCTTCAAACCAGCCCGACTTGGCACTGGTGCCACCTCTGGTCTGGGAACCATCCTGCGTATCGTGGATTCTAAGGAGCCAGCCGGCCACTCCCAGCCACTGGCCCCCAAACACAAACAACGGCGCTTTTCCCTGGACAACAAACTCGCCTGCCAACTTTTTGATGGCAGATTGCAGGAGCCACTTGGTACTATCAAACCAGCCCAACTTGGCACTGGTGCCACCATGGGTCTGGTCACCATCCTGCCTATCGTAGCTTTTCAGGAGCCAGGCGGTCACTCCCAGCCATAGGCCCCCAGACACAAAACTCGGCCCGTTTCCCTGGCAAACAAAAGTAAGCTGCCCCGCTTCTGGATGGCAGATTGCAGGAACCACTTGGTAGTATCAAACCAGCCCGACTTGGCACTGGTGCCACCTCTGGTCTGGGAAACATCCTGCGTATCGTGGTTCTAAGGAGCCATCCGTCCACTCCCAGCCACAGGCCCCCAAACACAAACAACGGCGCTTTTCCCTGGAAAACAAAACTCGCCTGACAACTTTTTGATGGCAGATTGCAGGAGCCACTTGGTACTATCAAATCAGCCCAACTTGGCACTGGTGCCACCATGGGTCTGGTCACCATCCTGCCTATCGTAGCTTTTCAGGAGCCAGCCGGTCACTCGCAGCCATAGGCCCCCAGAAACAATACTCGGCCCGTTTCCCTGGCAAACAAAAGTAAGCTGCCCCGCTTCTGGATGGCAGATTGCAGGAGCCACTTTGCACCATCAAACTAGCCCGACTTGGCACTGGTGCCACCTCAGGTCTGGGAACCATGCTGCGTATCGTGGATTCTAATTAGCCATCTGGCCACTCCCACCCACAGGCCCCCAAACAAAAACAACGGCGCTTTTCCCTGGAAAACAAACCTCGCCTGCCAAATTTTGATGGCAGATTGCCGGAGCCACTTGGTACTATCAAACCAGCCCAACTTGACACTGGTGCCACCATGGGTCTGGTCACCATCCTGCCTATCGTAGCTTTTCAGGAGCCAGCCGGTCACTCCCAGCCATAGGCCCCCAGACAAAAACCTTGGCCCGTTTCCCTGGCAAACAAAAGTAAGTTATCCCGCTTCTGGATGGCAGATTGCAGGAGCCACTTTTCACCATCAAACCAGCCCGACTTGGCACTGGTGCCACCTCTGGTCTGGGAACCATCCAGCGTATCGTGGATTCTAAGGAGCCAGCCGGCCACTCCCAGCCACAGGCCCCCAAACACAAACCACAGCGCTTTTCCCTGGAAAACAAAACTCGCCTGCCAACTTTTTGATGGCAGATTGCAGGAGCCACTTGGTACTATCAAACCAGCCCAACTTGGCACTGGTGCCACCATGGATCTGGTCACCATCCTGCCTATCGTAGCTTTTCAGGACCTAGCCGGTCACTCCAAGCCATAGGCCCCCAGAGAAAAACCTCGGCCCGTTTCCCTGGCAAACAAAAGTAAGCTGCCCCGCTTCTGGATGGCAGATTGCAGGAACCACTTGGTACTATCAAACCAGCCCAACTTGGCACTGGTGTCACCTTGGGTCTGGGAACCATCCTGCGTATCGTGGATTCTAAGGAGCCAGCCGGTCACTCCCAGCCACAGGCCACCAAACACAAACAACGGCGCTTTTCCCTGGAAAACAAAACTCGCCTGCCAACATTTTGATGGCAGATTGCAGGAGCCACTTGCTACTATCAAATCAGCCCAACTTGGCACTGGTGCCACCATGGGTCTGGTCACCATCCTGCCTATCGTAGCTTTTCAGGAGCCAGCCGGTCCCTCCCTGCCATAGGCCCCCAGAGAAAAACCTCGGCCCGTTTCCCTGGCAAACAAAAGTAAGCTACCCCGCTTCTGGATGGCAGATTGCAGGAGCCACTTTGCACCATCAAACTGGCCCGACTTGGCACTGGTGCGACCTCAGGTCTGGGAACCATCCTGCGTATCGTTCATTGTAAGGAGCCAGCCGGCCACTCCCAGCCACAGGCCCCCAGACACAAACAACGGCGCTTTTCCCTGGAAAACAAAACTCGCCTGCCAACTTTTTGATGGCAGATTGCAGGAGCCACTTGGTACTATCAAATCAGCCCAACTTGGCACTGGTGCCACCATGGGTCTGGTCACCATCCTGCCTATCGTAGCTTTTCAGGAGCCAGCCGGTCACTCGCAGCCATAGGCCCCCAGACACAAAACTCGGCCCGTTTCCCTGGCAAACAAAAGTAAGCTACCCCGCTTCTGGATGGCAGATTGCAGGAGCCACTTTGCACCATCAAACTGGCCCGACTTGGCACTGGTGCGACCTCTGGTCTGGGAACCATCCTGCGTATCGTGGATTCTAAGGAGCCAGCCGGTCACTCCCACCCACAGGCCCCCAAACACAAACAACGGCACTTTTCCCTGGAAAACAAAACTCGCCTGCCAACATTTTGATGGCAGATTGCAGGAGCCACTTGGTACTATCAAACCAGCCCAACTTGGCACTGGTGCCACCATGGGTCTGGTCACCATCCTGCCTATCGTAGCTTTTCAGGAGCCAGCCGGTCACTCCCAGCCATAGGCCCCCAGACACAAACCTCGGCCCTTTTCCCTGGCAAACAAAAGTAAGTTATCCCGCTTCTGGATGGCAGATTGCAGGAGCCACTTTTCACCTTCAAACCAGCCCGACTTGGCACTGGTGCCACCTCTGGTCTGGGAACCATCCTGCGTATCGTGGATTCTAAGGAGCCAGCCGGCCACTCCCAGCCACTGGCCCCCAAACACAAACAACGGCGCTTTTCCCTGGATAACAAACTCGCCTGCCAACTTTTTGATGGCAGATTGCAGGAGCCACTTGGTACTATCAAACCAGCCCAACTTGGCACTGGTGCCACCATGGGTCTGGTCACCATCCTGCCTATCGTAGCTTTTCAGGAGCCAGGCGGTCACTCCCAGCCATAGGCCCCCAGACACAAAACTCGGCCCGTTTCCCTGGCAAACAAAAGTAAGCTGCCCCGCTTCTGGATGGCAGATTGCAGGAACCACTTGGTAGTATCAAACCAGCCCGACTTGGCACTGGTGCCACCTCTGGTCTGGGAAACATCCTGCGTATCGTGGTTCTAAGGAGCCATCCGTCCACTCCCAGCCACAGGCCCCCAAACACAAACAACGGCGCTTTTCCCTGGAAAACAAAACTCGCCTGACAACTTTTTGATGGCAGATTGCAGGAGCCACTTGGTACTATCAAATCAGCCCAACTTGGCACTGGTGCCACCATGGGTCTGGTCACCATCCTGCCTATCGTAGCTTTTCAGGAGCCAGCCGGTCACTCGCAGCCATAGGCCCCCAGAAACAATACTCGGCCCGTTTCCCTGGCAAACAAAAGTAAGCTGCCCCGCTTCTGGATGGCAGATTGCAGGAGCCACTTTGCACCATCAAACTAGCCCGACTTGGCACTGGTGCCACCTCAGCTCTGGGAACCATCCTGCGTATCGTGGATTCTAAGGAGCCAGCCGGCCACTCCCACCCACAGGCCCCCAAACACAAACAACGGCGCTTTTCCCTGGAAAACAAAACTCGCCTGCCAACATTTTGATGGCAGATTGCAGGAGCCACTTGGTACTATCAAACCAGCCCAACTTGGCACTGGTGCCACCATGGGTCTGGTCACCATCCTGCCTATCGTAGCTTTTCAGGAGCCAGGCGGTCACTCCCAGCCATAGGCCCCCAGACACAAACCTCGGCCCGTTTCCCTGGCAAACAAAAGTAAGCTACCCCGCTTCTGGATGGCAGATTGCAGGACGCACTTGATAGTATCAAACCAGCCCGACTTGGCACTGGTGCCACCTCAGGTCTGGGAACCATGCTGCGTATCGTGGATTCTAATTAGCCATCTGGCCACTCCCACCCACAGGCCCCCAAACAAAAACAACGGCGCTTTTCCCTGGAAAACAAACCTCGCCTGCCAACTTTTTGATGGCAGATTGCCGGAGCCACTTGGTACTATCAAACCAGCCCAACTTGACACTGGTGCCACCATGGGTCTGGTCACCATCCTGCCTATCGTAGCTTTTCAGGAGCCAGCCGGTCACTCCCAGCCATAGGCCCCCAGACAAAAACCTTGGCCCGTTTCCCTGGCAAACAAAAGTAAGTTATCCCGCTTCTGGATGGCAGATTGCAGGAGCCACTTTTCACCATCAAACCAGCCCGACTTGGCACTGGTGCCACCTCTGGTCTGGGAACCATCCTGCGTATCGTGGATTCTAAGGAGCCAGCCGGCCACTCCCAGCCACAGGCCCCCAAACACAAACCACAGCGCTTTTCCCTGGAAAACAAAACTCGCCTGCCAACTATTTGATGGCAGATTGCAGGAGCCACTTGGTACTATCAAACCAGCCCAACTTGGCACTGGTGCCACCATGGATCTGGTCACCATCCTGCCTATCGTAGCTTTTCAGGACCTAGCCGGTCACTCCAAGCCATAGGCCCCCAGAGAAAAACCTCGGCCCGTTTCCCTGGCAAACAAAAGTAAGCTGCCCCGCTTCTGGATGGCAGATTGCAGGAACCACTTGGTACTATCAAACCAGCCCAACTTGGCACTGGTGCCACCTTGGGTCTGGGAACCATCCTGCGTATCGTGGATTCTAAGGAGCCAGCCGGTCACTCCCAGCCACAGGCCACCAAACACAAACAACGGCGCTTTTCCCTGGAAAACAAAACTCGCCTGCCAACATTTTGATGGCAGATTGCAGGAGCCACTTGCTACTATCAAATCAGCCCAACTTGGCACTGGTGCCACCATGGGTCTGGTCACCATCCTGCCTATCGTAGCTTTTCAGGAGCCAGCCGGTCCCTCCCTGCCATAGGCCCCCAGAGAAAAACCTCGGCCCGTTTCCCTGGCAAACAAAAGTAAGCTACCCCGCTTCTGGATGGCAGATTGCAGGAGCCACTTTGCACCATCAAACTAGCCCGACTTGGCACTGGTGCCACCTCAGGTCTGGGAACCATCCTGCGTATCGTTCATTGTAAGGAGCCAGCCGGCCACTCCCAGCCACAGGCCCCCAGACACAAACAACGGCGCTTTTCCCTGGAAAAGAAAACTCGCCTGCCAACTTTTTGATGGCAGATTGCAGGAGCCACTTGGTACTATCAAATCAGCCCAACTTGGCACTGGTACCACCATGGGTCTGGTCACCATCCTGCCTATCGTAGCTTTTCAGGAGCCAGCCGGTCACTCGCAGCCATAGGCCCCCAGACACAAAACTCGGCCCGTTTCCCTGGCAAACAAAAGTAAGCTGCCCCGCTTCTGGATGGCAGATTGCAGGAGCCAATTTGCACCATCAAACTGGCCCGACTTGGCACTGGTGCGACCTCTGGTCTGGGAACCATCCTGCGTATCGTGGATTCTAAGGAGCCAGCCGGGCACTCCCACCCACAGGCCCCCAAACACAAACAACGGCACTTTTCCCTGGAAAACAAAACTCGCCTGCCAACATTTTGATGGCAGATTGCAGGAGCCACTTGGTACTATCAAACCAGCCCAACTTGGCACTGGTGCCACCATGGGTCTGGTCACCATCCTGCCTATCGTAGCTTTTCAGGAGCCAGCCGGTCACTCGCAGCCATAGGCCCCCAGACAAAAACCTCGGCCCGTTTCCCTGGCAAACAAAAGTAAGTTATCCCGCTTCTGGATGGCAGATTGCAGGAGCCACTTTTCACCATCAAACCAGCCCGACTTGGCACTGGTGCCACCTCTGGTCTGGGAACCATCCTGCGTATCGTGGATTCTAAGGAGCCAGCCGGCCACTCCCAGCCAGAGGCCCCCAAACACAAACAACGGCGCTTTTCCCTGGATAACAAACTCGCCTGCCAACTTTTTGATGGCAGATTGCAGGAGCCACTTGGTACTATCAAACCAGCCCAACTTGGCACTGGTGCCACCATGGGTCTGGTCACCATCCTGCCTATCGTAGCTTTTCAGGAGCCAGCCGGTCACTCCTAGCCATAGGCCCTGAGACACAAACCTCGGCCCGTTTCCCTGGCAAACAAAAGTAAGCTGCCCCGCTTCTGGATGGCAGATTGCAGGAACCACTTGGTAGTATCAAACCAGCCCGACTTGGCACTGGTGCCACCTCTGGTCTGGGAAACATCCTGCGTATCGTGGTTCTAAGGAGCCATCCGTCCACTCCCAGCCACAGGCCCCCAAACACAAACAACGGCGCTTTTCCCTGGAAAACAAAACTCGCCTGACAACTTTTTGATGGCAGATTGCAGGAGCCACTTGGTACTATCAAATCAGCCCAACTTGGCACTGGTGCCACCATGGGTCTGGTCACCATCCTGCCTATCGTAGCTTTTCAGGAGCCAGCCGGTCACTCGCAGCCATAGGCCCCCAGAAACAATACTCGGCCCGTTTCCCTGGCAAACAAAAGTAAGCTGCCCCGCTTCTGGATGGCAGATTGCAGGAGCCACTTTGCACCATCAAACTAGCCCGACTTGGCACTGGTGCCACCTCAGCTCTGGGAACCATCCTGCGTATCGTGGATTCTAAGGAGCCAGCCGGCCACTCCCACCCACAGGCCCCCAAACACAAACAACGGCGCTTTTCCCTGGAAAACAAAACTCGCCTGCCAACATTTTGATGGCAGATTGCAGGAGCCACTTGGTACTATCAAACCAGCCCAACTTGGCACTGGTGCCACCATGGGTCTGGTCACCATCCTGCCTATCGTAGCTTTTCAGGAGCCAGGCGGTCACTCCCAGCCATAGGCCCCCAGACACAAACCTCGGCCCGTTTCCCTGGCAAACAAAAGTAAGCTACCCCGCTTCTGGATGGCAGATTGCAGGACGCACTTGATAGTATCAAACCAGCCCGACTTGGCACTGGTGCCACCTCAGGTCTGGGAACCATGCTGCGTATCGTGGATTCTAATTAGCCATCTGGCCACTCCCACCCACAGGCCCCCAAACAAAAACAACGGCGCTTTTCCCTGGAAAACAAACCTCGCCTGCCAACTTTTTGATGGCAGATTGCCGGAGCCACTTGGTACTATCAAACCAGCCCAACTTGACACTGGTGCCACCATGGGTCTGGTCACCATCCTGCCTATCGTAGCTTTTCAGGAGCCAGCCGGTCACTCCCAGCCATAGGCCCCCAGACAAAAACCTTGGCCCGTTTCCCTGGCAAACAAAAGTAAGTTATCCCGCTTCTGGATGGCAGATTGCAGGAGCCACTTTTCACCATCAAACCAGCCCGACTTGGCACTGGTGCCACCTCTGGTCTGGGAACCATCCTGCGTATCGTGGATTCTAAGGAGCCAGCCGGCCACTCCCAGCCACAGGCCCCCAAACACAAACCACAGCGCTTTTCCCTGGAAAACAAAACTCGCCTGCCAACTATTTGATGGCAGATTGCAGGAGCCACTTGGTACTATCAAACCAGCCCAACTTGGCACTGGTGCCACCATGGATCTGGTCACCATCCTGCCTATCGTAGCTTTTCAGGACCTAGCCGGTCACTCCAAGCCATAGGCCCCCAGAGAAAAACCTCGGCCCGTTTCCCTGGCAAACAAAAGTAAGCTGCCCCGCTTCTGGATGGCAGATTGCAGGAACCACTTGGTACTATCAAACCAGCCCAACTTGGCACTGGTGCCACCTTGGGTCTGGGAACCATCCTGCGTATCGTGGATTCTAAGGAGCCAGCCGGTCACTCCCAGCCACAGGCCACCAAACACAAACAACGGCGCTTTTCCCTGGAAAACAAAACTCGCCTGCCAACATTTTGATGGCAGATTGCAGGAGCCACTTGCTACTATCAAATCAGCCCAACTTGGCACTGGTGCCACCATGGGTCTGGTCACCATCCTGCCTATCGTAGCTTTTCAGGAGCCAGCCGGTCCCTCCCTGCCATAGGCCCCCAGAGAAAAACCTCGGCCCGTTTCCCTGGCAAACAAAAGTAAGCTACCCCGCTTCTGGATGGCAGATTGCAGGAGCCACTTTGCACCATCAAACTAGCCCGACTTGGCACTGGTGCCACCTCAGGTCTGGGAACCATCCTGCGTATCGTTCATTGTAAGGAGCCAGCCGGCCACTCCCAGCCACAGGCCCCCAGACACAAACAACGGCGCTTTTCCCTGGAAAAGAAAACTCGCCTGCCAACTTTTTGATGGCAGATTGCAGGAGCCACTTGGTACTATCAAATCAGCCCAACTTGGCACTGGTACCACCATGGGTCTGGTCACCATCCTGCCTATCGTAGCTTTTCAGGAGCCAGCCGGTCACTCGCAGCCATAGGCCCCCAGACACAAAACTCGGCCCGTTTCCCTGGCAAACAAAAGTAAGCTGCCCCGCTTCTGGATGGCAGATTGCAGGAGCCAATTTGCACCATCAAACTGGCCCGACTTGGCACTGGTGCGACCTCTGGTCTGGGAACCATCCTGCGTATCGTGGATTCTAAGGAGCCAGCCGGGCACTCCCACCCACAGGCCCCCAAACACAAACAACGGCACTTTTCCCTGGAAAACAAAACTCGCCTGCCAACATTTTGATGGCAGATTGCAGGAGCCACTTGGTACTATCAAACCAGCCCAACTTGGCACTGGTGCCACCATGGGTCTGGTCACCATCCTGCCTATCGTAGCTTTTCAGGAGCCAGCCGGTCACTCGCAGCCATAGGCCCCCAGACAAAAACCTCGGCCCGTTTCCCTGGCAAACAAAAGTAAGTTATCCCGCTTCTGGATGGCAGATTGCAGGAGCCACTTTTCACCATCAAACCAGCCCGACTTGGCACTGGTGCCACCTCTGGTCTGGGAACCATCCTGCGTATCGTGGATTCTAAGGAGCCAGCCGGCCACTCCCAGCCAGAGGCCCCCAAACACAAACAACGGCGCTTTTCCCTGGATAACAAACTCGCCTGCCAACTTTTTGATGGCAGATTGCAGGAGCCACTTGGTACTATCAAACCAGCCCAACTTGGCACTGGTGCCACCATGGGTCTGGTCACCATCCTGCCTATCGTAGCTTTTCAGGAGCCAGCCGGTCACTCCTAGCCATAGGCCCTGAGACACAAACCTCGGCCCGTTTCCCTGGCAAACAAAAGTAAGCTGCCCCGCTTCTGGATGGCAGATTGCAGGACGCACTTGGTACTATCAAACCAGCCCAACTTGGCACTGGTGCCACCTCTGGTCTGGGAACCATGCCGCGTATCGTGGATTCTAAGGAGCCAGCCGGCCACTCCCAGCCACAGGCCCCCAAATACAAACAACGGCGCTTTTCCCTGGAAAACAAAACTCGCCTGCCAAATTTTTGATGGCAGATTGCAGGAGCCACTTGGTACTATCAAACCAGCCCAACTTGGCACTGGTGCCACCATGGGTCTGGTCACCATCCTGCCTATCGTAGCTTTTCAGGAGCCAGCCGGTCACTCCCAGCCATAGGCCCCCAGACACAAACCTCGGCCCGTTTCCCTGGCAAACAAAAGTAAGCTGCCCCGCTTCTGGATGGCAGATTGCAGGAGCCACTTGGTACTATCAAACCAGCCCAACTTGGCACTGGTGCCACCTCTGGTCTGGGAACCATGCTGCGTAACACGGATTCTAAGGCGCCAGTCGGCCACTCCCAGCCACAAGCCCCCAAACACAAACAACGGCGCTATTCTCTGGCAAAAAAAAACTCCACTGCCCCTCTTCTGGATGGCAAATTGCAGGACGCACTTGGTACTATAAAAACAGCCCGACTTGGCACTGGTGCCACCTTGGGTCTGGGAACCATCCTGCGTATCGATCTTTTTAATGAGACAGCCGGCCACTCCCAGCCATATGCCCCCAAACACAACCCACGGCCCTTTTCTCTGGCAAACAAAACTCAACTGCACCGCTTCTGGATGGCAGATTGCAGGAGCCACTTGGTACTATCAAACCAGCCCGACTTGGCACTGGTGCCACCTTGGGTCTGGGAACCATCCTGCGTATGGTGGATTCTAAGGAGCCAGCCGGCCACTCCCAGCCACAGGCCCCCAACAAAAACCACGGCCCTTTTTTCTGGCAAACAAAACTTAGCTGCCTCACTTCTGGATGGCAGATTGCAGGAGCCACTTGGTGTAATCAAACCAGCCCGACTTGGCACTGGTGCCACCTTGGGTCTGGGAACCATCCTGCGTATCGTGGATTCTAAGGAGCCAGCCGGCCACTCCCAGCCACAGGCCCCCAAACAAAATCAACGGCACTGTTCCCTGGAAAACAAAACACGCCTGCCAACTTTTTGATGGAGTTTGCAGGAGCCACTTGGTACTATCAAACCAGCCCGACTTGGCACTGGTGCCACCTTGGGTCTGGGAAACATCCTGCGTATCGTGGATTCTTAGGAGCCAGCCGGCCACTCCTAGCCACAGGCCCCCAGACAAAAACCTAGGCCTATTTCTCTGGCAAACAAAAGTAAGCTGCCCCGCTTCTGGATGGCAGATTGCAGGAGACACTTGGTACTATCAAACCAGCCCAACTTGGCACTGGTGCCACCTTGGATCTGGGAACCATGCTGTGTATCGTGGATATTCAGGGGCCAGCCGGCCACTCTCAGCCATATGTCCCCAAACAGAAACCTCGGCCCGTTTCTCTGGCAAACAAAACTCAACTGCCCCTCTTCTGGATGGCAAATTGCAGGATGAACTTGATACTAAAACCGCAGGCCGACTTGGTAGTGGTGACACCTTGGACCTGGGAACCATCATGCGTATCGAGCATTTTAAGGAGCCAGCCGGCCACTCCCAGCAATATGCCCCCAAAAACAATCCACGGAATTTTTCTCTGGCAAACAAAAATCAGCTGCCCCGCTTCTGGATGGCAGATTGCAGGAGCCACTTTGCACCATCAAACCAGCCCGACTTGGCACTGGTGCCACCTTGCATCTGGGAACCATGCTGACTAGCGTGGATTTTCAGGAGCCAGCAGGCCACTCTCAGCCATAGGCCCCCAAACAAAACCCACGGCCCGTTTCCCTGGCAAACAAAATTAAGCTGCCCCGCTTCTGGATGGCAGATTGCAGGACGCATTTGGTAGTATCAAACCAGCCCGACTTGGCACTGGTGCCACCTTGGGTCTGGGAACCATCCTGCGTATCGTGGGTTCAAAGGAGCCAGCCGGCCACTCCCAGCCACAGGCCCCCAAATACAAACAACGGCGCTTTTCCCTGGAAAACAAAACTCGCCTGACAACTTTTTGATGGCAGATTGCAGGAGCCACTTGGTACTATCAAACCAGCCCAACTTGGCACTGGTGCCACCATGGGTCTGGTCACCATCCTGCCTATCGTAGCTTTTCAGGAGCCAGCCAGCCACCCCCAGCCAGAGGCCCCTAGACAAATATTTCGGCCCGTTTCCCTGGCAAACAAAAGTAAGCTACCCCGCTTCTGGATGGCAGATTGCAGGAGCCACTTTGCACCATCAAACCAGCCCGACTTGGCACTGGTGCCACCTCAGCTCTGGGAACCATCCTGCGTATCGTTCATTGTAAGGAGCCAGCCGGCCACTCCAGCCACAGGCCCCCAGACACAAACAACGGCGCTTTTCCCTGGAAAACAAAACTCGCCTGCCAACTTTTTGATGGCAGATTGCAGGAGCCACTTGCTACTATCAAATCAGCCCAACTTGGCACTGGTGCCACCATGGGTCTGGTCACCATCCTGCCTATCGTAGCTTTTCAGGAGCCAGCCGGTCACTCGCAGCCATAGGCCCCCAGACAAAAAACTCGGCCCGTTTCCCTGGCAAACAAAAGTAAGCTACCCCGCTTCTGGATGGCAGATTGCAGGAGCCACTTGGTGTAATCAAACCAGCCCAACTTGGCACTGGTGCCACCATGGATCTGGTCACCATCCTGCCTATCGTAGCTTTTCAGGACCTAGCCGGTCACTCCAAGCCATAGGCCCCCAGAGAAAAACCTCGGCCCGTTTCCCTGGCAAACAAAAGTAAGCTGCCCCGCTTCTGGATGGCAGATTGCAGGAACCACTTGGTACTATCAAACCAGCCCAACTTGGCACTGGTGCCACCTTGGGTCTGGGAACCATCCTGCGTATCGTGGATTCTAAGGAGCCAGCCGGTCACTCCCAGCCACAGGCCACCAAACACAAACAACGGCGCTTTTCCCTGGAAAACAAAACTCGCCTGCCAACATTTTGATGGCAGATTGCAGGAGCCACTTGCTACTATCAAATCAGCCCAACTTGGCACTGGTGCCACCATGGGTCTGGTCACCATCCTGCCTATCGTAGCTTTTCAGGAGCCAGCCGGTCCCTCCCTGCCATAGGCCCCCAGAGAAAAACCTCGGCCCGTTTCCCTGGCAAACAAAAGTAAGCTACCCCGCTTCTGGATGGCAGATTGCAGGAGCCACTTTGCACCATCAAACTGGCCCGACTTGGCACTGGTGCGACCTCAGGTCTGGGAACCATCCTGCGTATCGTTCATTGTAAGGAGCCAGCCGGCCACTCCCAGCCACAGGCCCCCAGACACAAACAACGGCGCTTTTCCCTGGAAAACAAAACTCGCCTGCCAACTTTTTGATGGCAGATTGCAGGAGCCACTTGGTACTATCAAATCAGCCCAACTTGGCACTGGTGCCACCATGGGTCTGGTCACCATCCTGCCTATCGTAGCTTTTCAGGAGCCAGCCGGTCACTCGCAGCCATAGGCCCCCAGACACAAAACTCGGCCCGTTTCCCTGGCAAACAAAAGTAAGCTACCCCGCTTCTGGATGGCAGATTGCAGGAGCCACTTGGTGTAATCAAACCAGCCCAACTTGGCACTGGTGCCACCATGGATCTGGTCACCATCCTGCCTATCGTAGCTTTTCAGGACCTAGCCGGTCACTCCAAGCCATAGGCCCCCAGAGAAAAACCTCGGCCCGTTTCCCTGGCAAACAAAAGTAAGCTGCCCCGCTTCTGGATGGCAGATTGCAGGAACCACTTGGTACTATCAAACCAGCCCAACTTGGCACTGGTGCCACCTTGGGTCTGGGAACCATCCTGCGTATCGTGGATTCTAAGGAGCCAGCCGGTCACTCCCAGCCACAGGCCACCAAACACAAACAACGGCGCTTTTCCCTGGAAAACAAAACTCGCCTGCCAACATTTTGATGGCAGATTGCAGGAGCCACTTGCTACTATCAAATCAGCCCAACTTGGCACTGGTGCCACCATGGGTCTGGTCACCATCCTGCCTATCGTAGCTTTTCAGGAGCCAGCCGGTCCCTCCCTGCCATAGGCCCCCAGAGAAAAACCTCGGCCCGTTTCCCTGGCAAACAAAAGTAAGCTACCCCGCTTCTGGATGGCAGATTGCAGGAGCCACTTTGCACCATCAAACTGGCCCGACTTGGCACTGGTGCGACCTCAGGTCTGGGAACCATCCTGCGTATCGTTCATTGTAAGGAGCCAGCCGGCCACTCCCAGCCACAGGCCCCCAGACACAAACAACGGCGCTTTTCCCTGGAAAACAAAACTCGCCTGCCAACTTTTTGATGGCAGATTGCAGGAGCCACTTGGTACTATCAAATCAGCCCAACTTGGCACTGGTGCCACCATGGGTCTGGTCACCATCCTGCCTATCGTAGCTTTTCAGGAGCCAGCCGGTCACTCGCAGCCATAGGCCCCCAGACACAAAACTCGGCCCGTTTCCCTGGCAAACAAAAGTAAGCTACCCCGCTTCTGGATGGCAGATTGCAGGAGCCACTTTTCACCATCAAACTGGCCCGACTTGGCACTGGTGCGACCTCTGGTCTGGGAACCATCCTGCGTATCGTGGATTCTAAGGAGCCAGCCGGTCACTCCCACCCACAGGCCCCCAAACACAAACAACGGCACTTTTCCCTGGAAAACAAAACTCGCCCGCCAACATTTTGATGGCAGATTGCAGGAGCCACTTGGTACTATCAAACCAGCCCAACTTGGCACTGGTGCCACCATGGGTCTGGTCACCATCCTGCCTATCGTAGCTTTTCAGGAGCCAGCCGGTCACTCCCAGCCATAGGCCCCCAGACACAAACCTCGGCCCTTTTCCCTGGCAAACAAAAGTAAGTTATCCCGCTTCTGGATGGCAGATTGCAGGAGCCACTTTTCACCTTCAAACCAGCCCGACTTGGCACTGGTGCCACCTCTGGTCTGGGAACCATCCTGCGTATCGTGGATTCTAAGGAGCCAGCCGGCCACTCCCAGCCACTGGCCCCCAAACACAAACAACGGCGCTTTTCCCTGGATAACAAACTCGCCTGCCAACTTTTTGATGGCAGATTGCAGGAGCCACTTGGTACTATCAAACCAGCCCAACTTGGCACTGGTGCCACCATGGGTCTGGTCACCATCCTGCCTATCGTAGCTTTTCAGGAGCCAGGCGGTCACTCCCAGCCATAGGCCCCCAGACACAAAACTCGGCCCGTTTCCCTGGCAAACAAAAGTAAGCTGCCCCGCTTCTGGATGGCAGATTGCAGGAACCACTTGGTAGTATCAAACCAGCCCGACTTGGCACTGGTGCCACCTCTGGTCTGGGAAACATCCTGCGTATCGTGGTTCTAAGGAGCCATCCGTCCACTCCCAGCCACAGGCCCCCAAACACAAACAACGGCGCTTTTCCCTGGAAAACAAAACTCGCCTGCCAACTTTTTGATGGCAGATTGCAGGAGCCACTTGGTACTATCAAATCAGCCCAACTTGGCACTGGTGCCACCATGGGTCTGGTCACCATCCTGCCTATCGTAGCTTTTCAGGAGCCAGCCGGTCACTCGCAGCCATAGGCCCCCAGAAACAATACTCGGCCCGTTTCCCTGGCAAACAAAAGTAAGCTGCCCCGCTTCTGGATGGCAGATTGCAGGAGCCACTTTGCACCATCAAACTAGCCCGACTTGGCACTGGTGCCACCTCAGCTCTGGGAACCATCCTGCGTATCGTGGATTCTAAGGAGCCAGCCGGGCACTCCCACCCACAGGCCCCCAAACACAAACAACGGCGCTTTTCCCTGGAAAACAAAACTCGCCTGCCAACATTTTGATGGCAGATTGCAGGAGCCACTTGGTACTATCAAACCAGCCCAACTTGGCACTGGTGCCACCATGGGTCTGGTCACCATCCTGCCTATCGTAGCTTTTCAGGAGCCAGGCGGTCACTCCCAGCCATAGGCCCCCAGACACAAACCTCGGCCCGTTTCCCTGGCAAACAAAAGTAAGCTACCCCGCTTCTGGATGGCAGATTGCAGGACGCACTTGATAGTATCAAACCAGCCCGACTTGGCACTGGTGCCACCTCAGGTCTGGGAACCATGCTGCGTATCGTGGATTCTAATTAGCCATCTGGCCACTCCCACCCACAGGCCCCCAAACAAAAACAACGGCGCTTTTCCCTGGAAAACAAACCTCGCCTGCCAACTTTTTGATGGCAGATTGCCGGAGCCACTTGGTACTATCAAACCAGCCCAACTTGACACTGGTGCCACCATGGGTCTGGTCACCATCCTGCCTATCGTAGCTTTTCAGGAGCCAGCCGGTCACTCCCAGCCATAGGCCCCCAGACAAAAACCTTGGCCCGTTTCCCTGGCAAACAAAAGTAAGTTATCCCGCTTCTGGATGGCAAATTGCAGGAGCCACTTTTCACCATCAAACCAGCCCGACTTGGCACTGGTGCCACCTCTGGTCTGGGAACCATCCTGCGTATCGTGGATTCTAAGGAGCCAGCCGGCCACTCCCAGCCACAGGCCCCCAAACACAAACCACAGCGCTTTTCCCTGGAAAACAAAACTCGCCTGCCAACTATTTGATGGCAGATTGCAGGAGCCACTTGGTACTATCAAACCAGCCCAACTTGGCACTGGTGCCACCATGGATCTGGTCACCATCCTGCCTATCGTAGCTTTTCAGGACCTAGCCGGTCACTCCAAGCCATAGGCCCCCAGAGAAAAACCTCGGCCCGTTTCCCTGGCAAACAAAAGTAAGCTGCCCCGCTTCTGGATGGCAGATTGCAGGAACCACTTGGTACTATCAAACCAGCCCAACTTGGCACTGGTGCCACCTTGGGTCTGGGAACCATCCTGCGTATCGTGGATTCTAAGGAGCCAGCCGGTCACTCCCAGCCACAGGCCACAAAACACAAACAACGGCGCTTTTCCCTGGAAAACAAAACTCGCCTGCCAACATTTTGATGGCAGATTGCAGGAGCCACTTGCTACTATCAAATCAGCCCAACTTGGCACTGGTGCCACCATGGGTCTGGTCACCATCCTGCCTATCGTAGCTTTTCAGGAGCCAGCCGGTCCCTCCCTGCCATAGGCCCCCAGAGAAAAACCTCGGCCCGTTTCCCTGGCAAACAAAAGTAAGCTACCCCGCTTCTGGATGGCAGATTGCAGGAGCCACTTTGCACCATCAAACTAGCCCGACTTGGCACTGGTGCCACCTCAGGTCTGGGAACCATCCTGCGTATCGTTCATTGTAAGGAGCCAGCCGGCCACTCCCAGCCACAGGCCCCCAGACACAAACAACGGCGCTTTTCCCTGGAAAAGAAAACTCGCCTGCCAACTTTTTGATGGCAGATTGCAGGAGCCACTTGGTACTATCAAACCAGCCCAACTTGGCACTGGTGCCACCTCTGGTCTGGGAACCATGCTGCGTAACACGGATTCTAAGGCGCCAGTCGGCCACTCCCAGCCACAAGCCCCCAAACACAAACAACGGCGCTATTCTCTGGCAAAAAAAACTCCACTGCCCCTCTTCTGGATGGCAAATTGCAGGACGCACTTGGTACTATAAAAACAGCCCGACTTGGCACTGGTGCCACCTTGGGTCTGGGAACCATCCTGCGTATCGATCTTTTTAATGAGACAGCCGGCCACTCCCAGCCATATGCCCCCAAACACAACCCACGGCCCTTTTCTCTGGCAAACAAAACTCAACTGCACCGCTTCTGGATGGCAGATTGCAGGAGCCACTTGGTACTATCAAACCAGCCCGACTTGGCACTGGTGCCACCTTGGGTCTGGGAACCATCCTGCGTATGGTGGATTCTAAGGAGCCAGCCGGCCACTCCCAGCCACAGGCCCCCAACAAAAACCACGGCCCTTTTTTCTGGCAAACAAAACTTAGCTGCCTCACTTCTGGATGGCAGATTGCAGGAGCCACTTGGTGTAATCAAACCAGCCCGACTTGGCACTGGTGCCACCTTGGGTCTGGGAACCATCCTGCGTATCGTGGATTCTAAGGAGCCAGCCGGCCACTCCCAGCCACAGGCCCCCAAACAAAATCAACGGCACTGTTCCCTGGAAAACAAAACACGCCTGCCAACTTTTTGATGGAGTTTGCAGGAGCCACTTGGTACTATCAAACCAGCCCGACTTGGCACTGGTGCCACCTTGGGTCTGGGAAACATCCTGCGTATCGTGGATTCTTAGGAGCCAGCCGGCCACTCCTAGCCACAGGCCCCCAGACAAAAACCTAGGCCTATTTCTCTGGCAAACAAAAGTAAGCTGCCCCGCTTCTGGATGGCAGATTGCAGGAGACACTTGGTACTATCAAACCAGCCCAACTTGGCACTGGTGCCACCTTGGATCTGGGAACCATGCTGTGTATCGTGGATATTCAGGGGCCAGCCGGCCACTCTCAGCCATATGTCCCCAAACAGAAACCTCGGCCCGTTTCTCTGGCAAACAAAACTCAACTGCCCCTCTTCTGGATGGCAAATTGCAGGATGAACTTGATACTAAAACCGCAGGCCGACTTGGTAGTGGTGACACCTTGGACCTGGGAACCATCATGCGTATCGAGCATTTTAAGGAGCCAGCCGGCCACTCCCAGCAATATGCCCCCAAAAACAATCCACGGAATTTTTCTCTGGCAAACAAAAATCAGCTGCCCCGCTTCTGGATGGCAGATTGCAGGAGCCACTTTGCACCATCAAACCAGCCCGACTTGGCACTGGTGCCACCTTGCATCTGGGAACCATGCTGACTAGCGTGGATTTTCAGGAGCCAGCAGGCCACTCTCAGCCATAGGCCCCCAAACAAAACCCACGGCCCGTTTCCCTGGCAAACAAAATTAAGCTGCCCCGCTTCTGGATGGCAGATTGCAGGACGCATTTGGTAGTATCAAACCAGCCCGACTTGGCACTGGTGCCACCTTGGGTCTGGGAACCATCCTGCGTATCGTGGGTTCAAAGGAGCCAGCCGGCCACTCCCAGCCACAGGCCCCCAAATACAAACAACGGCGCTTTTCCCTGGAAAACAAAACTCGCCTGACAACTTTTTGATGGCAGATTGCAGGAGCCACTTGGTACTATCAAACCAGCCCAACTTGGCACTGGTGCCACCATGGGTCTGGTCACCATCCTGCCTATCGTAGCTTTTCAGGAGCCAGCCAGCCACCCCCAGCCAGAGGCCCCTAGACAAATATTTCGGCCCGTTTCCCTGGCAAACAAAAGTAAGCTACCCCGCTTCTGGATGGCAGATTGCAGGAGCCACTTTGCACCATCAAACCAGCCCGACTTGGCACTGGTGCCACCTCAGCTCTGGGAACCATCCTGCGTATCGTTCATTGTAAGGAGCCAGCCGGCCACTCCAGCCACAGGCCCCCAGACACAAACAACGGCGCTTTTCCCTGGAAAACAAAACTCGCCTGCCAACTTTTTGATGGCAGATTGCAGGAGCCACTTGCTACTATCAAATCAGCCCAACTTGGCACTGGTGCCACCATGGGTCTGGTCACCATCCTGCCTATCGTAGCTTTTCAGGAGCCAGCCGGTCACTCGCAGCCATAGGCCCCCAGACACAAAACTCGGCCCGTTTCCCTGGCAAACAAAAGTAAGCTACCCCGCTTCTGGATGGCAGATTGCAGGAGCCACTTGGTGTAATCAAACCAGCCCAACTTGGCACTGGTGCCACCATGGATCTGGTCACCATCCTGCCTATCGTAGCTTTTCAGGAGCCAGCCGGTCACTCCAAGCCATAGGCCCCCAGAGAAAAACCTCGGCCCGTTTCCCTGGCAAACAAAAGTAAGCTGCCCCGCTTCTGGATGGCAGATTGCAGGAACCACTTGGTACTATCAAACCAGCCCAACTTGGCACTGGTGCCACCTTGGGTCTGGGAACCATCCTGCGTATCGTGGATTCTAAGGAGCCAGCCGGTCACTCCCAGCCACAGGCCACCAAACACAAACAACGGCGCTTTTCCCTGGAAAACAAAACTCGCCTGCCAACATTTTGATGGCAGATTGCAGGAGCCACTTGCTACTATCAAATCAGCCCAACTTGGCACTGGTGCCACCATGGGTCTGGTCACCATCCTGCCTATCGTAGCTTTTCAGGAGCCAGCCGGTCCCTCCCTGCCGTAGGCCCCCAGAGAAAAACCTCGGCCCGTTTCCCTGGCAAACAAAAGTAAGCTACCCCGCTTCTGGATGGCAGATTGCAGGAGCCACTTTGCACCATCAAACTGGCCCGACTTGGCACTGGTGCGACCTCAGGTCTGGGAACCATCCTGCGTATCGTTCATTGTAAGGAGCCAGCCGGCCACTCCCAGCCACAGGCCCCCAGACACAAACAACGGCGCTTTTCCCTGGAAAACAAAACTCGCCTGCCAACTTTTTGATGGCAGATTGCAGGAGCCACTTGGTACTATCAAATCAGCCCAACTTGGCACTGGTGCCACCATGGGTCTGGTCACCATCCTGCCTATCGTAGCTTTTCAGGAGCCAGCCGGTCACTCGCAGCCATAGGCCCCCAGACACAAAACTCGGCCCGTTTCCCTGGCAAACAAAAGTAAGCTACCCCGCTTCTGGATGGCAGATTGCAGGAGCCACTTTTCACCATCAAACTGGCCCGACTTGGCACTGGTGCGACCTCTGGTCTGGGAACCATCCTGCGTATCGTGGACTCTAAGGAGCCAGCCGGCCACTCCCAGCCACTGGCCCCCAAACACAAACAACGGCGCTTTTCCCTGGATAACAAACTCGCCTGCCAACTTTTTGATGGCAGATTGCAGGAGCCACTTGGTACTATCAAACCAGCCCAACTTGGCACTGGTGCCACCATGGGTCTGGTCACCATCCTGCCTATCGTAGCTTTTCAGGAGCCAGGCGGTCACTCCCAGCCATAGGCCCCCAGACACAAAACTCGGCCCGTTTCCCTGGCAAACAAAAGTAAGCTGCCCCGCTTCTGGATGGCAGATTGCAGGAACCACTTGGTACTATCAAACCAGCCCAACTTGGCACTGGTGCCACCTCTGGTCTGGGAAACATCCTGCGTATCGTGGTTCTAAGGAGCCATCCGTCCACTCCCAGCCACAGGCCCCCAAACACAAACAACGGCGCTTTTCCCTGGAAAACAAAACTCGCCTGCCAACTTTTTGATGGCAGATTGCAGGAGCCACTTGGTACTATCAAATCAGCCCAACTTGGCACTGGTGCCACCATGGGTCTGGTCACCATCCTGCCTATCGTAGCTTTTCAGGAGCCAGCCGGTCACTCGCAGCCATAGGCCCCCAGAAACAATACTCGGCCCGTTTCCCTGGCAAACAAAAGTAAGCTGCCCCGCTTCTGGATGGCAGATTGCAGGAGCCACTTTGCACCATCAAACTAGCCCGACTTGGCACTGGTGCCACCTCAGCTCTGGGAACCATCCTGCGTATCGTGGATTCTAAGGAGCCAGCCGGCCACTCCCACCCACAGGCCCCCAAACACAAACAACGGCGCTTTTCCCTGGAAAACAAAACTCGCCTGCCAACATTTTGATGGCAGATTGCAGGAGCCACTTGGTACTATCAAACCAGCCCAACTTGGCACTGGTGCCACCATGGGTCTGGTCACCATCCTGCCTATCGTAGCTTTTCAGGAGCCAGGCGGTCACTCCCAGCCATAGGCCCCCGGACACAAACCTCGGACCGTTTCCCTGGCAAACAAAAGTAAGCTACCCCGCTTCTGGATGGCAGATTGCAGGACGCACTTGATAGTATCAAACCAGCCCGACTTGGCACTGGTGCCACCTCAGGTCTGGGAACCATGCTGCGTATCGTGGATTCTAATTAGCCATCTGGCCACTCCCACCCACAGGCCCCCAAACAAAAACAACGGCGCTTTTCCCTGGAAAACAAACCTCGCCTGCCAACTTTTTGATGGCAGATTGCCGGAGCCACTTGGTACTATCAAACCAGCCCAACTTGACACTGGTGCCACCATGGGTCTGGTCACCATCCTGCCTATCGTAGCTTTTCAGGAGCCAGCCGGTCACTCCCAGCCATAGGCCCCCAGACAAAAACCTTGGCCCGTTTCCCTGGCAAACAAAAGTAAGTTATCCCGCTTCTGGATGGCAGATTGCAGGAGCCACTTTTCACCATCAAACCAGCCCGACTTGGCACTGGTGCCACCTCTGGTCTGGGAACCATCCTGCGTATCGTGGATTCTAAGGAGCCAGCCGGCCACTCCCAGCCACAGGCCCCCAAACACAAACCACAGCGCTTTTCCCTGGAAAACAAAACTCGCCTGCCAACTATTTGATGGCAGATTGCAGGAGCCACTTGGTACTATCAAACCAGCCCAACTTGGCACTGGTGCCACCATGGATCTGGTCACCATCCTGCCTATCGTAGCTTTTCAGGACCTAGCCGGTCACTCCAAGCCATAGGCCCCCAGAGAAAAACCTCGGCCCGTTTCCCTGGCAAACAAAAGTAAGCTGCCCCGCTTCTGGATGGCAGATTGCAGGAACCACTTGGTACTATCAAACCAGCCCAACTTGGCACTGGTGCCACCTTGGGTCTGGGAACCATCCTGCGTATCGTGGATTCTAAGGAGCCAGCCGGTCACTCCCAGCCACAGGCCACCAAACACAAACAACGGCGCTTTTCCCTGGAAAACAAAACTCGCCTGCCAACATTTTGATGGCAGATTGCAGGAGCCACTTGCTACTATCAAATCAGCCCAACTTGGCACTGGTGCCACCATGGGTCTGGTCACCATCCTGCCTATCGTAGCTTTTCAGGAGCCAGCCGGTCCCTCCCTGCCATAGGCCCCCAGAGAAAAACCTCGGCCCGTTTCCCTGGCAAACAAAAGTAAGCTACCCCGCTTCTGGATGGCAGATTGCAGGAGCCACTTTGCACCATCAAACTAGCCCGACTTGGCACTGGTGCCACCTCAGGTCTGGGAACCATCCTGCGTATCGTCCATTGTAAGGAGCCAGCCGGCCACTCCCAGCCACAGGCCCCCAGACACAAACAACGGCGCTTTTCCCTGGAAAAGAAAACTCGCCTGCCAACTTTTTGATGGCAGATTGCAGGAGCCACTTGGTACTATCAAATCAGCCCAACTTGGCACTGGTACCACCATGGGTCTGGTCACCATCCTGCCTATCGTAGCTTTTCAGGAGCCAGCCGGTCACTCGCAGCCATAGGCCCCCAGACACAAAACTCGGCCCGTTTCCCTGGCAAACAAAAGTAAGCTACCCCGCTTCTGGATGGCAGATTGCAGGAGCCAATTTGCACCATCAAACTGGCCCGACTTGGCACTGGTGCGACCTCTGGTCTGGGAACCATCCTGCGTATCGTGGATTCTAAGGAGCCAGCCGGGCACTCCCACCCACAGGCCCCCAAACAAAAACAACGGCACTTTTCCCTGGAAAACAAAACTCGCCTGCCAACATTTTGATGGCAGATTGCAGGAGCCACTTGGTACTATCAAACCAGCCCAACTTGGCACTGGTGCCACCATGGGTCTGGTCACCATCCTGCCTATCGTAGCTTTTCAGGAGCCAGCCGGTCACTCCCAGCCATAGGCCCCCAGACAAAAACCTCGGCCCGTTTCCCTGGCAAACAAAAGTAAGTTATCCCGCTTCTGGATGGCAGATTGCAGGAGCCACTTTTCACCATCAAACCAGCCCGACTTGGCACTGGTGCCACCTCTGGTCTGGGAACCATCCTGCGTATCGTGGATTCTAAGGAGCCAGCCGGCCACTCCCAGCCAGAGGCCCCCAAACACAAACAACGGCGCTTTTCCCTGGATAACAAACTCGCCTGCCAACTTTTTGATGGCAGATTGCAGGAGCCACTTGGTACTATCAAACCAGCCCAACTTGGCACTGGTGCCACCATGGGTCTGGTCACCATCCTGCCTATCGTAGCTTTTCAGGAGCCAGGCGGTCACTCCCAGCCATAGGCCCCCAGACACAAAACTCGGCCCGTTTCCCTGGCAAACAAAAGTAAGCTGCCCCGCTTCTGGATGGCAGATTGCAGGAACCACTTGGTACTATCAAACCAGCCCAACTTGGCACTGGTGCCACCTCTGGTCTGGGAAACATCCTGCGTATCGTGGTTCTAAGGAGCCATCCGTCCACTCCCAGCCACAGGCCCCCAAACACAAACAACGGCGCTTTTCCCTGGAAAACAAAACTCGCCTGCCAACTTTTTGATGGCAGATTGCAGGAGCCACTTGGTACTATCAAATCAGCCCAACTTGGCACTGGTGCCACCATGGGTCTGGTCACCATCCTGCCTATCGTAGCTTTTCAGGAGCCAGCCGGTCACTCGCAGCCATAGGCCCCCAGAAACAATACTCGGCCCGTTTCCCTGGCAAACAAAAGTAAGCTGCCCCGCTTCTGGATGGCAGATTGCAGGAGCCACTTTGCACCATCAAACTAGCCCGACTTGGCACTGGTGCCACCTCAGCTCTGGGAACCATCCTGCGTATCGTGGATTCTAAGGAGCCAGCCGGCCACTCCCACCCACAGGCCCCCAAACACAAACAACGGCGCTTTTCCCTGGAAAACAAAACTCGCCTGCCAACATTTTGATGGCAGATTGCAGGAGCCACTTGGTACTATCAAACCAGCCCAACTTGGCACTGGTGCCACCATGGGTCTGGTCACCATCCTGCCTATCGTAGCTTTTCAGGACCTAGCCGGTCACTCCAAGCCATAGGCCCCCAGAGAAAAACCTCGGCCCGTTTCCCTGGCAAACAAAAGTAAGCTGCCCCGCTTCTGGATGGCAGATTGCAGGAACCACTTGGTACTATCAAACCAGCCCAACTTGGCACTGGTGCCACCTTGGGTCTGGGAACCATCCTGCGTATCGTGGATTCTAAGGAGCCAGCCGGTCACTCCCAGCCACAGGCCACCAAACACAAACAACGGCGCTTTTCCCTGGAAAACAAAACTCGCCTGCCAACATTTTGATGGCAGATTGCAGGAGCCACTTGCTACTATCAAATCAGCCCAACTTGGCACTGGTGCCACCATGGGTCTGGTCACCATCCTGCCTATCGTAGCTTTTCAGGAGCCAGCCGGTCCCTCCCTGCCATAGGCCCCCAGAGAAAAACCTCGGCCCGTTTCCCTGGCAAACAAAAGTAAGCTACCCCGCTTCTGGATGGCAGATTGCAGGAGCCACTTTGCACCATCAAACTAGCCCGACTTGGCACTGGTGCCACCTCAGGTCTGGGAACCATCCTGCGTATCGTCCATTGTAAGGAGCCAGCCGGCCACTCCCAGCCACAGGCCCCCAGACACAAACAACGGCGCTTTTCCCTGGAAAAGAAAACTCGCCTGCCAACTTTTTGATGGCAGATTGCAGGAGCCACTTGGTACTATCAAATCAGCCCAACTTGGCACTGGTACCACCATGGGTCTGGTCACCATCCTGCCTATCGTAGCTTTTCAGGAGCCAGCCGGTCACTCGCAGCCATAGGCCCCCAGACACAAAACTCGGCCCGTTTCCCTGGCAAACAAAAGTAAGCTACCCCGCTTCTGGATGGCAGATTGCAGGAGCCAATTTGCACCATCAAACTGGCCCGACTTGGCACTGGTGCGACCTCTGGTCTGGGAACCATCCTGCGTATCGTGGATTCTAAGGAGCCAGCCGGGCACTCCCACCCACAGGCCCCCAAACAAAAACAACGGCACTTTTCCCTGGAAAACAAAACTCGCCTGCCAACATTTTGATGGCAGATTGCAGGAGCCACTTGGTACTATCAAACCAGCCCAACTTGGCACTGGTGCCACCATGGGTCTGGTCACCATCCTGCCTATCGTAGCTTTTCAGGAGCCAGCCGGTCACTCCCAGCCATAGGCCCCCAGACAAAAACCTCGGCCCGTTTCCCTGGCAAACAAAAGTAAGTTATCCCGCTTCTGGATGGCAGATTGCAGGAGCCACTTTTCACCATCAAACCAGCCCGACTTGGCACTGGTGCCACCTCTGGTCTGGGAACCATCCTGCGTATCGTGGATTCTAAGGAGCCAGCCGGCCACTCCCAGCCAGAGGCCCCCAAACACAAACAACGGCGCTTTTCCCTGGATAACAAACTCGCCTGCCAACTTTTTGATGGCAGATTGCAGGAGCCACTTGGTACTATCAAACCAGCCCAACTTGGCACTGGTGCCACCATGGGTCTGGTCACCATCCTGCCTATCGTAGCTTTTCAGGAGCCAGGCGGTCACTCCCAGCCATAGGCCCCCAGACACAAAACTCGGCCCGTTTCCCTGGCAAACAAAAGTAAGCTGCCCCGCTTCTGGATGGCAGATTGCAGGAACCACTTGGTACTATCAAACCAGCCCAACTTGGCACTGGTGCCACCTCTGGTCTGGGAAACATCCTGCGTATCGTGGTTCTAAGGAGCCATCCGTCCACTCCCAGCCACAGGCCCCCAAACACAAACAACGGCGCTTTTCCCTGGAAAACAAAACTCGCCTGCCAACTTTTTGATGGCAGATTGCAGGAGCCACTTGGTACTATCAAATCAGCCCAACTTGGCACTGGTGCCACCATGGGTCTGGTCACCATCCTGCCTATCGTAGCTTTTCAGGAGCCAGCCGGTCACTCGCAGCCATAGGCCCCCAGAAACAATACTCGGCCCGTTTCCCTGGCAAACAAAAGTAAGCTGCCCCGCTTCTGGATGGCAGATTGCAGGAGCCACTTTGCACCATCAAACTAGCCCGACTTGGCACTGGTGCCACCTCAGCTCTGGGAACCATCCTGCGTATCGTGGATTCTAAGGAGCCAGCCGGCCACTCCCACCCACAGGCCCCCAAACACAAACAACGGCGCTTTTCCCTGGAAAACAAAACTCGCCTGCCAACATTTTGATGGCAGATTGCAGGAGCCACTTGGTACTATCAAACCAGCCCAACTTGGCACTGGTGCCACCATGGGTCTGGTCACCATCCTGCCTATCGTAGCTTTTCAGGAGCCAGCCGGTCACTCCCAGCCATAGGCCCCCAGACACAAACCTCGGCCCGTTTCCCTGGCAAACAAAAGTAAGCTACCCCGCTTCTGGATGGCAGATTGCAGGACGCACTTGATAGTATCAAACCAGCCCGACTTGGCACTGGTGCCACCTCAGGTCTGGGAACCATGCTGCGTATCGTGGATTCTAATTAGCCATCTGGCCACTCCCACCCACAGGCCCCCAAACAAAAACAACGGCGCTTTTCCCTGGAAAACAAACCTCGCCTGCCAAATTTTGATGGCAGATTGCCGGAGCCACTTGGTACTATCAAACCAGCCCAACTTGACACTGGTGCCACCATGGGTCTGGTCACCATCCTGCCTATCGTAGCTTTTCAGGAGGCAGCCGGTCACTCCCAGCCATAGGCCCCCAGACAAAAACCTTGGCCCGTTTCCCTGGCAAACAAAAGTAAGTTATCCCGCTTCTGGATGGCAGATTGCAGGAGCCACTTTTCACCATCAAACCAGCCCGACTTGGCACTGGTGCCACCTCTGGTCTGGGAACCATCCTGCGTATCGTGGATTCTAAGGAGCCAGCCGGCCACTCCCAGCCACAGGCCCCCAAACACAAACCACAGCGCTTTTCCCTGGAAAACAAAACTCGCCTGCCAACTATTTGATGGCAGATTGCAGGAGCCACTTGGTACTATCAAACCAGCCCAACTTGGCACTGGTGCCACCATGGATCTGGTCACCATCCTGCCTATCGTAGCTTTTCAGGACCTAGCCGGTCACTCCAAGCCATAGGCCCCCAGAGAAAAACCTCGGCCCGTTTCCCTGGCAAACAAAAGTAAGCTGCCCCGCTTCTGGATGGCAGATTGCAGGAACCACTTGGTACTATCAAACCAGCCCAACTTGGCACTGGTGCCACCTTGGGTCTGGGAACCATCCTGCGTATCGTGGATTCTAAGGAGCCAGCCGGTCACTCCCAGCCACAGGCCACCAAACACAAACAACGGCGCTTTTCCCTGGAAAACAAAACTCGCCTGCCAACATTTTGATGGCAGATTGCAGGAGCCACTTGCTACTATCAAATCAGCCCAACTTGGCACTGGTGCCACCATGGGTCTGGTCACCATCCTGCCTATCGTAGCTTTTCAGGAGCCAGCCGGTCCCTCCCTGCCATAGGCCCCCAGAGAAAAACCTCGGCCCGTTTCCCTGGCAAACAAAAGTAAGCTACCCCGCTTCTGGATGGCAGATTGCAGGAGCCACTTTGCACCATCAAACTAGCCCGACTTGGCACTGGTGCCACCTCAGGTCTGGGAACCATCCTGCGTATCGTCCATTGTAAGGAGCCAGCCGGCCACTCCCAGCCACAGGCCCCCAGACACAAACAACGGCGCTTTTCCCTGGAAAAGAAAACTCGCCTGCCAACTTTTTGATGGCAGATTGCAGGAGCCACTTGGTACTATCAAATCAGCCCAACTTGGCACTGGTACCACCATGGGTCTGGTCACCATCCTGCCTATCGTAGCTTTTCAGGAGCCAGCCGGTCACTCGCAGCCATAGGCCCCCAGACACAAAACTCGGCCCGTTTCCCTGGCAAACAAAAGTAAGCTACCCCGCTTCTGGATGGCAGATTGCAGGAGCCAATTTGCACCATCAAACTGGCCCGACTTGGCACTGGTGCGACCTCTGGTCTGGGAACCATCCTGCGTATCGTGGATTCTAAGGAGCCAGCCGGGCACTCCCACCCACAGGCCCCCAAACAAAAACAACGGCACTTTTCCCTGGAAAACAAAACTCGCCTGCCAACATTTTGATGGCAGATTGCAGGAGCCACTTGGTACTATCAAACCAGCCCAACTTGGCACTGGTGCCACCATGGGTCTGGTCACCATCCTGCCTATCGTAGCTTTTCAGGAGCCAGCCGGTCACTCCCAGCCATAGGCCCCCAGACAAAAACCTCGGCCCGTTTCCCTGGCAAACAAAAGTAAGTTATCCCGCTTCTGGATGGCAGATTGCAGGAGCCACTTTTCACCATCAAACCAGCCCGACTTGGCACTGGTGCCACCTCTGGTCTGGGAACCATCCTGCGTATCGTGGATTCTAAGGAGCCAGCCGGCCACTCCCAGCCAGAGGCCCCCAAACACAAACAACGGCGCTTTTCCCTGGATAACAAACTCGCCTGCCAACTTTTTGATGGCAGATTGCAGGAGCCACTTGGTACTATCAAACCAGCCCAACTTGGCACTGGTGCCACCATGGGTCTGGTCACCATCCTGCCTATCGTAGCTTTTCAGGAGCCAGGCGGTCACTCCCAGCCATAGGCCCCCAGACACAAAACTCGGCCCGTTTCCCTGGCAAACAAAAGTAAGCTGCCCCGCTTCTGGATGGCAGATTGCAGGAACCACTTGGTACTATCAAACCAGCCCAACTTGGCACTGGTGCCACCTCTGGTCTGGGAAACATCCTGCGTATCGTGGTTCTAAGGAGCCATCCGTCCACTCCCAGCCACAGGCCCCCAAACACAAACAACGGCGCTTTTCCCTGGAAAACAAAACTCGCCTGCCAACTTTTTGATGGCAGATTGCAGGAGCCACTTGGTACTATCAAATCAGCCCAACTTGGCACTGGTGCCACCATGGGTCTGGTCACCATCCTGCCTATCGTAGCTTTTCAGGAGCCAGCCGGTCACTCGCAGCCATAGGCCCCCAGAAACAATACTCGGCCCGTTTCCCTGGCAAACAAAAGTAAGCTGCCCCGCTTCTGGATGGCAGATTGCAGGAGCCACTTTGCACCATCAAACTAGCCCGACTTGGCACTGGTGCCACCTCAGCTCTGGGAACCATCCTGCGTATCGTGGATTCTAAGGAGCCAGCCGGCCACTCCCACCCACAGGCCCCCAAACACAAACAACGGCGCTTTTCCCTGGAAAACAAAACTCGCCTGCCAACATTTTGATGGCAGATTGCAGGAGCCACTTGGTACTATCAAACCAGCCCAACTTGGCACTGGTGCCACCATGGGTCTGGTCACCATCCTGCCTATCGTAGCTTTTCAGGAGCCAGCCGGTCACTCCCAGCCATAGGCCCCCAGACACAAACCTCGGCCCGTTTCCCTGGCAAACAAAAGTAAGCTACCCCGCTTCTGGATGGCAGATTGCAGGACGCACTTGATAGTATCAAACCAGCCCGACTTGGCACTGGTGCCACCTCAGGTCTGGGAACCATGCTGCGTATCGTGGATTCTAATTAGCCATCTGGCCACTCCCACCCACAGGCCCCCAAACAAAAACAACGGCGCTTTTCCCTGGAAAACAAACCTCGCCTGCCAAATTTTGATGGCAGATTGCCGGAGCCACTTGGTACTATCAAACCAGCCCAACTTGACACTGGTGCCACCATGGGTCTGGTCACCATCCTGCCTATCGTAGCTTTTCAGGAGGCAGCCGGTCACTCCCAGCCATAGGCCCCCAGACAAAAACCTTGGCCCGTTTCCCTGGCAAACAAAAGTAAGTTATCCCGCTTCTGGATGGCAGATTGCAGGAGCCACTTTTCACCATCAAACCAGCCCGACTTGGCACTGGTGCCACCTCTGGTCTGGGAACCATCCTGCGTATCGTGGATTCTAAGGAGCCAGCCGGCCACTCCCAGCCACAGGCCCCCAAACACAAACCACAGCGCTTTTCCCTGGAAAACAAAACTCGCCTGCCAACTATTTGATGGCAGATTGCAGGAGCCACTTGGTACTATCAAACCAGCCCAACTTGGCACTGGTGCCACCATGGATCTGGTCACCATCCTGCCTATCGTAGCTTTTCAGGACCTAGCCGGTCACTCCAAGCCATAGGCCCCCAGAGAAAAACCTCGGCCCGTTTCCCTGGCAAACAAAAGTAAGCTGCCCCGCTTCTGGATGGCAGATTGCAGGAACCACTTGGTACTATCAAACCAGCCCAACTTGGCACTGGTGCCACCTTGGGTCTGGGAACCATCCTGCGTATCGTGGATTCTAAGGAGCCAGCCGGTCACTCCCAGCCACAGGCCACCAAACACAAACAACGGCGCTTTTCCCTGGAAAACAAAACTCGCCTGCCAACATTTTGATGGCAGATTGCAGGAGCCACTTGCTACTATCAAATCAGCCCAACTTGGCACTGGTGCCACCATGGGTCTGGTCACCATCCTGCCTATCGTAGCTTTTCAGGAGCCAGCCGGTCCCTCCCTGCCATAGGCCCCCAGAGAAAAACCTCGGCCCGTTTCCCTGGCAAACAAAAGTAAGCTACCCCGCTTCTGGATGGCAGATTGCAGGAGCCACTTTGCACCATCAAACTAGCCCGACTTGGCACTGGTGCCACCTCAGGTCTGGGAACCATCCTGCGTATCGTTCATTGTAAGGAGCCAGCCGGCCACTCCCAGCCACAGGCCCCCAGACACAAACAACGGCGCTTTTCCCTGGAAAACAAAACTCGCCTGCCAACTTTTTGATGGCAGATTGCAGGAGCCACTTGGTACTATCAAATCAGCCCAACTTGGCACTGGTACCACCATGGGTCTGGTCACCATCCTGCCTATCGTAGCTTTTCAGGAGCCAGCCGGTCACTCGCAGCCATAGGCCCCCAGACACAAAACTCGGCCCGTTTCCCTGGCAAACAAAAGTAAGCTACCCCGCTTCTGGATGGCAGATTGCAGGAGCCAATTTGCACCATCAAACTGGCCCGACTTGGCACTGGTGCGACCTCTGGTCTGGGAACCATCCTGCGTATCGTGGATTCTAAGGAGCCAGCCGGGCACTCCCACCCACAGGCCCCCAAACACAAACAACGGCACTTTTCCCTGGAAAACAAAACTCGCCTGCCAACATTTTGATGGCAGATTGCAGGAGCCACTTGGTACTATCAAACCAGCCCAACTTGGCACTGGTGCCACCATGGGTCTGGTCACCATCCTGCCTATCGTAGCTTTTCAGGAGCCAGCCGGTCACTCGCAGCCATAGGCCCCCAGACAAAAACCTCGGCCCGTTTCCCTGGCAAACAAAAGTAAGTTATCCCGCTTCTGGATGGCAGATTGCAGGAGCCACTTTTCACCATCAAACCAGCCCGACTTGGCACTGGTGCCACCTCTGGTCTGGGAACCATCCTGCGTATCGTGGATTCTAAGGAGCCAGCCGGCCACTCCCAGCCAGAGGCCCCCAAACACAAACAACGGCGCTTTTCCCTGGATAACAAACTCGCCTGCCAACTTTTTGATGGCAGATTGCAGGAGCCACTTGGTACTATCAAACCAGCCCAACTTGGCACTGGTGCCACCATGGGTCTGGTCACCATCCTGCCTATCGTAGCTTTTCAGGAGCCAGCCGGTCACTCCTAGCCATAGGCCCTGAGACACAAACCTCGGCCCGTTTCCCTGGCAAACAAAAGTAAGCTGCCCCGCTTCTGGATGGCAGATTGCAGGACGCACTTGGTACTATCAAACCAGCCCAACTTGGCACTGGTGCCACCTCTGGTCTGGGAACCATGCCGCGTATCGTGGATTCTAAGGAGCCAGCCGGCCACTCCCAGCCACAGGCCCCCAAATACAAACAACGGCGCTTTTCCCTGGAAAACAAAACTCGCCTGCCAAATTTTTGATGGCAGATTGCAGGAGCCACTTGGTACTATCAAACCAGCCCAACTTGGCACTGGTGCCACCATGGGTCTGGTCACCATCCTGCCTATCGTAGCTTTTCAGGAGCCAGCCGGTCACTCCCAGCCATAGGCCCCCAGACACAAACCTCGGCCCGTTTCCCTGGCAAACAAAAGTAAGCTGCCCCGCTTCTGGATGGCAGATTGCAGGAGCCACTTGGTACTATCAAACCAGCCCAACTTGGCACTGGTGCCACCTCTGGTCTGGGAACCATGCTGCGTAACACGGATTCTAAGGCGCCAGTCGGCCACTCCCAGCCACAAGCCCCCAAACACAAACAACGGCGCTATTCTCTGGCAAAAAAAACTCCACTGCCCCTCTTCTGGATGGCAAATTGCAGGACGCACTTGGTACTATAAAAACAGCCCGACTTGGCACTGGTGCCACCTTGGGTCTGGGAACCATCCTGCGTATCGATCTTTTTAATGAGACAGCCGGCCACTCCCAGCCATATGCCCCCAAACACAACCCACGGCCCTTTTCTCTGGCAAACAAAACTCAACTGCACCGCTTCTGGATGGCAGATTGCAGGAGCCACTTGGTACTATCAAACCAGCCCGACTTGGCACTGGTGCCACCTTGGGTCTGGGAACCATCCTGCGTATGGTGGATTCTAAGGAGCCAGCCGGCCACTCCCAGCCACAGGCCCCCAACAAAAACCACGGCCCTTTTTTCTGGCAAACAAAACTTAGCTGCCTCACTTCTGGATGGCAGATTGCAGGAGCCACTTGGTGTAATCAAACCAGCCCGACTTGGCACTGGTGCCACCTTGGGTCTGGGAACCATCCTGCGTATCGTGGATTCTAAGGAGCCAGCCGGCCACTCCCAGCCACAGGCCCCCAAACAAAATCAACGGCACTGTTCCCTGGAAAACAAAACACGCCTGCCAACTTTTTGATGGAGTTTGCAGGAGCCACTTGGTACTATCAAACCAGCCCGACTTGGCACTGGTGCCACCTTGGGTCTGGGAAACATCCTGCGTATCGTGGATTCTTAGGAGCCAGCCGGCCACTCCTAGCCACAGGCCCCCAGACAAAAACCTAGGCCTATTTCTCTGGCAAACAAAAGTAAGCTGCCCCGCTTCTGGATGGCAGATTGCAGGAGACACTTGGTACTATCAAACCAGCCCAACTTGGCACTGGTGCCACCTTGGATCTGGGAACCATGCTGTGTATCGTGGATATTCAGGGGCCAGCCGGCCACTCTCAGCCATATGTCCCCAAACAGAAACCTCGGCCCGTTTCTCTGGCAAACAAAACTCAACTGCCCCTCTTCTGGATGGCAAATTGCAGGATGAACTTGATACTAAAACCGCAGGCCGACTTGGTAGTGGTGACACCTTGGACCTTGGAACCATCATGCGTATCGAGGATTTTAAGGAGCCAGCCGGCCACTCCCAGCAATATGCCCCCAAAAACAATCCACGGAATTTTTCTCTGGCAAACAAAAATCAGCTGCCCCGCTTCTGGATGGCAGATTGCAGGAGCCACTTTGACCCATCAAACCAGCCCGACTTGGCACTGGTGCCACCATGCATCTGGGAACCATGCTGCCTAGCGTGGATTTTCAGGAGCCAGCCGGCCACTCTCAGCCATAGGCCCCCAAACAAAACCCACGGCCCGTTTCCCTGGCAAACAAAATTAAGCTGCCCCGCTTCTGGATGGCAGATTGCAGGAACCACTTGGTACTAACAAACCAGCCCAACTTGGCACTGGTGCCACCTCTGGTCTGGGAACCATCCTGCGTATCGTGGATTCTAAGGAGCCAGCCGGCCACTCCCAGCCACAGGCCCCCAAACAAAAACAACGGCGCTTTTCCCTGGAAAACAAAACTCGCCTGCCAATATTTTGATGGCAGATTGCAGGAGCCACTTGGTACTATCAAACCAGCCCAACTTGGCACTGGTGCCACCATGGGTCTGGTCACCATCCTGCCTATCGTAGCTTTTCAGGAGCCAGCCGGTCCCTCCCTGCCATAGGCCCCTAGACAAATATTTCGGCCCGTTTCCCTGGCAAACAAAAGTAAGCTACCCCGCTTCTGGATGGCAGATTGCAGGAGCCACTTTGCACCATCAAACTAGCCCGACTTGGCACTGGTGCCACCTCAGCTCTGGGAACCATCCTGCGTATCGTTCATTGTAAGGAGCCAGCCGGCCACTCCAGCCACAGGCCCCCAGACACAAACAACGGCGCTTTTCCCTGGAAAACAAAACTCGCCTGCCAACTTTTTGATGGCAGATTGCAGGAGCCACTTGCTACTATCAAATCAGCCCAACTTGGCACTGGTGCCACCATGGGTCTGGTCACCATCCTGCCTATCGTAGCTTTTCAGGAGCCAGCCGGTCACTCGCAGCCATAGGCCCCCAGACACAAACCTCGGCCCGTTTCCCTGGCAAACAAAAGTAAGCTACCCCGCTTCTGGATGGCAGATTGCAGGAGCCACTTTGCACCATCAAACTAGCCCGACTTGGCACTGGTGCCACCTCTGGTCTGGGAACCATCCTGCGTATCGTGGATTCTAAGGAGCCAGCCGGTCACTCCCACCCACAGGCCCCCAAACACAAACAACGGCACTTTTCCCTGGAAAACAAAACTCGCCTGCCAACTTTTTGATGGCAGATTGCAGGAGCCACTTGGTACTATCAAATCAGCCCAACTTGGGACTGGTGCCACCATGGGTCTGGTCACCATCCTGCCTATCGTAGCTTTTCAGGAGCCAGCCGGTCACTCCCAGCCATAGGCCCCCAGACAAAAACCTCGGCCCGTTTCCCTGGCAAACAAAAGTAAGTTATCCCGCTTCTGGATGGCAGATTGCAGGAGCCACTTTTCACCATCAAACCAGCCCGACTTGGCACTGGTGCCACCTCTGGTCTGGGAACCATCCTGCGTATCATGGATTCTAAGCAGCCAGCCGGCCACTCCCAGCCAGAGGCCCCCAAACACAAACAACGGCGCTTTTCCCTGGATAACAAACTCGCCTGCCAACTTTTTGATGGCAGATTGCAGGAGCCACTTGGTACTATCAAACCAGCCCAACTTGGCACTGGTGCCACCATGGGTCTGGTCACCATCCTGCCTATCGTAGCTTTTCAGGAGCCAGCCGGTCACTCCCAGCCATAGGCCCTGAGACACAAACGTCGGCCCGTTTCCCTGGCAAACAAAAGTAAGCTGCCCCGCTTCTGGATGGTAGATTGCAGGACGCACTTGGTACTATCAAACCAGCCCAACTTGGCACTGGTGCCACCTCTGGTCTGGGAACCATCCTGCGTATCGTGGATTCTAAGGAGCCAGCCGGCCACTCCCAGCCACAGGCCCCCAAACACAAACAACGGCGCTTTTCCCTGGAAAACAAAACTCGCCTGCCAACTTTTTGATGGCAGATTGCAGGAGCCACTTGGTACTATCAAATCAGCCCAACTTGGCACTGGTGCCACCATGGGTCTGGTCACCATCCTGCCTATCGTAGCTTTTCAGGAGCCAGCCGGTCACTCCCAGCCATAGGCCCCCAGACACAAACCTCGGCCCGTTTCCCTGGCAAACAAAAGTAAGCTGCCCCGCTTCTGGATGGCAGATTGCAGGAACCACTTTGCACCATCAAACTAGCCCGACTTGGCACTGGTGCCACCTCTGGTCTGGGAACCATCCTGCGTATCGTGGATTCTAAGGAGCCAGCCGGCCACTCCCAGCCACAGGCCCCCAAACACAAACAACGGCGCTTTTCCCTGGAAAACAAAACTCGCCTGCCAACTTTTTGATGGCAGATTGCAGGAGCCACTTGGTACTATCAAACCAGCCCAACTTGGCACTGGTGCCACCATGGGTCTGGTCACCATCCTGCCTATCGTAGCTTTTCAGGAGCCAGCCGGTCACTCCCAGCCATAGGCCCCCAGACACAAACCTCGGCCCGTTTCCCTGGCAAACAAAAGTAAGCTGCCCCGCTTCTGGATGGCAGATTGCAGGACGCACTTGGTAGTATCAAACCAGCCCGACTTGGCACTGGTGCCACCTCTGGTCTGGGAACCATCCTGCGTATCGTGGATTCTAAGCAGCCAGCCGGCCACTCCCAGCCACAGGCCCCCAAACACAAACAACGGCGCTTTTCCCTGGAAAACAAAACTCGCCTGCCAACATTTTGATGGCAGATTGCAGGAGCCACTTGCTACTATCAAATCAGCCCAACTTGGCACTGGTGCCACCATGCGTTTGGTCACCATCCTGCCTATCGTAGCTTTTCAGGAGCCAGACGGTCACTCCCAGCTATAGGCCCCCAGAGAAAAACCTCGGCCCGTTTCCCTGGCATACAAAAGTAAGCTGCCCCGCTTCTGGATGGCAGATTGCAGGAACCACTTGGTACTATGAAACCAGCCCGACTTGGCACTGGTGCCACCTCTGGTCTGGGAACCATCCTGCGTATCGTGGTTCTAAGGAGCCATCCGTCCACTCCCAGCCACAGGCCCCCAAACAAAAACAACGGCGCTTTTCCCTGGAAAACAAAACTCGCCTGCCAACTTTTTGATGGCAGATTGCAGGAGCCACTTGGTACTATCAAATCAGCCCAACTTGGCACTGGTGCCACCATGGGTCTGGTCACCATCCTGCCTATCGTAGCTTTTCAGGAGCCAGCCGGTCACTCGCAGCCATAGGCCCCCAGAAACAATACTCGGCCCGTTTCCCTGGCAAACAAAAGTAAGCTGCCCCGCTTCTGGATGGCAGATTGCAGGAGCCACTTTGCACCATCAAACTAGCCCGACTTGGCACTGGTGCCACCTCTGGTCTGGGAACCATCCTGCGTATCGTGGATTCTAAGGAGCCAGCCGGCCACTCCCACCCACAGGCCCCCAAACACAAACAACGGCGCTTTTCCCTGGAAAACAAAACTCGCCTGCCAGTTTTTTGATGGCAGATTGCAGGAGCCACTTGGTACTATCAAACCAGCCCAACTTGGCACTGGTGCCACCATGGGTCTGGTCACCATCCTGCCTATCGTAGCTTTTCAGGAGCCAGCCGGTCACTCCCAGCCATAGGCCCCCAGACACAAACCTCGGCCCGTTTCCCTGGCAAACAAAAGTAAGCTACCCAGCTTCTGGATGGCAGATTGCAGGACGCACTTGATAGTATCAAACCAGCCCGACTTGGCACTGGTGCCACCTCAGGTCTGGGAACCATGCTGCGTATCGTGGATTCTAATTAGCCATCTGGCCACTCCCACCCACAGGCCCCCAAACAAAAACAACGGCGCTTTTCCCTGGAAAACAAACCTCGCCTGCCAAATTTTGATGGCAGATTGCCGGAGCCACTTGGTACTATCAAACCAGCCCAACTTGACACTGGTGCCACCATGGGTCTGGTCACCATCCTGCCTATCGTAGCTTTTCAGGAGGCAGCCGGTCACTCCCAGCCATAGGCCCCCAGACAAAAACCTTGGCCCGTTTCCCTGGCAAACAAAAGTAAGTTATCCCGCTTCTGGATGGCAGATTGCAGGAGCCACTTTTCACCATCAAACCAGCCCGACTTGGCACTGGTGCCACCTCTGGTCTGGGAACCATCCTGCGTATCGTGGATTCTAAGGAGCCAGCCGGCCACTCCCACCCACAGGCCCCCAAACACAAACAACGGCGCTTTTCCCTGGAAAACAAAACTCGCCTGCCAATTTTTTGATGGCAGATTGCAGGAGCCACTTGGTACTATCAAACCAGCCCAACTTGGCACTGGTGCCACCATGGGTCTGGTCACCATCCTGCCTATCGTAGCTTTTCAGGAGCCAGCCGGTCACTCCCAGCCATAGGCCCCCAGACACAAACCTCGGCCCGTTTCCCTGGCAAACAAAAGTAAGCTACCCCGCTTCTGGATGGCAGATTGCAGGACGCACTTGATAGTGTCAAACCAGCCCGACTTGGCACTGGTGCCACCTCAGGTCTGGGAACCATGCTGCGTATCGTGGATTCTAATTAGCCATCTGGCCACTCCCACCCACAGGCCCCCAAACAAAAACAACGGCGCTTTTCCCTGGAAAACAAACCTCGCCTGCCAAATTTTGATGGCAGATTGCCGGAGCGACTTGGTACTATCAAACCAGCCCAACTTGACACTGGTGCCACCATGGGTCTGGTCACCATCCTGCCTATCGTAGCTTTTCAGGAGCCAGCCGGTCACTCCCAGCCATAGGCCCCCAGACAAAAACCTTGGCCCGTTTCCCTGGCAAACAAAAGTAAGTTATCCCGCTTCTGGATGGCAGATTGCAGGAGCCACTTTTCACCATCAAACCAGCCCGACTTGGCACTGGTGCCACCTCTGGTCTGGGAACCATCCTGCGTATCGTGGATTCTAAGGAGCCAGCCGGCCACTCCCAGCCACAGGCCCCCAAACACAAACCACAGCGCTTTTCCCTGGAAAACAAAACTCGCCTGCCAACTTTTTGATGGCAGATTGCAGGAGCCACTTGGTACTATCAAACCAGCCCAACTTGGCACTGGTGCCACCATGGATCTGGTCACCATCCTGCGTATCGTAGCTTTTCAGGACCTAGCCGGTCACTCCAAGCCATAGGCCCCCAGAGAAAAACCTCGGCCCGTTTCCCTGGCAAACAAAAGTAAGCTGCCCCGCTTCTGGATGGCAGATTGCAGGAACCACTTGGTACTATCAAACCAGCCCAACTTGGCACTGGTGCCACCTTGGGTCTGGGAACCATCCTGCGTATCGTGGATTCTAAGGAGCCAGCCGGTCACTCCCAGCCACAGGCCACCAAACACAAACAACGGCGCTTTTCCCTGGAAAACAAAACTCGCCTGCCAACATTTTGATGGCAGATTGCAGGAGCCACTTGCTACTATCAAATCAGCCCAACTTGGCACTGGTGCCACCATGGGTCTGGTCACCATCCTGCCTATCGTAGCTTTTCAGGAGCCAGCCGGTCCCTCCCTGCCCTAGGCCCCCAGAGAAAAACCTCGGCCCGTTTCCCTGGCAAACAAAAGTAAGCTACCCCGCTTCTGGATGGCAGATTGCAGGAGCCACTTTGCACCATCAAACTAGCCCGACTTGGCACTGGTGCCACCTCAGGTCTGGGAACCATCCTGCGTATCGTTCATTGTAAGGAGCCAGCCGGCCACTCCAGCCACAGGCCCCCAGACACAAACAACGGCGCTTTTCCCTGGAAAACAAAACTCGCCTGCCAACTTTTTGATGGCAGATTGCAGGAGCCACTTGGTACTATCAAATCAGCCCAACTTGGCACTGGTGCCACCATGGGTCTGGTCACCATCCTGCCTATCGTAGCTTTTCAGGAGCCAGCCGGTCACTCCCAGCCATAGGCCCCCAGACACAAACCTCGGCCCGTTTCCCTGGCAAACAAAAGTAAGCTGCCCCGCTTCTGGATGGCAGATTGCAGGAACCACTTTGCACCATCAAACTAGCCCGACTTGGCACTGGTGCCACCTCTGGTCTGGGAACCATCCTGCGTATCGTGGATTCTAAGGAGCCATCCGTCCACTCCTAGCCACAGGCCCCCAAACACAAACAACGGCGCTTTTCCCTGGAAAACAAAACTCGCCTGCCAACTTTTTGATGGCAGATTGCAGGAGCCACTTGGTACTATCAAACCAGCCCAACTTGGCACTGGTGCCACCATGGGTCTGGTCACCATCCTGCCTATCGTAGCTTTTCAGGAGCCAGCCGGTCACTCCCAGCCATAAGCCCCCAGACACAAACCTCGGCCCGTTTCCCTGGCAAACAAAAGTAAGCTGCCCCGCTTCTGGATGGCAGATTGCAGGACGCACTTGGTAGTATCAAACCAGCCCGACTTGGCACTGGTGCCACCTCTGGTCTGGGAACCATCCTGCGTATCGTGGATTCTAAGCAGCCAGCCGGCCACTCCCAGCCACAGGCCCCCAAACACAAACAACGGCGCTTTTCCCTGGATAACAAACTCGCCTGCCAACTTTTTGATGGCAGATTGCAGGAGCCACTTGGTACTATCAAACCAGCCCAACTTGGCACTGGTGCCACCATGGGTCTGGTCACCATCCTGCCTATCGTAGCTTTTCAGGAGCCAGGCGGTCACTCCCAGCCATAGGCCCCCAGACACAAACCTCGGCCCGTTTCCCTGGCAAACAAAAGTAAGCTGCCCCGCTTCTGGATGGCAGATTGCAGGAACCACTTGGTACTATCAAACCAGCCCGACTTGGCACTGGTGCCACCTCTGGTCTGGGAACCATCCTGCGTATCGTGGTTCTAAGGAGCCATCCGTCCACTCCCAGCCACAGGCCCCCAAACAAAAACAACGGCGCTTTTCCCTGGAAAACAAAACTCGCCTGCCAACATTTTGATGGCAGAGTGCAGGAGCAACTTGGTACTATCAAACCAGCCCAACTTGGCACTGGTGCCACCATGGGTCTGGTCACCATCCTGCCTATCGTAGCTTTTCAGGAGCCAGCCGGTCACTCCCAGCCATAGGCCCCCAGACACAAACCTCGGCCCGTTTCCCTGGCAAACAAAAGTAAACTACCCCGCTTCTGGATGGCAGATTGCAGGACGCACTTGATAGTATCAAACCAGCCCGACTTGGCACTGGTGCCACCTCAGGTCTGGGAACCATGCTGCGTATCGTGGATTCTAATTAGCCATCTGGCCACTCCCACCCACAGGCCCCCAAACAAAAACAACGGCGCTTTTCCCTGGAAAACAAACCTCGCCTGCCAAATTTTTATGGCAGATTGCCGGAGCGACTTGGTACTATCAAACCAGCCCAACTTGACACTGGTGCCACCATGGGTCTGGTCACCATCCTGCCTATCGTAGCTTTTCAGGAGCCAGCCGGTCACTCCCAGCCATAGGCCCCCAGACAAAAACCTTGGCCCGTTTCCCTGGCAAACAAAAGTAAGTTATCCCGCTTCTGGATGGCAGATTGCAGGAGCCACTTTTCACCATCAAACCAGCCCGACTTTGCACTGGTGCCACCTCTGGTCTGGGAACCATCCTGCGTATCGTGGATTCTAAGGAGCCAGCCGGCCACTCCCAGCCACAGGCCCCCAAACACAAACCACAGCGCTTTTCCCTGGAAAACAAAACTCGCCTGCCAACTTTTTGATGGCAGATTGCAGGAGCCACTTGGTACTATCAAACCAGCCCAACTTGGCACTGGTGCCACCATGGATCTGGTCACCATCCTGCCTATCGTAGCTTTTCAGGACCTAGCCGGTCACTCCAAGCCATAGGCCCCCAGAGAAAAACCTCGGCCCGTTTCCCTGGCAAACAAAAGTAAGCTGCCCCGCTTCTGGATGGCAGATTGCAGGAACCACTTGGTACTATCAAACCAGCCCAACTTGGCACTGGTGCCACCTTGGGTCTGGGAACCATCCTGTGTATCGTGGATTCTAAGGAGCCAGCCGGTCACTCCCAGCCACAGGCCACCAAACACAAACAACGGCGCTTTTCCCTGGAAAACAAAACTCGCCTGCCAACTTTTTGATGGCAGATTGCAGGAGCCACTTGCTACTATCAAATCAGCCCAACTTGGCACTGGTGCCACCATGGGTCTGGTCACCATCCTGCCTATTGTAGCTTTTCAGGAGCCAGCCGGTCCCTCCCTGCCATAGGCCCCCAGAGAAAAACCTCGGCCCGTTTCCCTGGCAAACAAAAGTAAGCTACCCCGCTTCTGGATGGCAGATTGCAGGAGCCACTTTGCACCATCAAACTAGCCCGACTTGGCACTGGTGCCACCTCAGGTCTGGGAACCATCCTGCGTATCGTTCATTGTAAGGAGCCAGCCGGCCACTCCCAGCCACAGGCCCCCAGACACAAACAACGGCGCTTTTCCCTGGAAAACAAAACTCGCCTGCCAACATTTTGATGGCAGATTGCAGGAGCCACTTGGTACTATCAAATCAGCCCAACTTGGCACTGGTGCCACCATGGGTCTGGTCACCATCCTGCCTATTGTAGCTTTTCAGGAGCCAGCCGGTCACTCGCAGCCATAGGCCCCCAGAAACAATACTGGGCCCGTTTCCCTGGCAAACAAAAGTAAGCTACCCCGCTTCTGGATGGCAGATTGCAGGAGCCACTTTGCACCATCAAACTGGCCCGACTTGGCACTGGTGCGACCTCTGGTCTGGGAACCATCCTGCGTATCGTGGATTCTAAGGAGCCAGCCGGTCACTCCCACCCACAGGCCCCCAAACACAAACAACGGCACTTTTCCCTGGAAAACAAAACTCGCCTGCCAACATTTTGATGGCAGATTGCAGGAGCCACTTGGTACTATCAAACCAGCCCAACTTGGCACTGGTGCCACCATGGGTCTGGTCACCATCCTGCCTATCGTAGCTTTTCAGGAGCCAGCCGGTCACTCCCAGCCATAGGCCCCCAGACACAAACCTCGGCCCGTTTCCCTGGCAAACAAAAGTAAGCTGCCCCGCTTCTGGATGGCAGATTGCAGGACGCACTTGGTACTATCAAACCAGCCCAACTTGGCACTGGTGCCACCTCTGGTCTGGGAACCATGCCGCGTATCGTGGATTCTAAGGAGCCAGCCGGCCACTCCCAGCCACAGGCCCCCAAACAGAAACAACGGCGCTTTTCCCTGGAAAACAAAACTCGCCTGCCAACTTTTTCATGGCAGATTGCAGGAGCCACTTGGTACTATCAAATCAGCCCAACTTGGCACTGGTGCCACCATGGGTCTGGTCACCATCCTGCCTATCGTAGCTTTTCAGGAGCCAGCCGGTCACTCCCAGCCATAGGCCCCCAGACACAAACCTCGGCCCGTTTCCCTGGCAAACAAAAGTAAGTTACCCCGCTTCTGGATGGCAGATTGCAGGAACCACTTTGCACCATCAAACTAGCCCGACTTGCCACTGGTGCCACCTCTGGTCTGGGAACCATGCTGCGTATCGTGGATTCTAAGGAGCCATCCGTCCACTCCCAGACACAGGCCCCCAAACACAAACAACGGCGCTTTTCCCTGGAAAACAAAACTCGCCTGCCAACTTTTTGATGGCAGATTGCAGGAGCCACTTGGTACTATCAAACCAGCCCAACTTGGCACTGGTGCCACCATGGGTCTGGTCACCATCCTGCCTATCGTAGCTTTTCAGGAGCCAGCCGGTCACTCGCAGCCATAGGCCCCCAGACACAAAGCTCGGCCCGTTTCCCTGGCAAACAAAAGTAAGCTGCCCCGCTTCTGGATGGCAGATTGCAGGACGCACTTGGTAGTATCAAACCAGCCCGACTTGGCACTGGTGCCACCTCTGGTCTGGGAACCATCCTGCGTATCGTGGATTCTAAGCAGCCAGCCGGCCACTCCCAGCCACAGGCCCCCAAACACAAACAACGGCGCTTTTCCCTGGAAAACAAAACTCGCCTGACAACTTTTTGATGGCAGATTGCAGGAGCCACTTGGTACTATCAAATCAGCCCAACTTGGCACTGGTGCCACCATGCGTTTTGTCACCATCCTGCCTATCGTAGCTTTTCAGGAGCCAGACGGTCACTCCCAGCTATAAGCCCCCAGACAAAAACCTCGGCCCGTTTCCCTGGCAAACAAAAGTAAGCTGCCCCGCTTCTGGATGGCAGATTGCAGGAACAACTTGGTACTATCAAACCAGCCCGACTTGGCACTGGTGCGACCTCTGGTCTGGGAACCATCCTGCGTATCGTGGTTCTAAGGAGCCATCCGTCCACTCCTAGCCACAGGCCCCCAAACACAAACAACGGCGCTTTTCCCTGGAAAACAAAACTCGCCTGCCAACTTTTTGATGGCAGATTGCAGGAGCCACTTGGTACTATCAAACCAGCCCAACTTGGCACTGGTGCCACCATGGATCTGGTCACCATCCTGCCTATCGTAGCTTTTCAGGACCTAGCTGGTCACTCCAAGCCATAGGCGCCCAGACAAAAACTCGGCCCGTTTCCCTGGCAAACAAAGTAAGATGCCCCGCTTCTGGATGGCAGATTGCAGGAACCACTTGGTACTATCAAACCAGCCCGACTTGGCACTGGTGCCACCTCAGGTCTGGGAACCATCCTGCGTATCGTGGATTCTAAGGAGCCAGCCGGTCACTCCCAGCCACAGGCCCCCAAACACAAACAACGGCGCTTTTCCCTGGAAAACAAAACTCGCCTGCCAACATTTTGATGGCAGATTGCAGGAGCCACTTGGTACTATCAAATCAGCCCAACTTGGCACTGGTGCCACCATGGGTCTGGTCACCATCCTGCCTATCGTAGCTTTTCAGGAGCCAGCCGGTCCCTCCCTGCCATAGGCCCCCAGAGAAAAACCTCGGCCCGTTTCCCTGGCAAACAAAAGTAAGCTGCCCCGCTTCTGGATGGCAGATTGCAGGAGCCACTTTGCACCATCAAACCAGTCCGACTTGGCACTGGTGCCACCTCTGGTCTGGGAACCATGCTGCGTATCGTGGATTCTAAGGAGCCAGCCGGCCACTCCCAGCCACAGGCCCCCAGACACAAACAACGGCGCTTTTCCCTGGAAAACAAAACTCGCCTGCCAACATTTTGATGGCAGATTGCAGGAGCCACTTGCTACTATCAAATCAGCCCATCTTGGCACTGGTGCCACCATGGGTCTGGTCACCATCCTGCCTATCGTAGCTGTTCAGGCGCCAGCCGGTCACTCCCAGCCATAGGCCCCCAGAGAAATCCTCGGCCCGTTTCCCTGGCAAACAAAAGTAAGCTGCCCCGCTTCTGGATGGCAGATTGCAGGAGCCACTTTGCACCATCAAACCAGCCCAACTTGGCACTGGTGCCACCTCTGGTCTGGGAACCATGCTGCGTATCGTGGATTCCAATTAGCAAGCCGGCCACTCCCAACCACAGGCCTCCAAACACAAACAACGGCGCTTTTCCCTGGAAAACAAAACTCGCCTGCCAACTTTTTGATGGCAGATTGCAGGAGCCACTTGGTACTATCAAACCAGCCCAACTTGGCACTGGTGCCACCATGGGTCTGGTCACCATCCTGCCTATCGTAGCTTTTCAGGACCTAGACGGTCACTCCCAGCCATAGGCCCCGTGACACAAAGCTCGGCACGTTTCCCTGGCAAACAAAAGTAAGCTGTCCCGCTTCTGGATGGCAGATTGCAGGATCCATTAGGTATTATCAAACCAGCCCGACTTGGCACTGGTGCCACCTCAGGTCTGGGAACCATCCTGCGTATCGTGGATTCTAAGGAGCCAGCCGGCCACTCCCAGCCACAGGCCCCCAAACACAAACAACGGCGCTTTTCCCTGGAAAACAAAACTCGCCTGCCAACATTTTGATGGCAGATTGCAGGAGCCACTTGGTACTATCAAACCAGCCCAACTTGGCACTGGTGCCACCATGGGTCTGGTCACCATCCTGCCTATCGTAGCTTTTCAGGAGCCAGCCGGTCACTCCAAGCCATAGGCCCCCAGACAAAAACCTCGGCCCGTTTCCCTGGCATACAAAAATAAGCTGCCCCGCTTCTGGATGGCAGATTGCAGGAGCCACTTTGCACCATCAAACCAGCCCGACTTGGCACTGGTGCCACCTCTGGTCTGGGAACCATCCTGCGTATCGTGGATTCTAAGGAGCCAGCCGGCCACTCCCAGCCACAGGCCCCCAAACACAAACAACGGCGCATTTCCCTGGATAACAAACTCGCCTGCCAACTTTTTGATGGCAGATTGCAGGAGCCACTTGGTACTATCAAACCAGCCCAACTTGGCACTGGTGCCACCATGGGTCTGGTCACCATCCTGCCTATCGTAGCTTTTCAGGAGCCAGCCGGTCACTCCCAGCCATAGGCCCCCAGACACAAACCTCGGCCCGTTTCCCTGGCATGCAAAAGTAAGCTACCCCGCTTCTGGATGGCAGATTGCAGGACGCACTTGGTACTATCAAACCAGCCCAACTTGGCACTGGTGCCACCTCTGGTCTGGGAACCATGCTGCGTATCGTGGATTCTAAGGAGCCAGCCGGCCACTCCCAGCCACAGGCCCCCAAACAAAAACAACGGCGCTTTTCCCTGGAAAACAAAACTCGCCTGCCAATATTTGGATGGCAGATTGCAGGAGCCACTTGGTACTATCAAACCAGCCCAACTTGACACTGGTGCCACCATGGGTCTGGTCACCATCCTGCCTATCTTAGCTTTTCAGGAGCCAGCCGGTCACTCCCAGCCATAGGCCCCCAGACACAAACCTCGGCCCGTTTCCCTGGCAAACAAAAGTAAGCTGCCCCGCTTCTGGATGGCAGATTGCAGGAGCCACTTGGTACTATCAAACCAGCCCAACTTGGCACTGGTGCCACCTTGGGTCTTGGAACCATCCTGCGTATCGTGGATTCTAAGGAGCCAGCCGGTCACTCCCAGCCACAGGCCCCCAAACACAAACCACAGCGCTTTTCCCTGGAAAACAAAACCCGCCTGCCGACATTTTGATGGCAGATTGCAGGAGCCACTTGCTACTATAAAATCAGCCCAACTTGGCACTGGTGCCACCATGGGTCTGGTCACCATCCTGCCTATCGTAGCTTTTCAGGAGCCAGCCGGTCACTCCCAGCCATAGGCCCCCAGACACAAAGCTCGGCCCGTTTCCCCGGCAAACAAAAGTAAGCTGCCCCGCTTCTGGATGGCAGATTGTAGGACGCACTTGGTACTATCAAACCAGCCCGACTTGGCACTGGTGCCACCTCTGGTCTGGGAACCATGGTGCGTATCGTGGATTCTAAGGAGCCAGCCGGCCACTCCCAGCCATAGGCCCCCAAACACAAACAACGGCGCTTTTCCCTGGAAAACAAAACTCGCCTGCCAACTTTTTGATGGCAGATTGCAGGAGCCACTTGGTACTATCAAACCAGCTCAACTTGGCACTGGTGCCACCATGGGTCTGGTCACCATCCTGCCTATCGTAGCTTTTCAGGAGCCAGCCGGTCACTCGCAGCCATAGGCCCCCAGACACAAACCTCGGCCCGTTTCCGGGCAAACAAAAGTAAGCTGCCCCGCTTCTGCATGGCAAATTGCAGGAGCTATTTAGTACTATCAAACCAGCCCGACTTGGCACTGGTGCCACCACAGGTCTGGGAACCATCCTGCGTATCGTGGATTCTAAGGAGCCAGCCGGCCACTCCCAGCCACAGGCCCCCAAACACAAACAACGGCGCTTTTCCCTGGAAAACAAAACTCGCCTGCCAAATTTTGACGGCAGATTGCAGGAGCCACTTGGTACTATCAAATCAGCCCAACTTGGGACTGGTGCCACCATGGGTCTGGTCACCATCCTGCCTATCGTAGCTTTTCAGGAGCCAGCCGGTCACTCCCAGCCATAGGCCCCCAGACAAAAAGCTCGGCCCGTTTCCCTGGCAAACAAAAGTAAGCTGCCCTGCTTCTGGATGGCAGATTGCAGGAACCACTTCGTACTATCAAACCAGCAAAACTTGGCGCTGGTGCCACCTTGGGTCTGGATACCATGCTGCGTATCGTGGATTCTAAGGAGCCAGCCGGCCACTCCCAGCCACAGGCCCCCAAACACAAACAACGGCGCTTTTCCCTGCGAAACAAAACTCTCCTGCCAAATTTTTGATGGGAGATTGCAGGAGCCACTTGGTTTTATCAAATCAGACCAACTTGGCACTGGTGCCACCATGGGTCTGGTCACCATCCTGCCTATCGTGGATTCTAATTAGCCATCCGTCCACTCCCAGCCACAGGCCCCCAAACAAAAACAACGGCGCTTTTCCCTGGAAAACAAAACTCGTCTGCCAACATTTTGATGGCAGATTGCAGGACGCACTTGGTACTATCAAACCAGCCCAACTTGGCACTGGTGCCACCTTGGGTCTGGGAACCATGCTGCGTATCGTGGATTATAAGGAGCCAGCCGGCCACTCCCAGCCACAGGCCCCCAAACACAAACCACAGCGCTTTTCCCTGGAAAACAAAATTCGCCGGCCAACTTTTTGATGGCAGATTGCAGGAGCCACTTGGTACTATCAAATCAGCCCAACTTGGCACTGGTGCCACCATGGGTCTGGTCACCATCCTGCTTATCGTAGCTTTTCAGGAGCCAGCCGGTCACTCCCAGCCATAGGCGCCCAGACACAATGCTCTGCCCTTTTCCCTGGCAAACCAAAGTAAGCTGCCCCGCTTCTGGATGGCAGATTGCAGGAACCACTTGGTACTATAAAACCAGCCCGACTTGGCACTGGTGCCACCTCTGGTCTGGGAACCATGCTGCGTATCGTGGATTCTAAGGAGCCAGCCGGCCACTCCCAGCCACAGGCCCCCAAACAAAAACAACGGCGCTTTTCCCTGGAAAACAAAACTCGCCTGCCAAATTTTTGATGGCAGATTGCAGGAGCCACTTGCTGCTATCAAATCAGCCCAACTTGGCACTGGTGCCACCATGGGTCTGGTCACCATCCTGCCTATCGTAGCTTTTCAGGAGCCAGCCGGTCACTCCCAGTCATAGGCCCCCAGACACAAAGCTCGGCCCGTTTCCCTGGCAAACAAAAGTAAGCTGCCCCGCTTCTGGATGGCAGATTGTAGGACGCACTTGGTACTATCAAACCAGCCCGACTTGGCACTGGTGCGACCTCTGGTCTGGGAACCATGCTGCGTATCGTGGATTCTAAGGAGCCAGCCGGCCACTCCCAGCCATAGGCACCCAAACACAAACAACGGCGCTTTTCCCTGGAAAACAAAACTCGCCTGCCAACTTTTTGATGGCAGATTGCAAGAGCCACTTGGTACTATCAAACCAGCTCAACTTGGCACTGGTGCCACCATGGATCTGCTCACCATCCTGCCTATCGTAGCTTTTCGGGAGCCAGACGGTCACTCGCAGCCATAGGCCCCCAGACAAAAACCTCGGCCCGTTTCCCTGGCAAACAAAAGTAAGCCTCCCCGCTTCTGCATGGCAGATTGCAGGAGCTATTTAGTACTATCAAACCAGCCCGACTTGGCACTGGTGCCACCTCAGGTCTGGGAACCATCCTGCGTATCGTGGATTCTAAGGAGCCAGCCGGCCACTCCCAGCCACAGGCCCCCAAACACAAACAACGGCGCTTTTCCCTGGAAAACAAAACTCGCCTGCCAAATTTTGACGGCAGATTGCAGGAGCCACTTGGTACTATCAAATCAGCCCAACTTGGGACTGGTGCCACCATGGGTCTGGTCACCATCCTGCCTATCGTAGCTTTTCAGGAGCCAGCCGGTCACTCCCAGCCATAGGCCCCCAGACAAAAACCTCGGCCCGTTTCCCTGGCAAACAAAAGTAAGCTGCCCTGCTTCTGGATGGCAGATTGCAGGAACCACTTGGTACTATCAAACCAGCCCAACTTGGCACTGGTGCCACCTTGGGTCTGGGAACCATGCTGCGTATCGTGGATTATAAGGAGCCAGCCGGCCACTCCCAGCCACAGGCCCCCAAACACAAACCACAGCGCTTTTCCCTGGAAAACAAAATTCGCCGGCCAACTTTTTGATGGCAGATTGCAGGAGCCACTTGGTACTATCAAATCAGCCCAACTTGGCACTGGTGCCACCATGGGTCTGGTCACCATCCTGCTTATCGTAGCTTTTCAGGAGCCAGCCGGTCACTCCCAGCCATAGGCGCCCAGACACAATGCTCTGCCCTTTTCCCTGGCAAACCAAAGTAAGCTGCCCCGCTTCTGGATGGCAGATTGCAGGAACCACTTGGTACTATAAAACCAGCCCGACTTGGCACTGGTGCCACCTCTGGTCTGGGAACCATGCTGCGTATCGTGGATTCTAAGGAGCCAGCCGGCCACTCCCAGCCATAGGCCCCCAAACAAAAACAACGGCGCTTTTCCCTGGAAAACAAAACTCGCCTGCCAAATTTTTGATGGCAGATTGCAGGAGCCACTTGCTGCTATCAAATCAGCCCAACTTGGCACTGGTGCCACCATGGGTCTGGTCACCATCCTGCCTATCGTAGCTTTTCAGGAGCCAGCCGGTCACTCCCAGTCATAGGCCCCCAGACACAAAGCTCGGCCCGTTTCCCTGGCAAACAAAAGTAAGCTGCCCCGCTTCTGGATGGCAGATTGTAGGACGCACTTGGTACTATCAAACCAGCCCGACTTGGCACTGGTGCCACCTCTGGTCTGGGAACTATGGTGCGTATCGTGGATTCTAAGGAGCCAGCCGGCCACTCCCAGCCATAGGCACCCAAACACAAACAACGGCGCTTTTCCCTGGAAAACAAAACTCGCCTGCCAACTTTTTGATGGCAGATTGCAGGAGCCACTTGGTACTATCAAACCAGCTCAACTTGGCACTGGTGCCACCATGGATCTGCTCACCATCCTGCCTATCGTAGCTTTTCAGGAGCCAGACGGTCACTCGCAGCCATAGGCCCCCAGACAAAAACCTCGGCCCGTTTCCCTGGCAAACAAAAGTAAGCCTCCCCGCTTCTGGATGGCAGATTGCAGGAGCTATTTAGTACTATCAAACCAGCCCGACTTGGCACTGGTGCCACCTCAGGTCTGGGAACCATCCTGCGTATCGTGGATTCTAAGGAGCCAGCCGGCCACTCCCAGCCACAGGCCCCCAAACACAAACAACGGCGCTTTTCCCTGGAAAACAAAACTCGCCTGCCAAATTTTGACAGCAGATTGCAGGAGCCACTTGGTACTATCAAATCAGCCCAACTTGGGACTGGTGCCACCATGGGTCTGGTCACCATCCTGCCTATCGTAGCTTTTCAGGAGCCAGCCGGTCACTCCCAGCCATAGGCCCCCAGACACAAACCTCGGCCCGTTTCCCTGGCAAACAAAAGTAAGCTGCCCTGCTTCTGGATGGCAAATTGCAGGAACCACTTGGTACTATCAAACCAGCCCAACTTGGCACTGGTGCCACCTTGGGTCTGGGAACCATGCTGCGTATCGTGGATTATAAGGAGCCAGCCGGCCACTCCCAGCCACAGGCCCCCAAACACAAACCACAGCGCTTTTCCCTGGAAAACAAAATTCGCCGGCCAACTTTTTGATGGCAGATTGCAGGAGCCACTTGGTACTATCAAATCAGCCCAACTTGGCACTGGTGCCACCATGGGTCTGGTCACCATCCTGCTTATCGTAGCTTTTCAGGAGCCAGCCGGTCACTCCCAGCCATAGGCGCCCAGACACAATGCTCTGCCCTTTTCCCTGGCAAACCAAAGTAAGCTGCCCCGCTTCTGGATGGCAGATTGCAGGAACCACTTTTCACCATCAAATAGCCCGACTTGGAACTGGAGCCACCTCTGGTCTGGGAACCATGCTGCGTATCGTGGATTCTAAGGAGCCAGCCGGCCACTCCCAGCCACAGGCCCCCAAACACAAACAACGGCGCTTTTCCCTGGAAAACAAAACTCGCCTGACAACTTTTTGATGGCAGATTGCAGGAGCCACTTGCTACTATCAAATCAGCCCAACTTGGGACTGGTGCCACCATGGGTCTGGTCACCATCCTGCCTATCGTAGCTTTTCAGGAGCCAGCCGGTCACTCCCAGCCATAGGCTCCCAGACAAAAACCTCGGCCCGTTTCCCTGGCAAACAAAAGTAAGCTGCCCCGCTTCTGGATGGCAGATTGCAGGAACCACTTGGTACAATAAAACCAGCCCGACTTGGCACTGGTGCCACCTCTGGTCTGGGAACCATGCTGCGTATCGTGGATTCTAAGGAGCCAGCCGGCCACTCCCAGCCAAAGGCCCCCAAACACAAACAACGGCGCTTTTCCCTGGAAAACAAAACTCGCCTGCCAACTTTTTGATGGCAGATTGCAGGAGCCACTTGGTACTATCAAACCAGCCCAACTTGGCACTTGTGCCACCATGGGTCTGGTCACCATCCTGCCTATCGTAGCTTTTCAGGACCTAGCCGGTCACTCCCAGCCATAGGCCCCCAGACACAAAGCTCGACCCGTTTCCCTGGCAAACAAAAGCAAGCTGTCCCGCTTCTGGATGGCAGATTGCAGGACGCACTCGGTACTATCAAACCAGCCCGACTTGGCACTGGTGCCACCTCTGGTCTGGGAACCATGGTGCGTATCGTGGATTCTAAGGAGCCAGCCGGCCACTCCCAGCCATAGGCACCCAAACACAAACAACGGCGCTTTTCCCTGGAAAACAAAACTCGCCTGCCAACTTTTTGATGGCAGATTGCAGGAGCCACTTGGTACTATCAAACCAGCTCAAGTTGGCACTGGTGCCACCATGGGTCTGCTCACCATCCTGCCTATCGTAGCTTTTCAGGAGCCAGCCGGTCACTCCCAGCCATAGGCCCCCAGACACAAACCTCGGCCCGTTTCCCCGGCAAACAAAAGAAAGCTGCCCCGCTTCTGCATGGCAGATTGCAGGAGCTATTTAGTACTATCAAACCAGCCCGACTTGGCACTGGTGCCACCTCAGGTCTGGGAACCATCCTGCGTATCGTGGATTCTAAGGAGCCAGCCGGCCACTCCCAGCCAAAGGACCCCAAACACAAACAACGGCGCTTTTCCCTGGAAAACAAAACTCGCCTGCCAAATTTTGACGGCAGATTGCAGGAGCCACTTGGTACTATCAAATCAGCCCAACTTGGGACTGGTGCCACCATGGGTCTGGTCACCATCCTGCCTATCGTAGCTTTTCAGGAGGCAGCCGGTCACTCCCAGCCATAGGCCCCCAGACAAAAACCTCGGCCCGTTTCCCTGGCAAACAAAAGTAAGCTGCCCTGCTTCTGGATGGCAGATTGCAGGAACCACTTGGTACTATCAAACCAGCAAAACTTGGCACTGGTGCCACCTTGGGTCTGGATACCATGCTGCGTATCGTGGATTCTAAGGAGCCAGCCGGCCACTCCCAGCCACAGGCCCCCAAAAACAAACAACGGCGCTTTTCCCTGGGAAACAAACCTCGCCTGCCAACTTTTTGATGGGAGATTGCAGGAGCCACTTGGTTTTATCAAATCAGACCAACTTGGCACTGGTGCCACCATGGGTCTGGTCACCATCCTGCCTATCGTAGCTTTTCAGGAGCCAGCCGGTCACTCCCAGCCATAGGCCCCCAGACACAAACCTCGGCCCGTTTCCCTGACAAACAAAAGTAAGTTATCCCGCTTCTGGATGGCAGATTGCCGGAGCCACTTGGTACTATCAAACCAGCCCGACTTGGCACTGGTGCCACCATGGGTCTGGTCACCATCCTGCCTATCGTGGATTCTAATTAGCCATCCGTCCACTCCCAGCCACAGGCCCCCAAACATAAACAACGGCGCTTTTCCCTGGAAAACAAAACTCGTCTGCCAACTTTTTGATGGCAGATTGCCAGAGCCACTTGCTACTATCAAACCAGCCCAACTTGGCACTGGTGCCACCTTGGGTCTGGGAACCATGCTGCGTATCGTGGATTATAAGGAGCCAGCCGGCCACTCCCAGCCACAGGCCCCCAAACACAAACCACAGCGCTTTTCCCTGGAAAACAAAATTCGCCGGCCAACTTTTTGATGGCAGATTGCAGGAGCCACTTGGTACTATCAAATCAGCCCAACTTGGCACTGGTGCCACCATGGGTCTGGTCACCATCCTGCTTATCGTAGCTTTTCAGGAGCCAGCCGGTCACTCCCAGCCATAGGCGCCCAGACACAATGCTCTGCCCTTTTCTCTGGCAAACAAAAGTAAGCTACCCCGCTTCTGGATGGCAGATTGCAGGAGCCACTTTGCACCATCAAACTAGCCCGACTTGGCACTGGTGCCACCTCTGGTCTGGGACCCATCCTGCGTATCGTGGATTTTAAGGAGCCAGTCGGCCACTCCCAGACATACGCCTCCAAACACAAACAACGGTCCGTTTCCCTGGCAAAGAAAAGTAAGCTGCCCCGCTTCTGGATGTCAGATTGCAGGAACCACTTGTTGCCAAGTTGGGCTGATTTGATAGTACCAAGTGGCTCCTGCAATCTTCCATCAAAAAGTTGGCAAGCGAGTTTTGTTTTCCAGGGAAAAGCGCCGTTGTTTGTGTTTGGGGGCCTGTGGCTGGGAGTGGCCAGCTGTCTCCTTAGAATCCACGATACGCAGGATGGGTCCCAGACCAGAGGTGGCACCAGTGCCAAGTCGGGCTGGTTTGATGGTGCAAAGTGACTCCTGCAATCTGCCATCCAGAAGCGGGGTAGCTTACTTTTGTTTGCCAGGGAAACGGGCAGAGCTTTGTGTCTGGGGGCCTATGGCTGGGAGTGACCGGCTGCCTCCTGAAAAGCTACGATAGGCAGGATGGTGACCAGACCCATGGTGGCACCAGTGCCAAGTTGGGCTGGTTTGATAGTACCAAGTGGCTCCTGCAATCTGCCATCAAAAAGTTGGCAGGCGAGTTTTGTTTTCCAGGGAAAAGCGCCGTTGTTTGTGTTTGGGGGCCTGTGGCTGGGAGTGGCCAGCTGGCTCCTTAGAATCCACGATACGCAGGATGGTTCCCAGACCAGAGGTGGCACCAGTGTCAAGTCGGGCTGGTTTGATGGTACCAAGTGGCTCCTGCAATCTGCCATCCAGAAGCGGGGTAGCTTACTTTTGTTTGCCAGGGAAACGGGCCGAGGTTTGTGACTGGGGGCCTATGGCTGGGAGTGACCGGCTGGCGCCTGAAAAGCTACGATAGGCAGGATGGTGACCAGACCCATGGTGGCACCAGTGTCAAGTTGGGCTGGTTTGATAGTACCAAGTGGCTCCTGCAATCTGCCATCAAAAAGTTGGCAGGCCAGTTCTGTTTTCCAGGGAAAAGCGCCGTTGTTTGTGTTTGGAGGCCTGTGGCTGGGAGTGGCCGGCTGCCTCCTTTGAACCCAGGATACGCAGGATGGTTCCCAGAGCCAAGGTGGCGCCAGTGCCAAGTTGGGCTGGTTTGATAGTACCAAGCGGCTCCTGCAATCTGCCATCCAGAAGCGGGACAGCTTAATTTTGTTTCCCTGAGAAACGGGCCGAGGTATTTGTCTGGGGGCCTATGGCTGGGAGTGACTGGCTGGCTACTGAAAAGCTACGATAGGCAGGATGGTTACCAAACTCATGGTGGCACCAGTGCCAAGTCGGGCTGGTTTGATAATACTAAATAGCTCCTGCAATCTGCCATCCAGACGGGGGGCAGCGGATTTTTGTTTGCTGGAGAAAAGTTCCGTGGTTTTATTTTGGGGGTATATGGCTGGACGTGGCCGGCTGGCTCCTTAAAAGATCGATACGCAGGATTGTTCCCTGACCCAAGGTGGCATCAGTGCCAAGTCGGGCTGTTTTCGTAGTACCAAGTGCGTCCTGCAATTTGCCATCCAGAAGAGGGGCAGTTGAGTTTTGTTTGCCAGAGAAAAGGGCCGTGGTATATGTTTGGGGGCATATGGTTGAGAGTGGCCGGCTGGCCCCTGAAAATCCACGATAAGCAGGATGGTTCCCACACCAGAGGTGTCACCAGTGCCAAGTCGGGGTGGTTTGATAGTACTAAATAGCTCCTGCAATCTGCCATGCAGAAGCGGGGCAGCTTACTTTTGTTTGCCAGGGAAACGGGCCGAGATATTTGTCTGGGGGCCTATGGCTGGGAGTGAGCGGCTGGCTCCTGAAAAGCTACGATAGGCAGGATGGTGACCAGACCCATGGTGGCACCAGTGCCAAGTTGGGCTGGTTTGATAGTACCAAGTGGCTCCTGCAATCTGCCATCAAAAAGTTGTCAGGCGAGTTTTGTTTTCCAGGGAAAAGCGCCGTTGTTCTTGTTTAGAGGCCTGTGGCTGGGAGTGGCCGGCTGCCTCCTTTGAACCGAGGATACGCAGGATGGTTCCCAGACCCAAGGTGGCACCAGTGCCAAGTTGGGCTGGTTTGATAGTACCAAGTGGCTCCTGCAATCTGCCATCCAGAAGCGGGGTTGCTTACTTTTGTTTGCCAGGGAAACGGGCCGAAATATTTGTCTAGGGGCCTCTGGCTGGGGGTGACTGGGTGGCACCTGAAAAGCTACGATAGGCAGGATGGTGACCAGACCCATGGTGGCACCAGTGCCAAGTTGGGCTGATTTGATAAAACCAAGTAGCTCCTGCAATCTGCCATCAAATGTTTGGCAGGCGAGTTTTGTTTTCCAGGGAAAAGCACCGTTGTGTGTGTTTTGGGGCCTGTGGCTGGGAGTGGCCAGCTGGCTCCTTAGAATCCACGATACGCAGGATGGTTCCCAGACCCAAGGTGGCACCAGTGCCAAGTCGGGCTGGTTTGATAGTACCAAGTGGTTCCTGCAATCTGCCATCCAGAAGCGGGGCAGCTGAATTTTGTTTGCCAGAGAAAAAGGCTGTTGTTTGTGTTTCAGGGCCTGTGGCTGGCAGTGGCCGGCTGGCTCCTGAAAATCCATGATACGCAGCATGGTTCCCAGACCCAAGGTGGCACCAGTGCCAAGTAGGGCTGGTTTCATAGTACCCAGTGGCTCCTGCAATCTCCCATCAGGAAGAGGGGCAGTTGAGTTTTGTTTTCCAGGGAAAAGGGCCGTGGTTTGTGTTTGGGGCCTATGGCTGAGAGTGACCGGCTGGCCCCTGAAAATCCACGATAGGAAGGATGGTTCCCAGATCCAAGGTGGCAGCAGTGCCATGTTGTGCTGGTGTGATAGTCCCAAGTGGCTCCTGCAATCTGCCATCCAGAAGCGGGGCAGCTGAATTTTGTTTGCCAGAGAAAAATGCTGTGGTTTGTGTTTGGGGGTCTGTGGCTGGGAGTGGCCGGCTGGCTCCTGAAAATCCATGATACGCAGCATGGTTCCCAGACCCAAGGTGGCACCAGTGCCAAGTTGGGCTGGTTTGATAGTACCAAGTGCGTCCTGCAATTTGCCATCCAGAAGAGGGGCAGTTGAATTTTGTTTGCCAGAGAATAGCGCCGTTGTTTGTGTTTGGGGGCTTGTGGCTGGGAGTGGCCGACTGGCGCCTTAGAATCTGTGTTACGCAGCATGGTTCCCAGACCAGAGGTGGCACCAGTGCCAAGTTGGGCTGGTTTGATAGTACCAAGTGGCTCCTGCAATCTGCCATCCAGAAGCGGGGCAGCTTACTTTTGTTTGCCAGTGAAACGGGCCGAGGTTTGTGACTTGGGACCTATGGCTGGGAGTGGCCGGCTGGCTCCTTTGAACCCACGATACGCAGGATGGTTCCCAGACCCAAGGTGGCACCAGTGCCAAGTCGGGCTGGTTTGATACTACCAAGTGCGTCCTGCAATCTGCCATCCAGAAGCGGGGCAGCTTAATTTTGTTTGCCAGGGAATCGGGCCGTTGATTTTGTATGGGGGCCTATGGCTGAGAGTCGCCGGCTGGCTCCTGAAAATCCACGCTAGGCAGCATGGTTCCCAGATGCAAGCTGGCACCAGTGCCAAGTCGGGCTGGTTTGATGGTGCAAAGTGGCTCCTGCAATCTGCCATCCAGAAGAGGGGCAGCTGATTTTTGTTTGCCAGAGAAAAATTCCGTGGATTGTTTTTGGGGGCATATTGCTGGGAGTGGCCGGCTGGCTCCTTAAAATGCTCGATACGCATGATGGTTCCCAGGCCCAAGGTGTCACCACTACCAAGTCGGCCTGCGGTTTTAGTATCAAGTTCATCCTGCAATTTGCCATCCAGAAGAGGGGCAGTTGAGTTTTGTTTGCCAGAGAAACGGGCCGAGGTTTCTGTTTGGGGACATATGGCTGAGAGTGGCCGGGTGGCCCCTGAATATCCACGATACACAGCATGGTTCCCAGATCCAAGGTGGCACCAGTGCCAAGTTGGGCTGGTTTGATAGTACCAAGTGTCTCCTGCAATCTGCCATCCAGAAGCAGGGCAGCTTACTTTTGTTTGCCAGAGAAATAGGCCAAGGTTTTTGTCTGGGGGCCTGTGGCTAGGAGTGGCCGGCTGGCTCCTAAGAATCCACGATACGCAGCATGTTTCCCAGACCCAAGGTGGCACCAGTGCCAAGTCGGGCTGGTTTGATAGTACCAAGTGGCTCCTGCAAACTCCATCAAAATGTTGGCAGACGTGTTTTGTTTTCCAGGGAACAGCGCCGTTGATTTTGTTTGGGGGCCTGTGGCTGGGAGTGGCCGGCTGGCTCCTTAGAATCCACGATACGCAGGATGGTTCCCAGACCCAAGGTGGCACCAGTGCCAAGTCGGGCTGGTTTGATTACACCAAGTGGCTCCTGCAATCTGCCATCCAGAAGTGAGGCAGCTAAGTTTTGTTTGCCAGAAAAAAGGGCCGTGGTTTTTGTTGGGGGCCTGTGGCTGGGAGTAGCCGGCTGGCTCCTTAAAATCCACGATAGGCTGGATGGTTCCCAGACCCAAGGTGGCACCAGTGCCAAGTCGGGCTGGTTTGATAGTACCAAGTGGCTCCTGCAATCTGCCATCCAGAAGCGGTGCAGTTGAGTTTTGTTTGCCAGAGAAAAGGGCCGTGGGTTGTGTTTGGGGGCCTTTGGCTGGGTGTGTTCGGCTGGTTCCTGAATATGTACGATACGCAGGATTGTTCCCAGACCCAAGGTAGCACCAGTGCCAAGTCGGGCTGGTTTGATAGTACCAAGTGGCTCCTGCAAACTCCATCAAAATGTTGGCAGACGTGTTTTGTTTTCCAGGGAACAGCGCCGTTGATTTTGTTTGGGGGCCTGTGGCTGGGAGTGGCCGGCTGGCTCCTTAGAATCCACGATACGCAGGATGGTTCCCAGACCCAAGGTGGCACCAGTGCCAAGTCGGGCTGGTTTGATTACACCAAGTGGCTCCTGCAATCTGCCATCCAGACGCGGGGCAGCGGATTTTTGTTTCCATGAGAAATGGTCCGTGGTTTGTTTTTGGGGGTATATGGCTGGGCCTGGCCGGCTGGCTCCTTAAAAAGCTCGATATGCAGGATGGTTCCCTGACACAAGGTGGCACCAGTGCCACGTCGGGCGGTTTTGTAGTACAAAGTGCGTCCTAAAATTTGCCGTCCAGAAGAGGGGCAGTTGAGTTTTGTTTGCCAGAGAAAAGGTCCGTGGTTTGTTTTTGGGGGCATATGGCTGAGAGTGGCTGGCTGGCCCCTGAAAATCCACGATACACAGGATGGTTCCCAGATCCAAGGTGGCACCTGTGCCAAGTCGGGCTGATTTGATAGTACTAAGTAGCTCCTGCAATCTGCCATCCAGAAGCGGGGCAGCTTACTTTTGTTTGCCAGGTAAACGGGCCGTGGTTTGTGTTTGGGGGCCTATGGCTGAGAGTGACCGGCTGGCTCCTGAAAAGCTACAATAGGCAGGATGGTGACCAGACCCATGGTGGCACCAGTGCCAAGTTGGGCTGGTTTGATAGTACCAAGTGGTTCCTGCAATCTGCCATCCAGAAGCAGGGCAGCTGAGTTTTGTTTGCCAGAGAAAAGGGCCTTGGTTTGTGTTTGGGGGCATATGGCTGGGTGTGGCCAGCTGGCTCCTTAAAATGCACGATATGCAACATGGCTCCCAGACCCAAGGTGGCACCAGTGCCAAGTTGGGCTGGTTTGATAGTACCAAGTGCCTCCTGCAATCTTCCATGATCACGTGGAGAAATACTTTCTGGTTTCAGCCTCATGCTCTTTCTTCTCTCCCTCAACTTCTCTATCACCTCTCATCTGGTTCACATGCGCTGTCTTCAAGGTCCACAGGCTACTTTTCACAGAATCTTCTGGCCTGATGAAGTAAGAATGATGAATAGAACAGAGCTGGGATATATTTTCCAGTTTGGATAAAATGCATTCTGCACACAAATCCAAGGAGAACGGGCTGCCCCGATGCCCAGAAAATCTTTCACTCCTGCTAGTGTTCTACGTCAACCGCAACTTAGTCTGAAAGAAAAGCTTTTTCTCTGAGAGCATCTGAGAGGTTTGCATGAAGCACTGATATCTGACATATGCAATTTTGAATAGGAGAGGAAAAAGAAAATGGCAAGGAGTTTTTAATTTTAGTGGTTTCAATTTTAATTTCCGTGCACTTTTTCAAAACTTGTCAGCTCAAATGCCCATCAACATCTTTTAGTCATCTGTAAGTCAGTATTCATATAAAATGTGCTTCAAATCCAAAGAATTTCAAATTTGCACTCCAAGCTTCTATGCCTAGATTTATGATTTCCTACACATATTAGATGAAAGGAAGGCCTTTTTTACTGTGGGAGTGCTGGAACACTGGAACAGGTTGCCCAGAGAAGTTGTGGGTGTCCCATCCCTGAAAGTATTCAAGGTCACCTTGGACGGGGCTTGGAGCAGCAACAAAGGAGAAGCTTGATGGTAGAGAAACAAAGTCGGACTATAGAAGAAACTCGGATTGAAGTATAGGATCAAGTTTTCTCTCAGCTCTTGGGGTAAATTCAAAGTTGTACAAAATGACATTTATCTGTGCTATTCACTACTGTAACAGAAAGTTTCATGAAAACTGTACAGAAGATAGTAAATTTTAAAAGAGATAAGAATTACAGCATAAAATCCATGGGATAGGTTACAACATGAGACACTCTCTAAGAGAAAATCTCTTTGTTTCAGCACTTCATCGGGGTAAGATTTCATGAAGTGCCAAAGAAGGCGGCAAAATATCATTCGGGACATTATTTACTGGAATTCAGCCTGGCCATTAGTAGGAACTGCCTTTGAACATATCATGTAGATATACCACACACACTTTCCCTTCACTGAAAAATTACTGTTTACAACAAATAAGCAATTGACGATCAAAATTGATTGAAAGCATCTTAAACATGTCAAGTATTTCATTGTAGATGATCTGTGATCCAAATGCTTCTTCCACCTTCGAGAGGGACAGAAGAATTCTTCCATATCATGATGGTTTAAAATTGTATCAACCAATGTTTTCTGCTGAAAAGATATCATCTATTTTTTTCTATTTTTGGAAGAAAATATTCCTAGACATACAACAGGTGAGAACTAAGTAATTTTAAAGAAACAAATGAAATGAAAATATTCTGTAAATAGAATGAAATGAAAAGCTGTGTTTTAAATAGGAGCTAAATATTAAACAGAATTTTTGTACCAGGCATTTGAATTACTGCACCAGCTCTTTTGCCCATCAAGAGAGGCATTTAGCATTTCAGTCTTTTCCAAGGTGTTCATGATCTGCTATGCTGATCTCTGTGTGTGCCTAGGTGTGTGTGGAGGGGGGGGCATATGAAGGGGAGTGTGTATGTTTGCTTTACAATTGTTGTGGCAGATTCATGCCTCAGCTCCACATTTTGTTTTAAAAAGGTCACACCGAGTGGATATGAAGTTTACTATCAACAAGAGATCGATTCCCAAATCATCCATTTGACTCTCCCTTATAAATCATGTGCTTTGTTGCATATTTTATCAAATATACTTTCAAGCCAGATGGAGGAAGGAGGATGTGGGAATCCCTCCACCATCTTGCAACTTTTATGTAAGTAGGTTTTCAAGAAAATCATCATTTCTCTTTTAAATATGTCTGGAACAGGCATGATGGTAGTGTCAACCTGTTGGAGTTTTTGTTGCTGGAAGAAGTTGTACAAAAGGATTGGTTTTTACATTGACCAGTTACTGAATCAAGCGCAGGAATACATTGGAAATTTAGCTGGGGGTTCCTTTTCCCAGCAGACTACTTCTAGAACGAGCTTGTACACTGAAGCTGACTCTTTTGCTCTCTTTTTGTTTCTTTCCTATTTTCTTGGCTTCTTTGCCACTATCTAGACAATTTTGGAACTTTGTTCCCAACTAAAATGGTTTCAATAGTCTGATTGTGATCATACATTTTTACAAGGAATTTTTAAAATCTTTCCTCGAGTCCAGAAAGTCAAGGACTTAGATCTTTTTCTTCCCTTATCAATATTGCCATGAAATTGATAAATAAAGACCAACTCTTTATTTTTGTTTTTAACCCACGTAGATAATTCCCATCCATTAATCCATTTTGTGGACCAATAGCTGCCATTCTGATGGAAGCTGTCACTTCTTAACAATAGGCATTCTGTGACTATGTTGACTGCACTTTGGGTGAAGATCCTAACTGGTCTTAGATATACATAGGGAGAAATTTGCTCAGCCAGTGTCAGTCTTAAGCATGCGTATCAGAAGATCTTTCTAGAGCTGGGAATTTTCCCATGAAAGGGATTCAGTTAGGGAAGAGACACTTGTGCCAGAGTTTTACATTCTTCTTGAACACTGCTTAAGGAACTTAGATGCCATGTCCATTTGGATCTCTGTCTGCACAGAACTTTGTCATGCCAGCGCTTTGAAATGCATCTTGAAGAGAATTCACTAGCACAGAATGAAAGAGAGTGGAAGGGGTTGGTGGGGCTAACCAGGCCCAACCCCCCTGCCTAAACCAGGATACCTAGAGCCTCTTGCCCAGGATTCTATCTGGGTGTACTTTTAATGTCTTCAAAGATCCAGGCTCCACAATCTTTCTGGGCAGTCTGTGCCGTGGTTCAGTCACCCTGACAGTAAAGAAACATTTACTGATGTTCAAAGGCAATCTCCTGTATTTCAGTGTGTGCCCACTGCCTCTTGTCTTTTCCCTCAGCATCACTGAAAAGACACTGATTCCCTCCCCTTTGCACTATTGCTTCCATATGTATGTGTGATGCCATGTAGAGGTATGTCAAAAACCTCCCTGAAGCCCAGGCAGATAATATTCCCTTCATCTACCAGTCAAGTTGATTCATCAGAGGAGTTTAAAGTGATGTTCAGCATGAAATTCCCCTGAAAAATCATGCTAACTACATTATTTGGTCATCTGTCATGTGCCTGGCAAGGATTTCCAGGAAGAGCTGCTTCATCAACTTCCTGGGGATAAAAAAGAGGCTGGCTGGTTTGTACTATGGCGAGTCCTCTTAATTGCCTTTTTTGAAGATGGGTGTCATTTGCTAACATCCACTCTTTAGCTCCTCTTCTCATCTACACCTCGGCAAAAAGCTTTTCCACTATGTCTGGCTAGGAAAAACTGTGCCAGCACAGAAAACATCTCCCATCGTGTTCTAGAAGTTGCACGGATGTCTGCCAAGTGTTTGGCAGGAAGAAAAGAAAAGTTGTCCAAAACAGCTTCCAATCGAATGTTCCTGTGATTGGAAAAGTCAGGAGAGTGCAAAGGTACTGTTTTCTATCAGTTGGCAAGGTGCGCACACAATCCCAGTGTTGTACAGCTTGCTTCTTCACCTTCCCGAAGCTGCCGCTCTCGCCGGCTGCCGGAGCCCAAGAAGCGGCTTCTTCGCGCAAAGACGATTGTGCCGCTCACAGTGCTCTCCTTAGCGCGGCTTCTGCCGAAAGACGCCCGGCAGCGGCTCTTAACTCCGGAGAGCATCCTACCTTCGTCTTTCGCGTCTTTTGTAGTCTACATCTTAGCAAAACGCTTTTCCACTATGTCTGGCTAGGAAAAACTGTGCCAGCACAGAAAACATCTCCCATCGTGTTCTAGAAGTTGCACGGATGTCTGCCAAGTGTTTGGCAGGAAGAAAAGAAAAGTTGTCCAAAACAGCTTCCAATCGAATGTTCCTGTGATTGGAAAAGTCAGGAGAGTGCAAAGGTACTGTTTTCTATCAGTTGGCAAGGTGCGCACACAATCCCAGTGTTGTACAGCTTGCTTCTTCACCTTCCCGAAGCTGCCGCTCTCGCCGGCTGCCGGAGCCCAAGAAGCGGCTTCTTCGCGCAAAGACGATTGTGCCGCTCACAGTGCTCTCCTTAGCGCGGCTTCTGCCGAAAGACGCCCGGCAGCGGCTCTTACCTCCGGAGAGCATCCTACCTTCGTCTTTCGCGTCTTTTGTAGTCTACATCTTAGCAAAACGCTTTTCCACTATGTCTGGCTAGGAAAAACTGTGCCAGCACAGAAAACATCTCCCATCGTGTTCTAGAAGTTGCACGGATGTCTGCCAAGTGTTTGGCAGGAAGAAAAGAAAAGTTGTCCAAAACAGCTTCCAATCGAATGTTCCTGTGATTGGAAAAGTCAGGAGAGTGCAAAGGTACTGTTTTCTATCAGTTGGCAAGGTGCGCACACAATCCCAGTGTTGTACAGCTTGCTTCTTCACCTTCCCGAAGCTGCCGCTCTCGCCGGCTGCCGGAGCCCAAGAAGCGGCTTCTTCGCGCAAAGACGATTGTGCCGCTCACAGTGCTCTCCTTAGCGCGGCTTCTGCCGAAAGACGCCCGGCAGCGGCTCTTACCTCCGGAGAGCATCCTACCTTCGTCTTTCGCGTCTTTTGTAGTCTACATCTTAGCAAAACGCTTTTCCACTATGTCTGGCTAGGAAAAACTGTGCCAGCACAGAAAACATCTCCCATCGTGTTCTAGAAGTTGCACGGATGTCTGCCAAGTGTTTGGCAGGAAGAAAAGAAAAGTTGTCCAAAACAGCTTCCAATCGAATGTTCCTGTGATTGGAAAAGTCAGGAGAGTGCAAAGGTACTGTTTTCTATCAGTTGGCAAGGTGCGCACACAATCCCAGTGTTGTACAGCTTGCTTCTTCACCTTCCCGAAGCTGCCGCTCTCGCCGGCTGCCGGAGCCCAAGAAGCGGCTTCTTCGCGCAAAGACGATTGTGCCGCTCACAGTGCTCTCCTTAGCGCGGCTTCTGCCGAAAGACGCCCGGCAGCGGCTCTTACCTCCGGAGAGCATCCTACCTTCGTCTTTCGCGTCTTTTGTAGTCTACATCTTAGCAAAACGCTTTTCCACTATGTCTGGCTAGGAAAAACTGTGCCAGCACAGAAAACATCTCCCATCGTGTTCTAGAAGTTGCACGGATGTCTGCCAAGTGTTTGGCAGGAAGAAAAGAAAAGTTGTCCAAAACAGCTTCCAATCGAATGTTCCTGTGATTGGAAAAGTCAGGAGAGTGCAAAGGTACTGTTTTCTATCAGTTGGCAAGGTGCGCACACAATCCCAGTGTTGTACAGCTTGCTTCTTCACCTTCCCGAAGCTGCCGCTCTCGCCGGCTCCCGGAACCGAAGAATCGGCTTCTTCGCGCAAAGACGATTGTGCCGCTCACAGTGCTCTCCTTAGCGCTGCTTCTGCCGAAAGACGCCCGGCAGCGGCTCTTAACTCCGGAGAGCATCCTACCTTCGTCTTTCGCGTCTTATGTAGTCTACATCTTAGCAACACGCTTTTCCACTATGTCTGGCTAGGAAAAACCGTGCCAGCACAGAAAACATCTCCCATCGTTTTCTAGAAGTTGCAGATATGTCTGCCAAGTGTTTGGGAGGAAGAAAAGAAAAGTTGTCCAAAACAGCTTCCAATCGAATGTTCCTGTGATTGGAAGAGTCAGGAGAGTGCAAAGGTACTGTTTTCTATCAGTTGGCAAGGTGCGCACACAATCCCAGTGTTGTACAGCTTGCTTCTTCACCTTCCCGAAGCTGCCACTCTCAGGAGGTAAGAGCCGCTGCCGGGCGTCTTTCGGCAGAAGCCGCGCTAAGGGGAGCACTGTGAGCGGCACAATCGTCTTTGCGCGAAGAAGCCGCTTCTTGGGCTCCGGCAGCCGGCGAGAGCGGCAGCTTCGGGAAGGTGAAGAAGCAAGCTGTACAACACTGGGATTGTGTGCGCGCCTTGCCAACTGATAGAAAACAGTACCTTTGCACTCTCCTGACTTTTCCAATCACAGGAACATTCGATTGGAAGCTGTTTTGGACAACTTTTCTTTTCTTCCTGCCAAACACTTGGCAGACATCCGTGCAACTTCTAGAACACGATGGGAGATGTTTTCTGTGCTGGCACAGTTTTTCCTAGCCAGACATAGTGGAAAAGCGTTTTGCTAAGATGTAGACTACAAAAGACGCGAAAGACGAAGGTAGGATGCTCTCCGGAGGTAAGAGCCGCTGCCGGGCGTCTTTCGGCAGAAGCCGCGCTAAGGAGAGCACTGTGAGCGGCACAATCGTCTTTGCGCGAAGAAGCCGCTTCTTCGGTTCCGGGAGCCGGCGAGAGCGGCAGCTTCGGGAAGGTGAAGAAGCAAGCTGTACAACACTGGGATTGTGTGCGCACCTTGCCAACTGATAGAAAACAGTACCTTTGCACTCTCCTGACTTTTCCAATCACAGGAACATTCGATTGGAAGCTGTTTTGGACAACTTTTCTTTTCTTCCTGCCAAACACTTGGCAGACATCCGTGCAACTTCTAGAACACGATGGGAGATGTTTTCTGTGCTGGCACAGTTTTTCCTAGCCAGACATAGTGGAAAAGCGTTTTGCTAAGATGTAGACTACAAAAGACGCGAAAGACGAAGGTAGGATGCTCTCCGGAGGTAAGAGCCGCTGCCGGGCGTCTTTCGGCAGAAGCCGCGCTAAGGAGAGCCCTGTGAGCGGCACAATCGTCTTTGCGCGAAGAAGCCGCTTCTTGGGCTCCGGCAGCCGGCGAGAGCGGCAGCTTCGGGAAGGTGAAGAAGCAAGCTGTACAACACTGGGATTGTGTGCGCACCTTGCCAACTGATAGAAAACAGTACCTTTGCACTCTCCTGACTTTTCCAATCACAGGAACATTCGATTGGAAGCTGTTTTGGACCACTTTTCTTTTCTTCCTGCCAAACACTTGGCAGACATCCGTGCAACTTCTAGAACACGATGGGAGATGTTTTCTGTGCTGGCACAGTTTTTCCTAGCCAGACATAGTGGAAAAGCGTTTTGCTAAGATGTGGACGACAACAGAGGCTAAAGAGTGGATGTTAGCAAATGACACCCATCTTCAAAAAAGGCAATTAAGAGGACTCGCCATAGTACAAACCAGCCAGCCTCTTTTTTATCCCCAGGAAGTTGATGAAGCAGCTCTTCCTGGAAATCCTTGCCAGGCACATGACAGATGACCAAATAATGTAGTTAGCATGATTTTTCAGGGGAATTTCATGCTGAACATCACTTTAAACTCCTCTGATGAATCAACTTGACTGGTAGATGAAGGGAATATTATCTGCCTGGGCTTCAGGGAGGTTTTTGACATACCTCTACATGGCATCACACATACATATGGAAGCAATAGTGCAAAGGGGAGGGAATCAGTGTCTTTTCAGTGATGCTGAGGGAAAAGACAAGAGGCAGTGGGCACACACTGAAATACAGGAGATTGCCTTTGAACATCAGTAAATGTTTCTTTACTGTCAGGGTGACTGAACCACGGCACAGACTGCCCAGAAAGATTGTGGAGCCTGGATCTTTGAAGACATTAAAAGTACACCCAGATAGAATCCTGGGCAAGAGGCTCTAGGTATCCTGGTTTAGGCAGGGGGGTTGGGCCTGGTTAGCCCCACCAACCCCTTCCACTCTCTTTCATTCTGTGCTAGTGAATTCTCTTCAAGATGCATTTCAAAGCACTGGCATGACAAAGTTCTGTGCAGACAGAGATCCAAATGGACATGGCATCTAAGTTCCTTAAGCAGTGTTCAAGAAGAATGTAAAACTCTGGCACAAGTGTCTCTTCCCTAACTGAATCCCTTTCATGGGAAAATTCCCAGCTCTAGAAAGATCTTCTGATACGCATGCTTAAGACTGACACTGGCTGAGCAAATTTCTCCCTATGTATATCTAAGACCAGTTAGGATCTTCACCCAAAGTGCAGTCAACATAGTCACAGAATGCCTATTGTTAAGAAGTGACAGCTTCCATCAGAATGGCAGCTATTGGTCCACAAAATGGATTAATGGATGGGAATTATCTACGTGGGTTAAAAACAAAAATAAAGAGTTGGTCTTTATTTATCAATTTCATGGCAATATTGATAAGGGAAGAAAAAGATCTAAGTCCTTGACTTTCTGGACTCGAGGAAAGATTTTAAAAATTCCTTGTAAAAATGTATGATCACAATCAGACTATTGAAACCATTTTAGTTGGGAACAAAGTTCCAAAATTGTCTAGATAGTGGCAAAGAAGCCAAGAAAATAGGAAAGAAACAAAAAGAGAGCAAAGGAGTCAGCTTCAGTGTACAAGCTCGTTCTAGAAGTAGTCTGCTGGGAAAAGGAACCCCCAGCTAAATTTCCAATGTATTCCTGCGCTTGATTCAGTAACTGGTCAATGTAAAACCCAATCCTTTTGTACAACTTCTTCCAGCAACAAAAACTCCAACAGGTTGACACTACCATCATGCCTGTTCCAGACATATTTAAAAGAGAAATGATGATTTTCTTGAAAACCTACTTACATAAAAGTTGCAAGATGGTGGAGGGATTCCCACATCCTCCTTCCTCCATCTGGCTTGAAAGTATATTTGATAAAATATGCAACAAAGCACATGATTTATAAGGGAGAGTCAAATGGATGATTTGGGAATCGATCTCTTGTTGATAGTAAACTTCATATCCACTCGGTGTGACCTTTTTAAAACAAAATGTGGAGCTGAGGCATGAATCTGCCACAACAATTGTAAAGCAAACATACACATTCCCCTTCATATGCCCCCCCCTCCACACACACCTAGGCACACACAGAGATCAGCATAGCAGATCATGAACACCTTGGAAAAGACTGAAATGCTAAATGCCTCTCTTGATGGGCAAAAGAGCTGGTGCAGTAATTCAAATGCCTGGTACAAAAATTCTGTTTAATATTTAGCTCCTATTTAAAACACAGCTTTTCATTTCATTCTATTTACAGAATATTTTCATTTCATTTGTTTCTTTAAAATTACTTAGTTCTCACCTGTTGTATGTCTAGGAATATTTTCTTCCAAAAATAGAAAAAAATAGATGATATCTTTTCAGCAGAAAACATTGGTTGATACAATTTTAAACCATCATGATATGGAAGAATTCTTCTGTCCCTCTCGAAGGTGGAAGAAGCATTTGGATCACAGATCATCTACAATGAAATACTTGACATGTTTAAGATGCTTTCAATCAATTTTGATCGTCAATTGCTTATTTGTTGTAAACAGTAATTTTTCAGTGAAGGGAAAGCGTGTGTGGTATATCTACATGATATGTTCAAAGGCAGTTCCTACTAATGGCCAGGCTGAATTCCAGTAAATAATGTCCCGAATGATATTTTGCCGCCTTCTTTGGCACTTCATGAAATCTTACCCCGATGAAGTGCTGAAACACAGAGATTTTCTCTTAGAGAGTGTCTCATGTTGTAACCTATCCCATGGATTTTATGCTGTAATTCTTATCTCTTTTAAAATTTACTATCTTCTGTACAGTTTTCATGAAACTTTCTGTTACAGTAGTGAATAGCACAGATAAATGTCATTTTGTACAACTTTGAATTTACCCCAAGAGCTGAGAGAAAACTTGATCCTATACTTCAATCCGAGTTTCTTCTATAGTCCAACTTTGTTTCTCTACCATCAAGCTTCTCCTTTGTTGCTGCTCCAAGCCCCGTCCAAGGTGACCTTGAATACTTTCAGGGATGGGACACCCACAACTTCTCTGGGCAACCTGTTCCAGTGTTCCAGCACTCCCACAGTAAAAAAGGCCTTCCTTTCATCTAATATGTGTAGGAAATCATAAATCTAGGCATAGAAGCTTGGAGTGCAAATTTGAAATTCTTTGGATTTGAAGCACATTTTATATGAATACTGACTTACAGATGACTAAAAGATGTTGATGGGCATTTGAGCTGACAAGTTTTGAAAAAGTGCACGGAAATTAAAATTGAAACCACTAAAATTAAAAACTCCTTGCCATTTTCTTTTTCCTCTCCTATTCAAAATTGCATATGTCAGATATCAGTGCTTCATGCAAACCTCTCAGATGCTCTCAGAGAAAAAGCTTTTCTTTCAGACTAAGTTGCGGTTGACGTAGAACACTAGCAGGAGTGAAAGATTTTCTGGGCATTGGGGCAGCACGTTCTCCTTGGATTTGTGTGCAGAATGCATTTTATCCAAACTGGAAAATAGATCCCAGCTCTGTTCTATTCATCATTCTTACTTCATCAGGCCAGAAAATTCTGTGAAAAGTAGCCTGTGGACCTTGAAGACAGCGCATGTGAACCAGATGAGAGGTGATAGAGAAGTTGAGGGAGAGAAGAAAGAGCATGAGGCTGAAACCAGAAAGTATTTCTCCACGTGATCATGGAAGATTGCAGGAGCCACTTGGTACTATCAAACCAGCCCGACTTGGCACTGGTGCCACTATGGGTCTGGGAGCCATGTTGCATATCGTGCATTTTAAGGAGCCAGCTGGCCACACACAGCCATATGCCCCCAAACACAAACCAAGCCCTTTTCTCTGGCAAACAAAACTCAGCTGCCCTGCTTCTGGATGGCAGATTGCAGGAGCCACTTGGTACTATCAAACCAGCCCAACTTGGCACTGGTGCCACCTTGGCTCTGGGAACCATCCTGCCTATTGTAGCTTTTCAGGAGCCAGCCGGTCACTCCCAGCCATAGGCCCCCAAACAGAAACCTCGGCCCGTTTCCCTGGCAAACAAAAGTAAGCTGCCCCGCTTCTGGATGGCAGATTGCAGGAGCTACTTAGTACTATCAAATCAGCCCAACTTGGCACAGGTGCCACCTTGGATCTGGGAACCATCCAGTGTATCGTGGATTTTCAGGGGCCAGCCGGCCACTCTCAGCCATATGCCCCCAAACACAAACCACGGAACTTTTCTCTGGCAAACAAAAATCAGCTGCCCCACTTCTGGATGGCAGATTGCAGGAGCCACTTGGGACTATCACACCAGCACAACATGGCACTGCTGCCACCTTGGATCTGGGAACAATCCTGCGTATCGTACATATTCAGGAACCAGCCGAACACTCCCAGCCACAGGCCCCCAAACACAAACAACGGCCCATTTCCCTGGCAAACAAAACTCAGCTGCCCCGCTTCTGGATGGCAGTTTGCAGGAGCCACTTGGGACTATCAAAGCAGCCCGACTTGGTAATGGTACCATCTTGGATCTGGGAACCATCCGGCGTATCGTGGATTTTCAGGGGCCAGCCGGTCATTCCCAGCCATATGCTCCCAAACACAAACCTCGGCCCTTTTCTCTGGCAAACAAAACTCAACTGCCCCTCTTCTGGATGGCAAATTGCAGGACGCACTTGGTACTACAAAAAGAGTCCGACTTGGCAGTGGTGCCACCTTGGCTCTGGGAACCATCCTGCGTATCGAGCATTTTAAGGAGCCAGCCGGCAATTCCCAGCCGTATGCCCCAAAAAGAAACCACGGACCTTTTCTCTGGCAAAAAAAACTCAGCTGTCCCGCTTCTGGATGGCAGATTGCAGGAGTCACTTTGAACCATACAACCAGCCTTACTTGGCACTGGTGCCACCATGGATCTGGGAACCATCCTGCCTATCGTTGATTTTCAGGGGCCAGCCTACCACTCTCGGCCATAGGCCCCCAAACACAAACCACAGCCCTTTTCTCTAGCAAACAAAATTTAGCTGCCCCGCTTCTGGATGGCAAATTGAAGGAGCCACTGGGTACTACAAAAACAGCCCGACTTGGCACTGGTGCCACCTTGCGTCTGGTTACCATGCGGCGTATCGTGCATTTTAAGGAGCCAGGTGGCCACTCCCAGCCATATGCCCCCAAACACAACCCACGGCCCTTTTCTCTGGCAAACAAAACTCAGCTGCCCCGCTTCTGGATGGCAGAGTGCAGGAGACACTTGGTACTATCAAACCAGCCCGACTTGGCACTGGTGGCACCTTTGGTCTGGGAACCATCCTGCGTATTGTGGATTGTCAGGAGACAGCCGACCACTCTCGGCCACAGACCCCAATCAAAAACAAAGGTCCGTTTCTCTGGCAAAAAAAACTCAGCTGCCCCGCTTCTGGATGGGAGATTGCAGGAGGCACTTGACACTGTCAAACGAGCCCCACTTTGTACTGGTGCCACCTTGGGTCTGGGAACCATGCTGCGTATCGTGGATTTTCAGGAGCCAGCCGGCCACTGCCAGCCACAGGCCCCCAAACAAAAACCACAGCCTTTTTCTCTGGCAAACAAAACTCAGCTGCCCCGCTTCTGGATGGCAGATTGCAGGAGCCACTTGGTACTATCAAACCAGCCCGACTTGGCACTGGTGCCACCTTGGGTCTGGGAACCATCCTGCCTATCGTGGATTTTAAGGAGCCAGCCGGCTACTCCCAGCCACAGGCCCCCAACAAAAACCACGGCCCTTTTTTCTCGCAAACAAAACTTAGCTGCCTCACTTCTGGATGGCAGATTGCAGGAGTCACTTGGTGTAATCAAACCAGCCCGACTTGGCACTGGTGCCACCTTGGGTCTGGGAACCATCCTGCGTATCGTGGATTCTAAGGAGCCAGCCGGCCACTCCCAGCCACAGGCCCCCAAACCAAATCAACGGCGCTGTTCCCTGGAAAACAAAACACGCCTGCCAACTTTTTGATGGAGTTTGCAGGAGCCACTTGGTACTATCAAACCAGCCCAACTTGGCACTGGTGCCACCATGGGTCTGGTAAACATCCTGCGTATCCTGGATTCTTAGGAGCCAGCCGGCCACTCCTAGCCACAGGCCCCCAAACAAAAACCTAGGCCTATTTCTCTGGCAAACAAAAGTAAGCTGCCCCGCTTCTGGATGGCAGATTGCAGGAGACACTTGGGACTATCAAACCAGCCCAACTTGGCACTGGTGCCACCTTGGATCTGGGAACCATGCTGTGTATCGTGGATTTTCAGGGGCCAGCCGGCCACTCTCAGCTATATGCCCCCAAACAGAAAGCTCGGCCCGTTTCTCTGGCAAACAAAACTCAACTGCCCCTCTTCTGGATGGCAAATTGCAAGATGAACTTGATACTAAAACCGCAGGCCGACTTGGTAGTGGTGACACCTTGGGCCTGGGAACCATCATGCGTATCGAGCATTTTAAGGAGCCAGCCGGCCACTCCCAGCAATATGCCCCCAAAAACAATCCACGGAATTTTTCTCTGGCAAACAAAAATCAGCTGCCCCGCTTCTGGATGGCAGATTGCAGGAGCCACTTTGACCCATCAAACCAGCCCGACTTGGCACTGGTGCCACCTTGCATCCTGGAACCATGCTGCCTAGCGTGGATTTTCAGGGGCCAGCCGGCCACTCTCAGCTATATGCCCCCAAACAAAACCCACGGCCCGTTTCCCTGGCAAACAAAAGTAAGCTGCCCCGCTTCTGGATGGCAGATTGCAGGAACCACTTGGTAGTATCAAACCAGCCCGACTTGGCACTGGTGCCACCTTGGGTCTGGGAACCATCCTGCGTATCGTGGATTCTAAGGAGCCAGCCGGCCACTCCCAGCCACAGGCCCCCAAATACAAACAACGGCGCTTTTCCCTGGAAAACAAAACTCGCCAGCCAACTTTTTGATGGCAGATTGCAGGAGCAACTTGGTACTATCAAACCAGCCCAACTTGGCACTGGTGCCACCATGGGTCTGGTAACCATCCTGCCTATTGTAGCTTTCCAGGAGCCAGCCGGTCACTCCCAGCCATAGGCCCCCAGTCACAAACCTCGGCCCGTTTCCCTGGCAAACAAAAGTAAGCTGCCCCGCTTCTGGATGGCAGATTGCAGGAGCCACTTGGTACTATCAAACCAGCCCGATTTGGCACTGGTGCCACCTTGGGTATGGGAACCATGCTGCGTATCGCAGATTCTAAGGCGCCAGTCGGCCACTCCCAGCCACAAGACCCCAAACACAAACAACGGCGCTTTTCTCTGGCAAACAAAACTCAACTGCCCCTCTTCTGGATGGCAAATTGCAGGACGCACTTGGTACTATCAAACCAGCACGACTTGGCACTGGTGCCACCTTGGGTCTGGGAACCATCCTGCCTATCGTGGATTTTAAGGAGCCAGCTGGACACTCTCGGCCACAGACCCCAATCAAAAACAATGGCCCGTTTCACAGGCAAACAAAACTCAGCTGCCCCGCTTCTGGATGGGAGATTGCAGGAGGCACTTGACACTGTGAAACCAGCCCCACTTGGCACTGGTGCCACCTTGGGTCTGGGAACCATGCTGCGTATCATGGATTTTCAGGAGCCAGCCGGCCCCTCCCAGCCATAGGCCCCCAAACAAAAACCACAGCCTTTTTCTCTGGCAAACAAAATTCAGCTGCCCCGCTTCTGGATGGCAGATTGCAGGAGCCACTTGGGACTATCACACCAGCACAACATGGCACTGGTGCCACCTTGGATCTGGGAATCATCCTTCCTATCGTGGATTTTCAGGGGCCAGCCGGTCACTCTCAGCCATAGGCCCCAAACACAAACCACGGCCCTTATTTCTGGAAAACAAAACTCAACTGCCCCTCTTCTGGATGGCAGATTGCAGGAGCCACTGGGTACTATGAAACCAGCCCTACTTGGCACTGGTGCCACCTTGGGTCTGGGAACCATGCTGCGTATCATGGATTTTCAGGAGCCAGCCGTCCACTGCCAGCCACAGGCCCCGAAACACAAACAACAGCCTTTTTCTCTGGCAAACAAAATTCAGCTGCCCCGCTTCTGGATGGCAAATTGCAGGACGCACTTGGTACTATCAAACCAGCACGACTTGGCACTGGTGCCACCTTGGGTCTGGGAACCATCCTGCCTATCGTGGTTTTTAAGGAGCCAGCTGGACACTCTCGGCCACAGACCCCAATCAAAAACAACGGCCCGTTTCACAGGCAAACAAAACTCAGCTGCCCCGCTTCTGGATGGGAGATTGCAGGAGGCACTTGACACTGTGAAACCAGCCCCACTTGGCACTGGTGCCACCTTGGGTCTGGGAACCATGCTGCGTATCATGGATTTTCAGGAGCCAGCCGGCCACTCCCAGCCATAGGCCCCCAAACAAAAACCACAGCCTTTTTCTCTGGCAAACAAAATTCAGCTGCCCCGCTTCTGGATGGCAGATTGCAGGAGCCACTTGGGACTATCACACCAGCACAACATGGCACTGGTGCCACCTTGGATCTGGGAATCATCCTTCCTATCGTGGATTTTCAGGGGCCAGCCGGTCACTCTCAGCCATAGGCCCCAAACACAAACCACGGCCCTTTTCTCTGGAAAACAAAACTCAACTGCCCCTCTTCTGGATGGCAGATTGCAGGAGCCACTGGGTACTATGAAACCAGCCCTACTTGGCACTGGTGCCACCTTGGGTCTGGGAACCATGCTGCGTATCATGGATTTTCAGGAGCCAGCCGTCCACTGCCAGCCACAGGCCCCGAAACACAAACAACAGCCTTTTTCTCTGGCAAACAAAATTCAGCTGCCCCGCTTCTGGATGGCAGATTGCAGGAGCCACTTTGCACCATCAAACCAGCCCGACTTGGCACTGGTGCCACCTTGGGTCTGGGAACCATCCTGCATATCGTGGATTCTAAGGAGCCAGCTGGCCACTCCCAGCCACAGGCCCCAAAACACACACAACGGCGCTTTTCCCTGGAAAACAAAACTCGCCTGCCAACTTTTTGATGGCAGATTGCAGGAGCCACTTGGTACTATCAAACCAGCCCAACTTGCCACTGGTGCCACCATGGGTCTGGTCATCATCCTGCCTATCGTAGCTTTTCAGGAGCCAGCCGGTCACTCCCTGCCATAGGCCCCGAGACACAAAGCTCGGCCCGTTTCCCTGGCAAACAAAAGTAAGCTGCCCCGCTTCTGGATGGCAGATTGCAGGAGCCACTTGGTACTATCAAACCAGCCCGACTTGGCACTGGTACCACCTTGGGTCTGGGAACCATGCTGCCTATCGTGGATTTTAAGGAGCCAGCCGGCTACTCCCAGCCACAGGCCCCCAACAAAAACCACGGCCCTTTTTTCTGGCAAACAAAACTTAGCTGCCTCACTTATGGATGGCAGATTGCAGGAGCCACTTGGTAGTATCAAACCAGCCCGACTTGGCACTGGTGTCACCTTGGGTCTGGGAACCATCCTGCGTATCGTGGATTCTAAGGAGCCAGCAGGCCACTCCTAGCCACAGGCCCCCAAACAAAAACCTAGGCCTATTTCTCTGGCAAACAAAAGTAAGCTGCCCCGCTTCTGGATGGCAGATTGCAGGAGACACTTGGTACTATCAAACCAGCCCAACTTGGCACTGGTGCCACCTTGGATCTGGGAACCATGTTGTGTATCGTGAATTTTCAGGGGCCAGCCGGCCACTCTCAGCCATATGTCCCCAAACAGAAACCTCGGCCCGTTTCTCTGGCAAACAAAACTCAACTGCCCCTCTTCTGGATGGCAAATTGCAGGATGAACTTGATACTAAAACCGCAGGCCGACTTGGTAGTGGTGACACCTTGGGCCTGGGAACCATCATGCGTATCGAGAATTTTAAGGAGCCAGCCGGCCACTCCCAGCAATATGCCCCCAAAAACAATCCACGGAATTTTTCTCTGGCAAACAAAAATCAGCTGCCCCGCTTCTGGATGGCAGATTGCAGGAGCCACTTTGCACCATCAAACCAGCCCGACTGGGCACTGGTGCCACCTTGCATCTGGGAACCATGCTGCCTAGCGTGGATTTTCAGGGGCCAGCGGGCCACTCTCAGCTATATGCCCCCAAACAAAACCCACGGCCCGTTTCCCTGGCAAACAAAAGTAAGCTGCCCTGCTTCTGGATGGCAGATTGCAGGAACCACTTGGTAGTATCAAACCAGCCCGACTTGGCACTGGTGCCACCTTGGGTCTGGGAACCATCCTGCGTATCGTGGATTCTAAGGAGCCAGCCGGCCACTCCCAGCCACAGGCCCCCAAACACAAACCACAGCGCTTTTCCCTGGAAAACAAAACTCGCCTGCCAACTTTTTGATGGCAGATTGCAGGAGCAACTTGGTACTATCAAACCAGCCCAACTTGGCACTGGTGCCACCATAGGTCTGGTCACCATCCTGCCTATTGTAGCTTTCCAGGAGCCAGCCGGTCACTCCCAGCCATAGGCCCCCAAACACAAACCTCGGCCCGTTTACCTGGCAAACAAAAGTAAGCTGCCCCGCTTCTGGATGGCAGATTGCAGGAGCCACTTGGTACTATCAAACCAGCCCAACTTGGAACTGGTGCCACCTTGGGTCTGGGAACCATGCTGCGTATCGCAGATTCTAAGGCGCCAGTCGGCCACTCCCAGCCACAAGCCCCCAAACACAAACAACGGCGCTTTTCTCTGGCAAACAAAACTCAACTGCCCCTCTTCTGGATGGCAAATTGGAGGACGCACTTGGTACTATAAAAACAGCCCGACTTGGCACTGGTGCCACCTTGGGTCTGGGAACCATCCTGCGTATCGATCTTTTTAATGAGACAGCCGGCCACTCCCAGCCATATGCCCCCAAACACAAACCACGGCCCTTTCCTCTGGCAAACAAAACTCAACTGCCCCTCTTCTGGATGGCAGATTGCAGGAGCCACTTGGTACTATCAAACCAGCAAGACTTGGCACTGGTGCCACCTTGGGTCTGGGAACCATCCTGCGTATTGTGGATTGTCAGGAGCCAGCTGAACATTCTCGGCCACAGACCCAAATCAAAAACAACGGCCTGTTTCACAGGCAAACAAAACTCAGCTGCCCCGCTTCTGGATGGGAGATTGCAGGAGGCACTTGACACTGTGAAACCAGCCCCACTTGGCACTGGTGCCACCTTGGTTCTGGGAACCATGCTGCGTATCATGGATTTTCAGGAGCCAGCCGGCCACTCCCAGCCATAGGCCCCCAAACAAAAACCACAGCCTTTTTCTCTGGCAAACAAAATTCAGCTGCCCCACTTCTGGATGGCAGATTGCAGGAGCCACTTGGGACTATCACACCAGCACAACATGGCACTGCTGCCACCTTGGATCTGGGAACCATCCTTCCTATCGTGGATTTTCAGGGGCCAGCCGGTCACTCTCAGCCATAGGCCCCAAACACAAACCACGGCCCTTATTTCTGGAAAACAAAACTCAACTGCCCCTCTTCTGGATGGCAGATTGCAGGAGCCACTGGGTACTATGAAACCAGCCCTACTTGGCACTGGTGCCACCTTGGGTCTGGGAACCATGCTGCGTATCATGGATTTTCAGGAGCCAGCCGTCCACTGCCAGCCACAGGCCCCGAAACACAAACAACAGCCTTTTTCTCTGGCAAACAAAATTCAGCTGCCCCGCTTCTGGATGGCAAATTGCAGGACGCACTTGGTACTATCAAACCAGCACGACTTGGCACTGGTGCCACCTTGGGTCTGGGAACCATCCTGCCTATCGTGGTTTTTAAGGAGCCAGCTGGACACTCTCGGCCACAGACCCCAATCAAAAACAACGGCCCGTTTCACAGGCAAACAAAACTCAGCTGCCCCGCTTCTGGATGGGAGATTGCAGGAGGCACTTGACACTGTGAAACCAGCCCCACTTGGCACTGGTGCCACCTTGGGTCTGGGAACCATGCTGCGTATCATGGATTTTCAGGAGCCAGCCGGCCACTCCCAGCCATAGGCCCCCAAACAAAAACCACAGCCTTTTTCTCTGGCAAACAAAATTCAGCTGCCCCGCTTCTGGATGGCAGATTGCAGGAGCCACTTGGGACTATCACACCAGCACAACATGGCACTGGTGCCACCTTGGATCTGGGAATCATCCTTCCTATCGTGGATTTTCAGGGGCCAGCCGGTCACTCTCAGCCATAGGCCCCAAACACAAACCACGGCCCTTTTCTCTGGAAAACAAAACTCAACTGCCCCTCTTCTGGATGGCAGATTGCAGGAGCCACTGGGTACTATGAAACCAGCCCTACTTGGCACTGGTGCCACCTTGGGTCTGGGAACCATGCTGCGTATCATGGATTTTCAGGAGCCAGCCGTCCACTGCCAGCCACAGGCCCCGAAACACAAACAACAGCCTTTTTCTCTGGCAAACAAAATTCAGCTGCCCCGCTTCTGGATGGCAGATTGCAGGAGCCACTTTGCACCATCAAACCAGCCCGACTTGGCACTGGTGCCACCTTGGGTCTGGGAACCATCCTGCATATCGTGGATTCTAAGGAGCCAGCTGGCCACTCCCAGCCACAGGCCCCAAAACACACACAACGGCGCTTTTCCCTGGAAAACAAAACTCGCCTGCCAACTTTTTGATGGCAGATTGCAGGAGCCACTTGGTACTATCAAACCAGCCCAACTTGCCACTGGTGCCACCATGGGTCTGGTCATCATCCTGCCTATCGTAGCTTTTCAGGAGCCAGCCGGTCACTCCCTGCCATAGGCCCCGAGACACAAAGCTCGGCCCGTTTCCCTGGCAAACAAAAGTAAGCTGCCCCGCTTCTGGATGGCAGATTGCAGGAGCCACTTGGTACTATCAAACCAGCCCGACTTGGCACTGGTACCACCTTGGGTCTGGGAACCATGCTGCCTATCGTGGATTTTAAGGAGCCAGCCGGCTACTCCCAGCCACAGGCCCCCAACAAAAACCACGGCCCTTTTTTCTGGCAAACAAAACTTAGCTGCCTCACTTATGGATGGCAGATTGCAGGAGCCACTTGGTAGTATCAAACCAGCCCGACTTGGCACTGGTGTCACCTTGGGTCTGGGAACCATCCTGCGTATCGTGGATTCTAAGGAGCCAGCAGGCCACTCCTAGCCACAGGCCCCCAAACAAAAACCTAGGCCTATTTCTCTGGCAAACAAAAGTAAGCTGCCCCGCTTCTGGATGGCAGATTGCAGGAGACACTTGGTACTATCAAACCAGCCCAACTTGGCACTGGTGCCACCTTGGATCTGGGAACCATGTTGTGTATCGTGAATTTTCAGGGGCCAGCCGGCCACTCTCAGCCATATGTCCCCAAACAGAAACCTCGGCCCGTTTCTCTGGCAAACAAAACTCAACTGCCCCTCTTCTGGATGGCAAATTGCAGGATGAACTTGATACTAAAACCGCAGGCCGACTTGGTAGTGGTGACACCTTGGGCCTGGGAACCATCATGCGTATCGAGAATTTTAAGGAGCCAGCCGGCCACTCCCAGCAATATGCCCCCAAAAACAATCCACGGAATTTTTCTCTGGCAAACAAAAATCAGCTGCCCCGCTTCTGGATGGCAGATTGCAGGAGCCACTTTGCACCATCAAACCAGCCCGACTGGGCACTGGTGCCACCTTGCATCTGGGAACCATGCTGCCTAGCGTGGATTTTCAGGGGCCAGCGGGCCACTCTCAGCTATATGCCCCCAAACAAAACCCACGGCCCGTTTCCCTGGCAAACAAAAGTAAGCTGCCCTGCTTCTGGATGGCAGATTGCAGGAACCACTTGGTAGTATCAAACCAGCCCGACTTGGCACTGGTGCCACCTTGGGTCTGGGAACCATCCTGCGTATCGTGGATTCTAAGGAGCCAGCCGGCCACTCCCAGCCACAGGCCCCCAAACACAAACCACAGCGCTTTTCCCTGGAAAACAAAACTCGCCTGCCAACTTTTTGATGGCAGATTGCAGGAGCAACTTGGTACTATCAAACCAGCCCAACTTGGCACTGGTGCCACCATAGGTCTGGTCACCATCCTGCCTATTGTAGCTTTCCAGGAGCCAGCCGGTCACTCCCAGCCATAGGCCCCCAAACACAAACCTCGGCCCGTTTCCCTGGCAAACAAAAGTAAGCTGCCCCGCTTCTGGATGGCAGATTGCAGGAGCCACTTGGTACTATCAAACCAGCCCAACTTGGAACTGGTGCCACCTTGGGTCTGGGAACCATGCTGCGTATCGCAGATTCTAAGGCGCCAGTCGGCCACTCCCAGCCACAAGCCCCCAAACACAAACAACGGCGCTTTTCTCTGGCAAACAAAACTCAACTGCCCCTCTTCTGGATGGCAAATTGGAGGACGCACTTGGTACTATAAAAACAGCCCGACTTGGCACTGGTGCCACCTTGGGTCTGGGAACCATCCTGCGTATCGATCTTTTTAATGAGACAGCCGGCCACTCCCAGCCATATGCCCCCAAACACAAACCACGGCCCTTTCCTCTGGCAAACAAAACTCAACTGCCCCTCTTCTGGATGGCAGATTGCAGGAGCCACTTGGTACTATCAAACCAGCAAGACTTGGCACTGGTGCCACCTTGGGTCTGGGAACCATCCTGCGTATTGTGGATTGTCAGGAGCCAGCTGAACATTCTCGGCCACAGACCCAAATCAAAAACAACGGCCTGTTTCACAGGCAAACAAAACTCAGCTGCCCCGCTTCTGGATGGGAGATTGCAGGAGGCACTTGACACTGTGAAACCAGCCCCACTTGGCACTGGTGCCACCTTGGTTCTGGGAACCATGCTGCGTATCATGGATTTTCAGGAGCCAGCCGGCCACTCCCAGCCATAGGCCCCCAAACAAAAACCACAGCCTTTTTCTCTGGCAAACAAAATTCAGCTGCCCCACTTCTGGATGGCAGATTGCAGGAGCCACTTGGGACTATCACACCAGCACAACATGGCACTGCTGCCACCTTGGATCTGGGAACCATCCTTCCTATCGTGGATTTTCAGGGGCCAGCCGGTCACTCTCAGCCATAGGCCCCAAACACAAACCACGGCCCTTTTCTCTGGAAAACAAAACTCAACTGCCCCTCTTCTGGATGGCAGATTGCAGGAGCCACTGGGTACTATGAAACTAGCCCTACTTGGCACTGGTGCCACCTTGGGTCTGGGAACCATGCTGCGTATCATGGATTTTCAGGAGCCAGCCGTCCACTGTCAGCCACAGGCCCCGAAACACAAACAACAGCCTTTTTCTCTGGCAAACAAAATTCAGCTGCACCGCTTCTGGATGGCAGATTGCAGGAACCACTTGGTACTAACAAACCAGCCCGACTTGGCACTGGTGCCACCTTGGGTCTGGGAACCATCCTGCGTATCGTGGATTCTAAGGAGCCAGCTGGCCACTCCCAGCCACAGGCCCCAAAATACACACAACGGCGCTTTTCCCTGGAAAACAAAACTCGCCTGCCAACTTTTTGATGGCAGATTGCAGGAGCCACTTGGTACTATCAAACCAGCCCGACTTGGCACTGGTGCCACCATGGGTCTGGTCACCATCCTGCCTATCGTAGCTTTTCAGGAGCCAGCCGGTCACTCCCAGCCATAGGCCCCCAGAAAAAAATCTCGGTCCGTTTCCCTGGAAAACAAAAGTAAGCTGCCCCGCTTCTGGATGGCAGATTGCAGGAGCCACTTGGTGCTATCAAACCAGCCCGACTTGGCACTGGTGCCACCTTGGGTCTGGGAACCATCCTGCGTATCCTGTGTTCTAAGGAGCCAGCCGGCCACTCCCAGCCACAGTCCCCCAAACACAAACAACGGCGCTTTTCCCTGGAAAACAAAACTGACCTGCCAACATTTTGATGGCAGATTGCAGGAGCCACTTGGTACTATCAAACCAGCCCAACTTGGCACTGGTGCCACCATGGGTCTGGTCACCATCCTGCCTATCGTAGCTTTTCAGGAGCCAGCCGGTCACTCCCAGCCATAGGTCCCCAGACAAATACCTCGGCCCGTTTCCCTGGCAAACAAAAGTAAGCTGCCCCGCTTCTGGATGGCAGATTGCAGGAGCCACTTGGTACAATCAAACCAGCCCAACTTGACACTGGTGCCACCTTGGCTCTGGGAACCATGCTGCGTAACCCGGATTCTAAGAGGAAAGGCAGGCACTGCCAGCCACAGGACTCCAAACAAAATCAACGGCGCTTTTCCCTGGAAAACAAAACTCGCCTGACAACTTTTAGATGGCAGATTGCAGGAGCCAGTTGGTACCATCAAACCAGCCCAACTTGGCACTGGTGCCACCTTGGGTCTGGGAACCATCCTGCGTATTGTTGCTTTTCAGGAGCCAGCCGGTCACTTCTAGCCCTAGGCCCCCAGTCATAAACCTCGGCCCGTTTCCCTGGCACACAAATGTAAGCTACCCCGCTTCAGGATGGCAGATTGCAGGAGCCACTTTTCACCATCAAACCAGCCCAACGTGGCACTGGTGCCACCTTGGGTCTGGGAACCATCCTGCGTATCGTGCGTTCTAAGGAGCCAGCCGGCCACTCCCAGCCACAGTCCCCCAAACACAAACAACGGCGCTTTTCCCTGGAAAACAAAACTGGCCTGCCAACTTTTTGATGGCAGATTGCAGGAGCCACTTGGTACTATCAAACCAGCCCAACTTGGCACTGGTGCCACCATGGGTCTGGTCACCATCCTGCCTATCGTAGCTTTTCAGGAGCCAGCCGGTCACTCCCAGCCATAGGCCCCCAGACACAAAGCTCGGCCCGTTTCCCTGGCAAACAAAAGTAAGCTGCCCCGCTTCTGCATGGCAGATTGCAGGTGCTATTTAGTACTATCAAACCAGCCCGACTTGGCACTGGTGCCACCTCTTGTCTGGGAACCATCCTGCCTATCGTGGATTTTCAGGGGCCAGACGGCCACTATCAGCCATATGCCCCCAAAAACAAACCACGGCCCTTTTCTCTGGTAAACAAAACTCAACTGCCCCTCTTCTGGATGGCAAATTTTAGGACGCACTTTGTACTACGAAAACCGCCCGACTTGGCACTGGTGCCACCTTGGGTCAGGGAACCATCCTGCCTATCGTAGCTTTTCAGGAGCCAGCCGGTCACTCCCAGCCATAGGTCCCCAGACAAATACCTCGGCCCGTTTCCCTGGCAAACAAAAGTAAGCTGCCCCGCTTCTGGATGGCAGATTGCAGGAGCCACTTGGTACTATCAAACCAGCCCAACTTGACACTGGTGCCACCCTGGCTCTGGGAACCATGCTGCGTAACCCGGATTCTAAGACGACTGGCAGCCACTGCCAGCCACAGGCCTCCAAACAAAATCAACGGCGCTTTTCCCTGGAAAACAAAACTCGCCTGACCACTTTTAGATGGCAGATTGCAGGAGCCAGTTGGTACCATCAAACCAGCCCAACTTGGCACTGGTGCCACCTTGGGTCTGGGAACCATCCTGCCTATTGTTGCTTTTCAGGAGCCAGCCGGTCACTTCTAGCCCTAGGCCCCCAGTCATAAACCTCGGCCCGTTTCCCTGGCACACAAATGTAAGCTACCCCGCTTCAGGATGGCAGATTGCAGGAGCCACTTTTCACCATCAAACCAGCCCAACGCGGCACTGGTGCCACCTTGGGTCTGGGAACCATCCTGCGTATCGTGTGTTCTAAGGAGCCAGCCGGCCACTCCCACCCACAGTCCCCCAAACACAAACAACGGCGCTTTTCCCTGGAAAACAAAACTGGCCTGCCAACTTTTTGATGGCAGATTGCAGGAGCCACTTGGTACTATCAAACCAGCCCAACTTGGCACTGGTGCCACCATGGGTCTGGTCACCATCCTGCCTATCGTAGCTTTTCAGGAGCCAGGCGGTCACTCCCAGCCATAGGCCCCCAGACACAAACCTCGGCCCGTTTCCCTGGCAAACAAAAGTAAGCTGCCCCGCTTCTGCATGGCAGATTGCAGGTGCTATTTAGTACTATCAAACCAGCCCGACTTGGCACTGGTGCCACCTCTGGTCTGGGAACCATCCTGCCTATCGTGGATTTTCAGGCGCCAGACGGCCACTATCAGCCATATGCCCCCAAAAACAAACCACGGCCCTTTTCTCTGGTAAACAAAACTCAACTGCCCCTCTTCTGGATGGCAAATTTTAGGACGCACTTTGTACTACGAAAACCGCCCGACTTGGCACTGGTGCCACCTTGGGTCAGGGAACCATCCTGCCTATCGTAGCTTTTTAAGGAGCCAGCAGGCCACGCCCAGCCATATAGCCCCAAAAACAAACCATGGACCATTTCTCTTGGAAACAAAAATCCGCTGCCCCGCGTCAGGATGGCAGATTGCAGGAGCCACTTTGCACCATCAAACCACCCCGACTTGGCACTGGTGCCATCTTGGATCTGGGAACCATCCTGCCTATCGTAGCTTTTCAGGAGCCAGCCGGTTACTCCCAACCATAGGGCCCCAGACAGAAAGCTCTGCCCGTTTCCCTGGCAAACAAAAGTAAGCTACCCCGCTTCTGGATGGCAGATTGCAGGAGCCACATGGTACTATCAAACCAGGCCAACATGGCACTGGTGCCACCTTGGCTCTGGGAACCATCCTGCCTATCGTGGATTTTCAGGCGCCAGCCGGCCACTCTCAGCTATATGCGCCCAAACACAAACCACGGCCCTTTTCTATGGTAAACAAAACTCAACTGCCCCTCTTCTGGATGGCAAATTGCAGGACGCACTTTGTACTACGAAAACAGCCCGACTTGGCAGTGATGCCACCTTGGGTCAGGGAACCATCCTGCGTATCGATGTTTTTAAGGCGTCAGCCGGCAACGTCCAGCCATATACCCCCAAAAAAAACCCACGGAACTTTTCTCCAGCAAGCAAAAATCCGCTGCCCCGCGTCTGGATGGCAGATTGCAGGAGCTATATAGTATTATCAAACTAGCCCGACTTGGCACTTGTGCCACCATGGGTCTGGTCACCATCCTGCCTATCGTAGCTTTTCAGGAGCCAGCCGGTCACTCTCAGCCATAGGCCCCAAACACAAACCACGGCCCTTTTCTCTGGAAAACAAAACTCAACTGCCCCTCTTCTGGATGGCAGATTGCAGGAGCCACTGGGTACTATGAAACCAGCCCTACTTGGCACTGGTGCCACCTTGGGTCTGGGAACCATGCTGCGTATCATGGATTTTCAGGAGCCAGCCGTCCACTGCCAGCCACAGGCCCCGAAACACAAACAACAGCCTTTTTCTCTGGCAAACAAAATTCAGCTGCCCCGCTTCTGGATGGCAGATTGCAGGAACCACTTGGTACTAACAAACCAGCCCGACTTGGCACTGGTGCCACCTTGGGTCTGGGAACCATCCTGCGTATCGTGGATTCTAAGGAGCCAGCTGGCCACTCCCAGCCACAGGCCCCAAAACACACACAACGGCGCTTTTCCCTGGAAAACAAAACTCGCCTGCCAACTTTTTGATGGCAGATTGCAGGAGCCACTTGGTACTATCAAACCAGCCCAACTTGGCACTGGTGCCACCATGGGTCTGGTCACCATCCTGCCTATCGTAGCTTTTCAGGAGCCAGCCGGTCACTCCCAGCCATAGGCCCCCAGACACAAACCTCGGCCTGTTTCCCTGGCACACAAAAGTAAGCTACCGCACTTCTGGATGGCAGATTGCAGGAGCCACTTTGCACCATCAAACCAGCCCAACTTGGCACTGGTGCCACCTTGGCTCTGGGAACCATGCTGCGTAACCCGGATTCTAAGACGACAGGCAGCCACTGCCAGCCACAGGCCTCCAAACAAAATCAACGGCGCTTTTCCCTGGAAAACAAAACTCGCCTGACAACTTTTAGATGGCAGATTGCAGGAGCCAGTTGGTACCATCAAACCAGCCCAACTTGGCACTGGTGCCACCTTGGGTCTGGGAACCATCCTGCCTATTGTTGCTTTTCAGGAGCCAGCCGGTCACTCCTAGCCCTAGGCCCCCAGTCATAAACCTCGGCCCGTTTCCCTGGCACACAAAAGTAAGCTACCCCGCTTCAGGATGGCAGATTGCAGGAGCCACTTTTCACCATCAAACCAGCCCGACGTGGCACTGGTGCCACCTTGGGTCTGGGAACCATCCTGCGTATCGTGTGTTCTAAGGAGCCAGCCGGCCACTCCCAGCCACAGTCCCCCAAACACAAACAACGGCGCTTTTCCCTGGAAAACAAAACTCGCCTGACAACTTTTTGATGGCAGATTGCAGGAGCCACTTGGTACTATCAAACCAGCCCAACTTGGCACTGGTGCCACCATGGGTCTGGTAACCATCCTGCCTATCGTAGCTTTTCAGGAGCCAGGCGGTCACTCCCAGCCATAGGCCCCCAGACAAAAACCTCGGCCCGTTTCCCTGGCAAACCAAAGTAAGCTGCCCCGCTTCTGCATGGCAGATTGCAGGTGCTATTTAGTACTATCAAACCAGCCCGACTTGGCACTGGTGCCACCTCTGGTCTGGGAACCATCCTGCCTATCGTGGATTTTCAGGCGCCAGACGGCCACTATCAGCCATATGCCCCCAAAAACAAACCACGGCCCTTTTCTCTGGTAAACAAAACTCAACTGCCCCTCTTCTGGATGGCAAATTTTAGGACGCACTTTGTACTACGAAAACCGCCCGACTTGGCACTGGTGCCACCTTGGGTCAGGGAACCATCCTGCCTATCGTAGCTTTTTAAGGAGCCAGCAGGCCACGCCCAGCCATATAGCCCCAAAAACAAACCACGGACCATTTCTCTTGGAAACAAAAATCCGCTGCCCCGCGTCAGGATGGCAGATTGCAGGAGCCACGTTGCACCATCAAACCACCCCGACTTGGCACTGGTGCCATCTTGGATCTGGGAACCATCCTGCCTATCGTAGCTTTTCAGGAGCCAGCCGGTTACTCCCAACCATAGGCCCCCAGACAGAAAGCTCTGCCAGTTTCCCTGGCAAACAAAAGTAAGCTACCCCGCTTCTGGATGGCAGATTGCAGGAGCCACTTGGTACTATCAAACCAGCCCAACTTGACACTGGTGCCACTTTGGGTCTGGGAACCATGCTGCGTAACGTAGATTCTAAGGTGCCAGGCGGCCACTCCCAGCCACAGGCCCCCAAATACAAACAACGGCGCTTTTCCCTGGAAAACAAAACTCGCCTGCCAGCTTTTTGATGGCAGATTGCAGGAGCCACTTGGTACTATCAATTCATCCCAACTTGGCACTGGTGCCACTATGGGTCTGGGAACCATCCTGCCAATTGTACCATTTCAGGAGCCAGCCGGTCACTCCCAGCCATAGGCCCCCATCACAAACCTCGGACCGTTTCCCTGGCAAACAAAATTAAGCTGCCCCGATTCTGGATGGCAGATTGCAGGAGCCACTTTGTAGTGTCAAAACAGCCCGACTTGGCACTGGTGCCACCTTGGGTCTGGGAACCATCCTGCGTATCGTGGATTCTAAGCAGCCACCCGGCCACTCCGTGCCACAGGCGCCCAAACACAAACAACGGCGCTTTTCCCTGGAAAACAAAACTCGCCTGCCAACTTTTTGATGGCAGATTGCAGGAGCCACTTGGTACTATCAAACCAGCCCAACTTGGCACTGGTGCCACCATGGGTCTGGTCACCATCCTGCCTATCGAAGCTTTTCAGGAGCCAGCCGGTCACTCCCAGCCATAGGCCCCCAGACACAAACCTCGGCCCGTTTCCCTGGCAAACAAAAGTAAGCAGCCCCGCTTCTGGATGGCAGATTGTAGGACGCACTGGGTACTATCAAACCAGCCCGACTTGGCACTGGTGCCACCTCTGGTCTGGGAACCATGGTGCGTATCGTGGATTCTAAGGAGCCAGCCGGCCACTCCCAGCCATAGGCACCCAAACACAAACAACGGCGCTTTTCCCTGGAAAACAAAACTCGCCTGCCAACTTTTTGATGGCAGATTGCAGGAGCCACTTGGTACTATCAAACCAGCTCAACTTGGCACTGGTGCCACCATGGGTCTGCTCACCATCCTGCCTATCATAGCTTTTCAGGAGCCAGACGGTCACTCCAAGCCATAGGTCCCCAGACAAAAAGCTCGGCCCGTTTCCCTGGCAAACAAAAGTAAGCTGCCCCGCTTCTGGATGGCAGATTGCAGGAGCCACTTTGCACCATCAAACTAGCCCGACTTGGCACTGGTGCCACCTCAGGTCTGGGAACCATCCTGCGTATCGTGGATTCTAAGGAGCCAGCCGGCCACTCCAGCCACAGGCCCCCAAACACAAACAACGGCGCTTTTCCCTGGAAAACAAAACTCGCCTGCCAAATTTTGACGGCAGATTGCAGGAGCCACTTGGTACTATCAAATCAGCCCAACTTGGCACTGGTGCCACCATGGGTCTGGTCACCATCCTGCCTATCGTAGCTTTTCAGGAGGCAGCCGGTCACTCCCAGCCATAGGCCCCCAGACAAAAACCTCGGCCCGTTTCCCTGGCAAACAAAAGTAAGCTGCCCCGCTTCTGGATGGCAGATTGCAGGAACCACATGGTACTATCAAACCAGCAAAACTTGGCACTGGTGCCACCTTGGGTCTGAATACCATGCTGCGTATCGTGGATTCTAAGGAGCCAGCCGGCCACTCCCAGCCACAGGCCCCCAAACACAAACAACGGCGCTTTTCCCTGGAAAACAAAACTCTCCTGCCAACTTTTTGATGGGAGATTGCAGGAGCCACTTGGTTTTATCAAATCAGACCAACTTGGCACTGGTGCCACCATGGGTCTGGTCACCATCCTGCCTATCGTAGCTTTTCAGGAGCCAGCCGGTCACTCCCAGCCATAGGCCCCCAGACAAAAAGCTCGGCCCGTTTCCCTGACAAACAAAAGTAAGTTATCCCGCTTCTAGATGGCAGATTGCAGGAACCACTTGGTACTATCAAACCAGCCCGACTTGGCACTGGTGCCACCTCTGGTCTGGGAACCATCCTGCGTATCGTGGATTCTAATTAGCCATCCGTCCACTCCCAGCCACAGGCCCCCAAACGCAAACAACGGCGCTTTTCCCTCGAAAACAAAACTCGTCTGCCAACTTTTTGATGGCAGATTGCCAGAGCCACTTGGTACTATCAAACCAGCCCAACTTGGCACTGGTGCCACCTTGGGTCTGGGAACCATGCTGCGTATCGTGGATTATAAGGAGGCAGCCGGCCACTCCCAGCCACAGGCCCCCAAACACAAACCACAGCGCTTTTCCCTGGAAAACAAAATTCGCCGGCCAACTTTTTGATGGCAGATTGCAGGAGCCACTTGGTACTATCAAATCAGCCCAACTTGGCACTGGTGCCACCATGGGTCTGGTCACCATCCTGCCTATCGTAGCTTTTCAGGAGCCAGCCGGTCACTCCCAGCCATAGGCCCCCAGACACAAACCTCGGCCCTTTTCCCTGGCAAACCAAAGTAAGCTGCCCCGCTTCTGGATGGCAGATTGCAGGAACCACTTTTCACCATCAAATAGCCCGACTTGGAACTGGTGCCACCTCTGGTCTGGGAACCATGCTGCGTATCGTGGATTCTAAGGAGCCAGCCGGCCACTCCCAGCCAAAGGACCCCAAACACAAACAACGGCGCTTTTCCCTGGAAAACAAAACTCGCCTGCCGACATTTTGATGGCAGATTGCAGGAGCCACTTGGTACTATCAAACCAGCCCAACTTGGCACTTGTGCCACCATGGGTCTGGTCACCATCCTGCCTATCTTAGCTTTTCAGGACCTAGCCGGTCACTCCCTGCCATAGGCCCCCAGACAAAAAGCTCGGCCCGTTTCCCTGGCAAACAAAAGTAAGCTGCCCCGCTTCTGGATGGCAGATTGCAGGACGCACTTGGTAGTATCAAACCAGCCCGACTTGGCACTGGTGCCACCTCAGGTCTGGGAACCATGCTGCGTATCGTGGATTCTAAGGAGCCAGCCGGCCACTCCCAGCCACAGGCCCCCAAACACAAACAACGGCGCTTTTCCCTGGAAAACAAAACTGGCCTGCCAACTTTTTGATGGCAGATTGCAGGAGCCACTTGGTACTATCAAACCAGCCCAACTTGGCACTGGTGCCACCATGGGTCTGGTCACCATCCTGCATATCGTAGCTTTTCAGGAGCCAGCCGGTCACTCCCAGCCATAGGCCCCGAGACACAAAGCTCGGCCCTTTTCCCTGGCAAACAAAAGTAAGCTGCCCCGCTTCTGGATGGCAGATTGCAGGAGCCACTTTGCACGATCATACTAGCCCGACTTGGCACTGGTGCCACCTTGGGTCTGGGAACCATCCTGCGTATCGTGGATTCTAAGGAGCCAGCCGGCCACTCCCAGCCACAGGCCCCCAAACACAAACAACGGCGCTTTTCCCTGGAAAACAAAACTCGCCTGCCAGCTTTTTGATGGCAGATTGCAGGAGCCACTTGGTACTATCAAACCAGCCCGACTTGGCACTGGTGCCACCTCTGGTCTGGGAACCATCCTGCGTATCGTGGATTCTAATTAGTCATCCGTCCACTCCCAGCCACAGGCCCCCAAACAAAAACAACGGCGCTTTTCCCTGGAAAACAAAACACGTCTGCCAACTTTTTGATGGCAGATTGCCAGAGCCACTTGCTACTATCAAACCAGCCCAACTTGGCACTGGTGCCACCTTGGGTCTGGGAACCATCCTGCGTATCGTGGATTATAAGGAGGCAGCCGGCCACTCCCAGCCACAGGCCCCCAAACACAAACCACAGCGCTTTTCCCTGGAAAACAAAATTCACCGGCCAACTTTTTGATGGCAGATTGCAGGAGCCACTTGGTACTATCAAACCAGCCCAACTTGGCACTGGTGCCACCATGGGTCTGGTCACCATCCTGCCTATCGTAGCTTTTCAGGAGCCAGCCGGTCACTCCCAGCCGTAGGCGCCCAGACACAAAGCTCTGCCCTTTTCCCTGGCAAACCAAAGTAAGCTGCCCCACTTCTGGATGGCAGATTGCAGGAACCACTTTTCACCATCAAATAGCCCGACTTGGAACTGGTGCCACCTCTGGTCTGGGAACCATGCTGCGTATCGTGGATTCTAAGGAGCCAGCCGGCCACTCCCAGCCACAGGCCCCCAAACACAAACAACGGCGCTTTTCCCTGGAAAACAAAACTCGCCTGACAACTTTTTGATGGCAGATTGCAGGAGCCACTTGCTACTATCAAATCAGCCCAACTTGGCACTGGTGCCACCATGGGTCTGGTCACCATCCTGCCTATCGTAGCTTTTCAGGAGCCAGCCGGTCACTCCCAGCCATAGGCTCCCAGACAAAAACCTCGGCCCGTTCCCCTGGCAAACAAAAGTAAGCTGCCCCGCTTCTGGATGGCAGATTGCAGGAACCACTTGGTAGTATCAAACCAGCCCGACTTGGCACTGGTGCCACCTCTGGTCTGGGAACCATGCTGCGTATCGTGGATTCTAAGGAGCCAGCCGGCTACTCCCAGCCAAAGGACCCCAAACACAAACAACGGCGCTTTTCCCTGGAAAACAAAACTCGCCTGCCAACTTTTTGATGGCAGATTGCAGGAGCCACTTGGTACTATCAAACCAGCCCAACTTGGCACATGTGCCACCATGGGTCTGGTCACCATCCTGCCTATCGTAGCTTTTCAGGACCTAGCCGGTCACTCCCTGCCATAGGCCCCCAGACAAAAAGCTCGGCCCGTTTCCCTGGCAAACAAAAGTAAGCTGCCCCACTTCTGGATGGCAGATTGCAGGACGCACTTGGTGTTATCAAACCAGCCCGACTTGGCACTGGTGCCACCTTGGGTCTGGGAACCATCCTGCGTATCGTGGATTCTAAGGAGCCAGCCGGCCACTCCCAGCCACAGGCCCCCAAACACAAACAACGGCGCTTTTCCCTGGAAAACAAAACTCGCCTGCCAGCTTTTTGATGGCAGATTGCAGGAGCCACTTGGTACTATCAAACCAGCCCGACTTGGCACTGGTGCCACCTCTGGTCCGGGAACCATCCTGCGTATCGTGGATTCTAATTAGTCATCCGTCCACTCCCAGCCACAGGCCCCCAAACAAAACAACGGCGCTTTTCCCTGGAAAACAAAACTCGTCTGCCAACTTTTTGATGGCAGATTGCCAGAGCCACTTGGTACTATCAAACCAGCCCAACTTGGCACAGGTGCCACCTTGGGTCTGGGAACCATGCTGCGTATCGTGGATTATAAGGAGGCAGCCGGCCACTCCCAGCCACAGGCCCCCAAACACAAACCACAGCGCTTTTCCCTGGAAAACAAAATTCGCCGGCCAACTTTTTAATGGCAGATTGCAGGAGCCACTTGGTACTATCAAATCAGCCCAACTTGGCACTGGTGCCACCATGGGTCTGGTCACCATCCTGCCTATCGTAGCTTTTCAGGAGCCAGCCGGTCACTCCCAGCCATAGGCGCCCAGACACAAAGCTCTGCCCTTTTCCCTGGCAAACCAAAGTAAGCTGCCCCGCTTCTGGATGGCAGATTGCAGGAACCACTTTTCACCATCAAATAGCCCGACTTGGAACTGCTGCCACCTCTGGTCTGGGAACCATGCAGCGTATCGTGGATTCTAAGGAGCCAGCCGGCCACTCCCAGCCACAGGCCCCCAAACACAAACAACGGTGCTTTTCCCTGGAAAACAAAACTCGCCTGACAACTTTTTGATGGCAGATTGCAGGAGCCACTTGCTACTATCAAATCAGCCCAACTTGGCACTTGTGCCACCATGGGTCTGGTCACCATCCTGCCTATCTTAGCTTTTCAGGACCTAGCCGGTCACTCCCTGCCATAGGCCCCCAGACAAAAAGCTCGGCCCGTTTCCCTGGCAAACAAAAGTAAGCTGCCCCGCTTCTGGATGGCAGATTGCAGGACGCACTTGGTAGTATCAAACCAGCCCGACTTGGCACTGGTGCCACCTCAGGTCTGGGAACCATCCTGCGTATCGTGGATTCTAAGGAGCCAGCCGGCCACTCCCAGCCACAGGCCCCCAAACACAAACAACGGCGCTTTTCCCTGGAAAACAAAACTCGCCTGCCAACTTTTTGATGGCAGATTGCAGGAGCCACTTGGTACTATCAAACCAGCCCAACTTGGCACTGGTGCCACCATGGGTCTGGTCACCATCCTGCCTATCGTAGCTTTTCAGGAGCCAGCCGGTCACTCCCAGCCATAGGCCCCGAGACACAAAGCTCGGCCCTTTTCCCTGGCAAACAAAAGTAAGCTGCCCCGCTTCTGGATGGCAGATTGCAGGAGCCACTTTGCACCATCATACTAGCCCGACTTGGCACTGGTGCCACCTCTGGTCTGGGAACCATCCTGCGTATCGTGGATTCTAAGGAGCCAGCCGGCCACTCCCATCCATAGGCACCCAAACACAAACAACGGCGCTTATCCCTGGAAAACAAAACTCGCCTGCCAACTTTTTGATGGCAGATTGCAGGAGCCACCTGGTACTATGAAACCAGCCCAACTTGGCACTGGTGCCACCATGGGTCTGGTCACCATCCTGCCTATCGTAGCTTTTCAGGAGCCAGCCGGTCACTCCCAGCCATAGGCCCCGAGACACAAATCTCGGCCCTTTTCCTTGGCAAACAAAAGTAAGCTACCCCGCTTCTGGATGGCAGATTGCAGGAGCCACTTTGCACGATCATACTAGCCCGACTTGGCACTGGTGCCACCTTGGGTCTGGGAACCATCCTGCGTATCGTGGATTCTAAGGAGCCAGCCGGCCACTCCCAGCCACAGGCCCCCAAACACAAACAACGGCGCTTTGCCCTGGAAAACAAAACTCGCCTGCCAAATTTTGACGGCAGATTGCAGGAGCCACTTGGTACTATCAAATCAGCCCAACTTGGCACTGGTGCCACCATGGGTCTGGTCACCATCCTGCCTATCGTAGCTTTTCAGGAGGCAGCCGGTCACTCCCAGCCATAGGCCCCCAGACACAAAGCTCGGCCCGTTTCCCTGGCAAACAAAAGTAAGCTGCCCTGCTTCTGGATGGCAGATTGCAGGAACCACTTGGTACTATCAAACCAGCAAAACTTGGCACTGGTGCCACCTCAGGTCTGGGAACCATCCTGCGTATCGTGGATTCTAAGGAGCCAGCCGGCCACTCCCAGCCACAGGCCCCCAAACACAAACAACGGCGCTTTTCCCTGGAAAACAAAACTCTCCTGCCAACTTTTTGATGGCAGATTGCAGGAGCCCCTTGGTTTTATCAAATCAGCCCAACTTGGCACTGGTGCCACCATGGGTCTGGTCACCATCCTGCCTATCGTAACTTTTCAGGAGCCAGCCGGTCACTCCCAGCCATAGGTCCCCAGTCACAAACCTCGGCCCGTTTCCCTGGCAAACAAAAGCAACCTACCCCGCTTCTGGATGGCAGATTGCAGGAGCCACTTTGCACCATCAAACTAGCCCGACTCGGCACTGGTGCCACCTCAGGTCTGGGAACCATGCTGCGTATCGTGGATTCTAAGGAGCCAGCCGGCCACTCCCAGCCACAGGCCCCCAATCACAAACAACGGCGCATTTCCCTGGATAACAAACTCGCCTGCCAACTATTTGATGGCAGATTGCAGGAGCCACTTGGTACTATCAAACCAGCCCAACTTGGCACTGGTGCCACCATGGGTCTGGTCACCATCCTGCCTATCGTAGCTTTTCAGGAGCCAGCCGGTCACTCCCAGCCATAGGCCCCCAGACAAAAACCTTGGCCCGTTTCCCTGGCAAACAAAAGTAAGCTGCCCCACTTCTGGATGGCAGATTGCAGGACGCACTTGGTACTATCAAACCAGCCCAACTTGGCACTGGTGCCACCTCAGGTCTGGGAACCATACTGCGTATCGTGGATTCTAAGGAGCCAGCCGGCCACTCCCAGCCACAGACGCCCAAACAAAAACAACGGCGCTTTTCCCTGGAAAACAAAACTCGCCTGCCAACTTTTTGATGGCAGATTGCAGGAGCCACTTGGTACTATCAAACCAGCCCAACTTGACACTGGTGCCACCATGGGTCTGGTCACCATCCTGCCTATCGTAGCTTTTCAGGAGCCAGCCGGTCACTCCCAGCCATAGGCCCGCAGACACAAAGCTCGGCCCGTTTCCCTGACAAACAAAAGTAAGCTGCCCCGCTTCTGGATGGCAGATTCCAGGAGCCACTTGGTACTATCAAATCAGCCCAACTTGGCACTGGTGCCACCTCTGGTCTGGGAACCATCCTGCATATCGTGGATTCTAATTAGCCATCCGTCCACTCCCAGCCACAGGCCCCCAAACGCAAACAACGGCGCTTTACCCTGGAAAACAAAACTCGTCTGCCAACTTTTTGATGGCAGATTGCCGGAGCCACTTGGTACTATCAAACCGGCCCAACTTGGCACTGGTGCCACCTTGGGTCTGGGAACCATGCTGCGTATCGCGGATTATAAGGAGCCAGCCGGCCACTCCCTGCCACAGGCCCCCAAACAGAATCAAGGGCGCTTTTCCCTGGAAAACATAATTCGCCGGCCAACTTTTTGATGGCAGATTGCAGGAGCCACTTGGTACTATCAAATCAGCCCAACTTGGCACTGGTGCCACCTCAGGTCTGGGAACCATCCTGCCTATCGTAGCTTTTCAGGAGCCAGCCGGTCACTCCCAGCCATAGGCGCCCAGACACAAAGCTCTGCCCGTTTCCCTGGCAAACCAAAGTAAGCTGCCCCGCTTCTTGATGGCAGATTGCAGGAACCACTTTTCACTATCAAAGTAGCCCGACTTGGAACTGGTGCCACCTCTGGTCTGGGAACCATCTTGCGTATCGTGGATTCTAAGGAGCCAGCTGGCCACTCCCAGCCACAGGCCCCCAAACACAAACAACGGCGCTTTTCCCTGGAAAACAAAACTCGCCTGCCAACTTTTTGATGGCAGATTGCAGGAGCCACTTGCTACTATCAAATCAGCCCAACTTGGCACTTGTGCCACCATGCGTCTGGTAACCATCCTGCCTATCGTAGCTTTTCAGGAGCCAGCCGGTCACTCCCAGCCATAGGCCCCCAGACAAAAACCTCGGCCCGTTTCCCTGGCAAAGAAAAGTCAGCTGCCCCGCTTCTGGATGGCAGATTGCAGGAGCCACTTGGTACTATCAAACCAGCCCAACTTGGCACTGGTGCCACCATGGGTCTGGTAAACATCCTGCGTATCGTGGATTCTTAGGAGCCAGCAGGCCACTCCTAGCCATAGGCCCCCAAACAAAAACCTAGGCCTATTTCTCTGGCAAACAAAAGTAAGCTGCCCCGCTTCTGGATGGCAGATTGCAGGAGACACTTGGGACTATCAAACCAGCCCAACTTGGCACTGGTGCCACCTTGGATCTGGGAACCATGCTGTGTATCGTGGATTTTCAGGGGCCAGCCGGCCACTCTCAGCCATATGCCCCCAAACAGAAACCTCGGCCCGTTTCTCTGGCAAACAAAACTCAACTGCCCCTCTTCTGGATGGCAAATTGGAGGATGAACTTGATACTAAAACCGCAGGCCGACTTGGTAGTGGTGACACCTTGGGCCTGGGAACCATCATGCGTATCGAGCATTTTAAGGAGCCGGCCGGCCACTCCCAGCAATATGCCCCCAAAAACAATCCACGGAATTTTTCTCTGGCAAACAAAAATCAGCTGCCCCGCTTCTGGATGGCAGATTGCAGGAGCCACTTTGCACCATCAAACCAGCCCGACTTGGCACTGGTGCCACCTTGCATCTGGGAACCATGCTGCCTAGCGTGGATTTTCAGGGGCCAGCCGGCCACTCTCAGCTATATGCCCCCAAACAAAACCCACGGCCCGTTTCCCTGGCAAACAAAAGTAAGCTGCCCCGCTTCTGGATGGCAGATTGCAGGAACCACTTGGTAGTATCAAACCAGCCCGACTTGGCACTGGTGCCACCTTGGGTCTGGGAACCATCCTGCGTATCGTGGATTCTAAGGAGCCAGCCGGCCACTCCCTGCCACAGGCCCCCAAACACAAACAACGGCGCTTTTCCCTGGAAAACAAAACTCGCCTGCCAACATTTTGATGGCAGATTGCAGGAGCAACTTGGTACTATCAAACCAGCCCAACTTGGCACTGGTGCCACCATGGGTCTGGTCACCATCCTGCCTATTGTAGCTTTCCAGGAGCCAGCCAGTCACTCCCAGCCATAGGCCCCCAAACACAAACCTCGGCCCGTTTCCCTGGCAAACAAAAGTAAGCTGCCCCGCTTCTGGATGGCAGATTGCAGGAGCCACTTGGTACTATCAAACCAGCCCGACTTGGAACTGGTGCCACCTTGGGTCTGGGAACCATGCTGCGTATCGCAGATTCTAAGGCGCCAGTCGGCCACTCCCAGCCACAAGCACCCAAACACAAACAACGGCGCTTTTCTCTGGCAAACAAAACTCAACTGCCCCTCTTTTGGATGGCAAATTGCAGGACGCACTTGGTACTATAAAAACAGCCCGACTTGGCACTGGTGCCACCTTGGGTCTGGGAACCATCGTGCGTATCGGTCTTTTTAATGAGACAGCCGACCACTCCCAGCCATATGCCCCCGAACACAACCCACGGCCCTTTCCTCTGGCAAACAAAACTCAGCTGCACCGCTTCTGGATGGCAGATTGCAGGAGCCACTTGGTACTATCAAACCAGCACGACATGGCACTGGTGCCACCTTGGGTCTGGGAACCATCCTGCGTATTGTGGATTGTCAGGAGCCAGCTGAACACTCTCGGCCACAGACCCCAATCAAAAACAACGGCCCGTTTCACAGGCATACAAAACTCAGCTGCCCCGCTTCTGGATGGGAGATTGCAGGAGGCACTTGACACTGTGAAACCAGCCCCACTTGGCACTGGTGCCACCTTGGGTCTGGGAACCATGCTGCGTATCATGGATTTTCAGGAGCCAGCCGGCCACTCCCAGCCATAGGCCCCCAAACACAAACCACAGCCTTTTTCTCTGGCAAACAAAATTCAGCTGCCCCACTTCTGGATGGCAGAGTGCAGGAGCCACTTGGGACTATCACACCAGCACAACATGGCACTGGTGCCACCTTGGATCTGGGAACCATCCTTCCTATCGTGGATTTTCAGGGGCCAGCCGGTCACTCTCAGCCATAGGCCCCAAACACAAACCACGGCCCTTTTCTCTGGAAAACAAAACTCAACTGCCCCTCTTCTGGATGGCAGATTGCAGGAGCCACTGGGTACTATGAAACCAGCCCTACTTGGCACTGGTGCCACCTTGGGTCTGGGAACCATGCTGCGTATCATGAATTTTCAGGAGCCAGCCGTCCACTGCCAGCCACAGGCCCCGAAACACAAACAACAGTCTTTTTCTCTGGCAAACAAAATTCAGCTGCCCCGCTTCTGGATGGCAGATTGCAGGAACCACTTGGTACTATCAAACCAGCCCAACTTGACAGTGGTGCCACCATGGGTCTGGTCACCATCCTGCCTATCGTAGCTTTTCAGGCGCCAGCCGGTCACTCCCAGCCATAGGCCCCCAGACACAAACCTCGGCCTGTTTCCCTGGCACACAAAAGTAAGCTACCGCACTTCTGGATGGCAGATTGCAGTAGCCACTTTGCACCATCAAACCAGCCCGACTTGGCACTGGTGCCACCTCTGGTCTGGGAACCATGCTGCGTATCGTGGATTCTAAGGAGCCAGCCGGCCACTCCCAGCCACAGGCCCCCAAACACAAACAACGGCGCTTTTCCCTGGAAAACAAAACTCGCCTGCCAACATTTTGATGGCAGAGTGCAGGAGCCACTTGGTACTATCAAACCAGCCCAACTTGGCACTGGTGCCACCATGGGTCTGGTCACCATCCTGCCTATCGTAGCTTTTCAGGAGCCAGCCGGTCACTCCCAGCCATAGGCCCCCAGTCATAAACCTCGGCCCGTTTCCCTGGCACACAAATGTAAGCTACCCCGCTTCAGGATGGCAGATTGCAGGAGCCACTTTTCACCATCAAACCAGCCCGACGTGGCACTGGTGCCACCTGGGGTCTGGGAACCATCCTGCGTATCATGTGTTCTAAGGAGCCAGCCGGCCACTCCCACCCACAGTCCCCCAAACACAAACAACGGCGTTTTCCCTGGAAAACAAAACTCGCCTGCCAACTTTTTGATGGCAGATTGCAGGAGCCACTTGGTACTATCAAACCAGCCCAACTTGGCACTGGTGCCACCATGGGTCTGGTCACCATCCTGCCTATCGTAGCTTTTCAGGAGCCAGCCGGTCACTCCCAGCCATATGTCCCCAGACAAATACCTCGGCCCGTTTCCCTGGCAAACAAAAGTAAGCTGCCCTGCTTCTGGATGGCAGATTGCAGGAGCCACATGGTGTTATCAAACCAGCCCGACTTGGCACTGGTGCCACCTTGGGTCTGGGAACCATCCTGCGTATCGTGTGTTCTAAGGAGCAAGCCGGCCACTCCCAGCCACAGTCCCCCAAACACAAACAACGGCGCTTTTCCCTGGAAAACAAAACTGGCCTGCCAACTTTTTGATGGCAGATTGCAGGAGCCACTTGGTACTATCAAACCAGCCCAACTTGGCACTGGTGCCACCATGGGTCTGGTCACCATCCTGCCTATCGTAGCTTTTCAGGAGCCAGCCGGTCACTCCCAGCCATATGTCCCCAGACAAATACCTCGGCCCGTTTCCCTGGCAAACAAAAGTAAGCTGCCCCGCTTCTGGATGGCAGATTGCAGGAGCCACTTGGTACTATCAAACCAGCCCAACTTGACACTGGTGCCACCTTGGCTCTGGGAACCATGCTGCGTAAAGTAGATTCTAAGACGACAGGCAGCCACTGCCAGCCACAGGCCTCCAAACAAAATCAACGGCGCTTTTCCCTGGAAAACAAAACTCGCCTGCCAACTTTTTGATGGCAGATTGCAGGAGCCACTTGGTACTATCAAACCAGCCCAACTTGGCACTGGTGCCACCATGGGTCTGGTCACCATCCTGCCTATCGTAGCTTTTCAGTAGCCAGCCGGTCACTCCCAGCCATAGGCCCCCAGACAAATACCTCGGCCCGTTTCCCTGGCAAACAAAAGTAAGCTACCCCGCTTCTGGATGGCAGATTGCAGGAGCCACTTGGTACTATCAAACCAGGCCAACATGGCACTGGTGCCACCTTGGCTCTGGGAACCGTCCTGCCTATCGTGGATTTTCAGGCGCCAGCCGGCCACTCTCAGCCATATGCCCCCAAACACAAACCACGGCCCTTTTCTCTGGTAAACAAAACTCAACTGCCCCTCTTCTGGATGGCAAATTGCAGGACGCACTTGGTACTACGAAAACAGCCCGACTTGGCAGTGATGCCACCTTGGGTCAGGGAACCATCCTGCGTATCGATGTTTTTAAGGAGTCAGCCGGCAACGTCCAGCCATATACCCCCAAAAAAAACCCACGGATCTTTTCTCCAGCAAGCAAAAATCCGCTGCCCCGCGTCTGGATGGCAGATTGCAGGAGCCAGTTGGTACCATCAAACCAGCCCAACTTGGCACTGGTGCCACCTTGGGTCTGGGAACCATCCTGCCTATTGTTGCTTTTCAGGAGCCAGCCGGTCACTCCTAGCCCTAGGCCCCCAGTCATAAACCTCGGCCCGTTTCCCTGGCACACAAATGTAAGCTACCCCGCTTCAGGATGGCAGATTGCAGGAGCCACTTTTCACCATCAAACCAGCCCGACGTGGCACTGGTGCCACCTTGGGTCTGGGAACCATCCTGCGTATCGTGTGTTCTAAGGAGCCAGCCGGCCACTCCCACCCACAGTCCCCCAAACAAAAACAACGGCGCTTTTCCCTGGAAAACAAAACTCGCCTGCCAACTTTTTGATGGCAGTTTGCAGGAGCCACTTGGTACTATCAAACCAGCCCAACTTGGCACTGGTGCCACCATGGGTCTGGTCACCATCCTGCCTATCGTAGCTTTTCAGGAGCCAGGCGGTCACTCCCAGCCATAGGCTCCCAGACACAAACCTCGGCCCGTTTCCCTGGCAAACAAAAGTAAGCTGCCCCGCTTCTGCATGGCAGATTGCAGGTGCTATTTAGTACTATCAAACCAGCCCGACTTGGCACTGGTGCCACCTCTGGTCTGGGAACCATCCTGCCTATCGTGGATTTTCAGGCACCAGACGGCCACTATCAGCCATATGCCCCCAAAAACAAACCACGGCCCTTTTCTCTGGTAAACAAAACTCAACTGCCCCTCTTCTGGATGGCAAATTTTAGGACGCACTTTGTACTACGAAAACCGCCCGACTTGGCACTGGTGCCACCTTGGGTCAGGGAACCATCCTGCCTATCGTAGCTTTTTAAGGAGCCAGCAGGCCACGCCCAGCCATATAGCCCCAAAAAAAAACCACGGACCATTTCTCTTGGAAACAAAAATCCGCTGCCCCGCGTCAGGATGGCAGATTGCAGGAGACACTTTGCACCATCAAACCACCCCGACTTGGCACTGGTGCCATCTTGGATCTGGGAACCATCCTGCCTATCGTAGCTTTTCAGGAGCCAGCCGGTTACTCCCAACCATAGGCCCCCAGACAGAAAGCTCTGCCCGTTTCCCTGGCAAACAAAAGTAAGCTACCTCGCTTCTGGATGGCAGATTGCAGGAGCCCCTTGATACTATCAAACCAGCCCAACTTGACACTGGTGCCACTTTGGGTCTGGGAACCATGCTGCGTAACGTAGATTCTAAGGCGCCAGGCGGCCACTCCCAGCCACAGGCCCCCAAATACAAACAACGGCGCTTTTCCCTGGAAAACAAAACTCGCCTGCCAGCTTTTTGATGGCAGATTGCAGGAGCCACTTGGTACTATCAAATCAGCCCAACTTGGCACTGGTGCCACTATGGGTCTGGGAACCATCCTGCCTATTGTAGCATTTCAGGAGCCAGCCGGTCACTCCCAGCCATAGGCCCCCAGACACAAACCTCGGACCGTTTCCCTGGCAAACAAAATTAACCTGCCCGATTCTGGATGGCAGATTGCAGGAGCCACTTGGTAGTGTCAAAACAGCCCGACTTGGCACTGGTGCCACCTTGGGTCTGGGAACCATCCTGCGTATCGTGGATTCTAAGCAGCCACCCGGCCACTCCGTGCCACAGGCGCCCAAACAAAAACAACGGCGCTTTTCCCTGGAAAACAAAACTCGCCTGCCAACATTTTGATGGCAGATTGCAGGAGCCACTTGGTACTATCAAACCAGCCCAACTTGGCACTGGTGCCACCATGGATCTGGTCACCATCCTGCCTATCGTAGCTTTTCAGGAGCCAGCTGGTCACTCCCAGCCATAAACCCCCAGACACAAACGTCGGCCCGTTTCCCTGGAAAACAAAAGTAAGCACCCCCGATTCTGGATGGCAGATTGCAGGAGCCACTTGGTAGTATCAAATTAGCCAAACTTGGCACTGGTGCCATCATGGGTCTGGTAAACATCCTGCCTATCTTAGCTTTTCAGGAGCCGGCCGGTCACTCCCTGCCATAGGCCCCCAGAGAAATACCTCGGCCCGTTTCCCTGGCAAACAAAAGTAAGCTGCCCCGCTTCTGGATGGCAGATTGCAGGAACCACTTGCTACTATCAAACCAGCCCAACTTGGCACTGGTGCCACCTTGGCTCTGGGAACCATGCTGCGTAAAGTAGATTCTAAGAGGACAGGCGGACACTCCCAGCCACAGGCCTCTAAACAAAAACAACGGCGCGTTACCCTGGAAAACAAAACTCGCCTGCCAACTTTTTGATGGCAGATTGCAGGAGCCACTTGGTACTATCAAACCAGCCCAACTTGGCACTGGTGCCACCATGGGTCTGGTCACCATCCTGCCTATCGTAGCTTTTCAGGAGCCAGGCGGTCACTCCCAGCCATAGGCCCCCAGACAAATACCTCGGCCCGTTTCCCTGGCAAACAAAAGTAAGCTGCCCCGCTTCTGGATGGCAGATTGCAGGAGCCACATGGTACTATCAAACCAGGCCAACATGGCACTGGTGCCACCTTGGATCTGGGAACCATCCTGCCTATCGTGGATTTTCAGGCGCCAGCCGGCCACTCTCAGCCATATGCCCCCAAACACAAACCACGGCCCTTTTCTCTGGTAAACAAAACTCAACTGCCCCTCTTCTGGATGGCAAATAGCAGGACGCACTTGGTACTACGAAAACAGCCCGACTTGGCAGTGATGCCACCTTGGGTCAGGGAACCATCCTGCGTATCGATGTTTTTAAGGAGTCAGCCGGCAACGTCCAGCCATACACCCCCAAAAAATACCCACGGATCTTTTCTCCAGCAAGCAAAAATCCGCTGCCCCGCGTCTGGATGGCAGATTGCAGGAGCTATTTAGTATTATCAAACCAGCCCGACTTGGCACTGGTGCCACCATGGGTCTGGTCACCATCCTGCCTATCGTAGCTTTTCAGGAGCCAGCCGGTCACTCTCAGCCATAGGCCCCAAACACAAACCACGGCCCCTTTCTCTGGAAAACAAAACTCAACTGCCCCTCTTCTGGATGGCAGATTGCAGGAGCCACTGGGTACTATGAAACCAGCCCTACTTGGCACTGGTGCCACCTTGGGTCTGGGAACCATCCTGCGTATCGTGGATTCTAAGGAGCCAGCTGGCCACTCCCAGCCACAGGCCCCCAAACAAAATCAACGGCGCTTTTCCCTGGAAAACAAAACTCGCCTGCCAACTTTTTGATGGCAGATTGCAGGAGCCACTTGGTACTATCAAACCAGCCCAACTTGGCACTGGTGCCACCATGGGTCTGGTCACCATCCTGCCTATCGTAGCTTTTCAGGAGCCAGCCGGTCACTCCCAGCCATAGGCCCCCAGACACAAACCTCGGCCCGTTTCCCTGGCACACAAAAGTAAGCTACCGCACTTCTGGATGGCAGATTGCAGGAGCCACTTGGTACTATCAAACCAGCCCAACTTGGCACTGGTGCCACCTTGGCTCTGGGAACCATGCTGCGTAACCCGGATTCTAAGACGACAGGCAGCCACTGCCAGCCACAGGCCTCCAAACAAAATCAACGGCGCTTTTCCCTGGAAAACAAAACTCGCCTGACAACTTTTAGATGGTAGATTGCAGGAGCCAGTTGGTACCATCAAACCAGCCCAACTTGGCACTGGTGCCACCTTGGGTCTGGTCACCATCCTGCCTATTGTTGCTTTTCAGGAGCCAGCCGGTCACTCCTAGCCCTAGGCCCCCAGTCATAAACCTCGGCCCGTTTCCCTGGCACACAAATGTAAGCTACCCCGCTTCAGGATGGCAGATTGCAGGAGCCACTTTTCACCATCAAACCAGCCCGACGTGGCACTGGTGCCACCTGGGGTCTGGGAACCATCCTGCGTATCATGTGTTCTAAGGAGCCAGCCGGCCACTCCCACCCACAGTCCCCCAAACACAAACAACGGCGCTTTTCCCTGGAAAACAAAACTCGCCTGCCAACTTTTTGATGGCAGATTGCAGGAGCCACTTGGTACTATCAAACCAGCCCAACTTGGCACTGGTGCCACCATGGGTCTGGTCACCATCCTGCCTATCGTAGCTTTTCAGGAGCCAGCCGGTCACTCCCAGCCATAAACCCCCAGACACAAACCTCGGCCCGTATCCCTGGAAAACAAAAGTAAGCACCCCCGATTCTGGATGGCAGATTGCAGGAGCCACTTGGTAGTATCAAATTAGCCCAACTTGGCACTGGCGCCATCATGGGTCTGGTAAACATCCTGCCTATCTTAGCTTTTCAGGAGCCGGCCGGTCACTCCCTGCCATAGGCCCCCAGAGAAATACCTCGGCCCGTTTCCCTGGCACACAAAAGTAAGCTACCGCACTTCTGGATGGCAGATTGCAGGAGCCACTTGGTACTATCAAACCAGGCCAACATGGCACTGGTGCCACCTTGGCTCTGGGAACCATCCTGCCTATCGTGGATTTTCAGGCGCCAGCCGGCCACTCCCAGCCACAGGCCCCCAAACACAAACCACGGCCCTTTTCTCTGGTAAACAAAACTCAACTGCCCCTCTTCTGGATGGCAAATAGCAGGACGCACTTGGTACTACGAAAACAGCCCGACTTGGCAGTGATGCCACCTTGGGTCAGGGAACCATCCTGCGTATCGATGTTTTTAAGGAGTCAGCCGGCAACGTCCAGCCATATACCCCCAAAAAAAACCCACGGACCTTTTCTCCAGCAAGCAAAAATCCGCTGCCCCGCGTCTGGATGGCAGATTGCAGGAGCTATTTAGTATTGTCAAACCAGCCCGACTTGGCACTGGTGCCACCATGGGTCTGGTCACCATCCTGCCTATCGTAGCTTTTCAGGAGCCAGCCGGTCACTCTCAGCCATAGGCCCCAAACACAAACCACGGCCCTTTTCTCTGGGAAACAAAACTCAACTGCCCCTCTTCTGGATGGCAGATTGCAGGAACCACTTTGCACCATCAAACTAGCCCGACTTGGCACTGGTGCCACCTCTGGTCTGGGAACCATGCTGCGTATCGTGGATTCTAAGGAGCCATCCGTCCACTCCCAGACACAGGCCCCCAAACACAAACAACGGCGCTTTTCCCTGGAAAACAAAACTCGCCTGCCAACTTTTTGATGGCAGATTGCAGGAGCCACTTGGTACTATCAAACCAGCCCAACTTGGCACTGGTGCCACCATGGGTCTGGTCACCATCCTGCCTATCGTAGCTTTTCAGGAGCCAGCCGGTCACTCCCAGCCATAGGCCCCCAGACACAAACCTCGGCCCGTTTCCCTGGCAAACACAAGTAAGCTGCCCTGCTTCTGGATGGCAGATTGCAGGACGCACTTGGTAGTATCAAACCAGCCCGACTTGGCATTGGTGCCACCTCTGGTCTGGGAACCATCCTGCGTATCGTGGATTCTAAGCAGCCAGCCGGCCACTCCCAGCCACAGGCCCCCAAACACAAACAACGGCGCTTTTCCCTGGAAAACAAAACTCGCCTGCCAACATTTTGATGGCAGATTGCAGGAGCCACTTGGTACTATCTAATCAGCCCAACTTGGCACTGGTGCCACCATGCGTTTGGTCACCATCCTGCCTATCGTAGCTTTTCAGGAGCCAGACGGTCACTCCCAGCTATAGGCCCCCAGACAAAAACCTCGGCCCGTTTCCCTGGCATACAAAAGTAAGCTGCCCCGCTTCTGGATGGCAGATTGCAGGAACAACTTTGTACTATCAAACCAGCCCGACTTGGCACTGGTGCCACCTCTGGTCTGGGAACCATCCTGCGTATCGTGATTCTAAGGAGCCATCCGTCCACTCCCAGCCACAGGCCCCCAAACACAAACAACGGCGCTTTTCCCTGGAAAACAAAACTCGCCTGCCAACATTTTGATGGCAGATTGCAGGAGCCACTTGGTACTATCAAACCAGCCCAACTTGGCACTGGTGCCACCATGGGTCTGGTCACCATCCTGCCTATCGTAGCTTTTCAGGAGCCAGCCGGTCCCTCCCTGCCATAGGCCCCCAGAGAAAAACCTCGGCCCGTTTCCCTGGCAAACAAAAGTAAGCTACCCCGCTTCTGGATGGCAGATTGCAGGAGCCACTTTGCACCATCAAACTAGCCCGACTTGGCACTGGTGCCACCTCAGGTCTGGGAACCATCCTGCGTATCGTTCATTCTAAGGAGCCAGCCGGCCACTCCAGCCACAGGCCCCCAGACACAAACAACGGCGCTTTTCCCTGGAAAAGAAAACTCGCCTGCCAACTTTTAGATGGCAGATTGCAGGAGCCACTTGGTACTATCAAATCAGCCCAACTTGGCACTGGTGCCACCATGGGTCTGGTCACCATCCTGCCTATCGTAGCTTTTCAGGACCTAGCAGGTCACTCCCAGCCATAGGCCCCCAGACACAAAGCTCGGCCCGTTTCCCTGGCAAACAAAAGTAAGCTGCCCCGCTTCTGGATGGCAGATTTCCGGAGCCACTAGGTATTATCAAACCAGCCCGACTTGGCACTGGTGCCACCTCTGGTCTGGGAACCATCCTGCGTATCGTGGATTCTAAGCAGCCAGCCGGCCACTCCCAGCCACAGGCCCCCAAACACAAACAACGGCGCTTTTCCCTGGAAAACAAAACTGGCCTGCCAACTTTTTGATGGCAGATTGCAGGAGCCACTTGGTACTATCAAACCAGCCCAACTTGGCACTGGTGCCACCATGGGTCTGGTAACCATCCTGCCTATCGTAGCTTTTCAGGAGCCAGCCGGTCACTCCAAGCCATAGGCCCCCAGACAAAAACCTCGGCCCATTTCCCTGGCAAAGAAAAATAAGCTGCCCCGCTTCTGGATGGCAGATTGCAGGAGCCACTTTGCACCATCAAACCAGCCCGACTTGGCACTGGTGCCACCTCTGGTCTGGGAACCATCCTGCGTATCGTGGATTCTAAGGAGCCAGCCGGCCACTCCCAGCCACAGGCCCCCAAACACAAACCACAGCGCTTTTCCCTGGAAAACAAAACCCACCTGCCGACATTTTGATGGCAGATTGCAGGAGCCACTTGCTACTATCAAATCAGCCCAACTTGGCACTGGTGCCACCATGGGTCTGGTCACCATCCTGCCTATCGTAGCTTTTCAGGAGCCAGCCGGTCACTCCCAGCCATAGGCCCCCAGACACAAAGCTCGGCCCGTTTCCCTGGCAAACAAAAGTAAGCTGCCCCGCTTCTGCATGGCAAATTGCAGGAGCTATTTAGTACTATCAAACCAGCCCGACTTGGCACTGGTGCCACCTCAGGTCTGGGAACCATCCTGCGTATCGTGGATTCTAAGGAGCCAGCCGGCCACTCCCAGCCACAGGCCCCCAAACACAAACAACGGCGCTTTTCCCTGGAAAACAAAACTCGCCTGCCAAATTTTGACGGCAGATTGCAGGAGCCACTTGGTACTATCAAATCAGCCCAACTTGGGACTGGTGCCACCATGGGTCTGGTCACCATCCTGCCTATCGTAGCTTTTCAGGAGCCAGCCGGTCACTCCCAGCCATAGGCCCCCAGACAAAAACCTCGGCCCGTTTCCCTGGCAAACAAAAGTAAGCTGCCCTGCTTCTGGATGGCAGATTGCAGGAACCACTTGGTACTATCAAACCAGCAAAACTTGGCACTGGTGCCACCTTGGGTCTGGATACCATGCTGCGTATCGTGGATTCTAAGGAGCCAGCCGGCCACTCCCAGCCACAGGCCCCCAAACACAAACAACGGCGCTTTTCCCTGGGAAACAAAACTCTCCTGCCAACTTTTTGATGGGAGATTGCAGGAGCCACTTGGTTTTATCAAATCAGCCCAACTTGGCACTGGTGCCACCATGGGTCTGGTCACCATCCTGCCTATCGTAGCTTTTCAGGAGCCAGCCGGTCACTCCCAGCCATAGGCCCCCAGACAAAAATCTCGGCCCGTTTCCCTGGCAAACAAAAGTAAGCTACCCCGCTTCTGGATGGCAGATTGCAGGAGCCACTTTGCACCATCAAACTAGCCCGTCTTGGCACTGGGGCCACCTCTGGTCTGGGAACCATCCTGCGTATCGTGGATTTTAAGGAGCCAGTCGGCCACTCCCAGCCATACGCCTCCAAACACAAACACTGGTCCGTTTCCCTGGCAAAGAAAAGTAAGCTGCCCCGCTTCTGGATGTCAGATTGCAGGAACCACTTGTTGCCAAGTTGGGGTGGTTTGATAGTACCAAGTGGCTCCTGCAATCTTCCATCAAAAAGTTGCCAAGCGAGTTTTGTTTGCCAGGGAAAAGCGCCGTTGTTTGTGTTTGGGGGCCTGTGGCTGGGAGTGGCCAGCTGTCTCCTTAGAATCCACGATACGCAGGACGGGTCCCAGACCAGAGGTGGCACCAGTGCCAAGTCGGGCTGGTTTGATGGTGCAAAGTGACTCCTGCAATCTGCCATCCAGAAGCGGGGTAGCTGACTTTTGTTTGCCAGGGAAACGGGCAGAGCTTTGTGTCTGGGGGCCTATGGCTGGGAGTGACCGGCTGCCTCCTGAAAAGCTACGATAGGCAGGATGGTGACCAGACCCATGGTGGCACCAGTGCCAAGTTGGGCTGGTTTGATAGTACCAAGTGGCTCCTGCAATCTGCCATCAAAAAGTTGGCAGGTGAGTTTTGTTTTCCAGGGAAAAGCGCCGTTGTTTGTGTTTGGGGGCCTGTTTCTGGGAGTGGCTAGCTGGCTCCTTAGAACCCACGATACGCAGGATGGTTCCCAGACCAGAGGTGGCACCAGTGCCAAGTTGGGCTGGTTTGATGGTACAAAGTGGCTCCTGCAATCTGCCATCCAGAAGCGGGACAGCTTAATTTTGTTTCCCAGGGAAACGGGCCGAGGTATTTGTCTGGGGGCCTATGGCTGGGAGTGACAGGCTGGCTACTGAAAAGCTACGATAGGCAGGATGGTTACCAAACTCATGGTGGCACCAGTGCCAAGTCGGGCTGGTTTGATAATACTAAATAGCTCCTGCAATCTGCCATCCAGACGGGGTGCAGCGGATTTTTGTTTGCTGGAGAAAAGTTCCGTGGTTTTTTTTTGGGGGTATATGGCTGGACGTGGCCGGCTGGCTCCTTAAAAGATCGATACGCAGGATTGTTCCCTGACCCAAGGTGGCATCAGTGCCAAGTCGGGCTGTTTTCGTAGTACCAAGTGCGTCCTGCAATTTGCCATCCAGAAGAGGGGCAGTTGAGTTTTGTTTGCCAGAGAAAAGGGCCGTGGTATATGTTTGGGGGCATATGGTTGAGAGTGGCCGGCTGGCCCCTGAAAATCCACTATAGGCAGGATGGTTCCCAGAACCAACGTGGCACCAGTGCCATGTTGGCCTGGTTTGATAGTACCATGTGGCTCCTGCAATCTGCCATCAAAAATTTGGCAGGCGAGTTTTGTTTTCCAGGGAAAAGCGCCGTTGTTCTTGTTTAGAGGCCTGTGGCTGGGAGTGGCCGGCTGCCTCCTTTGAACCCAGGATACGCAGGATGGTTCCCAGACCCAAGGTGGCACCAGTGCCAAGTTGGGCTGGTTTGATAGTACCAAGTGGCTCCTGCAATCTGCCATCCAGAAGCGGGACAGCTTACCTTTGTTTCCCAGGGAAACGGGCCGAGGTATTTGTCTGGGGGCCTATGGCTGGGAGTGACCGGCTGGCTACTGAAAAGCTACGATAGGCAGGATGGTTACCAGACTCATGGTGGCACCAGTGCCAAGTCGGGCTGGTTTGATAATACGAAATAGCTCCTGAAATCTGCCATTCAGACGCGGGGCAGCGGATTTTTGTTTGCTGGAGAAAAGTTCCATGGTTTTTTTTTGGGGGTATATGGCTGGACGTGGCCGGCTGGCTCCTTAAAAAGATCGATACGCAGGATTGTTCCCTGACCCAAGGTGGCATCACTGCCAAGTTGGGCTGTTTTCGTAGTACCAAGTGCGTCCTGCAATTTGCCATCCAGAAGAGGGGCAGTTGAGTTTTGTTTGCCAGAGCAAAGGGCCGTGGTATGTGTTTGGGGGCATATGGCTGAGAGTGGCCGGCTGGCCCCTGAAAATCCACGATAGGCAGGATGGTTCCCAGAGTCAAGGTAGCACCAGTGCCATGTTGGCCTGGTTTGATAGTACCATGTGGCTCCTGCAATCTGCCATCCAGAAGCGGGGCAGCTTACTTTTGTTTGCCAGGGAAACGGGCCGAGGTATTTGTCTGGGGGCCTATGGCTGGGAGTGGCCGGCTGGCTCCTGAAAAGCTACGATAGGCAGGATGGTGACCAGACCCAAAGTGGAACCAGTACCAAGTTGGGCTGGTTTGATAGTACCAAGTGGCTCCTGCAATCTGCCATCAAAAATTTGGCAGGCGAGTTTTGTTTTCCAGGGAAAAGCGCCGTTGTTTAGAGGCCTGTGGCTGGGAGTGGCCGCCTGTCCTCGTAGAATCTACGTTACGCAGCATGGTTCCCAGAGCCAAGGTGGCACCAGGGCCAAGTCGGGCAGGTTTGATAGTACCAAATGCATCCTGCAATCTGCCATCCAAAAGCGGGGCAGTTTACTTTTGTTTGCCAGGGAAACGGGCCGAGGTTTGTGTCTGGGGGCCTATGGCAGGGAGTGACCGGCTGGCTCCTGAAAAGCTACGATAGGCAGGATGTTTACCAGACCCATGGTGGCACCAGTGCCAAGTTGGGCTGATTTGATAGTACCAAGTGGCTCCTGCAATCTGCCATCCAGAATCGGGGCAGCTTACTTTTGTTTTCCAGGGAAACGGGCCGAGGTTTGTGTCTGGGGGTCTATGGCTGGGAGTGACCGGCTGGCTCCTGAAAAGCTACGATAGGCAGGATGGTGACCAGACCCATGGTGGCACCAGTGCCAAGTTGGGCTGGTTTGATAGCACCAAGTGGCTCCTGCAATCTGCCATCAAAATGTTGGCAGGCGATTTTTGTTTTCCAGGGAAAAGCGCCGTTGTTTGTGTTTGGGCGCCTGTGGCTCAGAGTGGCCGGGTGGCTCCTTAGAATCCACGATACGCGGCATGGTTCCCAGACCCAAGGTGGCACCAGTGCCAAGTCGGGCTGGTTTGACACTACCAAGTGGCTCCTGCAATCTGCCATCCAGAATCGGGGCAGCTTAATTTTGTTTGCCAGGGAAACGGTCCGAGGTTTGTGTCTGGGGGCCTATGGCTGGGAGTGACCGGCTGGCTCCTGAAATGCTACAATAGGCAGGATGGTTCCCAGACCCATAGTGGCACCAGTGCCAAGTTGGGATGATTTGATAGTACCAAGTGGCTCCTGCAATCTGCCATCAAAAAGCTGGCAGGCGAGTTTTGTTTTCCAGGGAAAAGCGCCGTTGTTTGTGTTTGGGGGCCTGTGGCTGGGAGTTGCCGGCTGGCTCCTTAGAATCCACGATATGCAGGATTGTTCCCAGACCCAAGGTGGCACCAGTGCCAAGTCGGGCTGGTTTGATGGTGCAAAGTGGCTCCTGCAATCTGCCATCCAGACGCGGGGCAGCGGATTTTTGTTTCCGTGAGAAATGGTCCGTGGTTTGTTTTTGGGGGTATATGGCTGTGCGTGGCCGGCTGGCTCCTTAAAAAGCTCGATATGCAGGATGGTTCCCTGACACAAGGTGGCACCAGTGCCACGTCGGGCGGTTTTCGTAGTACAAAGTGCGTCCTAAAATTTGCCATCCAGAAGAGGGGCAGTTGAGTTTTGTTTGCCAGAGAAAAGGGACGTGGTTTGTTTTTGGGGGCATATGGCTGATAGTGGCCGGCTGGCCCCTGAAAATCCACGTTAAGCAGGATGGTTCCCACACCAGAGGTGTCACCAGTGCCAAGTCGGGGTGGTTTTATAGTACTAAATAGCTCCTGCAATCTGCCATGCAGAAGCGGGGCAGTTTACTTTTGTTTGCCAGGGAAACGGGCCGAGGTTTGTGTCTGGGGGCCTATGGCTGCGAGTGACCGGCTGGCTCCTGAAAAGCTACGATAGGCAGGATGGTGACCAGACCCATGGTGGCACCAGTGCCAAGTTGGGCTGGTTTGATAGTACCAAGTGGCTCCTGCAATCTGCCATCAAAAAGTTGGCAGGCGAGTTTTGTTTTCCAGGGAAAAGCGCCGTTGTTTGTGTTTGGGGGCCTGTGGCTGGGAGTGGCTAGCTGGCTCCTTAGAACCCACGATACGCAGGATGGTTCCCAGACCAGAGGTGGCACCAGTGCCAAGTTGGGCTGGTTTGATGGTGCAAAGTGGCTCCTGCAATCTGCCAGCCAGAAGCGGGGTAGCTTACTTTTGTTTGCCAGGGAAACGGGCCGAAATATTTGTCTAGGGGCCTCTGGCTGGGGGTGACTGGGTGGCACCTGAAAAGCTACGATAGGCAGGATGGTGACCAGACCCATGGTGGCACCAGTGCCAAGTTGGGCTGATTTGATAAAACCAAGTGGCTCCTGCAATCTGCCATCAAATGTTTGGCAGGCGAGTTTTGTTTTCCAGGGAAAAGCACCGTTGTGTGTGTTTTGGGGCCTGTGGCTGGGAGTGGCCAGCTGGCTCCTTAGAATCCACGATACGCAGGATGGTTCCCAGACCCAAGGTGGCACCAGTGCCAAGTCGGGCTGGTTTGATAGTACCAAGTGGTTCCTGCAATCTGCCATCCAGAAGCGGGGCAGCTGAATTTTGTTTGCCAGAGAAAAAGGCTGTTGTTTGTGTTTCGGGGCCTGTGGCTGGCAGTGGCCGGCTGGCTCCTGAAAATCCATGATACGCAGCATGGTTCCCAGACCCAAGGTGGCACCAGTGCCAAGTGGGGCTGGTTTCACAGTGTCAAGTGCCTCCTGCAATCTCCGATCCAGAAGCGGGGCAGCTGAGTTTTGTTTGCCTGTGAAACGGGCCGTTGTTTTTGATTGGGGTCTGTGGCCGAGAGTGTTCGGCTGGCTCCTGACAACCCACAATACGCAGGATATTCCCAGACCCAAGGTGGCACCAGTGCCAAGTCGGGCTGGTTTGATAGTACCAAGTGGCTCCTGCAATCTGCCATCCAGAAGCGGTGCAGTTGAGTTTTGTTTGCCAGAGAAAAGGGCCGTGGGTTGTGTTCGGGGGCATATGGCTGGGAGTGGCCGGCTGTCTCATTAAAAAGATCGATACGCAGGATGGTTCCCAGACCCAAGGTGGCATCAGTGCCAAGTCGGGCTGTTTTCGTAGTACCAAGTGCGTCCTGCAATTTGCCATCCAGAAGAGGGGCAGTTGAGTTTTGTTTGCCAGAGAAAAGGGCCGTGGTATATGTTTGGGGGCATATGGTTGAGAGTGGCCGGCTGGCCCCTGAAAATCCACTATAGGCAGGATGGTTCCCAGAACCAACGTGGCACCAGTGCCATGTTGGCCTGGTTTGATAGTACCATGTGGCTCCTGCAATCTGCCATCCAGAAGCGGGGCTGCTTACTTTTGTTTGCCAGGGAAACGGGCCGAGATATTTGTCTGGGGGCCTATGGCTGGGAGTGAGCGGCTGGCTCCTGAAAAGCTACGATAGGCAGGATGGTGACCAGACCCATGGTGGCACCAGTGCCAAGTCGGGCTGGTTTGATAGTACCAAGTGGCTCCTGCAATCTGCCATCAAAAATTTGGCAGGCGAGTTTTGTTTTCCAGGGAAAAGCGCCGTTGTTCTTGTTTAGAGGCCTGTGGCTGGGAGTGGCCGGCTGCCTCCTTTGAACCCAGGATACGCAGGATGGTTCCCAGACCCAAGGTGGCACCAGTGCCAAGTTGGGCTGGTTTGATAGTACCAAGTGGCTCCTGCAATCTGCCATCCAGAAGCGGGACAGCTTACCTTTGTTTCCCAGGGAAACGGGCCGAGGTATTTGTCTGGGGGCCTATGGCTGGGAGTGACCGGCTGGCTACTGAAAAGCTACGATAGGCAGGATGGTTACCAGACTCATGGTGGCACCAGTGCCAAGTCGGGCTGGTTTGATAATACGAAATAGCTCCTGAAATCTGCCATTCAGACGCGGGGCAGCGGATTTTTGTTTGCTGGAGAAAAGTTCCATGGTTTTTTTTTGGGGGTATATGGCTGGACGTGGCCGGCTGGCTCCTTAAAAAGATCGATACGCAGGATTGTTCCCTGACCCAAGGTGGCATCACTGCCAAGTTGGGCTGTTTTCGTAGTACCAAGTGCGTCCTGCAATTTGCCATCCAGAAGAGGGGCAGTTGAGTTTTGTTTGCCAGAGCAAAGGGCCGTGGTATGTGTTTGGGGGCATATGGCTGAGAGTGGCCGGCTGGCCCCTGAAAATCCACGATAGGCAGGATGGTTCCCAGAGTCAAGGTAGCACCAGTGCCATGTTGGCCTGGTTTGATAGTACCATGTGGCTCCTGCAATCTGCCATCCAGAAGCGGGGCAGCTTACTTTTGTTTGCCAGGGAAACGGGCCGAGGTATTTGTCTGGGGGCCTATGGCTGGGAGTGGCCGGCTGGCTCCTGAAAAGCTACGATAGGCAGGATGGTGACCAGACCCAAAGTGGAACCAGTACCAAGTTGGGCTGGTTTGATAGTACCAAGTGGCTCCTGCAATCTGCCATCAAAAATTTGGCAGGCGAGTTTTGTTTTCCAGGGAAAAGCGCCGTTGTTTAGAGGCCTGTGGCTGGGAGTGGCCGCCTGTCCTCGTAGAATCTACGTTACGCAGCATGGTTCCCAGAGCCAAGGTGGCACCAGGGCCAAGTCGGGCAGGTTTGATAGTACCAAATGCATCCTGCAATCTGCCATCCAAAAGCGGGGCAGTTTACTTTTGTTTGCCAGGGAAACGGGCCGAGGTTTGTGTCTGGGGGCCTATGGCAGGGAGTGACCGGCTGGCTCCTGAAAAGCTACGATAGGCAGGATGTTTACCAGACCCATGGTGGCACCAGTGCCAAGTTGGGCTGATTTGATAGTACCAAGTGGCTCCTGCAATCTGCCATCCAGAATCGGGGCAGCTTACTTTTGTTTTCCAGGGAAACGGGCCGAGGTTTGTGTCTGGGGGTCTATGGCTGGGAGTGACCGGCTGGCTCCTGAAAAGCTACGATAGGCAGGATGGTGACCAGACCCATGGTGGCACCAGTGCCAAGTTGGGCTGGTTTGATAGCACCAAGTGGCTCCTGCAATCTGCCATCAAAATGTTGGCAGGCGATTTTTGTTTTCCAGGGAAAAGCGCCGTTGTTTGTGTTTGGGCGCCTGTGGCTCAGAGTGGCCGGGTGGCTCCTTAGAATCCACGATACGCGGCATGGTTCCCAGACCCAAGGTGGCACCAGTGCCAAGTCGGGCTGGTTTGACACTACCAAGTGGCTCCTGCAATCTGCCATCCAGAATCGGGGCAGCTTAATTTTGTTTGCCAGGGAAACGGTCCGAGGTTTGTGTCTGGGGGCCTATGGCTGGGAGTGACCGGCTGGCTCCTGAAATGCTACAATAGGCAGGATGGTTCCCAGACCCATAGTGGCACCAGTGCCAAGTTGGGATGATTTGATAGTACCAAGTGGCTCCTGCAATCTGCCATCAAAAAGCTGGCAGGCGAGTTTTGTTTTCCAGGGAAAAGCGCCGTTGTTTGTGTTTGGGGGCCTGTGGCTGGGAGTTGCCGGCTGGCTCCTTAGAATCCACGATATGCAGGATTGTTCCCAGACCCAAGGTGGCACCAGTGCCAAGTCGGGCTGGTTTGATGGTGCAAAGTGGCTCCTGCAATCTGCCATCCAGACGCGGGGCAGCGGATTTTTGTTTCCGTGAGAAATGGTCCGTGGTTTGTTTTTGGGGGTATATGGCTGTGCGTGGCCGGCTGGCTCCTTAAAAAGCTCGATATGCAGGATGGTTCCCTGACACAAGGTGGCACCAGTGCCACGTCGGGCGGTTTTCGTAGTACAAAGTGCGTCCTAAAATTTGCCATCCAGAAGAGGGGCAGTTGAGTTTTGTTTGCCAGAGAAAAGGGACGTGGTTTGTTTTTGGGGGCATATGGCTGATAGTGGCCGGCTGGCCCCTGAAAATCCACGTTAAGCAGGATGGTTCCCACACCAGAGGTGTCACCAGTGCCAAGTCGGGGTGGTTTGATAGTACTAAATAGCTCCTGCAATCTGCCATGCAGAAGCGGGGCAGTTTACTTTTGTTTGCCAGGGAAACGGGCCGAGGTTTGTGTCTGGGGGCCTATGGCTGCGAGTGACCGGCTGGCTCCTGAAAAGCTACGATAGGCAGGATGGTGACCAGACCCATGGTGGCACCAGTGCCAAGTTGGGCTGGTTTGATAGTACCAAGTGGCTCCTGCAATCTGCCATCAAAAAGTTGGCAGGCGAGTTTTGTTTTCCAGGGAAAAGCGCCGTTGTTTGTGTTTGGGGGCCTGTGGCTGGGAGTGGCTAGCTGGCTCCTTAGAACCCACGATACGCAGGATGGTTCCCAGACCAGAGGTGGCACCAGTGCCAAGTTGGGCTGGTTTGATGGTGCAAAGTGGCTCCTGCAATCTGCCAGCCAGAAGCGGGGTAGCTTACTTTTGTTTGCCAGGGAAACGGGCCGAAATATTTGTCTAGGGGCCTCTGGCTGGGGGTGACTGGGTGGCACCTGAAAAGCTACGATAGGCAGGATGGTGACCAGACCCATGGTGGCACCAGTGCCAAGTTGGGCTGATTTGATAAAACCAAGTGGCTCCTGCAATCTGCCATCAAATGTTTGGCAGGCGAGTTTTGTTTTCCAGGGAAAAGCACCGTTGTGTGTGTTTTGGGGCCTGTGGCTGGGAGTGGCCAGCTGGCTCCTTAGAATCCACGATACGCAGGATGGTTCCCAGACCCAAGGTGGCACCAGTGCCAAGTCGGGCTGGTTTGATAGTACCAAGTGGTTCCTGCAATCTGCCATCCAGAAGCGGGGCAGCTGAATTTTGTTTGCCAGAGAAAAAGGCTGTTGTTTGTGTTTCGGGGCCTGTGGCTGGCAGTGGCCGGCTGGCTCCTGAAAATCCATGATACGCAGCATGGTTCCCAGACCCAAGGTGGCACCAGTGCCAAGTGGGGCTGGTTTCACAGTGTCAAGTGCCTCCTGCAATCTCCGATCCAGAAGCGGGGCAGCTGAGTTTTGTTTGCCTGTGAAACGGGCCGTTGTTTTTGATTGGGGTCTGTGGCCGAGAGTGTTCGGCTGGCTCCTGACAACCCACAATACGCAGGATATTCCCAGACCCAAGGTGGCACCAGTGCCAAGTCGGGCTGGTTTGATAGTACCAAGTGGCTCCTGCAATCTGCCATCCAGAAGCGGTGCAGTTGAGTTTTGTTTGCCAGAGAAAAGGGCCGTGGGTTGTGTTCGGGGGCATATGGCTGGGAGTGGCCGGCTGTCTCATTAAAAAGATCGATACGCAGGATGGTTCCCAGACCCAAGGTGGCACCAGTGCCAAGTAGGGCTGTTTTTATAGAACCAAGTGCGTCCTGCAATTTGCCATCCAGAAGAGGGGCAGTTGAGTTTTTTTTGCCAGTGAATAGCGCCGTTGTTTGTGTTTGGGGGCTTGTGGCTGGGAGTGGCCGACTGGCGCCTTAGAATCTGTGTTACGCAGCATGGTTCCCAGACCAGAGGTGGCACCAGTGCCAAGTTGGGCTGGTTTGATAGTACCAAGTGGCTCCTGCAATCTGCCATCCAGAAGCGGGGCAGCTTACTTTTGTTTGCCAGGGAAACGGGCCGAGGTTTGTGACTGGGGACCTATGGCTGGGAGTGACCGGCTGGCACCTGGAAAGCTACAATAGGCAGGATGGTGACCAGACCCATGGTGGCACCAGTGTCAAGTTGGGCTGGTTTGATAGTACCAAGTGGCTCCTGCAATCTGCCATCAAAAAGTTGGCAGGCGAGTTTTGTTTTCCAGGGAAAAGCGCCGTTGTTTGTATTTGGGGGCCTGTGGCTGGGAGTGGCCGGCTGGCTCCTTTGAACCCACGATACGCAGGATGGTTCCCAGACCCAAGGTGGCACCAGTGCCAAGTCGGGCTGGTTTGATACTACCAAGTGCATCCTGCAATCTGCCATCCAGAAGCGGGGCAGCTTAATTTTGTTTGCCAGGGAAACGGGCCGTGGGTTTTGTTTGGGGGCCTATGGCTGAGAGTGGCCGGCTGGCTCCTGAAAATCCACGCTAGGCAGCATGGTTCCCAGATGCAAGGTGGCACCAGTGCCAAGTCGGGCTGGTTTGATGGTGCAAAGTGGCTCCTGCAATCTGCCATCCAGAAGCGGGGCAGCTGATTTTTGTTTGCCAGAGAAAAATTCCGTGGATTGTTTTTGGGGGCATATTGCTGGGAGTGGCCGGCTGGCTCCTTAAAATGCTCGATACGCATGATGGTTCCCAGGTCCAAGGTGTCACCACTACCACGTCGGCCTGCGGTTTTAGTATCAAGTTCATCCTGCAATTTGCCATCCAGAAGAGGGGCAGTTGAGTTTTGTTTGCCAGAGAACAGGGCCGAGGTTTCTGTTTGGGGACATATGGCTGAGAGTGGCCGGCTGGCCCCTGAATATCCACAATACACAGCATGGTTCCCAGATCCAAGGTGGCACCAGTGCCAAGTTGGGCTGGTTTGATAGTACCAAGTGTCTCCTGCAATCTGCCATCCAGAAGCGGGGCAGCTTACTTTTGTTTGCCAGAGAAATAGGCCTAGGTTTTTGTTTGGGGGCCTGTGGCTAGGAGTGGCCGGCTGGCTCCTAAGAATCCACGATACGCAGGATGTTTCCCAGACCCAAGGTGGCACCAGTGCCAAGTCGGGCTGGTTTGATAGTACCAAGTGGCTCCTGCAAACTCCATCAAAAAGTTGGCAGGCGTGTTTTGTTTTCCAGGGAACAGCGCCGTTGATTTTGTTTGGGGGCCTGTGGCTGGGAGTGGCCGGCTGGCTCCTTAGAATCCACCATACGCAGGATGGTTCCCAGACCCAAGGTGGCACCAGTGCCAAGTCGGGCTGGTTTGATAGTCCCAAGTGGCTCCTGCAAACTGCCATCCAGAAGCGGGGCCGCTGAGTTTTGTTTGCCAGGGAAATGGGCCGTTGTTTGTGTTTGGGGGCCTGTGGCTGGGAGTGTTCGGCTGGTTCCTGAATATGTACGATACGCAGGATTGTTCCCAGACCCAAGGTGGCACCAGTGCCAAGTCGGGCTGGTTTGATGGTGCAAAGTGGCTCCTGCAATCTGCCATCCAGACGCGGGGCAGCGGATTTTTGTTTCCATGAGAAATGGTCCGTGGTTTGTTTTTGGGGGTATATGGCTGGGCCTGGCCGGCTGGCTCCTTAAAAAGCTCGATATGCAGGATGGTTCCCTGACACAAGGTGGCATCAGTGCCACGTCGGGCGGTTTTCGTAGTACAAAGTGCGTCCTAAAATTTGCCATCCAGAAGAGGGGCAGCTGAGTTTTGTTTGCCAGAGAAAAGGTCCGTGGTTTGTTTTTGGGGGCATATGGCTGAGAGTGGCTGGCTGGCCCCTGAAAATCCACGATACACAGGATGGTTCCCAGATCCAAGGTGGCACCTGTGCCAAGTCGGGCTGATTTGATAGTACTAAGTGGCTCCTGCAATCTGCCATCCAGAAGCGGGGCAGCTTACTTTTGTTTGCCAGGGAAACGGGCCAAGGTTTGTGTTTGGGGGCCTATGGCTGAGAGTGACCGGCTGGCTCCTGAAAAGCTACAATAGGCAGGATGGTGACCAGACCCATGGTGGCACCAGTGCCAAGTTGGGCTGGTTTGATAGTACCAAGTGGTTCCTGCAATCTGCCATCCAGAAGCAGGGCAGCTGAGTTTTATTTGCCAGAGAAAAGGGCCTTGGTTTGTGTTTGGGGGCATATGGCTGGGTGTGGCCAGCTGGCTCCTTAAAATGCACGATATGCAACATGGCTCCCAGACCCAAGGTGGCACCAGTGCCAAGTTGGGCTGGTTTGATAGTACCAAGTGGCTCCTGCAATCTTCCATGATCACGTGGAGAAATACTTTCTGGTTTCAGCCTCATGCTCTTTCTTCTCTCCCTCAACTTCTCTATCACCTCTCATCTGGTTCACATGCGCTGTCTTCAAGGTCCACAGGCTACTTTTCACAGAATCTTCTGGCCTGATGAAGTAAGAATGATGAATAGAACAGAGCTGGGATCTATTTTCCAGTTTGGATAAAATGCATTCTGCACACAAATCCAAGGAGAACGGGCTGCCCCGATGCCCAGAAAATCTTTCACTCCTGCTAGTGTTCTACGTCAACCGCAACTTAGTCTGAAAGAAAAGCTTTTTCTCTGAGAACATCTGAGAGGTTTGCATGAAGCACTGATATCTGACATATGCAATTTTGAATAGGAGAGGAAAAAGAAAATGGCAAGGAGTTTTTAATTTTAGTGGTTTCAATTTTAATTTCCGTGCACTTTTTCAAAACTTGTCAGCTCAAATGCCCATCAACATCTTTTAGTCATCTGTAAGTCAGTATTCATATAAAATGTGCTTCAAATCCAAAGAATTTCAAATTTGCACTCCAAGCTTCTATGCCTAGATTTATGATTTCCTACACATATTAGATGAAAGGAAGGCCTTTTTTACTGTGGGAGTGCTGGAACACTGGAACAGGTTGCCCAGAGAAGTTGTGGGTGTCCCATCCCTGAAAGTATTCAAGGTCACCTTGGACGGGGCTTGGAGCAGCAACAAAGGAGAAGCTTGATGGTAGAGAAACAAAGTCGGACTATAGAAGAAACTCGGATTGAAGTATAGGATCAAGTTTTCTCTCAGCTCTTGGGGTAAATTCAAAGTTGTACAAAATGACATTTATCTGTGCTATTCACTACTGTAACAGAAAGTTTCATGAAAACTGTACAGAAGATAGTAAATTTTAAAAGAGATAAGAATTACAGCATAAAATCCATGGGATAGGTTACAACATGAGACACTCTCTAAGAGAAAATCTCTGTGTTTCAGCACTTCATCGGGGTAAGATTTCATGAAGTGCCAAAGAAGGCGGCAAAATATCATTCGGGACATTATTTACTGGAATTCAGCCTGGCCATTAGTAGGAACTGCCTTTGAACATATCATGTAGATATACCACACACGCTTTCCCTTCACTGAAAAATTACTGTTTACAACAAATAAGCAATTGACGATCAAAATTGATTGAAAGCATCTTAAACATGTCAAGTATTTCATTGTAGATGATCTGTGATCCAAATGCTTCTTCCACCTTCGAGAGGGACAGAAGAATTCTTCCATATCATGATGGTTTAAAATTGTATCAACCAATGTTTTCTGCTGAAAAGATATCATCTATTTTTTTCTATTTTTGGAAGAAAATATTCCTAGACATACAACAGGTGAGAACTAAGTAATTTTAAAGAAACAAATGAAATGAAAATATTCTGTAAATAGAATGAAATGAAAAGCTGTGTTTTAAATAGGAGCTAAATATTAAACAGAATTTTTGTACCAGGCATTTGAATTACTGCACCAGCTCTTTTGCCCATCAAGAGAGGCATTTAGCATTTCAGTCTTTTCCAAGGTGTTCATGATCTGCTATGCTGATCTCTGTGTGTGCCTAGGTGTGTGTGGAGGGGGGGGCATATGAAGGGGAGTGTGTATGTTTGCTTTACAATTGTTGTGGCAGATTCATGCCTCAGCTCCACATTTTGTTTTAAAAAGGTCACACCGAGTGGATATGAAGTTTACTATCAACAAGAGATCGATTCCCAAATCATCCATTTGACTCTCCCTTATAAATCATGTGCTTTGTTGCATATTTTATCAAATATACTTTCAAGCCAGATGGAGGAAGGAGGATGTGGGAATCCCTCCACCATCTTGCAACTTTTATGTAAGTAGGTTTTCAAGAAAATCATCATTTCTCTTTTAAATATGTCTGGAACAGGCATGATGGTAGTGTCAACCTGTTGGAGTTTTTGTTGCTGGAAGAAGTTGTACAAAAGGATTGGTTTTTACATTGACCAGTTACTGAATCAAGCGCAGGAATACATTGGAAATTTAGCTGGGGGTTCCTTTTCCCAGCAGACTACTTCTAGAACGAGCTTGTACACTGAAGCTGACTCTTTTGCTCTCTTTTTGTTTCTTTCCTATTTTCTTGGCTTCTTTGCCACTATCTAGACAATTTTGGAACTTTGTTCCCAACTAAAATGGTTTCAATAGTCTGATTGTGATCATACATTTTTACAAGGAATTTTTAAAATCTTTCCTCGAGTCCAGAAAGTCAAGGACTTAGATCTTTTTCTTCCCTTATCAATATTGCCATGAAATTGATAAATAAAGACCAACTCTTTATTTTTGTTTTTAACCCACGTAGATAATTCCCATCCATTAATCCATTTTGTGGACCAATAGCTGCCATTCTGATGGAAGCTGTCACTTCTTAACAATAGGCATTCTGTGACTATGTTGACTGCACTTTGGGTGAAGATCCTAACTGGTCTTAGATATACATAGGGAGAAATTTGCTCAGCCAGTGTCAGTCTTAAGCATGCGTATCAGAAGATCTTTCTAGAGCTGGGAATTTTCCCATGAAAGGGATTCAGTTAGGGAAGAGACACTTGTGCCAGAGTTTTACATTCTTCTTGAACACTGCTTAAGGAACTTAGATGCCATGTCCATTTGGATCTCTGTCTGCACAGAACTTTGTCATGCCAGTGCTTTGAAATGCATCTTGAAGAGAATTCACTAGCACAGAATGAAAGAGAGTGGAAGGGGTTGGTGGGGCTAACCAGGCCCAACCCCCCTGCCTAAACCAGGATACCTAGAGCCTCTTGCCCAGGATTCTATCTGGGTGTACTTTTAATGTCTTCAAAGATCCAGGCTCCACAATCTTTCTGGGCAGTCTGTGCCGTGGTTCAGTCACCCTGACAGTAAAGAAACATTTACTGATGTTCAAAGGCAATCTCCTGTATTTCAGTGTGTGCCCACTGCCTCTTGTCTTTTCCCTCAGCATCACTGAAAAGACACTGATTCCCTCCCCTTTGCACTATTGCTTCCATATGTATGTGTGATGCCATGTAGAGGTATGTCAAAAACCTCCCTGAAGCCCAGGCAGATAATATTCCCTTCATCTACCAGTCAAGTTGATTCATCAGAGGAGTTTAAAGTGATGTTCAGCATGAAATTCCCCTGAAAAATCATGCTAACTACATTATTTGGTCATCTGTCATGTGCCTGGCAAGGATTTCCAGGAAGAGCTGCTTCATCAACTTCCTGGGGATAAAAAAGAGGCTGGCTGGTTTGTACTATGGCGAGTCCTCTTAATTGCCTTTTTTGAAGATGGGTGTCATTTGCTAACATCCACTCTTTAGCTCCTCTTCTCATCTACACCTCGGCAAAAAGCTTTTCCACTATGTCTGGCTAGGAAAAACTGTGCCAGCACAGAAAACATCTCCCATCGTGTTCTAGAAGTTGCACGGATGTCTGCCAAGTGTTTGGCAGGAAGAAAAGAAAAGTTGTCCAAAACAGCTTCCAATCGAATGTTCCTGTGATTGGAAAAGTCAGGAGAGTGCAAAGGTACTGTTTTCTATCAGTTGGCAAGGTGCGCACACAATCCCAGTGTTGTACAGCTTGCTTCTTCACCTTCCCGAAGCTGCCGCTCTCGCCGGCTGCCGGAGCCCAAGAAGCGGCTTCTTCGCGCAAAGACGATTGTGCCGCTCACAGTGCTCTCCTTAGCGCGGCTTCTGCCGAAAGACGCCCGGCAGCGGCTCTTACCTCCGGACAGCATCCTACCTTCGTCTTTCGCGTCTTTTGTAGTCTACATCTTAGCAAAACGCTTTTCCACTATGTCTGGCTAGGAAAAACTGTGCCAGCACAGAAAACATCTCCCATCGTGTTCTAGAAGTTGCACGGATGTCTGCCAAGTGTTTGGCAGGAAGAAAAGAAAAGTTGTCCAAAACAGCTTCCAATCGAATGTTCCTGTGATTGGAAAAGTCAGGAGAGTGCAAAGGTACTGTTTTCTATCAGTTGGCAAGGTGCGCACACAATCCCAGTGTTGTACAGCTTGCTTCTTCACCTTCCCGAAGCTGCCGCTCTCGCCGGCTGCCGGAGCCCAAGAAGCGGCTTCTTCGCGCAAAGACGATTGTGCCGCTCACAGTGCTCTCCTTAGCGCGGCTTCTGCCGAAAGACGCCCGGCAGCGGCTCTTACCTCCGGAGAGCATCCTACCTTCGTCTTTCGCGTCTTATGTAGTCTACACCTCGGCAAAAAGCTTTTCCACTATGTCTGGCTAGGAAAAACTGTGCCAGCACAGAAAACATCTCCCATCGTGTTCTAGAAGTTGCACGGATGTCTGCCAAGTGTTTGGCAGGAAGAAAAGAAAAGTTGTCCAAAACAGCTTCCAATCGAATGTTTCTGTGATTGGAAAAGTCAGGAGAGTGCAAAGGTACTGTTTTCTATCAGTTGGCAAGGTGCGCACACAATCCCAGTGTTGTACAGCTTGCTTCTTCACCTTCCCGAAGCTGCCGCTCTCGCCGGCTCCCGGAACCGAAGAAGCGGCTTCTTCGCGCAAAGACGATTGTGCCGCTCACAGTGCTCTCCTTAGCGCGGCTTCTGCCGAAAGACGCCCGGCAGCGGCTCTTACCTCCGGAGAGCATCCTACCTTCGTCTTTCGCGTCTTATGTAGTCTACACCTCGGCAAAAAGCTTTTCCACTATGTCTGGCTAGGAAAAACTGTGCCAGCACAGAAAACATCTCCCATCGTGTTCTAGAAGTTGCACGGATGTCTGCCAAGTGTTTGGCAGGAAGAAAAGAAAAGTTGTCCAAAACAGCTTCCAATCGAATGTTCCTGTGATTGGAAAAGTCGGGAGAGTGCAAAGGTACTGTTTTCTATCAGTTGGCAAGGTGCGCACACAATCCCAGTGTTGTACAGCTTGCTTCTTCACCTTCCCGAAGCTGCCGCTCTCGCCGGCTGCCGGAGCCCAAGAAGCGGCTTCTTCGCGCAAAGACGATTGTGCCGCTCACAGGGCTCTCCTTAGCGCGGCTTCTGCCGAAAGACGCCCGGCAGCGGCTCTTACCTCCGGAGAGCATCCTACCTTCGTCTTTCGCGTCTTTTGTAGTCTACACCTCGGCAAAACGCTTTTCCACTATGTCTGGCTAGGAAAAACTGTGCCAGCACAGAAAACATCTCCCATCGTGTTCTAGAAGTTGCACGGATGTCTGCCAAGTGTTTGGCAGGAAGAAAAGAAAAGTTGTTCAAAACAGCTTCCAATCGAATGTTCCTGTGATTGGAAAAGTCAGGAGAGTGCAAAGGTACTGTTTTCTATCAGTTGGCAAGGTGCGCACACAATCCCAGTGTTGTACAGCTTGCTTCTTCACCTTCCCGAAGCTGCCGCTCTCGCCGGCTGCCGGAGCCCAAGAAGCGGCTTCTTCGCGCAAAGACGATTGTGCCGCTCACAGTGCTCTCCTTAGCGCGGCTTCTGCCGAAAGACGCCCGGCAGCGGCTCTTACCTCCGGAGAGCATCCTACCTTCGTCTTTCGCGTCTTTTGTAGTCTACATCTTAGCAAAACGCTTTTCCACTATGTCTGGCTAGGAAAAACTGTGCCAGCACAGAAAACATCTCCCATCGTGTTCTAGAAGTTGCACGGATGTCTGCCAAGTGTTTGGCAGGAAGAAAAGAAAAGTTGTCCAAAACAGCTTCCAATCGAATGTTCCTGTGATTGGAAAAGTCAGGAGAGTGCAAAGGTACTGTTTTCTATCAGTTGGCAAGGTGCGCACACAATCCCAGTGTTGTACAGCTTGCTTCTTCACCTTCCCGAAGCTGCCGCTCTCGCCGGCTGCCGGAGCCCAAGAAGCGGCTTCTTCGCGCAAAGACGATTGTGCCGCTCACAGTGCTCTCCTTAGCGCGGCTTCTGCCGAAAGACGCCCGGCAGCGGCTCTTACCTCCGGAGAGCATCCTACCTTCGTCTTTCGCGTCTTATGTAGTCTACACCTCGGCAAAAAGCTTTTCCACTATGTCTGGCTAGGAAAAACTGTGCCAGCACAGAAAACATCTCCCATCGTGTTCTAGAAGTTGCACGGATGTCTGCCAAGTGTTTGGCAGGAAGAAAAGAAAAGTTGTCCAAAACAGCTTCCAATCGAATGTTCCTGTGATTGGAAAAGTCAGGAGAGTGCAAAGGTACTGTTTTCTATCAGTTGGCAAGGTGCGCACACAATCCCAGTGTTGTACAGCTTGCTTCTTCACCTTCCCGAAGCTGCCGCTCTCGCCGGCTGCCGGAGCCCAAGAAGCGGCTTCTTCGCGCAAAGACGATTGTGCCGCTCACAGTGCTCTCCTTAGCGCGGCTTCTGCCGAAAGACGCCCGGCAGCGGCTCTTACCTCCGGAGAGCATCCTACCTTCGTCTTTCGCGTCTTTTGTAGTCTACATCTTAGCAAAACGCTTCTCCACTAGGTCTGGCTAGGAAAAACTGTGCCAGCACAGAAAACATCTCCCATCGTGTTCTAGAAGTTGCACGGATGTCTGCCAAGTGTTTGGCAGGAAGAAAAGAAAAGTTGTCCAAAACAGCTTCCAATCGAATGTTCCTGTGATTGGAAAAGTCAGGAGAGTGCAAAGGTACTGTTTTCTATCAGTTGGCAAGGTGCGCACACAATCCCAGTGTTGTACAGCTTGCTTCTTCACCTTCCCGAAGCTGCCGCTCTCGCCGGCTGCCGGAGCCCAAGAAGCGGCTTCTTCGCGCAAAGACGATTGTGCCGCTCACAGTGCTCTCCTTAGCGCGGCTTCTGCCGAAAGACGCCCGGCAGCGGCTCTTACCTCCGGAGAGCATCCTACCTTCGTCTTTCGCGTCTTATGTAGTCTACACCTCGGCAAAAAGCTTTTCCACTATGTCTGGCTAGGAAAAACTGTGCCAGCACAGAAAACATCTCCCATCGTGTTCTAGAAGTTGCACGGATGTCTGCCAAGTGTTTGGCAGGAAGAAAAGAAAAGTTGTCCAAAACAGCTTCCAATCGAATGTTCCTGTGATTGGAAAAGTCAGGAGAGTGCAAAGGTACTGTTTTCTATCAGTTGGCAAGGTGCGCACACAATCCCAGTGTTGTACAGCTTGCTTCTTCACCTTCCCGAAGCTGCCGCTCTCGCCGGCTGCCGGAGCCCAAGAAGCGGCTTCTTCGCGCAAAGACGATTGTGCCGCTCACAGGGCTCTCCTTAGCGCGGCTTCTGCCGAAAGACGCCCGGCAGCGGCTCTTACCTCCGGAGAGCATCCTACCTTCGTCTTTCGCGTCTTTTGTAGTCTACACCTCGGCAAAAAGCTTTTCCACTATGTCTGGCTAGGAAAAACTGTGCCAGCACAGAAAACATCTCCCATCGTGTTCTAGAAGTTGCACGGATGTCTGCCAAGTGTTTGGCAGGAAGAAAAGAAAAGTTGTTCAAAACAGCTTCCAATCGAATGTTCATGTGATTGGAAAAGTCAGGAGAGTGCAAAGGTACTGTTTTCTATCAGTTGGCAAGGTGCGCACACAATCCCAGTGTTTTACAGCTTGCTTCTTCACCTTCCCGAAGCTGCCGCTCTCGCCGGCTGCCGGAGCCCAAGAAGCGGCTTCTTCGCGCAAAGACGATTGTGCCGCTCACAGTGCTCTCCTTAGCGCGGCTTCTGCCGAAAGACGCCCGGCAGCGGCTCTTACCTCCGGAGAGCATCCTACCTTCGTCTTTCGCGTCTTTTGTAGTCTACATCTTAGCAAAACGCTTTTCCACTATGTCTGGCTAGGAAAAACTGTGCCAGCACAGAAAACATCTCCCATCGTGTTCTAGAAGTTGCACGGATGTCTGCCAAGTGTTTGGCAGGAAGAAAAGAAAAGTTGTTCAAAACAGCTTCCAATCGAATGTTCCTGTGATTGGAAAAGTCAGGAGAGTGCAAAGGTACTGTTTTCTATCAGTTGGCAAGGTGCGCACACAATCCCAGTGTTGTACAGCTTGCTTCTTCACCTTCCCGAAGCTGCCGCTCTCGCCGGCTGCCGGAGCCCAAGAAGCGGCTTCTTCGCGCAAAGACGATTGTGCCGCTCACAGTGCTCTCCTTAGCGCGGCTTCTGCCGAAAGACGCCCGGCAGCGGCTCTTACCTCCGGAGAGCATCCTACCTTCGTCTTTCGCGTCTTTTGTAGTCTACATCTTAGCAAAACGCTTTTCCACTATGTCTGGCTAGGAAAAACTGTGCCAGCACAGAAAACATCTCCCATCGTGTTCTAGAAGTTGCACGGATGTCTGCCAAGTGTTTGGCAGGAAGAAAAGAAAAGTTGTCCAAAACAGCTTCCAATCGAATGTTCCTGTGATTGGAAAAGTCAGGAGAGTGCAAAGGTACTGTTTTCTATCAGTTGGCAAGGTGCGCACACAATCCCAGTGTTGTACAGCTTGCTTCTTCACCTTCCCGAAGCTGCCGCTCTCGCCGGCTGCCGGAGCCCAAGAAGCGGCTTCTTCGCGCAAAGACGATTGTGCCGCTCACAGTGCTCTCCTTAGCGCGGCTTCTGCCGAAAGACGCCCGGCAGCGGCTCTTACCTCCGGAGAGCATCCTACCTTCGTCTTTCGCGTCTTATGTAGTCTACACCTCGGCAAAAAGCTTTTCCACTATGTCTGGCTAGGAAAAACTGTGCCAGCACAGAAAACATCTCCCATCGTGTTCTAGAAGTTGCACGGATGTCTGCCAAGTGTTTGGCAGGAAGAAAAGAAAAGTTGTCCAAAACAGCTTCCAATCGAATGTTCCTGTGATTGGAAAAGTCAGGAGAGTGCAAAGGTACTGTTTTCTATCAGTTGGCAAGGTGCGCACACAATCCCAGTGTTGTACAGCTTGCTTCTTCACCTTCCCGAAGCTGCCGCTCTCGCCGGCTGCCGGAGCCCAAGAAGCGGCTTCTTCGCGCAAAGACGATTGTGCCGCTCACAGTGCTCTCCTTAGCGCGGCTTCTGCCGAAAGACGCCCGGCAGCGGCTCTTACCTCCGGAGAGCATCCTACCTTCGTCTTTCGCGTCTTTTGTAGTCTACATCTTAGCAAAACGCTTCTCCACTAGGTCTGGCTAGGAAAAACTGTGCCAGCACAGAAAACATCTCCCATCGTGTTCTAGAAGTTGCACGGATGTCTGCCAAGTGTTTGGCAGGAAGAAAAGAAAAGTTGTCCAAAACAGCTTCCAATCGAATGTTCCTGTGATTGGAAAAGTCAGGAGAGTGCAAAGGTACTGTTTTCTATCAGTTGGCAAGGTGCGCACACAATCCCAGTGTTGTACAGCTTGCTTCTTCACCTTCCCGAAGCTGCCGCTCTCGCCGGCTGCCGGAGCCCAAGAAGCGGCTTCTTCGCGCAAAGACGATTGTGCCGCTCACAGTGCTCTCCTTAGCGCGGCTTCTGCCGAAAGACGCCCGGCAGCGGCTCTTACCTCCGGAGAGCATCCTACCTTCGTCTTTCGCGTCTTATGTAGTCTACACCTCGGCAAAAAGCTTTTCCACTATGTCTGGCTAGGAAAAACTGTGCCAGCACAGAAAACATCTCCCATCGTGTTCTAGAAGTTGCACGGATGTCTGCCAAGTGTTTGGCAGGAAGAAAAGAAAAGTTGTCCAAAACAGCTTCCAATCGAATGTTCCTGTGATTGGAAAAGTCAGGAGAGTGCAAAGGTACTGTTTTCTATCAGTTGGCAAGGTGCGCACACAATCCCAGTGTTGTACAGCTTGCTTCTTCACCTTCCCGAAGCTGCCGCTCTCGCCGGCTGCCGGAGCCCAAGAAGCGGCTTCTTCGCGCAAAGACGATTGTGCCGCTCACAGGGCTCTCCTTAGCGCGGCTTCTGCCGAAAGACGCCCGGCAGCGGCTCTTACCTCCGGAGAGCATCCTACCTTCGTCTTTCGCGTCTTTTGTAGTCTACACCTCGGCAAAAAGCTTTTCCACTATGTCTGGCTAGGAAAAACTGTGCCAGCACAGAAAACATCTCCCATCGTGTTCTAGAAGTTGCACGGATGTCTGCCAAGTGTTTGGCAGGAAGAAAAGAAAAGTTGTTCAAAACAGCTTCCAATCGAATGTTCATGTGATTGGAAAAGTCAGGAGAGTGCAAAGGTACTGTTTTCTATCAGTTGGCAAGGTGCGCACACAATCCCAGTGTTTTACAGCTTGCTTCTTCACCTTCCCGAAGCTGCCGCTCTCGCCGGCTGCCGGAGCCCAAGAAGCGGCTTCTTCGCGCAAAGACGATTGTGCCGCTCACAGTGCTCTCCTTAGCGCGGCTTCTGCCGAAAGACGCCCGGCAGCGGCTCTTACCTCCGGAGAGCATCCTACCTTCGTCTTTCGCGTCTTTTGTAGTCTACATCTTAGCAAAACGCTTTTCCACTATGTCTGGCTAGGAAAAACTGTGCCAGCACAGAAAACATCTCCCATCGTGTTCTAGAAGTTGCACGGATGTCTGCCAAGTGTTTGGCAGGAAGAAAAGAAAAGTTGTCCAAAACAGCTTCCAATCGAATGTTCCTGTGATTGGAAAAGTCAGGAGAGTGCAAAGGTACTGTTTTCTATCAGTTGGCAAGGTGCGCACACAATCCCAGTGTTGTACAGCTTGCTTCTTCACCTTCCCGAAGCTGCCGCTCTCGCCGGCTGCCGGAGCCCAAGAAGCGGCTTCTTCGCGCAAAGACGATTGTGCCGCTCACAGTGCTCTCCTTAGCGCGGCTTCTGCCGAAAGACGCCCGGCAGCGGCTCTTACCTCCGGAGAGCATCCTACCTTCGTCTTTCGCGTCTTATGTAGTCTACACCTCGGCAAAAAGCTTTTCCACTATGTCTGGCTAGGAAAAACTGTGCCAGCACAGAAAACATCTCCCATCGTGTTCTAGAAGTTGCACGGATGTCTGCCAAGTGTTTGGCAGGAAGAAAAGAAAAGTTGTCCAAAACAGCTTCCAATCGAATGTTCCTGTGATTGGAAAAGTCAGGAGAGTGCAAAGGTACTGTTTTCTATCAGTTGGCAAGGTGCGCACACAATCCCAGTGTTGTACAGCTTGCTTCTTCACCTTCCCGAAGCTGCCGCTCTCGCCGGCTGCCGGAGCCCAAGAAGCGGCTTCTTCGCGCAAAGACGATTGTGCCGCTCACAGTGCTCTCCTTAGCGCGGCTTCTGCCGAAAGACGCCCGGCAGCGGCTCTTACCTCCGGAGAGCATCCTACCTTCGTCTTTCGCGTCTTATGTAGTCTACACCTCGGCAAAAAGCTTTTCCACTATGTCTGGCTAGGAAAAACTGTGCCAGCACAGAAAACATCTCCCATCGTGTTCTAGAAGTTGCACGGATGTCTGCCAAGTGTTTGGCAGGAAGAAAAGAAAAGTTGTCCAAAACAGCTTCCAATCGAATGTTCCTGTGATTGGAAAAGTCAGGAGAGTGCAAAGGTACTGTTTTCTATCAGTTGGCAAGGTGCGCACACAATCCCAGTGTTGTACAGCTTGCTTCTTCACCTTCCCGAAGCTGCCGCTCTCGCCGGCTGCCGGAGCCCAAGAAGCGGCTTCTTCGCGCAAAGACGATTGTGCCGCTCACAGTGCTCTCCTTAGCGCGGCTTCTGCCGAAAGACGCCCGGCAGCGGCTCTTACCTCCGGAGAGCATCCTACCTTCGTCTTTCGCGTCTTTTGTAGTCTACATCTTAGCAAAACGCTTCTCCACTAGGTCTGGCTAGGAAAAACTGTGCCAGCACAGAAAACATCTCCCATCGTGTTCTAGAAGTTGCACGGATGTCTGCCAAGTGTTTGGCAGGAAGAAAAGAAAAGTTGTCCAAAACAGCTTCCAATCGAATGTTCCTGTGATTGGAAAAGTCAGGAGAGTGCAAAGGTACTGTTTTCTATCAGTTGGCAAGGTGCGCACACAATCCCAGTGTTGTACAGCTTGCTTCTTCACCTTCCGAAGCTGCCGCTCTCGCCGGCTGCCGGAGCCCAAGAAGCGGCTTCTTCGCGCAAAGACGATTGTGCCGCTCACAGTGCTCTCCTTAGCGCGGCTTCTGCCGAAAGACGCCCGGCAGCGGCTCTTACCTCCGGAGAGCATCCTACCTTCGTCTTTCGCGTCTTATGTAGTCTACACCTCGGCAAAAAGCTTTTCCACTATGTCTGGCTAGGAAAAACTGTGCCAGCACAGAAAACATCTCCCATCGTGTTCTAGAAGTTGCACGGATGTCTGCCAAGTGTTTGGCAGGAAGAAAAGAAAAGTTGTCCAAAACAGCTTCCAATCGAATGTTCCTGTGATTGGAAAAGTCAGGAGAGTGCAAAGGTACTGTTTTCTATCAGTTGGCAAGGTGCGCACACAATCCCAGTGTTGTACAGCTTGCTTCTTCACCTTCCCGAAGCTGCCGCTCTCGCCGGCTGCCGGAGCCCAAGAAGCGGCTTCTTCGCGCAAAGACGATTGTGCCGCTCACAGGGCTCTCCTTAGCGCGGCTTCTGCCGAAAGACGCCCGGCAGCGGCTCTTACCTCCGGAGAGCATCCTACCTTCGTCTTTCGCGTCTTTTGTAGTCTACACCTCGGCAAAAAGCTTTTCCACTATGTCTGGCTAGGAAAAACTGTGCCAGCACAGAAAACATCTCCCATCGTGTTCTAGAAGTTGCACGGATGTCTGCCAAGTGTTTGGCAGGAAGAAAAGAAAAGTTGTTCAAAACAGCTTCCAATCGAATGTTCATGTGATTGGAAAAGTCAGGAGAGTGCAAAGGTACTGTTTTCTATCAGTTGGCAAGGTGCGCACACAATCCCAGTGTTTTACAGCTTGCTTCTTCACCTTCCCGAAGCTGCCGCTCTCGCCGGCTGCCGGAGCCCAAGAAGCGGCTTCTTCGCGCAAAGACGATTGTGCCGCTCACAGTGCTCTCCTTAGCGCGGCTTCTGCCGAAAGACGCCCGGCAGCGGCTCTTACCTCCGGAGAGCATCCTACCTTCGTCTTTCGCGTCTTTTGTAGTCTACATCTTAGCAAAACGCTTTTCCACTATGTCTGGCTAGGAAAAACTGTGCCAGCACAGAAAACATCTCCCATCGTGTTCTAGAAGTTGCACGGATGTCTGCCAAGTGTTTGGCAGGAAGAAAAGAAAAGTTGTCCAAAACAGCTTCCAATCGAATGTTCCTGTGATTGGAAAAGTCAGGAGAGTGCAAAGGTACTGTTTTCTATCAGTTGGCAAGGTGCGCACACAATCCCAGTGTTGTACAGCTTGCTTCTTCACCTTCCCGAAGCTGCCGCTCTCGCCGGCTGCCGGAGCCCAAGAAGCGGCTTCTTCGCGCAAAGACGATTGTGCCGCTCACAGTGCTCTCCTTAGCGCGGCTTCTGCCGAAAGACGCCCGGCAGCGGCTCTTACCTCCGGAGAGCATCCTACCTTCGTCTTTCGCGTCTTATGTAGTCTACACCTCGGCAAAAAGCTTTTCCACTATGTCTGGCTAGGAAAAACTGTGCCAGCACAGAAAACATCTCCCATCGTGTTCTAGAAGTTGCACGGATGTCTGCCAAGTGTTTGGCAGGAAGAAAAGAAAAGTTGTCCAAAACAGCTTCCAATCGAATGTTCCTGTGATTGAAAAGTCAGGAGAGTGCAAAGGTACTGTTTTCTATCAGTTGGCAAGGTGCGCACACAATCCCAGTGTTGTACAGCTTGCTTCTTCACCTTCCCGAAGCTGCCGCTCTCGCCGGCTGCCGGAGCCCAAGAAGCGGCTTCTTCGCGCAAAGACGATTGTGCCGCTCACAGTGCTCTCCTTAGCGCGGCTTCTGCCGAAAGACGCCCGGCAGCGGCTCTTACCTCCGGAGAGCATCCTACCTTCGTCTTTCGCGTCTTTTGTAGTCTACATCTTAGCAAAACGCTTCTCCACTAGGTCTGGCTAGGAAAAACTGTGCCAGCACAGAAAACATCTCCATCGTGTTCTAGAAGTTGCACGGATGTCTGCCAAGTGTTTGGCAGGAAGAAAAGAAAAGTTGTCCAAAACAGCTTCCAATCGAATGTTCCTGTGATTGGAAAAGTCAGGAGAGTGCAAAGGTACTGTTTTCTATCAGTTGGCAAGGTGCGCACACAATCCCAGTGTTGTACAGCTTGCTTCTTCACCTTCCCGAAGCTGCCGCTCTCGCCGGCTGCCGGAGCCCAAGAAGCGGCTTCTTCGCGCAAAGACGATTGTGCCGCTCACAGTGCTCTCCTTAGCGCGGCTTCTGCCGAAAGACGCCCGGCAGCGGCTCTTACCTCCGGAGAGCATCCTACCTTCGTCTTTCGCGTCTTTTGTAGTCTACACCTCGGCAAAACGCTTTTCCACTATGTCTGGCTAGGAAAAACTGTGCCAGCACAGAAAACATCTCCCATCGTGTTCTAGAAGTTGCACGGATGTCTGCCAAGTGTTTGGCAGGAAGAAAAGAAAAGTTGTCCAAAACAGCTTCCAATCGAATGTTCATGTGATTGGAAAAGTCAGGAGAGTGCAAAGGTACTGTTTTCTATCAGTTGGCAAGGTGCGCACACAATCCCAGTGTTGTACAGCTTGCTTCTTCACCTTCCCGAAGCTGCCACTCTCAGGAGGTAAGAGCCGCTGCCGGGCGTCTTTCGGCAGAAGCCGCGCTAAGGAGAGCACTGTGAGCGGCACAATCGTCTTTGCGCGAAGAAGCCGCTTCTTCGGTTCCGGGAGCCGGCGAGAGCGGCAGCTTCGGGAAGGTGAAGAAGCAAGCTGTACAACACTGGGATTGTGTGCGCACCTTGCCAACTGATAGAAAACAGTACCTTTGCACTCTCCTGACTTTTCCAATCACAGGAACATTCGATTGGAAGCTGTTTTGGACAACTTTTCTTTTCTTCCTGCCAAACACTTGGCAGACATCCGTGCAACTTCTAGAACACGATGGGAGATGTTTTCTGTGCTGGCACAGTTTTTCCTAGCCAGACATAGTGGAAAAGCTTTTTGCCGAGGTGTAGACTACATAAGACGCGAAAGACGAAGGTAGGATGCTCTCCGGAGGTAAGAGCCGCTGCCGGGCGTCTTTCGGCAGAAGCCGCGCTAAGGAGAGCACTGTGAGCGGCACAATCGTCTTTGCGCGAAGAAGCCGCTTCTTGGGCTCCGGCAGCCGGCGAGAGCGGCAGCTTCGGGAAGGTGAAGAAGCAAGCTGTACAACACTGGGATTGTGTGCGCACCTTGCCAACTGATAGAAAACAGTACCTTTGCACTCTCCTGACTTTTCCAATCACAGGAACATTCGATTGGAAGCTGTTTTGGACAACTTTTCTTTTCTTCCTGCCAAACACTTGGCAGACATCCGTGCAACTTCTAGAACACGATGGGAGATGTTTTCTGTGCTGGCACAGTTTTTCCTAGCCAGACATAGTGGAAAAGCTTTTTGCCGAGGTGTAGACTACATAAGACGCGAAAGACGAAGGTAGGATGCTCTCCGGAGGTAAGAGCCGCTGCCGGGCGTCTTTCGGCAGAAGCCGCGCTAAGGAGAGCACTGTGAGCGGCACAATCGTCTTTGCGCGAAGAAGCCGCTTCTTCGGTTCCGGGAGCCGGCGAGAGCGGCAGCTTCGGGAAGGTGAAGAAGCAAGCTGTACAACACTGGGATTGTGTGCGCACCTTGCCAACTGATAGAAAACAGTACCTTTGCACTCTCCTGACTTTTCCAATCACAGGAACATTCGATTGGAAGCTGTTTTGGACAACTTTTCTTTTCTTCCTGCCAAACACTTGGCAGACATCCGTGCAACTTCTAGAACACGATGGGAGATGTTTTCTGTGCTGGCACAGTTTTTCCTAGCCAGACATAGTGGAAAAGCGTTTTGCTAAGATGTAGACTACAAAAGACGCGAAAGACGAAGGTAGGATGCTCTCCGGAGGTAAGAGCCGCTGCCGGGCGTCTTTCGGCAGAAGCCGCGCTAAGGAGAGCCCTGTGAGCGGCACAATCGTCTTTGCGCGAAGAAGCCGCTTCTTCGGTTCCGGGAGCCGGCGAGAGCGGCAGCTTCGGGAAGGTGAAGAAGCAAGCTGTACAACACTGGGATTGTGTGCGCACCTTGCCAACTGATAGAAAACAGTACCTTTGCACTCTCCTGACTTTTCCAATCACAGGAACATTCGATTGGAAGCTGTTTTGGACAACTTTTCTTTTCTTCCTGCCAAACACTTGGCAGACATCCGTGCAACTTCTAGAACACGATGGGAGATGTTTTCTGTGCTGGCACAGTTTTTCCTAGCCAGACATAGTGGAAAAGCGTTTTGCCGAGGTGTAGATGAGAAGAGGAGCTAAAGACGAAGGTAGGATGCTCTCCGGAGGTAAGAGCCGCTGCCGGGCGTCTTTCGGCAGAAGCCGCGCTAAGGAGAGCACTGTGAGCGGCACAATCGTCTTTGCGCGAAGAAGCCGCTTCTTGGGCTCCGGCAGCCGGCGAGAGCGGCAGCTTCGGGAAGGTGAAGAAGCAAGCTGTACAACACTGGGATTGTGTGCGCACCTTGCCAACTGATAGAAAACAGTACCTTTGCACTCTCCTGACTTTTCCAATCACAGGAACATTCGATTGGAAGCTGTTTTGGACAACTTTTCTTTTCTTCCTGCCAAACACTTGGCAGACATCCGTGCAACTTCTAGAACACGATGGGAGATGTTTTCTGTGCTGGCACAGTTTTTCCTAGCCAGACATAGTGGAAAAGCGTTTTGCTAAGATGTAGACGACAAGAGAGGCTAAAGAGTGGATGTTAGCAAATGACACCCATCTTCAAAAAAGGCAATTAAGAGGACTCGCCATAGTACAAACCAGCCAGCCTCTTTTTTATCCCCAGGAAGTTGATGAAGCAGCTCTTCCTGGAAATCCTTGCCAGGCACATGACAGATGACCAAATAATGTAGTTAGCATGATTTTTCAGGGGAATTTCATGCTGAACATCACTTTAAACTCCTCTGATGAATCAACTTGACTGGTAGATGAAGGGAATATTATCTGCCTGGGCTTCAGGGAGGTTTTTGACATACCTCTACATGGCATCACACATACATATGGAAGCAATAGTGCAAAGGGGAGGGAATCAGTGTCTTTTCAGTGATGCTGAGGGAAAAGACAAGAGGCAGTGGGCACACACTGAAATACAGGAGATTGCCTTTGAACATCAGTAAATGTTTCTTTACTGTCAGGGTGACTGAACCACGGCACAGACTGCCCAGAAAGATTGTGGAGCCTGGATCTTTGAAGACATTAAAAGTACACCCAGATAGAATCCTGGGCAAGAGGCTCTAGGTATCCTGGTTTAGGCAGGGAGGTTGGGCCTGGTTAGCCCCACCAACCCCTTCCACTCTCTTTCATTCTGTGCTAGTGAATTCTCTTCAAGATGCATTTCAAAGCACTGGCATGACAAAGTTCTGTGCAGACAGAGATCCAAATGGACATGGCATCTAAGTTCCTTAAGCAGTGTTCAAGAAGAATGTAAAACTCTGGCACAAGTGTCTCTTCCCTAACTGAATCCCTTTCATGGGAAAATTCCCAGCTCTAGAAAGATCTTCTGATACGCATGCTTAAGACTGACACTGGCTGAGCAAATTTCTCCCTATGTATATCTAAGACCAGTTAGGATCTTCACCCAAAGTGCAGTCAACATAGTCACAGAATGCCTATTGTTAAGAAGTGACAGCTTCCATCAGAATGGCAGCTATTGGTCCACAAAATGGATTAATGGATGGGAATTATCTACGTGGGTTAAAAACAAAAATAAAGAGTTGGTCTTTATTTATCAATTTCATGGCAATATTGATAAGGGAAGAAAAAGATCTAAGTCCTTGACTTTCTGGACTCGAGGAAAGATTTTAAAAATTCCTTGTAAAAATGTATGATCACAATCAGACTATTGAAACCATTTTAGTTGGGAACAAAGTTCCAAAATTGTCTAGATAGTGGCAAAGAAGCCAAGAAAATAGGAAAGAAACAAAAAGAGAGCAAAAGAGTCAGCTTCAGTGTACAAGCTCGTTCTAGAAGTAGTCTGCTGGGAAAAGGAACCCCCAGCTAAATTTCCAATGTATTCCTGCGCTTGATTCAGTAACTGGTCAATGTAAAAACCAATCCTTTTGTACAACTTCTTCCAGCAACAAAAACTCCAACAGGTTGACACTACCATCATGCCTGTTCCAGACATATTTAAAAGAGAAATGATGATTTTCTTGAAAACCTACTTACATAAAAGTTGCAAGATGGTGGAGGGATTCCCACATCCTCCTTCCTCCATCTGGCTTGAAAGTATATTTGATAAAATATGCAACAAAGCACATGATTTATAAGGGAGAGTCAAATGGATGATTTGGGAATCGATCTCTTGTTGATAGTAAACTTCATATCCACTCGGTGTGACCTTTTTAAAACAAAATGTGGAGCTGAGGCATGAATCTGCCACAACAATTGTAAAGCAAACATACACACTCCCCTTCATATGCCCCCCCCTCCACACACACCTAGGCACACACAGAGATCAGCATAGCAGATCATGAACACCTTGGAAAAGACTGAAATGCTAAATGCCTCTCTTGATGGGCAAAAGAGCTGGTGCAGTAATTCAAATGCCTGGTACAAAAATTCTGTTTAATATTTAGCTCCTATTTAAAACACAGCTTTTCATTTCATTCTATTTACAGAATATTTTCATTTCATTTGTTTCTTTAAAATTACTTAGTTCTCACCTGTTGTATGTCTAGGAATATTTTCTTCCAAAAATAGAAAAAAATAGATGATATCTTTTCAGCAGAAAACATTGGTTGATACAATTTTAAACCATCATGATATGGAAGAATTCTTCTGTCCCTCTCGAAGGTGGAAGAAGCATTTGGATCACAGATCATCTACAATGAAATACTTGACATGTTTAAGATGCTTTCAATCAATTTTGATCGTCAATTGCTTATTTGTTGTAAACAGTAATTTTTCAGTGAAGGGAAAGCGTGTGTGGTATATCTACATGATATGTTCAAAGGCAGTTCCTACTAATGGCCAGGCTGAATTCCAGTAAATAATGTCCCGAATGATATTTTGCCGCCTTCTTTGGCACTTCATGAAATCTTACCCCGATGAAGTGCTGAAACACAGAGATTTTCTCTTAGAGAGTGTCTCATGTTGTAACCTATCCCATGGATTTTATGCTGTAATTCTTATCTCTTTTAAAATTTACTATCTTCTGTACAGTTTTCATGAAACTTTCTGTTACAGTAGTGAATAGCACAGATAAATGTCATTTTGTACAACTTTGAATTTACCCCAAGAGCTGAGAGAAAACTTGATCCTATACTTCAATCCGAGTTTCTTCTATAGTCCGACTTTGTTTCTCTACCATCAAGCTTCTCCTTTGTTGCTGCTCCAAGCCCCGTCCAAGGTGACCTTGAATACTTTCAGGGATGGGACACCCACAACTTCTCTGGGCAACCTGTTCCAGTGTTCCAGCACTCCCACAGTAAAAAAGGCCTTCCTTTCATCTAATATGTGTAGGAAATCATAAATCTAGGCATAGAAGCTTGGAGTGCAAATTTGAAATTCTTTGGATTTGAAGCACATTTTATATGAATACTGACTTACAGATGACTAAAAGATGTTGATGGGCATTTGAGCTGACAAGTTTTGAAAAAGTGCACGGAAATTAAAATTGAAACCACTAAAATTAAAAACTCCTTGCCATTTTCTTTTTCCTCTCCTATTCAAAATTGCATATGTCAGATATCAGTGCTTCATGCAAACCTCTCAGATGCTCTCAGAGAAAAAGCTTTTCTTTCAGACTAAGTTGCGGTTGACGTAGAACACTAGCAGGAGTGAAAGATTTTCTGGGCATCGGGGCAGCCCGTTCTCCTTGGATTTGTGTGCAGAATGCATTTTATCCAAACTGGAAAATAGATCCCAGCTCTGTTCTATTCATCATTCTTACTTCATCAGGCCAGAAGATTCTGTGAAAAGTAGCCTGTGGACCTTGAAGACAGCGCATGTGAACCAGATGAGAGGTGATAGAGAAGTTGAGGGAGAGAAGAAAGAGCATGGGGCTGAAACCAGAAAGTATTTCTCCACGTGATCATGGAAGATTGCAGGAGCCACTTGGTACTATCAAACCAGCCCAACTTGGCACTGGTGCCACCTTGGGTCTGGGAGCCATGTTGCATATCGTGCATTTTAAGGAGCCAGCTGGCCACACCCAGCCATATGCCCCCAAACACAAACCAAGGCCCTTTTCTCTGGCAAACAAAACTCAGCTGCCCTGCTTCTGGATGGCAGATAGCAGGAACCACTTGGTACTATCAAACCAGCCCAACTTGGCACTGGTGCCACCATGGGTCTGGTCACCATCCTGCCTATTGTAGCTTTTCAGGAGCCAGCCGGTCACTCTCAGCCATAGGCCCCCAAACACAAACCTCGGCCCGTTTCCCTGGCAAACAAAAGTAAGCTGCCCCGCTTCTGGATGGCAGATTGCAGGAGCTACTTAGTACTATCAAATCAGCCCGACTTGGCACTGGTGCCACCTTGGATCTGGGAACCATCCTGCCTATCGTGGATTTTCAGGGGCCAGCCAGCCACTCTCAGCCATATGCCCCCAAAAACAAACCACGGACCTTTTCTCTGGCAAACAAAACTCAACTGCCCCTCTTCTGGATGGCAAATTTTAGGACGCACTTTGTACTACGAAAACCGCCCGACGTGGCACTGGTGCCACCTTGTGTCAGGGAACCATCCTGCATATCGAGCTTTTTAAGGAGCCAGCCGGCCAGGCCCAGCCATATACCCCCAAAAACAAACCACGGACCATTTCTCATGGAAACAAAAATCCGCTGCCCCGCGTCTGGATGGCAGATTGCAGGAGCCACTTTGCACCATCAAACCAGCCTGACTTGGCACTGGTGCCACCTTGGGTCTGGGAACAATCCTGCGTATCGTACATATTCAGGAACCAGCCGAACACTCCCAGCCACAGGCCCCCAAACACAAACAAAGGCCCATTTCCCTGGCAAACAAAACTCAGCTGCCCCGCTTCTGGATGGCAGTTTGCAGGAGCCACTTGGGACTATCAAACCAGCCCGACTTGGCACTGGTGCCACCTTGGGTCTGGGAACCATCCTGCATATGGTGGATTCTAAGGAGCCAGCCGGCCACTCCCAGCCACAGGCCCCCAACAAAAACCACGGCCCTTTTTTCTGGCAAACAAAACTTAGCTGCCTCACTTCTGGATGGCAGATTGCAGGAGCCACTTGGTGTAATCAAACCAGCCCGACTTGGCACTGGTGCCACCTTGGGTCTGGGAACCATCCTGCGTATCGTGGATTCTAAGGAGCCAGCCGGCCACTCCCAGCCACAGGCCCCCAAACAAAATCAACGGCGCTGTTCCCTGGAAAACAAAACACGCCTGCCAACTTTTTGATGGAGTTTGCAGGAGCCACTTGGTACTATCAAACCAGCCCGACTTGGCACTGGTGCCACCTTGGGTCTGGGAAACATCCTGCGTATCGTGGATTCTTAGGAGCCAGCCGGCCACTCCTAGCCACAGGCCCCCAAACAAAAACCTAGGCCTATTTCTCTGGCAAACAAAAGTAAGCTGCCCCGCTTCTGGATGGCAGATTGCAGGAGACACTTGGTACTATCAAACCAGCCCAACTTGGCACTGGTGCCACCTTGGATCTGGGAACCATGCTGTGTATCGTGGATATTCAGGGGCCAGCCGGCCACTCTCAGCCATATGTCCCCAAACAGAAACCTCGGCCCGTTTCTCTGGCAAACAAAACTCAACTGCCCCTCTTCTGGATGGCAAATTGCAGGATGAACTTGATACTAAAACCGCAGGCCGACTTGGAAGTGGTGACACCTTGGACCTGGGAACCATCATGCGTATCGAGCATTTTAAGGAGCCAGCCGGCCACTCCCAGCAATATGCCCCCAAAAACAATCCACGGAATTTTTCTCTGGCAAACAAAAATCAGCTGCCCCGCTTCTGGATGGCAGATTGCAGGAGCCACTTTGCACCATCAAACCAGCCCGACTTGGCACTGGTGCCACCTTGGATCTGGGAACCACGCTGCCTAGCGTGGATTTTCAGGAGCCAGCCGGCCACTCTCAGCCATAGGCCCCCAAACAAAACCCACGGCCCGTTTCCCTGGCAAACAAAATTAAGCTGCCCCGCTTCTGGATGGCAGATTGCAGGAGCCACTTGGTAGTATCAAACCAGCCCGACTTGGCACTGGTGCCACCTTGGGTCTGGGAACCATCCTGCGTATTGTGGGTTCAAAGGAGCCAGCCGGCCACTCCCAGCCACAGGCCCCCAAATACAAACAACGGCGCTTTTCCCTGGAAAACAAAACTCGCCTGACAAATTTTGATGGCAGATTGCAGGAGCCACTTGGTACTATCAAACCAGCCCAACTTGGCACTGGTGCCACCATGGGTCTGGTCACCATCCTGCCTATCGTAGCTTTTCAGGAGCCAGCCGGTCACTCCCAGCCATAGGTCCCCAGTCACAAACCTCGGCCCGTTTCCCTGGCAAACAAAAGTAAGCTGCCCCGCTTCTGGATGGCAGATTGCAGGAGCCACTTGGTACTATCAAACCAGCCCAACTTGGCACTGGTGCCACCTCTGGTCTGGGAACCATGCTGCGTAACACAGATTCTAAGGCGCCAGTCGGCCACTCCCAGCCACAAGCCCCCAAACACAAACAACAGCGCTATTCTCTGGCAAACAAAACTCCACTGCCCCTCTTCTGGATGGCAAATTGCAGGACGCACTTGGTACTATAAAAACAGCCCGACTTGGCACTGGTGCCACCTTGGGTCTGGGAACCATCCTGCGTATCGATCTTTTTAATGAGACAGCCGGCCACTCCCACCCATATGCCCCCAAACACAACCCACGGCCCTTTTCTCTGGCAAACAAAACTCAACTGCACCGCTTCTGGATGGCAGATTGCAGGAGCCACTTGGTACTATCAAACCAGCCCGACTTGGCACTGGTGCCACCTTGGGTCTGGGAACCATCCTGCGTATGGTGGATTCTAAGGAGCCAGCCGGCCACTCCCAGCCACAGGCCCCCAACAAAAACCACGGCCCTTTTTTCTGGCAAACAAAACTTAGCTGCCTCACTTCTGGATGGCAGATTGCAGGAGCCACTTGGTGTAATCAAACCAGCCCGACTTGGCACTGGTGCCACCTCTGGTCTGGGAACCATCCTGCGTATCGTGGATTCTAAGGAGCCAGCCGGCCACTCCCAGCCACAGGCCCCCAAACAAAATCAACGGCGCTGTTCCCTGGAAAACAAAACACGCCTGCCAACTTTTTGATGGAGTTTGCAGGAGCCACTTGGTACTATCAAACCAGCCCGACTTGGCACTGGTGCCACCTTGGGTCTGGGAAACATCCTGCGTATCGTGGATTCTTAGGAGCCAGCCGGCCACTCCTAGCCACAGGCCCCCAGACAAAAACCTAGGCCTATTTCTCTGGCAAACAAAAGTAAGCTGCCCCGCTTCTGGATGGCAGATTGCAGGAGACACTTGGTACTATCAAACCAGCCCAACTTGGCACTGGTGCCACCTTGGATCTGGGAACCATGCTGTGTATCGTGGATATTCAGGGGCCAGCCGGTCACTCTCAGCCATATGTCCCTAAACAGAAACCTCGGCCCGTTTCTCTGGCAAACAAAACGCAACTGCCCCTCTTCTGGATGGCAAATTGCAGGATGAACTTGATACTAAAACCGCAGGCCGACTTGGTAGTGGTGACACCTTGGACCTGGGAACCATCATGCGTATCGAGCATTTTAAGGAGCCAGCCGGCCACTCCCAGCAATATGCCCCCAAAAACAATCCAGGGAATTTTTCTCTGGCAAACAAAAATCAGCTGCCCCGCTTCTGGATGGCAGATTGCAGGAGCCAATTTGCACCATCAAACCAGCCCGACTTGGCACTGGTGCCACCTTGCATCTGGGAACCATGCTGCCTAGCGTGGATTTTCAGGAGCCAGCCGGCCACTCTCAGCCATAGGCCCCCAAACAAAACCCACGGCCCGTTTCCCTGGCAAACAAAATTAAGCTGCCCCGCTTCTGGATGGCAGATTGCAGGACGCACTTGGTAGTATCAAACCAGCCCGACTTGGCACTGGTGCCACCTTGGGTCTGGGAACCATCCTGCGTATTGTGGGTTCAAAGGAGCCAGCCGGCCACTCCCAGCCACAGGCCCCCAAATACAAACAACGGCGCTTTTCCCTGGAAAACAAAACTCGCCTGACAACTTTTTGATGGCAGATTGCAGGAGCCACTTGGTACTATCAAACCAGCCCAACTTGGCACTGGTGCCACCATGGGTCTGGTCACCATCCTGCCTATCGTAGCTTTTCAGGAGCCAGCCGGTCACTCCCAGCCATAGGTCCCCAGTCACAAACCTCGGCCCGTTTCCCTGGCAAACAAAAGTAAGCTGCCCCGCTTCTGGATGGCAGATTGCAGGAGCCACTTGGTACTATCAAACCAGCCCAACTTGGCACTGGTGCCACCTTGGGTCTGGGAACCATGCTGCGTAACACAGATTCTAAGGCGCCAGTCGGCCACTCCCAGCCACAAGCCCCCAAACACCAACAACGGCGCTATTCTCTGGCAAACAAAACTCCACTGCCCCTCTTCTGGATGGCAAATTGCAGGACGCACTTGGGACTATTAAAACAGCCCGACTTGGCACTGGTGCCACCTTGGGTCTGGGAACCATCCTGCGTATCGATCTTTTTAATGAGACAGCCGGCCACTCCCAGCCATATGCCCCCAAACACAACCCACGGCCCTTTTCTCTGGCAAACAAAACTCAACTGCACCGCTTCTGGATGGCAGATTGCAGGAGCCACTTGGTACTATCAAACCAGCCCGACTTGGCACTGGTGCCACCTTGGGTCTGGGAACCATCCTGCGTATGGTGGATTCTAAGGAGCCAGCCGGCCACTCCCAGCCACAGGCCCCCAACAAAAACCACGGCCCTTTTTTCTGGCAAACAAAACTTAGCTGCCTCACTTCTGGATGGCAGATTGCAGGAGCCACTTGGTACTATCAAATCAGCCCAACTTGGCACTGGTGCCACCATGGGTCTGGTCACCATCCTGCCTATCGTAGCTTTTCAGGAGCCAGCCGGTCACTCCCAGCCATAGGCCCGCCAGACACAAACCTCGGCCCGTTTCCCTGGCAAACAAAAGTAAGCTGCCCCGCTTCTGGATGGCAGATTGCAGGAACCACTTTGCACCATCAAACTAGCCCGACTTGGCACTGGTGCCACCTCTGGTCTGGGAACCATCCTGCGTATCGTGGATTCTAAGGAGCCATCCGTCCACTCCCAGCCACAGGCCCCCAAACACAAACAACGGCGCTTTTCCCTGGAAAACAAAACTCGCCTGCCAACTTTTTGATGGCAGATTGCAGGAGCCACTTGGTACTATCAAACCAGCCCAACTTGGCACTGGTGCCACCATGGGTCTGGTCACCATCCTGCCTATCGTAGCTTTTCAGGAGCCAGCCGGTCACTCCCAGCCATAGGCCCCCAGACACAAACCTCGGCCCGTTTCCCTGGCAAACAAAAGTAAGCTGCCCCGCTTCTGGATGGCAGATTGCAGGACGCACTTGGTAGTATCAAACCAGCCCGACTTGGCACTGGTGCCACCTCTGGTCTGGGAACCATCCTGCGTATCGTGGATTCTAAGCAGCCAGCCGGCCACTCCCAGCCACAGGCCCCCAAACACAAACAACGGCGCTTTTCCCTGGAAAACAAAACTCGCCTGCCAACATTTTGATGGCAGATTGCAGGAGCCACTTGGTACTATCAAATCAGCCCAACTTGGCACTGGTGCCACCATGCGTTTGGTCACCATCCTGCCTATCGTAGCTTTTCAGGAGCCAGACGGTCACTCCCAGCTATAGGCCCCCAGAGAAAAACCTCGGCCCGTTTCCCTGGCATACAAAAGTAAGCTGCCCCGCTTCTGGATGGCAGATTGCAGGAACCACTTGGTACTATGAAACCAGCCCGACTTGGCACTGGTGCCACCTCTGGTCTGGGAACCATCCTGCGTATCGTGGTTCTAAGGAGCCATCCGTCCACTCCCAGCCACAGGCCCCCAAACAAAAACAACGGCGCTTTTCCCTGGAAAACAAAACTCGCCTGCCAACTTTTTGATGGCAGATTGCAGGAGCCACTTGGTACTATCAAATCAGCCCAACTTGGCACTGGTGCCACCATGGGTCTGGTCACCATCCTGCCTATCGTAGCTTTTCAGGAGCCAGCCGGTCACTCCCAGCCATAGGCCCCCAGAAACAATACTCGGCCCGTTTCCCTGGCAAACAAAAGTAAGCTGCCCCGCTTCTGGATGGCAGATTGCAGGAGCCACTTTGCACCATCAAACTAGCCCGACTTGGCACTGGTGCCACCTCTGGTCTGGGAACCATCCTGCGTATCGTGGATTCTAAGGAGCCAGCCGGCCACTCCCACCCACAGGCCCCCAAACACAAACAACGGCGCTTTTCCCTGGAAAACAAAACTCGCCTGCCAATTATTTGATGGCAGATTGCAGGAGCCACTTGGTACTATCAAACCAGCCCAACTTGGCACTGGTGCCACCATGGGTCTGGTCACCATCCTGCCTATCGTAGCTTTTCAGGAGCCAGCCGGTCACTCCCAGCCATAGGCCCCCAGACACAAACCTCGGCCCGTTTCCCTGGCAAACAAAAGCAAGCTACCCCGCTTCTGGATGGCAGATTGCAGGACACACTTGATAGTATCAAACCAGCCCGACTTGGCACTGGTGCCACCTCAGGTCTGGGAACCATGCTGCGTATCGTGGATTCTAATTAGCCATCTGGCCACTCCCACCCACAGGCCCCCAAACAAAAACAACGGCGCTTTTCCCTGGAAAACAAACCTCGCCTGCCAAATTTTGATGGCAGATTGCCGGAGCCACTTGGTACTATCAAACCAGCCCAACTTGACACTGGTGCCACCATGGGTCTGGTCACCATCCTGCCTATCGTAGCTTTTCAGGAGCCAGCCGGTCACTCCCAGCCATAGGCCCCCAGACAAAACCTTGGCCCGTTTCCCTGGCAAACAAAAGTAAGTTATCCCGCTTCTGGATGGCAGATTGCAGGAGCCACTTTTCACCATCAAACCAGCCCGACTTGGCACTGGTGCCACCTCTGGTCTGGGAACCATCCTGCGTATCGTGGATTCTAAGGAGCCAGCCGGCCACTCCCACCCACAGGCCCCCAAACACAAACAACGGCGCTTTTCCCTGGAAAACAAAACTCGCCTGCCAATTTTTTGATGGCAGATTGCAGGAGCCACTTGGTACTATCAAACCAGCCCAACTTGGCACTGGTGCCACCATGGGTCTGGTCACCATCCTGCCTATCGTAGCTTTTCAGGAGCCAGCCGGTCACTCCCAGCCATAGGCCCCCAGACACAAACCTCGGCCCGTTTCCCTGGCAAACAAAAGTAAGCTACCCCGCTTCTGGATGGCAGATTGCAGGACGCACTTGATAGTATCAAACCAGCCCGACTTGGCACTGGTGCCACCTCAGGTCTGGGAACCATGCTGCGTATCGTGGATTCAAATTAGCCATCTGGCCACTCCCACCCACAGGCCCCCAAACAAAAACAACGGCGCTTTTCCCTGGAAAACAAACCTCGCCTGCCAAATTTTGATGGCAGATTGCCGGAGCCACTTGGTACTATCAAACCAGCCCAACTTGGCACTGGTGCCACCATGGGTCTGGTCACCATCCTGCCTATCGTAGCTTTTCAGGAGCCAGCCGGTCACTCCCAGCCATAGGCCCCCAGACAAAAACCTTGGCCCGTTTCACTGGCAAACAAAAGTAAGTTATCCCGCTTCTGGATGGCAGATTGCAGGAGCCACTTTTCACCATCAAACCAGCCCGACTTGGCACTGGTGCCACCTCTGGTCTGGGAACCATCCTGCGTATCGTGGATTCTAAGGAGCCAGCCGGCCACTCCCAGCCACAGGCCCCCAAACACAAACCACAGCGCTTTTCCCTGGAAAACAAAACTCGCCTGCCAACTTTTTGATGGCAGATTGCAGGAGCCACTTGGTACTATCAAACCAGCCCAACTTGGCACTGGTGCCACCATGGATCTGGTCACCATCCTGCCTATCGTAGCTTTTCAGGACCTAGCCGGTCACTCCAAGCCATAGGCCCCCAGAGAAAAACCTCGGCCCGTTTCCCTGGCAAACAAAAGTAAGCTGCCCCGCTTCTGGATGGCAGATTGCAGGAACCACTTGGTACTATCAAACCAGCCCAACTTGGCACTGGTGCCACCTTGGGTCTGGGAACCATCCTGCATATCGTGGATTCTAAGGAGCCAGCCGGTCACTCCCACCCACAGGCCCCCAAACACAAACAACGGCGCTTTTCCCTGGAAAACAAAACTCGCCTGCCAACATTTTGATGGCAGATTGCAGGTGCCACTTGCTACTATCAAATCAGCCCAACTTGGCACTGGTGCCACCATGGGTCTGGTCACCATCCTGCCTATCGTAGCTTTTCAGGAGCCAGCCGGTCAATCCCTGCCATAGGCCCCCAGAGAAAAACCTCGGCCCGTTTCCCTGGCAAACAAAAGTAAGCTACCCCGCTTCTGGATGGCAGATTGCAGGAGCCACTTTGCACCATCAAACTAGCCCGACTTGGCACTGGTGCCACCTCAGCTCTGGGAACCATCCTGCGTATCGTTCATTGTAAGGAGCCAGCCGGCCACTCCAGCCACAGGCCCCCAGACACAAACAACGGCGCTTTTCCCTGGAAAACAAAACACGCCTGCCAACTTTTTGATGGCAGATTGCAGGAGCCACTTGGTACTATCAAACCAGCCCAACTTGGCACTGGTGCCACCATGGGTCTGGTCACCATCCTGCCTATCGTAGCTTTTCAGGAGCCAGCCGGTCACTCCCAGCCATAGGCCCCCAGACAAAAACCTCGGCCCGTTTCCCTGGCAAACAAAAGTAAGTTATCCCGCTTCTGGATGGCAGATTGCAGGAGCCACTTTTCACCATCAAACCAGCCCGACTTGGCACTGGTGCCACCTCTGGTCTGGGAACCATCCTGCGTATCATGGATTCTAAGGAGCCAGCCGGCCACTCCCAGCCAGAGGCCCCCAAACACAAACAACGGCGCTTTTCCCTGGATAACAAACTCGCCTGCCAACTTTTTGATGGCAGATTGCAGGAGCCACTTGGTACTATCAAACCAGCCCAACTTGGCACTGGCGCCACCATGGGTCTGGTCACCATCCTGCCTATCGTAGCTTTTCAGGAGCCAGCCGGTCACTCCCAGCCATAGGCCCTGAGACACAAACCTCGGCCCGTTTCCCTGGCAAACAAAAGTAAGCTGCCCCGCTTCTGGATGGTAGATTGCAGGACGCACTTGGTACTATCAAACCAGCCCGACTTGGCACTGGTGCCACCTCTGGTCTGGGAACCATCCTGCGTATCGTGGATTCTAAGGAGCCAGCCGGCCACTCCCAGCCACAGGCCCCCAAACACAAACAACGGCGCTTTTCCCTGGAAAACAAAACTCGCCTGCCAACTTTTTGATGGCAGATTGCAGGAGCCACTTGGTACTATCAAATAAGCCCAACTTGGCACTGGTGCCACCATGGGTCTGGTCACCATCCTGCCTATCGTAGCTTTTCAGGAGCCAGCCGGTCACTCCCAGCCATAGGCCCCCAGACACAAACCTCGGCCCGTTTCCCTGGCAAACAAAAGTAAGCTGCCCCGCTTCTGGATGGCAGATTGCAGGAACCACTTTGCACCATCAAACTAGCCCGACTTGGCACTGGTGCCACCTCTGGTCTGGGAACCATCCTGCGTATCGTGGATTCTAAGGAGCCATCCGTCCACTCCTAGCCACAGGCCCCCAAACACAAACAACGGCGCTTTTCCCTGGAAAACAAAACTCGCCTGCCAAATTTGATGGCAGATTGCAGGAGCCACTTGGTACTATCAAACCAGCCCAACTTGGCACTGGTGCCACCATGGGTCTGGTCACCATCCTGCCTATCGTAGCTTTTCAGGAGCCAGCCGGTCACTCCCAGCCATAGGCCCCCAGACACAAACCTCGGCCCGTTTCCCTGGCAAACAAAAGTAAGCTGCCCCGCTTCTGGATGGCAGATTGCAGGACGCACTTGGTAGTATCAAACCAGCCCGACTTGGCACTGGTGCCACCTCTGGTCTGGGAACCATCCTGCGTATCGTGGATTCTAAGCAGCCAGCCGGCCACTCCCAGCCACAGGCCCCCAAACACAAACAACGGCGCTTTTCCCTGGAAAACAAAACTCGCCTGCCAACTTTTTGATGGCAGATTGCAGGAGCCACTTGGTACTATCAAATCAGCCCAACTTGACACTGGTGCCACCATGCGTTTGGTCACCATCCTGCCTATCGTAGCTTTTCAGGAGCCAGACGGTCACTCCCAGCTATAGGCCCCCAGAGAAAAACCTCGGCCCGTTTCCCTGGCATACAAAAGTAAGCTGCCCCGCTTCTGGATGGCAGATTGCAGGAACCACTTGGTACTATGAAACCAGCCCGACTTGGCACTGGTGCCACCTCTGGTCTGGGAACCATCCTGCGTATCGTGGTTCTAAGGAGCCATCCGTCCACTCCCAGCCACAGGCCCCCAAACAAAAACAACGGCGCTTTTCCCTGGAAAACAAAACTCGCCTGCCAAATTTTTGATGGCAGATTGCAGGAGCCACTTGGTACTATCAAATCAGCCCAACTTGGCACTGGTGCCACCATGGGTCTGGTCACCATCCTGCCTATCGTAGCTTTTCAGGAGCCAGCCGGTCACTCGCAGCCATAGGCCCCCAGAAACAATACTCGGCCCGTTTCCCTGGCAAACAAAAGTAAGCTGCCCCGCTTCTGGATGGCAGATTGCAGGAGCCACTTTGCACCATCAAACTAGCCCGACTTGGCACTGGTGCCACCTCTGGTCTGGGAACCATCCTGCCTATCGTGGATTTTCAGGGGCCAGCCGGCCACTCCCACCCACAGGCCCCCAAACACAAACAACGGCGCTTTTCCCTGGAAAACAAAACTCGCCTGCCAATTTTTTGATGGCAGATTGCAGGAGCCACTTGGTACTATCAAACCAGCCCAACTTGGCACTGGTGCCACCATGGGTCTGGTCACCATCCTGCCTATCGTAGCTTTTCAGGAGCCAGCCGGTCACTCCCAGCCATAGGCCCCCAGACACAAACCTCGGCCCGTTTCCCTGGCAAACAAAAGTAAGCTACCCCGCTTCTGGATGGCAGATTGCAGGACGCACTTGATAGTATCAAACCAGCCCGACTTGGCACTGGTGCCACCTCAGGTCTGGGAACCATGCTGCGTATCGTGGATTCTAATTAGCCATCTGGCATCTCCCACCCACAGGCCCCCAAACAAAAACAACGGCGCTTTTCCCTGGAAAACAAACCTCGCCTGCCAAATTTTGATGGCAGATTGCCGGAGCCACTTGGTACTATCAAACCAGCCCAACTTGACACTGGTGCCACCATGGGTCTGGTCACCATCCTGCCTATCGTAGCTTTTCAGGAGCCAGCCGGTCCCTCCCTGCCATAGGCCCCCAGAGAAAAACCTCGGCCCATTTCCCTGGCAAACAAAAGTAAGCTACCCTGCTTCTGGATGGCAGATTGCAGGAGCCACTTTGCACCATCAAACTAGCCCGACTTGGCACTGGTGCCACCTCAGCTCTGGGAACCATCCTGCGTATCGTTCATTGTAAGGAGCCAGCCGGCCACTCCCAGCCACAGGCCCCCAAACACAAACAACGGCGCTTTTCCCTGGAAAACAAAACTCGCCTGCCAACTTTTTGATGGCAGATTGCAGGAGCCACTTGGTACTATCAAACCAGCCCAACTTGGCACTGGTGCCACCATGGGTCTGGTCACCATCCTGCCTATCGTAGCTTTTCAGGAGCCAGCCGGTCACTCCCAGCCATAGGCCCCCAGACACAAACCTCGGCCCGTTTCCCTGGCAAACAAAAGTAAGCTACCCCGCTTCTGGATGGCAGATTGCAGGACGCACTTGATAGTATCAAACCAGCCCGACTTGGCACTGGTGCCACCTCAGGTCTGGGAACCATGCTGCGTATCGTGGATTCTAATTAGCCATCTGGCCACTCCCACCCACAGGCCCCCAAACAAAAACAACGGCGCTTTTCCCTGGAAAACAAACCTCGCCTGCCAAATTTTGATGGCAGATTGCCGGAGCCACTTGGTACTATCAAACCAGCCCAACTTGACACTGGTGCCACCATGGGTCTGGTCACCATCCTGCCTATCGTAGCTTTTCAGGAGCCAGCCGGTCACTCCCAGCCATAGGCCCCCAGACAAAAACCTTGGCCCGTTTCCCTGGCAAACAAAAGTAAGTTATCCCGCTTCTGGATGGCAGATTGCAGGAGCCACTTTGCACCATCAAACCAGCCCGACTTGGCACTGGTGCCACCTCTGGTCTGGGAACCATCCTGCGTATCATGGATTCTAAGGAGCCAGCCGGCCACTCCCAGCCACAGGCCCCCAAACACAAACCACAGCGCTTTTCCCTGGAAAACAAAACTCGCCTGCCAACTTTTTGATGGCAGATTGCAGGAGCCACTTGGTACTATCAAACCAGCCCAACTTGGCACTGGTGCCACCATGGATCTGGTCACCATCCTGCCTATCGTAGCTTTTCAGGACCTAGCCGGTCACTCGCAGCCATAGGCCCCCAGAGAAAAACCTCGGCCCGTTTCCCTGGCAAACAAAAGTAAGCTGCCCCGCTTCTGGATGGCAGATTGCAGGAACCACTTGGTACTATCAAACCAGCCCAACTTGGCACTGGTGCCACCTTGGGTCTGGGAACCATCCTGCGTATCGTGGATTCTAAGGAGCCAGCCGGTCACTCCCAGCCACAGGCCACCAAACACAAACAACGGCGCTTTTCCCTGGAAAACAAAACTCGCCTGCCAACTTTTTGATGGCAGATTGCAGGAGCCACTTGGTACTATCAAACCAGCCCAACTTGGCACTGGTGCCACCATGGGTCTGGTCACCATCCTGCCTATCGTAGCTTTTCAGGAGCCAGCCGGTCCCTCCCTGCCATAGGCCCCCAGAGAAAAACCTCGGCCCGTTTCCCTGGCAAACAAAAGTAAGCTACCCTGCTTCTGGATGGCAGATTGCAGGAGCCACTTTGCACCATCAAACTAGCCCGACTTGGCACTGGTGCCACCTCAGGTCGGGGAACCATCCTGCGTATCGTTCATTGTAAGGAGCCAGCCGGCCACTCCCAGCCACAGGCCCCCAGACACAAACAACGGCGCTTTTCCCTGGAAAACAAAACTCGCCTGCCAACTTTTTGATGGCAGATTGCAGGAGCCACTTGGTACTATCAAATCAGCCCAACTTGGCACTGGTGCCACCATGGGTCTGGTCACCATCCTGCCTATCGTAGCTTTTCAGGAGCCAGCCGGTCACTCGCAGCCATATGCGCCCAGACACAAAGCTCGGCCCGTTTCCCTGGCAAACAAAAGTAAGCTACCCCGCTTCTGGATGGCAGATTGCAGGAGCCACTTTGCACCATCAAACTGGCACGACTTTGAACTGGTGCGACCTCTGGTCTGGGAACCATCCTGCGTATCGTGGATTCTAATGAGCCAGCCGGTCACTCCCACCCACAGGCCCCCAAACACAAACAACGGCACTTTTCCCTGGAAAACAAAACTCGCCTGCCAACATTTTGATGGCAGATTGCAGGAGCCACTTGGTACTATCAAACCAGCCCAACTTGGCACTGGTGCCACCATGGGTCTGGTCACCATCCTGCCTATCGTAGCTTTTCAGGAGCCAGCCGGTCACTCCCAGCCATAGGCCCCCAGACAAAAACCTCGGCCCGTTTCCCTGGCAAACAAAAGTAAGTTATCCCGCTTCTGGATGGCAGATTGCAGAAGCCACTTTTCACCATCAAACCAGCCCGACTTTGCACTGGTGCCACCTCTGGTCTGGGAACCATCCTGCGTATCGTGGATTCTAAGGAGCCAGCCGGCCACTCCCAGCCACAGGCCCCCAAACACAAACAACGGCGCTTTTCCCTGGATAACAAACTCGCCTGCCAACTTTTTGATGGCAGATTGCAGGAGCCACTTGGTACTATCAAACCAGCCCAACTTGGCACTGGTGCCACCATGGGTCTGGTCACCATCCTGCCTATCGTAGCTTTTCAGGAGCCAGGCGGTCACTCCCAGCCATAGGCCCCCAGACACAAACCTCGGCCCGTTTCCCTGGCAAACAAAAGTAAGCTGCCCCGCTTCTGGATGGCAGATTGCAGGAACCACTTGGTAGTATCAAACCAGCCCGACTTGGCACTAGTGCCACCTCTGGTCTGGGAACCATCCTGCGTATCGTGGTTCTAAGGAGCCATCCGTCCACTCCCAGCCACAGGCCCCCAAACAAAAACAACGGCGCTTTTCCCTGGAAAACAAAACTCGCCTGCCAACATTTTGATGGCAGAGTGCAGGAGCCACTTGGTACTATCAAACCAGCCCAACTTGGCACTGGTGCCACCATGGGTCTGGTCACCATCCTGCCTATCGTAGCTTTTCAGGAGCCAGCCGGTCACTCCCAGCCATAGGCCCCCAGACACAAACCTCGGCCCGTTTCCCTGGCAAACAAAAGTAAGCTACCCCGCTTCTGGATGGCAGATTGCAGGACGCACTTGATAGTATCAAACCAGCCCGACTTGGCACTGGTGCCACCTCAGGTCTGGGAACCATGCTGCGTATCGTGGATTCTAATTAGCCATCTGGCCACTCCCACCCACAGGCCCCCAAACAAAAACAACGGCGCTTTTCCCTGGAAAACAAACCTCGCCTGCCAAATTTTGATGGCAGATTGCCGGAGCCACTTGGTACTATCAAACCAGCCCAACTTGACACTGGTGCCACCATGGGTCTGGTCACCATCCTGCCTATCGTAGCTTTTCAGGAGCCAGCCGGTCACTCCCAGCCATAGGCCCCCAGACAAAAACCTTGGCCCGTTTCCCTGGCAAACAAAAGTAAGTTATCCCGCTTCTGGATGGCAGAATGCAGGAGCCACTTTTCACCATCAAACCAGCCCGACTTGGCACTGGTGCCACCTCTGGTCTGGGAACCATCCTGCGTATCGTGGATTCTAAGGAGCCAGCCGGCCACTCCCAGCCACAGGCCCCCAAACACAAACCACAGCGCTTTTCCCTGGAAAACAAAACTCGCCTGCCAACTTTTTGATGGCAGATTGCAGGAGCCACTTGGTACTATCAAACCAGCCCAACTTGGCACTGGTGCCACCATGGATCTGGTCACCATCCTGCCTATCGTAGCTTTTCAGGACCTAGCCGGTCACTCCAAGCCATAGGCCCCCAGAGAAAAACCTCGGCCCGTTTCCCTGGCAAACAAAAGTAAGCTGCCCCGCTTCTGGATGGCAGATTGCAGGAACCACTTGGTACTATCAAACCAGCCCAACTTGGCACTGGTGCCACCTTGGGTCTGGGAACCATCCTGCGTATCGTGGATTCTAAGGAGCCAGCCGGTCACTCCCAGCCACAGGCCACCAAACACAAACAACGGCGCTTTTCCCTGGAAAACAAAACTCGCCTGCCAACTTTTTGATGGCAGATTGCAGGAGCCACTTGCTACTATCAAATCAGCCCAACTTGGCACTGGTGCCACCATGGGTCTGGTCACCATCCTGCCAATCGTAGCTTTTCAGGAGCCAGCCGGTCCCTCCCTGCCATAGGCCCCCAGAGAAAAACCTCGGCCCGTTTCCCTGGCAAACAAAAGTAAGCTACCCCGCTTCTGGATGGCAGATTGCAGGAGCCACTTTGCACCATCAAACTAGCCCGACTTGGCACTGGTGCCACCTCAGGTCTGGGAACCATCCTGCGTATCGTTCATTGTAAGGAGCCATCCGTCCACTCCCAGCCACAGGCCCCCAGACACAAACAACGGCGCTTTTCCCTGGAAAACAAAACTCGCCTGCCAACATTTTGATGGCAGATTGCAGGAGCCACTTGCTACTATCAAATCAGCCCAACTTGGCACTGGTGCCACCATGGGTCTGGTCACCATCCTGCCTATCGTAGCTTTTCAGGAGCCAGCCGGTCACTCGCAGCCATAGGCCCCCAGACACAAAACTCGGCCCGTTTCCCTGGCAAACAAAAGTAAGCTACCCCGCTTCTGGATGGCAGATTGCAGGAGCCACTTTGCACCATCAAACTGGCCCGACTTGGCACTGGTGCGACCCCTGGTCTGGGAACCATCCTGCGTATCGTGGATTCTAAGGAGCCAGCCGGTTACTCCCACCCACAGGCCCCCAAACACAAACAACGGCACTTTTCCCTGGAAAACAAAACTCGCCTGCCAACATTTTGATGGCAGATTGCAGGAGCCACTTGGTACTATCAAACCAGCCCAACTTGGCACTGGTGCCACCATGGGTCTGGTCACCATCCTGCCTATCGTAGCTTTTCAGGAGCCAGCCGGTCACTCCCAGCCATAGGCCCTGAGACACAAAGCTCGGCCCGTTTCCCTGGCAAACAAAAGTAAGCTGCCCCGCTTCTGGATGGCAGATTGCAGGACGCACTTGGTACTATCAAACCAGCCCAACTTGGCACTGGTGCCACCTCTGGTCTGGGAACCATGCCGCGTATCGTGGATTATAAGGAGCCAGCCGGCCACTCCCAGCCACAGGCCCCCAAACAGAAACAACGGCGCTTTTCCCTGGAAAACAAAACTCGCCTGCCAAATTTTTCATGGCAGATTGCAGGAGCCACTTGGTACTATCAAATCAGCCCAACTTGGCACTGGTGCCACCATGGGTCTGGTCACCATCCTGCCTATCGTAGCTTTTCAGGAGGCAGCCGGTCACTCCCAGCCATAGGCCCCCAGACACAAACCTCGGCCCGTTTCCCTGGCAAACAAAAGTAAGTTACCCCGCTTCTGGATGGCAGATTGCAGGAACCACTTTGCACCATCAAACTAGCCCGTCTTGGCACTGGTGCCACCTCTGGTCTGGGAACCATGCTGCGTATCGTGGATTCTAAGGAGCCAGCCGGCCACTCCCAGCCATAGACACCCAAACACAAACAACGGCGCTTTTCCCTGGAAAACAAAACTCGCCTGCCAACTTTTTGATGGCAGATTGCAGGAGCCACTTGGTACTATCAAACCAGCCCAACTTGGCACTGGTGCCACCATGGGTCTGGTCACCATCCTGCCTATCGTAGCTTTTCAGGAGCCAGCCGGTCACTCGCAGCCATAGGCCCCCAGACACAAAGCTCGGCCCGTTTCCCTGGCAAACAAAAGTAAGCTGCCCCGCTTCTGGATGGCAGATTGCAGGACGCACTTGGTAGTATCAAACCAGCCCGACTTGGCACTGGTGCCGCCTCTGGTCTGGGAACCATCCTGCGTATCGTGGATTCTAAGCAGCCAGCCGGCCACTCCCAGCCACAGGCCCCCAAACACAAACAACGGCGCTTTTCCCTGGAAAACAAAACTCGCCTGACAACTTTTTGATGGCAGATTGCAGGAGCCACTTGGTACTATCAAATCAGCCCAACTTGGCACTGGTGCCACCATGCGTTTGGTCACCATCCTGCCTATCGTAGCTTTTCAGGAGCCAGACGGTCACTCCCAGCTATAAGCCCCCAGACAAAAACCTCGGCCCGTTTTCCTGGCATACAAAAGTAAGCTGCCCCGCTTCTGGATGGCAGATTGCAGGAACAACTTGGTACTATCAAACCAGCCCGACTTGGCACTGGTGCCACCTCTGGTCTGGGAACCATCCTGCGTATCGTGGTTCTAAGGAGCCATCCGTCCACTCCCAGCCTTTGGCCCCCAAACACAAACAACGGCGCTTTTCCCTGGAAAACAAAACTCGCCTGCCAACTTTTTGATGGCAGATTGCAGGAGCCACTTGGTACTATCAAACCAGCCCAACTTGGCACTGGTGCCACCATGGATCTGGTCACCATCCTGCCTATCGTAGCTTTTCAGGACCTAGCTGGTCACTCCCAGCCATAGGCGCCCAGACAAAAAGCTCGGCCCGTTTCCCTGGCAAACAAAGTAAGATGCCCCGCTTCTGGATGGCAGATTGCAGGAACCACTTGGTACTATCAAACCAGCCCGACTTGGAACTGGTGCCACCTCAGGTCTGGGAACCATCCTGCGTATCGTGGATTCTAAGGAGACAGCTGGCCACTCCCAGCCACAGGCCCCCAAACAAAAACAACGGCGCTTTTCCCTGGAAAACAAAACTCGCCTGCCAACTTTTTGATGGCAGATTGCAGGAGCCACTTGGTACTATCAAATCAGCCCAACTTGGCACTGGTGCCACCATGGGTCTGGTCACCATCCTGCCTATCGTAGCTTTTCAGGAGCCAGCCGGTCCCTCCCTGCCATAGGCCCCCAGAGAAAAACCTCGGCCCGTTTCCCTGGCATACAAAAGTAAGCTACCCCGCTTCTGGATGGCAGATTGCAGGAGCCACTTTGCACCATCAAACTAGCCCGACTTGGCACTGGTGCCACCTCAGGTCTGGGAACCATCCTGCGTATCGTTCATTCTAAGGAGCCAGCCGGCCACTCCAGCCACAGGCCCCCAGACACAAACAACGGCGCTTTTCCCTGGAAAACAAAACTCGCCTGCAAACTTTTAGATGGCAGATTGCAGGAGCCACTTGGTACTATCAAATCAGCCCAACTTGGCACTGGTGCCACTATGGGTCTGGTCACCATCCTGCCTATCGTAGCTTTTCAGGACCTAGCAGGTCACTCCCAGCCATATGCGCCCAGACACAAAGCTCGGCCCGTTTCCCTGGCAAACAAAAGTAAGCTGCCCCGCTTCTGGATGGCAGATTGCAGGAGCCACTTTGCACCATCAAACCAGCCCGACTTGGCACTGGTGCCACCTCTGGTCTGGGAACCATGCTGCGTATCGTGGATTCTAAGGAGCCAGCCGGCCACTCCCAGCCACAGGCCCCCAAACACAAACAACGGCGCTTTTCCCTGGAAAACAAAACTCGCCTGCCAACATTTTGATGGCAGATTGCAGGAGCCACTTGCTACTATCAAATCAGCCCATCTTGGCACTGGTGCCACCATGGGTCTGGTCACCATCCTGCCTATCGTAACTGTTCAGGCGCCAGCCGGTCACTCCCAGCCATAGGCCCCCAGAGAAAAACCTCGGCCCGTTTCCCTGGCAAACAAAAGTAAGCTGCCCCGCTTCTGGATGGCAGATTGCAGGAGCCACTTTGCACCATCAAACCAGCCCAACTTGGCACTGGTGCCACCTCTGGTCTGGGAACCATGCTGCGTATCGTGGATTCCAATTAGCAAGCCGGCCACTCCCAGCCACAGGCCTCCAAACACAAACAACGGCGCTTTTCCCTGGAAAACAAAACTCGCCTGCAAACTTTTTGATGGCAGATTGCAGGAGCCACTTGGTACTATCAAACCAGCCCAACTTGGCACTGGTGCCACCATGGGTCTGGTCACCATCCTGCCTATCGTAGCTTTTCAGGACCTAGACGGTCACTCCCTGCCATAGGCCCCGTGACACAAATCTCGGCCCGTTTCCCTGGCAAACAAAAGTAAGCTGTCCCGCTTCTGGATGGCAGATTGCAGGATCCACTAGGTATTATCAAACCAGCCCGACTTGGCACTGGTGCCACCTCAGGTCTGGGAACCATCCTGCGTATCGTGGATTCTAAGGAGCCAGCCGGCCACTCCCAGCCACAGGCCCCCAAACACAAACAACGGCGCTTTTCCCTGGAAAACAAAACTCGCCTGCCAACATTTTGATGGCAGATTGCAGGAGCCACTTGGTACTATCAAACCAGCCCAACTTGGCACTGGTGCCACCATGGGTCTGGTCACCATCCTGCCTATCGTAGCTTTTCAGGAGCCGGCCGGTCACTCCAAGCCATAGGCCCCCAGACAAAAACCTCGGCCCGTTTCCCTGGCATACAAAAATAAGCTGCCCCGCTTCTGGATGGCAGATTGCAGGAGCCACTTTGCACCATCAAACCAGCCCGACTTGGCACTGGTGCCACCTCTGGTCTGGGAACCATCCTGCGTATCGTGGATTCTAAGGAGCCAGCCGGCCACTCCCAGCCACAGGCCCCCAAACACAAACAACGGCGCATTTCCCTGGAAAACAAACTCGCCTGCCAACTTTTTGATGGCAGATTGCAGGAGCCACTTGGTACTATCAAACCAGCCCAACTTGGCACTGGTGCCACCATGGGTCTGGTCACCATCCTGCCTATCGTAGCTTTTCAGGAGCCAGCCGGTCACTCCCAGCCATAGGCCCTCAGACACAAACCTCGGCCCGTTCCCCTGGCAAACAAAAGTAAGCTACCCCGCTTCTGGATGGCAGATTGCAGGACGCACTTGGTACTATCAAACCAGCCCAACTTGGCACTGGTGCCACCTCTGGTCTGGGAACCATGCTGCGTATCGTGGATTCTAAGGAGCCAGCCGGCCACTCCCAGCCACAGGCCCCCAAACAAAAACAACGGCGCTTTTCCCTGGAAAACAAAACTCGCCTGCCAATATTTTGATGGCAGATTGCAGGAGCCACTTGGTACTATCAAACCAGCCCAACTTGACACTGGTGCCACCATGGGTCTGGTCACCATCCTGCCTATCTTAGCTTTTCAGGAGCCAGCCGGTCACTCCCAGCCATAGGCCCCCAGACACAAACCTCGGCCCGTTTCCCTGGCAAACAAAAGTAAGCTGCCCCGCTTCTGGATGGCAGATTGCAGGAGCCACTTGGTACTATCAAACCAGCCCAACTTGGCACTGGTGCCACCTTGGGTCTTGGAACCATCCTGCGTATCGTGGATTCTAAGGAGCCAGCCGGTCACTCCCAGCCACAGGCCCCCAAACACAAACCACAGCGCTTTTCCCTGGAAAACAAAACCCGCCTGCCGACATTTTGATGGCAGATTGCAGGAGCCACTTGCTACTATCAAATCAGCCCAACTTGGGACTGGTGCCACCATGGGTCTGGTCACCATCCTGCCTATCGTAGCTTTTCAGGAGGCAGCCGGTCACTCCCAGCCATAGGCCCCCAGACAAAAACCTCGGCCCGTTTCCCTGGCAAACAAAAGTAAGCTGCCCCGCTTCTGGATGGCAGATTGCAGGAACCAGTTGGTACTATCAAACCAGCAAAACTTGGCACTGGTGCCACCTTGGGTCTGGATACCATGCTGCGTATCGTGGATTCTAAGGAGCCAGCCGGCCACTCCCAGCCACAGGCCCCCAAACACAAACAACGGCGCTTTTCCCTGCGAAACAAAACTCTCCTGCCAATTTTTGATGGGAGATTGCAGGAGCCACTTGGTACTATCAAATCAGCCCAACTTGGCACTGGTGCCACCATGGGTCTGGTCACCATCCTGCCTATCGTAGCTTTTCAGGAGCCAGCCGGTCCCTCCCTGCCATAGGCCCCCAGAGAAAAACCTCGGCCCGTTTCCCTGGCATACAAAAGTAAGCTACCCCACTTCTGGATGGCAGATTGCAGGAGCCACTTTGCACCATCAAACTAGCCCGACTTGGCACTGGTGCCACCTCAGGTCTGGGAACCATCCTGCGTATCGTTCATTCTAAGGAGCCAGCCGGCCACTCCAGCCACAGGCCCCCAGACACAAACAACGGCGCTTTTCCCTGGAAAACAAAACTCGCCTGCCAACTTTTTGATGGCAGATTGCAGGAGCCACTTGGTACTATCAAATCAGCCCAACTTGGCACTGGTGCCACTATGGGTCTGGTCACCATCCTGCCTATCGTAGCTTTTCAGGACCTAGCAGGTCACTCCCAGCCATATGCGCCCAGACACAAAGCTCGGCCCGTTTCCCTGGCAAACAAAAGTAAGCTGCCCCGCTTCTGGATGGCAGATTGCAGGAGCCACTTTGCACCATCAAACTAGCCCGTCTTGGCACTGGTGCCACCTCTGGTCTGGGAACCATGCTGCGTATCGTGGATTCTAAGGAGCCAGCCGGCCACTCCCAGCCATAGACACCCAAACACAAACAACGGCGCTTTTCCCTGGAAAACAAAACTCGCCTGCCAACTTTTTGATGGCAGATTGCAGGAGCCACTTGGTACTATCAAACCAGCCCAACTTGGCACTGGTGCCACCATGGGTCTGGTCACCATCCTGCCTATCGTAGCTTTTCAGGAGCCAGCCGGTCACTCGCAGCCATAGGCCCCCAGACACAAAGCTCGGCCCGTTTCCCTGGCAAACAAAAGTAAGCTGCCCCGCTTCTGGATGGCAGATTGCAGGACGCACTTGGTAGTATCAAACCAGCCCGACTTGGCACTGGTGCCGCCTCTGGTCTGGGAACCATCCTGCGTATCGTGGATTCTAAGCAGCCAGCCGGCCACTCCCAGCCACAGGCCCCCAAACACAAACAACGGCGCTTTTCCCTGGAAAACAAAACTCGCCTGACAACTTTTTGATGGCAGATTGCAGGAGCCACTTGGTACTATCAAATCAGCCCAACTTGGCACTGGTGCCACCATGCGTTTGGTCACCATCCTGCCTATCGTAGCTTTTCAGGAGCCAGACGGTCACTCCCAGCTATAAGCCCCAAAACAAAAACCTCGGCCCGTTTTCCTGGCATACAAAAGTAAGCTGCCCCGCTTCTGGATGGCAGATTGCAGGAACAACTTGGTACTATCAAACCAGCCCGACTTGGCACTGGTGCCACCTCTGGTCTGGGAACCATCCTGCGTATCGTGGTTCTAAGGAGCCATCCGTCCACTCCCAGCCTTTGGCCCCCAAACACAAACAACGGCGCTTTTCCCTGGAAAACAAAACTCGCCTGCCAACTTTTTGATGGCAGATTGCAGGAGCCACTTGGTACTATCAAACCAGCCCAACTTGGCACTGGTGCCACCATGGATCTGGTCACCATCCTGCCTATCGTAGCTTTTCAGGACCTAGCTGGTCACTCCCAGCCATAGGCGCCCAGACAAAAAGCTCGGCCCGTTTCCCTGGCAAACAAAGTAAGATGCCCCGCTTCTGGATGGCAGATTGCAGGAACCACTTGGTACTATCAAACCAGCCCGACTTGGAACTGGTGCCACCTCAGGTCTGGGAACCATCCTGCGTATCGTGGATTCTAAGGAGACAGCTGGCCACTCCCAGCCACAGGCCCCCAAACAAAAACAACGGCGCTTTTCCCTGGAAAACAAAACTCGCCTGACAACATTTTGATGGCAGATTGCAGGAGCCACTTGCTACTATCAAATCAGCCCAACTTGGCACTGGTGCCACCATGGGTCTGGTCACCATCCTGCCTATCGTAGCTTTTCAGGAGCCAGCCGGTCCCTCCCTGCCATAGGCCCCCAGAGAAAAACCTCGGCCCGTTTCCCTGGCATACAAAAGTAAGCTACCCCGCTTCTGGATGGCAGATTGCAGGAGCCACTTTGCACCATCAAACTAGCCCGACTTGGCACTGGTGCCACCTCAGGTCTGGGAACCATCCTGCGTATCGTTCATTCTAAGGAGCCAGCCGGCCACTCCAGCCACAGGCCCCCAGACACAAACAACGGCGCTTTTCCCTGGAAAACAAAACTCGCCTGCCAACTTTTAGATGGCAGATTGCAGGAGCCACTTGGTACTATCAAATCAGCCCAACTTGGCACTGGTGCCACTATGGGTCTGGTCACCATCCTGCCTATCGTAGCTTTTCAGGACCTAGCAGGTCACTCCCAGCCATATGCGCCCAGACACAAAGCTCGGCCCGTTTCCCTGGCAAACAAAAGTAAGCTGCCCCGCTTCTGGATGGCAGATTGCAGGAGCCACTTTGCACCATCAAACCAGCCCGACTTGGCACTGGTGCCACCTCTGGTCTGGGAACCATGCTGCGTATCGTGGATTCTAAGGAGCCAGCCGGCCACTCCCAGCCACAGGCCCCCAAACACAAACAACGGCGCTTTTCCCTGGAAAACAAAACTCGCCTGCCAACATTTTGATGGCAGATTGCAGGAGCCACTTGCTACTATCAAATCAGCCCATCTTGGCACTGGTGCCACCATGGGTCTGGTCACCATCCTGCCTATCGTAACTGTTCAGGCGCCAGCCGGTCACTCCCAGCCATAGGCCCCCAGAGAAAAACCTCGGCCCGTTTCCCTGGCAAACAAAAGTAAGCTGCCCCGCTTCTGGATGGCAGATTGCAGGAGCCACTTTGCACCATCAAACCAGCCCAACTTGGCACTGGTGCCACCTCTGGTCTGGGAACCATGCTGCGTATCGTGGATTCCAATTAGCAAGCCGGCCACTCCCAGCCACAGGCCTCCAAACACAAACAACGGCGCTTTTCCCTGGAAAACAAAACTCGCCTGCCAACTTTTTGATGGCAGATTGCAGGAGCCACTTGGTACTATCAAACCAGCCCAACTTGGCACTGGTGCCACCATGGGTCTGGTCACCATCCTGCCTATCGTAGCTTTTCAGGACCTAGACGGTCACTCCCTGCCATAGGCCCCGTGACACAAATCTCGGCCCGTTTCCCTGGCAAACAAAAGTAAGCTGTCCCGCTTCTGGATGGCAGATTGCAGGATCCACTAGGTATTATCAAACCAGCCCGACTTGGCACTGGTGCCACCTCAGGTCTGGGAACCATCCTGCGTATCGTGGATTCTAAGGAGCCAGCCGGCCACTCCCAGCCACAGGCCCCCAAACACAAACAACGGCGCTTTTCCCTGGAAAACAAAACTCGCCTGCCAACATTTTGATGGCAGATTGCAGGAGCCACTTGGTACTATCAAACCAGCCCAACTTGGCACTGGTGCCACCATGGGTCTGGTCACCATCCTGCCTATCGTAGCTTTTCAGGAGCCGGCCGGTCACTCCAAGCCATAGGCCCCCAGACAAAAACCTCGGCCCGTTTCCCTGGCATACAAAAATAAGCTGCCCCGCTTCTGGATGGCAGATTGCAGGAGCCACTTTGCACCATCAAACCAGCCCGACTTGGCACTGGTGCCACCTCTGGTCTGGGAACCATCCTGCGTATCGTGGATTCTAAGGAGCCAGCCGGCCACTCCCAGCCACAGGCCCCCAAACACAAACAACGGCGCATTTCCCTGGAAAACAAACTCGCCTGCCAACTTTTTGATGGCAGATTGCAGGAGCCACTTGGTACTATCAAACCAGCCCAACTTGGCACTGGTGCCACCATGGGTCTGGTCACCATCCTGCCTATCGTAGCTTTTCAGGAGCCAGCCGGTCACTCCCAGCCATAGGCCCTCAGACACAAACCTCGGCCCGTTCCCCTGGCAAACAAAAGTAAGCTACCCCGCTTCTGGATGGCAGATTGCAGGACGCACTTGGTACTATCAAACCAGCCCAACTTGGCACTGGTGCCACCTCTGGTCTGGGAACCATGCTGCGTATCGTGGATTCTAAGGAGCCAGCCGGCCACTCCCAGCCACAGGCCCCCAAACAAAAACAACGGCGCTTTTCCCTGGAAAACAAAACTCGCCTGCCAATATTTTGATGGCAGATTGCAGGAGCCACTTGGTACTATCAAACCAGCCCAACTTGACACTGGTGCCACCATGGGTCTGGTCACCATCCTGCCTATCTTAGCTTTTCAGGAGCCAGCCGGTCACTCCCAGCCATAGGCCCCCAGACACAAACCTCGGCCCGTTTCCCTGGCAAACAAAAGTAAGCTGCCCCGCTTCTGGATGGCAGATTGCAGGAGCCACTTGGTACTATCAAACCAGCCCAACTTGGCACTGGTGCCACCTTGGGTCTTGGAACCATCCTGCGTATCGTGGATTCTAAGGAGCCAGCCGGTCACTCCCAGCCACAGGCCCCCAAACACAAACCACAGCGCTTTTCCCTGGAAAACAAAACCCGCCTGCCGACATTTTGATGGCAGATTGCAGGAGCCACTTGCTACTATCAAATCAGCCCAACTTGGGACTGGTGCCACCATGGGTCTGGTCACCATCCTGCCTATCGTAGCTTTTCAGGAGCCAGCCGGTCACTCCCAGCCATAGGCCCCCAGACACAAAACTCGGCCCGTTTCCCCGGCAAACAAAAGTAAGCTGCCCCGCTTCTGGATGGCAGATTGTAGGACGCACTTGGTACTATCAAACCAGCCCGACTTGGCACTGGTGCCACCTCTGGTCTGGGAACCATGGTGCGTATCGTGGATTCTAAGGAGCCAGCCGGCCACTCCCAGCCATAGGCACCCAAACACAAAATCAACGGCGCTTTTCCCTGGAAAACAAAACTCGCCTGCCAACTTTTTGATGGCAGATTGCAGGAGCCACTTGGTACTATCAAACCAGCTCAACTTGGCACTGGTGCCACCACGGGTCTGCTCACCATCCTGCCTATCGTAGCTTTTCAGGAGCCAGCCGCTCACTCCCAGCCATAGGCCCCCAGACACAAACCTCGGCCCGTTTCCCTGGCAAACAAAAGTAAGCTGCCCCGCTTCTGCATGGCAGATTGCAGGAGCTATTTAGTACTATCAAACCAGCCCGACTTGGCACTGGTGCCACCTCAGGTCTGGGAACCATCCTGCGTATCGTGGATTCTAAGCAGCCAGCCGGCCACTCCCAGCCACAGGCCCCCAAACACAAACAACGGCGCTTTTCCCTGGAAAACAAAACTCGCCTGCCAAATTTTGACGGCAGATTGCAGGAGCCACTTGGTACTATCAAATCAGCCCAACTTGGGACTGGTGCCACCATGGGTCTGGTCACCATCCTGCCTATCGTAGCTTTTCATGAGGCAGCCGGTCACTCCCAGCCATAGGCCCCCAGACAAAAACCTCGGCCCGTTTCCCTGGCAAACAAAAGTAAGCTGCCCCGCTTCTGGATGGCAGATTGCAGGAACCAGTTGGTACTATCAAACCAGCAAAACTTGGCACTGGTGCCACCTTGGGTCTGGATACCATGCTGCGTATCGTGGATTCTAAGGAGCCAGCCGGCCACTCCCAGCCACAGGCCCCCAAACACAAACAACGGCGCTTTTCCCTGCGAAACAAAACTCTCCTGCCAATTTTTGATGGGAGATTGCAGGAGCCACTTGGTACTATCAAATCAGCCCAACTTGGCACTGGTGCCACCATGGGTCTGGTCACCATCCTGCCTATCGTAGCTTTTCAGGAGCCAGCCGGTCCCTCCCTGCCATAGGCCCCCAGAGAAAAACCTCGGCCCGTTTCCCTGGCATACAAAAGTAAGCTACCCCGCTTCTGGATGGCAGATTGCAGGAGCCACTTTGCACCATCAAACTAGCCCGACTTGGCACTGGTGCCACCTCAGGTCTGGGAACCATCCTGCGTATCGTTCATTCTAAGGAGCCAGCCGGCCACTCCAGCCACAGGCCCCCAGACACAAACAACGGCGCTTTTCCCTGGAAAACAAAACTCGCCTGCCAACTTTTAGATGGCAGATTGCAGGAGCCACTTGGTACTATCAAATCAGCCCAACTTGGCACTGGTGCCACTATGGGTCTGGTCACCATCCTGCCTATCGTAGCTTTTCAGGACCTAGCAGGTCACTCCCAGCCATATGCGCCCAGACACAAAGCTCGGCCCGTTTCCCTGGCAAACAAAAGTAAGCTGCCCCGCTTCTGGATGGCAGATTGCAGGAGACACTTTGCACCATCAAACCAGCCCGACTTGGCACTGGTGCCACCTCTGGTCTGGGAACCATGCTGCGTATCGTGGATTCTAAGGAGCCAGCCGGCCACTCCCAGCCACAGGCCCCCAAACACAAACAACGGCGCTTTTCCCTGGAAAACAAAACTCGCCTGCCAACATTTTGATGGCAGATTGCAGGAGCCACTTGCTACTATCAAATCAGCCCATCTTGGCACTGGTGCCACCATGGGTCTGGTCACCATCCTGCCTATCGTAGCTGTTCAGGCGCCAGCCGGTCACTCCCAGCCATAGGCCCCCAGAGAAAAACCTCGGCCCGTTTCCCTGGCAAACAAAAGTAAGCTGCCCCGCTTCTGGATGGCAGATTGCAGGAGCCACTTTGCACCATCAAACCAGCCCAACTTGGCACTGGTGCCACCTCTGGTCTGGGAACCATGCTGCGTATCGTGGATTCCAATTAGCAAGCCGGCCACTCCCAGCCACAGGCCTCCAAACACAAACAACGGCGCTTTTCCCTGGAAAACAAAACTCGCCTGCCAACTTTTTGATGGCAGATTGCAGGAGCCTCTTGGTACTATCAAACAAGCCCAACTTGGCACTGGTGCCACCATGGGTCTGGTCACCATCCTGCCTATCGTAGCTTTTCAGGACCTAGACGGTCACTCCCTGCCATAGGCCCCGTGACACAAAGCTCGGCCCGTTTCCCTGGCAAACAAAAGTAAGCTGTCCCGCTTCTGGATGGCAGATTGCAGGATCCACTAGGTATTATCAAACCAGCCCGACTTGGCACTGGTGCCACCTCAGGTCTGGGAACCATCCTGCGTATCGTGGATTCTAAGGAGCCAGCCGGCCACTCCCAGCCACAGGCCCCCAAACACAAACAACGGCGCTTTTCCCTGGAAAACAAAACTCGCCTGCCAACATTTTGATGGCAGATTGCAGGAGCCACTTGGTACTATCAAACCAGCCCAACTTGGCACTGGTGCCACCATGGGTCTGGTCACCATCCTGCCTATCGTAGCTTTTCAGGAGCCGGCCGGTCACTCCAAGCCATAGGCCCCCAGACAAAAACCTCGGCCCGTTTCCCTGGCATACAAAAATAAGCTGCCCCGCTTCTGGATGGCAGATTGCAGGAGCCACTTTGCACCATCAAACCAGCCCGACTTGGCACTGGTGCCACCTCTGGTCTGGGAACCATCCTGCGTATCGTGGATTCTAAGCAGCCAGCCGGCCACTCCCAGCCACAGGCCCCCAAACACAAACAACGGCGCATTTCCCTGGATAACAAACTCGCCTGCCAACTTTTTGATGGCAGATTGCAGGAGCCACTTGGTACTATCAAACCAGCCCAACTTGGCACTGGTGCCACCATGGGTCTGGTCACCATCCTGCCTATCGTAGCTTTTCAGGAGCCAGCCGGTCACTCCCAGCCATAGGCCCCCAGACACAAACCTCGGCCCGTTCCCCTGGCAAACAAAAGTAAGCTACCCCGCTTCTGGATGGCAGATTGCAGGACGCACTTGGTACTATCAAACCAGCCCAACTTGGCACTGGTGCCACCTCTGGTCTGGGAACCATGCTGCGTATCGTGGATTCTAAGGAGCCAGCCGGCCACTCCCAGCCACAGGCCCCCAAACAAAAACAACAGCGCTTTTCCCTGGAAAACAAAACTCGCCTGCCAATATTTTGATGGCAGATTGCAGGAGCCACTTGGTACTATCAAACCAGCCCAACTTGACACTGGTGCCACCATGGGTCTGGTCACCATCCTGCCTATCTTAGCTTTTCAGGAGCCAGCCGGTCACTCCCAGCCATAGGCCCCCAGACACAAACCTCGGCCCGTTTCCCTGGCAAACAAAAGTAAGCTGCCCCGCTTCTGGATGGCAGATTGCAGGAGCCACTTGGTACTATCAAACCAGCCCAACTTGGCACTGGTGCCACCTTGGGTCTTGGAACCATCCTGCGTATCGTGGATTCTAAGGAGCCAGCCGGTCACTCCCAGCCACAGGCCCCCAAACACAAACCACAGCGCTTTTCCCTGGAAAACAAAACCCGCCTGCCGACATTTTGATGGCAGATTGCAGGAGCCACTTGCTACTATCAAATCAGCCCAACTTGGGACTGGTGCCACCATGGGTCTGGTCACCATCCTGCCTATCGTAGCTTTTCAGGAGCCAGCCGGTCACTCCCAGCCATAGGCCCCCAGACACAAAACTCGGCCCGTTTCCCCGGCAAACAAAAGTAAGCTGCCCCGCTTCTGGATGGCAGATTGTAGGACGCACTTGGTACTATCAAACCAGCCCGACTTGGCACTGGTGCCACCTCTGGTCTGGGAACCATGGTGCGTATCGTGGATTCTAAGGAGCCAGCCGGCCACTCCCATCCATAGGCACCCAAACACAAACAACGGCGCTTTTCCCTGGAAAACAAAACTCGCCTGCCAACTTTTTGATGGCAGATTGCAGGAGCCACTTGGTACTATCAAACCAGCTCAACTTGGCACTGGTGCCACCATGGGTCTGCTCACCATCCTGCCTATCGTAGCTTTTCAGGAGCCAGCCGCTCACTCCCAGCCATAGGCCCCCAGACACAAACCTCGGCCCGTTTCCCTGGCAAACAAAAGTAAGCTGCCCCGCTTCTGCATGGCAGATTGCAGGAGCTATTTAGTACTATCAAACCAGCCCGACTTGGCACTGGTGCCACCTCAGGTCTGGGAACCATCCTGCGTATCGTGGATTCTAAGCAGCCAGCCGGCCACTCCCAGCCACAGGCCCCCAAACACAAACAACGGCGCTTTTCCCTGGAAAACAAAACTCGCCTGCCAAATTTTGACGGCAGATTGCAGGAGCCACTTGGTACTATCAAATCAGCCCAACTTGGGACTGGTGCCACCATGGGTCTGGTCACCATCCTGCCTATCGTAGCTTTTCAGGAGGCAGCCGGTCACTCCCAGCCATAGGCCCCCAGACAAAAACCTCGGCCCGTTTCCCTGGCAAACAAAAGTAAGCTGCCCCGCTTCTGGATGGCAGATTGCAGGAACCAGTTGGTACTATCAAACCAGCAAAACTTGGCACTGGTGCCACCTTGGGTCTGGATACCATGCTGCGTATCGTGGATTCTAAGGAGCCAGCCGGCCACTCCCAGCCACAGGCCCCCAAACACAAACAACGGCGCTTTTCCCTGCGAAACAAAACTCTCCTGCCAATTTTTGAAGGGAGATTGCAGGAGCCACTTGGTTTTATCAAATCAGACCAACTTGGCACTGGTGCCACCATGGGTCTGGTCACCATCCTGCCTATCGTAGCTTTTCAGGAGCCAGCCGGTCACTCCCAGCCATAGGCCCCCAGACACAAACCTCGGCCCGTTTCCCTGACAAACAAAAGTAAGTTATCCCGCTTCTGGATGGCAGATGGCCGGAGCCACTTGGTACTATCAAACCAGCCCGACTTGGCACTGGTGCCACCATGGGTCTGGTCACCATCCTGCCTATCGTGGATTCTAATTAGCCATCCGTCCACTCCCAGCCACAGGCCCCCAAACAAAAACAACCGCGCTTTTCCCTGGAAAACAAAACTCGTCTGCCAACATTTTGATGGCAGATTGCAGGACGCACTTGGTACTATCAAACCAGCCCAACTTGGCACTGGTGCCACCTTGGGTCTGGGAACCATGCTGCGTATCGTGGATTATAAGGAGCCAGCCGGCCACTCCCAGCCACAGGCCCCCAAACACAAACCACAGCGCTTTTCCCTGGAAAACAAAATTCGCCGGCCAACATTTTGATGGCAGATTGCAGGAGCCACTTGGTACTATCAAATCAGCCCAACTTGGCACTGGTGCCACCATGGGTCTGGTCACCATCCTGCTTATCGTAGCTTTTCAGGAGCCAGCCGGTCACTCCCAGCCATAGGCGCCCAGACACAATGCTCTGCCCTTTTCCCTGGCAAACCAAAGTAAGCTGCCCCGCTTCTGGATGGCAGATTGCAGGACGCACTTGGTACTATAAAACCAGCCCGACTTGGCACTGGTGCCACCTCTGGTCTGGGAACCATGCTGCGTATCGTGGATTCTAAGGAGCCAGCCGGCCACTCCCAGCCACAGGCCCCCAAACAAAAACAACGGCGCTTTTCCCTGGAAAACAAAACTCGCCTGCCAAATTTTTGATGGCAGATTGCAGGAGCCACTTGCTGCTATCAAATCAGCCCAACTTGGCACTGGTGCCACCATGGGTCTGGTCACCATCCTGCCTATCGTAGCTTTTCAGGAGCCAGCCGGTCACTCCCAGTCATAGGCCCCCAGACACAAAGCTCGGCCCGTTTCCCTGGCAAACAAAAGTAAGCTGCCCCGCTTCTGGATGGCAGATTGTAGGACGCATTTGGTACTATCAAACCAGCCCGACTTGGCACTGGTGCCACCTCTGGTCTGGGAACTATGGTGCGTATCGTGGATTCTAAGGAGCCAGCCGGCCACTCCCAGCCATAGGCACCCAAACACAAACAACGGCGCTTTTCCCTGGAAAACAAAACTCGCCTGCCAACTTTTTGATGGCAGATTGCAGGAGCCACTTGGTACTATCAAACCAGCTCAACTTGGCACTGGTGCCACCATGGATCTGCTCACCATCCTGCGTATCGTAGCTTTTCAGGAGCCAGACGGTCACTCGCAGCCATAGGCCCCCAGACAAAAACCTCGGCCCGTTTCCCTGGCAAACAAAAGTAAGCCTCCCCGCTTCTGCATGGCAGATTGCAGGAGCTATTTAGTACTATCAAACCAGCCCGACTTGGCACTGGTGCCACCTCAGGTCTGGGAACCATCCTGCGTATCGTGGATTCTAAGGAGCCAGCCGGCCACTCCCAGCCACAGGCCCCCAAACACAAACAACGGCGCTTTTCCCTGGAAAACAAAACTCGCCTGCCAAATTTTGACGGCAGATTGCAGGAGCCACTTGGTACTATCAAATCAGCCCAACTTGGGACTGGTGCCACCATGGGTCTGGTCACCATCCTGCCTATCGTAGCTTTTCAGGAGGCAGCCGGTCACTCCCTGCCATAGGCCCCCAGACACAAACCTCGGCCCGTTTCCCTGACAAACAAAAGTAAGTTATCCCGCTTCTGGATGGCAGATTGCCGGAGCCACTTAGTACTATCAAACCAGCCCGACTTGGCACTGGTGCCACCATGGGTCTGGTCACCATCCTGCCTATCGTGGATTCTAATTAGCCATCCGTCCACTCCCAGCCACAGGCCCCCAAACACAAACAACGGCGCTTTTCCCTGGAAAACAAAACTCGTCTGCCAACTTTTTGATGGCAGATTGCCAGAGCCACTTGGTACTATCAAACCAGCCCAACTTGGCACTGGTGCCACCTTGGGTCTGGGAACCATGCTGCGTATCGTGGATTATAAGGAGCCAGCCGGCCACTCCCAGCCACAGGCCCCCAAACACAAACCACAGCGCTTTTCCCTGGAAAACAAAATTCGCCGGCCAACTTTTTGATGGCAGATTGCAGGAGCCACTTGGTACTATCAAATCAGCCCAACTTGGCACTGGTGCCACCATGGGTCTGGTCACCATCCTGCTTATCGTAGCTTTTCAGGAGCCAGCCGGTCACTCCCAGCCATAGGCGCCCAGACACAATGCTCTGCCCTTTTCCCTGGCAAACCAAAGTAAGCTGCCCCGCTTCTGGATGGCAGATTGCAGGAACCACTTGGTACTATAAAACCAGCCCGACTTGGCACTGGTGCCACCTCTGGTCTGGGAACCATGCTGCGTATCGTGGATTCTAAGGAGCCAGCCGGCCACTCCCAGCCACAGGCCCCCAAACAAAAACAACGGCGCTTATCCCTGGAAAACCAAACTCGCCTGCCAAATTTTTGATGGCAGATTGCAGGAGCCACTTGGTACTATCAAACCAGCCCAACTTGACACTGGTGCCACCATGGGTCTGGTCACCATCCTGCCTATCTTAACTTTTCAGGAGCCAGCCGGTCACTCCCAGCCATAGGCCCCCAGACACAAAGCTCGGCCCGTTTCCCTGGCAAACAAAAGTAAGCTGCCCCGCTTCTGGATGGCAGATTGCAGGAGCCACTAGGTACTATCAAACCAGCCCAACTTGGCACTGGTGCCACCTTGGGTCTGGGAACCATGCTGCGTATCGTGGATTCTAAGGAGCCAGCCGGTCACTCCCAGCCACAGGCCCCCAAACACAAACCACAGCGCTTTTCCCTGGAAAACAAAACCCGCCTGCCGATATTTTGATGGCAGATTGCAGGAGCCACTTGCTGCTATCAAACCAGCCCAACTTGGCACTGGTGCCACCATGGGTCTGGTCACCATCCTGCCTATCGTAGCTTTTCAGGAGCCAGCCGGTCACTCCCAGTCATAGGCCCCCAGACACAAAGCTCGGCCCGTTTCCCTGGCAAACAAAAGTAAGCTGCCCCGCTTCTGGATGGCAGATTGTAGGACGCACTTGGTACTATCAAACCAGCCCGACTTGGCACTGGTGCCACTGCTGGTCTGGGAACTATGGTGCGTATCGTGGATTCTAAGGAGCCAGCCGGCCACTCCCAGCCATAGGCACCCAAACACAAACAACGGCGCTTTTCCCTGGAAAACAAAACTCGCCTGCCAACTTTTTGATGGCAGATTGCAGGAGCCACTTGGTACTATCAAACCAGCTAAACTTGGCACTGGTGCCACCATGGGTCTGCTCACCATCCTGCCTATCGTAGCTTTTCAGGACCTAGCCGGTCACTCCCAGCCATAGGCCCCCAGAGAAAAACCTCGGCCCGTTTCCCTGGCAAACAAAAGTAAGCTGCCCCGCTTCTGGATGGCAGATTGCAGGAACCACTTGGTACTATCAAACCAGCCCAACTTGGCACTGGTGCCACCTCAGGTCTGGGAACCATCCTGCGTATCGTGGATTCTAAGGAGCCAGCCGGCCACTCCCAGCCACAGGCCCCCAAACACAAACAACGGCGCTTTTCCCTGGAAAACAAAACTCGCCTGACAACTTTTTGATGGCAGATTGCAGGAGCCACTTGCTACTATCAAATCAGCCCAACTTGGCACTGGTGCCACCATGGGTCTGGTCACCATCCTGCCTATCGTAGCTTTTCAGGAGCCAGCCCGTCACTCCAAGCCATAGGCTCCCAGACAAAAACCTCGGCCCGTTTCCCTGGCAAACAAAAGTAAGCTGCCCCGCTTCTGGATGGCAGATTGCAGGAACCACTTGGTACTATAAACCAGCCCGACTTGGCACTGGTGCCACCTCTGGTCTGGGAACCATCCTGCGTATCGTGGATTCTAAGGAGCCAGCCGGCCACTCCCAGCCAAAGGCCCCCAAACACAAACAACGGCGCTTTTCCCTGGAAAACAAAACTCGCCTGCCAACTTTTTGATGGCAGATTGCAGGAGCCACTTGGTACTATCAAACCAGCCCAACTTGGCACTTGTGCCACCATGGGTCTGGTCACCATCCTGCCTATCGTAGCTTTTCAGGACCTAGCCGGTCACTCCCAGCCATAGGCCCCCAGACACAAAGCTCGACCCGTTTCCCTGGCAAACAAAAGCAAGCTGTCCCGCTTCTGGATGGCAGATTGCAGGACGCACTCAGTACTATCAAACCAGCCCGACTTGGCACTGGTGCCACCTCTGGTCTGGGAACCATCCTGCGTATCGTGGATTCTAAGGAGCCAGCCGGCCACTCCCAGACATAGGCACCCAAACACAAACAACGGCGCTTTTCCCTGGAAAACAAAACTCGCCTGCCGACATTTTGATGGCAGATTGCAGGAGCCACTTGGTACTATCAAACCAGCCCAACTTGGCACTGGTGCCACCATGGGTCTGGTCACCATCCTGCCTATCGTAGCTTTTCAGGAGCCAGCCGGTCACTCCCAGCCATAGGCCCCCAGACACAAACCTCGGCCCTTTTCCCTGGCAAACAATAGTAATCTGCCCTGCTTCTGGATGGCAGATTGCAGGAACCACTTGGTAGTATCAAACCAGCCCGACTTGGCACTGGTGCCACCTTGGGTCTGGGAACCATGCTGCGTATCGTGGATTCTAAGGAGCCAGCCGGCCACTCCCAGCCACAGGCCCCCAAACACAAACAACGGCGCTTTTCCCTGGAAAACAAAACTCGCCTGCCAAATTTTGACGGCAGATTGCAGGAGCCACTTGGTACTATCAAATCAGCCCAACTTGGGACTGGTGCCAGCACGGGTGTGGTCACCATCCTGCCTATCGTAGCTTTTCAGGAGCCAGCCGGTCACTCCCAGCCATAGGCCCCCAGACAAAAACCTCGGCCCGTTTCCCTGGCAAACAAAAGTAAGCTGCCCTGCTTCTGGATGGCAGATTGCAGGAACCACTTGGTACTATCAAACCAGCAAAACTTGGCACTGGTGCCACCTTGGGTCTGGATACCATGCTGCGTATCGTGGATTCTAAGGAGCCAGCCGGCCACTCCCAGCCACAGGCCCCCAAACACAAACAACGGCGCTTTTCCCTGGAAAACAAAACTCAACTGCACCGCTTCTGGATGGCAGATTGCAGGAGCCACTTGGTACTATCAAACCAGCCCAACTTGGCACTGGTGCCACCATGGGTCTGGTCACCATCCTGCCTATCGTAGCTTTTCAGGAGCCAGCCGGTCACTCCCAGCCATAGGCCCCCAGACACAAACCTCGGCCCGTTTCCCTGGCAAACAAAAGTAAGCTACCCCGCTTCTGGATGGCAGATTGCAGGACGCACTTGATAGTATCAAACCAGCCCGACTTGGCATTGGTGCCACCTCAGGTCTGGGAACCATGCTGCGTATCGTGGATTCTAATTAGCCATCTGGCCACTCCCACCCACAGGCCCCCAAACAAAAACAACGGCGCTTTTCCCTGGAAAACAAACCTCGCCTGCCAACATTTTGATGGCAGATTGCCGGAGCCACTTGGTACTATCAAACCAGCCCAACTTGACACTGGTGCCACCATGGGTCTGGTCACCATCCTGCCTATCGTAGCTTTTCAGGAGCCAGCCGGTCACTCCCAGCCATAGGCCCCCAGACAAAAACCCTGGCCCGTTTCCCTGGCAAACAAAAGTAAGTTATCCCGCTTCTGGATGGCAGATTGCAGGAGCCACTTTTCACCATCAAACCAGCCCGACTTGGCACTGGTGCCACCTCTGGTCTGGGAACCATCCTGCGTATCGTGGATTCTAAGGAGCCAGCCGGCCACTCCCAGCCACAGGCCCCCAAACACAAACCACAGCGCTTTTCCCTGGAAAACAAAACTCGCCTGCCAACTTTTTGATGGCAGATTGCAGGAGCCACTTGGTACTATCAAACCAGCCCAACTTGGCACTGGTGCCACCATGGATCTGGTCACCATCCTGCCTATCGTAGCTTTTCAGGACCTAGCCGGTCACTCCAAGCCATAGGCCCCCAGAGAAAAACCTCGGCCCGTTTCCCTGGCAAACAAAAGTAAGCTGCCCCGCTTCTGGATGGTAGATTGCAGGAGCCACTTGGTACTATCAAACCAGCCCAACTTGGCACTGGTGCCACCTCTGGTCTGGGAACCATCCTGCGTATCGTGGATTCTAAGGAGCCAGCCGGTCACTCCCAGCCACAGGCCCCCAAACACAAACAACGGCGCTTTTCCCTGGAAAACAAAACTCGCCTGCCAACATTTTGATGGCAGATTGCAGGAGCCACTTGCTACTATCAAATCAGCCCAACTTGGCACTGGTGCCACCATGGGTCTGGTCACCATCCTGCCTATCGTAGCTTTTCAGGAGCCAGCCGGTCCCTCCCTGCCATAGGCCCCCAGGGAAAAACCTCGGCCCGTTTCCCTGGCAAACAAAAGTAAGCTACCCCGCTTCTGGATGGCAGATTGCAGGAGCCACTTTGCACCATCAAATTAGCCCGACTTGGCACTGGTGCCACCTCAGGTCTGGGAACCATCCTGCGTATCGTTCATTGTAAGGAGCCAGCCGGCCACTCCCAGCCACCGGCCCCCAGACACAAACAACGGCGCTTTTCCCTGGAAAACAAAACTCGCCTGCCAACTTTTTGATGGCAGATTGCAGGAGCCACTTGGTACTATCAAATCAGCCCAACTTGGCACTGGTGCCACCATGGGTCTGGTCACCATCCTGCCTATCATAGCTTTTCAGGAGCCAGCCGGTCACTCCCAGCCATAGGCCCCCAGACAAAAAGCTCGGCCCGTTTCCCTGGCAAACAAAAGTAAGTTATCCCGCTTCTGGATGGCAGATTGCAGGAGCCACTTTTCACCATCAAACCAGCCCGACTTGGCACTGGTGCCACCTCTGGTCTGGGAACCATCCTGCGTATCGTGGATTCTAAGGAGCCAGCCGGCCACTCCCAGCCACAGGCCCCCAAACACAAACAACGGCGCTTTTCCCTGGATAACAAACTCGCCTGCCAACTTTTTGATGGCAGATTGGAGGAGCCACTTGGTACTATCAAACCAGCCCAACTTGGCACTGGTGCCACCATGGGTCTGGTTACCATCCTGCCTATCGTAGCTTTTCAGGAGCCAGGCGGTCACTCCCAGCCATAGGCCCCCAGACACAAACCTCGGCCCGTTTCCCTGGCAAACAAAAGTAAGCTGCCCCGCTTCTGGATGGCAGATTGCAGGAACCACTTCGTAGTATCAAACCAGCCCGACTTGGCACTGGTGCCACCTCTGGTCTGGGAACCATCCTGCGTATCGTGGTTCTAAGGAGCCATCCGTCCACTCCCAGCCACAGGCCCCCAAACACAAACAACGGCGCTTTTCCCTGGAAAACAAAACTCGCCTGCCAACTTTTTGATGGCAGATTGCAGGAGCCACTTGGTACTATCAAATCAGCCCAACTTGGCACTGGTGCCACCATGGGTCTGGTCACCATCCTGCCTATCGTAGCTTTTCAGGAGCCAGCCGGTCACTCACAGCCATAGGCCCCCAGAAACAATACTCGGCCCGTTTCCCTGGCAAACAAAAGTAAGCTGCCCCGCTTCTGGATGGCAGATTGCAGGAGCCACTTTGCACCATCAAACTAGCCCGACTTGGCACTGGTGCCACCTCAGCTCTGGGAACCATCCTGCGTATCGTGGATTCTATGGAGCCAGCCGGCCACTCCCCCCCACAGGCCCCCAAACAAAAACAACGGCGCTTTTCCCTGGAAAACAAAACTCGCCTGCCAATTGTTTGATGGCAGATTGCAGGAGCCACTTGGTACTATCAAACCAGCCCAACTTGGCACTGGTGCCACCATGGGTCTGGTCACCATCCTGCCTATCGTAGCTTTTCAGGAGCCAGCCGGTCACTCCCAGCCATAGGCCCCCAGACACAAACCTCGGCCCGTTTCCCTGGCAAACAAAAGTAAGTTATCCCGCTTCTGGATGGCAGATTGCAGGAGCCACTTTTCACCATCAAACCAGCCCGACTTGGCACTGGTGCCACCTCTGGTCTGGGAACCATCCTGCGTATCGTGGATTCTAAGGAGCCAGCCGGCCACTCCCAGCCACAGGCCCCCAAACACAAACCACAGCGCTTTTCCCTGGAAAACAAAACTCGCCTGCCAACTCTTTGATGGCAGATTGCAGGAGCCACTTGGTACTATCAAACCAGCCCAATTTGGCACTGGTGCCACCATGGATCTGGTCACCATCCTGCCTATCGTAGCTTTTCAGGACCTAGCCGGTCACTCCAAGCCATAGGCCCCCAGAGAAAAACCTCGGCCCGTTTCCCTGGCAAACAAAAGTAAGCTGCCCCGCTTCTGGATGGCAGATTGCAGGAACCACTTGGTACTATCAAACCAGCCCAACTTGGCACTGGTGCCACCTTGGGTCTGGGAACCATCCTGCGTATCGTGGATTCTAAGGAGCCAGCCGGTCACTCCCAGCCACAGGCCACCAAACACAAACAACGGCGCTTTTCCCTGGAAAACAAAACTCGCCTGCCAACATTTTGATGGCAGATTGCAGGAGCCACTTGCTACTATCAAATCAGCCCAACTTGGCACTGGTGCCACCATGGGTCTGGTCACCATCCTGCCTATCGTAGCTTTTCAGGAGCCAGCCGGTCCCTCCCTGCCATAGGCCCCCAGAGAAAAACCTCGGCCCGTTTCCCTGGCAAACAAAAGTAAGCTACCCCGCTTCTGGATGGCACATTGCAGGAGCCATTTTGCACCATCAAACTAGCCCGACTTGGCACTGGTGCCACCTCAGGTCTGGGAACCATCCTGCGTATCGTTCATTGTAAGGAGCCAGCCGGCCACTCCCAGCCACAGGCCCCCAGACACAAACAACGGCGCTTTTCCCTGGAAAACAAAACTCGCCTGCCAACTTTTTGATGGCAGATTGCAGGAGCCACTTGGTACTATCAAATCAGCCCAACTTGGCACTGGTGCCACCATGGGTCTGGTCACCATCCTGCCTATCGTAGCTTTTCAGGAGCCAGCCGGTCACTCGCAGCCATAGGCCCCCAGACACAAAACTCGGCCGTTTCCCTGGCAAACAAAAGTAAGCTACCCCGCTTCTGGATGGCAGATTGCAGGAGCCACTTTGCACCATCAAACTGGCCCGACTTGGCACTGGTGCGACCTCTGGTCTGGGAACCATCCTGCGTATCGTGGATTCTAAGGAGCCAGCCGGTCACTCCCACCCACAGGCCCCCAAACACAAACAACGGCACTTTTCCCTGGAAAACAAAACTCGCCTGCCAACATTTTGATGGCAGATTGCAGGAGCCACTTGGTACTATCAAACCAGCCCAACTTGGCACTGGTGCCACCATGGGTCTGGTCACCATCCTGCCTATCGTAGCTTTTCAGGAGCCAGCCGGTCACTCCCAGCCATAGGCCCCCAGACAAAAACCTCGGCCCGTTTCCCTGGCAAACAAAAGTAAGTTATCCCGCTTCTGGATGGCAGATTGCAGGAGCCACTTTTCACCATCAAACCAGCCCGACTTGGCACTGGTGCCACCTCTGGTCTGGGAACCATCCTGCGTATCGTGGATTCTAAGGAGCCAGCCGGCCACTCCCTGCCACAGGCCCCCAAACACAAACAACGGCGCTTTTCCCTGGATAACAAACTCGCCTGCCAACTTTTTGATGGCAGATTGCAGGAGCCACTTGCTGCTATCAAACCAGCCCAACTTGGCACTGGTGCCACCATGGGTCTGGTCACCATCCTGCCTATCGTAGCTTTTCAGGAGCCAGGCGGTCACTCCCAGCCATAGGCCCTGAGACACAAACCTCGGCCCGTATCCCTGGCAAACAAAAGTAAGCTGCCCCGCTTCTGGATGGCAGATTGCAGGACGCACTTGGTACTATCAAACCAGCCCAACTTGGCACTGGTGCCACCTCTGGTCTGGGAACCATGCCGCGTATCGTGGATTCTAAGGAGCCAGCCGGCCACTCCCAGCCACAGGCCCCCAAACAGAAACAACGGCGCTTTTCCCTGGAAAACAAAACTCGCCTGCCAACTTTTTCATGGCAGATTGCAGGAGCCACTTGGTACTATCAAATCAGCCCAACTTGGCACTGGTGCCACCATGGGTCTGGTCACCATCCTGCCTATCGTAGCTTTTCAGGAGCCAGCCGGTCACTCCCAGCCATAGGCCCCCAGACACAAACCTCGGCCCGTTTCCCTGGCAAACAAAAGTAAGCTACCCCGCTTCTGGATGGCAGATTGCAGGAGCCACTTTGCACCATCAAACTAGCCCGACTTGGCACTGGTGCCACCTCTGGTCTGGGAACCATCCTGCGTATCGTGGATTCTAAGGAGCCATCCGTCCACTCCCAGACACAGGCCCCCAAACAAAAACAACGGCGCTTTTCCCTGGAAAACAAAACTGGCCTGCCAACTTTTTGATGGCAGATTGCAGGAGCCACTTGGTACTATCAAACCAGCCCAACTTGGCACTGGTGCCACCATGGGTCTGGTCACCATCCTGCCTATCGTAGCTTTTCAGGAGCCAGCCGGTCACTCGCAGCCATAGTCCCCCAGACACAAACCTCGGCCCGTTTCCCTGGCAAACAAAAGTAAGCTGCCCCGCTTCTGGATGGCAGATTGCAGGAGCCACTTGGTACTATCAAACCAGCCCAACTTGGCACTGGTGCCACCATGGGTCTGGTCACCATCCTGCCTATCGTAGCTTTTCAGGAGCCAGCCGGTCACTCGCAGCCATAGGCCCCCAGACACAAACCTCGCCCCGTTTCCCTGGCAAACAAAAGTAAGCTGCCCCGCTTCTGGATGGCAGATTGCAGGACGCACTTGGTAGTATCAAACCAGCCCGACTTGGCACTGGTGCCACCTCTGGTCTGGGAACCATCCTGCGTATCGTGGATTCTAAGGAGCCAGCCGGCCACTCCCAGCCACAGGCCCCCAAACACAAACAATGGCGCTTTTCCCTGGAAAACAAAACTCGCCAGCCAACATTTTGATGGCAGATTGCAGGAGCCACTTGGTACTATCAAATCAGCCCAACTTGGCACTGGTGCCACCATGCGTTTGGTCACCATCCTGCCTATCGTAGCTTTTCAGGAGCCAGACGGTCACTCCCAGCTATAGGCCCCCAGACAAAAACCTCGGCCCGTTTCCCTGGCATGCAAAAGTAAGCTGCCCCGCTTCTGGATGGCAGATTGCAGGAACAACTTGGTACTATCAAACCAGCCCGACTTGGCACTGGTGCCACCTCTGGTCTGGGAACCATCCTGCGTATCGTGGTTCTAAGGAGCCATCCGTCCACTCCCAGCCACAGGCCCCCAAACACAAACAACGGCGCTTTTCCCTGGAAAACAAAACTCGCCTGCCAACATTTTGATGGCAGATTGCAGGAGCCACTTGGTACTATCAAACCAGCCCAACTTGGCACTGGTGCCACCATGGATCTGGTCACCATTCTGCCTATCGTAGCTTTTCAGGACCTAGCCGGTCACTCCAAGCCATAGGCGCCCAGACAAAAAGCTCGGCCCGTTTCCCTGGCAAACAAAGTAAGCTGCCCCGCTTCTGGATGGCAGATTGCAGGAACCACTTGGTACTATCAAACCAGCCCGACTTGGCACTGGTGCCACCTTGGGTCTGGGAACCATCCTGCGTATCGTGGATTCTAAGGAGCCAGCCGGTCACTCCCAGCCACAGGCCCCCAAACACAAACAACGGCGCTTTTCCCTGGAAAACAAAACTCGCCTGCCAATATTTTGATGGCAGATTGCAGGAGCCACTTGCTACTATCAAATCAGCCCAACTTGGCACTGGTGCCACCATGGGTCTGGTCACCATCCTGCCTATCGTAGCTTTTCAGGAGCCAGCCGGTCACTCACAGCCATAGGCGCCCAGACACAAAGCTCGGCCCGTTTCCCTGGCAAACAAAAGTAAGCCGCCCCGCTTCTGGATGGCAGATTTCCGGAGCCACTTGGTACTATCAAACCAGCCCGACTTGGCACTGGTGCCACCTCTGGTCTGGGAACCATGCTGCGTATCGTGGATTCTAAGGAGCCATCCGTCCACTCCCAGCCACAGGCCCCCAAACACAAACAACGGCGCTTTTCCCTGGAAAACAAAACTCGCCTGCCAACATTTTGATGGCAGATTGCAGGAGCCGCTTGCTACTATCAAATCAGCCCATCTTGGCACTGGTGCCACCATGGGTCTGGTCACCATCCTGCCTATCGTAGGTGTTCAGGCGCCAGCCGGTCACTCCCAGCCATAGGCCCCCAGAGAAAAACCTCGGCCCGTTTCCCTGGCAAACAAAAGTAAGCTGCCCCGCTTCTGGATGGCAGATTGCAGGAGCCACTTTGCACCATCAAACCAGCCCAACTTGGCACTGGTGCCACCTCTGGTCTGGGAACCATGCTGTGTATCGTGGATTCCAATTAGCAAGCCGGCCACTCCCAGCCACAGTCCTCCAAACACAAACAACGGCGCTTTTCCCTGGAAAACAAAACTCGCCTGCCAACTTTTTGATGGCAGATTGCAGGAGCCACTTGGTACTATCAAACCAGCCCAACTTGGCACTGGTGCCACCATGGGTCTGGTCACCATCCTGCCTATCGTAGCTTTTCAGGAGCCAGCCGGTCACTCCCAGCCATAGGACCCAGACACAAACCTCGGCCCGTTTCCCTGGCAAACAAAAGTAAGCTACCCCGCTTCTGGATGGCAGATTGCAGGAGCCACTTTGCACCATCAAAACAGCCCGACTTGGCACTGGTGCCACCTCTGGTCTGGGAACCATCCTGCGTATCGTGGATTCTAAGCAGCCAGCCGTCCACTCCCAGCCACAGGCCCCCAAACACAAACAACGGCGCTTTTCCCTGGAAAACAAAACTCGCCTGCCAACATTTTGATGGCAGATTGCAGGAGCCACTTGGTACTATCAAACCAGCCCAACTTGGCACTGGTGCCACCATGGGTCTGGTCACCATCCTGCCTATCGTAGCTTTTCAGGAGCCAGCCGGTCACTCCCAGCCATAGGCCCCCAGACAAAAAGCTCGGACCGTTTCCCTGGCAAAGAAAAATAAGCTACCCCGCTTCTGGATGGCACATTGCAGGAGCCACTTTGCACCATCAAAACAGCCCGACTTGGCACTGGTGCCACCTCTGGTCTGGGAACCATCCTGCGTATCGTGGATTCTAATTAGCCATCCGTCCACTCCCAGCCACAGGCCCCCAAACAAAATCAACGGCGCTTTTCCCTGGAAAACAAAACTCGCCTGCCAAATTTTGATGGCAGATTGCCGGAGCCACTGGGTACTATCAAACCAGCCCAACTTGACACTGGTGCCACCATGGGTCTGGTCACCATCCTGCCTATCGTAGCTTTTCAGGAGCCAGCCGGTCACTCCCAGCCATAGGCCCCGAGACACAAACCTCGGCCCGTTTCCCTGGCAAACAAAAGTAAGCTACCCCGCTTCTGGATGGCAGATTGCAGGACGCACTTGGTACTATCAAACCAGCCCAACTTGGCACTGGTGCCACCTCTGGTCTGGGAACCATGCTGCGTATCGTGGATTCTAAGGAGCCAGCCGGCCACTCCCAGCCACAGGCCCCCAAACAAAAACAACGGCGCTTTTCCCTGGAAAACAAAACTCGCCTGCCAACTTTTTGATGGCAGATTGCAGGAGCCACTTGGTACTATCAAATCAGCCCAACTTGGCACTGGTGCCACCATGGGTCTGGTCACCATCCTGCCTATCTTAGCTTTTCAGGAGCCAGCCGGTCACTCCCAGCCATAGGCCCCCAGACACAAACCTCGGCCCGTTTCCCTGGCAAACAAAAGTAAGCTGCCCCGCTTCTGGATGGCAGATTGCAGGAGCCACTTGGTACTATCAAACCAGCCCAACTTGGCACTGGTGCCACCTTGGGTCTGGGAACCATCCTGCGTATCGTGGATTCTAAGGAGCCAGCCGGTCACTCCCAGCCACAGGCCCCCAAACACAAACCACAGCGCTTTTCCCTGGAAAACAAAACCCGCCTGCCGACATTTTGATGGCAGATTGCAGGAGCCACTTGCTACTATCAAATCAGCCCAACTTGGCACTGGTGCCACCATGGGTCTGGTCACCATCCTGCCTATCGTAGCTTTTCAGGAGCCAGCCGGTCACTCCCAGCCATAGGCCCCCAGACACAAAGCTCGGCCCGTTTCCCTGGCAAACAAAAGTAAGCTGCCCCGCTTCTGGATGGCAGATTGTAGGACGCACTTGGTACTATCAAACCAGCCCGACTTGGCACTGGTGCCACCTCTGGTCTGGGAACCATGGTGCGTATCGTGAATTCTAAGGAGCCAGCCGGCCACTCCCAGCCATAGGCACCCAAACACAAACAACGGCGCTTTTCCCTGGAAAACAAAACTCGCCTGCCAACTTTTTGATGGCAGATTGCAGGAGCCACTTGGTACTATCAAACCAGCTCAACTTGGCACTGGTGCCACCATGGGTCTGCTCACCATCCTGCCTATCGTAGCTTTTCAGGAGCCAGACGGTCACTCGCAGCCATAGGCCCCCAGACACAAACCTCGGCCCGTTTCCCTGGCAAACAAACGTAAGCTGCCCCGCTTCTGCATGGCAGATTGCAGGAGCTATTTAGTACTATCAAACCAGCCCGACTTGGCAATGGTGCCACCTCAGGTCTGGGAACCATCCTGCGTATCGTGGATTCTAAGGAGCCAGCCGGCCACTCCCAGCCACAGGCGCCCAAACACAAACAACGGCGCTTTTCCCTGGAAAACAAAACTCGCCTGCCAAATTTTGACGGCAGATTGCAGGAGCCACTTGGTACTATCAAATCAGCCCAACTTGGGACTGGTGCCACCATGGGTCTGGTCACCATCCTGCCTATCGTAGCTTTTCAGGAGCCAGCCGGTCACTCCCAGCCATAGGCCCCCAGACAAAAACCTCGGCCCGTTTCCCTGGCATACAAAAGTAAGCTGCCCTGCTTCTGGATGGCAGATTGCAGGAACCACTTGGTACTATCAAACCAGCAAAACTTGGCACTGGTGCCACCTTGGGTCTGGATACCATGCTGCGTATCGTGGATTCTAAGGAGCCAGCCGGCCACTCCCAGCCACAGGCCCCCAAACACAAACAACGGCGCTTTTCCCTGGGAAACAAAACTCTCCTGCCAACTTTTTGATGGGAGATTGCAGGAGCCACTTGGTACTATCAAATCAGACCAACTTGGCACTGGTGCCACCATGGGTCTGGTCACCATCCTGCCTATCGTAGCTTTTCAGGAGCCAGCCGGTCACTCCCAGCCATAGGCCCCCAGACACAAACCTCGGCCCGTTTCCCTGACAAACAAAAGTAAGTTATCCCGCTTCTGGATGGCAGATTGCAGAAGCCACATGGTACTATCAAACCAGCCCGACTTGGCACTGGTGCCACCATGGGTCTGGTCACCATCCTGCCTATCGTGGATTCTAATTAGCCATCCGTCCACTCCCAGCCACAGGCCCCCAAACACAAACAACGGCGCTTTTCCCTGGAAAACAAAACTCGCCTGCCAACATTTTGATGGCAGATTGCAGGAGCCACTTGGTACTATCAAACCAGCCCAACTTGGCACTGGTGCCACCTTGGGTCTGGGAACCATGCTGCGTATCGTGGATTATAAGGAGCCAGCCGGCCACTCCCAGCCACAGGCCCCCAAACACAAACCACAGCGCTTTTCCCTGGAAAACAAAATTCGCCGGCCAACTTTTTGATGGCAGATTGCAGGAGCCACTTGGTACTATCAAATCAGCCCAACTTGGCACTAGTGCCACCATGGGTCTGGTCACCATCCTGCTTATCGTAGCTTTTCAGGAGCCAGCCGGTCACTCCCAGCCATAGGCGCCCAGACACAATGCTCTGCCCTTTTCCCTGGCAAACCAAAGTAAGCTGCCCCGCTTCTGGATGGCAGATTGCAGGAACCACTTGGTACTATCAAACCAGCCCAACTTGACACTGGTGCCACCATGGGTCTGGTCACCATCCTGCCTATCTTAGCTTTTCAGGAGCCAGCCGGTCACTCCCAGCCATAGGCCCCCAGACACAAAGCTCGGCCCGTTTCCCTGGCAAACAAAAGTAAGCTGCCCCGCTTCTGGATGGCAGATTGCAGGAGCCACTTGGTACTATCAAACCAGCCCAACTTGGCACTGGTGCCACCTTGGGTCTGGGAACCATCCTGCGTATCGTGGATTCTAAGGAGCCAGCCGGTCACTCCCAGCCACAGGCCCCCAAACACAAACCACAGTGCTTTTCCCTGGAAAACAAACCCGCCTGCCGACATTTTGATGGCAGATTGCAGGAGCCACTTGCTGCTATCAAATCAGCCCAACTTGGCACTGGTGCCACCATGGGTCTGGTCACCATCCTGCCTATCGTAGCTTTTCAGGAGCCAGCCGTTCACTCCCAGTCATAGGCCCCCAGACACAAAGCTCGGCCCGTTTCCCTGGCAAACAAAAGTAAGCTGCCCCGCTTCTGGATGGCAGATTGTAGGACGCACTTGGTACTATCAAACCAGCCCGACTTGGCACTGGTGCCACCTCTGGTCTGGGAACTATGGTGCGTATTGTGGATTCTAAGGAGCCAGCCGGCCACTCCCAGCCATAGGCACCCAAACACAAACAACGGCGCTTTTCCCTGGAAAACAAAACTCGCCTGCCAACTTTTTGATGGCAGATTGCAGGAGCCACTTGATACTATCAAACCAGCCCAACTTGGCACTGGTGCCACCATGGGTCTGGTCACCATCCTGCCTATCGTAGCTTTTCAGGAGCCAGCCGGTCACTCGCAGCCATAGGCCCCCAGACACAAAACTCGGCCCGTTTCCCTGGCAAACAAAAGTAAGCTACCCCGCTTCTGGATGGCAGATTGCAGGAGCCACTTTGCACCATCAAACTGGCCCGACTTGGCACTGGTGCGACCTCTGGTCTGGGAACCATCCTGCGTATCGTGGATTCTAAGGAGCCAGGCGGTCACTCCCAGCCATAGGCCCTGAGACACAAACCTCGGCCCGTATCCCTGGCAAACAAAAGTAAGCTGCCCCGCTTCTGGATGGCAGATTGCAGGACGCACTTGGTACTATCAAACCAGCCCAACTTGGCACTGGTGCCACCTCTGGTCTGGGAACCATGCCGCGTATCGTGGATTCTAAGGAGCCAGCCGGCCACTCCCAGCCACAGGCCCCCAAACAGAAACAACGGCGCTTTTCCCTGGAAAACAAAACTCGCCTGCCAACTTTTTCATGGCAGATTGCAGGAGCCACTTGGTACTATCAAATCAGCCCAACTTGGCACTGGTGCCACCATGGGTCTGGTCACCATCCTGCCTATCGTAGCTTTTCAGGAGCCAGCCGGTCACTCCCAGCCATAGGCCCCCAGACACAAACCTCGGCCCGTTTCCCTGGCAAACAAAAGTAAGCTACCCCGCTTCTGTATGGCAGATTGCAGGAGCCACTTTGCACCATCAAACTAGCCCGACTTGGCACTGGTGCCACCTCTGGTCTGGGAACCATGCTGCGTATCGTGGATTCTAAGGAGCCATCCGTCCACTCCCAGACACAGGCCCCCAAACACAAACAACGGCGCTTTTCCCTGGAAAGCAAAACTGGCCTGCCAAGTTTTGGATGGCAGATTGCAGGAGCCACTTGGTACTATCAAACCAGCCCAACTTGGCACTGGTGCCACCATGGGTCTGGTCACCATCCTGCCTATCGTAGCTTTTCAGGAGCCAGCCGGTCACTCGCAGCCATAGGCCCCCAGACACAAGCCTCGCCCCGTTTCCCTGGCAAACAAAAGTAAGCTGCCCCGCTTCTGGATGGCAGATTGCAGGACGCACTTGGTAGTATCAAACCAGCCCGACTTGGCACTGGTGCCACCTCTGGTCTGGGAACCATCCTGCGTATCGTGGATTCTAAGGAGACAGCCGGCCACTCCCAGCCACAGGCCCCCAAACACAAACAACGGCGCTTTTCCCTGGAAAACAAAACTCGCCTGCCAACATTTTGATGGCAGATTGCAGGAGCCACTTGGTACTATCAAATCAGCCCAACTTGGCACTGGTGCCACCATGCGTTTGGTCACCATCCTGCCTATCGTAGCTTTTCAGGAGCCAGACGGTCACTCCCAGCTATAGGCCCCCAGACAAAAACCTCGGCCCGTTTCCCTGGCATACAAAAGTAAGCTGCCCCGCTTCTGGATGGCAGATTGCAGGAACAACTTGGTACTATCAAACCAGCCCGACTTGGCACTGGTGCCACCTCTGGTCTGGGAACCATCCTGCGTATCGTGGTTCTAAGGAGCCATCCGTCCACTCCCAGCCACAGGCCCCCAAACACAAACAACGGCGCTTTTCCCTGGAAAACAAAACTCGCCTGCCAACATTTTGATGGCAGATTGCAGGAGCCACTTGGTACTATCAAACCAGCCCAACTTGGCACTGGTGCCACCATGGATCTGGTCACCATCCTGCCTATCGTAGCTTTTCAGGACCTAGCCGGTCACTCCAAGCCATAGGCGCCCAGACAAAAAGCTCGGCCCGTTTCCCTAGCAAACAAAGTAAGCTGCCCCGCTTCTGGATGGCAGATTGCAGGAACCACTTGGTACTATCAAACCAGCCCGACTTGGCACTGGTGCCACCTTGGGTCTGGGAACCATCCTGCGTATCGTGGATTCTAAGGAGCCAGCCGGTCACTCCCAGCCACAGGCCCCCAAACACAAACAACGGCGCTTTTCCCTGGAAAACAAAACTCGCCTGCCAATATTTTGATGGCAGATTGCAGGAGCCACTTGCTACTATCAAATCAGCCCAACTTGGCACTGGTGCCACCATGGGTCTGGTCACCATCCTGCCTATCGTAGCTTTTCAGGAGCCAGCCGGTCACTCACAGCCATAGGCCCCCAGAGAAAAACCTCGGCCCGTTTCCCTGGCAAACAAAAGTAAGCTACCCCGCTTCTGGATGGCAGATTGCAGGAGCCACTTTGCACCATCAAACTAGCCCGACTTGGCACTGGTGCCACCTCAGGTCTGGGAACCATCCTGCGTATCGTTCATTCTAAGGAGCCAGCCGGCCACTCCAGCCACAGGCCCCCAGACACAAACAACGGCGCTTTTCCCTGGAAAACAAAACTCGCCTGCCAACTTTTAGATGGCAGATTGCAGGAGCCACTTGGTACTGTCAAATCAGCCCAACTTGGCACTGGTGCCACCATGGGTCTGGTCACCATCCTGCCTATCGTAGCTTTTCAGGACCTAGCAGGTCACTCCCAGCCATAGGCGCCCAGACACAAAGCTCGGCCCGTTTCCCTGGCAAACAAAAGTAAGCTGCCCCGCTTCTGGATGGCAGATTTCCGGAGCCACTTGGTACTATCAAACCAGCCCGACTTGGCACTGGTGCCACCTCTGGTCTGGGAACCATGCTGCGTATCGTGGATTCTAAGGAGCCATCCGTCCACTCCCAGCCACAGGCCCCCAAACACAAACAACGGCGCTTTTCCCTGGAAAACAAAACTCGCCTGCCAAGATTTTGATGGCAGATTGCAGGAGCCGCTTGCTACTATCAAATCAGCCCATCTTGGCACTGGTGCCACCATGGGTCTGGTCACAATCCTGCCTATCGTAGGTGTTCAGGCGCCAGCCGGTCACTCCCAGCCATAGGCCCCCAGAGAAAAACCTCGGCCCGTTTCCCTGGCAAACAAAAGTAAGCTGCCCCGCTTCTGGATGGCAGATTGCAGGAGCCACTTTGCACCATCAAACCAGCCCAACTTGGCACTGGTGCCACCTCTGGTCTGGGAACCATGCTGTGTATCGTGGATTCCAATTAGCAAGCCGGCCACTCCCAGCCACAGGCCTCCAAACACAAACAACGGCGCTTTTCCCTGGAAAACAAAACTCGCCTGCCAACTTTTTGATGGCAGATTGCAGGAGCCACTTGGTACTATCAAACCAGCCCAACTTGGCACTGGTGCCACCATGGGTCTGGTCACCATCCTGCCTATCGTAGCTTTTCAGGACCTAGACGGTCACTCCCAGCCATAGGCCCCGTGACACAAAGCTCGGCCCGTTTCCCTGGCAAACAAAAGTAAGCTGTCCCGCTTCTGGATGGCAGATTGCAGGATCCACTAGGTATTATCAAACCAGCCCGACTTGGCACTGGTGCCACCTCTGGTCTGGGAACCATGCTGCGTATCGTGGATTCTAAGCAGCCAGCCGGCCACACCCAGCCACAGGCCCCCAAACACAAACAACGGCGCTTTTCCCTGGAAAACAAAACTCGCCTGCCAACATTTTGATGGCAGATTGCAGGAGCCACTTGGTACTATCAAACCAGCCCAACTTGGCACTGGTGCCACCATGGGTCTGGTCACCATCCTGCCTATCGTAGCTTTTCAGGAGCCAGCCGGTCACTCCAAGCCATAGGCCCCCAGACAAAAACCTCGGCCCGTTTCCCTGGCAAAGAAAAATAAGCTACCCCGCTTCTGGATGGCACATTGCAGGAGCCACTTTGCACCATCAAACCAGCCCGACTTGGCACTGGTGCCACCTCTGGTCTGGGAACCATCCTGCGTATCGTGGATTCTAATTAGCCATCCGTCCACTCCCAGCCACAGGCCCCCAAACAAAATCAACGGCGCTTTTCCCTGGAAAACAAAACTCGCCTGCCAAATTTTGATGGCAGATTGCCGGAGCCACTGGGTACTATCAAACCAGCCCAACTTGACACTGGTGCCACCATGGGTCTGGTCACCATCCTGCCTATCTTAGCTTTTCAGGAGCCAGCCGGTCACTCCCAGCCATAGGCCCCCAGACACAAAGCTCGGCCCGTTTCCCTGGCAAACAAAAGTAAGCTGCCCCGCTTCTGGATGGCAGATTGCAGGAGCCACTTGGTACTATCAAACCAGCCCAACTTGGCACTGGTGCCACCTTGGGTCTGGGAACCATCCTGCGTATCGTGGATTCTAAGGAGCCAGCCGGTCACTCCCAGCCACAGGCCCCCAAACACAAACCACAGTGCTTTTCCCTGGAAAACAAACCCGCCTGCCGACATTTTGATGGCAGATTGCAGGAGCCACTTGCTGCTATCAAATCAGCCCAACTTGGCACTGGTGCCACCATGGGTCTGGTCACCATCCTGCCTATCGTAGCTTTTCAGGAGCCAGCCGTTCACTCCCAGTCATAGGCCCCCAGACACAAAGCTCGGCCCGTTTCCCTGGCAAACAAAAGTAAGCTGCCCCGCTTCTGGATGGCAGATTGTAGGACGCACTTGGTACTATCAAACCAGCCCGACTTGGCACTGGTGCCACCTCTGGTCTGGGAACTATGGTGCGTATTGTGGATTCTAAGGAGCCAGCCGGCCACTCCCAGCCATAGGCACCCAAACACAAACAACGGCGCTTTTCCCTGGAAAACAAAACTCGCCTGCCAACTTTTTGATGGCAGATTGCAGGAGCCACTTGATACTATCAAACCAGCCCAACTTGGCACTGGTGCCACCATGGGTCTGGTCACCATCCTGCCTATCGTAGCTTTTCAGGAGCCAGCCGGTCACTCGCAGCCATAGGCCCCCAGACACAAAACTCGGCCCGTTTCCCTGGCAAACAAAAGTAAGCTACCCCGCTTCTGGATGGCAGATTGCAGGAGCCACTTTGCACCATCAAACTGGCCCGACTTGGCACTGGTGCGACCTCTGGTCTGGGAACCATCCTGCGTATCGTGGATTCTAAGGAGCCAGGCGGTCACTCCCAGCCATAGGCCCTGAGACACAAACCTCGGCCCGTATCCCTGGCAAACAAAAGTAAGCTGCCCCGCTTCTGGATGGCAGATTGCAGGACGCACTTGGTACTATCAAACCAGCCCAACTTGGCACTGGTGCCACCTCTGGTCTGGGAACCATGCCGCGTATCGTGGATTCTAAGGAGCCAGCCGGCCACTCCCAGCCACAGGCCCCCAAACAGAAACAACGGCGCTTTTCCCTGGAAAACAAAACTCGCCTGCCAACTTTTTCATGGCAGATTGCAGGAGCCACTTGGTACTATCAAATCAGCCCAACTTGGCACTGGTGCCACCATGGGTCTGGTCACCATCCTGCCTATCGTAGCTTTTCAGGAGCCAGCCGGTCACTCCCAGCCATAGGCCCCCAGACACAAACCTCGGCCCGTTTCCCTGGCAAACAAAAGTAAGCTACCCCGCTTCTGTATGGCAGATTGCAGGAGCCACTTTGCACCATCAAACTAGCCCGACTTGGCACTGGTGCCACCTCTGGTCTGGGAACCATGCTGCGTATCGTGGATTCTAAGGAGCCATCCGTCCACTCCCAGACACAGGCCCCCAAACACAAACAACGGCGCTTTTCCCTGGAAAGCAAAACTGGCCTGCCAAGTTTTGGATGGCAGATTGCAGGAGCCACTTGGTACTATCAAACCAGCCCAACTTGGCACTGGTGCCACCATGGGTCTGGTCACCATCCTGCCTATCGTAGCTTTTCAGGAGCCAGCCGGTCACTCGCAGCCATAGGCCCCCAGACACAAGCCTCGCCCCGTTTCCCTGGCAAACAAAAGTAAGCTGCCCCGCTTCTGGATGGCAGATTGCAGGACGCACTTGGTAGTATCAAACCAGCCCGACTTGGCACTGGTGCCACCTCTGGTCTGGGAACCATCCTGCGTATCGTGGATTCTAAGGAGACAGCCGGCCACTCCCAGCCACAGGCCCCCAAACACAAACAACGGCGCTTTTCCCTGGAAAACAAAACTCGCCTGCCAACATTTTGATGGCAGATTGCAGGAGCCACTTGGTACTATCAAATCAGCCCAACTTGGCACTGGTGCCACCATGCGTTTGGTCACCATCCTGCCTATCGTAGCTTTTCAGGAGCCAGACGGTCACTCCCAGCTATAGGCCCCCAGACAAAAACCTCGGCCCGTTTCCCTGGCATACAAAAGTAAGCTGCCCCGCTTCTGGATGGCAGATTGCAGGAACAACTTGGTACTATCAAACCAGCCCGACTTGGCACTGGTGCCACCTCTGGTCTGGGAACCATCCTGCGTATCGTGGTTCTAAGGAGCCATCCGTCCACTCCCAGCCACAGGCCCCCAAACACAAACAACGGCGCTTTTCCCTGGAAAACAAAACTCGCCTGCCAACATTTTGATGGCAGATTGCAGGAGCCACTTGGTACTATCAAACCAGCCCAACTTGGCACTGGTGCCACCATGGATCTGGTCACCATCCTGCCTATCGTAGCTTTTCAGGACCTAGCCGGTCACTCCAAGCCATAGGCGCCCAGACAAAAAGCTCGGCCCGTTTCCCTAGCAAACAAAGTAAGCTGCCCCGCTTCTGGATGGCAGATTGCAGGAACCACTTGGTACTATCAAACCAGCCCGACTTGGCACTGGTGCCACCTTGGGTCTGGGAACCATCCTGCGTATCGTGGATTCTAAGGAGCCAGCCGGTCACTCCCAGCCACAGGCCCCCAAACACAAACAACGGCGCTTTTCCCTGGAAAACAAAACTCGCCTGCCAATATTTTGATGGCAGATTGCAGGAGCCACTTGCTACTATCAAATCAGCCCAACTTGGCACTGGTGCCACCATGGGTCTGGTCACCATCCTGCCTATCGTAGCTTTTCAGGAGCCAGCCGGTCACTCACAGCCATAGGCCCCCAGAGAAAAACCTCGGCCCGTTTCCCTGGCAAACAAAAGTAAGCTACCCCGCTTCTGGATGGCAGATTGCAGGAGCCACTTTGCACCATCAAACTAGCCCGACTTGGCACTGGTGCCATCTCAGGTCTGGGAACCATCCTGCGTATCGTTCATTCTAAGGAGCCAGCCGGCCACTCCAGCCACAGGCCCCCAGACACAAACAACGGCGCTTTTCCCTGGAAAACAAAACTCGCCTGCCAACTTTTTGATGGCAGATTGCAGGAGCCACTTGGTACTGTCAAATCAGCCCAACTTGGCACTGGTGCCACCATGGGTCTGGTCACCATCCTGCCTATCGTAGCTTTTCAGGACCTAGCAGGTCACTCCCAGCCATAGGCGCCCAGACACAAAGCTCGGCCCGTTTCCCTGGCAAACAAAAGTAAGCTGCCCCGCTTCTGGATGGCAGATTTCCGGAGCCACTTGGTACTATCAAACCAGCCCGACTTGGCACTGGTGCCACCTCTGGTCTGGGAACCATGCTGCGTATCGTGGATTCTAAGGAGCCATCCGTCCACTCCCAGCCACAGGCCCCCAAACACAAACAACGGCGCTTTTCCCTGGAAAACAAAACTCGCCTGCCAAGATTTTGATGGCAGATTGCAGGAGCCGCTTGCTACTATCAAATCAGCCCATCTTGGCACTGGTGCCACCATGGGTCTGGTCACAATCCTGCCTATCGTAGGTGTTCAGGCGCCAGCCGGTCACTCCCAGCCATAGGCCCCCAGAGAAAAACCTCGGCCCGTTTCCCTGGCAAACAAAAGTAAGCTGCCCCGCTTCTGGATGGCAGATTGCAGGAGCCACTTTGCACCATCAAACCAGCCCAACTTGGCACTGGTGCCACCTCTGGTCTGGGAACCATGCTGTGTATCGTGGATTCCAATTAGCAAGCCGGCCACTCCCAGCCACAGGCCTCCAAACACAAACAACGGCGCTTTTCCCTGGAAAACAAAACTCGCCTGCCAACTTTTTGATGGCAGATTGCAGGAGCCACTTGGTACTATCAAACCAGCCCAACTTGGCACTGGTGCCACCATGGGTCTGGTCACCATCCTGCCTATCGTAGCTTTTCAGGACCTAGACGGTCACTCCCAGCCATAGGCCCCGTGACACAAAGCTCGGCCCGTTTCCCTGGCAAACAAAAGTAAGCTGTCCCGCTTCTGGATGGCAGATTGCAGGATCCACTAGGTATTATCAAACCAGCCCGACTTGGCACTGGTGCCACCTCTGGTCTGGGAACCATGCTGCGTATCGTGGATTCTAAGCAGCCAGCCGGCCACACCCAGCCACAGGCCCCCAAACACAAACAACGGCGCTTTTCCCTGGAAAACAAAACTCGCCTGCCAACATTTTGATGGCAGATTGCAGGAGCCACTTGGTACTATCAAACCAGCCCAACTTGGCACTGGTGCCACCATGGGTCTGGTCACCATCCTGCCTATCGTAGCTTTTCAGGAGCCAGCCGGTCACTCCAAGCCATAGGCCCCCAGACAAAAACCTCGGCCCGTTTCCCTGGCAAAGAAAAATAAGCTACCCCGCTTCTGGATGGCACATTGCAGGAGCCACTTTGCACCATCAAACCAGCCCGACTTGGCACTGGTGCCACCTCTGGTCTGGGAACCATCCTGCGTATCGTGGATTCTAATTAGCCATCCGTCCACTCCCAGCCACAGGCCCCCAAACAAAATCAACGGCGCTTTTCCCTGGAAAACAAAACTCGCCTGCCAAATTTTGATGGCAGATTGCCGGAGCCACTGGGTACTATCAAACCAGCCCAACTTGACACTGGTGCCACCATGGGTCTGGTCACCATCCTGCCTATCTTAGCTTTTCAGGAGCCAGCCGGTCACTCCCAGCCATAGGCCCCCAGACAAAAAGCTCGGACCGTTTCCCTGGCAAACAAAAGTAAGTTATTCCGCTACTGGATGGCAGATTGCAGGAGCCACTTTTCACCATCAAACCAGCCCGACTTGGCACTGGTGCCACCTCTGGTCTGGGAACCATGCTGCGTATCGTGGATTCTAAGGAGCCAGCCGGCCACTCCCAGCCACAGGCCCCCAAACACAAACAACGGCGCATTTCCCTGGATAACAAACTCGCCTGCCAACTTTTTGATGGCAGATTGCAGGAGCCACTTGGTACTATCAAACCAGCCCAACTTGGCACTGGTGCCACCATGGGTCTGGTCACCATCCTGCCTATCTTAGCTTTTCAGGAGCCAGCCGGTCACTCCCAGCCATAGGCCCCCAGACACAAACCTCGGCCCGTTTCCCTGGCAAACAAAAGTAAGCTACCCCGCTTCTGGATGGCAGATTGCAGGACGCACTTGGTACTATCAAACCAGCCCAACTTGGCACTGGTGCCACCTTGGGTCTGGGAACCATCCTGCGTATCGTGGATTCTAAGGAGCCAGCCGGTCACTCCCAGCCACAGGCCCCCAAACACAAACCACAGCGCTTTTCCCTGGAAAACAAAACCCGCCTGCCGACATTTTGATGGCAGATTGCAGGAGCCACTTGCTACTATCAAATCAGCCCAACTTGGCACTGGTGCCACCATGGGTCTGGTCACCATCCTGCCTATCGTAGCTTTTCAGGAGCCAGCCGGTCACTCCCAGCCATAGGCCCCCAGACACAAAGCTCGGCCCGTTTCCCTGGCAAACAAAAGTAAGCTGCCCCGCTTCTGGATGGCAGATTGTAGGACGCACTTGGTACTATCAAACCAGCCCGACTTGGCACTGGTGCCACCTCTGGTCTGGGAACCATGGTGCGTATCGTGAATTCTAAGGAGCCAGCCGGCCACTCCCAGCCATAGGCACCCAAACACAAACAACGGCGCTTTTCCCTGGAAAACAAAACTCGCCTGCCAACTTTTTGATGGCAGATTGCAGGAGCCACTTGGTACTATCAAACCAGCTCAACTTGGGACTGGTGCCACCATGGGTCTGCTCACCATCCTGCCTATCGTAGCTTTTCAGGAGCCAGACGGTCACTCGCAGCCATAGGCCCCCAGACACAAACCTCGGCCCGTTTCCCTGGCAAACAAAAGTAAGCTGCCCCGCTTCTGCATGGCAGATTGCAGGAGCTATTTAGTACTATCAAACCAGCCCGACTTGGCACTGGTGCCACCTCAGGTCTGGGAACCATCCTGCGTATCGTGGATTCTAAGGAGCCAGCCGGCCACTCCCAGCCACAGGCCCCCAAACACAAACAACGGCGCTTTTCCCTGGGAAACAAAACTCTCCTGCCAACTTTTTGATGGGAGATTGCAGGAGCCACTTGGTACTATCAAATCAGACCAACTTGGCACTGGTGCCACCATGGGTCTGGTCACCATCCTGCCTATCGTAGCTTTTCAGGAGCCAGCCGGTCACTCCCAGCCATAGGCCCCCAGACACAAACCTCGGCCCGTTTCGCTGACAAACAAAAGTAAGTTATCCCGCTTCTGGATGGCAGATTGCCGGAGCCACTTGGTACTATCAAACCAGCCCGACTTGGCACTGGTGCCACCATGGGTCTGGTCACCATCCTGCCTATCGTGGATTCTAGTTAGCCATCCGTCCACTCCTAGCCACAGGCCCCCAAACAAAAACAACGGCGCTTTTCCCTGGAAAACAAAACTCGTCTGCCAACTTTTTCATGGCAGATTGCAGGAGCCACTTGGTACTATCAAACCAGCCCAACTTGGCACTGGTGCCACCTTGGGTCTGGGAACCATGCTGCGTATCGTGGATTATAAGGAGCCGGCCGGCCACTCCCAGCCACAGGCCCCCAAACACAAACCACAGCGCTTTTCCCTGGAAAACAAAATTCGCCGGCCAACTTTTTGATGGCAGATTGCAGGAGCCACTTGGTACTATCAAACCAGCCCAACTTGGCACTGGTGCCACCATGGATCTGGTCACCATCCTGCTTATCGTAGCTTTTCAGGAGCCAGCCGGTCACTCCCAGCCATAAGCGCCCAGACACAATGCTCTGCCCTTTTCCCTGGCAAACCAAAGTAAGCTGCCCCGCTTCTGGATGGCAGATTGCAGGAACCACTTGGTACTATAAAACCAGCCCGACTTGGCACTGGTGCCACCTCTGGTCTGGGAACCATGCTGCGTATCGTGGATTCTAAGGAGCCAGCCGGCCACTCCCAGCCACAGGCCCCCAAACAAAAACAACGGCGCTTTTCCCTGGAAAACAAAACTCGCCTGCCAAATTTTTGATGGCAGATTGCAGGAGCCACTTGGTACTATCAAACCAGCCCAACTTGACACTGGTGCCACCATGGGTCTGGTCACCATCCTGCCTATCGTAGGTGTTCAGGCGCCAGCCGGTCACTCCCAGCCATAGGCCCCCAGACACAAAGCTCGGCGCGTTTCCTTGGCAAACAAAAGTAAGCTGCCCCGCTTCTGGATGGCAGATTGCAGGAGCCACTTGGTACTATCAAACCAGCCCAACTTGGCACTGGTGCCACCTTGGGTCTGGGAACCATCCTGCGTATCGTGGATTCTAAGGAGCCAGCCGGTCACTCCCAGCCACAGGCCCCCAAACAAAAACCACAGCGCTTTTCCCTGGAAAACAAACCCGCCTGCCGACATTTTGATGGCAGACTGCAGGAGCCACTTGCTGCTATCAAATCAGCCCAACTTGGCACTGGTGCCACCATGGGTCTGGTCACCATCCTGCCTATCGTAGCTTTTCAGGAGCCAGCCGTTCACTCCCAGTCATAGGCCCCCAGACACAAAGCTCGGCCCGTTTCCTTGGCAAACAAAAGTAAGCTGCCCCGCTTCTGGATGGCAGATTGTAGGACGCACTTGGTACTATCAAACCAGCCCGACTTGGCACTGGTGCCACCTCAGGTCTGGGAACCATCCTGCGTATCGTGGATTCTAAGCAGCCAGCCGGCCACTCCCAGCCACAGGCCCCCAAACACAAACAACGGCGCTTTTCCCTGGAAAACAAAACTCGCCTGCCAAATTTTGACGGCAGATTGCAGGAGCCACTTGGTACTATCAAATCAGCCCAACTTGGGACTGGTGCCACCATGGGTCTGGTCACCATCCTGCCTATCGTAGCTTTTCAGGAGCCAGCCGGTCACTCCCAGCCATAGGCCCCCAGACAAAAACCTCGGCCCGTTTCCCTGGCATACAAAAGTAAGCTGCCCTGCTTCTGGATGGCAGATTGCAGGAACCACTTGGTACTATCAAACCAGCAAAACTTGGCACTGGTGCCACCTTGGGTCTGGATACCATGCTGCGTATCGTGGATTCTAAGGAGCCAGCCGGCCACTCCCAGCCACAGGCCCCCAAACACAAACAACGGCGCTTTTCCCTGGGAAACAAAACTCTCCTGCCAACTTTTTGATGGGAGATTGAGGAAGCCACTTGGTACTATCAAATCAGCCCAACTTGGCACTGGTGCCACCATGGGTCTGGTCACCATCCTGCCTATCGTGGATTCTAATTAGCCATCCGTCCACTCCCAGCCACAGGCCCCCAAAAAAAAACAACGGCGCTTTTCCCTGGAAAACAAAACTCGTCTGCCAACTTTTTGATGGCAGATTGCCAGAGCCACTTGGTACTATCAAACCAGCCCAACTTGGCACTGGTGCCACCTTGGGTCTGGGAACCATGCTGCGTATCGTGGATTATAAGGAGCCAGCCGGCCACTCCCAGCCACAGGCCCCCAAACACAAACCACAGCGCTTTTCCCTGGAAAACAAAATTCGCCGGCCAACTTTTTGATGGCAGATTGCAGAAGCCACTTGGTACTATCAAATCAGCCCAACTTGGCACTGGTGCCACCATGGGTCTGGTCACCATCCTGCCTATCGTAGCTTTTCAGGAGCCAGCCGGTCACTCCCAGCCATAGGCCCCCAGACACAAAGCTCGGCCCGTTTCCCTGGCAAACAAAAGTAAGCTGCCCCGCTTCTGGATGGCAGATTGTAGGACGCACTTGGTACTATCAAACCAGCCCGACTTGGCACTGGTGCCACCTCTGGTCTGGGAACCATGGTGCGTATCGTGAATTCTAAGGAGCCAGCCGGCCACTCCCAGCCATAGGCACCCAAACACAAACAACGGCGCTTTTCCCTGGAAAACAAAACTCGCCTGCCAACTTTTTGATGGCAGATTGCAGGAGCCACTTGGTACTATCAAACCAGCTCAACTTGGGACTGGTGCCACCATGGGTCTGCTCACCATCCTGCCTATCGTAGCTTTTCAGGAGCCAGACGGTCACTCGCAGCCATAGGCCCCCAGACACAAACCTCGGCCCGTTTCCCTGGCAAACAAAAGTAAGCTGCCCCGCTTCTGCATGGCAGATTGCAGGAGCTATTTAGTACTATCAAACCAGCCCGACTTGGCACTGGTGCCACCTCAGGTCTGGGAACCATCCTGCGTATCGTGGATTCTAAGGAGCCAGCCGGCCACTCCCAGCCACAGGCCCCCAAACACAAACAACGGCGCTTTTCCCTGGGAAACAAAACTCTCCTGCCAACTTTTTGATGGGAGATTGCAGGAGCCACTTGGTACTATCAAATCAGACCAACTTGGCACTGGTGCCACCATGGGTCTGGTCACCATCCTGCCTATCGTAGCTTTTCAGGAGCCAGCCGGTCACTCCCAGCCATAGGCCCCCAGACACAAACCTCGGCCCGTTTCGCTGACAAACAAAAGTAAGTTATCCCGCTTCTGGATGGCAGATTACAGGAGCCACTTGGTACTATCAAACCAGCCCGACTTGGCACTGGTGCCACCATGGGTCTGGTCACCATCCTGCCTATCGTGGATTCTAGTTAGCCATCCGTCCACTCCTAGCCACAGGCCCCCAAACAAAAACAACGGCGCTTTTCCCTGGAAAACAAAACTCGTCTGCCAACTTTTTCATGGCAGATTGCAGGAGCCACTTGGTACTATCAAACCAGCCCAACTTGGCACTGGTGCCACCTTGGGTCTGGGAACCATGCTGCGTATCGTGGATTATAAGGAGCCAGCCGGCCACTCCCAGCCACAGGCCCCCAAACACAAACCACAGCGCTTTTCCCTGGAAAACAAAATTCGCCGGCCAACTTTTTGATGGCAGATTGCAGGAGCCACTTGGTACTATCAAATCAGCCCAACTTGGCACTAGTGCCACCATGGGTCTGGTCACCATCCTGCTTATCGTAGCTTTTCAGGAGCCAGCCGGTCACTCCCAGCCATAGGCGCCCAGACACAATGCTCTGCCCTTTTCCCTGGCAAACCAAAGTAAGCTGCCCCGCTTCTGGATGGCAGATTGCAGGAACCACTTGGTACTATAAAACCAGCCCGACTTGGCACTGGTGCCACCTCTGGTCTGGGAACCATGCTGCGTATCGTGGATTCTAAGGAGCCAGCCGGCCACTCCCAGCCACAGGCCCCCAAACAAAAACAACGGCGCTTTTCCCTGGAAAACAAAACTCGCCTGCCAAATTTTTGATGGCAGATTGCAGGAGCCACTTGGTACTATCAAACCAGCCCAACTTGACACTGGTGCCACCATGGGTCTGGTCACCATCCTGCCTATCGTAGGTGTTCAGGCGCCAGCCGGTCACTCCCAGCCATAGGCCCCCAGACACAAAGCTCGGCGCGTTTCCTTGGCAAACAAAAGTAAGCTGCCCCGCTTCTGGATGGCAGATTGCAGGAGCCACTTGGTACTATCAAACCAGCCCAACTTGGCACTGGTGCCACCTTGGGTCTGGGAACCATCCTGCGTATCGTGGATTCTAAGGAGCCAGCCGGTCACTCCCAGCCACAGGCCCCCAAACAAAAACCACAGCGCTTTTCCCTGGAAAACAAACCCGCCTGCCGACATTTTGATGGCAGACTGCAGGAGCCACTTGCTGCTATCAAATCAGCCCAACTTGGCACTGGTGCCACCATGGGTCTGGTCACCATCCTGCCTATCGTAGCTTTTCAGGAGCCAGCCGTTCACTCCCAGTCATAGGCCCCCAGACACAAAGCTCGGCCCGTTTCCTTGGCAAACAAAAGTAAGCTGCCCCGCTTCTGGATGGCAGATTGTAGGACGCACTTGGTACTATCAAACCAGCCCGACTTGGCACTGGTGCCACCTCAGGTCTGGGAACCATCCTGCGTATCGTGGATTCTAAGCAGCCAGCCGGCCACTCCCAGCCACAGGCCCCCAAACACAAACAACGGCGCTTTTCCCTGGAAAACAAAACTCGCCTGCCAAATTTTGACGGCAGATTGCAGGAGCCACTTGGTACTATCAAATCAGCCCAACTTGGGACTGGTGCCACCATGGGTCTGGTCACCATCCTGCCTATCGTAGCTTTTCAGGAGCCAGCCGGTCACTCCCAGCCATAGGCCCCCAGACAAAAACCTCGGCCCGTTTCCCTGGCATACAAAAGTAAGCTGCCCTGCTTCTGGATGGCAGATTGCAGGAACCACTTGGTACTATCAAACCAGCAAAACTTGGCACTGGTGCCACCTTGGGTCTGGATACCATGCTGCGTATCGTGGATTCTAAGGAGCCAGCCGGCCACTCCCAGCCACAGGCCCCCAAACACAAACAACGGCGCTTTTCCCTGGGAAACAAAACTCTCCTGCCAACTTTTTGATGGGAGATTGAGGAAGCCACTTGATTTTATCAAATCAGACCAACTTGGCACTGGTGCCACCATGGGTCTGGTCACCATCCTGCCTATCGTGGATTCTAATTAGCCATCCGTCCACTCCCAGCCACAGGCCCCCAAAAAAAAACAACGGCGCTTTTCCCTGGAAAACAAAACTCGTCTGCCAACTTTTTGATGGCAGATTGCCAGAGCCACTTGGTACTATCAAACCAGCCCAACTTGGCACTGGTGCCACCTTGGGTCTGGGAACCATGCTGCGTATCGTGGATTATAAGGAGCCAGCCGGCCACTCCCAGCCACAGGCCCCCAAACACAAACCACAGCGCTTTTCCCTGGAAAACAAAATTCGCCGGCCAACTTTTTGATGGCAGATTGCAGGAGCCACTTGGTACTATCAAATCAGCCCAACTTGGCACTAGTGCCACCATGGGTCTGGTCACCATCCTGCTTATCGTAGCTTTTCAGGAGCCAGCCGGTCACTCCCAGCCATAGGCGCCCAGACACAATGCTCTGCCCTTTTCCCTTGCAAACCAAAGTAAACTGCCCCGCTTCTGGATGGCAGATTGCAGGAACCACTTGGTACTATAAAACCAGCCCAACTTGGCACTGGTGCCACCTCTGGTCTGGGAACCATGCTGCGTATCGTGGATTCTAAGGAGCCAGCCGGTCACTCCCACCCACAGGCCCCCAAACACAAACAACGGCACTTTTCCCTGGAAAACAAAACTCGCCTGCCAACATTTTGATGGCAGATTGCAGGAGCCACTTGGTACTATCAAACCAGCCCAACTTGGCACTGGTGCCACCATGGGTCTGGTCACCATCCTGCTTATCGTAGCTTTTCAGGAGCCAGCCGGTCACTCCCAGCCATAGGCCCCCAGACAAAATCCTCGGCCCGTTTCCCTGGCAAACAAAAGTAAGTTATCCCGCTTCTGGATGGCAGATTGCAGGAGCCACTTTTCACCATCAAACCAGCCCGACTTGGCACTGGTGCCACCTCTGGTCTGGGAACCATGCTGCGTATCGTGGATTCTAAGGAGCCAGCCGGCCACTCCCTGCCACAGGCCCCCAAACACAAACAACGGCGCTTTTCCCTGGATAACAAACTCGCCTGCCAACTTTTTGATGGCAGATTGCAGGAGCCACTTGGTACTATCAAACCAGCCCAACTTGGCACTGGTGCCACCATGGGTCTGGTCACCATCCTGCCTATCGTAGCTTTTCAGGAGCCAGGCGGTCACTCCCAGCCATAGGCCCTGAGACACAAACCTCGGCCCGTATCCCTGGCAAACAAAAGTAAGCTGCCCCGCTTCTGGATGGCAGATTGCAGGACGCACTTGGTACTATATACCAGCCCAACTTGGCACTGGTGCCACCTCTGGTCTGGGAACCATGCCGCGTATCGTGGATTCTAAGGAGCCCGCTGGCCTCTCCCAGCCACAGGCCCCCAAACAGAAACAACGGCGCTTTTCCCTGGAAAACAAAACTCGCCTGCCAATTTTTCATGGCAGATTGCAGGAGCCACTTGGTACTATCAAATCAGCCCAACTTGGCACTGGTGCCACCATGGGTCTGGTCACCATCCTGCCTATCGTAGCTTTTCAGGAGCCAGCCGGTCACTCCCAGCCATAGGCTCCCAGACACAAACCTCGGCCCGTTTCCCTGGCAAACAAAAGTAAGCTACCCCGCTTCTGGATGGCAGATTTCAGGAGCCACTTTGCACCATCAAACTAGCCCGACTTGGCACTGGTGCCACCTCTGGTCTGGGAACCATGCTGCGTATCGTGGATTCTAAGGAGCCATCCGTCCACTCCCAGCCACAGGCCCCCAAACACAAACAACGGCGCTTTTCCCTGGAAAACAAAACTCGCCTGCCAACTTTTTCATGGCAGATTGCAGGAGCCACTTGGTACTATCAAACCAGCCCAACTTGGCACTGGTGCCACCATGGGTCTGGTCACCATCCTGCCTATCGTAGCTTTTCAGGAGCCAGCCGGTCACTCGCAGCCATAGGCCCCCAGACACAAACCTCGCCCCGTTTCCCTGGCAAACAAAAGTAAGCTGCCCCGCTTCTGGATGGCAGATTGCAGGACGCACTTGGTAGTATCAAACCAGCCCGACTTGGCACTGGTGCCACCTCTGGTCTGGGAACCATCCTGCGTATCGTGGATTCTAAGGAGCCAGCCGGCCACTCCCAGCCACAGGCCCCCAAACACAAACAACGGCGCTTTTCCCTGGAAAACAAAACTCGCCTGCCAACATTTTGATGGCAGATTGCAGGAGCCACTTGGTACTATCAAACCAGCCCAACTTGGCACTGGTGCCACCATGGATCTGGTCACCATCCTGCCTATCGTAGCTTTTCAGGACCTAGCCGGTCACTCCAAGCCATAGGCGCCCAGACAAAAAGCTCGGCCCGTTTCCCTGGCAAACAAAGTAAGCTGCCCCGCTTCTGGATGGCAGATTGCAGGAACCACTTGGTACTATCAAACCAGCCCGACTTGGCACTGGTGCCACCTTGGGTCTGGGAACCATCCTGCGTATCGTGGATTCTAATTAGCCATCCGTCCACTCCCAGCCACAGGCCCCCAAACACAAACAACGGCGCTTTTCCCTGGAAAACAAAACTCGCCTGCCAATATTTTGATGGCAGATTGCAGGAGCCACTTGCTACTATCAAATCAGCCCAACTTGGCACTGGTGCCACCATGGGTCTGGTCACCATCCTGCCTATCGTAGCTTTTCAGGAGCCAGCCGGTCCCTCCCTGCCATAGGCCCCCAGAGAAAAACCTCGGCCCGTTTCCCTGGCAAACAAAAGTAAGCTACCCCGCTTCTGGATGGCAGATTGCAGGAGCCACTTTGCACCATCAATCTTGCCCGACTTGGCACTGGTGCCACCTCAGGTCTGGGAACCATCCTGCGTATCGTTCATTCTAAGGAGCCAGCCGGCCACTCCAGCCACAGGCCCCCAGACACAAACAACGGCGCTTTTCCCTGGAAAACAAAACTCGCCTGCCAACTTTTAGATGGCAGATTGCAGGAGCCACTTGGTACTGTCAAATCAGCCCAACTTGGCACTGGTGCCACCATGGGTCTGGTCACCATCCTGCCTATCGTAGCTTTTCAGGACCTAGCAGGTCACTCCCAGCCATAGGCGCCCAGACACAAAGCTCGGCCCGTTTCCCTGGCAAACAAAAGTAAGCTGCCCCGCTTCTGGATGGCAGATTTCCGGAGCCACTTGGTACTATCAAACCAGCCCGACTTGGCACTGGTGCCACCTCTGGTCTGGGAACCATGCTGCGTATCGTGGATTCTAAGGAGCCATCCGTCCACTCCCAGCCACAGGCCCCCAAACACAAACAACGGCGCTTTTCCCTGGAAAACAAAACTCGCCTGCCAACATTTTGATGGCAGATTGCAGGAGCCGCTTGCTACTATCAAATCAGCCCATCTTGGCACTGGTGCCACCATGGGTCTGGTCACCATCCTGCCTATCGTAGGTGTTCAGGCGCCAGCCGGTCACTCCCAGCCATAGGCCCCCAGAGAAAAACCTCGGCCCGTTTCCCTGGCAAACAAAAGTAAGCTGCCCCGCTTCTGCATGGCAGATTGCAGGAGCCACTTTGCACCATCAAACCAGCCCAACTTGGCACTGGTGCCACCTCTGGTCTGGGAACCATGCTGTGTATCGTGGATTCCAATTAGCAAGCCGGCCACTCCCAGCCACAGGCCTCCAAACACAAACAACGGCGCTTTTCCCTGGAAAACAAAACTCGCCTGCCAACTTTTTGATGGCAGATTGCAGGAGCCACTTGGTACTATCAAACCAGCCCAACTTGGCACTGGTGCCACCATGGGTCTGGTCACCATCCTGCCTATCGTAGCTTTTCAGGACCTAGACGGTCACTCCCAGCCATAGGCCCCGTGACACAAAGTTCGGCCCGTTTCCCTGGCAAACAAAAGTAAGCTGTCCCGCTTCTGGATGGCAGATTGCAGGATCCACTAGGTATTATCAAACCAGCCCGACTTGGCACTGGTGCCACCTCTGGTCTGGGAACCATCCTGCGTATCGTGGATTCTAAGCAGCCAGCCGGCCGCTCCCTGCCACAGGCCCCCAAACACAAACAACGGCGCTTTTCCCTGGAAAACAAAACTCGCCTGCCAACATTTTGATGGCAGATTGCAGGAGCCACTTGGTACTATCAAACCAGCCCAACTTGGCACTGGTGCCACCATGGGTCTGGTCACCATCCTGCCTATCGTAGCTTTTCAGGAGCCAGCCGGTCACTCCAAGCCATAGGCCCCCAGAGAAAAACCTCGGCCCGTTTCCCTGGCAAAGAAAAATAAGCTACCCCGCTTCTGGATGGCACATTGCAGGAGCCACTTTGCACCATCAAACCAGCCCGACTTGGCACTGGTGCCACCTCTGGTCTGGGAACCATCCTGCGTATCGTGGATTCTAATTAGCCATCCGTCCACTCCCAGCCACAGGCCCCCAAACAAAATCAACGGCGCTTTTCCCTGGAAAACAAAACTCGCCTGCCAAATTTTGATGGCAGATTGCCGGAGCCACTGGGTACTATCAAACCAGCCCAACTTGACACTGGTGCCACCATGGGTCTGGTCACCATCCTGCCTATCGTAGCTATTCAGGAGCCAGCCGGTCACTCCCAGCCATAGGCCCCCAGACAAAAAGCTCGGACCGTTTCCCTGGCAAACAAAAGTAAGTTATTCCGCTACTGGATGGCAGATTGCAGGAGCCACTTTTCACCATCAAACCAGCCCGACTTGGCACTGGTGCCACCTCTGGTCTGGGAACCATGCTGCGTATCGTGGATTCTAAGGAGCCAGCCGGCCACTCCCAGCCACAGGCCCCCAAACACAAACAACGGCGTATTTCCCTGGATAACAAACTCGCCTGCCAACTTTTTGATGGCAGATTGCAGGAGCCACTTGGTACTATCAAACCAGCCCAACTTGGCACTGGTGCCACCATGGGTCTGGTCACCATCCTGCCTATCGTAGCTTTTCAGGAGCCAGCCGGTCACTCCCAGCCATAGGCCCCGAGACACAAACCTCGGCCCGTTTCCCTGGCAAACAAAAGTAAGCTACCCCGCTTCTGGATGGCAGATTGCAGGAAGCACTTGGTACTATCAAACCAGCCCAACTTGGCACTGGTGCCACCTCTGGTCTGGGAACCATGCTGCGTATCGTGGATTCTAAGGAGCCAGCCGGTCACTCCCAGCCACAGGCCCCCAAACACAAACCACAGCGCTTTTCCCTGGAAAACAAAACCCGCCTGCCGACATTTTGATGGCAGATTGCAGGAGCCACTTGCTACTATCAAATCAGCCCAACTTGGCACTGGTGCCACCATGGGTCTGGTCACCATCCTGCCTATCGTAGCTTTTCAGGAGCCAGCCGGTCACTCCCAGCCATAGGCCCCCAGACACAAAGCTCGGCCCGTTTCCCTGGCAAACAAAAGTAAGCTGCCCCGCTTCTGGATGGCAGATTGTAGGACGCACTTGGTACTATCAAACCAGCCCGACTTGGCACTGGTGCCACCTCTGGTCTGGGAACCATGGTGCGTATCGTGAATTCTAAGGAGCCAGCCGGCCACTCCCAGCCATAGGCACCCAAACACAAACAACGGCGCTTTTCCCTGGAAAACAAAACTCGCCTGCCAACATTTGATGGCAGATTGCAGGAGCCACTTGGTACTATCAAACCAGCTCAACTTGGCACTGGTGCCACCATGGGTCTGCTCACCATCCTGCCTATCGTAGCTTTTCAGGAGCCAGACGGTCACTCGCAGCCATAGGCCCCCAGACACAAACCTCGGCCCGTTTCCCTGGCAAACAAAAGTAAGCTGCCCCGCTTCTGCATGGCAGATTGCAGGAGCTATTTAGTACTATCAAACCAGCCCGACTTGGCACTGGTGCCACCTCAGGTCTGGGAACCATCCTGCGTATCGTGGATTCTAAGGAGCCAGCCGGCCACTCCCAGCCACAGGCGCCCAAACACAAACAACGGCGCTTTTCCCTGGAAAACAAAACTCGCCTGCCAAATTTTGATGGCAGATTGCAGGAGCCACTTGGTACTATCAAATCAGCCCAACTTGGGACTGGTGCCACCATGGGTCTGGTCACCATCCTGCCTATCGTAGCTTTTCAGGAGCCAGCCGGTCACTCCCAGCCATAGGCCCCCAGACAAAAACCTCGGCCCGTTTCCCTGGCATACAAAAGTAAGCTGCCCTGCTTCTGGATGGCAGATTGCAGGAACCACTTGGTACTATCAAACCAGCAAAACTTGGCACTGGTGCCACCTTGGCTCTGGATACCATGCTGCGTATCGTGGATTCTAAGGAGCCAGCCGGCCACTCCCAGCCACAGGCCCCCAAACACAAACAACGGCGCTTTTCCCTGGGAAACAAAACTCTCCTGCCAACTTTTTGATGGGAGATTGCAGGAGCCACTTGGTACTATCAAATCAGACCAACTTGGCACTGGTGCCACCATGGGTCTGGTCACCATCCTGCCTATCGTAGCTTTTCAGGAGCCAGCCGGTCACTCCCAGCCATAGGCCCCCAGACACAAACCTCGGCCCGTTTCGCTGACAAACAAAAGTAAGTTATCCCGCTTCTGGATGGCAGATTGCCGGAGCCACTTGGTACTATCAAACCAGCCCGACTTGGCACTGGTGCCACCATGGGTCTGGTCACCATCCTGCCTATCGTGGATTCTAATTAGCCATCCGTCCACTCCTAGCCACAGGCCCCCAAACAAAATCAACGGCGCTTTTCCCTGGAAAACAAAACTCGTCTGCCAACTTTTTGATGGCAGATTGCCAGAGCCACTGGGTACTATCAAACCAGCCCAACTTGGCACTGGTGCCACCTTGGGTCTGGGAACCATGCTGCGTATCGTGGATTATAAGGAGCCAGCCGGCCAGTCCCAGCCACAGGCCCCCAAACACAAACCACAGCGCTTTTCCCTGGAAAACAAAATTCGCCGGCCAACTTTTTGATGGCAGATTGCAGGAGCCACTTGGTACTATCAAATCAGCCCAACTTGGCACTAGTGCCACCATGGGTCTGGTCACCATCCTGCTTATCGTAGCTTTTCAGGAGCCAGCCGGTCACTCCCAGCCATAGGCGCCCCGACACAATGCTCTGCCCTTTTCCCTGGCAAACCAAAGTAAGCTGCCCCGCTTCTGGATGGCAGATTGCAGGAACCACTTGGTACTATAAAACCAGCCCGACTTGGCACTGGTGCCACCTCTGGTCTGGGAACCATGCTGCGTATCGTGGATTCTAAGGAGCCAGCCGGCCACTCCCAGCCACAGGCCCCCAAACAAAAACAACGGCGCTTTTCCCTGGAAAACAAAACTCGCCTGCCAAATTTTTGATGGCAGATTGCAGGAGCCACTTGGTACTATCAAACCAGCCCAACTTGACACTGGTGCCACCATGGGTCTGGTCAACATCCTGCCTATCTTAGCTTTTCAGGAGCCAGCCGGTCACTCCCAGCCATAGGCCCCCAGACACAAAGCTCGGCCCGTTTCCCTGGCAAACAAAAGTAAGCTGCCCCGCTTCTGGATGGCAGATTGCAGGAGCCACTTGGTACTATCAAACCAGCCCAACTTGGCACTGGTGCAACCTTGGGTCTGGGAACCATCCTGCGTATCGTGGATTCTAAGGAGCCAGCCGGTCACTCCCAGCCACAGGCCCCCAAACACAAACCACAGCGCTTTTCCCTGGAAAACAAACCCGCCTGCCGACATTTTGATGGCAGATTGCAGGAGCCACTTGCTGCTATCAAATCAGCCCAACTTGGCACTGGTGCCACCATGGGTCTGGTCACCATCCTGCCTATCGTAGCTTTTCAGGAGCCAGCCGGTCACTCCCAGTCATAGGCCCCCAGACACAAAGCTCGGCCCGTTTCCCTGGCAAACAAAAGTAAGCTGCCCCGCTTCTGGATGGCAGATTGTAGGACGCACTTGGTACTATCAAACCAGCCCGACTTGGCACTGGTGCCACCTCTGGTCTGGGAACTATGGTGCGTATCGTGGATTCTAAGGAGCCAGCCGGCCACTCCCAGCCATAGGCACCCAAACACAAACAACGGCGCTTTTCCCTGGAAAACAAAACTCGCCTGCCAACTTTTTGATGGCAGATTGCAGGAGCCACTTGGTACTATCAAACCAGCTCAACTTGGCACTGGTGCCACCATGGGTCTGCTCACCATCCTGCCTATCGTAGCTTTTCAGGAGCCAGACGGTCACTCGCAGCCATAGGCCCCCAGACAAAAACCTCGGCCCGTTTCCCTGGCAAACAAAAGTAAGCTGCCCCGCTTCTGCATGGCAGATTGCAGGAGCTATTTAGTACTATCAAACCAGCCCGACTTGGCACTGGTGCCACCTCAGGTCTGGGAACCATCCTGCGTATCGTGGATTCTAAGGAGCCAGCCGGCCACTCCCAGCCACAGGCCCCCAAACACAAACAACGGCGCTTTTCCCTGGAAAACAAAACTCGCCTGCCAAATTTTGACGGCAGATTGCAGGAGCCACTTGGTACTATCAAATCAGCCCAACTTGGGACTGGTGCCACCATGGGTCTGGTCACCATCCTGCCTATCGTAGCTTTTCAGGAGCCAGCCGGTCACTCCCAGCCATAGGCCCCCAGACAAAAACCTCGGCCCGTTTCCCTGGCATACAAAAGTAAGCTGCCCTGCTTCTGGATGGCAGATTGCAGGAACCACTTGGTACTATCAAACCAGCAAAACTTGGCACTGGTGCCACCTTGGGTCTGGATACCATGCTGCGTATCGTGGATTCTAAGGAGCCAGCCGGCCACTCCCAGCCACAGGCCCCCAAACACAAACAACGGCGCTTTTCCCTGGGAAACAAAACTCTCCTGCCAACTTTTTGATGGGAGATTGCAGGAGCCACTTGGTTTTATCAAATCAGCCCAACTTGGCACTGGTGCCACCATGGGTCTGGTCACCATCCTGCCTATCGTGGATTCTAATTAGCCATCCGTCCACTCTTAGCCACAGGCCCCCAAAAAAAAACAACGGCGCTTTTCCCTGGAAAACAAAACTCGTCTGCCAACTTTTTGATGGCAGATTGCCAGAGCCACTTGGTACTATCAAACCAGCCCAACTTGGCACTGGTGCCACCTTGGGTCTGGGAACCATGCTGCGTATCGTGGATTATAAGGAGCCAGCCGGCCACTCCCAGCCACAGGCCCCCAAACACAAACCACAGCGCTTTTCCCTGGAAAACAAAATTCGCCGGCCAACTTTTTGATGGCAGATTGCAGGAGCCACTTGGTACTATCAAATCAGCCCAACTTGGCACTAGTGCCACCATGGGTCTGGTCACCATCCTGCTTATCGTAGCTTTTCAGGAGCCAGCCGGTCACTCCCAGCCATAGGCGCCCAGACACAATGCCCTGCCCTTTTCCCTGGCAAACCAAAGTAAGCTGCCCCGCTTCTGGATGGCAGATTGAGGAACCACTTGGTACTATAAAACCAGCCCGACTTGGCACTGATGCCACCTCTGGTCTGGGAACCATGCTGCGTATCGTGGATTCTAAGGAGCCATCCGTCCACTCCCAGCCACAGGACCCCAAACAAAAACAACGGCGCTTTTCCCTGGAAAACAAAACTCGCCTGACAACTTTTTGATGGCAGATTGCAGGAGCCACTTGGTACTATCAAACCAGCCCAACTTGACACTGGTGCCACCATGGGTCTGGTCACCATCCTGCCTATCTTAGCTTTTCAGGAGCCAGCCGGTCACTCCCAGCCATAGGCCCCCAGACACAAAGCTCGGCCCGTTTCCCTGGCAAACAAAAGTAAGCTGCCCCGCTTCTGGATGGCAGATTGCAGGAGCCACTTGGTACTATCAAACCAGCCCAACTTGGCACTGGTGCCACCTTGGGTCTGGGAACCATCCTGCGTATCGTGGATTCTAAGGAGCCAGCCGGTCACTCCCAGCCACAGGCCCCCAAACACAAACCACAGCGCTTTTCCCTGGAAAACAAACCCGCCTGCCGATATTTTGATGGCAGATTGCAGGAGCCACTTGCTGCTATCAAATCAGCCCAACTTGGCACTGGTGCCACCATGGGTCTGGTCACCATCCTGCCTATCGTAGCTTTTCAGGAGCCAGCCGGTCACTCCCAGCCATAGGCCCCCAGACACAAAGCTCGGCCCGTTTCCCTGGCAAACAAAAGTAAGCTGCCCCGCTTCTGGATGGCAGATTGTAGGACGCACTTGGTACTATCAAACCAGCCCGACTTGGCACTGGTGCCACCTCTGGTCTGGGAACTATGGTGCGTATCGTTCATTGTAAGGATCCAGCCGGCCACTCCAGCCCCAGGCCCCCAGACACAAACAACGGCGCTTTTCCCTGGAAAACAAAACTCGCCTGCCAACTTTTTGATGGCAGATTGCAGGAGCCACTTGCTGCTATCAAATCAGCCCAACTTGGCACTGGTGCCACCATGGGTCTGGTCACCATCCTGCCTATCGTAGCTTTTCAGGAGCCAGCCGGTCACTCCCAGCCATAGGCCCCCAGACACAAAACTCGGCCCGTTTCCCTGGCAAACAAAAGTAAGCTGCCCCGCTTCTGGATGGCAGATTGCAGGAGCCTCTTTGCACCATCAAACTAGCCCGACTTGTCACTGGTGCCACCTCAGGTCTGGTCACCATCCTGCCTATCGTGGATTCTAATTAGCCATCCGTCCACTCCCAGCCACAGGCCCCCAAACAAAAACAACGGCGCTTTTCCCTGGAAAACAAAACTCGTCTGCCAACTTTTTGATGGCAGAATGCCAGAGCCACTTGGTACTATCAAACCAGCCCAACTTGGCACTGGTGCCACCTTGGGTCTGGGAACCATGCTGCGTATCGTGGATTATAAGGATCCAGCCGGCCACTCCCAGCCACAGGCCCCCAAACCCAAACCACAGCGCTTTTCCCTGGAAAACAAAATTCGCCGGCCAACTTTTTGATGGCAGATTGCAGGAGCCACTTGGTACAATCAAATCAGCCCAACTTGGCACTGGTGCCACCATGGGTCTGGTCACCATCCTGCTTATCGTAGCTTTTCAGGAGCCAGCCGGTCACTCCCAGCCATAGGCGCCCAGACACAATGCTCTGCCCTTTTCCCTGGCAAACCAAAGTAAGCTGCCCCGCTTCTGGATGGCAGATTGCAGGAACCACTTTTCACCATCAAATAGCCCGACTTGGAACTGGAGCCATCTCTGGTCTGGGAACCATGCTGCGTATCGTGGATTCTAAGGAGCCAGCCGGCCACTCCCAGCCACAGGCCCCCAAACACAAACAACGGCGCTTTTCCCTGGAAAACAAAACTCGCCTGACAACTTTTTGATGGCAGATTGCAGGAGCCACTTGCTACTATCAAATCAGCCCAACTTGGCACTGGTGCCACCATGGGTCTGGTCACCATCCTGCCTATCGTAGCTTTTCAGGAGCCAGCCGGTCACTCCCAGCCATAGGCTCCCAGACAAAAACCTCGGCCCGTTTCACTGGCAAACAAAAGTAAGCTGCCCCGCTTCTGGATGGCAGATTGCAGGAACCACTTGGTACTATAAAACCAGCCCGACTTGGCACTGGTGCCACCTCTGGTCTGGGAACCATGCTGCGTATCGTGGATTCTAAGGAGCCAGCCGGCCACTCCCAGCCAAAGGCCCCCAAACACAAACAACGGCGCTTTTCCCTGGAAAACAAAACTCGCCTGCCAACTTTTTGATGGCAGATTGCAGGAGCCACTTGGTACTATCAAACCAGCCCAACTTGGCACTGGTGCCACCATGGGTCTGGTCACCATCCTGCCTACCTTAGCTTTTCAGGACCTAGCCGGTCACTCCCAGCCATAGGCCCCCAGACACAAATCTCGACCCGTTTCCCTGGCAAACAAAAGCAAGCTGTCCCGCTTCTGGATGGCAGATTGTAGGACGCACTCGGTACTATCAAACCAGCCCGACTTGGCACTGGTGCCACCTCTGGTCTGGGAACCATCCTGCGTATCGTGGATTCTAAGGAGCCAGCCGGCCACTCCCAGACATAGGCCCCCAAACAGAAACAACGGCGCTTTTCCCTGGAAAACAAAACTCGCCTGCCAACTTTTTGATGGCAGATTGCAGGAGCCACTTGGTGCTATCAAACCAGCCCAACTTGGCACTTGTGCCACCATGGGTCTGCTCACCATTCTGCCTATCGTAGCTTTTCAGGAGCCAGCCGCTCACTCCCAGCCATAGGCCCCCAGACACAAAGCTCGGCCGTTTTCCCTGGCAAACAAAAGTAATCTGCCCCGCTTCTGGATGGCAGATTGCAGGAACCACTTTGCACCATCATACTAGCCCGACTTGGCACTGGTGCCACCTTGGGTCTGGGAACCATGCCGCGTATCGTGGATTCTAAGGAGCCAGCCGGCCACTCCCAGCCACAGGCCCCCAAACACAAACAACGGCGCTTTTCCCTGGAAAACAAAACTCGCCTGCCAAATTTTGACGGCAGATTGCAGGAGCCACTTGGTACTATCAAATCAGCCCAACTTGGGAATGGTGCCACCATGGGTCTGGTCACCATCCTGCCTATCGTAGCTTTTCAGGAGCCAGCCGGTCACTCCCAGCCATAGGCCACCAGACAAAAACCTCGGACCGTTTCCCTGGCAAACAAAAGTAAGCTGCCCTGCTTCTGGATGGCAGATTGCAGGAACCACTTGGTACTATCAAACCAGCAAAACTTGGCACTGGTGCCACCTTGGGTCTGGATACCATGCTGCGTATCGTGGATTCTAAGGAGCCAGCCGGCCACTCCCAGCCACAGGCCCCCAAACACAAACAACGGCGCTTTTCCCTGGAAAACAAAACTCTCCTGCCAACTTTTTGATGGCAGATTGCAGGAGCCACTTGGTTTTATCAAATCAGCCCAACTTGGCACTGGTGCCACCATGGGTCTGGTCACCATCCTGCCTATCGTAGCTTTTCAGGAGCCAGCCGGTCACTCGCAGCCATAGGCCCCCAGACAAAAAGCTCGGCCCGTTTCCCTGGCAAACAAAAGTAAGCTACCCCGCTTCTGGATGGCAGATTGCAGGAGCCACTTTGCACCATCAAACTAGCCCGTCTTGGCACTGGTGCCACCTCTGGTCTGGGAACCATCCTGCGTATCGTGGATTTTAAGGAGCCAGTCGGCCACTCCCAGCCATACGCCTCCAAACACAAACAACGGTCCGTTTCCCTGGCAAAGAAAAGTAAGCTGCCCCGCTTCTGGATGTCAGATTTCAGGAACCACTTGTTGCCAAGTTGGGGTGGTTTGATAGTACCAAGTGGCTCCTGCAATCTTCCATCAAAAAGGTGGCAAGCGAGTTTTGTTTTCCAGGGAAAAGCGCCGTTGTTTGTGTTTGGGGGCCTGTGGCTGGGAGTGGCCAGCTGTCTCCTTAGAATCCACGATACGCAGGATGGGTCCCAGACCAGAGGTGGCACCAGTGCCAAGTCGGGCTGGTTTGATGGTGCAAAGTGACTCCTGCAATCTGCCATCCAGAAGCAGGGTAGCTTACTTTTGTTTGCCAGGGAAACGGGCAGAGCTTTGTGTCTGGGGGCCTATGGCTGGGAGTGACCGGCTGCCTCCTGAAAAGCTACGATAGGCAGGATGGTGACCAGACCCATGGTGGCACCAGTGCCAAGTTGGGCTGGTTTGATAGTACCAAGTGGCTCCTGCAATCTGCCATCAAAAAGTTGGCAGGTGAGTTTTGTTTTCCAGGGAAAAGCGCCGTTGTTTGTGTTTGGGGGCCTGTGGCTGGGAGTGGCCAGCTGGCTCCTTAGAATCCACGATACGCAGGATGGTTCCCAGACCAGAGGTGGCACCAGTGCCAAGTCGGGCTGGTTTGATGGTACAAAGTGGCTCCTGCAATCTGCCATCCAGAAGCGGGGTAGCTTACTTTTGTTTGCCAGGGAAACGGGCCGAGGTTTGTGACTGGGGGCCTATGGCTGGGAGTGACCGGCTGGCGCCTGAAAAGCTACGATAGGCAGGATGGTGACCAGACCCATGGTGGCACCAGTGTCAAGTTGGGCTGGTTTGATAGTACCAAGTGGCTCCTGCAATCTGCCATCAAAAAGTTGGCAGGCCAGTTTTGTTTTCCAGGGAAAAGCGCCGTTGTTTGTGTTTGGAGGCCTGTGGCTGGGAGTGGCCGGCTGCCTCCTTTGAACCCAGGATACGCAGGATGGTTCCCAGAGGCAAGGTGGCGCCAGTGCCAAGTTGGGCTGGTTTGATAGTACCAAGCGGCTCCTGCAATCTGCCATCCAGAAGCGGGACAGCTTAATTTTGTTTCCCAGGGCAACGGGCCGAGGTATTTGTCTGGGGGCCTATGGCTGGAAGTGACTGGCTGGCTACTGAAAAGCTACGATAGGCAGGATGGTTACCAAACTCATGGTGGCACCAGTGCCAAGTCGGGCTGGTTTGATAATACTAAATAGCTCCTGCAATCTGCCATCCAGACGGGGGGCAGCGGATTTTTGTTTGCTGCAGAAAAGTTCCGTGGTTTTTTTTTGGGGGTATATGGCTGGACGTGGCCGGCTGGCTCCTTAAAAGATCGATACGCAGGATTGTTCCCTGACCCAAGGTGGCATCAGTGCCAAGTCGGGCTGTTTTCGTAGTACCAAGCGCGTCCTGCAATTTGCCATCCAGAAGAGGGGCAGTTGAGTTTTGTTTGCCAGAGAAAAGGGCCGTGGTATATGTTTGGGGGCATATGGTTGAGAGTGGCCGGCTGGCCCCTGAAAATCCACGATAGGCAGGATGGTTCCCAGAACCAAGGTGGCACCAGTGCCATGTTGGCCTGGTTTGATAGTACCATGTGGCTCCTGCAATCTGCCATCCAGAAGCGGGGCTGCTTACTTTTGTTTGCCAGGGAAACGGGCCGAGATATTTGTCTGGGGGCCTATGGCTGGGAGTGAGCGGCTGGCTCCTGAAAAGCTACGATAGGCAGGATGGTGACCAGACCCATGGTGGCACCAGTGCCAAGTTGGGCTGGTTTGATAGTACCAAGTGGCTCCTGCAATCTGCCATCAAAAAGTTGTCAGGCGAGTTTTGTTTTCCAGGGAAAAGCGCCGTTGTTCTTGTTTAGAGGCCTGTGGCTGGGAGTGGCCGGCTGCCTCCTTTGAACCCAGGATACGCAGGATGGTTCCCAGACCCAAGGTGGCACCAGTGCCAAGTTGGGCTGGTTTGATAGTACCAAGTGGATCCTGCAATCTGCCATCCAGAAGCGGGACAGCTTACCTTTGTTTCCCAGGGAAACGGGCCGAGGTATTTGTCTGGGGGCCTATGGCTGGGAGTGACCAGCTGGCTACTGAAAAGCTACGATAGGCAGGATGGTTACCAGACTCATGGTGGCACCAGTGCCAAGTCGGGCTGGTTTGATAATACGAAATAGCTCCTGAAATCTGCCATTCAGACGCGGGGCAGCGGATTTTTGTTTGCTGGAGAAAAGTTCCGTGGTTTTTTTTTGGGGGTATATGGCTGGACGTGGCCGGCTGGCTCCTTAAAAAGATCGATACGCAGGATTGTTCCCTGACCCAAGGTGGCATCACTGCCAAGTCGGGCTGTTTTCGTAGTACCAAGTGCGTCCTGCAATTTGCCATCCAGAAGAGGGGCAGTTGAGTTTTGTTTGCCAGAGCAAAGGGCCGTGGTATGTGTTTGGGGGCATATGGCTGAGAGTGGCCGGCTGGCCCCTGAAAATCCACGATAGGCAGGATGGTTCCCAGAGCCAAGGTAGCACCAGTTCCATGTTGGCCTGGTTTGATAGTACCATGTGGCTGCTGTAATCTGCCATCCAGAAGCGGGGCAGATTACTTTTGTTTGCCAGGGAAAAGGGCCGAGCTTTGTGTCTGGGGGCCTATGGCTGCGAGTGACCGGCTGGCTCCTGAAAAGCTACGATAGGCAGGATGGTGACCAGACCCAAAGTGGAACCAGTACCAAGTTGGGCTGGTTTGATAGTACCAAGTGGCTCCTGCAATCTGCCATCAAAAATTTGGCAGGCGAGTTTTGTTTTCCAGGGAAAAGCGCCGTTGTTTAGAGGCCTGTGGCTGGGAGTGGCCGCCTGTCCTCGTAGAATCTACGTTACGCAGCATGGTTCCCAGAGCCAAGGTGGCACCAGGGCCAAGTCGGGCAGGTTTGATAGTACCAAATGCATCCTGCAATCTGCCATCCAAAAGCGGGGCAGTTTACTTTTGTTTGCCAGGGAAACGGGCCGAGGTTTGTGTCTGGGGGCCTATGGCAGGGAGTGACCGTCTGGCTCCTGAAAAGCTACGATAGGCAGGATGTTTACCAGACCCATGGTGGCACCAGCGCCAAGTTGGGCTGATTTGATAGTACCAAGTGGCTCCTGCAATCTGCCATCCAGAATCGGGGCAGCTTACTTTTGTTTTCCAGGGAAACGGGCCGAGGTTTGTGTCTGGGGGTCTATGGCTGGGAGTGACCGGCTGGCTCCTGAAAAGCTACGATAGGCAGGATGGTGACCAGACCCATGGTGGCACCAGTGCCAAGTTGGGCTGGTTTGATAGCACCAAGTGGCTCCTGCAATCTGCCATCAAAATGTTGGCAGGCGATTTTTGTTTTCCAGGGAAAAGCGCCGTTGTTTGTGTTTGGGGGCCTGTGGCTCAGAGTGGCCGGGTGGCTGCTTAGAATCCACGATACGCCGGATGGTTCCCAGACCCAAGGTGGCACCAGTGCCAAGTCGGGCTGGTTTGATGGTACCAAGTGGCTCCTGCAATCTGCCATCCAGACGCGGGGCAGCGGATTTTTGTTTCCATGAGAAATGGTCCGTGGTTTGTTTTTGGGGGTATATGGCTGGGCGTGGCCGGCTGGCTCCTTAAAAAGCTCGATATGCAGGATGGTTCCCTGACACAAGGTGGCACCAGTGCCACGTTGGGCGGTTTTCGTAGTACAAAGTGCGTCCTAAAATTTGCCATCCAGAAGAGGGGCAGTTGAGTTTTGTTTGCCAGAGAAAAGGGCCGTGGTTTGTTTTTGGGGGCATATGGCTGATAGTGGCCGGCTGGCCCCTGAAAATCCACAATAAGCAGGATGGTTCCCACACCAGAGGTGTCACCAGTGCCAAGTCGGGGTGGTTTGATAGTACTAAATAGCTCCTGCAATCTGCCATGCAGAAGCGGGGCAGCTTACTTTTGTTTCCCAGGGAAACGGGCCGAGGTTTGTGTCTGGGGGCCTATGGCTGCGAGTGACCGGCTGGCTCCTGAAAAGCTACGATAGGCAGGATGGTGACCAGACCCATGGTGGCACCAGTCCCAAGTTGGGCTGGTTTGATAGTACCAAGTTGCTCCGGCAATCTGCCATCAAAAAGTTGGCAGGCGAGTTTTGTTTTCCAGGGAAAAGCGCCGTTGTTTGTGTTTGGGGGCCTGTGGCTGGGAGTGGCTAGCTGGCTCCTTAGAACCCACGATACGCAGGATGGTTCCCAGACCAGAGGTGGCACCAGTGCCAAGTTGGGCTGGTTTGATGGTGCAAAGTGGCTCCTGCAATCTGCCATCCAGAAGCGGGGTAGCTTACTTTTGTTTGCCAGGGAAACGGGCCGAAATATTTGTCTAGGGGCCTCTGGCTGGGGGTGACTGGGTGGCACCTGAAAAGCTACGATAGGCAGGATGGTGACCAGACCCATGGTGGCACCAGTGCCAAGTTGGGCTGATTTGATAAAACCAAGTGGCTCCTGCAATCTGCCATCAAATGTTTGGCAGGCGAGTTTTGTTTTCCAGGGAAAAGCACCGTTGTGTGTGTTTTGGGGCCTGTGGCTGGGAGTGGCCAGCTGGCTCCTTAGAATCCACGATACGCAGGATGGTTCCCAGACCCAAGGTGGCACCAGTGCCAAGTCGGGCTGGTTTGATAGTACCAAGTGGTTCCTGCAATCTGCCATCCAGAAGCGGGGCAGCTGAATTTTGTTTGCCAGAGAAAAAGGCTGTTGTTTGTGTTTCGGGGCCTGTGGCTGGCAGTGGCCGGCTGGCTCCTGAAAATCCATGATACGCAGGATGGTTCCCAGACCCAAGGTGGCACCAGTGCCAAGTAGGGCTGGTTTCATAGTACCCAGTGGCTCCTGCAATCTCCCATCTGGAAGAGGGGCAGTTGAGTTTTGTTTTCCAGAGAAAAGGGCCGTGGTTTGTGTTTGGGGCCTATGGCTGAGAGTGACCGGCTGGCCCCTGAAAATCCACGATAGGAAGGATGGTTCCCAGATCCAAGGTGGCAGCAGTGCCATGTTGTGCTGGTGTGATAGTCCCAAGTGGCTCCTGCAATCTGCCATGCAGAAGCGGGGCAGCTGAATTTTGTTTGCCAGAGAAAAATGCTGTGGTTTGTGTTTGGGGGCCTGTGGCTGGGAGTGGCCGGCTGGCTCCTGAAAATCCATGATACGCAGCATGGTTCCCAGACCCAAGGTGGCACCAGTGCCAAGTGGGGCTGGTTTCACAGTGTCAAGTGCCTCCTGCAATCTCCCATCCAGAAGCGGGGCAGCTGAGTTTTGTTTGCCTGTGAAACGGGCCGTTGTTTTTGATTGGGGTCTGTGGCCGAGAGTGTTCGGCTGGCTCCTGACAACCCACAATACGCAGGATGTTTCCCAGACCCAAGGTGGCACCAGTGCCAAGTCGGGCTGGTTTGATAGTACCAAGTGGCTCCTGCAATCTGCCATCCAGAAGCGGTGCAGTTGAGTTTTGTTTGCCAGAGAAAAGGGCCGTGGGTTGTGTTTGGGGGCATATGGCTGGGAGTGGCCGGCTGTCTCATTAAAAAGATCGATACGCAGGATGGTTCCCAGACCCAAGGTGGCACCAGTGCCAAGTCGGGCTGTTTTTATAGTACCAAGTGCGTCCTGCAATTTGCCATCCAGAAGAGGGGCAGTGGAGTTTTGTTTGCCAGAGAATAGCGCCGTTGTTTGTGTTTGGGGGCTTGTGACTGGGAGTGGCCGACTGGCGCCTTAGAATCTGTGTTACGCAGCATGGTTCCCAGACCAGAGGTGGCACCAGTGCCAAGTTGGGCTGGTTTGATAGTACCAAGTGGCTCCTGCAATCTGCCATCCAGAAGCGGGGCAGCTTACTTTTGTTTGCCAGTGAAACGGGCCGAGGTTTGTGACTTGGGACCTATGGCTGGGAGTGGCCGGCTGGCTCCTTTGAACCCACGATACGCAGGATGGTTCCCAGACCCAAGGTGGCACCAGTGCCAAGTCGGGCTGGTTTGATACTACCAAGTGCGTCCTGCAATCTGCCATCCAGAAGCGGGGCAGCTTAATTTTGTTTGCCAGGGAATCGGGCCGTCGGTTTTGTATGGGGGCCTATGGCTGAGAGTGGCCGGCTGGCTCCTGAAAATCCACGCTAGGCAGCATGGTTCCCAGATGCAAGCTGGCACCAGTGCCAAGTCGGGCTGGTTTGATGGTGCAAAGTGGCTCCTGCAATCTGCCATCCAGAAGCGGGGCAGGCGATTTTTGTTTGCCAGAGAAAAATTCCGTGGATTGTTTTTGGGGGCATATTGCTGGGAGTGGCCGGCTGGCTCCTTAAAATGCTCGATACGCATGATGGTTCCCAGGCCCAAAGTGTCACCACTACCAAGTCGGCCTGCGGTTTTAGTATCAAGTTCATCCTGCAATTTGCCATCCAGAAGAGGGGCAGTTGAGTTTTGTTTGCCAGAGAAACGGGCCGAGGTTTCTGTTTGGGGACATATGGCTGAGAGTGGCCGGGTGGCCCCTGAATATCCACGATACACAGCATGGTTCCCAGATCCAAGGTGGCACCAGTGCCAAGTTGGGCTGGTTTGATAGTACCAAGTGTCTCCTGCAATCTGCCATCCAGAAGCGGGGCAGCTTACTTTTGTTTGCCAGAGAAATAGGCCTAGGTTTTTGTCTGGGGGCCTGTGGCTAGGAGTGGCCGGCTGGCTCCTAAGAATCCACGATACGCAGGATGTTTCCCAGACCCAAGGTGGCACCAGTGCCAAGTCGGGCTGGTTTGATAGTACCAAGTGGCTCCTGCAAACTCCATCAAAATGTTGGCAGACGTGTTTTGTTTTCCAGGGAACAGCGCCGTTGATTTTGTTTGGGGGCCTGTGGCTGGGAGTGGCCGGCTGGCTCCTTAGAATCCACGATACGCAGGATGGTTCCCAGACCCAAGGTGGCACCAGTGCCAAGTCGGGCTGGTTTGATTACACCAAGTGGCTCCTGCAATCTGCCATCCAGAAGTGAGGCAGCTAAGTTTTGTTTGCCAGAAAAAAGGGCCGTGGTTTTTGTTGGGGGCCTGTGGCTGGGAGTAGCCGGCTGGCTCCTTAAAATCCACGATAGGCTGGATGGTTCCCAGACCCAAGGTGGCACCAGTGCCAAGTCGGGCTGGTTTGATAGTACCAAGTGGCTCCTGCAATCTGCCATCCAGAAGCGGTGCAGTTGAGTTTTGTTTGCCAGAGAAAAGGGCCGTGGGTTGTGTTTGGGGGCATATGGCTGGGAGTGGCCGGCTGTCTCATTAAAAAGATCGATACGCAGGATGGTTCCCAGACCCAAGGTGGCACCAGTGCCAAGTCGGGCTGTTTTTATAGTACCAAGTGCGTCCTGCAATTTGCCATCCAGAAGAGGGGCAGTGGAGTTTTGTTTGCCAGAGAATAGCGCCGTTGTTTGTGTTTGGGGGCTTGTGACTGGGAGTGGCCGACTGGCGCCTTAGAATCTGTGTTACGCAGCATGGTTCCCAGACCAGAGGTGGCACCAGTGCCAAGTTGGGCTGGTTTGATAGTACCAAGTGGCTCCTGCAATCTGCCATCCAGAAGCGGGGCAGCTTACTTTTGTTTGCCAGGTAAACGGGCCGAGGTTTGTGACTGGGGACGTATGGCTGGGAGTGACCGGCTGGAACCTGGAAAGCTACAATAGGCAGGATGGTGACCAGACCCATGGTGGCACCAGTGCCAAGTTGGGCTGGTTTGATAGTACCAAGTGGCTCCTGCAATCTGCCATCAAAAAGTTGGCAGGCGAGTTTTGTTTTCCAGGGAAAAGCGCCGTTGTTTGTATTTGGGGGCCTGTGGCTGGGAGTGGCCGGCTGGCTCCTTTGAACCCACGATACGCAGGATGGTTCCCAGACCCAAGGTGGCACCAGTGCCAAGTCGGGCTGGTTTGATACTACCAAGTGCGTCCTGCAATCTGCCATCCAGAAGCGGGGCAGCTTAATTTTGTTTGCCAGGGAAACGGGCCGTGGGTTTTGTTTGGGGGCCTATGGCTGAGAGTGGCCGGCTGGCTCCTGAAAATCCACGCTAGGCAGCATGGTTCCCAGATGCAAGGTGGCACCAGTGCCAAGTCGGGCTGGTTTGATGGTGCAAAGTGGCTCCTGCAATCTGCCATCCAGAAGCGGGGCAGCTGATTTTTGTTTGCCAGAGAAAAATTCCGTGGATTGTTTTTGGGGGCATATTGCTGGGAGTGGCCGGCTGGCTCCTTAAAATGCTCGATACGCATGATGGTTCCCAGGTCCAAGGTGTCACCACTACCAAGTCGGCCTGCGGTTTTAGTATCAAGTTCATCCTGCAATTTGCCATCCAGAAGAGGGGCAGTTGAGTTTTGTTTGCCAGAGAACAGGGCCGAGGTTTCTGTTTGGGGACATATGGCTGAGAGTGGCCGGCTGGCCCCTGAATATCCACGATACACAGCATGGTTCCCAGATCCAAGGTGGCACCAGTGCCAAGTTGGGCTGGTTTGATAGTACCAAGTGTCTCCTGCAATCTGCCATCCAGAAGCGGGGCAGCTTACTTTTGTTTGCCAGAGAAATAGGCCTAGGTTTTTGTCTGGGGGCCTGTGGCTAGGAGTGGCCGGCTGGCTCCTAAGAATCCACGATACGCAGGATGTTTCCCAGATCCAAGGTGGCACCTGTGCCAAGTCGGGCTGGTTTGATAGTACCAAGTGGCTCCTGCAATCTGCCATCCAGAAGCGGGACAGCTTACTTTTGTTTGCCAGGGAAACGGGCCGAGGTTTGTGTTTGGGGGCCTATGGCTGAGAGTGACCGGCTGGCTCCTGAAAAGCTACAATAGGCAGGATGGTGACCAGACCCATGGTGGCACCAGTGCCAAGTTGGGCTGGTTTGATAGTACCAAGTGGTTCCTGCAATCTGCCATCCAGAAGCAGGGCAGCTGAGTTTTGTTTGCCAGAGAAAAGGGCCTTGGTTTGTGTTTGGGGGCATATGGCTGGGTGTGGCCAGCTGGCTCCTTAAAATGCACGATATGCAACATGGCTCCCAGACCCAAGGTGGCACCAGTGCCAAGTTGGGCTGGTTTGATAGTACCAAGTGGCTCCTGCAATCTTCCATGATCACGTGGAGAAATACTTTCTGGTTTCAGCCTCATGCTCTTTCTTCTCTCCCTCAACTTCTCTATCACCTCTCATCTGGTTCACATGCGCTGTCTTCAAGGTCCACAGGCTACTTTTCACAGAATCTTCTGGCCTGATGAAGTAAGAATGATGAATAGAACAGAGCTGGGATCTATTTTCCAGTTTGGATAAAATGCATTCTGCACACAAATCCAAGGAGAACGTGCTGCCCCAATGCCCAGAAAATCTTTCACTCCTGCTAGTGTTCTACGTCAACCGCAACTTAGTCTGAAAGAAAAGCTTTTTCTCTGAGAGCATCTGAGAGGTTTGCATGAAGCACTGATATCTGACATATGCAATTTTGAATAGGAGAGGAAAAAGAAAATGGCAAGGAGTTTTTAATTTTAGTGGTTTCAATTTTAATTTCCGTGCACTTTTTCAAAACTTGTCAGCTCAAATGCCCATCAACATCTTTTAGTCATCTGTAAGTCAGTATTCATATAAAATGTGCTTCAAATCCAAAGAATTTCAAATTTGCACTCCAAGCTTCTATGCCTAGATTTATGATTTCCTACACATATTAGATGAAAGGAAGGCCTTTTTTACTGTGGGAGTGCTGGAACACTGGAACAGGTTGCCCAGAGAAGTTGTGGGTGTCCCATCCCTGAAAGTATTCAAGGTCACCTTGGACGGGGCTTGGAGCAGCAACAAAGGAGAAGCTTGATGGTAGAGAAACAAAGTCGGACTATAGAAGAAACTCGGATTGAAGTATAGGATCAAGTTTTCTCTCAGCTCTTGGGGTAAATTCAAAGTTGTACAAAATGACATTTATCTGTGCTATTCACTACTGTAACAGAAAGTTTCATGAAAACTGTACAGAAGATAGTAAATTTTAAAAGAGATAAGAATTACAGCATAAAATCCATGGGATAGGTTACAACATGAGACACTCTCTAAGAGAAAATCTCTTTGTTTCAGCACTTCATCGGGGTAAGATTTCATGAAGTGCCAAAGAAGGCGGCAAAATATCATTCGGGACATTATTTACTGGAATTCAGCCTGGCCATTAGTAGGAACTGCCTTTGAACATATCATGTAGATATACCACACACACTTTCCCTTCACTGAAAAATTACTGTTTACAACAAATAAGCAATTGACGATCAAAATTGATTGAAAGCATCTTAAACATGTCAAGTATTTCATTGTAGATGATCTGTGATCCAAATGCTTCTTCCACCTTCGAGAGGGACAGAAGAATTCTTCCATATCATGATGGTTTAAAATTGTATCAACCAATGTTTTCTGCTGAAAAGATATCATCTATTTTTTTCTATTTTTGGAAGAAAATATTCCTAGACATACAACAGGTGAGAACTAAGTAATTTTAAAGAAACAAATGAAATGAAAATATTCTGTAAATAGAATGAAATGAAAAGCTGTGTTTTAAATAGGAGCTAAATATTAAACAGAATTTTTGTACCAGGCATTTGAATTACTGCACCAGCTCTTTTGCCCATCAAGAGAGGCATTTAGCATTTCAGTCTTTTCCAAGGTGTTCATGATCTGCTATGCTGATCTCTGTGTGTGCCTAGGTGTGTGTGGAGGGGGGGGCATATGAAGGGGAGTGTGTATGTTTGCTTTACAATTGTTGTGGCAGATTCATGCCTCAGCTCCACATTTTGTTTTAAAAAGGTCACACCGAGTGGATATGAAGTTTACTATCAACAAGAGATCGATTCCCAAATCATCCATTTGACTCTCCCTTATAAATCATGTGCTTTGTTGCATATTTTATCAAATATACTTTCAAGCCAGATGGAGGAAGGAGGATGTGGGAATCCCTCCACCATCTTGCAACTTTTATGTAAGTAGGTTTTCAAGAAAATCATCATTTCTCTTTTAAATATGTCTGGAACAGGCATGATGGTAGTGTCAACCTGTTGGAGTTTTTGTTGCTGGAAGAAGTTGTACAAAAGGATTGGTTTTTACATTGACCAGTTACTGAATCAAGCGCAGGAATACATTGGAAATTTAGCTGGGGGTTCCTTTTCCCAGCAGACTACTTCTAGAACGAGCTTGTACACTGAAGCTGACTCTTTTGCTCTCTTTTTGTTTCTTTCCTATTTTCTTGGCTTCTTTGCCACTATCTAGACAATTTTGGAACTTTGTTCCCAACTAAAATGGTTTCAATAGTCTGATTGTGATCATACATTTTTACAAGGAATTTTTAAAATCTTTCCTCGAGTCCAGAAAGTCAAGGACTTAGATCTTTTTCTTCCCTTATCAATATTGCCATGAAATTGATAAATAAAGACCAACTCTTTATTTTTGTTTTTAACCCACGTAGATAATTCCCATCCATTAATCCATTTTGTGGACCAATAGCTGCCATTCTGATGGAAGCTGTCACTTCTTAACAATAGGCATTCTGTGACTATGTTGACTGCACTTTGGGTGAAGATCCTAACTGGTCTTAGATATACATAGGGAGAAATTTGCTCAGCCAGTGTCAGTCTTAAGCATGCGTATCAGAAGATCTTTCTAGAGCTGGGAATTTTCCCATGAAAGGGATTCAGTTAGGGAAGAGACACTTGTGCCAGAGTTTTACATTCTTCTTGAACACTGCTTAAGGAACTTAGATGCCATGTCCATTTGGATCTCTGTCTGCACAGAACTTTGTCATGCCAGTGCTTTGAAATGCATCTTGAAGAGAATTCACTAGCACAGAATGAAAGAGAGTGGAAGGGGTTGGTGGGGCTAACCAGGCCCAACCCCCCTGCCTAAACCAGGATACCTAGAGCCTCTTGCCCAGGATTCTATCTGGGTGTACTTTTAATGTCTTCAAAGATCCAGGCTCCACAATCTTTCTGGGCAGTCTGTGCCGTGGTTCAGTCACCCTGACAGTAAAGAAACATTTACTGATGTTCAAAGGCAATCTCCTGTATTTCAGTGTGTGCCCACTGCCTCTTGTCTTTTCCCTCAGCATCACTGAAAAGACACTGATTCCCTCCCCTTTGCACTATTGCTTCCATATGTATGTGTGATGCCATGTAGAGGTATGTCAAAAACCTCCCTGAAGCCCAGGCAGATAATATTCCCTTCATCTACCAGTCAAGTTGATTCATCAGAGGAGTTTAAAGTGATGTTCAGCATGAAATTCCCCTGAAAAATCATACTAACTACATTATTTGGTCATCTGTCATGTGCCTGGCAAGGATTTCCAGGAAGAGCTGCTTCATCAACTTCCTGGGGATAAAAAAGAGGCTGGCTGGTTTGTACTATGGCGAGTCCTCTTAATTGCCTTTTTTGAAGATGGGTGTCATTTGCTAACATCCACTCTTTAGCTCCTCTTCTCATCTACACCTCGGCAAAAAGCTTTTCCACTATGTCTGGCTAGGAAAAACTGTGCCAGCACAGAAAACATCTCCCATCGTGTTCTAGAAGTTGCACGGATGTCTGCCAAGTGTTTGGCAGGAAGAAAAGAAAAGTTGTCCAAAACAGCTTCCAATCGAATGTTCCTGTGATTGGAAAAGTCAGGAGAGTGCAAAGGTACTGTTTTCTATCAGTTGGCAAGGTGCGCACACAATCCCAGTGTTGTACAGCTTGCTTCTTCACCTTCCCGAAGCTGCCGCTCTCGCCGGCTGCCGGAGCCCAAGAAGCGGCTTCTTCGCGCAAAGACGATTGTGCCGCTCACAGTGCTCTCCTTAGCGCAGCTTCTGCCGAAAGACGCCCGGCAGCGGCTCTTACCTCCGGAGAGCATCCTACCTTCGTCTTTCGCGTCTTTTGTAGTCTACATCTTAGCAAAACGCTTCTCCACTAGGTCTGGCTAGGAAAAACTGTGCCAGCACAGAAAACATCTCCCATCGTGTTCTAGAAGTTGCACGGATGTCTGCCAAGTGTTTGGCAGGAAGAAAAGAAAAGTTGTCCAAAACAGCTTCCAATCGAATGTTCCTGTGATTGGAAAAGTCAGGAGAGTGCAAAGGTACTGTTTTCTATCAGTTGGCAAGGTGCGCACACAATCCCAGTGTTGTACAGCTTGCTTCTTCACCTTCCCGAAGCTGCCGCTCTCGCCGGCTGCCGGAGCCCAAGAAGCGGCTTCTTCGCGCAAAGACGATTGTGCCGCTCACAGTGCTCTCCTTAGCGCGGCTTCTGCCGAAAGACGCCCGGCAGCGGCTCTTACCTCCGGAGAGCATCCTACCTTCGTCTTTCGCGTCTTTTGTAGTCTACATCTTAGCAAAACGCTTTTCCACTATGTCTGGCTAGGAAAAACTGTGCCAGCACAGAAAACATCTCCCATCGTGTTCTAGAAGTTGCACGGATGTCTGCCAAGTGTTTGGCAGGAAGAAAAGAAAAGTTGTCCAAAACAGCTTCCAATCGAATGTTCCTGTGATTGGAAAAGGCAGGAGAGTGCAAAGGTACTGTTTTCTATCAGTTGGCAAGGTGCGCACACAATCCCAGTGTTGTACAGCTTGCTTCTTCACCTTCCCGAAGCTGCCGCTCTCGCCGGCTGCCGGAGCCCAAGAAGCGGCTTCTTCGCGCAAAGACGATTGTGCCGCTCACAGTGCTCTCCTTAGCGCGGCTTCTGCCGAAAGACGCCCGGCAGCGGCTCTTACCTCCGGAGAGCATCCTACCCTCGTCTTTCGCGTCTTTTGTAGTCTACATCTTAGCAAAACGCTTTTCCACTATGTCTGGCTAGGAAAAACTGTGCCAGCACAGAAAACATCTCCCATCGTGTTCTAGAAGTTGCACGGATGTCTGCCAAGTGTTTGGCAGGAAGAAAAGAAAAGTTGTCCAAAACAGCTTCCAATCGAATGTTCCTGTGATTGGAAAAGTCAGGAGAGTGCAAAGGTACTGTTTTCTATCAGTTGGCAAGGTGCGCACACAATCCCAGTGTTGTACAGCTTGCTTCTTCACCTTCCCGAAGCTGCCGCTCTCGCCGGCTGCCGGAGCCCAAGAAGCGGCTTCTTCGCGCAAAGACGATTGTGCCGCTCACAGTGCTCTCCTTAGCGCGGCTTCTGCCGAAAGACGCCCGGCAGCGGCTCTTACCTCCGGAGAGCATCCTACCTTCGTCTTTCGCGTCTTTTGTAGTCTACATCTTAGCAAAACGCTTTTCCACTATGTCTGGCTAGGAAAAACTGTGCCAGCACAGAAAACATCTCCCATCGTGTTCTAGAAGTTGCACGGATGTCTGCCAAGTGTTTGGCAGGAAGAAAAGAAAAGTTGTCCAAAACAGCTTCCAATCGAATGTTCCTGTGATTGGAAAAGTCAGGAGAGTGCAAAGGTACTGTTTTCTATCAGTTGGCAAGGTGCGCACACAATCCCAGTGTTGTACAGCTTGCTTCTTCACCTTCCCGAAGCTGCCGCTCTCGCCGGCTGCCGGAGCCCAAGAAGCGGCTTCTTCGCGCAAAGACGATTGTGCCGCTCACAGTGCTCTCCTTAGCGCGGCTTCTGCCGAAAGACGCCCGGCAGCGGCTCTTACCTCCGGAGAGCATCCTACCCTCGTCTTTCGCGTCTTTTGTAGTCTACATCTTAGCAAAACGCTTTTCCACTATGTCTGGCTAGGAAAAACTGTGCCAGCACAGAAAACATCTCCCATCGTGTTCTAGAAGTTGCACGGATGTCTGCCAAGTGTTTGGCAGGAAGAAAAGAAAAGTTGTCCAAAACAGCTTCCAATCGAATGTTCCTGTGATTGGAAAAGTCAGGAGAGTGCAAAGGTACTGTTTTCTATCAGTTGGCAAGGTGCGCACACAATCCCAGTGTTGTACAGCTTGCTTCTTCACCTTCCCGAAGCTGCCGCTCTCGCCGGCTGCCGGAGCCCAAGAAGCGGCTTCTTCGCGCAAAGACGATTGTGCCGCTCACAGTGCTCTCCTTAGCGCGGCTTCTGCCGAAAGACGCCCGGCAGCGGCTCTTACCTCCGGAGAGCATCCTACCTTCGTCTTTCGCGTCTTATGTAGTCTACACCTCGGCAAAAAGCTTTTCCACTATGTCTGGCTAGGAAAAACTGTGCCAGCACAGAAAACATCTCCCATCGTGTTCTAGAAGTTGCACGGATGTCTGCCAAGTGTTTGGCAGGAAGAAAAGAAAAGTTGTCCAAAACAGCTTCCAATCGAATGTTCCTGTGATTGGAAAAGTCAGGAGAGTGCAAAGGTACTGTTTTCTATCAGTTGGCAAGGTGCGCACACAATCCCAGTGTTGTACAGCTTGCTTCTTCACCTTCCCGAAGCTGCCGCTCTCGCCGGCTCCCGGAACCGAAGAATCGGCTTCTTCGCGCAAAGACGATTGTGCCGCTCACAGGGCTCTCCTTAGCGCGGCTTCTGCTGAAAGACGCCCGGCAGCGGCTCTTAACTCCGGAGAGCATCCTACCTTCGTCTTTCGCGTCTTATGTAGTCTACATCTTAGCAAAACGCTTTTCCACTATGTCTGGCTAGGAAAAACCGTGCCAGCCCAGAAAACATCTCCCATCGTTTTCTAGAAGTTGCAGATATGTCTGCCAAGTGTTTGGCAGGAAGAAAAGAAAAGTTGTCCAAAACAGCTTCCAATCGAATGTTCCTGTGATTGGAAGAGTCAGGAGAGTGCAAAGGTACTGTTTTCTATCAGTTGGCAAGGTGCGCACACAATCCCAGTGTTGTACAGCTTGCTTCTTCACCTTCCCGAAGCTGCCGCTCTCGCCGGCTGCCGGAGCCCAAGAAGCGGCTTCTTCGCGCAAAGACGATTGTGCCGCTCACAGTGCTCTCCTTAGCGCGGCTTCTGCCGAAAGACGCCCGGCAGCGGCTCTTACCTCCGGAGAGCATCCTACCTTCGTCTTTCGCGTCTTATGTAGTCTACACCTCGGCAAAAAGCTTTTCCACTATGTCTGGCTAGGAAAAACTGTGCCAGCACAGAAAACATCTCCCATCGTGTTCTAGAAGTTGCACGGATGTCTGCCAAGTGTTTGGCAGGAAGAAAAGAAAAGTTGTCCAAAACAGCTTCCAATCGAATGTTCCTGTGATTGGAAAAGTCAGGAGAGTGCAAAGGTACTGTTTTCTATCAGTTGGCAAGGTGCGCACACAATCCCAGTGTTGTACAGCTTGCTTCTTCACCTTCCCGAAGCTGCCGCTCTCGCCGGCTCCCGGAACCGAAGAATCGGCTTCTTCGCGCAAAGACGATTGTGCCGCTCACAGGGCTCTCCTTAGCGCGGCTTCTGCTGAAAGACGCCCGGCAGCGGCTCTTAACTCCGGAGAGCATCCTACCTTCGTCTTTCGCGTCTTATGTAGTCTACATCTTAGCAAAACGCTTTTCCACTATGTCTGGCTAGGAAAAACCGTGCCAGCCCAGAAAATATCTCCCATCGTTTTCTAGAAGTTGCAGATATGTCTGCCAAGTGTTTGGCAGGAAGAAAAGAAAAGTTGTCCAAAACAGCTTCCAATCGAATGTTCCTGTGATTGGAAGAGTCAGGAGAGTGCAAAGGTACTGTTTTCTATCAGTTGGCAAGGTGCGCACACAATCCCAGTGTTGTACAGCTTGCTTCTTCACCTTCCCGAAGCTGCCACTCTCAGGAAGTAAGAGCCGCTGCCGGGCGTCTTTCGGCAGAAGCCGCGCTAAGGGGAGCACTGTGAGCGGCACAATCGTCTTTGCGCGAAGAAGCCGATTCTTCGGTTCCGGGAGCCGGCGAGAGCGGCAGCTTCGGGAAGGTGAAGAAGCAAGCTGTACAACACTGGGATTGTGTGCGCACCTTGCCAACTGATAGAAAACAGTACCTTTGCACTCTCCTGACTTTTCCAATCACAGGAACATTCGATTGGAAGCTGTTTTGGACAACTTTTCTTTTCTTCCTGCCAAACACTTGGCAGACATCCGTGCAACTTCTAGAACACGATGGGAGATGTTTTCTGTGCTGGCACAGTTTTTCCTAGCCAGACATAGTGGAAAAGCTTTTTGCCGAGGTGTAGACTACATAAGACGCGAAAGACGAAGGTAGGATGCTCTCCGGAGGTAAGAGCCACTGCCGGGCGTCTTTCAGCAGAAGCCGCGCTAAGGAGAGCACTGTGAGCGGCACAATCGTCTTTGCGCGAAGAAGCCGCTTCTTGGGCTCCGGCAGCCGGCGAGAGCGGCAGCTTCGGGAAGGTGAAGAAGCAAGCTGTACAACACTGGGATTGTGTGCGCACCTTGCCAACTGATAGAAAACAGTACCTTTGCACTCTCCTGACTTTTCCAATCACAGGAACATTCGATTGGAAGCTGTTTTGGACAACTTTTCTTTTCTTCCTGCCAAACACTTGGCAGACATCCGTGCAACTTCTAGAACACGATGGGAGATGTTTTCTGTGCTGGCACAGTTTTTCCTAGCCAGACATAGTGGAAAAGCGTTTTGCTAAGATGTAGACTACAAAAGACGCGAAAGACGAAGGTAGGATGCTCTCCGGAGGTAAGAGCCGCTGCCGGGCGTCTTTCGGCAGAAGCCGCGCTAAGGAGAGCACTGTGAGCGGCACAATCGTCTTTGCGCGAAGAAGCCGCTTCTTGGGCTCCGGCAGCCGGCGAGAGCGGCAGCTTCGGGAAGGTGAAGAAGCAAGCTGTACAACACTGGGATTGTGTGCGCACCTTGCCAACTGATAGAAAACAGTACCTTTGCACTCTCCTGACTTTTCCAATCACAGGAACATTCGATTGGAAGCTGTTTTGGACAACTTTTCTTTTCTTCCTGCCAAACACTTGGCAGACATCCGTGCAACTTCTAGAACACGATGGGAGATGTTTTCTGTGCTGGCACAGTTTTTCCTAGCCAGACATAGTGGAAAAGCGTTTTGCTAAGATGTAGACTACAAAAGACGCGAAAGACGAAGGTAGGATGCTCTCCGGAGGTAAGAGCCGCTGCCGGGCGTCTTTCGGCAGAAGCCGCGCTAAGGAGAGCACTGTGAGCGGCACAATCGTCTTTGCGCGAAGAAGCCGCTTCTTCGGTTCCGGGAGCCGGCGAGAGCGGCAGCTTCGGGAAGGTGAAGAAGCAAGCTGTACAACACTGGGATTGTGTGCGCACCTTGCCAACTGATAGAAAACAGTACCTTTGCACTCTCCTGACTTTTCCAATCACAGGAACATTCGATTGGAAGCTGTTTTGGACAACTTTTCTTTTCTTCCTGCCAAACACTTGGCAGACATCCGTGCAACTTCTAGAACACGATGGGAGATGTTTTCTGTGCTGGCACAGTTTTTCCTAGCCAGACATAGTGGAAAAGCTTTTTGCCGAGGTGTAGACTACATAAGACGCGAAAGACGAAGGTAGGATGCTCTCCGGAGGTAAGAGCCGCTGCCGGGCGTCTTTCAGCAGAAGCCACGCTAAGGAGAGCACTGTGAGCGGCACAATCGTCTTTGCGCGAAGAAGCCGCTTCTTGGGCTCCGGCAGCCGGCGAGAGCGGCAGCTTCGGGAAGGTGAAGAAGCAAGCTGTACAACACTGGGATTGTGTGCGCACCTTGCCAACTGATAGAAAACAGTACCTTTGCACTCTCCTGACTTTTCCAATCACATGAACATTCGATTGGAAGCTGTTTTGGACAACTTTTCTTTTCTTCCTGCCAAACACTTGGCAGACATCCGTGCAACTTCTAGAACACGATGGGAGATGTTTTCTGTGCTGGCACAGTTTTTCCTAGCCAGACATAGTGGAAAAGCTTTTTGCCGAGGTGTAGACTACATAAGACGCGAAAGACGAAGGTAGGATGCTCTCCGGAGGTAAGAGCCGCTGCCGGGCGTCTTTCGGCAGAAGCCGCGCTAAGGAGAGCACTGTGAGCGGCACAATCGTCTTTGCGCGAAGAAGCCGCTTCTTGGGCTCCGGCAGCCGGCGAGAGCGGCAGCTTCGGGAAGGTGAAGAAGCAAGCTGTACAACACTGGGATTGTGTGCGCACCTTGCCAACTGATAGAAAACAGTACCTTTGCACTCTCCTGACTTTTCCAATCACAGGAACATTCGATTGGAAGCTGTTTTGGACAACTTTTCTTTTCTTCCTGCCAAACACTTGGCAGACATCCGTGCAACTTCTAGAACACGATGGGAGATGTTTTCTGTGCTGGCACAGTTTTTCCTAGCCAGACATAGTGGAAAAGCTTTTTGCCGAGGTGTAGATGAGAAGAGGAGCTAAAGTGTGGATGTTAGCAAATGACACCCATCTTCAAAAAAGGCAATTAAGAGGACTCGCCATAGTACAAACCAGCCAGCCTCTTTTTTATCCCCAGGAAGTTGATGAAGCAGCTCTTCCTGGAAATCCTTGCCAGGCACATGACAGATGACCAAATAATGTAGTTAGCATGATTTTTCAGGGGAATTTCATGCTGAACATCACTTTAAACTCCTCTGATGAATCAACTTGACTGGTAGATGAAGGGAATATTATCTGCCTGGGCTTCAGGGAGGTTTTTGACATACCTCTACATGGCATCACACATACATATGGAAGCAATAGTGCAAAGGGGAGGGAATCAGTGTCTTTTCAGTGATGCTGAGGGAAAAGACAAGAGGCAGTGGGCACACACTGAAATACAGGAGATTGCCTTTGAACATCAGTAAATGTTTCTTTACTGTCAGGGTGACTGAACCACGGCACAGACTGCCCAGAAAGATTGTGGAGCCTGGATCTTTGAAGACATTAAAAGTACACCCAGATAGAATCCTGGGCAAGAGGCTCTAGGTATCCTGGTTTAGGCAGGGGGGTTGGGCCTGGTTAGCCCCACCAACCCCTTCCACTCTCTTTCATTCTGTGCTAGTGAATTCTCTTCAAGATGCATTTCAAAGCGCTGGCATGACAAAGTTCTGTGCAGACAGAGATCCAAATGGACATGGCATCTAAGTTCCTTAAGCAGTGTTCAAGAAGAATGTAAAACTCTGGCACAAGTGTCTCTTCCCTAACTGAATCCCTTTCATGGGAAAATTCCCAGCTCTAGAAAGATCTTCTGATACGCATGCTTAAGACTGACACTGGCTGAGCAAATTTCTCCCTATGTATATCTAAGACCAGTTAGGATCTTCACCCAAAGTGCAGTCAACATAGTCACAGAATGCCTATTGTTAAGAAGTGACAGCTTCCATCAGAATGGCAGCTATTGGTCCACAAAATGGATTAATGGATGGGAATTATCTACGTGGGTTAAAAACAAAAATAAAGAGTTGGTCTTTATTTATCAATTTCATGGCAATATTGATAAGGGAAGAAAAAGATCTAAGTCCTTGACTTTCTGGACTCGAGGAAAGATTTTAAAAATTCCTTGTAAAAATGTATGATCACAATCAGACTATTGAAACCATTTTAGTTGGGAACAAAGTTCCAAAATTGTCTAGATAGTGGCAAAGAAGCCAAGAAAATAGGAAAGAAACAAAAAGAGAGCAAAAGAGTCAGCTTCAGTGTACAAGCTCGTTCTAGAAGTAGTCTGCTGGGAAAAGGAACCCCCAGCTAAATTTCCAATGTATTCCTGCGCTTGATTCAGTAACTGGTCAATGTAAAAACCAATCCTTTTGTACAACTTCTTCCAGCAACAAAAACTCCAACAGGTTGACACTACCATCATGCCTGTTCCAGACATATTTAAAAGAGAAATGATGATTTTCTTGAAAACCTACTTACATAAAAGTTGCAAGATGGTGGAGGGATTCCCACATCCTCCTTCCTCCATCTGGCTTGAAAGTATATTTGATAAAATATGCAACAAAGCACATGATTTATAAGGGAGAGTCAAATGGATGATTTGGGAATCGATCTCTTGTTGATAGTAAACTTCATATCCACTCGGTGTGACCTTTTTAAAACAAAATGTGGAGCTGAGGCATGAATCTGCCACAACAATTGTAAAGCAAACATACACACTCCCCTTCATATGCCCCCCCCTCCACACACACCTAGGCACACACAGAGATCAGCATAGCAGATCATGAACACCTTGGAAAAGACTGAAATGCTAAATGCCTCTCTTGATGGGCAAAAGAGCTGGTGCAGTAATTCAAATGCCTGGTACAAAAATTCTGTTTAATATTTAGCTCCTATTTAAAACACAGCTTTTCATTTCATTCTATTTACAGAATATTTTCATTTCATTTGTTTCTTTAAAATTACTTAGTTCTCACCTGTTGTATGTCTAGGAATATTTTCTTCCAAAAATAGAAAAAAATAGATGATATCTTTTCAGCAGAAAACATTGGTTGATACAATTTTAAACCATCATGATATGGAAGAATTCTTCTGTCCCTCTCGAAGGTGGAAGAAGCATTTGGATCACAGATCATCTACAATGAAATACTTGACATGTTTAAGATGCTTTCAATCAATTTTGATCGTCAATTGCTTATTTGTTGTAAACAGTAATTTTTCAGTGAAGGGAAAGTGTGTGTGGTATATCTACATGATATGTTCAAAGGCAGTTCCTACTAATGGCCAGGCTGAATTCCAGTAAATAATGTCCCGAATGATATTTTGCCGCCTTCTTTGGCACTTCATGAAATCTTACCCCGATGAAGTGCTGAAACAAAGAGATTTTCTCTTAGAGAGTGTCTCATGTTGTAACCTATCCCATGGATTTTATGCTGTAATTCTTATCTCTTTTAAAATTTACTATCTTCTGTACAGTTTTCATGAAACTTTCTGTTACAGTAGTGAATAGCACAGATAAATGTCATTTTGTACAACTTTGAATTTACCCCAAGAGCTGAGAGAAAACTTGATCCTATACTTCAATCCGAGTTTCTTCTATAGTCCGACTTTGTTTCTCTACCATCAAGCTTCTCCTTTGTTGCTGCTCCAAGCCCCGTCCAAGGTGACCTTGAATACTTTCAGGGATGGGACACCCACAACTTCTCTGGGCAACCTGTTCCAGTGTTCCAGCACTCCCACAGTAAAAAAGGCCTTCCTTTCATCTAATATGTGTAGGAAATCATAAATCTAGGCATAGAAGCTTGGAGTGCAAATTTGAAATTCTTTGGATTTGAAGCACATTTTATATGAATACTGACTTACAGATGACTAAAAGATGTTGATGGGCATTTGAGCTGACAAGTTTTGAAAAAGTGCACGGAAATTAAAATTGAAACCACTAAAATTAAAAACTCCTTGCCATTTTCTTTTTCCTCTCCTATTCAAAATTGCATATGTCAGATATCAGTGCTTCATGCAAACCTCTCAGATGCTCTCAGAGAAAAAGCTTTTCTTTCAGACTAAGTTGCGGTTGACGTAGAACACTAGCAGGAGTGAAAGATTTTCTGGGCATCGGGGCAGCCCGTTCTCCTTGGATTTGTGTGCAGAATGCATTTTATCCAAACTGGAAAATAGATCCCAGCTCTGTTCTATTCATCATTCTTACTTCATCAGGCCAGAAGATTCTGTGAAAAGTAGCCTGTGGACCTTGAAGACAGCGCATGTGAACCAGATGAGAGGTGATAGAGAAGTTGAGGGAGAGAAGAAAGAGCATGAGGCTGAAACCAGAAAGTATTTCTCCACGTGATCATGGAAGATTGCAGGAGCCACTTGGTACTATCAAACCAGCCCAACTTGGCACTGGTGCCACCTTGGGTCTGGGAGCCATGTTGCATATCGTGCATTTTAAGGAGCCAGCTGGCCACACCCAGCCATATGCCCCCAAACACAAACCAAGGCCCTTTTCTCTGGCAAACAAAACTCAGCTGCCCTGCTTCTGGATGGCAGATTGCAGGAACCACTTGGTACTATCAAACCAGCCCAACTTGGCACTGGTGCCACCATGGGTCTGGTCACCATCCTGCCTATTGTAGCTTTTCAGGAGCCAGCCGGTCACTCTCAGCCATAGGCCCCCAAACACAAACCTCGGCCCGTTTCCCTGGCAAACCAAAGTAAGCTGCCCCGCTTCTGGATGGCAGATTGCAGGAGCTACTTAGTACTATCAAATCAGCCCGACTTGGCACAGGTGCCACCTTGGATCTGGGAACCATCCTGTGTATCGTGGATTTTCAGGGGCCAGCCAGCCACTCTCAGCCATATGCCCCCAAAAACAAACCACGGCCCTTTTCTCTGGCAAACAAAACTCAACTGCCCCTCTTCTGGATGGCAAATTTTAGGACGCACTTTGTACTACGAAAACCGCCCGACGTGGCACTGGTGCCACCTTGTGTCAGGGAACCATCCTGCATATCGAGCTTTTTAAGGAGCCAGCCGGCCAGGCCCAGCCATATACCCCCAAAAACAAACCACGGACCATTTCTCATGGAAACAAAAATCCGCTGCCCCGCGTCTGGATGGCAGATTTCCGGAGCCACTTTGCACCATCAAACCAGCCCGACTTGGCACTGGTGCCACCTTGGGTCTGGGAACAATCCTGCGTATCGTACATATTCAGGAACCAGCCGAACACTCCCAGCCACAGGCCCCCAAACACAAACAACGGCCCATTTCCCTGGCAAACAAAACTCAGCTGCCCCGCTTCTGGATGGCAGTTTGCAGGAGCCACTTGGGACTATCAAACCAGCCCGACTTGGCACTGGTGCCACCTTGGGTCTGGGAACCATCCTGCGTATGGTGGATTCTAAGGAGCCAGCCGGCCACTCCCAGCCACAGGCCCCCAACAAAAACCACGGCCCTTTTTTCTGGCAAACAAAACTTAGCTGCCTCACTTCTGGATGGCAGATTGCAGGAGCCACTTGGTGTAATCAAACCAGCCCAACTTGGCACTGGTGCCACCTTGGGTCTGGGAACCATCCTGCGTATCGTGGATTCTAAGGAGCCAGCCGGCCACTCCCAGCCACAGGCCCCCAAACACAAACAACGGCGCTGTTCCCTGGAAAACAAAACACGCCTGCCAACTTTTTGATGGAGTTTGCAGGAGCCACTTGGTACTATCAAACCAGCCCGACTTGGCACTGGTGCCACCTTGGGTCTGGGAAACATCCTGCGTATCGTGGATTCTTAGGAGCCAGCCGGCCACTCCTAGCCACAGGCCCCCAGACAAAAACCTAGGCCTATTTCTCTGGCAAACAAAAGTAAGCTGCCCCGCTTCTGGATGGCAGATTGCAGGAGACACTTGGTACTATCAAACCAGCCCAACTTGGCACTGGTGCCACCTTGGATCTGGGAACCATGCTGTGTATCGTGGATATTCAGGGGCCAGCCGGCCACTCTCAGCCATATGTCCCCAAACAGAAACCTCGGCCCGTTTCTCTGGCAAACAAAACTCAACTGCCCCTCTTCTGGATGGCAAATTGCAGGATGAACTTGATACTAAAACCGCAGGCCGACTTGGTAGTGGTGACACCTTGGACCTGGGAACCATCATGCGTATCGAGCATTTTAAGGAGCCAGCCGGCCACTCCCAGCAATATGCCCCCAAAAACAATCCACGGAATTTTTCTCTGGCAAACAAAAATCAGCTGCCCCGCTTCTGGATGGCAGATTGCAGGAGCCACTTTGCACCATCAAACCAGCCCGACTTGGCACTGGTGCCACCTTGCATCTGGGAACCATGCTGCCTAGCGTGGATTTTCAGGAGCCAGCCGGCCACTCTCAGCCATAGGCCCCCAAACAAAACCCACGGCCCGTTTCCCTGGCAAACAAAATTAAGCTGCCCCGCTTCTGGATGGCAGATTGCAGGACGCACTTGGTAGTATCAAACCAGCCCGACTTGGCACTGGTGCCACCTTGGGTCTGGGAACCATCCTGCGTATTGTGGGTTCAAAGGAGCCAGCCGGCCACTCCCAGCCACAGGCCCCCAAATACAAACAACGGCGCTTTTCCCTGGAAAACAAAACTCGCCTGACAACTTTTTGATGGCAGATTGCAGGAGCCACTTGGTACTATCAAACCAGCCCAACTTGGCACTGGTGCCACCATGGGTCTGGTCACCATCCTGCCTATCATAGCTTTTCAGGAGCCAGCCGGTCACTCCCAGCCATAGGTCCCCAGTCACAAACCTCGGCCCGTTTCCCTGGCAAACAAAAGTAAGCTGCCCCGCTTCTGGATGGCAGATTGCAGGAGCCACTTGGTACTATCAAACCAGCCCAACTTGGCACTGGTGCCACCTCTGGTCTGGGAACCATGCTGCGTAACACAGATTCTACGGCGCCAGTTGGCCACTCCCAGCCACAAGCTCCCAAACACAAACAACGGCGCTATTCTCTGGCAAACAAAACTCCACTGCCCCTCTTCTGGATGGCAAATTGCAGGACGCACTTGGTACTATAAAAACAGCCCGACTTGGCACTGGTGCCACCTTGGGTCTGGGAACCATCCTGCGTATCGATCTTTTTAATGAGACAGCCGGCCACTCCCAGCCATATGCCCCCAAACACAACCCACGGCCCTTTTCTCTGGCAAACAAAACTCAACTGCACCGCTTCTGGATGGCAGATTGCAGGAGCCACTTGGTACTATCAAACCAGCCCGACTTGGCACTGGTGCCACCTTGGGTCTGGGAACCATCCTGCGTATGGTGGATTCTAAGGAGCCAGCCGGCCACTCCCAGCCACAGGCCCCCAACAAAAACCACGGCCCTTTTTTCTGGCAAACAAAACTTAGCTGCCTCACTTCTGGATGGCAGATTGCAGGAGCCACTTGGTGTAATCAAACCAGCCCGACTTGGCACTGGTGCCACCTTGGGTCTGGGAACCATCCTGCGTATCGTGGATTCTAAGGAGCCAGCCGGCCACTCCCAGCCACAGGCCCCCAAACAAAATCAACGGCGTTGTTCCCTGGAAAACAAAACACGCCTGCCAACTTTTTGATGGAGTTTGCAGGAGCCACTTGGTACTATCAAACCAGCCCGACTTGGCACTGGTGCCACCTTGGGTCTGGGAAACATCCTGCGTATCGTGGATTCTTAGGAGCCAGCCGGCCACTCCTAGCCACAGGCCCCCAGACAAAAACCTAGGCCTATTTCTCTGGCAAACAAAAGTAAGCTGCCCCGCTTCTGGATGGCAGATTGCAGGAGACACTTGGTACTATCAAACCAGCCCAACTTGGCACTGGTGCCACCTTGGATCTGGGAACCATGCTGTGTATCGTGGATATTCAGGGGCCACCCGGCCACTCTCAGCCATATGTCCCCAAACAGAAACCTCGGCCCGTTTCTCTGGCAAACAAAACTCAACTGCCCCTCTTCTGGATGGCAAATTGCAGGATGAACTTGATACTAAAACCGCAGGCCGACTTGGTAGTGGTGACACCTTGGACCTGGGAACCATCATGCGTATCGAGCATTTTAAGGAGCCAGCCGGCCACTCCCAGCAATATGCCCCCAAAAACAATCCACGGAATTTTTCTCTGGCAAACAAAAATCAGCTGCCCCGCTTCTGGATGGCAGATTGCAGGAGCCACTTTGCACCATCAAACCAGCCCGACTTGGCACTGGTGCCACCTTGCATCTGGGAACCATGCTGCCTAGCGTGGATTTTCAGGAGCCAGCCGGCCACTCTCAGCCATAGGCCCCCAAACAAAACCCACGGCCCGTTTCCCTGGCAAACAAAATTAAGCTGCCCCGCTTCTGGATGGCAGATTGCAGGACGCACTTGGTAGTATCAAACCAGCCCGACTTGGCACTGGTGCCACCTTGGGTCTGGGAACCATCCTGCGTATTGTGGGTTCAAAGGAGCCAGCCGGCCATTCCCAGCCACAGGCCCCCAAATACAAACAACGGCGCTTTTCCCTGGAAAACAAAACTCGCCTGACAACTTTTTGATGGCAGATTGCAGGAGCCACTTGGTACTATCAAACCAGCCCAACTTGGCACTGGTGCCACCATGGGTCTGGTCACCATCCTGCCTATCGTAGCTTTTCAGGAGCCAGCCGGTCACTCCCAGCCATAGGTCCCCAGTCACAAACCTCGGCCCGTTTCCCTGGCAAACAAAAGTAAGCTGCCCCACTTCTGGATGGCAGATTGCAGGAGCCACTTGGTACTATCAAACCAGCCCAACTTGGCACTGGTGCCACCTCTGGTCTGGGAACCATGCTGCGTAACACAGATTCTAAGGCGCCAGTCGGCCACTCCCAGCCACAAGCCCCCAAACACAAACAACGGCGCTATTCTCTGGCAAACAAAACTCCACTGCCCCTCTTCTGGATGGCAAATTGCAGGACGCACTTGGTACTATAAAAACAGCCCGACTTGGCACTGGTGCCACCTTGGGTCTGGGAACAATCCTGCGTATCGTACATATTCAGGAACCAGCCGAACACTCCCAGCCACAGGCCCCCAAACACAAACAACGGCCCATTTCCCTGGCAAACAAAACTCAGCTGCCCCGCTTCTGGATGGCAGTTTGCAGGAGCCACTTGGGACTATCAAACCAGCCCGACTTGGCACTGGTGCCACCTTGGGTCTGGGAACCATCCTGCGTATGGTGGATTCTAAGGAGCCAGCCGGCCACTCCCAGCCACAGGCCCCCAACAAAAACCACGGCCCTTTTTTCTGGCAAACAAAACTTAGCTGCCTCACTTCTGGATGGCAGATTGCAGGAGCCACTTGGTGTAATCAAACCAGCCCAACTTGGCACTGGTGCCACCTTGGGTCTGGGAACCATCCTGCGTATCGTGGATTCTAAGGAGCCAGCCGGCCACTCCCAGCCACAGGCCCCCAAACACAAACAACGGCGCTGTTCCCTGGAAAACAAAACACGCCTGCCAACTTTTTGATGGAGTTTGCAGGAGCCACTTGGTACTATCAAACCAGCCCGACTTGGCACTGGTGCCACCTTGGGTCTGGGAAACATCCTGCGTATCGTGGATTCTTAGGAGCCAGCCGGCCACTCCTAGCCACAGGCCCCCAGACAAAAACCTAGGCCTATTTCTCTGGCAAACAAAAGTAAGCTGCCCCGCTTCTGGATGGCAGATTGCAGGAGACACTTGGTACTATCAAACCAGCCCAACTTGGCACTGGTGCCACCTTGGATCTGGGAACCATGCTGTGTATCGTGGATATTCAGGGGCCAGCCGGCCACTCTCAGCCATATGTCCCCAAACAGAAACCTCGGCCCGTTTCTCTGGCAAACAAAACTCAACTGCCCCTCTTCTGGATGGCAAATTGCAGGATGAACTTGATACTAAAACCGCAGGCCGACTTGGTAGTGGTGACACCTTGGACCTGGGAACCATCATGCGTATCGAGCATTTTAAGGAGCCAGCCGGCCACTCCCAGCAATATGCCCCCAAAAACAATCCACGGAATTTTTCTCTGGCAAACAAAAATCAGCTGCCCCGCTTCTGGATGGCAGATTGCAGGAGCCACTTTGCACCATCAAACCAGCCCGACTTGGCACTGGTGCCACCTTGCATCTGGGAACCATGCTGCCTAGCGTGGATTTTCAGGAGCCAGCCGGCCACTCTCAGCCATAGGCCCCCAAACAAAACCCACGGCCCGTTTCCCTGGCAAACAAAATTAAGCTGCCCCGCTTCTGGATGGCAGATTGCAGGACGCACTTGGTAGTATCAAACCAGCCCGACTTGGCACTGGTGCCACCTTGGGTCTGGGAACCATCCTGCGTATTGTGGGTTCAAAGGAGCCAGCCGGCCACTCCCAGCCACAGGCCCCCAAATACAAACAACGGCGCTTTTCCCTGGAAAACAAAACTCGCCTGACAACTTTTTGATGGCAGATTGCAGGAGCCACTTGGTACTATCAAACCAGCCCAACTTGGCACTGGTGCCACCATGGGTCTGGTCACCATCCTGCCTATCATAGCTTTTCAGGAGCCAGCCGGTCACTCCCAGCCATAGGTCCCCAGTCACAAACCTCGGCCCGTTTCCCTGGCAAACAAAAGTAAGCTGCCCCGCTTCTGGATGGCAGATTGCAGGAGCCACTTGGTACTATCAAACCAGCCCAACTTGGCACTGGTGCCACCTCTGGTCTGGGAACCATGCTGCGTAACACAGATTCTACGGCGCCAGTTGGCCACTCCCAGCCACAAGCTCCCAAACACAAACAACGGCGCTATTCTCTGGCAAACAAAACTCCACTGCCCCTCTTCTGGATGGCAAATTGCAGGACGCACTTGGTACTATAAAAACAGCCCGACTTGGCACTGGTGCCACCTTGGGTCTGGGAACCATCCTGCGTATCGATCTTTTTAATGAGACAGCCGGCCACTCCCAGCCATATGCCCCCAAACACAACCCACGGCCCTTTTCTCTGGCAAACAAAACTCAACTGCACCGCTTCTGGATGGCAGATTGCAGGAGCCACTTGGTACTATCAAACCAGCCCGACTTGGCACTGGTGCCACCTTGGGTCTGGGAACCATCCTGCGTATGGTGGATTCTAAGGAGCCAGCCGGCCACTCCCAGCCACAGGCCCCCAACAAAAACCACGGCCCTTTTTTCTGGCAAACAAAACTTAGCTGCCTCACTTCTGGATGGCAGATTGCAGGAGCCACTTGGTGTAATCAAACCAGCCCGACTTGGCACTGGTGCCACCTTGGGTCTGGGAACCATCCTGCGTATCGTGGATTCTAAGGAGCCAGCCGGCCACTCCCAGCCACAGGCCCCCAAACAAAATCAACGGCGTTGTTCCCTGGAAAACAAAACACGCCTGCCAACTTTTTGATGGAGTTTGCAGGAGCCACTTGGTACTATCAAACCAGCCCGACTTGGCACTGGTGCCACCTTGGGTCTGGGAAACATCCTGCGTATCGTGGATTCTTAGGAGCCAGCCGGCCACTCCTAGCCACAGGCCCCCAGACAAAAACCTAGGCCTATTTCTCTGGCAAACAAAAGTAAGCTGCCCCGCTTCTGGATGGCAGATTGCAGGAGACACTTGGTACTATCAAACCAGCCCAACTTGGCACTGGTGCCACCTTGGATCTGGGAACCATGCTGTGTATCGTGGATATTCAGGGGCCACCCGGCCACTCTCAGCCATATGTCCCCAAACAGAAACCTCGGCCCGTTTCTCTGGCAAACAAAACTCAACTGCCCCTCTTCTGGATGGCAAATTGCAGGATGAACTTGATACTAAAACCGCAGGCCGACTTGGTAGTGGTGACACCTTGGACCTGGGAACCATCATGCGTATCGAGCATTTTAAGGAGCCAGCCGGCCACTCCCAGCAATATGCCCCCAAAAACAATCCACGGAATTTTTCTCTGGCAAACAAAAATCAGCTGCCCCGCTTCTGGATGGCAGATTGCAGGAGCCACTTTGCACCATCAAACCAGCCCGACTTGGCACTGGTGCCACCTTGCATCTGGGAACCATGCTGCCTAGCGTGGATTTTCAGGAGCCAGCCGGCCACTCTCAGCCATAGGCCCCCAAACAAAACCCACGGCCCGTTTCCCTGGCAAACAAAATTAAGCTGCCCCGCTTCTGGATGGCAGATTGCAGGACGCACTTGGTAGTATCAAACCAGCCCGACTTGGCACTGGTGCCACCTTGGGTCTGGGAACCATCCTGCGTATTGTGGGTTCAAAGGAGCCAGCCGGCCATTCCCAGCCACAGGCCCCCAAATACAAACAACGGCGCTTTTCCCTGGAAAACAAAACTCGCCTGACAACTTTTTGATGGCAGATTGCAGGAGCCACTTGGTACTATCAAACCAGCCCAACTTGGCACTGGTGCCACCATGGGTCTGGTCACCATCCTGCCTATCGTAGCTTTTCAGGAGCCAGCCGGTCACTCCCAGCCATAGGTCCCCAGTCACAAACCTCGGCCCGTTTCCCTGGCAAACAAAAGTAAGCTGCCCCACTTCTGGATGGCAGATTGCAGGAGCCACTTGGTACTATCAAACCAGCCCAACTTGGCACTGGTGCCACCTCTGGTCTGGGAACCATGCTGCGTAACACAGATTCTAAGGCGCCAGTCGGCCACTCCCAGCCACAAGCCCCCAAACACAAACAACGGCGCTATTCTCTGGCAAACAAAACTCCACTGCCCCTCTTCTGGATGGCAAATTGCAGGACGCACTTGGTACTATAAAAACAGCCCGACTTGGCACTGGTGCCACCTTGGGTCTGGGAACCATCCTGCGTATCGATCTTTTTAATGAGACAGCCGGCCACTCCCAGCCATATGCCCCCAAACACAACCCACGGCCCTTTTCTCTGGCAAACAAAACTCAACTGCACCGCTTCTGGATGGCAGATTGCAGGAGCCACTTGGTACTATCAAACCAGCCCGACTTGGCACTGGTGCCACCTTGGGTCTGGGAACCATCCAGCCTATCGTGGATTTTAAGGAGCCAGCCGGCTACTCCCAGCCACAGGCCCCCAACAAAAACCACGGCCCTTTTTTCTGGCAAACAAAACTTAGCTGCCTCACTTCTGGATGGCAGATTGCAGGAGCCACTTGGTGTAATCAAACCAGCCCGACTTGGCACTGGTGCCACCTTGGGTCTGGGAACCATCCTGCGTATCGTGGATTCTAAGGAGCCAGCCGGCCACTCCCAGCCACAGGTCC